>NC_138508.1:10000-1210000 GCF_964252035.2 Podarcis erhardii
GCTGATATTATGTACAAAAGTCTTTATTGAAGTATAGTTTCCATTTTAAAGCCAGAGCGTGCAACCCTACGTCTAGACTCTAGATCGGCGAAGTCCTATCTGAATCACTTCCCCTTCCGCACCAGTTTAAGATCCTAGCCCTGCTCCACCTTCTGCACTGCTCTCTCCTCCTCTGGGTCCTCCTGCCCTCTGGAGCATTGCCCTTCCTGGACTCTTCCGACGCTGAGTCGCTTAGCTCCTCCCCTTGCCTCCGGCGTGCTTTAGGACCCAGTTCCCAATCCTCACTCTCTGCTGTCCCGCGCTCCTGTACATTTGAACTTGCCTCTCGCGCCAACCCAGTGACCTTTCTCCTAACCGTTACACTGCTTCTATCACTGCTTCCCTCTTCCGTGACACTGGCCGGATCTGACCTCCCCTCCATTGTACGACTCTCCGAGGAAGGCGTGGTCAGCTCTGCCTCGTCTTCTCTCCCTGGTGGGGGAAGTACTGGTCCCGATGCCTGGGACCCTTCCCCCCCACTCTGCTCTGGTGGGGAAGCTGGTCCTGATTTCCAACTACTACTCTGGGAGTCCCTGCTCCCCCCTTGCTCCTGGGGCGTTCCCCTTGGGACCCCCCTACCCCTGGCCACTGGCGCTCCCTTCTGTGAATCTTCCGATTCGCTGGAGAGGCTTATGGAATCCCTCGGACCACTGTCTCCTCCTACACTGCCCTCTGATTCCTCGCCCTCGCTCTCCATTTCCCATCTTCCCTGTGCCTCTGCTCCTGAGCCCCTGACAATAATAATTTAAAAATGAATGATAATCCTAATTTATTACCCTTCCCCAGCCACTGTGGGCTGCTCCCCACAGAATATTAAAAACGTGACAAAACATACTGTCAGAGCTGCCTCTAGGTCCCAGCTCACAGAGGACCAATGCTAGGCTGTCTTAATGTACAAAAGTCTTAATTGAATTTCAGTTTCCATTTCAAAGCCGCAGCGTGCAGCCCTACGTCTTAAACCCTAGATCGGCGAAGTCCCGTCTGAGTCTCCTCCCCTCTGACACCAGTTTAAGATCCTAGCCCTGCTCCACCTTTTCCGCTGCTCTCTCCTCCTCTGGGTCCTCCTGCCCGCTGGGGCATTGCCCTTTCTGGACTCTTCCGACGCTGAGTCGCTTAGCTCCTCCCCCTGCCTCCGGCGGGCTTTAGGACCCGGTTCCCAATCCTCATTCTCTGCTGTCCCGCGCTCCTGTACATTTGAACTTGCCTCTCGCGCCAACCCCGTGACCTTTCTCCTAACCGTTACACTACTTCTGTCACTACTTCCCTCTTCCGGGATACTGGCCGGATCTGACCTCCCCTCCGTTGTCCGACTCTCCGATGGAGGCGTGGTCAGCCCTGCCTCGTCTTCTCTCCCTGGTGGGGAATGTACTGGCCCCGATACTTGGGACTCTTCCCCCCCCACTCTGCTCTGGTGGGGAAGCTGGTCCTGATTTCCAACTACTGCTCTGGGAATCCCTGCTGCCCCCTTGCTCCTGGGGCGTTCCCCTTGGGACCCCCCTACCCCTGGCCACTGGCGCCCCCTTCTGTGAATCTTCCGATTCGCTGGAGAGGCTCATGGAATCGCTCGGGCCACTGTCCTCTTCTCCTACGCTCCCCTCGGATTCTTCCCCTTCGCTCTCCATTTCCTCTCTTCCCTGTGCCTCTGCTCCTGAGCCCCTGACAATGATGATTTAAAAAGTAATGCTAATAATCCTTTATTGCTGTTTCCCAGTATTAAAAACATGCCAAAACTTCCTTCGAGTCCAGGGTGTGGGAAGCAGCTGAGAAACAGCTGTGAGAAAAACCGTGAAACTGCTGGACCCACCCACAACCCGACCTCGGATTGGCCGAAAGGCTGACCTATCGCTGCAGAGATAATTATTGGGTGTGTGCGAGTGAGGGGGTTCCTAGGGTGGCCATTTTGGACAAGGGCAACAGGACTGGAAAGAGGGAAACAGGCCGGAGGGGGGAATAAAGGGCTGAAGAGGTGCTGCTGCTGCCATGTTGGTTGAGGGCAGCGGGGCCTAGACTAGATTTCTGCATTTCAGGGGTCAGACTAGATGCCTCTGGGGGTCCCATTTCGGCATTTCAGGGGTCAGACTAGATGCCTCCAGGGTTCCCTCTCTGCATTTCAGGGATCAGACTGGATGCCTCAGGGGGTCCCATCTCTGCATTTCAAGGGTCAGACTAGATGCCTCTGGGGGTCCCATCTCTGCATTTCAGGGGTCAGACTACATGCCTCTGCGGGTCCCATCTCTGCATTCCAGGACTAATTTGCCGCTTAAGTAATTATTATTCAAACTTTAATTAATATTTAAAATTATTATTATTAATCATTTATACCACGCCCATCTGGCAAGGTTTCCCCAGCCACTCGGGGTGGCTTCCAACAAAACGCTCAAATACAAGAACCGATTCAACATTCAGAGCTTCCCCAAACACGGCTGCCTTCAGATGTCTTCTCAAAGTCGGGTAATTTTTTTTTCTCTCGGACATCTGGTGGGAGGGAATTCCACAGGACAGGCACCACCACTGAGAAGGCCCTCTGCCTAGTACCCTTCAAACCGCCAGAAGGCCCTCAGAAGTGGACCCAGGCATCCGGGCAGAAATCGCGTTTGAATGGGTCCCGTGGTCATCTAGTCCCACCCCCAGCAATGCAGGAAGAATAAGTGATTATTATTTTTTAATATATAAATTTTTATTCTTTTTTTAATATATCATTTTCAACAGTAATTAAACATCCTTTGAGATCTTATTCCAATTTTTGACTTCCATCAATCCTGTCTGACAATTTTCCAATCTAATCTCTCAGGATGCATTTCTTATCTTCCCTATTACTCATAACCAAGATCTCTATCTTTTTCTACTTTGTAACACTTTGTATATCTCTCCTTACAAAACTTCCAGCGTAATTTGTCGATTACAGCTGCTCTTCAAATAATTCATATACTTCTTCCAATCTTCTGTCAATCTCTGGTCCTGCAGTTTCGAATCCTTCCTGTCCTTTTGTGCAATTCTACAGAGTCCATTAATTTCGTCTGCCATTCTTCTTTCGTCAGAATTTCATCTTGTTTCCATTTCTAGGCTCACAATACTCTTGCCGCAGTTGAATAGAAAAACAATTTGACATCTTGCCTATTAATGTCCTGACCAAGTAAAATACTTCTGTTTTTTTGTTTTTTTTTAATTGAAAAGCCTAATAGTAATGAAAGGAATGAGGATTTGTCTGGAAAACGGGCTGAAGCGTCTTTGTGAGTGGCATTCAAAGCCGCCTTGGAGTCACTTGAGAACATCCCCAGAGAAACAAGGAGGAGGAAGGCTTTTTCTGTCCGTTTCCTGTCCATTTTGCTTGCCTGCCAGCTGGATGGGAAGTGTCAAAACACTTTCCTCCCAGCTCTGCCACCCAGTGATTTTACCCCCCGGACTCAGGATCATCCAGAGAGGTAAATAATGTGATTTCTTTCGTTTGCCGGAAAGGTTAATAATGTGATTTATTTCGTTTGCCAGAGAGGTAAATAATGTGATTTATTTCGTTTGCCAGAGAGGTAAATAATGTGATTTATTTCGTTTGCCAGAGAGGTAAATAATGTGATTTATTTCGTTTGCTGGAGAGGTAAATAATGTGATTTATTTCGTTTTCCAAAGTTTGCATGCTTTAATCATCGTCATCCTTGAACAAGAATAACAGCCATCAAGATTACATTGAATTGATCCACTGACTCCCTGGCAATTTGCGCCGAAATTATTCCACGCACACCCCTTACAAATCGGGGAAAATTCAGTTGAAAATGCAACTTCTCTGGGCTTCTCCAGTCTCACGATATGTTGCATTTTCAGATGAATTTTGGGGGGACTACTTCAAACATCCGCTGTGCTTTGGAGCGGTTTGCTCCTTGCAAACAGCCAAAAGTCTCTAAATATTGAGGAGAAGACTGATTTGCAAGGGATGGGTGGGTGGAATAATTTTGATGGCAACTATGTGTTATTTATTGGCTTTATATACTGCTCAAGGCAGCTCGCCGAAGAAAACCAGAACACAAAACCAACAAAATACATAATAAAATATGACAAACCTAGAATCTCCCCCACCAAAAAGACCACACCCTAACTAGCTATCTGTAACATTTTTCTGCTTTTTGCTATTCCAAATCCGCCTCGCGTTTTCCTACCCTTACAGCCACGCTAGAGATCTATGAGATGGAGAAATATCAACCAATAAGAGAATAAACTGATATGATGACCAAAATTAGGGACCCAGAGGAGCGGAAATCCTTTTGCAAAGCATTTGAAAGAAATATGTAATAGTCAGGGGAACGGGCAAGTAGGACTTTAACACTGAGCAGCAGCGAAAAGAAATTAGGATATTCGGCATGGCTGGGAGAGGGTAAGGATATGCAGCAAGAGAAATGGGGAGACCAAGGAGGGATGGAATACAAAATAAAAATAAAAATAGCATATGCAGCAAGAGAAGGAGAAATTGGGAGACCAGGAGGGACAGAGTACAGACCTATTAGATGGATGGTGGCAATCTAAACTTTTATGTATTAAAATAGAAATAGTCTTGTCCTTTGGATCTCTCATTTTGGCATTTCTCATTCAGGCCCGTGTTGCAGACGCCTTTCTTCTGCTTCCTACAAGGGAACCCCAATGCCCGTTAGTTCTGAAGGGCAGCCACAGAAAGAAGGGGGGCTGGGTGCATGGAGCCATTCCCAGCGCTTCTCGTGATTGGGATCCATAGATAGCTGGAGAGAGAACGCCAAGGATTCATATTCATAGCTGCTGAGAACGCCAAGGTTGCAGGTTCGAGAAACAGCAGCGGGTTGGTCTGGATGACCCTCAGGGTCCCTTTTCTCATTCTCCCTCTGCTTTCTCTCCGCAGATGAAGATTTGCTTCTTCCCCAGAAAGATGGCAGCAAGTGGCTTGCTGGCGCCAGGTAACCGTTTGCACAGCATCTGGCTCGCGCCCGGACTCTGGACTGTGTACGTTTCTCCCGTCAGGCTGTGTACATTTCCAACTTGGACACAGTCCAGTTTTCCACTCTGGTGGGTTGCCTAGATGAGCCAGAGCGGAAAGAGAGACGTAATTTGTGGTCAGGAGAGGATCCTTCAGAGATCCAGTCCCCCCACTAGCCTGGATTCGTGGCTCCGCGTCACGCCAAGGCCAACGTTCTCCAAGCCGCCACTTATAATAATAATAATATAATTTATTATGTATACCCTGCCCATCTGGTTGGGTTTCTCCAGCCACTCTGGGCGGCTTCCAACAAAACACTAAAATACCATAATCGATTAAACATTAAAAGCTTCCCTAAACTTCCAGAGCTCGAGCTGAAAGGGACCCCAAAGGGTCATCCATCCCAACCCACCACTAGGCAGCCATCTCTGCTCTTCCATCCCAGACCAATGGACAGGATGCGTTGCAGGGGGTTGGGCTGGATGACCCTCAGGGTCCCAATCCAGTTCTATGCTTCTACGTTTGGACTTGCCGGGGGCAGGACTAGGTGACCCTCGGCTAGGATTCTGCGTCCCTGTTTCTCTGCAGTGCTGCTCTGGCTGGCCAAAGTTGCCACCGGCTCCCCTTTCCTGCTCCCCGCTCCCGAAAACACGTCCGACCGTGGGCTGCCTGCTCCAGGGAGAACGAATTCATCGGAGGACGTCCTGCAGTGGAACGCAGGATTCCCAGATCCCCTGGAAGACCTTGGTAAGTGTCACCTACGTAAAGGTCAAGGGACCCCTGACCATTAGGTCCAGTCACGGCCGACTCTGGGGTTGCGGCATGCATCTTGCTTTATTGGCTGGCATACAGCTTCCGGGTATGTGGCCAGCAGGACTAAGCCGCTTCTGTCAAACCAGAGCAGGGCACAGAAACGCCGCTGACCTTCCCGCCGGAGCGGGACCTATTGATCTACTTTCACTTTGACGTGCTTTCGAACTGCAAGGTTGGCAGGAAAGTGTAACCTAGGGGTCCTCTTTAAGAGCCGGCCCGCTTTAAGGGGCCAGGAAGAATGCGGGAATGGACCACAAAATATTATTAAATATCTTAATCTTGTTCTTCCCTCCCCAGGCGCATCCTAATATACATTTAGTAAATTGTTATTACAGGTATTGATAATGAGAAATAAAATAGGAGAGGCAGGCCAGGCCACCCACATTTGAACAGGCGCCAAAAACGAGGCGGGAAGGATAAATCCCCCCCTTCGCGCACAGGGACCCCAGTGTCAGTGAGTTCCACAGGTGAGTCGCAGAAAGAATGCTGCCAGTCCAGGGAGCCATGGACTCCAAAAGGTCGAAAACAGCAGGGCAAACAGGACAAAACGCTCTCTTCCGAGCCAGGATTGCATTCTCTGGGGCAAAAGGTTCCCGGCTTGCTGGGGGTTGGTCTGGATGACCCTCAGGGTCCCTTCCAGCTTTTGGGTTCATTCCCCCGTTTTCAGAGCCTCCTGCCCAGCCGGTCATCCACAAAGAACCTTCTCCGCAAAAGCCCGGCATCCGCTTGTCCTGCTGGGTGCCGAGCGGCACAGTGGAGGCCGTCGAATGGAAAAGGGACGGGAAACCGCTCTCCGGGGGCCAAAGGGATGACCTTCTCCTCCTCCTCCTCTCCGGGGTGGAGACGTCCCACTGCGGCTCATACTCCTGCAATGCCAGCAACCGCCGGGGCTGGAAGGAGTCGCCCCAGCTGGACGTGACGCCGGGTGAGTAGACGCCAAGTGGGGGGCACAAAGCGTAAGAAGAATCCGGGCCCTCTCCTCTCCCCCGTTGCAACGTTTCGCCCTGTAGTGATCAGGTGGGATTGCTATGAGGAATTAGAACAAATCTAGAGTCAGCCATCTGGGTCAGCAAGGAAAGCATTGCGTTGACTGGGTTTCAACTGTGATAGGAATTTTATGGTCTTAGATATATGGTAATGTTCCTAAGCGTACCAACCAAGATCAGCACAGGAAGACCCTCCTGGAACCATTTTGATTCCTAAACTGAGCAAATGTTTTCTCGGCAAGGTCAAAGTGGGAAACCTCCCCAGTGTCTCACAAATCCGGTCTTAAGGGCACATTTAAGATATGAATAGGGTGTGAGCCTGTGACCTGGCCCAGGAACTAAGTATCATTACAAAAACTAGCCCGGCTCCCCAGGCAATCCAATCAAGTGACCATTAAACAGGTAACCTGTCAGACGAGATAAACAATGCACTCAGATTTCTGCTGTAGACTGCCTTTTCTGTGATGTAGGTATGACTAGCCAGGCTCCCCAGGAAATCCAATCAAGTAACCTACCAGACAGGAGAAAAACAACATTCAAAATTTCTGTTTTAGACCGCCTTTTCTGTGATGCAGGTATGATGTATCTGAGGGGTGGTCTTAGGTTACACCCCTTCTGCGATGTAGGAATGATGTTTCTGGGAGTGGTCTTGCCTTGCCTTGCTACACGACCATGGGATCCCTTCCCCATCAATGGGTCTATGATTCCCACCAACATTTCTCCAGCGAAAGAGGCCCAATAATTCTGTGGCTCCAGAAGCAGACCTGGTTGGAAGAGAGGGGAAAGCGAAAGCAAACTCTGAATCCATCTTTCCAGGGAATGGTAGAGTTGGATGGGACCCCACTGAAAAACCTCCAATTAATGATAGGATAGATTCAGAAAGGACCCCCAGGGTCATCCAGCACAACCCCAGGCAATGTCACCATGGGCGTACCTGGGATGGCAGAGAGGAGAGAGGCATGGGTGCCCGAGCACCCACAACATTCCCATGGAAGGTCTGGGCACCCCCAAATTTCAGTGCTATGGCACCCAGTTGACACTTCTGGAGGGGGGAAGAGAAACATTGGAATTCCTCCCGGAGGTGCTTGATGTCTCCTCTCCCCAACGGGCTCCATCCTGCAGGGATCTCCATGATGCTGGGGGTGTCCTTCCAGCTCTCCGCCTCAGCCCTGGTGAGTGCTGCTTTCTCCGGATGGGGGATCCTCTTGCCATTGTGCCAGCCCCATAAACTCCAGATCCGTGAGTATCTTTTTTGCCGTGGGTTGGACTGGATGATCTTAGGGGTCCCACCCTTAGGTGCTACCACCCTCTTGACTCCCCTCTCGCTCCCCAGGAGGGAAGGCCTGGAAGTGGCTCAGGATCTATGTCAACGGACTGACAGGCTTGGCTTCGGCCCTTGCCTTCGTGGCCCTGATCCTGTGGAGCTATGATCAAGGTGAGGCGGGAAGGGGCTTTCAGAGAAGAGGAAGAAGCTAATTTGCCGCAATAATAATAATAATAATAATAATAATAATAATAATAATAATAATTTCGTATTTATACCCTGCCCATCTGGCAGGGTTTCCCCAGCCACTCGACGGCTTCCAACAAAACACTAAAATACAATAACCAATTAAACATTAAAAGCTTCCCTAAACAGGGCTGCCTTCAGATGTCTTCTCAAAGTCGGGTAGTTCTTTTTCTCTTGGACATCTGGTGGGAGGGAGTTCCGCAGGGCGGGCGCCACCACCGAGAAGGCCCTGTGCCTGGTTCCCTGCAACTCAGCTTCTCGCAGCGAGGGAACCGCCAGAAGGCCTTCGGAAGTGGACCCCGTTATCCGGGCTGAACAATGGGGGTGGAGACGCTCCTTCAGGTCTACTGCACCTTTGAGGCCGTTTAGGGCTTTTCTTGGATGGGACGCGGGTGGCGCTGTGGGTAAAACCTCAGTGCCGAGGACTTGCCGATCGTATGGGCGGCGGTTCAAATCCCCACGGCGGGGTGAGCTCCTGTCTTTCGGTCCCAGCTCCTGCCCACCTAGCAGTTCGAAAGCACCCCTAAGTGCAAGTAGATAAATAGGTACCGCTTTATAGCGGGAACGGCGTTTCTGTGTGCTGCACTGGGGCTGGCTCACCAGAGCAGCTTCGTCATGCTGGCCACGTGACCCGGAAGTGTCTTCGGACAGCACTGGCTCCCGGCCTCTTAAGTGAGATGAGCGCACAACCCTCGAGTCAGACACGACTGGCCTGTACGGGCAGGGGTACCTTTACCTTTACCTTTCGGGCTTTCAAGGTCAGCACCAACCCTCTGAATTGTGCCCGGAAACGTACTGGGAGCCAATGTAGGTCTTTCAAGATGGCCACTCCCAGTCCCCTGTCTAGCTGCCGCATTCTGGATTAGTTGTAGTTTCCGGGTCACCTTCAAAGGTAGCCCCTCGTAGAGCGCATTGCAGTAGTCCAAGCGGGAGATAACCAGAGCATACACCACTCTGGGCAGGTAGGGTCTCATCCTGCATCCCAGATGGAGCTGGTAAACAGACACAGAATGGACCTGCGCCTCCATGGACAGCTGTGAGTCCAGAATGACTCCCAGGCTGCGCACCTGGTCCTTCGGGGGCACTTTTACCCCATTCAGGACCAGGGAGTCCTCCACACCCACTCGCCTCCTGTCCCCCCAAAACAGTCCTTCTGCCTTGTCAGGATTCAACCTCATCTTGTCAGGATTCAACCTCCCCCATCTGTTAGCCTCCAACCGTCTCCAGGCACTCACACAAGTCTGATTTTCCTTTGGAAGGATCTAGTAGACTAATTGCCTTTTAGGGGGTTGGACGCGGGGGTCCCGTCCGACTGGACCGGCCCACCATCGCCCTTCCTCTCCAGGAGGACTAGGTGCCTTTTAGGGGGTTGGACACGGGGGTCCCATCTGACTGGACCGTCCCACCATCGCCCTTCCTCCCCAGGAAGATTAGGTGCCTTTTAGGGGGTTGGACACGGGGGTCCCATCCGATTCGACTGTCCCACCATCGCCCTTCCTCTCCAGGACTCTCGGCCGCCCTCATCCTGCCTCTGTTCCTCCTCATCTACATCGCGATGGTCACCCTGCTGGTCGTGGGCACCGTTGCCTTCAAGATGGACATGATCCACCAGATCACCGACCCGGCAGGTCGGTCAGCGGGGCTGGGCGGCATCCTCCACCCTCCAGAGCTTTTGGGTCTCTTCCGGGTTCTTGATTCTCGCGACGGGTTCTCGATTCCCTCCTCTTTCTTCTCCTGCAGCTCAGCGGCTGGTGGACTTCAGCACCCCGACGGGGGTGATCTTGGTCGCTGTGACGTGCAGCCTCCTCATCCGGCAGGTGGTGAAGTTGGAAGGTGAGACTGGCAGGCGGATGAAATTTCTATGTCATTTGATGTCGTCTGAAATGTGGGGGGATTTGGCACGGATTGGCTCACAACATAGAAAAACAAATAAATAAAATAAATAAAAATAAAATAAAGTGAAAAATAAAATAAAATAAAAATAAAATATGGCAAACGAAATAATAATAATTATTAGTTATTCAATGGGTATACTGCCCTATACCCGCAACTCTCAAAACTATAATCACAATGATTACAATAATCAATAAAAATAACAACAGATTCACTCCTTAAGATGCACAGACATTTCCCTTTACTTTTTAGGAAGAAAAAAGTGTGTCTTATGGAGCCAAAAATATGGTACCATATGGAAAACGAAATAATAATTATTATTTCTTATTCAATGGTTAAACTGCCCTACACCCACAAGTCTCAAAACTATAATCACAATGTTTACAATAATCAATAAAAATAACAACAGATCACCACGCGCAAAATACCGCGAAACCTACAAAAGCAGTAGGAGAAGCAAGGACACCCAACCTAAAATTATTGTTTTTATTAAAATTATTACTAAATTAATTACTAAATTTATTATTATTATTATTATTATTATTATTATTATTATTATTATTATTTATACCCAGCACTCCTCTTCTCTCTTCCCAGCTGATTCTGCTGCCCCTAAAGTCCTGGTTTGGTGGGGGGAGTTTTAAAAAGATCTTAAAACTTTGGCCTGGCTGTTGTTTTCTTCACAGAGCAAGGATGTGCTACACCAGTGGACCTGACACCTGTTGTTGCAGGAACTGCTGGGATGTACTTCCTCCCCTTTGCAGCAATTGTTGCCGTCCGTAAGTAACTCCGCCATTGTAGATGGGGCAGGTTTGGCCTTGCTGCGGGTTGGACTGGATGACCTTTGGGGGTCCCAGCTCTGCCAGTGAATGATTCTGTGTTGAGATTCCTGCACTGAAGATGATGGATTTTTCAGAGCTAGCCAACCTAACCGGAAGAGTCCATGACCAGGAGGAGGAGGAGTATCAGGAAGAGTGGATTAAATTGAATGATTACTTAGTTAAATTTAATTAAATTTAATCCAATCTTCCTGATACTTCTCCTCCTTCTGGTCGCGGACTCTTCCAGTTAGGTCTTAGTTAACTGTGTTAAGTTAAATTAACTGAAAACAGCTTGCAGATACTTAATTGGCTTAGGATTTTATTTACGTTAAGTGATGAATTCATATGTTTAATTTCATAATGTGAAGATCTAAGGATGTTAATGTTTAAGTTGAATTTTAGAAGAACTGTGATTTGGAAAACCATTCAAAGGACATGCAATGAAATTCAACCAAGGGGAAGCGAGGATGTCACTTAACAATGTTAATCAGTGTAATTTTCAATAAGGCTATGATATATGTTTGTTTCTCTTATGTGTTGGTTTGTTTATAATGTTGTGAAAACCAATTAAAAAAAATCGGGGGGAAAAAAGAGATTCCTGCACTGAAGCCTCCGTTTCGCCCAGTTCCTTGCCTAACCTCCTCCAGCGGACCCTTCGGTTCACGTCAATCAATCAATCGATCAATCAATCAATCAATCATATGGGCCTCTAGCCACAGGAGGAACTGTATAATCGTAGAATGAGAGCTGTCGGGGACCCGACTGCAAGGCGGGAATCTCAAAGTTGTGTTGTGTTGCAGATTGCGCCGATATGAAGAGGAGGACGGACGAGGACCGAACCTCCAGAAGGGAAAACTGGAAGAAGGTACGATCGGGTTGCCAAAAAGGATGGCCTTTTTTTGGCTGGGTGACCAAGAATACTCATGGAAGGGACCCGAGGGTCATCTATCCCAACCCCCATTTGGGGCAGAAGTCTCAACATGGAATCCTAGAAACAGTTGAGCTGGATGGGACCCCAACCTAGGCTTCGAAACCTCCAGTGTGGAACAGTGGTGGGCTCGTAATCTGGGGAACCGGGTTCGAGTCTCCGCTCCTCCACATGCAGCTGCTGGGTGACCTTGGGCCAGTCACCCTTCTGTGAAGTCTCTCGGCCTCACTCACCTCACAGAGTGTTTGTTGTGGGAAGGAAGGGAAAGGAAATTGCAAGCTGCTTTGAGACTCCTCAAGCGGGATATCCAATCCAAACTCCTCCATTTCTCCTCCGATATATTTTAATATTTTAATGTTTTAATGTTTCAATATTTTAATGTTGTATTTTCCATCTTGTTTTTAAATTGTATTCATTCAACTTGTTTTTATGATTGCTTGTTAGCCGCCCTGAGCCCGACCTTGGCTGGGAAGGGCGGGGTAGAAATAAAAATTATTATTATTATTATTATCATTATTATTACAAGGAAGGCGATTTCACCTGGAATGTCTCTCAGCTTGAACCCAAGTCCAAAGGGTCCCTTTCCTTTTCCTTGCTGGGGAAACCCAGCCAGATGAGTGGGGTATAAATAATAAATTGTTGTTGTTGTTGTTGTTGTTGTTGTTGTTGTTGTTGTTATTGCAGGCCATCCAGAACGGGACCATCCAGCTCCTCTGAGCCGAATTCCTGCATCTCGCCAGATCTTTCCATGCCCTCTGCAAACCGAACTCAGAGTACCAATAAAAATATTCTACGATTCACCTCTGTCTTCTTTTTTACCTTTTTTAAACAGGCTGCTTTTATCCAACTGGGCGGGAGAAGCATCCTGTTGGTGCCCCAAAAGCACACATTGATTCTGCTTTTGAGCTCAGCTTTGGCTGGGGAGGGCAGGATAGAAATAAAAAATTATTATTATTATTATTATTATTATAATTATTATTATTATTATATTGAGAATATTTTGACAGAAGGAAATCAAAGGAGCAGGGAAAGGGAATGAAGAAAAATAAAAGATTCCTATGATATTATTATTATTTATTGAATTGATAAACCACCCTATACTCAGAGGCAATCCGCTCTCATCCGATTCCCCATAGAGAGCAGCGGGGCTCTGACATCTCCCTCTCCGCACACAGTGCGGAGACGGAGCTGTCATCCGCCGGCTCAGTGGGGATCAGGGGATCGATCCCCGCTGAACAGAGAACGGTCCGCAACGTTTTTGTTTGCCATTAAAGAAAAATATATTAAACATTTTCTAATGGTGGTGTGCCTCGTGATTTTTTTCATGAAACAAGTGTGCCTTTGCCCCAAAAAGGTTGAAAAACACTGCCATAGATAGTCAATCTCCTCCAACACTTCTCCAGTGAAAATAGGGACATCCTAAAAGAAAATGGGACCTTCCTGAGGAGATTTCACCCCTCCCATATCCAAGAATCTCCTGAGGTCTCTGCTGACTCTACAGAGAGGAGGAGTAATGTACTGCTCTCTACTTAATTAGTCAAGTGAGTCAGTCTCTGTGTGTGTGTGTGTGAGAGAGAGAGAGAGAGAGTCAGTGTGTCGGAGAGAGAGTGCAAGAGATCGTGTTTATAGATAAGATTGCTGCTAAGAGCAGCTGCAGGCACTCAGAGTATAGCATTGATTTATGCTTAGAATTTGTAGCTCTGTATATAGTTTTGTATTATAGCTGTAGCAATAGAATAAAAGGAAGATATTCTACAGAGCTGCTCTCCGAGTGGTTTATACTCTGCAAGACTCTGCAAAACGCGTTGTGGGTAAAACCTCGGTGCCTAGGACTTGCTGATCGTATGGTCGGCGGTTCAAATCCCCACGGTGGGGTGAGCTCCCGTCTTTCAGTCCCAGCTCCTGCCCACCTAGCAGTTCGAAAGCACCCCTAAGTGCAAATAGATAAATAGGTACCGCTTTATAGCGGGAAGGTAAACGGCATTTCCGTGTGCTGCACAGGTGCTGGCTTGCCAGAGCAGCTTCGTCACGCTGGCCACGTGACCCGGAAGTGTCTCCGGACAGTGCTGGCCCCCAGCCTCTTAAGTGAGATGGGCGCACAACCCTAGAGTCGGACACAACTGGCCCGTACGGGCAGGGGTACCTTTACCTTTACCTTACATTAAGGGAATGCTCATGAGTGTATAAAGTGCTCTTCTTCATGACAATGACAATGGATGACAATGACCCAAGATTGTCCATGAGTCCGTCCAGTGAATCGGAGGACTCCCAAAAGGGAGCCCCTCTGGTCAAGCCAAGGGGAGCTAGAGGGGGAAGCAGTCAGGAGCAGGGAAACGAAGGGGGAACCCCCAGTGGGAGTTGGAGAGCGAGACCGGCTGCTCCGCTGGAACGGAGTGAGGGGGGAGGAGTGACCAGTGTGTCAGAAGGAGCAGAACAGGAAGCAGAGAGGGGAAGGAGATCAGGGCAAGACGTCCTGCCGGAAGGGGAGGAAAGTAGTATCGAGGGCAGTGTAACTGTCGAAAGGAAGGTCAGGAGCAACGTACGCGCGCCAAGTTCAAAATGGGAGGCGCGCGGAAATGAAGAGAGTCCTGGGGAGGAGCCTGGTCCCAAAGCCCGAAGGAGGGGGGAGGAGGCGGCAGAGGATTCAGCCTCTGGAGAGTCCCGAAGGGAGAGAACACAGGGGGGCAGAAAGACCCTGCGGAAAAGGAAAGAGAGAAAGAGGTGGACCAGTACAAGCCTCTTAAACTGGTGTCGGGGCGGGAGTGACTCAGAGGGGACTTCGGCGGTCTAAGGGTAACAGACGTAGAGTCACAGACCTCGGATGTAAAGCTAATAATGTTCTTCAATAAAAGCTTTTGTACATAAGCTGCAGTGGACTTTGGTCTCTTGTGAGCTGGGACCACGGGTGACTCTGACAGCAAGTCCCCTCTCCAAGAACGCAAAATTTTTTTTTGCAAAGCTCACGAACGGTAGCAGCCATGAGCGCGGAGGAGCAGCTGACAACACTGCGAAGCGCAGTTACAGAACTCACCGCTGCAGTCATTGCATCTCAGAAGAAGAGTGATGAAGCGGAGAAGCGCTGCCAGGACCTGCAAATAAGGTGGGAGCGTGCAAGCAAGGAAGGGTTCCCAGGGTCCAGATCAGACGGGATTGGACTTGGAAGGCGGGGGGGCAGTCTAGTCACCCACTTCGATGGGAACCTAAAGCACTACCCAAGCTTCAGAGCAGACGTCTTGTATGCACTGCATTTGCTTCGTAATGACTTTAAAGATGAAGAGGAGAAAGTGGGGTTTATTGTGTCTCATTTGCATGGGGAGGCAAGAGCTTGGTTGCGCAATTTGTGGCGCGAAGACGGCCCTGCCCGCCGCGATTCTGATGAATTTATTAAAGCGATGGACGCTTGTTTCCAGTCTACCGTGGATCTTGATCTTGCACGCAGGGAGATGCACGGGTTGCGGCAAGGGAGAGCCACTGTGCGTCAGTATCATTCGCGATTTTTCGCCTTACTGACTGTATTAGGCTGGGAGAAGGACTGCAAACCAGTGAGAGATTTGTTCTGGGAGGGTCTCAGCGGCCCCATAAAAGATGAACTTGCCAGGGGAGACAGACCTCAGACCCTGGAGGACGTCGTGCAGAGGGCTCTTGCAATAGGGGTAAGGCACGAAGAACGTCCTTGGCACAATGAGGAGGGACGCCAGGCGCGTGCACCGGCAAGGACGCCTCCTTTTCTCCCCAGAGACTTCAGCCAGGCACATCCCTCGCCTCTGGCGCGGCAGGGGGAGGAACCGATGGAAATTGGTGGTGCTAAGGCTCAAGCAACAGCCAGAGTCCCCGCATCCGGTGCAGTAAAGGCGAAGCCTCCTAGAGGGAACAGGAAATGTTACATCTGTGACAGTGCACAACACATGGCGAAAGAGTGCCCCCAGAGGCCCCAGAAGCACACTGCAGCCTTAGCAACAGTGGCAGCAGAAGTGATGCAAGAGGAGCAGCCTCAGGGAAACGACAGTGCCTGGCTGGAAGCAGAGCTGCTGGGGCTCAGCCAGGCGAATCTGTAGAGCAGTCCCCAGTGCCTTTGCAACGTACAGACCCTTTACCACCCAAGCCAACGGTGCAGCTCACTGCAACACTCCAGTTGCCGAACGGAACCACCCTGGAAGTCCCCATCACGATCGATTCTGGGAGCAACGCGGACTTTGTGGGGGTGCATTTCGTCAAGCAGCATCGCATAGCGCTTCTGCCCGCGACAACACCTCTAAACGTAGTCACGGTTGATGGCAGGAAATTGCTGGGAGGACAAGTTGTGCAACAGACGCCTCCCATGGAGATGCGGATTGGACATCATAGAGAAGTCATCAGCTTCAATGTCACCCGCCTGTCGGACACGCCTATAGTACTAGGCATGAGTTGGCTGGAGAGACACAGTCCTGCGATAGTGTGGTACCAACGGCAGATCACCTTTTGCTCATCGTACTGTGCTCAACATTGTATCCAGTCCGGCCAGGAGGAAGGGGCGGAGCAGCAGCTGCAACTTGGCATGGCGCAGGCAGTTCCTCGCAAGTACGAGAGTTTCCTGGAGGTTTTCTGCGAGAAGGAAGCTGACCGGCTGCCGCCCCACAGACCTTACGATTGCGCGATTGACCTGTTGCCGGGGGCGCAGCTGCCGACTGCGAAGCTGTATTCCATGTCTGAGGACGAGATGCAAGAACTCAGGGAGTTCATAGAGCATAATTTGAAGCGTGGATTCATCCGGGAGTCCAAAGCAGTGGGGGGCAGTCCTGTGTTTTTTGTAAAGAAGAAAGACACGTCCCAGAAAAGACTCATTGTGGATTTCAGGGCCATAAATTCCATGACCAAGCCCAAGGCCTTCCCCATGCCCAAGATTGATGACCTCCTAGCGACCGTGCGGAAGGGGAAGATCTTCACCAAGTTGGATCTGCGTGGAGCGTATAATCTCATCCGTATCCGGGAGGGCGATGAGTGGAAGACGGCCATGTTCACGCCTCTGGGCACGTATGAATACAGAGTTATGCCGTTTGGTCTCCAAAATGGATCTCACGTCTTCCAAGCCTTTATGCATCACGTGCTGGCGGGGCTTCTCTACAAGAAGTGTGTGTGTTTCCTCGACGACATCCTGATCTTTTCGGAATCGCAGGAGGCTCATGAAAGAGACGTGAAGGAGGTCCTGCAGAGACTGCGAGAACACAGGCTCTACGCCAAGTTGGAGAAATGCCAGTTTGATGTGACGGAGGTGGATTTCCTCGGCTACAAGCTGTCTGACAAGGGGCTGGCCATGGACAGCGTCAAGGTCCGCGCCGTGTTAGACTGGAAGAGCCCACGCAATCGGAAGGAGGTCCAGAGATTTGTCGGGTTTGCCAATTTCTACCGCAAATTCATCAGGGGTTTTGCAAAGGAGACAGCAGCAATCACGGACACCCTCAGTTCCAAAAAGAAGAAGTTCGCTTGGACGGAACAGGCGGAGCGCTCTTTTAGGAAGCTTAAAAGCCTCTTCGCTTCCGAGGAGCAGCTGATGCACGTGAATCCGGGCAGACCCATGCGAGTAGAGACCGACGCCTCAGACAGAGCGGTGGGAGCCGTGCTCCTGCAAGAAGATTCCCAAGGAAATTGGAGACCCTGTGCCTTTTACTCCCGAAAGCTCAGCAAGGCGGAGCAAAACTACACCATATGGGACAGAGAACTGTTGGCCATCCACGCTGCCTTCAAAGCGTGGCGACACTTCCTCATAGGTGCCAAGCACACAGTGCAGGTCCGCACAGATCACAAGAACTTAGAATATTGGCGCACGGCGAAGCTCCAGAGCCAAAGACACATGCGCTGGGCTGAATTCTTCGCGGATTTCGACTTCAGGATAGAATACATCCCGGGAGAATCCAACGTTATAGCCGACGCGCTCTCCAGGAAACCGCAATATCTCGAGGAAGCAGCGCCAGTGGCAGCCAAGCACATTTTCGCACCGCAGGCGTGGACGTGCGCCACCATCGCAGTCGACCTGGACGCGGTGCGACGTGCGTTGCAAGTAGATCGCTTTGCACAATCCAAGATGGAGGCGCTGCGCAGGGGTTCGCAGAGAGAAGATGAGTTCCAATTACGCGACGGGCTGTTAACTCACAAAGGGGCCCTCTACGTACCGGGCGAAGAGCTCCGCGCGAGGGTTCTGCAGCAGTTGCACGACGCCCCCAGTGCGGGACACTTCGGCAAGGAGAAGACAATAGAACTGGTGGCCAGGGACTTTTGGTGGCCCCAGATGCGGGGAGAGATAGCGGATTACGTCGCCAGGTGTGACACTTGTCAGAGGTCCAAGCCAGTGCACCAGAAGCCAGCGGGGTTACTGGAACCGCTGGAGACGCCACAGCAACCGTGGGAGAGGGTGGCGCTGGACTTCGTCACTGACCTGCCCAGCTCCAGAGGCAAGACGGCGGTGCTGGTGGTGGTGGACCTGTTCACCAAGATGGCGCACTTCATTCCTTGCGCGAAGGTGGCGACGGCGGAACAGACCGCCAAACTCTTCATCGATCACGTGTTCAAGGTGCATGGGCTGCCACAATCCATCCTGTCCGATAGGGGGCGCCAATTTGTTTCTGCTTTTTGGAGGAAGCTTCTAGGTATCCTGCATGTCAAGATCAACCTAACGTCGGCAAGGCATCCGCAGACCAACGGTCAAACAGAGAGAGTCAACGCGATCATGCAGCAGTACCTGAGATGTTACGCCAATCAGCGCCCGGCGGCGTGGGTGGACTACCTGCCGATGGCGGAGTTTGCCTACAACAACACGAAGCATGCGTCGACGGGGGTGACGCCGTTCTTCGCGAACAATGGTCGTCATCCCAGAACCTTCCCGGGGTTCGTAACACCGGGAGAGGGGGTGACGCAAGAAGCCGACCAGTTCGCAGCAGAGCTGCAAGAGGTGCACGAGGAGCTGCGGAGACATTTGGAGCTAGCCAAACAAGCATATAAGGTGCAGGCGGACAAACATAGGAGAGTGGGAGAGGACATCCAGGTGGGGGACTGGGTATGGTTAGCGGCCCAAGCGATGCCAGCCAGGTCGTTGGCTAAGAAGAAGCTGGGACACAGGCAGCTAGGGCCATACCAGGTGGAGGCTAGGATTAACCCTGTAGCTTTTCGACTGGCCCTCCCCGAAGGTTCCAGAGTGCACCCGGTCTTTCATAGGTCGGTGCTCACTCCCTACAAGACCCCGCACAGGTTTCAGGAGTCTGAAACAGTACCGCACCCACGCACTCAGTCACCCGAGAGGGAGGGGGCGCCCAGGGCCGAACCACTCAACGAGGTCACTGAGATCCTGGACTCGAGATGGGGGGTAGAGGGAGTAGAATACTTTCTAGCCAGAGAGGGTACCCCGGCCAGTGCCAATATTTGGGTGCCGGACTACGCTTTAGACGAACCTCTTCTGAAAGACGAGTTCCATGCACTTTTCCCGCATAGACCCATGCCAGCCGAGTATTTTGATGACTGGCTCTTTACGCCCACACTTTCAAACAGTACTTTCAGGGGCTTTTCTTCCGCCGAGGAGAGAACGCCAGAATCAAGCCCGCCCAGGGGATCGTGTTCGGGGGTAGACACAGAACCTTCTTACTGGTGGGACGAGCAACCAGAGGACGACTGGCGCAAGAAATGGCTGACGGGGCCTTGGCAGGCAGCACCAGACGAAGTAGCAATGGAAGAGGGAGCCGAGAACACCTTGGGTGAAGAACCCGCATTCGAACACACATACACCGAGCTGCTAGCAGAGGACATTGAAGCAAACGAACTGTATCCTGCATCTACCTCTGAGGAGCTGCGGCTCCCACGACCTGCCTCCGAGGGCCGGGAGGGGGGAAGGGGGGGCTTCGAGGGGGGGATGGATGTCAGGGGTTCAGGGAGAGAGACGCAGAGTGAGGGGGAAGGATTCCAGACTGACGAGGAAGAGGATGACAATGACCCAAGATTGTCCATGAGTCCGTCCAGTGAATCGGAGGACTCCCAAAAGGGAGCCCCTCTGGTCAAGCCAAGGGGAGCTAGAGGGGGAAGCAGTCAGGAGCAGGGAAACGAAGGGGGAACCCCCAGTGGGAGTTGGAGAGCGAGACCGGCTGCTCCGCTGGAACGGAGTGAGGGGGGAGGAGTGACCAGTGTGTCAGAAGGAGCAGAACAGGAAGCAGAGAGGGGAAGGAGATCAGGGCAAGACGTCCTGCCGGAAGGGGAGGAAAGTAGTATCGAGGGCAGTGTAACTGTCGAAAGGAAGGTCAGGAGCAACGTACGCGCGCCAAGTTCAAAATGGGAGGCGCGCGGAAATGAAGAGAGTCCTGGGGAGGAGCCTGGTCCCAAAGCCCGAAGGAGGGGGGAGGAGGCGGCAGAGGATTCAGCCTCTGGAGAGTCCCGAAGGGAGAGAACACAGGGGGGCAGAAAGACCCTGCGGAAAAGGAAAGAGAGAAAGAGGTGGACCAGTACAAGCCTCTTAAACTGGTGTCGGGGCGGGAGTGACTCAGAGGGGACTTCGGCGGTCTAAGGGTAACAGACGTAGAGTCACAGACCTCGGATGTAAAGCTAATAATGTTCTTCAATAAAAGCTTTTGTACATAAGCTGCAGTGGACTTTGGTCTCTTGTGAGCTGGGACCACGGGTGACTCTGACAATTACAAATAAATTTCCAAAACACACACCTACGTGCCAGTATTTGTAAATGTAAATGATTCAACTGGCTTTTGGTTTTGGCCCGTTACAGGGGCTCAGCCCACTTGGTCTTGTGGCATAGGGGCTCCCAGGCTATATGTGTGTACGCGAATGTGAATAGCTGGTGACAGTCTTAAATCTTTGCTTTGCCCCTGCTGTGAGCCACATTGCACAGTTGATTTTTAAGGGCTCACACACACACACACACACACACCAAAACTGTATTAAGACATTACTAAATGCTAAGGTTTCAATTTTTTGAGATACCGTGGGAAAGTGCAATCTCCCTGACCATCGAGGAATAGAGACTGTTTCTGAGAGGTTGCCAGGGTTACTGGTGTGAGGATAGGAAAAGAAACTTTTCAACCAGCTGTTTGAGCTGAAATCCACCTTTGGAGAAGGCAGTCTGAACCTCTTAAAAGGACCAGGCCTTGTGGAGGTGTAGGGACTGTGCGGTCTTACCAATTTATAGAAATAACTAGGTATTTCCCACCGTTCCCTTTACTCCTTACTACTAAGAATCTTTTCCAGTGGATGGAAGTGGACTTAGGCAGATGTAGCATTCAACATTAAGGAATAAAGCAGAGCCCATACAGGCAACCCACCTTTTGCAACTGCATGGAGATGTCTAAGAGCTGCCTTGCCTCTTTTTCTTTCCTTCTCTTGGGCTGCCACACTGCTGGGTGGATCAGGTGTTTGGTTAAAAGAGCTGTTTGGATATTGTGTCAAAAGATCCCCTTTCCCCCTCTCGCCCCACAAGGCAGCAGCAGGAGGGCCCCTCTTCTCCCTCCCTTTGTCAGGCGAAACTTCCCCCTTCCTTCTCCTCCCCCTTTTTGGGAGCAGGAATTCAGCACAGCCCATAGAGACCTGAGAAATAACAGGGGGGTGGATTTTTTCCAGAAGAACTGAAAGAGGGGTCCGTGTAAAAAGAGGCACCAAGCTCAAATTAACGTGCAAGGAATAAGGTAACTCACAGGAAGTGAGGCTACTTTCCCATCATACAACTAACTTTAAGGAATGCTATTTCTGTTTCTTGTTTCTGAAGCCCTTTCCAAAGAAAAATGATGGTATATAACCTCTGGAAGGGACCCCAAGGGTATCCAGTCCAACCTGCTGCAATGCAGGAACATGCAGGAGTCCCTTATGGGGAACAACCCCGCAACCTTGGTTGTGCAGCAAATGTTGCACTCTTAAATGGCACTTTGAAGGCTATTTAGGTATAGTTCAGGGATCCATACCTCTCCTGGAGCTGCAAGTTCAGCCATGAAGAAAACATGGCCATTCACTATTATTGACTGGAAACAGAGGAAGTGCTGCTTACGTCCTCCTTGGGAGCATTTCAGCAGTCAGGAGGAGCCCTGAATCCTTCGGGGTGATTATACATATTCTCACCCTGACCCTGACCCTGACCCTGACCCTGACCCTCCATCTACCCCTTCTGCCTGGAAATGTGTGCAAGGAAGCCCACTCATTTCAGGAACCAAGCCTGACTATCTACTGCTGGAAAATTCCACCTTTAGTTGCAGACATGGAACTGTTGCATGTCACATGTCTGTTTACATACCAGCACAGTTTGCTGGGAACTTCTGTTGTGTGTACAGTGGTACCTCGGGTTAAGAACTTAATACGTTCTGGAGGTCCGTTCTTAACCTGGAACTGTTCTTAACCTGAGGTACCACTTTAGGTAATGGGGCCTCCTGCTGCCACCGTGCCGCTGGAGCACGATTTCTGTTCTCATCCTGAAGCAAAGCTCTTAACCCAAGGTACTATTTTTGGGTTAGCAGAGTCTGTTTGTCCTGATTTATGATTAATAAATCCATAGTTGTGGTATGCTTCCACAAGCCTCATGCCTATTCTGTATGTGCAGTTCGCTCGGCTGATATAGTGTGCCCTGGCTTTGAAGCCTGGGTCGCTGATTTACATCGGAGCAGAGGCAGATGGATCTTTGCAGCTGGACGGCTGGAAGGAGACGATCCAACTGGGGCTAGCCAGCTAGCCTTGCGACCCTCTGCATGCCAACAACTACAACTAACTTAAAGGAATGCTATTTCTCTATCTTCTTTCTGAAGCACTTTCCAAAGAATCATATGATGGTGGGAGAGTGGGTGAGTATATATCGTGAAGGGACCCCAAGGGTCATCCAGTCCAACCTGCTACAAGGCAGGAATTTGCAGGTGTCCCTTACGGAGAACAACCTCACAACCTTTGTGTCCACAGCACAGCTAGATGTTGCACTCTTAAATGGCACTTTGAAGGCTATTTAGGTATGGCTGAGGGATCCACACTTCTCCTGCAGCTGCAAGTTAAGTTACGCCATGAAGCACACCTTGCCATCCCCTTTTGCTGACTGAGAGCAGAGGAAGTGCTGCTTACAGCCTCTCCAGGAGCATTTTGACAGTCAGGAGCAGGCCTGAAGTTCTCGGGGTGATTGCACATATGCTAACAACATTTATACCTCCAGGCAAAGGACAAAACATGAGCCTACTCTGAAGGCTCATAAATGTAGAAAGTGCTTTTCTTTAGAGCACCTCTCTTAACATTGCAAGATGCTGCAAGTGTCCAAAACTGGTGTGAAGTTGCTGGTTTGTAAATATTAATTATTCCTACTTTATTGATGGGACGCGGGTGGCGCTGTGGGTAAAACCTCAGTGCCTAGGACTTGCTGATCGTAAGGTCGGTGGTTCGAATCCCCGCGGCGGGGTGAGCTCCCGTCGTTCAGTCCCAGCTCCTGCCCACCTAGCAGTTCGAAAGCACCCCTAAGTGCAAGTAGATAAATAGGGATCACTTTATAGCGGGAAGGTAAACGGCGTTTCCGTGTGCTGCGCTGGTGCTGGCTCGCCAGATGCAGCTTCGTCACGCTGGCCACGTGACCCGGAAGTGTCTTTGGACGGCGCCAGCTCCCGGCCTCTTGAGCGAGATGAGCGCGCAACCCTAGAGTCGGACACGACTGGCCCGCACGGGCAGGGGTACCTTTACCTTTACCTTTTACTTTATTGATCTGAATTACTCAAATGGATTTTAGTGCTGGCCACTACAGCAGGGGCTGATCTCTATTTATTCTTGTGGTGTTCAATTCAGAGTATCTGTTTAAAAAATCAAACAGAAAGCAATGGAGGGTTGCCGTTAAGGCTGGGGGGGAGGGGCAAACCCGGTCTTATAGACCCAAACTGGGTTTTGGGATGCTCCATTACACAAATCAGCCAGCTCGCTGCCTATCTAATTCACTGGACATTCAAGTATTTGCTTACAAATTAATTATCTTTTTTAATTTATGCCTTTTCCAAAACATTTATCTTAAGATGTAATGTGCAAGTGTACCACTTTTGGATGCTAATTAATCTCCGCTTGGATTATGTGGATAAATTGATAGGTGAAAGAATCGGTGCCTTGAGTAATTACCTGGTTAAAACAATGGTTCATTTGAAGAAATTAAGTTTTCAACACATTGCTTTGTCACCTTTAGATAGCCTAATAAGAAAAGGAAAAATAGACAAACCTCACCAACATGGGTGAAGCCAGGAGGTGCTGCCCTACTCCAATCAAATAAATAAAAATACTTTACTGTATTTTTACTGTGCTGGTTAGGGGGGACGAGGCCAAGTCCCACTCGGGTGGGTGTGATATATCAGGAGTGGGGTTGTTTCAAAATGTTCTTAAGTGTTATATGTTAATTTGTATTTCTATTTTTTTCCCTATTACCTTCATGCCTGCAGCTGACTTTTCCTCCACCTCCTCTTCTCCGTTCCTCAGCCGAAGCTTCCTCCTCTTCAGAGAAGGAATTCAGCAGAGCCCATACAGACCTAAGAAATATCAGTAGGGTTGATTATTTTCACAAGAAGAGAAAGCGGGGGTCCACATAAAAGCAGACATATAATATGTCAAGCACAGATTGCAGTGGAAGAAATAATAAAGTGGGAAAGGAGCCTCCCTTCCTTATCAGCCATCATTTGACTAACTGGAAGAAATGTGTTTTTCTTCTTTATTCTTTCTTGTTTATTCTTTCTGAAGCACTTTCCCAAGAATCATATAATGGTGCATATAGCTGGAAGGGACCCCAAGGGTCTTCCAGTCCAACCCGTTGCAAGGCAGGAATCTGCGAATGAACCACAAGGGGATTGCATTTCATAATAAGTGGAGGAATTAGGATCTTGAGGAATTACCTGGTTACAAAACCACTGCTTAAAGCAGTGGTTCATCTGAAGAATACATTGTTCAGATACAGTTTTCAATACATTGCTTGGTCACCCTTGGTTTGGCTCACAAAAGCGGCCGGAGGGGGAAAGCAACGGAGATCTGAACTCACAGCCAGTTACTCTGGAGTTGCTGTAGCCAAGGGGAACTTCCCCGCCCCAATTCAAATAAATAAAAATACTATACTGTTAAGGCTTAGGGGGGAAGAGGCCATGTCCCACTTGGCTGGGTGTGATTTATAATAATAATAATAATAATAATTTAACATTTAATGATAATCATAATTTATTACTATTTCCCAGTCACCAACAGAATATTTTTAAAAAGATAAAACATAATATACTACAAACACGCCTAACCCTTTTCTAATAACAATTATTATAATAACAATGATAACAATTTAAAAATTAATGAAAATCATAATTTATTATCCTTCCCTAGCCACTGTGGGCTCCTCCCAACAGAATATTAAAAACGCAACAAAACATAATAATTACAAACTTCCCTAAGCCTTTTATAATAATAATAAGAAGAAGAAGAAGAAGAATTTTAAAATCAATGATGATAATCATTTCTAATTATTTCTCACCCACTGTGAGTGGTGGCTCCCAACAGAATACAGTATTAAAAACACGACAAAACGCACAAGCTTCCTTCACGTAAAGGGCGTGGGAAACTCAGAGGAAAAACAGCTGAAGAGAAAACGCTGAGAAGAAAAAGCGCCAAACGGCTGGCCCCGCCCACAACCCGACCTGTGATTGGCCAAAAGGCCGACCTATTGCTGCCGAGATTTTTATTGTTGCTGTGGCTGCTCTGCGCGTGCGTTGAGTGAAGGGGTCCTGGGGGGGGCCGTTTGGACGAGGGCAACGTGACTGGAAAGAGGGAAACGGACTGGAGGCGGAAGAAAGGGCAGAAGACGCGCCACCGCCGCCATTTTTGTTGAGGGCAGTGGGGCCTAGCCTGGCCGTTGGGTGGCGCTGGTCTCCTTCGTGAGGTGGGCGCTTCGTTGGGGGTCCCTGCGGAGAAGGAAGCCGGAGGGACCTCCCCCCCAAATCCCCTCAGGGAGGAGTCCCAACAGTGCCTGAGGGGGCCTGGTTTCTCCTTGTTATTATTATTATATTGTATACTATTAAATATAATAATGATAATGATAATAATTTATATTAGTTAGATAGATAGATAGATATATAATCTTATACTTAAGGTTTATTATTATTATTATTATTATTATTGATTATCCTCATTATAAGCATTCTCCTTTTTCTCCGCCTCCTCGCAGCGTTTCCCTGAGCGCTGCTTCCAAGCTCCCTCAGGAGCAGCCCAGGTAGACTGCCTCTGGCCCAGGCGGCTCCGCCAGAGCAGAAGAGGCGCCTGGGAGCCCAGGGAAGCCCCACAAAGTGGATTCCTGTGCCCCCCCCCCGGCGTCCTTTAGGGTGCAGGGACCAAAGTCCTGATTTCTGCCTCCGCCCCGCCGGCCTTTTGCCCGCCTCGCCCTGCGGGCACTCAGATAAGTTGAGGGCGAAGTCCTGCTGGGCGCTGCTGGGCGGATGGCGCGCCTGTGGGTGCTGTGGGGTGCCCTGCTGGGCTGGGGTGAGCCGGGGGGCGAAGGGAGACGGGGGCTGTGAATCCTGTCCCTCTCTCTCTTCCATCTCTCAATTCCCAAAGTCCTGGGAATTATAGCTCTGAACAGCGGGCTGGACTAGATGACCCTTGAGGTCCTTCCATCTCTCCCATTCTAGGATGCTCCCTGTCTCTCTCACACTTCCTCTCCTTTTAATGCCACTTTCCCCCTTTTTTTCCCCTAGCTGGGTCTCCATTTCCTAGCTGGGGCGCCTATGGGAACTCAAGCGCGAGCACCTGCAACTTTGCCTGCAACCGCTGGGATTGCTCTGATGAGAGCCATTGCGGTAAGTTTTGGCGTCGCCAAAGGAATCGGGGAGACGTGCCTTGATTCCCCTCGCAGAGAGTGATTTAACCCATCTTGACATCCCTCAAAGCACCCTGGGAACTGTAGTTTCCTATGGAAGGAGAATATTTTGCACAGCCTTTCCAAGGAAACTCTGGGAGTTATAGCTCTGAGAGGGACTCCTTGGGAAACTTAACAAGCTACAGATCCCACAATGTCCCCCAAAGCACCCTAAAAACGATTGCTTGCTCTGGGCGTTGAGGGTTGCGATTCCCTTGACAGAACTACAGTTCCCAAGCCCATTTCTCTTCCCAGGGAACTCTGGGAACTGTAGCTCATGGGGGGAACAGGGGTCTCCTAACAGCAATTGGTGCCCAGAATGCTGGGAACTGTAGCTTGCTCAGGGCACCTGATTCCTTCTCCTTCCAGGCTACCGGAATGGGCTGGCACTGCCAGGTGCCGCCTTGGCCTGCGACTTTGAAGGCACCACCTGCGGCTGGGAGGACGTCAGCACATCTGGGTACCGGTGGCACCCAGGGCGGGGCGGAGGCTGGGCACACGGCGCCGACCCCCCCTTCGACCACACGCTGGGCACCGACCAGGGTAAACGTGCTTCATTTGAAGGGAGGGGAAGCATTGCTTAGCGGTTAGAGCACCCCTTTGACCTGGCGCCCCCCCGACCTCCCTTCAGGCTGGTACATGAGCACCTCAGAGCAGCGAGCCAAGCCACCTGCCGCCCCCGCCCGACTCCGCTCCCCAACCCTGAGCGACGCAGCCTCAACCTGTGAGCTCCGCGCCTGGTACAGCATGGCCGAGACTGGTAAGCTTGGGGCGCTGGCGGTCGGAAATCCAACAGGCGCAGAGCCACCTGCTCAGCCTTTTCCCCAGTGTGGTGGGGGAAATGCCGCCTGGCCCGGTACTCATAATTGCATATCAATATTACATAATACGTTTCTAAACTGCAGGACGTATTGTATCAGATAATTATTATTTATTGATTTCCAGACTACTGACCAACCTGGTAGGGTCGGTGTAAAGAAATACCATCCTGATCATTCTTATCTTGACATTTACTGATGCCCTGCTTCCCACCCCCATTGGGGACTGATAAAAACGAGAGCGGCTGAGACGAGATGGCAATCTGCAATCCTCACCAGGGTCAGACTAGATGACCCCCGGGTCCCTCACCCCTCCGCCCTTCCCCTGCAGGACTCAACGGGAGCTTCACATTGGAGTTGAGCCATGGCGGCGGCCACGTTGTCCCCCTGTGGCGAAGTCCCGCCTCGTCCTCTGGTGCCTGGCGCCCCCTGCTGGCCTACACCGGAAGAGTCCGCGGCGCTTTCCAGGTGGGTCTTGGGCTCCTCGCTCTCCCTGGCCGGCTCCTTCTCCGGAGCATGTCAAGAGCGCTGCCTCCCCCTCCACAGGTGACCTTCTCCTCGGTGGCGAGCGTGGCGCTGGACGATGTGCAGTTCAGGAACTGTGGCCCCCAAAGTAAGGCTTTCTTTTCCGCCAACCAGATAGACTGCCTCTGGGCTTGGAGGCTCCCCATTCACCGTCCCAACATTTCCAGGTCCCCGGAGCTGCGCCCCAGACGAGCGCCCGTGCCTGCCAAGCGGCTGCGTGGCCCCTGCCCGCCATTGTGATGGCACCGAGGACTGCAGCGACGGCAGCGACGAACAGGGTTGCGGTGAGCAGTCGGGGCCGGGGGGGACGACATGGGCGCCACCGGAAGGGGGGAGGGTGGAAAAGGCACCTTGGGACCCCCTCCTCACCTGCCTTTCTCCCCCAGAGACCTTCCTCTCGTGCCCCTTCGAGGAGGACTGGTGCAGGTGGACAGCGGATGCCAACCAGAACCTCTCCTGGGCGAGAAACTGCAGCTCCCAGGTGCCGTCGTCCCCAGCCCGTCCCACCCGCGACCACACCACCAACACGCCGGAAGGTGGGTGCTGGTTGTTAATATGTAGAGGATGCCAGCGAGGCTGAATCTTTCCGTAAAGAAATGATTTGAATCAAGTCTTACCAACTCGGGGCATGTGTAGAGTTCTGCGCCTCCAGGAGCTCACAACTATCTTTCTGAGGTCATTTATACGTGTGGGGGGGCACGATATTGACATAGATAGAGATCATTTAAACATAGAGATAATTTATAGGCAGAGATACACATAATAAATAGCTCTGTTCCATGAGCATAACTGTAGGCATATATGTGTATAAATATAAATAAAATGAATGTGTATATATGTGTGTGTGCGTGTATATATATATATATATATGTACATATGTAAATGAAATGTGTATTTACATATGTATATGCGTTTGTATATAAATAAATAAATAAATAAATAAATAAGGGGATATGGGTATATGTGTGTATAGATACGCGTGTATAGATTTATAAATATAATTGATATATGCATATGTGTGCATATATAGATATAGATATAAAATGAATATCTATATGCAATGTATGTGTCTTTATAGATGACATAGAATCATAGAATTCTAGAATTGCAGAGTTGGAAGGGACACTTCAGGTAATCAAGGCAGGAATCTTTTGCCCAAATTGGGGCTCGAACCCACGACCCTGAGATTAAGAGGAGAAAACCAGCCAGATGGGTGGGGTATAATAATAATAATAATAATAATAATAATAATAATAATAATAATAATAATAATAATGGTAGTCTATTAATGGTAGACTCTGGTACTCTACCAACTGAGCTCTACATATATTTATAGATCTTGTGATTGTATAACAGAGCTTTACAAACTTTTTACGTTGGGGTCACAGTGACAAATAAATCTTGATCTTGGGGTGGCATCTCGCTGGCCGTGCCTCAGCTCCCTCTTTCGCTCTCCTCTCTCACAGGGCACTTCATCTACGTGGCCGGCACCCAGCCGGGCCGAGCTGAGCTGGTCAGCCCCACCCTGGTGGCGGACGGGTCCTGCCATGTGAGTCCCTCATCATCATCATCATCATTTACGATTTATTATTTGTGAAAATATGGGAGGAGGTTATTATCATTGTTTACTATTTGTTTTCTACGGAAATATGGGCCAATATTGATTATTGAATATGAAGAATATCGGCCGCCCCTGTACTGGCGAACGGCTCGGACCCTCGGCTCTAGCGCTACGTTTCCCTTCCAGCTGGTGCTCTATGCCCACCTGCACGGGTCGGACGCCAACCGCCTGAACGTCTACTCCCAGTCGGAGACAAAGAGGGAGCTGATCCTCAGCCGTGCCGGCGACCTGGGCGACTTCTGGTTCCGCCAGGAAGCCACTTTCAATGGCACCGAGGACTTCCAGGTACCCCCAATCCCTGTAAAGGCAGAGGAGCACTGCTGGTGCCAGGAATTTGGCAGCCCTGCCCTGACTTCAGGGTTCGACATTCACCAGGCATTTTTGGCGCCAGGTTGGCCACATCTCCCTCGGGCAGGGCCCTTAAGCAGAAGGGCTTATTTCAAAAAAATGGGACCCCAGCGGTCATGTAGTCCAACCCGCTCCAAGGCAGCCATCTTTGCTCAAACTCTCCAAGCTTTTCTTCCAAACTTCCTAAGAAGGAGAGGCTTCTTATTGCCCCTTTTTCTCCTCCCTTCTTCCCTACAATAACCTTGCCAGCAACACCCCCAACCCTTGCCAGGTAGGCTCAGAGGAGGCGACAGACTCCAGGGTCTGCTTCCTGACTGAGTGAGGATTCAAACACGGATCTCGGACACTAAGGACTGCGCCACACTGCCTTCCCAGAGCACTTCTGCAATATGATAGTCAGCAAATAAATAGGGGGAATAAAGAAATATAGTCAAGTCAGTCAGTCAGTCAGTCAGTCAGTCAGTCAGTCAGCCAGCCAGCCAGCCAGCCAGCCAGTCAATAAATAAATAAATAAATAAATAAGGGAAATAAAGAAATATAGTCTTTTCCTGGGATTTACTCTGGATGTTTTAATGCCAACTGCTTGGAAGTGTTTTTTTTTCCAAATATAAAGTGGTACAGAAAGGAAATGGAGAACGCTCATAATAAGTAAAAAAAGAAAAGGGTTTCTCTCGGACTCGCTCCCTCCTTCCAGATTGTCCTTGAGGGCGTCATCGGGAAGGATCCCCAAAGCAGCATCGCTCTGGATGACCTGATCCTGTCTCCCGGTTGCATCCAGCAAAGTGGTGAGGGGGAAAGGCGTTGAAAGAAGGCTCTGGTTCTATTGAGGGCAATTCTTTCTCCCAAAATATTTCACATGGGTCATATCCGCATATGTGCACATGTATGTGTAATGACTGCTTGTCAATATTAAGAAGATGCCAGCAAGGCTGAATCTTTCTGTAAAAAAACTGGTTTAAATCAAGTCTGACTGACTTGGGATTTAAATGGTGGTTTCAATTGTCATTAAAATTGATTTCATTTCAATCAAATCCACCCTGCTCTGAAAATTTATTATTCCAAAAAGGAAACCTTCTTCTGGTTGTTGATATTAAGATACCAGCAAGGTTGAATCTTTTTGTAACAAAAATGACCTATGGGAATGGGACCCCCAGGGTCATCCAATCCAACCCCACCTTTTGGGCTGCAACCGATGAAGAGTTCCGGACATTGACGCCCCCTTCCCTCCCCATCCAGGCCTGCTCTCCGCTCCCCGCACCGAGCAACCACCTGAACCAGTGCCCTGCAAGGACGACCAGTTTGCCTGTGACAGTGGGGCACGCTGCCTCGGCAGCGAGCAAGTGTGTGACTTCAAGGCCGACTGCGACGACGACACCGACGAGAGCCAATGTGGTGAGCGTCTGCCGTGGGCCTCCGTTAACCCGTGGAACTGCCTGCCACAGGAGTCTCTTGTGACACGGAAAGCAGATTCCCTGCTGGGCCTGAGCCCACCCAGGGGTGGCACCTGGGCACCCTAAAATCTGCTTTGGGCATCACAGAATGATAGCTGGAGTCATCTAGCCCAGCCCTGATCCCAGCAGCCCCTGTCCTTTCCTAGGAGCCAGCAATTTCACCCATGGCATGGGCGGCTGGGCGGACGTCAGCGTGGGCCGGATCCAGTGGGTCAACGCGGGGCCGGATCCTGCGTCGCCCGGACTGGGCCTGGGCCAGGCTCCGGGGCAGATGCTCTCCCTCGCCAGGGCCACCACGCCGCTCCTGGGGCCTTCCAGCTGGGCCTGCGCCGTGGAGCTGCAGTTCAACACCGGCCCTCAAGGTAGGTGCAGCCGGGGGGCCAATTCAGGGAGGACCAGATCCATTTTCCATGTAAACGCGCAGGAGCTGCGACATGCAGGCAGACGCATGCAAATTATTATTATTTACTATCATCATTGACTATTATTTACAGAAATATTGGAGCAGATTTTGTGATTTAATTTGGATTTTTAAAACAAAGTGCTTTGGGAGGAAAAATCTTTCTCAAGATTTCCTCTTTAAGTGACATCAGAGTCCAAAGGCTACTCCCCGGGAAATAAGGATTTATTTTAAGTTATTCACGTGTGCTAAAACTCAGTAAAAATAATCCTGATTGTTTAACCACACCAGTCGCGCTCTTTTCCCAGGGTTCCTGGCTCTGGCTGTCACCGACGCAGCGCCGGGCCGGTGGTTGTGGCACGCCCAGGGCAATGGCACCGCCTCCTGGCAGCACACCACCGTGGCCCTGGGTGCGAGAGAACGGCCTTTCCAGGTGAGCCAGCAGCTCCCCCACCCCCACCCCGCCTGAGGTGGGTGACAGCGGGTTGGGCTGGATGACCCCTGAGGTTCCCTTATCTCTGTCTCCCCGAAGCTGGAGCTCCTGGCAACGGAGGAGGATCTTGCCCTGGCCATCGAGAGCGTGGCCTTTCTGGACTGCGGTGCTTCCCTCTCGCGCCCCTCAGGTATGTCACCATCGGAGGGCGCTGATTCCCCTCCGCCCGTCAGAATCATTCTTCAACATTTTCCCAATTTGGGGCCGCTATTGTTTTAGCCAGGCATCCCCAACCTTCGGCCCTCCAGATGTTTTGGACTACAATTCCCATCATTCCTGACCACTTGTCCTGTTAGCTAGGGATCATGGGAGTTGTAGGTCAAAACATCTGGAGGGCCGCAGGTTGGGGATGACTGGATCCATCAGCTGCTGGGAGTCCCTGTCGGGGGGTGGGGGTGGAATGCATGCTATTAATAATAATAATGATGACAATGATGATGCTTCAGTTTGAAGAATCGTTACTAGTTTTGTAATGATTTCCCCATCCTAAATTTCTCTAAACTGCCTGGGAGGAAGGCAGGATATAGTATAATATGTATATATTATAGATATATATATAAATATATATACACATACACATAATAAATAAATATATACATAAAAATACATAATAAATATAGACATCGTATCAATTTATACATAGCAATAACAACAATAGAATACTGGGCACAATAACAATAGTAAGAACAGTAACATGATACTGGGCCCAATATAATACAGGGTAAGTACACATGTTCCACAGGGCCTCCTTTAAAAGACTCACCCAGTATATTGTTGTTATTATTATTAATAATAATAATAATAATAATAATAATCCGCTTCTTCCTCAGGGTGTGACAGTCCAAAAATGATTGTTTTCCTTATTATGCTGTCTTTTACCATGCTTTGATTTATGCTCTGTAAAATAGGCTCTGAAAACTGTACACTGCCCTGAGATCTTTGGATTAACGCTAGTATATACTAATCTTAATATACTTATTGTCAGGGGCTCAGGAGCAGAGGCACAGGAGAAGGAGGAAATGGAGAGCGAGGGGGAGGAATCCGAGGGAAGCACAGGAGATGAAAGTGGTCCGAGGGATTCCATGAGCCTCTCCAGCGAATCGGAAGATTCACAGAAGGGAGCGCCGATGGCCAGGGCAAGGGGGGTGCCAAGGGGGAAACCCCAGAAGGAAGGGGCCAGCGGGGACTCCCAGAGCAGCAGTTGGAAATCAGGACCAGCTTCCCCACCAGAGCGCAGTGGGGGGGAGGAGTCCCAGGCATCGGGACCAGTGTTCTCACCACCAGCGAGAGGAGATGAGTCAGGATTGACCACGCCTCCATCGGAGAGCGGGGAAACGGTCAAGAGGAAAGTTACCGGCTGGGCGCTCGCGCCAAGTTCAAAGGTACAGGCGAGCGGCACAGCAGGCAGCCCGGATAGGGAGCCAGGTCCTAAAGCCCGCCGGAAGGAGGGGCAAGACTCAGGGGGGTCAGCGTCAGAAGAGTCCAGAAAGGAGGAAAGCCCAGGGGGCAGAAGGACCCAGAGGAGGAAAGAACAACGGAAGAGGTGGAGTAAAGCTAGAGTCTTAAACTGGTGTCTAGGAGGCGGAGACTCAGATGGAGCTTCGCCGGTCTAGCTTCTAAGACGTAGAGTTGCACGCTGCGGTTTGGAAATGGAAACTAACCTTCAATAAAGACTTTTATACGTTATTACTGGCTAGCGTTGGTCCTCTGTGAGCTGGGACCTAGAGGCAGCTCTGACACTTATGATATATAATGTAATAATGATGATTATAATAAGAATCATAATATTAATAAGAAGCTATCTAAGTGTGTGTGTGTGTTCTTCCCCCCGACGGTCTCTCTCTCTCTCTCTCTCTCTCTCTCTCTCTTCCTCCCCCGCAGGGCTGTCGTGCAACTTTGAGAGCGACCTGTGTGGATGGTTTGCTGAGCCGGGCGACGGGTTTGAGTGGCGCCTCCACATCGGCCAGGACCACACGACGGGCAGAGGTAGGAAGATTTGAACCCAAGACCTTCCCTTTCAGAAAGCTGCTTGTGTTTCCAGTCCTCCTGCGCTGGTTTGGCAAGGAGCAAAGGTTTGCTGTCGAAATTATTCCACTCCCATGGCCAAATCGGGTGGAATTATGCTGATAATGTCACTATAAGTTGCTACACTATAAGTTTCAGCTGAATTTGGAGAAAGGGTTTGCAGCTTTTGCGGGATCTGCTCCTTGCAAAAGAGCATAAAGCCTGCCAATTTTGAGAACAAACCTGATTTGCGATGGGGGTGGAATAATTTCAATTGCAATTTGTGCACCCAAAGCAGCTCACAGCTCATGGGGCAAACCTTGACACATCCCAAAAGAGATTTCTTTTTTGAAATTGAAATGGTTGTTGTGATTAATTTGATATTATGCTGCTGTTACTGGTTTAAGGTTTGAATGAAAGATGCCTCCTCAAATGTGCTCTTATGTTCCAGTTCCATATGGGCGGGGTATAAATAATTTATTATTATTATTATTATTATTATTATTATATTATGCGGTTGGATATAAATCACATTAATAGTACAGTGGTGCCTCGCAAGACGAAATTAATCCGTTCCGCGATTCTCTTCGTCTAGCGGTTTTTTCGTCTTGCGAAGCAAGCCCATTGACGGCTTAGCGGATTAGCGCTATTAGCGGTCTAGCGGCTTTTAGCGATCAGCTGAGAGGCGGCTTATCAGCGGAACAGCTGATAAGCGGCTTAGCGGCTTAGGAAAGGGGGGGGGAGCGAAAAAAACCCGCGGGAACTCGCAAGATTTTTTCGTCTTGCGAAGCAACCCCATAGAGAAATTCGTTTAGCGAAGCGCCTCCAAAACGGAAAACCCTTTCGTCTAGCGGGTTTTCCGTCTTGCGAGGCATTCGTCTTGCGGGGCACCACTGTAATTGTAATAGTAATAACTGCCCGTCTCCAAATCACACAGTCGGGTTCGTAGGCTCGACCAAATGACTTAAACCATTCCTAAGTTTGCCAAGAATTTCTAGATGGCTCGAAAAACCTCATTTTGGGAATAAAACAAAAAAATCAATCATTGATCCAGTTTCAGTCCCACAAACTATCCCTTGTCGGGGAGTTCCAAAGGAGGCAGCTGCTCTCTGAAATGGAGCTTAGAGGGCAAGTCTCAGGGGGCAAGCAGGTGGATTTTGAGGGCAAGCTGAGCCTTGGCGCAAATTTGAACCCAGGACCTGACCCTGTTGCCCCACAGGTTCTTTGCTCTCGGCGGACCCTGCGGCACCCGGATCCTGCGGCCGGCGGGCGAGGCTGGTCTCTGCCCCCCAAGCTTCGCTGACACTGTCCAACGCCTGCCTCTCCTTCTGGTACCGCCTGGAAGGGCCCCAGATTGGTAAGGGCGGCTTTCAAGTGGCAGGCAGTTCCCCAGATGGTGCAGGTTTGAGAGCAAGATGCTGGGAAGGCCCAGGGCGCAAGGAGGTGCCAGCCTGACAATCAAGTGGCAGGGAGTTCCAATGGAGGAGACATTCAGATCTCCAGAGGTGAGGGGATTTCTTCATCTCAAGTAGCAGGGAGTTCCCAAGATGGCAAGCACTGCAAGTCCATCCAGGAGGGAGGAGGCCATTCAGTCAGCTGGCATGCGGGCCGAGATTTCCAAAGGGAGTTTTCGTCAAGGAAGAGGGCGGGACTCAAACCTGCAGCTTCAGCTCTAGCAAGGAATTTCAGCGGAGGGAGGGATGCCCTCGAAGGAGTGGCGTCGCCGGAGACTTTTCAGATGAGAATAATGGAGCTGCCACCATCCTATACCCCAAAGTCTCAGGGAGGTTCACAGACAAATGAACAAATATTAATTTGTTATTGAGAAATAGTATTTCTTATTGCTTATTATCATTTTTATATTATATTTTTATATTATTTATATTGTATTTATAAAAAAAAATTATGAAATTCTTATATTATCATATAAAAAGAATGATAAGGATAAATAATGGTAAAAAGTACTATTTCTCAATAACGAATATTGGTGACAAGTTATAATCCAGAAAAATTAAGAACACCGGTTGATGGTATTAAATGATGAGTGGTAATGAGCCACGATGATGATGATGATGATGATGATGATGATGATGATGTATTTATACCCCGCCTATCTGGGCAGCTTCCAACCAGATATTAAAAACAATACAGCATAAATAACAATCAGCAAGAATCCTTTAAAATAAATAATAGCTTAATGCTTATAGCAGTTAAGAAAAGGAAATACAGTAGTAAGAATAATGAACAAAGATAAAAACACATAGCGGTTGGGGGAAAGGATGAGATGATGATGATGATATAATAGCAATTAATGGAGCCCCTACCCCCCTCTTTCCCAGGCACCTTCAACCTGCTAGTGAAATCCGCCGGTGCCGCAGAGGAAGTTCTGTGGACCCGGGCGGGGAGTCAGGGTGCCGCTTGGCGCCGTGCCTCGGCCACAATTCCCCAGCATCTGCTGCCCGGCTTCCAGGTGAGGTCTTGGGATCGAATCCAGCCTAGAATAAGAACAAGCAAAATCATCGTGAATAACAGCACCGGAAACTATTTTCTTTCCATTCCAGGTGATCTTTGAGCTGCTCCGCGATGGCTTCGTGGGAACCGTGGCACTGGACGATGTAGCACTGGCGCCCGGCCCCTGCGCCACCCCCCTCCGCTGCAACTTTGAGGAGCCCGGCGCCTGCAATGTTTTGGGAGGAGGGTGGGTGCGGCGGCAGGGCGGCGGCACCTCAGGGCAAGGCCCGCCCTATGACCGCACCCTTGGCACGTCGGAGGGTGAGTGACGCCAGGGTCAGGCTGGATGACTGCCGGGGTCCCAATATGGAAGGAGACCCCAACTGGAACTCACCGCTTCCCTCCCCAGGACACTACATGGTTGCCGACACCAGCGCCCTGACAGCGGGAGAAGCGGCGCTGCTGCGGACGGGGATGTACCTGCCGCTGGGGGGCACCCACTGTGTCGGATTCTGGTACTACCTGAGCGCTGGAGACGCAGGTAAAAGCTTGGGGTGGGATGGATGACCCACCAGGGTCCCGCCCTGCCAGAAAGCTTGATGACTCCACCGAGGCGCTCTCTCGCCAGGCTCTCTGCGCGCCTCCGTGGAGGAAGAGGGCGGGAGGCAGGCCGAGGCGCTGGCAGCGGGTTCAAGGCGGCACGGGAGCTGGCGCTACGCAAATTTCACGGCGGAAGTTAGCGGCGAGTGGCGGGTGAGCACCAAAGGGGAGCGTCGGGTTGGGGGAATGGTGGTGGGTTTCAGTTTGTGGCAGCATGCGGACCCCCCTCTCTCTGGCGCAGGTGGCTTTTGCGGCAGAAGGCGATGGAGGGGCTGTGCCGTCGTATGTGGCGCTCGACGACCTTGAGGTGACACCGGGGAGCTGCCTCAGTGCTGGTAAGTCTTGGGAGTTGTAGCGCTGCATGACCAAAGGGTTCGGGGTGCAGAATATTGCCAGGAAATTGACTGCTCTGGCTTCTCTCCGCTCAGGCTCATGCGATTTTGAATCCGGAACCTGTGGCTGGAGGAAGCCCCACGGTGATTGGCGGAGCTGGGATTGGGCCGGGGCGGGCACAGAAGGTGAGTCTCGCACCCGGTACCCCCAAGCGTCTGGGGCGGGAGGCTTACGACTTACGACCCTGCAAGGTGGCTCGAGGGGATGGGAATGAATCGTCACAATAATGGTTTGCTCTCAGCCGGGTCCGGGTGCGAGTAATCGGGCTTCTCTCCCGATTATTATTTTCATTTCTCTCTAGGGCGCCACATCTCCGTCCAGGTGGGCGCAGGACACCACGCTGCCCGCCTCACCAGCGAGACCCTTGAAGGCACCGGCTGCTTCCACTTCCGCTACCGCATGGCCTTCCAGGGGAAAAGTGGTGAGTCAGGTTTTACTTGGGCCGGTGGAACTCCCTGATGCAGGAAGGGAATTATTGCGGAGCCTCTGGCACCCGAACCCACTGCCTACATGACTCCGCCTTCCTTTCCCTCCCCAGCAGGCAATGCTGAGCTCCGGGTGCTCCTGTCCAGCCCGCAGGGGGAGCGTGTGGTCTGGCGGGCAGCCAGCCACCAAGGTTGGGCCTGGCGGGAGGAGAGGCTTCTCATTGACAGCGGTGGTGAGTTCCAGGTAAGCCATCTCAGAAAGTTTGGTGCCTTTGAGACTGCCTGCCACTATATTATTCCTATTAAACTCCTTTAAATGTGACGGACTTTGTCCACCTTTGGGACTGCCTGCCACTGGCTGCCCTATAAAGACGTGGGGCTTTTCGGTTCGAAAAAGAGAATCCCAATTACCCCTTTGGGACTTCTTGCCACGGCACCATGAAACTTTGGGACTCCCTGCCACTTTGGAACGCCTCTGGCATGAGACGTTCAGCAGGTGGCGGATTCGAATTCCTTCCTGGCAGGAGGCACTGCTGGTTTGAACCCATGTCTCGCAGGTGGTGTTGGAAGTGGGCGCTGGCGATTGGTCCGGCACGGGCACCATTGCAGTGGACGACGTAGCATACGTGGCAGGAGGCGGGTGCGAGGAGCGGGGCCAGGAGAGCGGTGGTGAAGGTAAGGGGAGGCCCAATGCTTTGGGGATCCGGGGTTTGAGAGACACACAGGCGCATACAAAGGGAGTCTTCCCCCCCCAGGGAGCAGTGCCCCCACCCTGCCTTGGGAGGCTGCCGTTGCATCCGCAGCCGCCTGCGCCCTTTTTGGGGGGCTCCTGGCCTGGGCCGTCGCTCACCGCTGTCGGAAGAAGTGCTGGCCGTTGGAGGCGCCCCAGTTCGAGGCCTTCGACAATGTTGCCTTCCAAGACGTGAGTCCCTCACACCCTGGACCCCCTGTCCCACCCCCAGCCCCGTCCCCCTTCCATACGCCAGAGGCAGTCTACCTGCCTCCCTGTGATAAGAGGTGGGGCCTCCAGGGCCAGAGGCAGCTTACCTGCATTGGTGAATTCCATGCCTGGCCATGAACTACCCGCTTTGCATTCGCAGGACCAGGTTCGGATCGTGGAGCTGCCCATCAGCGCGCCAACAGACTAGCCCCTTTCTCCCCAGAAGGATGCCTGCCTAGCTGGCGGGTTGGACTGGATGACCCTCAGATCCCTTTCTGTCTGGGCACCATTTCTCTGGACGTGCTGAAGGCGGACAACACGAAACAAAGGAGAAAACTGTGGCGTTTTTGCCGTAGCCGTTCTCGTCTCCTGTGAAATAAAATGGGATTTCTGCCCAAAAAAATGGTGTCGGGGTGTCTGTGCACGAACAGAGCTCAGGGAGTTTGGGACGGAGGGGGGGAACAGCCTGCTCCCGGGGCAGAGGAAGAGATCTGTCTTGGTCCCCACTTCGTGGGGGAATGGACTAGATGCCTCTTGGGGTCCCATCTCTGCATTTCAGGGGTCAGACTAGATGTGTTTTAACTATGAGTCCGTAAGTGACTGTGGAGGCCAATTCTGGATCCACACGTCCTTTCACAGAGGGGACATTGGGTTCCGGGCGGGAGTTGATCACGGTGTAGATTTGCCAATGGTCAGGATGGGAGTTACAGCTCGGCAACATCTGGAGTGTCAAAGGTTCCCCATTTCTGGATTACAGGCACTGGCAGAGGAAGAGGGTAGTGGGGGGAGCTCACTGCCCCCAGCAGCGCAATCCCGGTGGGGTGCCATTGCAACTGGCCCCCGCCCATGCTGGGCATCACGCCCCTGCGGGCAGTGTGCCACGCCCCCACCTGCTCTCCACTCGCCCCCCCCCCCCGCTGCCGGAGCATGAAGCTCCACCACTAATTACTGGATCTATCCAAAGATACCTACTGTATGTCCCCCACAAGGTCTTCCAGCATATTTGCATGCCAAGTGGCATCTATTCCCTCCCCCCAAAAATAATGTTCTCTTTAATAGTGGAGGTTGAAATGATTGATAGCTATAACAGTGGTTACCAAAAGGTGCTTCTAGAGTCCTTTGGTCACAGGAACATATGTGTTATTGTCAGGGGTTCAGAAGGAGAGACACAGGAGGGGGAGCAAATGGAGAGTGAGGAGGAGGAGTACGAGGGGGGAGCAGGCAGTGACAGTGGAAAGAGTTATTCCACAAGCCTCTCCAGCGAATCGGAGGACTCACAGAAGGGAGCGCCGATGGCCAGGGCGAGGGGGGTTCCAGGGGGGAAGCCCCAGGAGGAAGGGGCCAGCGGGGAGTCCCTGAGCAGCAGTTGGAAATCAGGACCAGCTTCCCCACCAGAGTGCAGTGGGGAGGGGGAGTCCCAGGAATCGGGACCAGTGCTCTCACCACCAGCGGGAGGAGAGGAGTCAGGTTTGGTCACGCCCACATCAGGAAGCGGGGAAACGGTCAGGAGGAAGGTTACCGGCTGGGCGCGCGCGCCAAGTTCAAATGTACAGGTGAGCGGCACAGCAGGGAGCCCGGGTAGGGAGCCAGGTCCTAAAGCCCGCCGGAAGGAAGGGGAAGACCAAGGGGGGGTCAGCGTCAGAAGAGTCCAGGAAGGAGGAGACCCCAGAGGGCAGAAAGACCCAGCGAAGGAAAGAACAGCGTAGGAGGTGGAGCCGGGCGAGGATCTTAAACTGGTGTGGGAGGAGCAGTGAGTCAGAGGGGACTTAGCCGGTCTAGCGTCGAGACGTGGGTCTGCGCGCCCAGAGCTTTGAAATGGAAACTAAACTTCAATAAAGACTTTGTATATTATATCCACCGGGCGTTGGTCCTCTGTGAGCTGGGATCTAGAGGCAGACCTGACAGTTATTAATGTAAGTATAATTTTTTTTAATTGTAGCCAATGTAGCATCAGAGGTTAAGCAGATTTTAATATGTAGAAGTAGTCCATTAACAATGGGAAATGAGTATGTCCATCCACTTCCTGCCCCAAAATGATGAGTATAGCAAAGAGCAAGTGTCAGGGGCTCAGGAGCAGAGGCACAGGGGAGAGAGGAAACTGAGAGCGAAGGGGAAGAATCTGAGGGCAGCGTAGGGGAGTATGACAGTGGCCCGAGAGATTCCATGAGTTTCTCCAGCGATTCAGAAGATTCCCAGAGGGGGGCGCCGATGGCCAGGGCAAGGGGGGTGCCAGGGGGGACGCACCAGAAGCAAGGGGCCAGCGGGGACTCCCAAAGCAGCAGCGGAAGATCAGGACCAGTTCCCCCACCAGAGCGGAGTGGGGGGGAAGAGTCCCATGTGTCAGGGCCAGCGTCTCCTCCAGTAGGGAGAGAAGATGAGTCAGGGCTGACCACGCCTCTATCAGAGAGTGAGAGAACGGAGGGGAAGTCAGGTCCAGCTAGCCCCCCCGAAGAGGGAAGCAGTGACAGGAGCAGTGTAACGGTCAGGAGAAAGGTTGCCGGCTGGGCACGCGCGCCAAGTTCAAAGGTACAGGCGTGCGGGACGGCAGAAAACCCGGATTGGGAACCAGGTCCTAAAGCCCGCCGGAGGCAGGGGGAAGACTCAGGGGATTCAGCGTCAGAAGAGTCTAGAAAGGGCAAGACCCCAGTGGACAGGCGGACCCAGAGGAGGAAAGAGCAAAGGAAGAGGTGGAGCAAGGCTAGAGTGTTAAACTGGTGTCTGGGGGGAGGAGATTCAGACGGAGCTTCGGCGGTCTAGGGTTTAAGACGTAGAGCTGCACGCCACGGCTTTGAAATCGAAACTGAACTTCAATAAAGACTTTTGTATATAACAACGAACTGGCGTTGGTCCTTTGTGAGCTGGGACCTTGGGCAGCTCTGACAGTAAGCTCCGTCTCAAATTTAATTGAACCCTCGCAGCGTGAGTTGGCGTAGCGAGGGGCAAAACTTGGTGTTTTGCGAGCTCACGAAGATTGGCAAAGATGACTACAGAGGAGAAGGTGACAGCCCTGCAAGAAGCAGTCACGAGGCTTTCCGTGGAGATAGCAGCATCCAGAAAGAGAGAGGAAGAAGCAGTAGCGCTCTGCCATGATCTGCAAACCAGGTGGGAACGTTTGGGCAAGGAGGGGCTGCCAGGACCCAAGCCGGAGGGAGTTGGCCTCAGGAAAAGGGGGGGCAGCATCGTAGCCCACTTCGATGGGAACCTGCAGCAGTATCCTAACTTCAGAGCAGACATAGTTTTCGCGCTCAATTTGCTTCGGAAAGACTTTAGAGATGAGGAGGAGAAAGTAGGCTTCATAATAACTCATCTGCATGGGGAAGCTAAATCGTGGCTGCGCAATTTATGGCGCGAAAATGATCCCGCCCTCCAAGATTCAAAAGCCTTTATCAAAGCTATTGTCAGGGGCTCAGGAGCAGAGGCACAGGAGAGGGAGGAAATGGAGAGCGAGGGGGAGGAATCCGAAGGGAGCGTAGGCGGTGACAGTGGTCAGAGGGATTCCACAAGCCTCTCCAGTGAATCGGAAGATTCACAGAAGGGAGCGCCGATGACCAGGGCAAGGGGGGTGCCAAGGGGGAAACCCCAGAAGGAAGGGGCCAGCGGGGACTCCCAGAGCAGCAGTTGGAAATCAGGACCAGCTTCCCCACCAGAGCGCAGTGGGGGGGAGGAGTCCCAGGAATCGGGACCAGTGTTCTCACCACCAGCGAGAGGAGATGAGTGAGGATTGACCACGCCTCCATCGGAGAGCGGGGAAACGGTCAAGAGGAAGGTTACCGGCTGGGCGCGCGCGCCAAGTTCAAATGTACAGGAGAGCGGCAAAGCAGGTAGCCCGGATAGGGAGCCAGGTCCTAAAGCCCGCCGGAAGGAGGGGCAAGACTCAGGGGGGTCAGCGTCAGAAGAGTCCAGAAAGGATGAAACCCCAGGGGGCAGAAGGACCCAGAGGAGGAAAGAACAACGGAAGAGGTGGAGTAAGGCTAGAGTCTTAAACTGGTGTCTAGGGGGCGGAGACTCAGATGGAGCTTCGCCGGTCTAAGATCTAAGACGTAGAGTTGCACGCTGCGGTTTGGAAATGGAAACTAATCTTCAATTAAGACTTTTATACATTATTACTGGCTAGCGTTGGTCCTCTGTGAGCTGGGACCTGGAGGCAACTCTGACAGCTATGGATGATTGTTTTAAATCAACGGTAGATGTGGATGTGGCCAGGAGGGAAATGCATGGGCTGAAGCAGGGCAAAGCCACTGTGAGACAATATCACTCCCACTTTTTTGCCTTAGTAAATGTGCTGGGCTGGGAGAAGGACTCCGCTGCCGTCAGAGATCTATTCTGGGAGGGGCTGAATGGGGCCGTGAAAGATGAACTGGCGAGGGGGGAGAGACCCAACAGCACCACAGAAATCGTGCAAAGAGAGCTGGTGATAGGGGTGCGCCTGGAAGAACGCCCTTGGAGCAGGGATGAGGGACGTATGGCACGCCCACCAGCCAGAACGACTCCCTTCCTACCCAGAGAGACAGCGCGCGCGCAGTCCACGCCTCCACTGGGAGGGGGAGAAGAGCTGATGGAGATAGGTGGTGCCAGGGCTCAGACAGCAACCAGAGCCCAAACACCAGGAGCAGTCAAGGCGAAGGCTCCTAGAGGGAGCAGGAAGTGTTATATCTGCGACAGTGCACAGCACATGGCCGAAGAGTGTCCCCAGAGGCTCCAGAGGCACACTGCAGCCTCAGCAACAGTAAAAGGAGCAGTTCAGCGGGGGAACAGCTGCAGGGAAACGACGAAGCCTGGTTGGAGGCAGAGGCACTGGGGCCCAGCCAGGCGAGTCAGTGAAGCAGTCCCCAGAGATTTTAAAGCCCACAGACCCCCTCCCGCCCAAACCAGTGGTGCAACTCACTGCATCGCTCCAGCTGCCCAATGGACTCGGAAGTCCCTATTACCATTGACTGTGGTAGTAATGCAGACTTTGTAGGAGTGGATTTCATCAAGCAACATCGCATAGCGCTCCTACCAGCCACGATGCCCCTGAACGTCATCACGGTCGATGGCAGAGAGCTACTGGGAGGACAGGTGGTACAGCAAACACCGCCAATGGTAATGCAAATTGGAAATCACCGCGAAGTCATCAGCTTCAACGTCACCCACCTGTCGGACACGCCCATAGTATTGGGCATGAGTTGGCTGGATAGGCACAGCCCAGCATTAGCATGGTACCAGCGCCAATTGACCTTCTGCTCCTCCTACTGTGCAGAACACTGCATCCTGACTAGCCAGGAAGATGAGGGGCAAGAGGATGAAACACAGCTACACTTAGGCATGGTGCAAGCGGTACCCAACAAGTACAAGGCGTTTTTGGAGGTCTTCTGCGAGAAGGAAGCGGACAAGCTGCCTCCCCACAGGCCCTACGACTGCAAGATTGACCTCCTGCCGGGGGCAACGTTGCCGACTGGGAAACTGTATTCCATGTCTGAAGACGAACTGCAAGAACTCAGGGAGTTCATAGATCACAACTTGAAGCGGGGATTCATCCAAGAGTCCAAAGCAGTGGGGGGCAGTCCCGTGTTTTTCGTGAAGAAAAAAAACACGTCCCAACGGAGGTTGATAGTTGATTACAGAATCATCAATTCCAGAACAAAGCCCACGGCATTCCCCATGCCCAAGATCGACGACCTGCTCGCGACGGTGAGGAAGGGACGCATCTTCACCAAGCTGGATCTTCGAGGGGCGTACAACCTTATACGCATGCGGGAGGGCGATGAGTGGAAGACGGCCATGTTTATGCCTTTAGGCACCTATGAATATCGAGTTTGGTTTACAAAATGGCTCCCATTGTTTTCAAGCCTTCATGCATCACGTGTTAGCAGCACTCCTCTACAAGAAGTGCGTCTGCTTCCTGGACGACATCCTGATCTTCTCGGAATCGCAGGAGGCTCACGACAGAGACGTCAAGGAGGTCCTGCAGAGACTACGGGAGCACAGACTTTACGCCAAACTGGAGAAGTGCCAGTTCGACATGACGGAGGTGGATTTCCTGGGCTACAAGTGTCCGACAAGGGACTTGCCATGGACAGCACCAAGGTCCGCTCGGTGTTGGACTGGAAGAGCCCACGCAATCGGAAGGAGGTCCAGAAGTTCGTCGGCTTCGCCAACTTTTACCGCAAGTTCATCAAGGGGTTCGCCATGGAGACGGCGGCCATCACGGACACCCTCAGCTCTAAGAAGAAGAAGTTCACCTGGACGGACCAGGCGGTGCAGTCCTTTCAGAGGCTCAAGCGTCTCTTCGCGTCCGAAGAACAGCTGCTACACGTCAACCCCTGCAAACCAATGAGGGTTGAGACGGACGCCTCGGACAGAGTCTTAAACTGGTGTCTGGGGGGAGGAGATTTCACACCCACACTTTCAGCCAGCATGTTCCAGGGGTTCTCTTCAGCTGAGGAAACGGCGCCAGAAACAAGCTCCCCAGAAGGATCACTCTCGGGGTTTGCCACAGAACGCTCTCATTGGTGGGACGATCAAGCGGAAGTGGGTTGGAGGGGGCCTTTACAGGCAGCATCCCCCGAGGCAACGGGGGGGGGGGAGACGGACATGGACGTGTTGGGGGAGGATCCTGGGTTCGAGCACAGCTGCAGAGAGATGGAAGCAGAGGAGATCGACGTCGACGAGCCCATTCCGGACTGGCCAGACCCAGCCGGCCAGCTGCAAACCAGAGGGGAAGACCTGTATCCCGCGCTCACCCCCACAGCGCTGGAGCACCCGGAACCTGCACCCAAAGAGGGGGAGGGGGGAAGGGGGGGCTTCAAGGGGGGGATGGATGTCAGGGGCTCAGGAGCAGAGACACAGGGGAGAGAGGAAACGGAGAGCGAAGGGGAGGAATCTGAGGGCAGCGTGGGGGAGTATGACAGTGGCCCGAGAGATTCCATGAGCTTCTCCAGTGATTCAGAGGATTCCCAAAGGGGGGCGCCGATGGCCAGGGCGAGGGGGGTCCCAGGGGGGACACACCAGAAACAAGGGGCCAGTGGGGACTCCCAAAGCAGCAGTTGGAGGTCAGGGCCAGCTTCCCCACCAGAGCGGAGTGAGGGGGAAGAGTCTCATGTATCAGGGCCAGCGTCTCCCCCAGCAGGGAGAGCAGATGAGGCAGGACTGATCACGCCTCCATCAGAGAGTGAGGGAACGGAGGGGAAGTCAGGTCCAGCTAGCCTTCCCGAAGAGGGAAGCAGTGACAGGAGCAGTGTAACGGTCAGGAGGAAGGTCACTGGCTGGGCGCGAGCACCAAGTTCAAATGTACAGGCGCGCGGGACAGCAGAGAACCCGGATTGGGAACCAGGTCCTAAAGCCCGCCGGAGGCAGGGGGAAGAGTCAGGGGACTCAGCGTCAGAAGAGTCCAGAAAGGGCAAGACCCCAGGGGACAGGAGGACCCAGAGGAGGAAAGAGCAGAGGAAGAGGTGGAGCAAGGCTAGAGTCTTAAACTGGTGTCTGGGGGGAGGAGACTCAGACGGAGCTTCGGCGGTCTAGAGTTTAAGACGTAGAGCTGCACGCCATGGTTTTGAAATAGAAACTGAACTTCAATAAAGACTTTTGTATATAACAAGAACTGGCGTTGGTCCTTTGTGAGCTGGGACCTCGGGCAGCCCTGACACATGGTTTTATCCATCTTTAGTTGTGTCTGATACTAACTAGACCTGTGACCAGAGGTCCCCCACCATTGATTTTAGGCTTTTGGGGTGATAACATAAACTTCAAATAGCTCCTGAAAATGAATAATAAGCTAGTGAATATGATACAGAAGTGGCGAAATGTGATGCTTCAAACTGGTCAAAAATTCAGCCATATTCCTAATGTGTGGGTTTCTGAATGCTCTTCAAGGGCAGCCCCAGACAGAACACAATGCAGTAATCCAGCTTTGATGTAATTAAGCTATGTGTAACCAGGGCTATGGCAGTGATCTGCCTTTTTCAGAAAAAAAGTGCACATAGTACATGTATGTGTAGTTTGACCTTGTGAAAGAGCAATGGCAATTTTGTACATTCACAAGAGCTTGTTGGCCACTTTGGCATGGAACTCCTTTATTTTCAGTTTTTATTTAAGTGAATTTCCACCCAGGGATGGCTGTGAGCAGGATTCCTGCATTGCAGGGGGTTGGACTAGATGACCCCTTCCAACTTCATGATTCTATGATTCTACATTTGATTTGTAAGTTGATATAACTTCTAAGGACTTTGGCTTATTTTTTAAGAAAATAAAAATATTTTAATTCATAACAATGAATTCATAACATAACCTTATACTGTGCATTTGTCACTACATTTGGCCTGAGCAAAAACTCTGCATTCTTAGTAATGGTATATAATTATGATGTGGATGCTTGGAACTTTTGGACATATAGTAACAATGAAAAAGTAGTAAGAATAGATAATGTACTTTATTGGGCCAGCATATTAAAAACAATCACTGCAAATTGTTCTTCACTGTTGACAAGTTTAAAGAGACACATAAAGTACAAATATTTGCTGCATAAAATCACATTTTAAAAAATAAAATAAAATACACTGACATTCTACTCACTCATTACCACAAAGTCTATATACTTAGCAATGTGGGCATTGGATAACATTATGTCCCTGTTCCAGAGAAAGTTAGTCAAGCCCAAGTCCTGCTGAAACCTATAAAAAATGTTAATGGCAACCCTATGGAATCTTGTTTATATAAAGCATGTTTAGGAGTAGTACTCCAAGCATTAAACCTTTTAAGTTCACTTTACCATATACTGAAATTCGTACACTTATTGAGGCTCTTATCACACTCGTTATGATTCCCATGACTCAACGTGAGAAACGTGACTTTGAGAAACGTGACTCAAAGAAGTAGGAAGCCCAGGGTTGGCTCTGATTGTTTAGAAATACACAATCGCTTTGAGGTCCTCTCCCCTAGCATGGAAGACGAAGAGCAGACTCCATTTGAGGATCTCTCCCTCGTTACAGTCGATCAGGTATATGAAGACGAGCAGCAAAGTCAGTCCTCAGGCGACCTTGGAACGGACAGATCACGGAAGAACCCCGACCCAGACCTAAGATGAGGCGTGTAGTGGTGATAGGAGATTCCCTACTGAGGGGAACAGAAGCAGTGATCTGTGGGCCTGACAAGATGTCTCAGGAAGTGTGCTGTCTCCCCGGGGCTAAGATCCAAGATGTAACTGAACGACTGCAAGGAATCATAAACCCACTGACAAATACCCCTTCCTCTTGGTTCATGTGGGAACCAATGACACTGCAAGCAATAGCCTCCAGAAGATCAAAAGAGACTATGAGGCTGTGGGCAGGAAACTGAAGCAATTAAATGCACAAATTGTCATCTCATCTGTCCTCCCAGTTGAACGACATGGCCCAGGGAGAGAGAAAAATAGTGGAAGTGAACAGCTGGCTTCGCAAATGGTGTAAACAGGAACGGTTTGGATTCTTAGATCACGGACTGCAGTTTCTTGAAGATGGACTTCTGGCAAGCGATGGGCTGCACCTCACAACGGTTGGGAGGAATGTTTTTGCCAAAAATCTCAGAAACCTCATCAGGAGGGCTTTAAACTGACTAATGTGGGGGAGGGAGACAGTGCTCCTGAAGGTAGGAGTCTATCAATTGATGAAGATGATCATCCAAATGTCATAGACCAAATGGAGCAAACAGCACGCAGACCTAGTGGTGGGAGGAAAAAATCCTTAAATAAGAGGCACGGGGGGATGATTAATGGACTTCAATGTCTGTACACTAATGCGCAAAGCATGGGTAATAAACAAGATGAGCTTGAGCTCTTGGTACAGCAAACTAAATATGACATAATAGGCATCACTGAAACCTGGTGGTATAAGTCCCACGACTGGAATGTAATAATGGAGGGATACAATCTATTTCAGAGAAACAGACCAGACAAGAACGGAGGAGGAGTGGCGTTATATGTCAGGGATGTGTATACCTGTGAAGAGATCCAAGATTTAGAACCTCAAAGCAAAAGTGAGAGCATTTGGGTCAAAATTAAGGGAGAGAAGAATAACAGGGACCTCATTGTGGGAGTTTACTATAGATCCCCAAGCCAAACGGAGGACATAGATGATGCCTTCCTTGAACAGATGGCCAAGCATGCAAAAGGAAAGGAGATAGTAGTAATGGGGGACTTCAATTACCCGGATATTTGCTGGATGTCAAACTCAGCCAAGAGCATAAGGTCAAACAGATTCCTCACTGGCCTTGCAGACAACTTCGTTGTCCAGAAAGTGGGAGAAGCAACAAGAGGAACAGCCATTTTAGATCTGGTCCTAACCAATGTTGATGACCTGTGTCAGGTCTGCCTCTAGATCCCAGCTCACAGAGGACCAACGCCCGGTGGATATAATATACAAAGTCTTTATTGAAGTTTAGTTTCCATTTCAAAGCTCTGGGCGCGCAGACCCACGTCTCGACGCTAGACCGGCTAAGTCCCCTCTGACTCACTGCTCCTCCCACACCAGTTTAAGATCCTAGCCCGGCTCCACCTCCTACGCTGTTCTTTCCTTCGCTGGGTCCTTCTGCCCTCTGGGGTCTCCTCCTTCCTGGACTCCTCTGACGCTGACCCCCCTTGGTCTTCCCCTTCCTTCCGGCGGGCTTTAGGACCTGGCTCCCTACCCGGGCTCCCTGCTGTGCCGCTCGCCTGTACATTTGAACTTGGCGCGCGCGCCCAGCCGGTAACCTTCCTCCTGACCGTTTCCCCGCTTCCTGATGTGGGCGTGACCAAACCTGACTCCTCTCCTCCCGCTGGTGGTGAGAGCACTGGTCCCGATTCCTGGGACTCCCCCTCCCCACTGCGCTCTGGTGGGGAAGCTGGTCCTGATTTCCAACTGCTGCTCAGGGACTCCCCGCTGGCCCCTTCCTCCTGGGGCTTCCCCCCTGGAACCCCCCTCGCTCTGGCCATCGGCGCTCCCTTCTGTGAGTCCTCTGATTCGCTGGAGAGGCTTGTGGAATAACTCTTTCCACTGTCACTGCCTGCTCCCCCCTCGTACTCCTCCTCCTCACTCTCCATTTGCTCCCCCTCCTGTGTCTCTCCTTCTGAACCCCTGACAACCTGGTTAGTGGGGTAGAAGTGGAAGGATTATTAGGCGCAAGTGATCATGCTCTTCTGAAGTTTACTATACAGTGGAAAGGAGCAGCCAAGCATACTAGGACTCAATTTCTTGACTTTAAGAAAGCCGACTTCATAAAGCTTAGGGAAGTGCTGGGTGAGATCCCATGAACAGTAATTTTGAAAGGAAAGGGAGTTCATGATGGCTGGGAGTTTGTTAAGAGGGAGATAGTAAAAGCACAACTTCAGGCAATACCAATGAGACGGAAACATGGAAGGTGCCTAAAGAAGCCAGGGTGGCTGTCTAAAAAACTTTTAACTGAGTTAAGATTAAAAAAGGATGTGTACAAAAAATGGAAAAGGGGGGAAACCACCAAAGAGGAATTCAAACAAATAGCCAGCACGTGTAGACACAAAGTCAGAAAAGCTAAAGCACAGAATGAACTCAGGCTTGCTAGAGAGGTTAAAAGCAACAAAAAAGGCTTTTATGGGTATGTTCGTAGCAAAAGGAAGAACAAAGAAACAGTGGGGTCACTCAGAGGAGAAGATGGTGAAATGCAAACAGGGGACACAGAAAGGGCTGAACTCTTCAATGCCTTCTTTGCCTCAGTCTTCTCCGATAAAGAAAACAATGCCCGACCTGAAGAATTTGGAGCAAATGATTCAGCAGAGGAAACACAGCCCAGAATAACTAAGGAGATAGTACAAGAATACTTGGCTAGTTTAGATGTATTCAGGGCCAGATGAACTGCATCCAAGAGTATTAAAAGAACTGACAGATGTGATCTCAGAACCACTGGCAGTCATCTTTGAGAATTCCTGGAGAACAGGCGAAGTCCCAGCAGACTGGAGGAGGGCAAATGTTGTCCCTATTTTCAAAAAGGGGGAAAGAGAGGATCCAAATAATTACCGCCCAGTCAGTCTGACATCAATACCAGGGAAGATTCTGGAGCAGATCATTAAGCAAACAGTTTGTGAGCACCTAGAAAGGAATACTGTGATCACCAATAGTCAATGGTTCCTCTTCATCCTGGAGAAGAGTGACTAGTGGGGTGCCACAGGGTTCTGTCTTGGGCCTGGTCTTATTCAACATCTTTATCAACGACTTGGATGATGGACTCAAGGGCATCCTGATCAAATTTGCAGATGACACCAAACTGGGAGGGGTGGCTAACACCCCAGAGGACAGGATCACACTTCAAAATGACCTTGACAGATTAGAGAACTGGGCCAAAACAAACAAGATGAATTTTAACGGGGAGAAATGTAAAGTATTGCACTTGGGCAAAAAAAATGAGAGGCACAAATACAAGATGGGTGACACCTGGCTTGAGAGCAGTACATGTGAAAAGGATCTAAGAGTCTTGGTTGACCGCAAACTTGACATGAGCCAACAGTGTGACGCGGCAGCTAAAAAAGCCAATGCAATTCTGGGCTGCATCAATAGGAGTATAGCATCTAGATCAAGGGAAGTAATAGTGCCACTGTATTCTGCTCTGGTCAGACCTCACCTGGAGTACTGTGTCCAGTTCTGGGCACCACAGTTCAAGAAGGACACTGACAAACTGGAACGTGTCCAGAGGAGGGCAACCAAAATGGTCAAAGGCCTGGAAACGATGCCTTATGAGGAACGGCTAAGGGAGCTGGGCATGTTTAGCCTGGAGAAGAGGAGGTTAAGGGGTGATATGATAGCCATGTTCAAATATATAAAAGGATGTCACAGAGAGGAGGGAGAAAGGTTGTTTTCTGCTGCTTCAGAGAAGCGGACACGGAGCAATGGATCCAAACTACAAGAAAGAAGATTCCACCTAAACATTAGGAAGAACTTCCTGACAGTAAGAGCTGTTTGACAGTGGAATTTGCTGCCAAGGAGTGTGGTGGAGTCTCCTTCTTTGGAGGTCTTTAAGCAGAGGCTTGACAACCATATGTCAGGAGTGCTCTGATGGTGTTTCCTTCTTGGCAGGGGGTTGGACTCAATGGCCCTTGGGGTCTCTTCCAACTCTAGGATTCTATGATTCTATGTTACCCTTCCATACTCTGATCTTTTAAGAGGTGGGTGAGAATGCAGCCCACTCTAATTTCTTCTGAATCGTTAGATATCAGGGGCATTAATTAGGTATGTACTAGATCCAGGATGTGAGAGTAAGCAATGCGAGTAGGTGAAGGTAACACTGAAACTTGCTTTAGGTGTCTGCAAATACTGCAGTTGTTGTTGTTTAGTCGTTTAGTTGTGTCCGACTCTTCGTGACCCCATGGACCAGAGCACGCCAGGCACTCCTGTCTTTGTCCATGGAGTTTTCTTGGCAGGGATACTGGAGTGGCTTGCCGGTTCCTGCTCCAAAATACTGCAGTAGCTTTATGCTTTTCATCACTCCCGCTATTTTTCTCCGGCGGGAGTCTGGGCTGCACTCTCTCTCCCTCTGTGTTCCCTCAAGCACAGAAACAGCACTCGGAAGAACACAGGCAGTGCAACTTGGCCGTGTGCCTCCCGTACAGAATGGGAGATGGACCTCCGCCCACCCCGGACAAGGCGGCCATCGCCACCTGTCCCCAAACCCTGCAGGCAGGCTGGCTTGGGGGGGAGGGGCATATGAGCTGTGCCTGCCATACATCTTCTTTTTCCAGGACACGTCCTCTTTTTCATGGGTATGTAAAATGAGAGTCGTCATAGCAATCCATAGTTAAAAGTAGCAGTTGGCAAATGTGTCCTCTTTCTTGCTCTTCAAAATATGGCAACCCTACCTGTACCCCAACTTGTGAGGGAAAAGTCTAAAGCGAGGAGGCAAGGGGAAAGGGACGGTTCCAGAAGGAGGAGAAGAGGTGCCTGATGTGAACTGAGGTCCAAGACGAGGACATCAGGACACCCATGAGTTGCAAACAGGCCCCGCAGCACCAGGATGACAGCTTGGGTAGTGGTGGAGGGAATCGGGGCCACCTCTAGCCATTTGGAATAGGTGTCCACCACTACCATAAAGGTAGTTGCATGCAGGTAACACAGCACAGCAGCCCAGTGGCATTCCAAGGGAGGAAGCAAACTGTAAAAAGATGGTGGCAGTTCTGGCTGAATCAGGTTCTCTCTTTAAAAAGTGTACTAAGGAACCAACACCATTAAAAAAGAAAGAAAAATGAAAGGAGGAATAATTTGCAGTATATAAAAATAGTTTCAGTCCTGGCCTTCAAAGGGGTAAAGCAGACCTTCTGAGTATGAGCAGAAGGTGCGCTCCTTGCTGAAGCTCAGCAAGTCTGGGTCTCATCAGGGCCTGGTGGGTGACTGGGAGCCAAGGACCCTTCCCGGCCAGAGCACAAGAATAGCCCTGCATGATCAGACCAGTCACCTCCTTGAAAACTTGGGGCAAACAAATTCGGATGAAAACTCAATTATTATTTTTTAAATAATTTTTCTTAATTTTCCATTTAAACATGTATAATCACATCTGTCAGGGGTTCAGGAGCAGAGACACAGGAGAAGGAGCAAATGGAGAGTGAGGAGGAGGAATACGAGGGGGGTGTAGGCAGTGACAGTGGTCAGAGAGAGTCCACGAGTCTCTCCAGCGAATCGGAAGATTCACAGAGAGGAGCGCCGATGGCCAGGGCAAGGGGGGTGCCAAGGGGGAAACCCCAGAAGGAAGGGGCCAGCGGGGACTCCCTGAGCAGCAGTTGGAAATCAGGACCAGCGTCCCCACCAGAGCGTAGTGGGGGGGAGGAGTCCCAGGCATCGGGACCAGTCTTCCCACCACCAGAGGGAGGAGATGAGTCAGGATTGGCCACGCCTCCATCGGAGAGCGGGGAAACGGTCAAGAGGAAAGTCACCAGCTGGGCGCGCGCGCCAAGTTCAAATGTACAGGCGAGCGGCACAGCAGGTAGCCCGGATAGGGAGCCAGGTCCCAAAGCCCGCCGGAAGGAAGGGCAAGAATCAGGGGGGTCAGCGTCAGAAGAGTCCAGGAGGGAGGAAACCCCAGGGGGCAGAAGGACCCAGAGGAGGAAGGAACAGCGCAGGAGGTGGAGCCGGGCTAGGATCTTAAACTGGTGCGGAAGGGGCAGTGACTCAGAGGGGACTTCGCCTGTCTAGAGTCTAGACGTAGGGTTGCACGCTCTGGCTTTAAAATGGAAATTATACTTCAATAAAGACTTTTGTACATAATATCAGCCTGGCGTTGGTCCTCTGTGAGCTGGGACCTAGAGGGAGCCCTGACAACATCATTATTATCCACTTTACTTCTTTGGCTCTTTAGAGCCTGTCAGCTTCCTTCCCTCCCACCTCTTGGCTTTCAAAACTAACCTTATATCACAGCATTTTATATATTTTCCAATTCTAATATAACTCATTACAGTCATACCTCGGGTTGAAGTAGCTTCGGGTTGAGCATTTTCGGGTTGTGCTTCGTGGCGACCCAGAAGTAATGGAGTGTGTTATTTCCAGGTTTCGCTGCTTGCGCATGCGCAGACGCTCAAAATGACATCACGCGCTTGTGCGGAAGCGATGAATCGTGACCCGCGCACGTGCAGGTTGCGTTCACTGCAGGATGCGAATGGGGCTCCAGAATGGATCCCGTTTGCATCCAGAGGTACCACTGTACTAAATACATCAAAATTTAAATATATATAGAAAGGTAAAAAAAAATCTTTTTACAAGTCTTCAGATAACCCTACTAGTGTTGTTAATTGCTTACAGTGATCTTTCAAATATTGTATAAATTTACTCCAGTATTTTTGGATGTACTTGATCGTGTTGGTTTCAGATTTATCCCGTCAGCTTCGCCATTTCCAGAAAGTCCATCATTTTCATCCACCATTCTACTTTCACTGGTACTTCTTGTTATTTCCATTTTTGGGCTAAAAGGATTCTTGCCGCTGTTGTTCCATATATGAAGAGTCTTTTATCTTTTTTCGTATCTCTTCACCTACTATACCCAGTAAAAAGACTTCTGGTTTTTTAACAAAAGTGTTTTTAAACATTTTCTTTAACTCATTATATATCATTTCCCAAAAAGCCTTCACCTCTTTACAAGTCCACCACATATGGTAAAGGATACTGTCAGGGACGCAGCGGGAGCGCAGGGAGGGGAGGAGATGGAGAGCGAGGGGGAGCAATCCGAGGGCAGCGTAGGAGAAGAGGACAGTAGCCCGAGAGATTCCATGAGCCTCTCCAGTGAATTGGAAGATTCACAGAAGGGGGCGCCGATGGCCAGGGCAAGGGGGGCCCCAAGGGGGACACCCCAGAAGCAAGGGGCCAGCGGGGACTCCCAGAGCAGCAGTTGGAAATCAGGACCAGCTTCCCCACCAGAGCATAGTGGGGGGGAGGAGTCCCAGGCATCGGGACCAGTCTTCCCACCACCAGAGGGAGGAGATGAGTCAGGATTGGCCACGCCTCCATCGGAGAGCGGGGAAACGGTCAAGAGGAAAGTCACCAGCTGGGCGCGCGCGCCAAGTTCAAATGTACAGGTGAGCGGCACAGCAGGTAGCCCGGATAGGGAACCAGGTCCTAAAGCCCGCCGGAAGGAGGGGCAAGAATCAGGGGGGTCAGCGTCAGAAGAGTCCAGAAAGGATGAAACCCCAGCGGGCAGGAGGGCCCAGAGGAGGAAGGAGCTAAGGAAGAGGTGGAGCAAGGCTAGAGTCTTAAACTGGTGTCAGGGGGGCGGAGACTCAGATGGAGCTTCGCCGGTCTAGGCTTTAAGACGTAGAGTTGCACGCTGCGGCTTTGAAATGGAAACTGAACTTCAATAAAGACTTTTGTACATAACTACAGCCGGGCGCTGGTCCTTTGTGAGCTGGGACCTAGGGGCGGCTCTGACAGATACCTTCCTTTTCTTTGCATTTCCAACACTTGTTAGATCTTTAAGACAAGATCTACATTTTACCAAGTTTTGATGGTGTTAAATACCATCTATACATCATTTTCCTCTCATTTTTTTTAAGTGCACTACATGCAGTAAAGTTCATACCTTTATTCCACAGCCTTTCCCAAGATTCTAACTGAATATTATATCCAAAATCAAATGAAAGCTCAATTTGCAGGTCACTGACCTGTTCTACCTCCATGGTCCGTTTTGGAAAGGATTTCCCATTTTTCTCTGTTTGTTCTTCCTGGTTCCTCTGTCACTCCTGCTCTGCTGATCCACCTGCTATTCCCCCCCCCCACACCCGCCCACTTTCTCTGGGTTCCAAAGATCTTTCCTTTTCCTCCCCACATAATCCATTTTCTTTGCTTTTTCAGGCCTCCCATCAGGGAGGAACGGGGAGCTTTACCCCAGATGGGGAGGAAGGGGAAGGTTGTAAACACTGCCCATCTCCCTGAGCAGCCCAACAGGCTGAGGACTGGATTGGATTGGAATGGAATGGATTGATTGTATTTCTATACCACTTTCCATTCAAAGAAATCCCAAAGTGGCTTACAAACAATAGAACACAACATCACAAATGCAGCATAAGTCATATGAAATAATTAACAAGTCATCAATAAAATAAGCTGGATCCTCTGCAGCACCATGGCCTTGCCTACCCCAATCCACCTTATTTTAGTATCTACGCCAATTGACGGGCTCAAAGGAGGGCCTGTACGAGTGGTTTGATGCAGGGATACCAAGGAAAGATGTCAAAAGTGCCAGAATGACCAGTTCTAGTGCTTTATTCCAGAAAGGTGTAAATTTGTGACATACCTGCACAGCCCCACTGCCATTACAGACACGAGTAAGCCACCAGAGCAGTGAGAGGTCGTCATGACTTTTCTACAATGTGCTAATATATTAAGTAATACTTTTGCACAAAGTAGCGTATGTCACTTTGGCGAGAACCTCCCTTAACTCCACCTGGCCAATGAGGGCATAGGTAGCAAATACTCAAGTCTGACAAAACAAAACAAATTCCTTCCAGTAGCACCTTAAAGACCAACTAAGTCAGTTCTTGGTATGAGCTTTCGTGTGCATGCACACTTCTTCAGATACACAAGTATCTGAAGTGTGTATCTGAAGAAGTGTGCATGCACACGAAAGCTCATACCAAGAACTGACTTAGTTGGTCTTTAAGGTGCTACTGGAAGGAATTTGTTTTGTTTTGACTATGGCAGACCAACACGGCTACCTATCTGTATCAAGTCTGACAGATAGGTTCCTTTTCTGGGCCAAGAGCCCAGCACCCCAGCCCACACATAAGCATAGCGTCAAAGCAAGCCAATTTGCATATACCAGAGCAAATACATAAACACAGGTGAATTCATTACTTAAACAACTACCAATTAGTTTGGGGTTATCTTGACTACCACTATGGCATTTGCAGGCCTTCCAGAACAGTCTCACCTTTGGTTCAACACCGGTTCCCATCCAATTCTACAATTCTGTGATTCTATGATTCTCCTCACTGTGAGTTCTTTGATGGGAAGTGAGATGGGAGTTCCGACTGAAGCTCTTTCCACATTCTGAGCACTGATATGGTTTCTCTCCTGTATGAACTCTTTGATGGGCCGTAAGATTGGCCCTCTTACTGAAGCTCTTGCCACATTCTGAGCAGTGATATGGTTTCTCCCCTGTATGAATTATTTGATGAGCCATGAGATTGGCCCTCTGGTTGAAGCTCTTTCCACATTCCAAGCATAGATAGGGTTTCTCCCCTGTATGAATTATTTGATGGGAATTGAGACTTTCCTTCTGGGTGAAGCTTCTTCCACATTCAAAGCACTGATATGGTTTCTCCCCTGTATGAATTCTTTGATGGGAAGTGAGATTTTCCTTTCGTCTAAAAATCTTTCCACACTCTTCACACCGAAATGGTTTCTCCCCACAATGAATACTTTGATGTTGACGAAAGGTTTTGCTTGTATTAAAGCTCTTTCCACATTCCAAGCACTGATACGGTTTATCCCCTGTATGAATGATTTGATGGGAAATGAAACTTTCCTTCCAGGTGAAGCTCTTTCCACATTCTAAGCACTGATATGGTTCCTCCCCACTGTGAATTCTCCGATGGGAAGTGAGGTGAGTGTTCTGACTGAAGCTCTTTCCACATTCCAAGCACGTGTAGGGTTTCTCCCCACGGTGAATATTTTGATGTCTATGGAAGCTTGTGCTTGTATTAAAGCTCTTCCCACATTCCAGACAATGATATGGTTTCTCCCCAGTATGAATTCTTTGATGGGAAGTGAGATTTTCCTTCTGACTGAAGCTCTTTCCACATTCCAAGCACTGATAAGGTTTCTCCCCAGTATGAATTCTTTGATGGGAAGTGAGATGGGAGTTTCGAATGAAGCTCTTTCCACATTCCAAGCACTGGAAAGGTTTCTTCCCAATAGGATTTCCTTGACTGGAAATGGAATGGGAGCTCTGACTGAAACTTTCTTCACCCTCTGAATATTTTGATTGTCTCTCCACTGTGTGTATTTTGCTGTGGTCTCCCTTGTTCTTAATTTCCAAATCATCACCACCTGCAACAAACAGCAAAATAGATTAAAGCCTTGGGAAGAAATGGAGCCTCAAAGTATTGAACAATGCTAATTAATGCTATTTAATGCTATTTATGAGAACCTGAGATTTGAAAAACCTAGCTCTTTCCTGGGATGGGTTTTATTTGGCCCATTAATGGAATCTGCTCCATCTCCAAAGGCTGCTGTCTCTTTGTTCAACCAAAAATAGACAGAAGCTACTCTGTAGTCTACATTTATCAGTTCAGACCAGGCTGATCATGGTTTAAAAAGGAATAACCGGAGGAAGAATATTCACAGACCAAACAGTAGACAGCTCTTCATTCAAGGCTGTGGAAGGGTTAGAATTCCAGATGCTGTAGGTGGTGCAGTTGAGCTCCTTTAAGATACTGGAGGTTCCTCACTTAAGGATATGTACTGAATTTCAAAACACATGTGATCCAACAGGGAGCCTTACCAAGAGAGTCCATGATCCCACAAACAGCTACTTATTCAAAGCACAAGGGACCCTAAAAGACAAAGAAAAATGTCATTCTCTTAGCATAAACATTATCTCCAACACATTGTTCTGTTGTTTGCTATGTTGTTTTAATAGGATTCTTTTGCTGCATGTTTTAATTGTGCATGCTTTTTTTAACATCTTTGTAAAAATGGCTGAAACTCCACATGGTGTTATTCTAATCATTCTGTCTGAGCAAGCCATGTGATGTTCTAGGGATTGAGGTACCCTTCCGATGCCCTTAGCCAATGTCAAGGAGCACATGGGGGCACAGGGAGGTAGAGGATATTGGGAGAAGCCCCATTGTGCAAGTGATGGAGCTGGTTATGTGAATCCTGACCACTGATTTTTTTTATGGTTTGTCAATTGCTTAGAAGATTCATTCAGGCCCTGGGGACCCCTGGCTGCCCCACCGCTCAGCCTATGTCACCTCATTGCTCCTTCGCCCTACCTGGTCTGGTTCCACAGCCACTTCTTCCCATCTACCACCATGAAAAGATGAATGGGGAGGGGATTGGGGGCTGTGCAACAACCTTTGATAACACATTTAATTCTTGTTTTAAAAGAGCTGCTGGGGTTGTCCATTCATTTCTAGACCCAATTCAAAGTTCTCACGTGAGCTGTTCACTTAAGCAGTACCATCTCCTTCTCTACACTCTTGGGTGCTCAGGTTGGCAAAGGGGGCTCTCTTGGGAGTTTCACCACCCTCTGCGTTTTAGGTGAAGTGGTAGCCCAAAACAGCGCATCCTTGTGGCAGTTCATCGGCACTCGTAGCCAAGTAAGATTGTCCTCCATAAACACAGTTTTTACTGTGAGTTCATAAGTAATTGTGGATGCCAATTCTGGATCCACACGTCCTTCCACAATGGGGACATAGGTTTCTGGGCCCTCAAAGTGAACCATTCATAGTGGGATCAGGTGTTAAACAGGATTGTGTTATCACCTGAACTCTATTCAGTACTTTCATTGCCATGATCCTAGCACCTGGTACCTTCCCCTCTTCACTATGGCCTCTGACACTGGAGACTTGTGCTTTCAGGACCCACCCTATTGCTCTGACTGTCGTTTGTTTTCACTCTTGTTAATACGAAGGTTTAAAATGGTTGTAACCTGCCCTGGGCAATAAATGTAGCAGTAGTGATAGCAATACTCACAATAACAACCAGAACAATAATAATATAAAGCTTCAAGTGTGTGTGTGTGGGGGGGGGGAATAAAGCCTCAAGATACATATGCAGTAGACAGCTTTGTGGGCAGCATGGAAGATATTTGAATGAGATGGGAAACTGACATTGAAACCTCAATAAGTGAAAAAACATGGGAATCTATATGGCGTAATCCATCTCTAAAAACAATTTCAGCTCACCTCCAGGAAATTTCCCTTAAAATTATCTTTTGGTGACTTTGCACTCCCCCCCCCCCCATGCCTTGCAAAGATCAATCCGTCCAGCTCACCATTATGCTGGAAAAGTTGTGGAGAACGAGGTTCCTACTTCCATGGTTGGTGGGAGTGTACTGTGGTCCATGCCTTTTGGCAAAAAGTTTTTCACCTGACCTCCAAAATTACCAAAATATCCCTCCTAATTTGGCACTTGCTTTATTATCACTAGATTTGACCCCAAACTCCAACCTTAAATCTAAAAAATTAATTTCCTTCCTGTTCACAGCAGCTAAACTAGTAATTTCCCAACGACGGAAGGAAACCTCTAATATACCAATAGAGGCTTGAGTTAATAATATCTGGAGTGCTTCTCTATCCACATACCATTGGCGACTAATCAAGGGCATCTCCCCCCCCCCCAAAAAAAAAGACACATATAGAGCCTCAAGAAGACAGGGAGGAGCCTGTTGGAATTTGCAGTTTTTCTCCCTTTTCAGGTTTTGATTTTTAAAGCCATCTGGGTTGGTGACCACCACTGCTTCCTGCAGGAGGGAGTTGCATAGTTTAACTCAGCACCACTTGAAGAAGCCCTTTCTTTTTTCTGCCCTCCATCTTCCAACTGTCTTTCCATATTTGTTGCAGAGGTTAAGTTTTTGTTTCTATTTCTTGCATGGAAGAGTCTCCCTAGGGAGATGGCGGACTCTCCTTCCTTTGAGCTTTTAAGCAGAGGTTGGAGGGACATTTGCCATGGATGCTTTGGTTGAGGTTCTGGCATTGACCCACGGAATCCCTTCCAACCCTACAATTCTGTGGTTCTATCATTTTATGCCCAAAAGTTTCTGTCCCGCTACAATCTCAATTTCGCTTACAGTGGTACGGTACCTCGGGTTACAGACGCTTCAGGTTACAGACTCCGCTAACCCAGAAATAGTACCTCAGGTTAAGAACTTTGCTTCAGGATGAGAACAGAAATTGTGCCGCAGCGGAGCAGTGGCAGGCCCATTAGCTAAAGTGGTGCTTCAGGTTAAGAACAGTTTCAGGTTAAGAACGGACCTCCGGAACGAATTAACCCGAGGTACCACTGTATTTGCATGCTGTCTTTCCCCTGACCCAAAGACCCTCACTAAAGCGGAAAGCAGCGTATTGATCCAAAGGCAGACTTTGCAAAGCTCCTGTCAACTCGCTCGCTCCCTGCCTTTGCAGAGGAGAAGCGGGCAGCACCCTCTGCTCCTGGCCTCGCTTTGAGGGGGTTGGACCCCTGGAGCCCCTTCCGGACTCCCTGCACAGCGCCCAGCCCCCTGCAGGAGCTGAGCTGGCCCCACGCATCCTCCCTAGGGACCCTGCCCACCCCCGAAACCCCCGTGCACCCTGGGGGGGGGGGGGAGACAGCTCGGACTCACCAGATCCCAGATGGCGGCGCCGAGGCAGCATTTGCAGAGCACAGAGACAAAAGCTACGCCCCTTGCAGGAAGAGCCCGGGAGGGAGGGAGGGAGGGAGGGGCTTTTGCTCTGGAGGGCCAGCCCCCTTTCTTTCCTGTCATCTCTAGGAACCCAGCTCAGTACAGAGAGAGAGAGAGAGAGAGATAAAAACGCTCTGCAAGAAGCAGGAAACCTCATCCCAGAATCTTAGACTGAGAGAGTTGAAAGGGACGCTGAGTGTCATCTAATCTGAAAGTGTGTGGTGGCCCAAAGGGCCACAAGAAAGCTTCTTCTTCTTTGGCGATCACTCGTAGCCGAGTAAGAGTGTCTTCCATAAAGCTAGAATATAAGTTGATACATGTTGCAAATGGCTACACGTAACACAGGTTCCCAACATGAATACTAACCCAATGTAACTGATCACGGTGAGAATCAAAGCTTAGTCAGCAATGTTCATTGTGCATGTGTATTAAACATGAAATGAGGTAATTATGTATATGATTGGTGGAAATTTAAATGCTTTGTTTGAAACTTACAAACACCCCTGCCCTGACCCTTGGGCGGGGTTGCAGTTTTGCGAAAAGATTCGACTGTAACCCATTTCTTTGCAATAAACAACGATGGACTCCTAACTCCTCTTGTCTCTGAGTTTTATTGGTGTAACTCAAAAGATAAGCCATTTTTGGCTTACAACAAAAGGAAGGAATCTCAGCTCAAGCATCCATGACAGATGGCCATCCAACCTCTGCTTAAAAACCTCCAAGGAAGGAGAGTCCGCCATCTCCCAAGGGAGTCCGCTGCAGTGGCGTAGCGTGGGTTGTCAGCACCCGGGGCAAGGCAAGTAATTTGCGCCCCCTAACCCGTGGATTTGCGCCCCCTAACCCTAACCCCCAGATGTTGCGCCCAGTGCGGCCGGCCCCCCCTGCACCCCCCACGCTACGCCACTGGTCCGCTGCTCTTCCCGTCAGAATGTTCTTCCTGCTCTTTAGGCAGCAGAAACTGGTTTCTGGTCCTCTGGATCCATTATTCTGGGTCCTCCCCTCTAGAGCAGGAGAAAACAAGTTGGCTCCCTCTTCCATGGGTCAGCCCTCCAGATATTGAGAGGTGGCTCTCAGGTCTCCATCCAGCCAGATCTCAGCTGAGGGAGGAATAAGGAGACACGCAGATGGGAGGTGCTACATTCATCCCAGTAAACATTCGTATTGATTTTTAATTATATTTTACTTCCTTCCATTTCAGGTATCTGAAGAAATGTGCATGCACACGAAAGCTTATACCAAGAACAAACTTAGTTGGTCTGTAAGGTGCTATATATATCCTTCCCCTGGTACATCAAGCTCAGTATTTATACTGTAATAGATATGTGGGGTGGGACACGGGTGGCGCTGTGGGTTAAACCACAGAGCCTAGGACTTGCCGATCAGAAGGTCGGCGGTTCGAATCCCCACGACGGGGTGAGCTCCCGTTGCTCAGTCCCAGCTCCTGCCAACCTAGCAGTTTGAAAGCACATCAAAGTTCAAGTAGATAAATAGGTACCGCTCCGGCGGGAAGGTAAACGGCGTTTCCGTGCGCTGCTCTGGTTCGCCAGAAGTGGCTTAGTCATGCTGGCCACATGACCATTGGCTCCCTTGGCCAATAAAGCGAGATGAGCGCTGCAACCCCAGAGTCAGTCACAACTGGACCTAATGGTCAGGGGTCCCTTTACCTTTTAGATTTTGTTGTTGTTGTTTAGTCGTTTAGTCGTGTTCGACTCTTCGTGACCCCATGGACCAGAGCACGCCAGGCACTTCTGTCCTCCACTGCCTCCCGCAGTTTGATCAAACTCATGCTGGTAGCTTCAAGAACACCATCCAACCATCTCATCCTCTGTCGTCCCCTTCTCCTTGTGCCCTCCATCTTTCCCAACATCAGGGTCTTTTCCAGGGAGTCTTCTCTTCTCATGAGGTGGCCAAAGTATTGGAGCCTCAGCTTCACGATCTGTCCTTCCAGTAAGCACTCAGGGCTGATTTCCTTAAGAATGGGGTGCTAAATGTTTAGGTTAAGTAAATATTAGGATTTAATTAGAACTTGTATGTGATAACCGGGATATAAGACAGTCTTAATGTGTATTTGAAGGGGTTAAGATTAGGGTTAGGGTTAATTAGTGTTTATGTGGAAAGACTGTGTGTCAGACCTTGAGAATGTAATCTAAGATCCATGTGTATTGGAATGTGTGGACCTACTTCTGAGCGTCAACAATTAGTATGTGAATAGTTACTTAATCTCCTAATGTCCTAAGTGTATAACAGGCTTTAATCCTAGCCAATCAACAACCCCTGGGACCATTAGTACTTCAAAGCCTCGAAAGAACTGACCATTAGAATGCAAACAAATAAAGGAGGCTTAGTTTTCAGAAACGGCAGATGGTACCAGGAATTCAAAATGAGTTCATTGAGTCGATAGTATTGGAAAAATTAAAGTAGCAAAATAGTTTTCTATCCTCTTTGACAGCACCCCAGGAAGTGCTCAAATGAAGCAGATGAGTCAAGTTGTAAGGTTTGTAGACCTCTCAGATGGGCTTTGTCAAATTGAGGAAAGTTCATTGATTTTATTAACACAAATGAAAAAACAGGAAAAGGACTTTCAAATTATATTTTATTAAAATTGCAGGTTGATGGCCTGAGAATCAATTACTGCCATATGATAATGGCAGCAACATGGCTGGAAAATATAGCAGCATGCAGGCAAGATGTGTACGCTGTGATGCCCACAGTTTTAATTACAGCACTGCAAGTGTTTCACTGATGATCGTAACCTTTTTTTGGAACTGTACAACTCTTCCATTTTTTCAGTGGTTCAACAGGAAGATGGCAAGTTTTAATGGACAAACTTTCAGTTACTTTAAATGTCACAGTGATATGAGGTGGTTATCCAAACAAATTGCCTTTAAAAATAAATAAATTCTGTTTCTTCAATACTGAATGACATATCTTATAAATTGGAACAGCTTTTGGAGCACAAGCTTTCTTTTTTTTAAAAAAAATAATATTTATTGAGGTTTTAAAGGTTACAGATAAAACAGAAAAACACCAAATTAAACAAAAAATAAAACAATGTATCACATTAAAAAAAAGAATACCATACAAATATAAAAAGAGAAAAAAAAATTAAGAAAAAAGGAAAAACAAAAGCAAGAAACACATCAAACCTTCACATAATATATCTTTCATTTGCTTGTTTCCTTGACCTCCTCCCACCTCCCTTTTTTGTATTCTAATTCAGTTAAATATTTCAGCAAATCCTTTCCCTCTTTATTTTGTCCTTATAATCTATCTTAATGTACTATAATTTTACATTCTCTTCTTTCGCCAATTAACAATCCGTTGTTGTTGTTTTTTAATCTTATTTCTCCTTAAAATTAATATATCTATTTGATCTTAAACTCTTAAAACATTTCCACTAGGGTCATAAAAATTTCATTCCACGATTTTTCTCTCCCTCATTAAATTTTTACAAAATTTCCAAATATAAACTTTAAATTCCCAATCTTCTTCCACCGTCTCCTCTCCCTGGTCTCGGCCTCTGCCGTCCCTTCTGTCAACTCCAAACAGTCCAGCAACCTGGAGATCTTATATCCAAGGCTCTTAACTCTTCTTCACGTCCCTTCTGCCGATCTTCTTTATAATCTTTAGTGCTAAAAAGCAGGTCTCGGGGGAGCTCCATCCCAACAATGCCTTTATTCCTTCTTAACAGGACAGCCAGATTTCCATAGTTAAAGCTAGGATCCATAAAGCATTCCAAATCTTGTTTCAAAATTCCTCCAAATCCAAAGGCCCCAAAAGCTCCAATCTCCTCCTGACCCAAATCCATATCCCAAAAGTCAATTGATCCCTGCATTGGGGAATCTCTCCAACTTTCCTTTTCCAGACCAGGCCGGGCTCCAATCTTCAAGATCTGGCTTTTTCTAGTTTCAATCATAAAGGGCCTCAATTTGTGATCCTCAATTTGCATCTGTAAGGTTAAGGCTCCCCCTTGTATTACTTTAGGTTCGACCACAGCAACTTTCTCCTTCTCCTTTTCAACGATTTGTTCAGTCATAATAGATTCCTGTGCCAGATCCTTGACAACTTCTGTGTTGATGCCCACTTTTGATCCCAAGATGTCAATTTTAGTAGCCATAGCATCTATCTGTTTATGAAGCTTTTCCAACAAATAGTTTGTCTTATAAAATGCAGACACTAAATCTTCCCTAACCGACATTCTTGGGATGTTCAAGGTCAAACTCTGGTTTCTCACAGTCCTTATCTTACAGCTGGATGTCTCCACTCCACTCTTGTAACAGTTTCAAAAATTCAGTCCTTTCCAACACAGTTCCAAAGGTGAAAAATAGTATCAATTTTCAGTTACTTTTTCTTCTTTTAAAACACAGAAGCAGACAATGGAAACAGTATCTTTCTCTTATAGCTAGCTGTCAAATATGTACTGTTCACTGTCAATGGACTTTTACCTTTTTTTTCTTTTTGCAGCCCGTTCCCAGGTTCAGAGACGTGGTACAGTGGTGCCCCGCAAGACGAACGCCTCGCAAGACGAAAGGGTTTTCCATTTTGGAGGCGCTTCGCAAAACGAATTTCCCTATGGGCTTGCTTCGCAAGATGAAAATGTCTTGCAAGTTCCTGCGGGGTTTTTTCCCTCCCCCCCCCTTTTCCTAAGCCCTAAGCCACTTATCAGCTGATCCGATAAAAGCCGCTAAACCGCTAATAGCGCTAATCCGCTAAGCTGTCAATGGGCTTGCTTTGCAAGACGAAAAAACCGCTATACAAAGAGCCTCACGGAACGGATTAATTTCGTCTTGCGAGGCACCACTGTAATTTAGTTTTCCACTCTCTCCTGCAGGCACGCTTGGTCAAAATTTTCCCCCTCTTCCCCTGTTTCCAAGGGGGGTTTAATAGTTTCAATCAATGGAAGTTTGATCCTTTACATGAAGCTTTCCAAAACCTTAGCTTACGAATACTTTGCTTCAGTCTATTTACAAAAAGGGGAGGCGGACTTCCTGTTTTGAGCCTTCCCCGTTCGATGCCGAATTAAGGTATTTAGAAATCCAATTTTCTGTTCTACTCACGAGTTGTTGTTTAAAATCCAATTGTCCACAGGAAAAAGTCAGCGCTCTCCAACAGCAGCAATGCAGCTTCACTCTGTGAAAGAAGCGGTCGATTCAAAGCACCGCGCCACTCACCCCATGTCGCTCCGGATTCCCGATACCGGGTCTCCCCGCGAGTAAGGGGGGGGCGCAAAAGGTGCCAGCCGAATCCCAAGTTCACAGGCTCTTCCGCCTGTGATTTTCAAGGGTCTCCGCCTTTGCCGTGGCGGTTCAGACCCTGCTTTCCACGGAGCAAGTTCCTCCCGATCAGAGGAGCTCCGCCATTGCTGGAGGCGCTAACCCGGAAGTCTCTGGAGCACAAGCTTTCATCAGACACATAAACTTATTTGATCAGACAAATAGTTTTCTCTGCCTTCTTGAAATATGGGAAAGAATATTGAGTTGCATCTGCAAGGTAAACCAGTCCCTTCAAAGCAAGAGTTTTTTTCTTTATGTAGCAAATGAAACGATAAAAGGTTTTGTGGGATCATTGCAGAAAACGTGAAACAAGGGAATAGAACCAGGTACAAAGTTTGCCCAGGAAAAATCCACAGACATGGGAGTAGAGGGCAACTTCCTTGACACTGAGGCTGAAGAATGTTAGAAGGTTTCATGAAAGTGCTTAGCGAAGGCCTTTATCTTTCTACTGAACAGAGGTTTAAAAGAGAAATAAATACATTGTCTCTTCATGCTTCAGAGCCAGCTGAATCATCCATCTGTGTTGTCAACATAATAATAATAGCTTAACTGCCACACAGCCCTATATGCTTGGGGGGCACTCCTGGATCCAACATGGTCACTGGAGACGCAGGTGGCCTTGGGTGACTAGCTATGCCCGTTTCCAGCTCCAGCTAGTTCTCCTGCCACAGTCCTGACATGGCCATGGTACTCTATGCTCTGGATCACTAATAATGAACCACTGCCTTGGATTCCGTGGATGGTGACCTCTCGTGGTTCTCAGCAGAGCTTCCTGTTCAGTCTCCAAAGATCCTCTGAATCTCTGAGGGGTTGCATGTCTGAACAGGCACAAGCATGTCAGCCAAGAGTCTGGATCACACCCCTGTCTGGTTGATGGGCAGGTGATGGTGGGAAAAGCTTTATTTCTAACTGAAAGACAACAGAGTTCACAGGCCAGAGTGCAGCCTTCTGTTCTCACAGGGCCATCTGGTGCCTCTCCTGTCTTGCCCCATAGCAGGCCAAGAGCCACAGTCTCATCCCATAGCTCTCTCCTCCTACATGAATTGGTCTAATCCTCTTTTAAAGCCATCTAGGTTGATGGCCATCACTGTTTCCTGCAGGAGATTCTTGGTAAAACTCTGCATAGCATAAAGAAGCACTTTCTTTTCTCTGCCCTCCATCTTCCAGCAGCCTTTCTTTCTTTATTGCATAGGTCATGTCGGAAATCAAGCCCATATCAGGAGAAACTGGCAACTCTCCCAGGCACCCGGCTTGATCTCCTGTTGACCTCCCTGGCTGCATTCCCCAGCAAGATCCAGGCTAGGTCGCAATAGGCGATCTTTCTCAGCGTGAGAAGAACACCCCCCCCTCTTTCCTGCCCCCTGGCAGGGGAAAGAGATAGACAGAAACGTATTTTCATGCCCTTATTTCTGTCTTTGCAGCATTACAAAAAACATGACTGCTCTCTTCAAACTCCAGCAGTCTAGTAGCAAACACTTCCTGCACTTCCTGTACAGGAACAAACGGAAGAGCTCATATTACACTCTGAGCTAATTCCGGTGCTTCGCACTGTGAATTGACTGTCCCTTTGTTTCCCACGGACAGTCCCAACATTCCCATTATGTTTTGCTTTCAAGCTAGCAGTTTGCAGCTGCATTGCTTCTATATCGTAACAGTTTTCATTTATATTTTTTGCGTATATTCTATGTCCATCTGTTTCCATCTGGCTACAACCTTTGTTAACAAATGTGACTTAATCATCCATCTAAATGGGATTTATCTGCATGCCCTTTTCCCCTTGACCAAAATACCCCCTCCCCAAAGGGGCAAGCAGCGTCTTGATCCAAAGGAAGGCTAAAGTTGCAGACCTCCTGCAAACTCGCCCTCTCCCTGCTCTTGCAGAGAGGAAGCGGGCAGGAACCTGTTTCGTGAGGGGAATGCACCCCAATGCATCCTCCAGACTCACCAGATCCCAGAAGGTGCCATCAGTGGATCATTTGCAGAGCAGGGAGACAAAAGTCACCCCCTCTTTGCTGGAAGGGACTGGGGAGGAGAATTTTTTTCCTCTGGAGGACCTTACCCCCTCGCCTTTATTTCCTGTTCTCTCTAGGAATACAACTCAGTTCATCTTAACCCTTGGCAAGCCGAGTGCACTGAGATCATATTTCTCTTGCCGTTTTCCTTCTGGAAAGCAGGAGCCCAGAAGGAACCACGTGCAATGCACACACTCAGAGAGACCCTCTTGGCTAGCTGCCTGAGCAAGGCTCTGCAAGGAACAGGAAACCTCATCCTAGTATGGTAGAGTTGGAAGTGACCCCAAGGGTCATCTAGCCCAACCCCCTGCAATGCCAGAACCTCAACTGGAGCATCCCTGACAGATGGCCATCCAAACTCTGCTTAAAAATTGCTAAGGAAAGAGAGTCCACTACCTTCCCAGGGAGTCCATTCCACTGTTGAACAGCTCTGTCAGAAAGTTCTTCCTGGTGTTTAGTAAGAATCTCATTTCTTGTAATTTGAAGCACACTCTCATCTCCTCATCAACACAAAGAAGCCCTTTTCTTTTCTGATATTTCATATTTGTCAGAGTTGAAAATCTCTGTTACAACAATATGTCATAGAGAACTGTAGAAGAACAGGCAATGCTCTTGAAGAGAGGCATGGATACTGTCAGGGGCTCAGGAGCCGAGACACGGGGAGAGAGGAAACGGAGAGCGAAGGGGAAGAATCTGAGGGCAGCGTAGGGGAGTATGACAGTGGCCCGAGAGATTCCATGAGCTTCTCCAGTGATTCAGAAGATTCCCAAAGGGGGGCGCCGATGGCCAGGGCAAGGGGGGTCCCAGGGGGGACACACCAGAAGAAAGGGGCCAGCGGGGATTCCCAAAGCAGCAGCGGGAGATCAGGACCAGTTCCCCCACCAGAGCGGAGTGGGGGGGAAGAGTCCCATGTGTCAGGGCCAGCGTCTCCTCCGGTAGGGAGAGAAGATGAGTCAGAGCTGGCCATGCCTCTGTCGCAGAGTGAGGGAACGGAGGGGAAGTCAGGTCCAGCTAGCCCCCCCGAAGGGGGAAGCAGTGACAGGAGCAGTGTAACAGTCAGGAGGAAGGTTGCTGGCTGGGCGCGCGCGCCAAGTTCAAATGTACAGGCGCGCGGGACAGCAGAAAACCCGGATTGGGAACCAGGTCCTAAAGCCCGTCGGAGGCAGGGGGAAGAATCAGGGGACTCAGCGTCAGAAGAGTCCAGAAAGGGGAAGACCCCAGTGGACAGGCGGACCCAGAGGAGGAAAGAGCAGAGGAAGAGGTGGAGCAAGGCTAGAGTCTTGAACTGGTGTCTAGGGGGAGGAGATTCAGACGGAGCTTCAGCGGTCTAGAGTTCAAGACGAAGAGCTGCGCGCCGCGGCTTTGAAATAGAAACTGAACTTCAATAAAGTCTTTTGTATATAACAAGAACTGGCGTTGGTCCTTTGTGAGCTGGGACCTCGGGCAGCTCTGACAGATACACTTTCTGGTTGGTTGGTTGTGTGTGTGTGTGTGTGTGTGTGGAGATAGAAATACTATACTATACTATACTATACTATACTATACTATACTATACTATACTATACTGAAATGTTTAAATGTTTCTTAGATTGTCCTTGCATCTTCCTGCCACAGCTTGCTATTTTCTCCTGGCACATCCTTTGAGAATCACTGGACTAGCAGCTTGAAAGGGATGCCCCATCTGTATGCATAGCCAGCTTCCTTTAATGCAAGAGTAAATGGTCTAAAATCTCTGCAAGGTTTAAGGACAAATACCATGGTAAATTTAAAAATAAAATAAAAAAAAATCCTTCCAGTAGCACCTTAAAGACCAACTAAGTTAGTTCTTGGTATGAGCTTTCGTGTGCATGCACACTTCTTCAGATACACTGAAACAGAAGTTACCAGACCCTTCTATATAGTGAGAAGGTGGGGAGGGGTATTACTCAGAAGGGTGGTGGGAATGGGTGATTGGCAGATAGCTGTGATGAGCCTGTTGACGACTCTTAACGACTGCAATAGGTATTACAGGAAAAAGCAAGGGGTGAGAAGGTGAAAAATGGCTTTGTCATGTATAATGAGATAAGAATCCAATGTCTTTGTTCAGACCAGGTCTCTCCATGGTTTTAAGTTTGGTAATAAGTTGCAAATCAGCAGCTTCTCTTTCCAGTCTATTTCTGAAATTCCTTTGTAATAGAACAGCTACTTTGAGATCTTGTATAGAATGTCCTGGGAGATTGAAGTGTTCTCCTACTGGTTTCTCTGTCTTGTGATTCCTGATGTCAGATTTATGTCCGTTTATTCTTTGGCGTAAGGTTTGGCCTGTTTGTCCAATATAGAGAGCTGAAGGACACTGTTGGCATTTGATGGCATACACAATGTTAGACGATGAGCAATTAAATAGTCCCGAGATGGTATGTGTGATGTTGTTGGGGCCAGTAATGGTGTTGTCTGGGTGTATGTACAAGAGTCGTTAAGAGTCGTCAACAGGCTCATCACAGCTATCTGCCAATCACCCATTCCCACCACCCTTCTGAGTAATACCCCTCCCCACCTTCTCACTATATAGAAGGGTCTGGTGACTTCTGTTTCAGTGTATCTGAAGAAGTGCGCATGCACACGAAAGCTCATACCAAGAACTAACTTAGTTGGTCTTTAAGGTGCTACTGGAAGGAATTTTTTTATTTTGTTTTGACTATGGCAGACCAACACGGCTACCTATCTGTAAATGGTAAATTTCAATCACACTTGTCAGGGGCTCAGGAGCAGAGACACAGGGGAGAGAGGAAACGGAGAGCGAGGGGGAGGAATCTGAGGGCAGCGTGGGAGAGTATGACAGTGGGCCGAGAGATTCCGTGAGCTTCTCCAGTGATTCAGAGGATTCCCAAAGGGGGGCGCCGATAGCCAGAGCAAGGGGGGTCCCAGGGGGGACACACCAGGTGTCAGGGGCTCAGGAGCAGAGGCACAGGGAAGAGAGGAAATGGAGAGCGATGGGGAAGAATCTGAGGGCAGCGTAGAAGATGACAGTGGTCCGAGAGATTCCATGAGCCTCTCCAGTGAATCAGAAGATTCACAGAAGGGGGCGCCGGTGGCCAGGGCAAGGGGGATCCCAAGGGGGACACTCCAGAAGCAAGGGGCCAGCGGGGACTCCCAGAGCAGCAGTTGGAGATCAGGACCAGCTTCCCCACCAGAGCGTAGTGGGGGGGAAGAGTCTCAGGTATCGGGGCCAGCGTCTCCCCCAGCAGGGAGAGCAGATGAGTCAGGGATGACCACGCCTCCATCGGAGAGTCAGGGAACGGAGGGGAGGTCAGGTGCAGCTAGCCTCCCAGAAGAGGGAAGCAGTGACAGAAGCAGTGTAACGGTCAGGAGGAAGGTCACTGGGTTGGCGCGAGCGCCAAGTTCAAAGGTACAGGCGCGCGGGACAGCAGAGAACCCGGATTGGGAACCAGGTCCTAAAGCCCGCCGGAGGCAGGGGGAGGAGTCAGGGGACTCAGCGTCAGAAGAGTCCAGAAAGGGGAATGCCCCAGCGGACAGGAGGACCCAGAGGAGGAGAGACCAGAGGAAGAGGTGGAGCAGGGCTAGAGTCTTAAACTGGTGTCACAGGGGAGGAGATTCAGACGGAGCTTCGGCGGTCTAGGGTTTAAGACGTAGAGCTGCGCGCCACGGCTTTGAAATAGAAACTGAACTTCAATAAAGACTTTTGTATATAACAACGACCTGGCGTTGGTCCTCTGTGAGCTGGGACCTTGGGCAGCTCTGACACCAGGAACAAGGGGCCAGCGGGTACTCCCAAAGCAGCAGTTGGAAATCAGGGCCAGCTTCCCCACCAGAGCGTAGTGGGGGGGAAGAATCACAGGCGTCAGGGCCAGAGTCTCCTCCAGGAGGGGGAGAAGAGGAGTTAGGGCTGACCACGCCTCCATCGGAGAGCGAGGGAACGGTCAGGAGGAAGACTGCCGGCTGGGCACGCGCGCCAAGTTCAAATGTACAGGCGAGCGGCACAGCAGGTAGCCCGGATAGGGAACCAGGTCCTAAAGCCCGCCGGAGGGTGGGGGATGAATCAGGGGATTCAGCGTCAGAGGAGTCCAGAAAGGGGGAGACCCCAGTGGACAGGCGGACCCAGAGGAGGAAAGAGCAAAGGAAGAGGTGGAGCAGGGCTAGTCTCTTAAACTGGTGTCTGGGGGGAGGAGACTCAGACGGAGCTTCGGCGGTCTAGAGTCCAAGACGTAGGGCTGCGCGCCGCGGCTTTGGAATGGAAACCGAACTTCAATAAAGACTTTTGTATATAACAAGAACTGGCGTTGGTCCTTGGTGAGCTGGGACCTCGGGCAGCCCTGACAACACTTGATTCATACTTCAGTTCCTTTGCATTTCGCAACGCACAGTAAGCTAGACCCTTAATTCTGTATTTTTCAAATGTTATTATAAGGTTCTTGGGGATTTCTTCTCCCTCTTGGTCCTTGAAGGTGGTGAATGTTTTACAGTGAGCAGGAGTGAGCAAGGCCTGTTCTGGATAGATCCTTTTTGAGGGGAGGCAACCAATTCTGCACACAGTATTCCAAGTGCAGCCACACTATAGATTAGTATGCATTGCAAAACAGACAGCTTTACTTTCAGTCCCTTTCCTAAGGATCCCAATGCATAGGTAAGAGTGGCAGAATCCCAATGCGGGGGACCCAAATGACAGCTGCATGTATCCTGCTAAATGAAAAGTATGAAAAACCCAGGAGAGGCAAGTCACTTCTCTCTCTCTCTCTCTCTCTCTCTCTCTCTCTCTCTCTCTCCCCCACCCCTATCTCACTGCATTTTGTTAAGAAAACACAAAGCCCAGGTTTTCTTAAGTTTTTAAAAACTACCCTTTCGCATGAATGTCAGCGTCACCCATGATTTTAGCATACAACTGAGTACTAGATTTGGGCTAAGAATGAGTCAGAGTTTATTATTTCTTTATTAAATTCCTATACCACGCATCATCCAAAGCTGACAGAGTTGTTTACAGGATAAAAATGCACAACATAACAACAAATGGAACAGTACCCACCCCCACCCCCGTTTAAAAGGCCTTAGAGGAATGTTTTTACCTTGCACCTAAAGCTGTGTAGGGAAGGCGTCAAGCGAGCCTCCCTGGGGAGAGCAGATTTTGTTTATTCTTTGGCCTTCATTGCTCAATTCTTCCCCAATCTAAGAAGCCCCTTTCCTATGGTTGGGAACACAGGACAGGTGCCCCAAACCTCCATTGGCCCTGCTTCCCTCCCTCCCACCATCATTTGACCTCTGAGCAAATAACACCTCCTGGCCAAGAGGCCCATCAACTTCCCTGGGGCAGAAAGAGCCAACAGCCACATACCACATGCAGAGGGTGTGTGGGCATTGCCCTGCCCTGCCCCCCGCCCCCCCCCCACTTCACCCTCACCAAGCCAGGGCAGGGCAACCTCTTTCCCTTCTGTTGACCACATCCTCTCAGGCCCACTCAGGGCTTCACGGCTCACTCCAAATACTACCCAGGGCCAGGCGGACAGGATGGCAGTTCAGATGTGTCCCAAAGGAGAAGCAGTTGCCGCCGCCGCCAAGAAGCAGCAGCTCCTCTTGATCTGGCAGGAAGACGCTGCTGTGGTTGTGCAACATCAGAGGCCATTCCAGAGATGCCTGGTAGAGAAGAGGGGCGAGGATGGCATCAGGAGTCAGGCTGGCAAAGGGGGCCAGAGGTGGCAGCCAACAGATGCACACAGGGGCTCCTCCTGCCTCACTCACCCCCCCCCACTCTGGGGAAGGAGGTTGTGGGGAGGCGGGTGGCCAGCCCCTGCTTTGCTGGTGGGGGGAGAGGAAGAGAGAAGCCAAAAGCATCTGGCATGAGCAATGCCAGCCCTTGCAAGGACACAACCCTTCCCTACCTCAATGGCCCTTGCCTAGATGACCCCAGGCACATCCCCACCTCTAGTCTTGGTCTCCCTGTGTCCATCAGCACGTGGCTGCCAACACCCCCTCCCCCTTTTGGAATCAGACCCAAAGGGTCACCCAGTCCACCCCCTGCCATGCCTCCCCTCCTTAAAGCCCTCCTGCTCTGCCCTGGATTCAGCACAAACTCCTTGTCCTCCTCTTCACGCCCCACTGTGGCTTTGCCCCAGCTTCTCTCTCCACTCATAGATTTTGGTACATCTCTGCCAGTGACCTTTGCTCCTGTGCTGCCAACCCCTCAGCCCTCCTGCTCCCCAGAAGACTCCACCCCGTCCTCCCTGCCTGTCTCCTGTGCTTGGAACTGCCTTCCAGGGATGCCCGCATGGGGCTCCCTCTCATTCCTCCGCAAAAGCCCACGGATCCCACCAAGTCTTTGGCACAGCCTCCCATTTCTCCAGCCCTCCAATAGCTCAGCCTAAGCACCTGCAGCTGAAACAGGATCCCTGCTTGCCTGTTCACCTGCACTTCCCGTTCCAATCCTGCAGCCTGGAAAAGGCAGTGCGTACAGCAATGAGCTAGACGGAGCAATAGTGTGACTCTCAGTAAGGCATAAGGGTGGGATCCTGCTTCAAGGTATGCTTAGGGCAAGCAGGTAAGTGAACCTGGAGGCAGCTATAGAGAAGGCATATCTCCCACACCAGCAACTCACCGTGTCAATGCAATACTCTGCCGTGAGTCCCGTTGCCAGATCTATCACAGTGACGCCAGGCACGGCCGGGGCATGAAACCAGACGCCGCCCACCAGCAACAGCTGCTCCCGATGCACATGGGCTGTGTGTGAGTACCTGGACAGAGGGAAGGGAGGGGGGCAGTAGCGTCAGCCCTCGCTTGAGCGGAGGAAACAGTGCCAGGCCACCTCTATCTTCCCAGAGCCAAAAGCCCCCAACACTCCAACCAGCAGCAACCGGGGTGCAAGTGGGTCGCTCCCTCCAAGGATTTCTCTGCCTGCCCCTTGACCACAGACCCCATTGCTCCTTCAGCCACCTGAACTAGGACTTCCAGGCTGGCCTGCTCTTTTGGTCTGAGAAGCAGCACCCCAAGAGCCTTGGCAGCCAATCTTGAACAGGCAGGATTTCAAGGCTAGGTTTCGATGGGAGCCTCTTGAGCCCGACTTGAGTGTCCTTCCACGTGCATTTTGATTTTATAAAATAACTTTGATTTCACTGATAGCTACAAGTCTGTGCCTTGCAATTCTCAATTAACGACATCTGCTGCCAGCGCCACTTTTCTCCATCTGACCAATCACGGCACCCTGGTAACAGGAGTTCCCTTTTGCTAGACTCAGTCAACTCAGTGGGATGTACTTCTGAGCCCAGGTGCAGAGGGCTCGGGTGGCTCAAAATGCCTGTTGGAGGTTTGGGGGCCTTTGGGGCCAGGGCAGAGCAGGAGACCTGACCAGAAGCCTCTGCGGGGAGGGCTGTGCCACAACCTCACAGCACCACAGCTTGGTTCTGGCCTTTGGGTATTTGCCTGAGAAGGGGCCAAGCCCACCCGCCCACCCATGGGACCTGGAGCTGCCACCTGCCTAATGCAGAGATGCTCCAGGGAGGGAGGGAGCTTACCTGGGAGTGACTGGCGGGTGGGTCTCCAATGAGTGCCACTGAAAGCCTTTCCCAGCTGGCCTCAGAAAGAGGATGGTGCCCAGAGGCTGCTCTGCTGCGTCCAGGCCCCCCGCAATGAGCACCCCACCTGCCCAGCCACAGGCGCTGTGGGAGTGGCGGCCAGCTGGGACAGGTCCATCCACGGGGATCTAAGGCCAAGGAGCAGAAGGGAAGGAGTGAGCCGGCAGCACCCTTTCCCCAAAGGACAGGGACTCATGAGTATATGCTTCTCTCCCCCCCCCCCACACCAAGCAAACCCCCTGCACATCCCACCCCCAGAAGCAGAGCATGAAAAGGCTGTTCTGGTGCAGCAGCCAAGAGCCACCAGGGAGCAGGTGCCAAGAGAAGAGGGCTTCCCCAAAATCTCCGACTTCAGCCGTATTCCATAAAGGCATGAGTTGCTTTGTCAGCACTGACTCCCTCATTTCTAGATGTGTAAGTCCTTTGCAAGCTGCAGATCTTGTCCAGACCCAGTAAGCCTTCTCAGATGGAGCAGACTGCATCCTTCAGGTCAGTGGGTGGCAGGCGTGGAAGGGGCAGCCTGTTTCCCCATCCGGTTGGGGACATGTGTAAAGAGAAGGGGCTGCTGGACTGGGAGCCAAAGGGGGGGACACATGGGGAGAGGCCTTCTCAGTGGCAAAAGAGGAGGCACAGGCGGGGGGGGGGGGTTCCAGACTCTCCAGTTTCAAGCCAAGGTTGTGTTTGGATAGTTAGAGGGTCAGACTAAAAGGCTGAGGGAAACCCCGCCAGCTATGGCTCCTGCTGAATGACCTCAGGTCAGCCACCATTTGTCAGCCTAGCCTGCCTCACAGAGTTGTTGTGAAGATGACATGTGCACACCTTGAAAGGCACGATAAAAATGCAGCAAAGAAGCAAACTTTGAAGGTTGCTTGCATGGAAAGCATCACAGCACCCAAACTTCTTCCGGTTCTGATTTGCAAACAATTATGGGAAGGAGACTGAGGGTTTGGGAAAGTCTCTTTTCTCTAACTCCACCCACGGGACCATCACCAACGAAGCAGTTGACAGGGTCACTCGAACGGGGACCAATGAATGCAGGCTCCAGCCAGGAGCACAGGAGGGCTCTGCCTGCCTCATACCTGCTTGCAGGAGAGCTCCCCCTCCTCCTTCAGGCGCAGGAAGCACCAATCCGCCAGCACAGCCTGCCTGGAGCAACAGCCCCCATAGACAAACAGGTACGCCTCACCTGGAAAAGAGCAGGAGGTCAGAGTGGAGTCCTGCCCCCCCCCCCTCCCTGGGATCTCCTAAGGTGCAGGAAAACTATTAAGGCCCTGCTGGAGGGAGGGAGGGAGGGAGGGAGGGAGGGAGGGAGGCTGCCCCGAGTTTCCCCTGGGAATCTTAAACTGCCTCTTCCAAGGGCTGCTGGCCCTGCTCCACCAATGCTTTAGAGGAGCTGCGCCAACTAGCAAAACTTGTTCTGGGCTTTAAGACAATTGGCAAGGGGCTGGTGGGAAATCCCACCCCACAACTCTCCTCCCTCCACTGTATCTGCAGCCTCCTCCCCGCAGCAAGGGGCTTCCTGACAGGCATCAGGAGGGCCCAGGCAGCCCCTTTGGGATACTCTCCACCCCAGACCGCCTTCGGCCTGCCAGCCAGCCAGCCTGCCTCCCACCCACCTTGATGCACAACTGTGGTTGCCGTGTGTCTCCAGCGGGGCAAAGGCAGCTCCTCCACAGGCAGCAGCCGAGTCAGCTCCACACGAAGAGTGCCAGAGGCAGAGGCGCTGGCAGACTCCAACACTCTCAGGCAACGCACCTCCAGAGCAGGCCTCACCGGGGACCGACGCCCCCCAAACACCACGGCCCAGCCTGCCTGCAGAAGAGTCAAGGAGTGGAAGAGCCGGCCGTCTGCAGAGGAAGCAGAGGCAACTGGGCTCAGATTGCTGTCCCCAAGGGAGGCCGGGCAAGCCACAGAGGAGGAGGAGGCACGCGGCCACAGATGCAGAGAGAGCCTCTGCCAACTCACCCCAGGCTTCTCCTGGCTCGGCCAAGGTCACACTGCTCCCTTGCCAGGCATCCTTCTGCTTGATCAAGGCATGCAGCTCTGTCAGGCGGCAGTGACGTCCCCCGTGGTCCCCAAAACCTCCAGTGGTCAGGATCACGTCGGGGGCAATGATCACAGAGCGGTGGCCATAGCGCCTCAGCCCAGAGACAGGGGCACAAGCAGAAGCAGCAAGAGTCCCAGCAAAACATGGCAGAGAGTGAGTCAGGGAGGCTGAAGGGGAGAAACGGGGGGGGGGGGAGGGAGGGCAGGCAGTGTCACTGGCAGCAGAGGCAGCACAACAGGAGGAAGCCCACACCACAAGGGCTGCACACTTCTAAGTCACCCCAGCCCAGGCCCACGTGGCCTCACCACCTCCTCAGGAAACGGCATATCTGCCCAGGAGGGAATCCCACAGGCCCCAGGCCCCAATGACCACCACGGCCAAGTCCCTTGGTTTTTCAGGGCAACTCTCCTGACAGCTCTGAACCTCCTGCCCCTGAACTGTTTTGGCAGCACTAGAGCCTCTCCCTAGGTTGACTGCATGCCCTGAGGGACTCTCATCCTGCCTCTTCTTGCCAGGGTCCAAACAGGCAGCTACCTCTTCAGTGCCAGGCTGGTTGAAGTCAGCCAATGCCCCAACACGCTTCTCCTTTGCCTTCCTCCCCAGCCTCATTCTCCTCTCAAGACTGCACTTTCCAAACATCAGCATCCCCCACCCACCCACCCACCCACCCCGGCTTCTTCTTCCTGGAGACTGGCACCCAGGGATGCGCCTTGGCCTCCTGGGCTTCTGCTAAGTCCAACACACCTAGGCTGCCTTCACCTGGATAGAAAGTGGCCGGCCGGCCGGCCGGCCGGCGGCAAGACCCAGGGGCCTCCGACCCTGCTAGGCTGCTGCTGCTCCACTCTGAATCAGTTGCCCAGCCCAGCCCCCTCCCAAGAAGCTGAGGAAAGAGGGCGATACCCTGCCAAAACATGGGGGGTGGGGGGTGGAGAATGAGGGCAACATCCCCTCTGTGCACCCGCCCCATGCCCACCCAGCGCCACTGGGCAGGTGCATGGCAGTGGCACGGCTGACATTTTCTGCGTTGCCTCTAGTGGCAAAATGTCCGGGCTCCAGCCCCACCCGCCACCCACAAAAGGGCTGCTGTGTTTTCACCTTCCAGGCCAGGAAACAGAAGATTCGGAGATGGCGTCTCTCCTTTGGAGGCCACAAGGATGAAATAGTGGGAGCACTTCAGGTGCCATTCCTGCACAGAAAGGAAGGGGAAGGGGAGTCACTGGCCTTGTCCAGCTTCGGTTTCCCTCGGTGAGTCCACCTGATATTATTGTCCAGCCCGTTCGCCCAGCAAAGTGCCACAAGGAACTCTGTCAAACGTTGAGCTAATTTAATGAAAAAGCTACCCACTTCCACAGCCCCCCCTAAAATCCAGCCCCGCAGCAAGGAGCTGCTGGAAAGGCAGAGACCTGCGAGGTCCCAAGCGGGAGGTTCTTCCCAAAGGACTCACACGGAACTGCCCCTTTCGCAGAGCAGGCACAGCAGCCGGCTTGGCCCACTTGGAGCCCTTTGGGCCCAGGAAGTGACCACAACAGAAGTTTAAAAAGGGGGAGAGGACCCTGCTGAGAGGAGCTGCCAGGGTGGGCATGCTTCCAGTTGTTGGATACCACGGGAGGGAGGGGGCTCTGGTGCTGCTTGTTCACTCCTTGGTTTCCCACAGGCTATGGGATGAGATGATCCAGCAGCTTCTCCTTAGGGTTCCTAAGACCTTGGCCAGCAGGTTCCCAGGTGTTTTTGCCTCTTTGGATCCTGGGGACAGAGAGGCACTTCTAGGCAGATTTCTCCATGCTCTTCTGGAGGTGCTTGGTGGTTCTGGCACCAGCTGGCCATCAGAGGCTTCCTGGGCACCCCCCACCCCTGGAATAAGGCCAGCCAGCGCTGGCAAAGCTCTGGGCAGGCCATTCCACTTTGTGCAGCTCTGAAGACCACCAGTCTGGCCCTTTCCTGGGACTCTCAGGCACCTGCTGAAGCCCATGCCCCACCGCAGCCCAGAGAGAAGCACCTGCCCTGGCCAGTTACCTCAAACTCATCAAAAGGCTCCAGGGCTTGGATCCTCTGCCGTTCCTCTCCAAGGACAACCTGGCTGTAGAACTCATTCATGTTGACGATGCTGCATTCCGTCCAGCCCTGGAAAGAGAGGCAGAGCACTGAGAGCAGCGCTCAGCCCTGAGCAGCAACAGCAGCAGCAGCAGCAGCAGCTCCCACAGGCCACTTTCTTCAGCTGCCCCCACCCTCTGCCAAAGACAGGACCTCCCTCTTTCCTGCCTCCATCTCGCCTGAGTCCCGTGCACTCACCCTCTGAAGGAATCGGGTCCGCTGGGCCTTACAGTTGGGGTACTGGGCCAGGGAACGAAGGTGAGAGCTGAGCCGGCTGAAGTGATTCTGCATGACGCGCCCAAAGGGGTCTTCGGGATGGATCTGTTCATACAGGATGAACCACGCATGCAGGAAGTGTCCAGCGGCCCACTGGACCAGAGCATCTGACCTGGAAGGCACCAAGGGAGGGGAGGGCAAAGTCTAGCAGTGAAGAGCAACCTACAGAGGAGACCAAAGGTGCGCCCCACAGCCCCCAAGGTCTGTGTGGACAGCAGGCAGGGCGGGTAGATGAATGCCCTCCTCTCCTAGGGCTGGAAGGGAGCACCTTTAAACACATTTTAAGTAAAGTTTAAACAAAGTTAATTCAAGGCTAATAAGCAGAAGTGCTAAGGCCAACTTGTGTATTTGGCAACCTAAATTAAGAATTTAAGAATACAGCGGTATCTCGGGTTACATACGCTTCAGGTTACAGACTCCGCTAACTCATAAATAGTCCCTCGGGTTAAGAACTTAGCTTCAGGGTGAGAACAGAAATCGCGCAGTCGCAGCAGGAGGCCCCATTAGCTAAAGTGGTGCTTCAGATTAAGAACAGTTTCAGGTTAAGAACGGACCTCCAGAACGAATTAAGCTCTTAACCCGAGGTACCACTGTAAAAGAAAAGCCTGCTACATCAGGCCAATGGCCCAGTTAGTCCAGCATCCAGCCACCTCATTGCAGCCACCTGAACACCAGTATGGGAAACCTGTAAGCAGGATTCAAGCACAACAGCAGCACTCTCCCCTCCTGCGGTTCCCTCCATGGATATTCCTCCAGGGTGTTATGAGTGAGGGACAAAACCTTTTCTCCATCCACTTTCTCCATGCCAGGCATCATTTTACAAGCATCTATTGTGCTGTCTTTTCCTCGCCTTTTACTAAAAAGTCCCAAATGCTGCAGCCTTTTCTCATAGGGGCATTACTCCTTCTTTCTCCTTCTGGTTGCCCCTTTCCACATCTTTTCAGCTTTACAACTTTTTGGGGTGGGGCGACCAGAATTGTACACAGTACAGTTTGATCGCATCTTGCATGGGGTTTCCATTCCAGGGATGCTGCATATACTCCCATCTCCCCCTTGGAACCGCCCCCTTGCAGAGCCCCAGTCAGCCTGTGGACTCTGGAATATTCTGGATCGATCTCAGCGGGACATTCAAGTTCCCAAAAAATCTCGTGAGAGCTTCCCAGAGCACAGTAAGCAAGGCAGGAAGCTCAAAAGCTCCTTCTGCCCCAGGAAAACGCCACGCAAAAAGATCTTTTGAGCTCTCCACCTTCTGTGCATTTGTTTGATTTCAACCAGCCAGCTTTCAACCGATTGTAGTGTATTTCACCACAGATTTGAAGAACAGTGTTATGATACAGGTACCTTTATTTTGAATTCCTTTCCTAAGAATTCTAAGCATGTAATTTGCTCAGACAGCATAAACATTCACATGCATCACTTCACACTTGATTACCGTATTTTTCGCCCCATAGGGCACACCTAGTTTTTTTGGGGGGGGAATAAAGGGGAAAAAAATTATTTCCCCCCCAGGCGCGGGGCTGGGGGAAGCCCCAGCTTCCCCCGACCCCAGCCCCCAGAACAGGCTGCTATCTGCAAGCCTAGGGAACCCGGCGGGAAGTTGCGCCGATCTCCCCCTGCTTGCGGAGAGCAGCGCGAAGCCCGGGGCGCACTGTTCAGCTCGCCCCAGGCTTCGGGATGCAGGCAGCTCTCCGCAAGTCGGGGGAGATTGGCACGACTTCGCGCCGGGCTCCCCCGGCTTGCGGAGAGCTGCGCAAAGTCTGGAGAGCGAAAGGGGTCAGTGCCCCCGACCCCTCTCCCTCTCCAGGCTTCAGTGAAAGCCTGCATTTGCCCCATAGGACGCACACACATTTCCCCTTCATTTTTGGAGGGGAAAAAGTGCATCCTATAGGACAAAAAATACGGTACATTGAGTAACATTTGCCAAGCAACGTTCCCTCAGAGCGCACATAACCATTTGCTGTTATGAATGTTATGTCAGGACAACAGCCTGTTGCCCCTCAGGCAACCAAGGAGACCCAAGAGGGATTCCACAAACCTCTCCACCTCCATGTAAGTGAGCACCACTTCAGCCAGGAGCATTGTGGGGACTTTGGGGTCCAGTCCTGCCCTGTGCAAGGCTTCTTCCAGCCTCGGCAGCTCAGAGAGGTCCACTCCCAACAGCCTGTAATCCTCTCCGGAAAAAGCAGTCGCTCCTGGGAAAAGAAGTCACAGAGCTGTCACTCATCACCTCCTGGAGCTCAGACAGAGAGATGCTCCTCACTGCCATCCACAAAGTGACTGTGACCCTTCCTCGTACAAGGGGGGCAGGCAAAAACAGTGCCAGGCTGCCGGGAGATGAGCCTTGCAGGTGAGGAAGGAAAAACAGCTTTGCACACATCCAGCGAACATTAAGCAGGCTATTCTGCTCTGCTCAGCACGCCTATCTCTGTTGCCAGAACTGCCACTGAATACCTGCCATCAGGCGCCCACTACTGGGCTCTCCAAAATGCCAGTAACCACCACATGTTCAGCCCTGACTCTGCTGCCCTGTCTGGATGGTGTGCAACCCTGCTAACAATGTCCCTGCCTGGCTCCAGCATCCACCACCTGCCACCTCCTTCTCCTGGGCTGTCTGAGGCACATTGCCTGTAGGCAGGGGGCCTCCCTATGTCCCCCTTGGAAAGGTCACAGGACCAACACAGATCAGACCCAACAGGGACACACATGGGCTGGCCTCACTGTGTGTGGAGACGGACAAGATTGCCAACCGCCATACCCAGAGACTGTGCAGAAGCGTCGTTCCCCACCAGGGTGATCAGTTCCTCCGTTCCTCTGATGAGGGCTGCTTTAGGGAGTGCCACATCTGGAAAATCAACCTCAAAGACCACTGTGTGGCACAGAAGCCCCTCGCTCTTGAGGAAGAAGAAGAGGGAGTCAAAGCCTGCTCCCAAGGAGATGATCTGCAGGGAGAGGAGTTTGCAACATTAGCACCCACCACACAGCAAAACCCTCCGCAGCAACAGGGGTGGCGGCTGCTCTCTGCCCACCCCCAGCTTACCTGCCTCAGAGGGCAGCCCTGAGTGCTGAGCAGGAATGCCCGGACACAGTGTTCCACTGCCTGGGCCCGGACATAGTAGCCCCTATGAGAGAGAACACAGGAAGTAATGGAGGGCGGCATACAGAAATTTCAAATAAGGAAGGAACAACCATCCGCATGTCCTACACAGCAAAAGCTGCCACATTGGAGATATATGGGCTGTTCACATGGTTATGTGAGATTTGCAGGTACATTTATTTCACCACCGGCGAATACAGCAGTCATTGTTACCCACCTACAAGTCATTGACTATTGAATGGAATGCAAGCCATGTAAGTAAATAAACTAAGTGGCTCCGCCAAGCTAAGCAGTTGGCTCCTTACCTCTCTTGCCCTGACCTAGCCACTGTGATCCACGCAAAGGTCACCTCCAGACTGGATTATTGTAACTTGCTCGACGTGGGGCTGCCCTTGAGACTGACCCAGAAACTCCAGCGGGTGCAGAATGCCGCGGCAAGACTCCTTACGGGGTCCTCGGTGCGAGATCACATTCACCTGGTGCTGTACCAGCTGCACTGGCTCCCGGTGGAGCACAGGATCAGGTTTAAGGTGCTGGTTTTAACCTTTAAAGCCCTATACGGCCTAGGACCCTCGTACCTACGGGACCGCCTCTCCTGGTATGTCCCACAGAGAAACTTACGGTCTTCAAATAAAAACATCTTGAAGGTCCCAGGCCACAGAGAGGTTAGGCTGGCCTCAACTAGAGCCAGGGCTTTTTCGGCTGTGGCTCCGATCTGGTGGAACGCTCTGTCATAAGAGACTAGGGCCCTGCGGGACTTGACATCTTTCCGCAGGGCCTGCAAGACAGAGCTGTTCCACCAGGCCTTTGGCCAGGGCACAGCCTGACTCCCTCCTTCAGCGGAGCTCTGGCCCAATGGTTGCCATTGGTTTGATTTGAATTAATTTTATAATGAATACTTAGATAATAGAAGCAGTGAGATTGAAGTGGGAGGGAACCTCCCGGGCTTTGGTGAAACCGTCCTGCACCTCTCCTCCGGACTATTTTGGATTATCGCTTCTTGGCGTACTGGGATCGTGTCTGTGTTCTGTCATGAAGGGACTGAGTTGGAAACTATTATATTCTATTCATAACTGGGGACCACAGGGGAAAAGAGGAAGGAGACTGTGAGCCCGTTAAGGGAGAGATCTGATAATGATGGGGAAGGATGGGAAGGATGGGAGAAGAGGAGGTGGGACCCCAGGGGAAAGGAAGCTATCTCGCCAAGAAGAAATTAAAGATTTAGATAATTTATGGGCAAAAATAAAGGAGGAATTTAGACAGAATGAACTATACATGGAGGGTAAACTGGGAGAAGTGCAGGAGATGATTGATAAAAAGATAGAGGGAGCAGTTGGAGAACTCTCCATTAAGATTCAAGACCTATCTGCCAAATCTAAAATAATTGAGGAATCCAACAAAAAACTGCAGAGAGAGATGAGAGAACAGAAAAAAGAGTCAGTAAAGATGAAAGAAGAGTTAAGGGAGTTAAATAAATCACAAGACAGGATCTAGGATAATTTAGCTATGTCAGAAATGCGGCAAAAACAGCTTCATCAGAAATTTAGGGGAGTAGGGGAAGAAAGGAATGAGGACATAAAAGGGAAAATGATCAAGGAACTCTCTAAGTGGTTAGGTTTAAAAGAAGAAGAGATGGCCCTCGCTATAGAAAATGTATTTAGAATGACGAGACCACAACATTTAAAAATTAATAAATTTTGGGGGGACTGCTTAGTGATTTTCAACTCATTGGAAATGACAAACCTAATCTTAAAAACGAGCTACCATAATAAATTAAGAATTGATGGCAGGCCTATCATTATTTACAAAGAAATACCAGTAAGACTGCTACGTAAAAGAGATGGGTACAGAGAAGTGGTAGCAGTTCTGAAGAGAAACGGTATACAATTTAGATGGGAGTTTCCTGAAGGGATCACCTTTTTCTATAAAGATAAAAAAATCAAACTGACAGACATACAGGAGGTGGAAAAGTTTATGAGAAGATATGAAAGAGAACTTGGAAAGGCAGAAAGCAGATTGAGAGCCAGAGAGGAGAATGAGGTGGGGGAGAGAGGAAATGGGCAGGAGAAGGAAGAGAGGGTAGAGGAAGTAGGAGATGAAGAAGATGAAGCCGTAGTGGGAGAAGAGACGGCAGAAGAGGAGGAACTTCCAGGAAACAAGGGCTCTAGACTATAGCTCGAGACTGCGGACAGAGAGATAGAATTAGTTAAAGTTAAATAATAATTTCTACATTAAAACTTTTGTCCTGGAATGTGAATGGGCTGAATGAAAAAGTTAAAAGGAATAAAATTGAGAAGGCTTTGAAAAATAAGAATTATGATGTGATTTGCTTTCAAGAAACCCATATAGCCAAGAAACATAAGCATATTTTAGTAAATAAAAAATTGGGGGTAGAGTTTATTAATTCGGAGGTAAATAAGAAAAAAGGAGTAGTGGTTTATGTTAAAGAAAAGTGGGACCCTGTATTAATTTGTAAGGATGATGAAGGAAGAATATTGGGAATCCAATTAAACTATCGGGGGGGGGGGGGAATTAATGATGTGACGGTATATGCCCCGAATGCAAACAGAGCCGAATTTTTTGAGAAACTAGAACAAATTTTGCTAGAGTTGGAAGACCATAAATTAATTTTGCTCGGAGATATGAATGGTGTCCCTGTACCTGACCTGGATAGAAGTGTGAAGAAGGGGAAATTAAACCAGGGGAAACTGCCGAAATCATTTAACAATCTCGAGGAGAATTTAGACTTAATTGATATTTGGAGGCATAAAAACCCTCTTACAAAACAGTTCACTTATTTTTCGGAGCCCCACCAGAGTTGGGGCAGAATCGATCAGATTTGGGTGTCAAGGGGATTATTACCAAGTGTAGCGAGATGTGAAATTCAACCCAGGACCCTCTCGGACCACTGCCCTTTAGCCCTGGAAATAAAAAATGAAGTAAAGGGACAATATAGGTGGAGGATGAATGAACACCTATTCGAAATCGAAGAGGTGACGGAAAAGGCTAGAAGCACTCTGAAAAATTATTTTGATTTAAATTTGAACAGGGACACTCCAATAGACATAGTATGGGACGCCGGTAAGGCAGTCCTAAGGGGCTTTTTAATACAACAAAATAGTCACAGAAGGAAACTAAGGGAACAAAAGAAAGAGGACATCCTCACCCAGTTAAAAGACTGTGAGAGGAAACTGACTATAAACCCGGGGGATGAAAGGATTAACCAAACATCTAAAGTACTACAGTCACAATATTCAGCCTTACTAAACCAAGAGGTAGAATGGAGAATTAAATTTATGAAGCAGAAATACTTTGAGTCGGCTAATAAAACGGGGAAGTTACTTGCGTGGCAGTTAAGAAAAAGGAATAAACAAAATGTGATTAATAAATTGATAATGGAGGATAAGACTATAGAAGACCCAGATGAAATAGAAAAAAGGTTTGTCCAATTCTTTGAGAAGCTGTATGAAAAAGGGGAAGAAGACAGTGTAGAAATAGGAGACTACCTGGATCAATGTGGAGGGAAATACCTGACAGAAGAGGATAGTGCACAATTAAATAAGAAGATTACAGTAGAGGAGATCAAGGAGGCTATTAAGAGAATGAAGCCTGGAAAGGCTCCTGGACCGGACGGTCTGTCCTCGAAATATTATAAAACGTTAGGGGAATATCTAGCCCCGGTGCTTGCGGACGTTATAAATAATATCTTACAAGGAGGGAAGATCCCTGACTCTTGGAAAGAGGCTTACGTCACCTTAATTCCAAAAACGGAAATTGAAAAAACAGATATAAGAAACTATAGACCAATTTCTGTGCTTAATAGCGATTATAAGATCTTTGCAGATATTTTGGCAAATAGACTCAAGAAGCATTTAAAGAAATATATCCATAAAGACCAAGCGGGATTCCTCCCTAATAGGCAACAGAAAGATAACGTCCGGCACATCTTAAACATCATTGAATATTTAGACATGAGGATAGACATCCCGGCGGCCCCGATTTTTATTGATGCCGAAAAGGCCTTCGATAATGTTTCGTGGAAATTTTTATTACTATGTATGAAAAAGGCAGGAATAGAAGGCCCTTATATGGAAGGTATAAAGGCAATATATTCAGGGCAACGGGCCAGGATGATTATTAATAATAATCTCTCCAAGCCTTTTATGATTATGAAAGGTACAAGACAGGGGTGCCCATTGTCACCCTTGTTATTTATTATGGTTCTGGAAGTAATCGCAAATAAAATTAGGGAAACATCTAATGTAAGGGGGATAAGAGTCGGAGAAAAAGAGTATAAATTAAAGGCTTACGCCGATGATTTAGTTTTATCTTTAGAGAATCCAGTGGATAGTGCCAGTAGTGTAATAGATCTTTTAGAGGAATTTGGTAATCTGTCCGGATTTAAATTAAATAGGAAAAAAACTAAAATCTTAGTAAAGAACTTGGATGACCATGTGAAAACCCAGCTGGAGCAAAAAATAGGTATCAAGGTCGTGAACAAGGTAAAATACCTGGGAATTTGGTTATCCCCGAAAAATATAAATCTAGTGGAAGATAATTATAACAAGGTGTGGCAAGAAATTAAGAAAGATCTAGAGACTTGGAATAGGCTGAAATTATCCTGGACAGGAAGGATGGCAGTGATTAAGATGAGTATCCTTCCGAGACTGCTATTTCTATTTCAGAATATTCCCGTAATTAAAGGTACCACATGCTTTAAGAGTTGGCAAAAAACCCTCGCTAAATTCATATGGCAGGGAAAAAGGGCTAGAGTCAAGTTCAAACATCTCACAGACTCAAGAGAGAGAGGGGGGGCTTTGCAGTCCCGAATATAAGGCTTTACTATGAGGCAGTCTGCCTTTGTTGGATAAAGGATTGGGCCATCCTAAAAAACACAGATTTACTAGACTTAGAGGGTTTTAACATCAGGTTTGGTTGGCACGCCTATTTGTGGCAGGAGAAAGGTAAGGTCCACAGAGGCTTCTCTAACCATGTTATCAGAGGTCCGCTACTTGAAGTTTGGAGTAGGAATAAAAATCTGATTGAAAATGGCACCCCCTGGTGGCTCTCCCCAATTGATATTAAAATAAAAAAATTAAATATGACAGGGGAAAGGTGGACGTACAAAGATCTCCTAGTTAAAACAAAAGAGGGGTGGAAGGTTAGGCCATATGATGAGATGAAGGAAAAGATTAAGGAATGGATACAATTCCACCAAATCAATGCTCTGTGGAGCGAACATAAAAAATTAGGGATGAGCGAAAAAAAATCGAAATACCAGGTGGGAATTTTAGAAAGTAACAACAAAATTCTCTCCAAAATGTATAAACAATTACTGGATTGGGATACTAAAGATGAAGAGGTGAAAGGAGTAATGGTTAAATGGGACAGGGATCTTGGTTACAATGTGGAATATAATAAATGGCAGACACTCTGGAAGAAGGGTATGAAGTTTTCGGCATGTGCTGCTCTCCGAGAGAATTTAGAAAAAATGATGTACCGTTGGTACTTGACCCCGGCAAAACTGGGGAAGATGTACAAAACCGGAGACACCACATGCTGGAGGTATAGAGCTAAGGTAGGAATTTTTTTTCATATTTGGTGGACTTGTGACGTGGTGAAAAAATTCTGGGGACAAATCTATGAGGAATTGAAAAAAATATTGAAGTATAACTTCCCTAAAATTCCCGAGGCGTTCCTTTTAGGCATGATCGGTGAGGAGATAAAGAATGCAGACCAAACCTTTTTCCAGTATGCCACGGCGGCGGCTAGAATTTTAATAGCGCAAAACTGGAAATCCCCCGACATACCCACGATCAGAGACTGGCAAGTGAGACTGCATCAGTACATAGAATTAGCGAGACTGACACAAAGAATTAGGCATCACAATAATGCAAAATTAAAAAATGATTGGAATAAATTTATATGTTACATTGAGGCTAATTTGGGAATTAATAATTTAACAGCAGACGGTACTTAATACCTACTACGTTTTTTAGAATGATGGTAATGATAACTGCAGAAAGAGTATAAGATAATGTAACCCTAAACCGAGTTGGACGGAGGTCTACTGTTTGTAAGTCTGTAAGCTCTCTTTTTTTTCTCTTTTTGCTATGTTCTTTTTTTCTGTACTTTTTATTTCCTTTCTCTTTTTCTTTTTGTGTTTGTCTTTTTCTTTTGCGGTTATTATTATTTGTGTTATATTCTGTTATATTTTGTTATACTGTTGTATGTATTTTTTGGAAATTGCTCAATAAAGATATTAAAAAAATAATAATAATTTTATAATGAATAATTTTAGAGTGTTGTGTTGTGTTGTACTGTTGTACTGTTTTATTGTTGTTAGCCGCCCTGAGCCCGGCTTCAGCTGGGGAGGGCGGGATATTAATAAAATTTATTATTATTATTTCTTATTAGTGCTGGCAGTTTCCTGCCCACATGCCACAGAAGATGCACATGGAGTTCACCTCTAGTTTTATACTTGAGATCCCATGACAGACTTCAGAAGAGCTCAGCTGGAGGTGGGCTATCATGAAAGAAGAAGTCCTCAGGGCTGCTGCGTAGGAACTGTTTGTGGTCCTGGACAATGCATGCTATATTTTGTTCCAGAACAGGCTCATTTTGGTTTCTCTTCCAGCTGCTTTTCCAGATGGGAAAAGGAAAAGCCATTTCCTGTCTTTTAATGGCACAATATAAACATATGCAAAAAGGAAACAAGGAGAGCTTGGCTTCCCGATCAGGCCAAAGAAGGCCCAGCCTGCATCCTGTTCCCACGGGATCTGGAAGCCCACAAGGAGACCCTGAGCAACCCTCTCCTCTCCCCCCTCGCGATTCCTAGCAAATGGCAGAGGTTTCGTCCTAGGACTGTGGTGTTTCTGTTTCGCACAGTCCACAGGTGGCAAAGTGGGGCTCCTTTATCCGTCCCCCACGGGGGCTTCGGACCCACGGGAAAGGGGGGGCAGGGGCGGCGAGAAAGAGGTCTGCGCCGAGCTCTTCTCCCTCCCCTCTCTCGCAAAGCTGCCACCCAAGGAGGCCGCCGGGGGAGCGGGCGCTGGGAGACGCAGGGCAGAAGGAAGAACTTCTTCACGGAACACCGTTCCTTCAGGCAAGCCGGACCGACAGCAACAGGCGGCGGGGGGGGGGGGCTCACTATGTATCTTGGGAAGAGGTAAGGGGCCGGCCTTGCTAGCCAGCAGCTTCAGCAGCTGCTTTTCGGACGGAGCTCCTTCAGCCAGGAACTCGCCACCTGCTCCGGAGTCCGCTCTCTCTCTCTCGAGAGAGAGAGAGAGAGGAGCCGCCTTCCCGGAAGGCCTTCAAGCAGAGGACCGTCGGCTACGGGGCTGGACTAGATGCCCCTCGGGGTCCCTACAGATCCAGGATATTCCAGCCCAAGGCTTCCCGTGAGAAAGCGACTCTGAAGTCCTGGGGAGCCGCTTCCAGAGAGCCTGAGGCAGGCTGACCAAGGGGGGGGGGCGCCGGCCCGCGCTCTGCCCGCGCGCAGGGGGGCTCGCTCACCGGTGGACGGCGGGGGCGCGGCGGCCTCTCGCGGGCGCCATCCGGAGCGCGAAGCGGTCGCGCGTGTAGCCCAGGGCGGCGGCGGACCGCTTGCTGGCGGCGCTGCTGCCCCCCGTGGACGCCGCCCGCGCGGGCCGAGGGGCCGCCGCCGCCTCTTCCTCCCGCCGCCGCCGCTGCTGGCGCTGCCGGCCCATGAGCCCACCCGGCCCCGGCGACGCCCCCACCCACGCGCCCAGCGCGAAGCCGCCAGGCGCCAGGCGGGACTTCCTGGGGCGGGGCCAGGGGAGGGGGCTTCCGGTCCTGGGAGGGGGCCCCTCGGAGGCGGCCCTGGCCGGAGAGCGGGGCCAGCGGCTCTTCGGGGCGGGGGCGGCTGCAGGGGTTCCCGGAGGAGGCTGGCTCACTAGAGCCGCTTGCGGGTCCCCAGACGCTGTTGAACTACAACTCCCATCACCCCTCGCTAGCAAGGCCAGGGCTCAGGGATGATGGGAGTTGTAGTCCAACGGGGCCTGGCGGGACGGCGGCGGGAGGGAGGGCAGGCGCAGCGTTGCGGGTTCCCTTTGGATCTGCTCAGCCCCCTGGCAGCTGGGCTGTGGGTTTCTGCAGGGCGCTCTCCTCTCCCGCAGTGCCTGGAGACTGACAGTGAGGGCCTGCCTCCCCAGCACTGCCCGGAGGAGAAGCGCAGAGAGAAGCACCGCCCTGGTGCTTCTGCAGCGGCACAACCGGGCGGGCACCTTCATCTGCCCCAGATGCAACAAAACAGGCCTCTCCTGTGTCCGTCTTTGCAGCCACAGCAGGCGCTGTAACTCCAACGGTTTGACTTCACCCTGAAGGCACACTCCTGCGCGGTCTCCTGAGACAGATGCATGCCACCCAACAACCAACATATCATCTCCCTAATGCTAATGAGGACCTACCCGAGGGTGGTTGAACATGCGGCCCTCAAGGCCTTTTTGGGCAGCCCTCAGCAACATTTGACACTGCACCCATCAGCCCTCGTGCTGCCTTCCCAAAACCAGGTCAGCGAGGCACTGGGCTTGGGGAATGGGAAAGCCTGACGAGGAGTGCTGTGTGCCCGATTTTGGCCTTGCTCTCCCCTCTCACATTCAAGGCAGCGTGCAGCACTCGGATCCCGTGTCAAAGTGCTCTTGCAGCCCACTGGGTGAAGAAGTTGGACCGCCCTGATCTTTATGAAGCCGCTGGGAGCAGCCATGTGGTATTTTGAGGCAAGGAATTACAGGTCTGCTGCCCTTCTTCTCCATGGGATCTGAACCAGGAGAGGCAATGAAAGCTCTGGATGCAGTGGTGGACTGGGTGAGGGCCTCTGAAGACAGGCCCTTGGGGCAGGTGGTTCCCATGTTCCAGAGGCAGGCAGGTTACCAGTTCTGGATGGGGTGGCCCTCCCTCGGAAGGAGCAAGTGTGTCCCTTGCAGGCACTTGGTCACTAGAGAAGCCTTTGACCAGCTCTGGCTGTTCCTGGACAGGGAGAGCCGGACTGCTGCAGATCATGTGTCGGTAACCTCAAGGGTGGATTACTGCAATGTGCTCTACGTGGAGCTGCCCTTGGGTCTGGTTCGGAAGCTCTGGCCAGTGCAGAATGCAGCAGCCAGACTGATTACGGGAGCTTCTGCTCAAGAACATGTGCCACCACTGATCAAACAGCTGCACTTGTAAGTGGGCACACTCACTATGGAGCCATGTTCAAGGTTCTTCCTGTATTTACAAAGCCCTGAACTGCTTAGGCCCAGGAAACCTTGGGGACTAAACCCCCTGTATCCCAGATCATCTGCAGGAGTGTTGTTGGCCACCTCCAAATTTGGTGAGGCTCATTTTACATCACCACGTAAGATGGCCTTCATTGCCATTGGCCCAGTTCTGCGGAACTCTCTGCCAACAAAGATGCGGCAGGCACCTTCTGTTTCAACTTTTCAGCGCCTGCTGGAAACTCTTCAGCTAGGCTTATGCAGGCAGTTAAAAATACATCCTTCCACAACAGCTGATTTCTGATTTTAACTTTTTACACGGTTTGCATTATTTGGTTTTATGCTCAACTGTTTTAAACCCCTGTGATACCTTTAATGAATAGTGATATATAAAGAAATGTGTGTGCGTGCATAAGAGCATGAGGTGAGCCGGCGGGATTGGGCCAGTGGCCCATTTAGTGTGGCAGCCTGTTCTCACAGTGCCCACCCTGATGCCCGATGGGAAGCTGGCACGCCGAACATGACTGCAACAGTGCTCTGCCCTCGGGTGATTCCCAGCCACTGCTCTTCAGAGGCATAATGCGTCAGACGCTGCAGGTAGAGCGAGCATGGTCCTCCTGGCTACTAGCTGTTGGCGCAGTTTTGGCACCTTCATGTCCTAGGGTGAACAGGCACGCAGAATTTGTTTATAGAATTGTAGAGTTAAAGGGACCACGAGGGTCATCTAGTCCAACCCGCGGCGAGGCAGGAATCTGTTGCCCAGAGTGGAGCTCGAAGCCAAGACGCTGAGCTTGAGAGTCTCATTCTCTAGCTTGCTCCGTCATTCCGCGGGTTGGGATGGGAGCGCGGCAGCGGCGGCTCCCGTTTCCCTCGCGTCCTCCTGGCGGCTCCTCGGCCCCCCTTCGGCGGCAGCCTCTTCTTCGGCCTTGAAGAGGCACCGAGGCCCCTCGCCTTGCGACGGGCCGCGGAGTCTCTCTTGGCGGCCGGAGGCGGCGTCGGCTAGCGCTGCTGCCGAGAGGCGGGCCGGGCTCGGGGCGGGAGGCCCGTTTCCTTCGCCCTCGGGGGCAGCGGCGCTTTCCCGGCCCGGCGCGACCTCGGCGCGCCATAGGAGGAGAGCGCGGCCCCGCCGCCTAAGCAAGCGAGAAGCAGCCTCCCGCGCGCGCCTCCGCCTCGCCACTCTCACGGCCGCGCGCGCCCCGAGAGGGAGCCAAGCAAGATGCCCGGCTCGCCCGCCGGCGCCGCCGCCCTCCCTTTCCGGAGGCGATCGGAAGCCCGCCGCCCCCTCGGGCTTCCTCTGGGCGAGGAGGCTCCAGGAGCGGCGAGACGGAGAGGCAGGAAAGGGCGCGGACGGCTTCCTCCTCCTCCTCCTCCCTCCCTCTGGTCCTCTCGGAGGCCGGAGACCCGGCGCATCTCTCACGCGGGGCGTGGGGAGGAGAGGAGGAGGCCCACGCGAAAGCCCACGGCCGGGTCGCCACGTGGTTGGCACCAACCGAAACCAGAAGATGCTAAGGGCTGTTTGCAAGTGGTGACCGGACAGGATCGAGTCCCTTTCATGGCAGGCTGGCAGTTGGAAGAGACCACAAGGGCCCTCGAGTCCAACCCCCTGCCAAGCAGGAAACACATTTTACCGGCTGACAATGCCCAGCTCCCTCAAGCCTTCCTCATGAGGCTTGGCTTTCAGGTCCTTCTTCATCACCCTCCTTTGCACACCTTCCAGCTTGTCAATATCCCTCTTACACTGGGGTGTCCAGAACTGGACACTTCCTCTGCACTGGAGGAGGAGAAGCATATTATGGACCTGCAGAAAAAGTGGGTGCAGTGTGACTTGTGGATGCTTTAACTATGATTCCTTCACTGCAAGAGATTCCTGCAAGACTAGTTGGCCCTTGGGTCCCTTCCAGCTCTACAATTCTATGATCCTATGAAGTTGTTGTTGCTATTCCAGTAGCTCAGTATATACATTTCCTGTGTTAGAGATGAAGCTTTCTCCTGCTTTAAAGGAGGGCAGCTCAGGCCAGGGGGCTTTCTCAAGTCCTTCCTCTGCCAGGAAAACACACACACACACACACACACACACACACACACACGGCTCACTTGGTATCCTTTTAGCCAGATTGTACAACCCCAGAAGGTAGAATCATACAATAGTAGAGTTGGAAGGAACCCTAAGGGTCATCTAGTCCAACCCCCTGCATATATAAGCTAGGCACTAAATAGCAAAATAGCACCTTAAATCTAGGTTACGGTCGCCACAACAGAATGTCTATTCGTCAGAGGGTTGGATTAGATGACATTTGAGTTCCTTTCTGATGCTACGATTCTGTGGTTTTATGATCTCCACTACATTGCTTGATTGTAGCTTCTTCTTACAACAATTCACTTGTCCCAGAAGAAGAAACACACACAGTGGAAATGGAAAAGGTATTTAACTATGGACTAGGGCAGGGGTTTTTAAACTGTGGTCTGTGAGTTCCATCTGAGTGGCTGTGGAAAGACTGCAGCACAGCCGAATATCTCTGCAGTTACTTTCCTTGAAGTGATGATGGAGGACTAAGATGCCCAGCAAGGGTTCCATAATTTGCGCAGCTGCACAGAAGCACAAGACACACAGCTTTTGCTGCACATGCGTCAGCTGGCTTGGTGGAGATGTCAGTTGTCTACTCGGTACCCAGAAATCTCCACATAGCCACAACTGGACCCATGCCAGTAGCAAAATGCGCCTGGCACCCCAAGGAATGTCAAGCACTGCATTTAAAGAGCCCCTGATGGCTGGCCATCCAATCTCTGCTTAAAAAACTCCAACCAAGGAGAGTCCACCACCTTCCAAGGGAGTCCGCTCTACTATTGAGCAGTTCATACCATCAGAAAGGTCTTCCTGATGTTTAGTCAAAGTCCTTCCTCAAAGAAGTAACCATGGCCCAAGAATCCAAAGGAGCAAAAAAGGTTTTCTTGTGTGTGTGTTTCTTTGTGGCTGATTAGCTGCTCTCCCTGTGCAAAGGTCAGAGGGGGCAGGGTTTCTGTTGAGGCAGGTGATTAGCTGTGGGAGGAGCTTATCAGAGCGCGCAGTTTGATCCATCTTTTAGATTTAGGGGAGCTAGTCTCAAACGTTTGTTGGGGGAGACCTACGTTTTTTTGGGGGGGGAGTTATTTGTCCTGTCTTCACGCTTCTTATGATGGAGGACTGCTGTAGCCACCCCCAACGACACGTTCTCAAGATGGAGGGTGAGGGAACAGCTGCAGTCACCTGCGGTTCCTGCGCAATGTTTGCCATCTTGCCAAAGGTTGCAGGCAGCTTTACCTGCAGCAATTGCATGTTGATTGCCCTCTTAGAAGACAAAGTCCAGCAACTGGAGGAACGTGTAGCTACACTCCAAAGAATTAGAGAGCTGGAGCTCTTCTTGGAAGCAACAGAGCACACTGTCTCCACCAAGGAGGAGACAGGGGACTCCCCTGAGAAGGAGTCTAGTCCACCAACATAGGAGCCAGATATATGGAGAAACGTGACTCAAAGAAGTAGGAGGCCCAGGGTTCGCTCTGATTGTTTAGAAATACACAATCGCTTTGAGGTCCTCTCCCCTAGCATGGAAGACGAAGAGCAGACTCCATTTGAGGATCTCTCCCTCATTACAGTCGATCAGGTATATGAAGACGAGCAGCAAAGTCAGTCCTCAGGGAATGTGCAGGCGACCTTGGAACGGACAGCTCACGGAAGAACCCCGACCAAACCTAAGAGGAGGCGTGTAGTGGTGATAGGGGATTCCCTACTGAGGGGAACAGAAGCAGTGATCTGTGGGCCTGACAAGATGTCTCAGGAAGTGTGCTGTCTCCCCGGGGCTAAGATCCAAGATGTAACTGAACGACTGCAAGGAATCATAAACCCACTGACAAATACCCCTTCCTCTTGGTTCATGTGGGAACCAATGACACTGCAAGCAATAGCCTCCAGAAGATCAAAAGAGACTACGAGGCTCTGGGCAGGAAATTGAAGCAATTAAATGCACAAATTGTCATCTCATCTGTCCTCCCAGTTGAACGACGTGGCCCAGGGAGAGAGAGAAAAATAGTGGAAGTGAACAGCTGGCTTCACAAATGGTGTAAACAGGAACGGTTTGGATTCTTAGATCACGGACTGCAGTTTCTTGAAGATGGACTTCTGGCAAGCGATGGGCTGCACCTCACAACGGTTGGGAGGAATGATATTGCCAAAAATCTCAGAAACCTCATCAGGAGGGCTTTAAACTGACTAATGTGTGGGAGGGAGACAGTGCTCCTGAAGGTAGGAGTCTATCAATTGATGAAGATGATCATCCAAATGTCATAGACCAAATGGAGCAAACAGCACGCAGACCTAGTGGTGGGAGGAAAAAATCCTTAAATAAGAGGCACGGGGGGATGATTAATGGACTTCAATGTCTGTACGCTAATGCGCAAAGCATGGGAAATAAACAAGATGAGCTTGAGCTCTTGGTACAGCAAACTAAATATGACATAATAGGCATCACTAAAACCTGGTGGGATAAGTCCCACTGTCAGGGGCTCAGGAGCAGAGGCACAGGGAAGAGAGGAAATGGAGAGCGAAGGGGAAGAATCTGAGGGCAGCGTAGGAGAAGATGACAGTGGCCCGAGAGATTCCATGAGCCTCTCCAGCGAATCAGAAGATTCACAGAAGGGGGCGCCGGTGGCCAGGGCAAGGGGGGTCCAAAAGGGGACACTCCAGAAGCAAGGGGCCAGCGGGGACTCCCAGAGCAGCAGTTGGAGATCAGGACCAGCTTCCCCACCAGAGCGTAGTGGGGGGGAAGAGTCCCAGATCTCGGGGCCAGCGTCTCCCCCAGCAGGGAGAGAAGATGAGTCAGGGCTGACCACGCCTCCATCGGAGAGTCAGGGAACGGAGGGGAGGTCAGGTCCAGCTAGCCTCCCGGAAGAGGGAAGTAGTGACAGAAGCAGTGTAACGGTCAGGAGGAAGGTCACTGGGTTGGCGCGAGAGCCAAGTTCAAATGTACAGGCGCGCGGGACAGCAGAGAACCCGGATTGGGAACCAGGTCCTAAAGCCCGCCGGAGGCAGGGGGAGGAGTCAGGGGACTCAGCGTCAGAAGAGTCCAGAAAGGGGAATGCCCCAGCGGACAGGAGGACCCAGAGGAGGAGAGAGCAGAGGAAGAGGTGGAGCAGGTCTAGAGTCTTAAACTGGTGTCAGAGGGGAGGAGATTCAGACGGAGCTTCGGCGGTCTAGGGTTTAAGACGTAGAGCTGCGCGCCACGGTTTTGAAATAGAGACTGAACTTCAATAAAGACTTTTGTATATAACAACGACTTGGCGTTGGTCCTCTGTGAGCTGGGACTTCGGGCAGCTCTGACACCCACAATTGGAATGTAATAATGGAGGGATACAATCTATTTCAGAGAAACAGACCAGACAAGAAAGTAGGAGGAGTGGCGTTATATGTCAGAGATGTGTATACCTGTGAAGAGATCCAAGATTTAGAACCTCAAAGCAAAAGTGAGAGCATTTGGGTCAAAATTAAGGGAGAGAAGAATAACAGGGACCTCATTGTGGGAGTTTACTATAGATCCCCAAGCCAAACAGAGGACATAGATGATGCCTTCCTGGAACAGATGGCCAAGCATGCAAAAGGAAGGGAGATAGGGGGACTTCAATTACCCGGATATTTGTTGGATGTCAAACTCAGCCAAGAGCATAAGGTCAAACAGATTCCTCACTGGCCTTGCAGACAACTTCGTTGTCCAGAAAGTGGGAGAAGCAACAAGAGGAACAGCCATTTTAGATCTGGTCCTAAGCAATGTTGATGACCTGGTTAGTGGGGTAGAAGTGGAAGGATCATTAGGCGCGAGTGATCATGCTCTTCTGAAGTTTACTATACAGCGGAAAGGAGCAGCCAAGCATACTACGGGCCACATGTTCTCCTGCAATGATTTTGCAAATTTTTTTGCAGATAAAATCGCTCAGATTCGGGAAGAAGTAGACTCCACCGTGGGAGCAGGGCCGGGGCGGGAGAGTGCTAGAGTCCTGTCTGGTCAAGTTGTGTGGGATCAATTTCAATCTGTTACCTCCGAGGATGTGGACAGGCTGCTTGGACGAGTGAAGCCAACCACCTGTCTCCTGGATCCTTGCCCATCCTGGCTTATAAAAGCTAGCCGGGAAGGACTGGGCGATGGGCTTCGTGGGGTGGTGAATGCTTCCCTCCGTGAGGGAGCCTTCCCAGACCCGCTGAAAGAGGCGGTTATTAAACCGCTTCTTAAAAAACCATCTTTAGATGCGGCCACGATGGCCAATTATCGCCCAGTCTCAAACCTCCCATTCTTGGGCAAGGTGATTGAGCGAGTGGTTGCTGAACAACTCCAGGCACGCCTGGAAGAAGCGGACCATTTGGATCCCTTCCAGTCGGGATTCAGGCCTCATCATGGGACTGAAACTGCCTTGGTTGCACTGGTTGATGATCTCCGGCGGGCTAGGGACAAAGGTGAGAGCTGTTTCCTAGTTCTGCTGGATCTCTCAGCGGCGTTTGATACCATCGACCATGACATCCTTCTGGACCGTCTTGAGGGGCTGGGAGCTGGGGGCACTGTCATACAGTGGTTCCGCTCCTTCCTCCTGGGCCGTGTTCAGAAAGTGGTGGTGGGGGATGAGTGTTCAGACCCCTGGCCGCTCACTTGTGGGGTGCCTCAGGGTTCTGTCCTCTCCCCCATGCTTTTCAACATCTACATGCAGCCGCTGGGAGCGATCATCAGGAGGTTTGGGCTGGGTGTTCATCAGTATGCAGATGATACCCAGCTCTACCTCTCTTTTAAATCAGAACCAGTGAAGGCGGTAAAGGTCCTGTGTGAGTGTCTGGAGGCGGTTGGAGGATGGATGGCGGCTAACAGATTGAGGTTGAATCCTGACAAGACAGAAGTACTGTTTTTGGGGGACAGGAGGCGGGCAGGTGTGGAGGATTCCCTGGTCCTGAATGCGGTAACTGTGCCCCTGAAGGACCAGGTGCGCAGCCTGGGAGTCATTTTGGACTCACAGCTGTCCATGGAGGCACAGGTCAAATCTGTATCCAGGGCAGCTGTTTACCAGCTCCATCTGGTACGTAGGCTGAGACCCTATCTGCCTGCAGACTGTCTCGCCAGAGTGGTACATGCTCTGGTTATCTCCCGCTTGGACTACTGCAATGCGCTCTACGTGGGGCTACCTTTGAAGGTGACCCGGAAACTACAACTAATACAGAATGCGGCAGCTAGACTGGTGACTGGGAGCGGCCGCCGAGACCATATAACACCGGTCTTGAAAGACCTACATTGGCTCCCAGTACGTTTCCGAGCACAATTCAAAGTGTTGGTGCTGACCTTTAAAGCCCTAAATGGCCTCGGTCCAGTATATCTGAAGGAGCGTCTCCTCCCCCATCGTTCTGCCCGGACACTGAGGTCCAGCTCCGAGGGCCTTCTGGCGGTTCCCTCACTGCGAGAGGCCAAGTTGCAGGGAACCAGGCAGAGGGCCTTCTCGGTGGTGGCGCCCGCCCTGTGGAATGCCCTCCCATCGGATGTCAAGGCGATGGACAACTACCTGACATTCAGAAGACATCTGAAGGCAGCCCTGTTCAGGGAAGTTTTTAATATGTGACATTTTAGTGTATTTTTTATCTCTGTTGGAAGCCGCCCAGAGTGGCTGGGGAAACCCAGCCAGATGGGCGGGGTACAAATAATAAATTATTATTATTATTATTACTAGGACTCAATTTCTTGACTTTAAGAAAGCCGACTTCATAAAACTTAGGGAAGTGCTGGGTGAGATCCCATGGACAGTAATACTAAAAGGAAAGGGAGTTCATGATGGCTGGGAGTTTGTTAAGAGGGAGATAGTAAAAGCACAACTTCAGGCAATACCAATGAGATGGAAACATGGAAGGTGCCTAAAGAAGCCAGGGTGGCTGTCTAAAGAACTTTTAACTGAGTTAAGATTAAAAAAGGATGTGTACAAAAAATGGAAAAGGGGGGAAACCGCCAAAGAGGAATTCAAACAAATAGCCAGCACGTGTAGACACAAAGTCAGAAAAGCTATAGCACAGAGTGAACTCAGGCTTGCTAGAGAGGTTAAAAGCAACAAAAAAGGCTTTTATGGGTATGTTCGTAGCAAAAGGAAGAACAAAGAAACGGTGGGGTCACTCAGAGGAGAAGATGGTGAAATGTAAACAGGGGACACAGAAAGGGCTGAACTCCTCAATGCCTTCTTTGCCTCAGTCTTCTCCGATAAAGAAAACAATGCCCAACCTGAAGAATTTGGAGCAAATGATTCAGCAGAGAAAACACAGCCCAGAATAACTAAGGAGATAGTACAAGAATACTTGGCTAGTTTAGATGTATTCAAGTCTCCAGGGCCAGATGAACTGCATCCAAGAGTATTAAAAGAACTGGCAGATGTGATCTCAGAACCACTGGCAGTCATCTTTGAGAATTCCTGGAGAACAGGCGAAGTCCCGGCAGACTGGAGGAGGGCAAATGTTGTCCCTATTTTCAAAAAGGGGAAAAGAGAGGACCCAAATAATTACCGCCCAGTCAGTCTGACATCAATACCAGGGAAGATTCTGGAGCAGATCATTAAGCAAACAGTCTGTGAGCACCTAGAAAGGAATACTGTGATCACCAATAGTCAGCATGAATTTCTGAAAAATAAGTCATGTCAGACTAACCTGATCTCGTTTTTTGACAGATGAAGGGAACGCAGTGGATGTAGCCTACCTTGATTTCAGCAAGGCATTTGACAAGGTGCCCCATGATATTCATGTAAAGAAGCTGGTAAAATGCGGTCTTGACTATGCTACCACTCAGTGGATTTGTAACTGGCTGACTGACCGAACCCAAAGGGTGCTCATCAATGGTTCCTCTTCATCCTGGAGAAGAGTGACTAGTGGGGTGCCACAGGGTTCTGTCTTGGGCCTGGTCTTATTCAACATCTTTATCAACAACTTGGATGATGGACTCAAGGGCATCCTGATCAAATTTGCAGATGACACCAAACTGGGAGGGGTGGCTAACACCCCAGAGGACAGGATCACACTTCAAAACGACCTTGACAGATTAGAGAACTGGGCCCAAACAAACAAGATGAATTTTAACAGGGAGAAATGTAAAGTATTGCACTTGGGCAAAAAAAATGAGAGGCACAAATACAAGATGGGTGACACCTGGCTTGAGAGCAGTACATGTGAAAAGGATCTAGGAGTCTTGGTTGACCACAAACTTGACATGAGCCAACAGTGTGACGCGGCAGCTAAAAAAGCCAATGCAATTCTGGGCTGCATCAATAGGAGTATAGCATCTAGATCACTGAAGTAATAGTGCCACTGTATTCTGCTCTGGTCAGACCTCACCTGGAGTACTGTGTCCAGTTCTGGGCACCACAGTTCAAGAAGGACACTGACAAACTGGAACGTGTCCAGAGGCGGGCAACCAAAATGGTGAAAGGCCTGGAAACGATGCCTTATGAGGAACGGCTAAGGGAGCTGGGCATGTTTAGCCTGGAGAACAGGAGGTTAAGGGGTGATATGATAGCCATGTTCAAATATATACTGTAAAAGGATGTCACATGGAGGAGGGAGAAAGGTTGTTTTCTGCTGCTCCAGAGAAGCGGACACGGAGCAATGGATCCAAACTACAAGAAAGAAGATTCCACCTAAACATTAGGAAGAACTTCCTAACAGTAAGAGCTGTTTGACAGTGGAATTTGCTGCCAAGGAGTGGGGTGGAGTCTCCTTCTTTGGAGGTCTTTAAGCAGAGACTTGACAACCATATGTCAGGAGTGCTCTGATGGTGTTTCCTGCTTGGCAGGGGGTTGGACTCGATGGCCCTTGTGGTCTCTTCCAACTCTAGGATTCTATGATTCTTTCCTGACGACACCACGCACAGCCAGTGGTTTGCTTCCTGTATTTTCCCCTCCTCCTGGGTCATGACCTTCAGCAGGAAGGAGTGATGAACAGACCACCTGTGCCCCAAGCCCTTCAGCTTCCTGCCCAGAGCTTCCTAGTCCCTTTCATTACCTCAAGGGCTGTCTGGCCGTATCCTTTGTACCCACATGAATCCGAAGGAAGGGGTTGTGGTGAGTGGGCTTCTTAAGAAGCATAGAATGAAACAGTTTGAAGGGACCACAAGGATGATCTAGTCCAACCCCTGCAATGCAGGAATCTTTTTGCCCAAGGAGGGGCTCAAACCCATGACTCATGCTCTACTGACTGAGCTGTCCCATTGGGCAACTTCTCTGACACATTGTGAATCTTTGCAACTGGAAAACGGCACACCTCCTGGAACCTAATATTTTATTATATGGCAATACAGAAATACTTTTATAAATGAGCTATTGGAATAACAGCAACAATTTCATAGAATCATAGAGGTTTTTAAACAGAGGTCAGATGGCCATCTGTCAGGGGTTTCTTAGCTGTGCATTGCAGGGGGGTGGACTAGATGACCCCTGGGGTTACTTCTAACACTACAGTTCTATGATTCTATATCAAGGCAGTGTACATTATGAAAAATGAAACATTGTTTCTGCCGCACACATTGCATGAAGTGTCCAGACTGTATCCCCAGCACACTGAAGTGTCAGCTGCAGATGTGTGTCAGACTCCTGGCGTTTGGCTTCCTCTGATGGGTCTCGTGGAAAAGAGCTTTGCTCTTGCTCCACTTTACAGCTGAAATGGGGGGGGGGGTGACCTTTCAGTTTGGTTTCTCTGGATTGAGGAAGGAGTGATGCTAGAACTGAGTGAAGGTGTGTCACAGGGTCTCCTCAAACTATTTTTACATTTAGAGTCTGTGTTGTATCGTGTTTGGTAATGAAGATACTGGTTTGGCCCGACATCTGTTTTGTGTATAGTCATCTATTTTAGGTTTTGAGCATCTGCTTTCATTTGGACTCCATGACGCAGAGCTCCAAAGCCCTTTCCAGGGTTGCTACAAATGTCAGGAACTTCGCTGAAAATTCTCTGCTCCTTTTCTGCACTCCAAAAACTCCAGGCTGGTGGGGTAGGAGAGGGAGGAGCACAGCAGATGTGTTTCCAAGTCTTATTTTGTTCACATAACATGGAGATGAGGAAGCAGGAAACCCATACTTACAGGTGGTGGGGGGGGGAGGCTAGACCCTAATCTCCACCCACCAATTCTCTGCAAATGAAACTTCACCAGTCCCTCCACTGGGTCTACATTCAGTTTGGCAGGCTGGCTGGGGGCAGGGATGGACTTTCTGACTTAGGTTTGCCTTTGCTGTTTTGTTTCTATGTATTTTGTGGTTTTCAGAAGAAAACATCAACAGAGAATTTTCCTCACCAAAAAGAGGCAGGGGTGGGGCATTTGCCATGGAGAACTGGCAGGCGAAGGAGGGATACGTGCCTCCCTAAGGAGGCATTAGTTCCTGCCCACCAAGTGGTCCCTGCTCATGCTGCCCTCCTGCATGGACCTTTGAAAGGGCAGCTCTGGGGCTCTGCCACCTTCGCCAAGAGAGCCGGGCAGCCGACTGCTCTGAGCTGTGCCTGCAACACAGTTTGCAGGACAGCTGGTGGGAGTCTTCTGCTGTTGGTGCAGCCAGACACTTCTTGTCACTTGTGGACAAGTGACTCCAGAAATCTGCACTCAAGGAAACATAGGCAATGTGGGAAGCGGTAGAAGGGGTGATGATCTCAGACTGAACTCCATTTTGGAAACAGGCAGCAGAGAGCTCTGCTTTCAAGGCAGCTGCATTTTGGTTTAAAAACAAAGTCCCCTTTCAACAAACATTACATTTTATTTCACATTCAAAACCCCAGAGTGTTAATAAAGAAAAATACTCTAAAGATTTACGGACAGGGCTGCTTGCAATTAATTCTCTAAAGGCCAGCTCAGCTGAAACCTAAGCCCAGAATCCAGCCAGAGGATGGGTTTTTCAAGAATAGCAGCACCTCACATTTTTTTTGGGGGGGGGAACTATCTCACAAGTGCCCCCCACCAGTTTTTAGATTTAACTTTGTAGCCATGGAGACTGACAATCACAGCTCACCCACCAGCCCCCTACTCTGAACAAAGCTGCCTGGTTTCATTAAAAATGTTCACACACATTGTTTATCTCCCTGACATTCAGCACAAAAGAGGACCCTCTTGGGACCTTCACAAACTCCCTATTCATTGGGAAGTGTCGGCTGGTTTGCCCTGACTATTGGGTGACTGCCCAATAATGTGCTACACCAAGATAGCCCAGCACTAATATTTTAATCAAAACATCATGCAAAGAGGCAAAGAGACCATATATTATGTCAACACAGCGAATGAGTCGCCCCCAGCAGAAATGGTCTGGAGCCAGCGGAGGCCTGTGGGGCATACCAAGTGCTTCTGATCTTGTGGACTCCTCCAAATCTCTCTACAAAATCCTCTCAACCTTGTTTGTGGTGTTTTCTCAGCTCCCAGTAGCTGCTGCAGTGGCCTGGGCTCAGGCAGCTCACTCTCCCCTTGCACACACCCTCTCCATCTGCCAACAACATACTCTACCTGTTGCCAGTTGTGTAAAGTGGGCAGCAGCAGCCACCTGCAGGACTCAGCTCAGTGGGGAACTTGCCAGAATCATCATAATCATCATTTATTTATTTAATTTATATACTGCCCTATACCTGGAGGTTTCGGGGTGGTTCACAGAATAAAATCAAAATATAAAACCACAAAATATATAATCAAGATAAAAATGACAACCCAGTAACCCTCTTGGGTCTCCCCAAGACTGTGTGCAGTGCACAGCTGAGGTCAGACTTGACAGGTGGGATGAGAGGCAGTAGCCATGGATAAGCCTATTCTAAATCCCAAGTGGAGTCTGAGTCGGAAGGAATAAGAGGAAGGAGGCATTATTTTTCTCCAGTCTGGGGCAGGATTAATAGTCAGAGGGTAAGAGCATAAGAAAAGCCCTATTGGGCCCCCTAGTCCAGCATTCTATTCTCACAGCAGCCAACCGGATGCCCCGCCTGGGAAGCCCACAAGCGCAGCAGCCCCTCTCTCTTCCTGTGATTGCCAGCAGCTCCTCTTACAAAGCATGCTGCCTCCAACCAACCATTCAGGCAAAGCAGAGCCACTGGTGGCCTTATCCTCCATGAATTGGTCTAAGCCTCTACTAAAGTCATCCAAGTTGGGGGCCATCAGTGCCTCCTGTGGGAGAGAGTTCCGTAGGTGCTGTGTGAAGAAGTACTTTATCTGTCCCGAATCTTCCAACGTGCTGTTTCATTGGATGCCCAGGAGTTCTAGCGTTAGGAGAAAGGGAGAAAAATGGGGTCCACTTTCTCCAGGAGATGCATAATTTTATAAAATTATCATGCAACCTCTTACATGCCTTTTCTCTAAACCAAAAAGTCCCCAAAGCCCATTTCCTCATAGCTAAATCACTCCATCCCCTGGATCATTCTGAAAGCCCTTTTCTGAACCATTTTTCAATTCTACAATATCCTTTTTGAGGTGAGGTGACCAGAACTGAACAGTGTATTCCAAATGTGTACACACTATAGATTTGCCCCAGCTGCAACAAAACATGTCTCTCCTGCATCAACTTCAAGAGCCACAGCAGGCACTGTAATCTTCTAACATTTTGACTTCACTCCCAATGGCACACTCCTCTATTGTCTCCCAATTCCTGATCCTCAAGAGATCCTCTCCTCTTCTTCCTTGACTGCTAAGCTGACTCAGGAGTCTTTGCTGAGGGACTTTGTTGAAAGCTTCTCAAAAGTCCAAGTACAGTATGCCAATTATCTATCTATATTCTTGTTGCTGGAGGATCCACCTATCTGAGCCAAAAATAGTTCCCAAAGAGCTTCACCAGTTCCCCTGACTCTGTCCCCAGTGGACATGGGGGTCGAACCCAAGGAAAGCTCCATGTGCAGACAGAACAGAAGGGTGCACTTGGTTAGACACTTTCGGTGCCTCATGGATGGACTCTTCCACACCTGTTTTTTCTAAAGTGAAGCCTCCATGTTGCTAGCCAGGCCTTTGCCCAGAAGCATCCTGACCTAGGCAGACTGTCTTCCAGCAGGAAGGGTGTGTTTGTGTGTGGCCTTCCATGCTCTTGTCAAAACGCACCTCCTTTGGGTCTTGCCCTGTCAGCCTGGTCCTCAGGAAGAAAGTCTTTACAGAGGGTGGTGAAGACAGCGCATGATATCATGGGCTGTCCCCTGAGCTCACTAGATGACATCGCAAGGGATCGTTGCCTTAGGAGAGTGAGAAAAATCCTCAGGGACAATTCACACCCCAGCCAGCACCTCTTTAATCTTCTACCCTCGGGCAGGAGACATAGAAGTATAATCAGTAGTACCAACAGGCTAAAAATCAGTTTCTATCCGTGGGCTGTTAGGCTGCTGAATGGAAAATAATATAGTGCAACTGACTTTCGGGGTTGGTGTGTTGTGTGACAAGTACACAGAGTGCAATGAGATTGAGTGTTTGTACATTGACAATAAAGGTGGTATTATTATTAATTATTATTATTATTATTACAGATAGGTAGCCGTGTTGGTCTGCCATAGTCAAAACAAAATAAAAAAATTCCTTCCAGTAGCACCTTAAAGACCAACTAAGTTAGTTCTAGGTATGAGCTTTCGTGTGCATGCACACAAAAGCTCATACCTAGTGTGTATCTGAAGAAGTGTGCATGCACACGAAAGCTCATACCTAGAACTAACTTAGTTGGTCTTTAAGGTGCTACTGGAAGGAATTTTTTTATTTTGTTGTTGTTGTTATTATTATTATTATTATTATTATTATTATTATTATTATTATTAAGCTGCCCTTTGCATCCCAACAGACAAGCCGCTGTGCTTGTTGTGGCGCTGCTTCCACCCACGTGTGTTGCTTGGCTCACCAATGCCAGCATGTCTGTGTTATCAGCAACTGTTTTGTGAAAAACCAGTTAACTATGCACCTATTACCGCCTGCCCTTCTCTGCATTTCCTTTCCCTCCAATCCCACTCTTTACAATGCATGTGTAGAGAGGAGAACGTTTCATGAATCCAGGGAAGTGAATGTGTCAGAGGATGGCTATCTCTGCTTGAACAGATTAACACAGAAACTGGTGACATTAGGATGTGTTGCATCTATTTCCCCTTCCAGACACTGACTCGGGGGAAACCCACTGGCCCTTCCCAGCTATTGGTGGCCTTGTGATGGTCTGAAGAGGGTCCCCTCTTGTGCTGAAGGCCCCTTCACAAAGTCTGGAGAGATTCTTTGGGAGAGCCAGCATGCTGGGCTGGGCTACGACCTCAGAGACCAGGACTCAGCTGCCTCTTCAGCCATGGAGCTCCCTGGGTGCCTTCGGGGCCAGTCACTGTCTCTCAGCCAAACCTACCTCATAGGGTTGTTGTGAGGCTAAAATGGGGAGGAGGGGAACCATGTGTGCAACTTGAGCGCCTTCCAGGAAATGTTAAATATGAATGTAATAATGAATACACAGAATAAATCCTTCCTTTCTTGGTACTGCCTGGAATAACCCGGTGTTATCAGGAAATGGGTCCACATTGCTGCTCACCCCAACAGGGCAGATTTTAGCCTTTCAAATTTCAGTGGTGGCCTGTGGGGAACATCCCCGCCCCTCGCCTTCGGTGCTGCTCAATTCACTACGCCATAGCTGAGATGCCCCGTGGCACCCCAGGCTCAGCACCCCGTGCAGCAGAACCAGGGGTGCTGCCCTTCCTCTGCCTCTTGAGCAAGAAGGTTGCAGGAGCAGAGGCTGCAGAAGAGCAGGCCCCGTCTCTGCTGAGGGTGAGACTGAGCTGGTGGGTGGATGCCAGCATGGATGGCGATGCTGAAGAAGAGGCTCAGGTGCCTCTCAGCAGGCTGTTTGCAAGTGAGGGCTGGTGCTTCCCGGTGTGGTCCCTGCCCAGGCCTGCAAGGCTGAACGGGGGTGGGAGCTGAAAGCCTCTCGGCTGCTTCCTCAGCCTCCTTGCAAAGACCTGCAAGTGGACGGGGAGCCCACAGCCCGGCAGCCTCGCAGGACGAAGGGAGAGAAGGAACAGCCCTAGGACCGAAGGGGAAGGAAGAATGGGGCGTGTGACCCACGCTCTCTCTCCAGCGAGGCATCTCTGTGGCGCAGAAGGCGCCTGACTGCTGGGACGGGGCTCACCTTTTGTAAGCCGCCTTGCAGCCGGAAAACAAAGTCTGTGAACAAACTTAATCTCGTCCAGCAAAAATCGTGGTGGCGGCGAGAAGGTGACCTACAAGACAGAACAAGAGAGATCCAGAGGGGGAGGGGAGCGGATCCCCCCTCTGAATCCTTGCTTGCATGACGAGCCGTTTCAGGCATTGTCGATCCCATTCATTCATCAGTGAAAAGGTCACGATTGTTGCACTACGGTTTGTAACTGAGCGGAGGCTGGGGAGCTCAACCCCCGCCAGCCGCCGCACAAAACCGAGGCTGCCACGATCCGGCGCAGAAAGAAGCCTCTGAGCATGTGCCGAGCGCCGCCTTCCTTCTCCCCACGCGGAGGGTCTTCCTTTCGGCCGAGCGCGTCGCGGCTCCGGAGCAGGCGCAGCCCCCGCCCAGGCTCGCTCCTTTGGGGGCGCGCGCGGAGAGGGGGGCGCGCAGGGCCGCGGCGCAAGCGGGGCCGGGCAGGAGCGGGCGGGCGGGCCAGACGGCGCGGCTCGGGTTTCAGCGAAGCCTCGGCTCGCTCCATCCTCCAGCCCAGCCGAGCGCGGAGCCGTCGTCGCCCTCGCCTCCCACTTCTCCTCCTTCGGCGCCTGGCGCGGGGGTCTCTGCCGGTCCGAGGCAGGCCAGCCCCCCACCCGCGGCCGAAGCGCCAGGCGGATGGCCAGGAGAGAGGATGCACGTAGGTGGCCGGAGCGCCCGGAGGCGCCGTCGCGATGCGCCCCCTCCCCGCTTTGTCCCGCGAGCAGAGTAGGAGCGCGGGCGGGGGAGGAGATGGGCGGGACCTCGCCGGGACCGGGCCGCGAAATGGCGAAACCTGCCCCCCCCCACACCTGGCCAGCCCCGCCCCGCGTGCCCAGCACCCCAAAGAGCGGCGAAAGGGCCAGAGCAGCCCCTCCCGGGTTTGCGCGGCGAGGGAGGGGGCGGCAGCCGAGTCGGGGGCTCCGCGAGGGGAAGGGGGGCGTCGGGCTCACGTTTCACAGGCCGGGACTGGACCCGCCTCGCCCGCCCGGCTCCCCCCGCGCTCGGCGCTGGGCAAATTGGAAGCAGCTGCGGCGCTGGGGCGACTCCGCGCTTCCTGGTGCTCGGAGCGGGCTGGCCTGAGCCCCCAAAGCCAAGGACACGACGGGACCCCCGAGGGCTATGGGGCGGCCCCTCCAGGTGTGCGCGCGGGGCGAGATTCACACGTGTCAGAGGTCGAGGGACACCCCCCCACCAGCCGGCTCGCCCTGCTTGCCTTCCCGCTACTCCTCGCCTCGGGCACGTAGCCCGGGCACCCCCCCCCCGTCCTCGCTGGGTCTGGGGCGCGCGCTGCCCAAGGGCTTCTGGGCGTGGGAGCAGAGTCGCAGCCTTTCCCTGCAGCCGCAGCCCCCCCTTGCCCCGCTGGGGAGACCTTTCCGAGGGGGCGGGGTCGCTCCTCCACCGCGGGCCGGCCGGGGTCCGACACCGCCGCCGCTCGGGAGTGGACGGGGCGTCAGCCCAGGTGGAAGACGGCTTTGCTGGCCGGCTATCCCTGGAGCAGGGCGCGGGCGGCGCGGGGCCCCACCGTCAATCCCGGGGCTCCCCGAGTGCCATCGCGGGGCCCCGACGAGCGGCGGCGGCGGCGGCGGCGGCGACGCTTTCAAGCGCGGCCAAGTATGAGCTCAGCCTATCACTGCTTCCCGGCGGAGCCCGAATCCTGGCCGTGCCTGCGGGGCTCGGAGGAAGGGCTGACCCGCTCCCGCTCGGAGCACCCGCGCCGCCCGCGGGACTGGAGCCAGCCCGGCCCCCCAAGCCCCACCCCACCCTGCAGTGAGGAGCCGCTACAGCGAGGCGGAGCGAGCGGTGGGGCTGCAGCCAAGGAGCCGGAGGAGCCGGAGCCAAGGAGCCGGAGAGACAAAGGCAGGCGGGGGGAGCCAGCCAGGCAGCGAGCGAGCGAGCGAGCGGGGCGGGGAGCAGCCGCGACGGCAGCGGCGGAGACAAAGGCGGGCCGTGGCCAGCTCGCGCTTTCTTCTTCTTCTTTCTTCCCTTCTTCCCTTTCTTCCCCGCTTCTCCTCCTCCTCCCGCCCGCCCGCCCGCGCGCCGCCTTTGTCTGTCCCGGTCTCCGATGGCAGGCAGGTGGGGTGGCCCCAGGGGCCCTCCTGACCGGGGCGTCGTTCCTGCGACGGCTGTGCCCGGGGCAGGAAGAGCTGGGGGCACGAGGAGCGCCACCGTCCCGCTTTCTTTTACTAGGGAAAGAGCGGCTGAGGAGCTCCTGCTCCCCTGAAGCCCCCTTGGGAAGAGCAGGGAGGGAGGGGGAGCTTCTCAGCCCTGGGTCTGCTGCGACCAGCCAGGCAGGCAGGGCCTGACCTGGAGCCCTGACACCTGTCCCCCAACCCCTGTCCTCTTGTCTGCCCACTCCTCAGCCCCTGTTCTAGCCAGCAAGACCCACCCCTACCAGCCTGTCTTGCCAGAGGGGAAGGGGTCCTGGGCATTTGACGGTGCTGGAAACGATTATTGGGGGTCTGTCAGGGGTGTCAGGAACATCCGCTTTCACCTTTCCTGCAGCACCCACCATTATCTCCCTGCCCTGGGGTCTGATTTCCCCCCTTTGGCCACAAAGACAGTAATTGGTGGGGGTCCCGTAATTGACATGTTTCTCTCACTGTCTCCTAGCCTGTTCTTCTTCCCCTTCGACTTGCTTTCTCTTGTGCATTCCTTGCAGGATTAAGGCGCTTGCTCAGCAGACAGAGGCCGGCCTTTGGAGGGCCTCCCAACCCTCACCAGCTTCCTTCAGAAAGGCTTCAGGGAGCAGCTAGACATGGCTTGGGTCATTCTGCTGCTGCTGCTGGGGGTGCTGGCTGCCCTTGGGCAGGGTTCAGCCGTCCTGGGCACCCTAGACCTGCAGATCGATGAGGAGCAGCCGGCTGGCACCATCATTGGGGACATCAGTGCAGGCCTGCCCCCTGGCACCACGACTTACATGTACTTCATCTCTGCCCAGGAGGGCAGCGGTGTGGCTACAGACCTAGAAATTGATGAGAATACTGGCATCATCAAGGCTGCCAGGGTGCTGGACCACGAGAGCCGAGACCACTACAGCTTCATTGCTGTCACCCCTGAAGGTGCCACGGTGGAGGTCAATGTCCAGGTCAACGACATCAATGACCACGCGCCCACCTTCCCCAGGCAGCGCAGCTCCCTCCAGATCCCAGAGCACACCCCCCTGGGCAGCCGCTTCCCCCTAGAGCCAGCCTTTGACGCCGACAGTGGCTTGCTCAACACGCAGGGGTACGCCATCAAAGGGGGAAACGTGGGGCAGGCCTTCCGCCTGGAGATGCGCCGTGGGCCCAATGGGGTCCTCCAGCCGGAGCTGGTGGTGAGCAGCGTCTTGGACCGGGAGACGCGGTCCGGCTACACCCTCTTTCTGGAGGCCTATGACGGTGGATCTCCCCCCCGGAGCTCCCAGATGACCTTGGATGTGTCTGTCCAGGATGTCAACGACAACGCGCCAGCCTTCAACCAGAGTCGCTACCACACCCTCATCCCAGAGAACCTCCAGCCTGGCAGCAGCATCATGCGGGTCTTTGCCCTGGACGCTGACGAAGGGGACAATGGCGCCGTGGTGTACGAGATCAACCGCCGGCAGAGCGACCCAGAGCAGTACTTCACAATCGATGCCACCACGGGCGTCATCAAGCTCAACAAGGGCTTGGACTATGAGTTGCGGAAGGTGCATGAGCTTGTGGTGCAGGCGCGAGACAGGGCGGTGCACCCCGAAGTCTCCACAGCCTTTGTCACCATCCAGGTGCGAGACTACAACGACAACCAGCCCACGATGACCATCATCTTCCTCAGTGAGGATGGCTCTCCTCGCATCTCAGAAGGTGCCCAGCCCGGGCAGTTTGTGGCCCGCATCTCCGTCTCAGACCCCGACTATGGAGAGTACGCCAATGTCAACGTCTCCCTGGAGGGTGGCGAGGGCAAGTTCGCCCTCACCACCAAAGACAACATCATCTACTTGATCTGCGTGGACCAAATGCTGGACAGGGAGGAACGGGACTCCTACGAGTTGCGGGTGACAGCCACGGATGCAGGAACGCCCCCGCTGCGGGCTGAGTCAGCATTTGTGCTCCAGGTGACAGACGTCAATGACAACCCGCCCCTATTTGACACCCAGGAGTATGAGCAGAGCGTCCCCGAGGTGGTTTACCCAGGCAGCTTCGTGCTGCAGGTGACGGCTCGCGACAAAGACCAGGGCCCCAATGGGGAGGTTCGCTACAGCATCCTGCACACCCACCACACCCATTCCCACTGGTTTGCCATCGATCCTGCCACAGGCATCGTCACGACGGCCTCTTCTCTGGATTATGAGGTTGATGCTCAGCCCCAGCTGACTGTGGTGGCCACGGATAGGGGCAAGCCTCCCCTCTCTTCTACTGCTGTGGTTCACGTGACCTTGCAGGATGTCAACGACAATGAGCCCCTCTTCGAAAGCAACTTCTACAATGTCTCCCTGAAGGAGAACGTCCCTCCTGGCACCTGCTTCCTCCAGGTGAGCAAGGGGTTGGGGAGGGACCTGGCAAGCGCACTTGGCGCAGGAGCAGCCAAAGTGGTGGCAGTACAAACAGCCTCTCCCCCTGGCACCTGGCCCAGCTTGATGCGCCCTGTGCTTGTCCATGGCTCCTGAGAAAGACAGATCTGGAGGGGGTGGGGTGCCTATGGGGGTGGGCTGGAGTCCTTGACTAGGGTGGGGAATGAGCATCTCAAGTCCAACTGGCCAAGAATCAGTCAGCCAGAGGTCTTCTCAGCAGCTCTGCAGTTCGTTGGAAGGGGACCACCTCTGTTGGTAATGGCAGCTCATTTGTGAAGGGCATGGCTCAGGGTTCAAGGTCCCAGGTTTAATCCCAGTGGCAGCTCCAGGTAGGGCTGGAAGAGAGAGTCCTGCCTGAAATCCACTGTAGACGGACCTACGCCAGGTGGACCTCTGGTCTGACTTGGAAGGTGGGAGGCCAGGCTGTTCCTATAACAGCAGGTCCCTTCTAGCCCCACATGCCTCCCTATCTGGAAGGGCTGCCACACTAAGGAAGGGTCAGTCCAACTTCCCACTTCCTGTCTTAGGCCATTCCCCTCTCTCTGCCCGCACTGTGTGCTCAAGAAGAAGGGACTGGATCAAGAGGAAAAGAATCCTTTCCTTGGCATGTTGGGGGACACAGAGGCATGTTGGCAGAGGCCAAAGTCCCAGGACAGGACAAGGAAGCCTCACACTTGCATAAGCCCCAGCAGTCTGCTGAGTGGAGCCCTTCTCCTCCTTGAAGGAGAAGCAGCCTGCAGCTGATGAGCTCCTGCTTCCTGCCCTTCTCCATTCCACAGGGCTGTCCATTGCAGAAACCTTGGCTAGGAATAGGCTCACTAGATGGAGACAGTACTTGGCATGCAGAAAGCTCCAGGCTGAGTCCACAGAATCCGCCATGGAGGAGAGAGTGAGTTCCACTGCAAGCCCCCTAGCAGCTTCTTTCCCTCGCAGGAGGCAGTGCAGCAGTAGATGAGCCAAAGACCCAGCCCCATTTTATGGGCCAGGCCAGGAGATTTGCAGAGCAGATCTGCCAGGGTCCATCAGTCATACCCTCTGGCTGTCGCCAGGTTGGGTCTCTTTAGCCTTGGAAGAACCCCATTGCAATTTGGGTCCTCCTGGGATCCTTTCGGGTGCTCAGCTGCCTTGAGGTGCCTCAGGCGATGCCAGCTTAGCTTCGTGGAACAGAATCCTGCTCCTCTGTAACAAGGCATCCCTCCACCCACCCCACCACTCCTCATGACAGCAGCTGAGTATCTGGAGTGCAGGCGGTGGGGGGGGGCAGCAGGCAGCTGGTGAGCTGGCCAAGAGGAGGCAAAGGCCCTCTCCCTTGCAGCCCAAGGAGGGCAGGATGGGGTGGGGGGTATCGGAGCCAAGCTCTGCCAGAGCCTCTGACTTTGGGGGCACCAGCAGTGTTGCCATGTGCTTGGTTTGAAGAAGGGGTGTGGACCTGTCGGGGCCCTCCAGATATTATGGGGCTGTATATCCCAAGAGCCAGGATGGCCGTGGGTAAGGATGAGGAGAGCTGGAGACTGGAGTCCCAGTCAGTGGCATCTCAGGTTGTATAAAAGGTTGATTTGTTGATGCACTAAGGAAAACCCAGGATGGACTGACTTCTTCCAGGTTTTATATTTTATTCAGATTTATTTTATATATTGTGATTTATTTTATTCAATTTATATCCCCAACTTCCTCCTGAAGGAGCCCAGTGCAAAACCTGTCAGGGGGGTTTCCTTCCTCTAGCTTCCTACACATTTTTCCCTTTAGCTCTCTAGGCTGTGGAATGTACCTTGCAGCTTTATCTGTCTCTTGCCTTGCTCCGGTTTCCTTTTTCTTGCCTGAGAAGCTCATAGCTCTGGCCTCTGAGGTCGTCCTTTTCGGAGCTGCAGACCTCTGAAATGGCTGTTCCCATTGGCTGGCTGCTGCTTTCTCCTTGAGAGTTTCCTTATGCTGCTGACATCTGTGTTATTCGAGGGACTTTCTGGCTGAGCAAACCCCAGTTTCCCCCACGGTTGTGCAACTGCGGCAGCCCCAGACTCCAGCGCCACTTATGGGGAGGTTTGCTGAGCAAGAGGAGGAGCTGGATCTGCAGACATTGGTCCTTGCCTTTTCATATTCTTTGAACTAGGAAGATGCACTATAGCACAGGAAAGGGGGCAAATGCTTCCTTCAGATATATATTTTTAATTTATTAAAACATATTTAAAATGTTTTTAATACATGTGTATTTAAAACACAACAGTGTTAATGGAGAAATCTGAGGCTCCCTTGGACAAAAAACAAGGACACCAGCCAGGAATAGCAGAGCAAAACAGCAGCCAGTAGGCTTGGTCTTGATTGAAGACTGTTGTGACAGGACTCCCACCTGACACCAGGTGGAACAAGATGGAAGCCCCCCCCCCAACAAAAGAGAACCCAAACTTTTATCAGCTGCTAATCCCCATGTTAACCCCTCCCCAAACTACATCACTAATACATCATGGTTACATCATGAAACGGGAGGTCTGGTGGCAGTAATCTGAGCATCCTGGAACCTGCCCCATGGTTCCCCTTGCCCTCCACCAAACACCCATCAAGTGTAACAAAAGAGATCTTTACATTTCCCTGTTTCCCAGCCAAGTTCATTACACCCTTTTGTCTTCATCTGGGTTTGTTATTTCTGGCACTCAGGTATCAGGATGCCAGGGATTATCCCTCAGGCAGAGGGGCTGCTGAGTAGCTGAGCTCACATGTCTATATGAAGAAGTGTGCATGCACACGAAAGCTCATACCAAGAACTAACTTAGTTGGTCTTTAAGGTGCTACTGGAAGGAATTTTTTTATTTTGTTATGTCTATATGAATTACTGAAGTTTTCCCAGTGAGCCAGTACATAGATACATTGATCAGTGAATTCTTACATTTGGTATCGTACAGCAAAGGACCTTTGAATAGATAGGAAGAAACCGTGAAGAAGTGTTTTGTGGGGACAAATCACAAAAGTCACAAAAGTGATTGTGCTGACTTTGGTAGTGGGCTGCATGTGCATGATATCTGCTGGAGGGGCAACCCCCCCCCAACAACAGGAATATTTATTAGAAAAGAATTTAAACAGCAAAACGTTTGATGGTGGGCATCACTGTAAGATGGAAGACAAGCCCTGTTAGGACCTCCCCCCTCCCCCCATGACATGAGCATGCCCGTTCCCCAGCAGCAGATGGGGCAGTGGGCCTCCTGGAGAAGCAAAGTTAAGGTTCAGGTTTAGCACAGCTCCACCCCCCCCCCATGGTGGCCTTGGCAGGTGCCTGGAGAGAGTTTGCTTCTGGCTTGGGGAGGGGGCACAGGCACAGATTTCACACAACACAGAAAAGATGCTCAGCAGGCATGTGAAACACTGTGCTTCAGGGGGGGCCACAGGTTTGTTTCAGAAGTGTCAGCCCTGGGGGAGGGTCTCTGGGTGCGTAGTATGGGGGGTTGGGGGCTCAACAGAGCACTGGGGTGGGTTGGGGGCCTCTGTCCTAGCCTGTTGGCAACAACTGCTCTTTATGGTCATATCTTTTTTAAAAAAAAATCTTGTTTGCAACTAGCACCCCCTCCCCCTTCCTCTCTCTCTGCCCCACACGTGCTTCTTCCATCCCCCCATTTATTATTTGCACATCCTCTTGTCACCCACCAAGGCTAGTTTGAAAAAGGGAGGAAGTGCAGAAGAACCAGTTTCTGCTGCTTGTTCATAGAAGCAGGAAATATGCAGCTGCAAAGAGAAAACAAGGGCTTTAATAGAATCATAGAATTGTATGATGATGATGATGATGATGATGATAATAATAATTTATTTATTATTTATACCCTGCCACTCTGGGCGGCTCCCAAACAGATATTAAAAGGGTTGGATGGGACCCCCTAGGGTCATCCAGACCAACCCCCTGAAATGCATCAGCTCAAGCATCCATGACAGAGGGCCATCCAAGCTCTGCTTAAAACCCCCCCAATGCAAGAGTGTCCACAACCTCCCAAGGGTTGAACTGTCTGTGGCCCTGTGAACCCCCCCCCCGGGCCCCCACCTCCCCTCCCTGGCCCTCCTTTGCACCCTGGGTGTTTTTTGCCTGGCTGGGATATGTCCTTGATCTCTGACAACATCTCTTGATGATAGCTCAGATAGTTGGTGGACCACGAGACTTTTAATCTCAGGGTCGTGGGTTTGAGCCCCACATTGTGCAAATGATCTCTGCCTTACAGGGGGCTGGACTAAATGACCCTCAGGGTCCCTTCCAACTCTACACTTCTGTGATTCTTTGATTCCCTGGATGGAGGATGGAGAAGGGTGTGTAATGTGCGTAGAAACTGGTCAGTTATGCAAAGGTGACTACAGCCATTCCTCCTCCCTGTGGCCACGTGTCCTTGTGAATTGTGCTTCTCAAGGGATCCTGCTTGTGCCGTGGGAGGGAGATGTGCAGCCCCCACCTTAATGTAATTCAAACTCGCATCCTCCTTTGTCACCTCTAGAGCTGCTTGGGCAGAGAAAATGTGGCTGTGCGTTGGCTCTGCACAGGCAGGCCACACCTGAATTCCTGCATGTGGCACCATCTGAGTGGCAGGGACCCCATGTCATTCTGGGCATTTGCACCTGGGGCCTCTCCGCACCCTTTCTCACCCAGTGGATCCTGCAGCACCAGTTTCTACTCTTTCTGACTCGTGCCCCAGGATCTGGCGTCCTCACTGTGGCCATCAAGTCATGGCACTTCCTGCGAGAGCCAGGCTGCTTGGCATGTGACCAGGGCTTCCTGGCTCCATCCAGCTGGTGTCTAGTGGTGCTGTGCCCCCAGTGGCTGGGCTCCCCGATGCGCTTAAGTGATGGTGCCTCCCATTGTGTATCATGGAGGGCAAGGCTAATCCTGACTACTAGCCATGCTGCCAGGAATCGCAGTGGCAGCGGGGGGTGGGGGGGTGGGGGGTCCTGCTTGTTTCTGGCCTTTGTCCTTTCAGGACAGTGGTTGGCCACTGTGGGAAGCAGGCTGGACTGAGGTGGGTCTGATCTCGTGACCGGGGCGTGGGGCTTTTGCCTGTAGGCTATGCCAGGGAGGGGGCTGTCCTTGGAAGAGGGTTGGGTGTGTGATGCAACAGCCCCTGTGCCATGGGTGCCTTCTGAGCTCTCTCTGTGTACCCAGAGCCATGGGAGGAGTCAGGATTCACCCCCCCCCCCAGGCATGGCACTTGGGCCGCTGGTGAGCCCCCTCACTCTCCTCCCTGCCGATGCCAAGCTGGGCCTCGGCTGCTCTGTCGGTCTACAGCACAGCTGGGACTGCCCAGACAGATTTGGGGCTCAGCGGAAGTGACCGTGGGGCCTCTGGGCCCTGGCCTCCAGTCTCCCCCTGCTTAGCCCTGGCTGCGAGCGCAAGAGCTGAAGGACCCTGGGTTGATGCAGCTGCAGGGAGCCTCTGGGAAGTGTTGCCGCTGGCCACGCATGGCTGGCGGCCGCTGCTGCTGTCAACAGCTACCCACGGGGCCCGCTCTTCTGACCCAGCCCGTGCAGGCCAGCCGCTCCCCAGCTGACCCTGGAGGCCGGCCGGGAGCCGGGAGCCAGGAGCCGGGAGCCCTCATTTCCTGAAATAGCCCAGCTGGCTGCTCCTTCACCACTTTTAGCCGCTCAGCAACTGTGCCAGGGTGGGGAGGGCAGCTGCGCAGTGCGTGGGATCGCTGACCACACTGGCGCCACGGCTCCCCTCGTTCCTGGGCCTGAACCAAAGCCAGATGTGGAACTGCGGCTTTGCAAACATCTGCAGAGTGAGGCCTCCTGGGCAGCCTGCCATCCGGGGCCTGGGAGCTGGGCTGGGCTTGGATGGGCAGTGAGGGGAGCAGCCTGCAAAAAGGCCTGGTCCCTGCCTGAGAGGGGTGCCCCCTGCGCCTTCTTTGGGTGGGGAGAACAGGCACCCCTCTTTCCTGTCTGGAACCAAACTTCAGAGACAGCTGCCCTCCACCCTTGTTCCACCATTGTAAGTGCCCTGAAGGAATGAACTGAGGAGGAGGAGGAGGAGGAGGAGGAGGAGGAGGAGGAGGGGATCTCCCCCTCCTGATCACCCAGAGGGGCTCTGAGGAGGGTGCTGCTCCCCGCAGTCCTGCCATGCCCATTGAAGAGTCATCAAAGTTTTGTGGCAGGGAGGTGCTGGGTTGAAACCCCTGCCTTGTCAGCATCATAGCCTCCCTCTCTGGCCTAAATGAATGACTGTGTGGATGAGCAAAAGGCGGGAGGAGCTGAGGAGACCATCCTCAGGATGGAGGGAGGGAGGCTGTGTGTGTGTGTGTGTGTGTGTGTGTGTGTGTGTGTGTGTGTGTGACATAGCCACTTCTGGTCTCTACCAGGGTTGTGGGTGGCCCTGACAGTCCCAGGATGCTGAGTGCCGCTGTGGCGGCCTTTGGAAGGCGGGGTGTGGCGTCAGCACTTTGCTCTGAAACATGAGCCCCTTGCGGATGGGCGGCTGCTGCAGGGAGGCCCCTCCATTATGCAGTGACAGGCTGTGCCAGGAAGTGCAGTCCCCTCCCCAGCCCGCCATGCTCCAGCGCAGCCCCTCACAGCTGTCCCCCAGCAGTGGGGCTTCCAGTGGAAACAGCAGGATCCTCAATGTCCCCGTCTGGTGCTCTGGGTGTGTGATTGTATGGCTGTGGCTGAGGAGGGGGGCCTGGCAGGCAGGAAATGCTCAATGGGGGGGGGCTGCTGTACACCCCCTGCCCCCCCCCCCCGTCCTGTAGCACCTGGGGCTGAGGATTCGCAGGAGGCAAGATGGAAGAGGAGCTCCTGAGAATCTCAGAGCCAAAGGAGAGCTTTTCTCTGCTTTCTGATGACATGCAGCTGAGCGGTGGAGGGGGCGGCCAGCTTGGGTTTCGTGCATTTTGGGAGGGGGCAGGTTAACTCTTTGCACTGTTTTTCAGTCTAAATCCCACCCCACCCCTGAAAATACCACAGGAAGCTGTTTGTTTCCAGCTGCATTTTATTAAAAAGCAAAGTGTCAGGAGATCCCGTTGCAGATCAGCTGAGCGATGTGTGGGGAAGCCTCCTCTTCCGCTGTGAGCAAGGATGCTTCGCGCACACTCAGCATCTCCCCGTGAAGTGTGCTCAATGGTGGGACCCGAGGGGTGGGGGTGGGGGTGGGGGCTGCATGCGCCTGACTAGCTCCATGCGCTGCTTGCGCCACCCTGGCCAAGCTGTCATGAGACTATTGGGGCCTCCTCTCTATTGGGGTTTGGGGGGGGGGGGAGTGGGAAGGGGTAGTTATAGATTCATAGAATAGTAGAGCTGGAAGGGACCCAGCCAAGGGCCATCTACTTCAACCCCCTGCAAATGCAATGCAGGAATCTCCGCTAAGGCATCTCTGACAGATGGGATTATTATTAATAAATGCACCCTGCCTGTCTGATAAAAATTCCCCACTGTGGCTGCATCATTAAAATGATCTACAGCATACAAACCCCCAGAGTGTAACTGGCTGGTTGTGGGGCTGGGCTGTTTGCTTGTCTGTGGGGGCCACATGGCAAACCTCCCTCCCACCTCCACCACCCACAGAGCTCTTTCCCTCAGGAACACTGGGGAGGAGCAGAAAGAGCTGCTGTCCTGGCTGGGGAGGGGAGGGGAGGGGAGGGAGCCGCAGAATGCTGGCATCTCAGGCTTGCTGGTCTGGGTGGGTCTCCCCCCTCCCCTAGCACATCTTTGTCATTCCCCACAGCCTCACCCCCCTCAGGGCTTGTGGAAGAGTCTGTGCTCTGGGAAAGGAGCCCCCCCCCCGCCTTGTAAGCAGGTCTAGTGTGTGATTTTAAGAGGGGGAGGAAATGGGGGCTGGTTTTAGCAATAGAGGGAGCACCCCAACCAAGAAGCACCAAGTGTGGAAGAGAGGCATCATGCTGCCTCTGGGATTCTCTTCTAATTAGAGCAAGCCAACATTAACCAACAATATTATCATTACAGTATTATTATGTTCACTACGGGTTAGAGTAGGGCTCTGATCCTATGATCTGGCATTGTAATTAATGTTTGTGGTTCCTCACTGTGTCTTTCCCAAGAAGTCCATGTGCCGACAGCCATTGTCATAGGATCATAGGACCCCTGAGGGGCATCTAGTCCAACCCTTTGCAATGCAGGAATCTCAACTAATGTATTCATGTCAGATGGCTATCCAACCTCCGCTTAAAACCATTTAATGAAGGAGAGTCCACAACCTCCCAAGGGAGACCATCCCACTGTTGAACAGCTATTTCTGTCAGAAAGGTCTTCCTGATGTTTAGTCGGAATCTCCTTTCTTGTAACTTGAAGCCACTGGTTCAGGTAATTCCCTCTGGAGCAGGAGAAAACATGCTTACTCTATCTTCCATGTGACAGCCCTTGAGATTTTTGGCTATCATATCCCCTCTCAGACTCCTCTTTTCCAGGCAAAACATCCCCCACTCCCTCAACCATTCCTCATAAGGCTTAGTTTACAGGCCCTTTATCAGCTTTGGTCACCAACCTCAGCATACTTCCAGCTTGTCAACATCCTTCTTAAACTGGGGTACCCAGAACTGGACGCAGGACTCCAGGGTTACTATGACGTCCCTCAGGGCCAACACAATACTGTACATTTAGACACCTGAGGAAAACTACAACATGCCCCCACTACCAGAGAAGAAAGGTGAAGAGCTACATCAAGAATAAGCAGGGAATAAAGTTACAGATAGGTAGCCGTGTTGGTCTGCCATAGTCAAAACAAAACAAATTCCTTCCAGTAGCACCTTAAAGACCAACTAAGTCAGTTCTTGGTATGAGCTTTCGTGTGCATGCACACTTCTTCAGATACGAAGTGTGTATCAGATTGGTATCTGAAGAAGTGTGCATGCACACGAAAGCTCATACCAAGAACTGACTTAGTTGGTCTTTAAGGTGCTACTGGAAGGAATTTGTTTTGTTTTGACCAGGGAATAAAGATCTGCAATGGGATCTGTTGCTCCTGTAGATCCTGCCTCCTGAGGCAGTCACCTCATTTTGCCTCATGAGAGGACTGGCCCTGACATTCCTTGATGGCGACACTTGATGTTTGATGAGGAAGCCTACAATTGCATGAGCTTTTTTTGCTGCTCCTGCTGCTGCTGCTGCTGCTGTTGCTGTTTCCACCTTCTTCTTCTTTGGCTATCACTCGCAGCTGAGTAAGATTGTCTTCCATGAACACAGTTTTAACAGTGAGTCCGTAAGTGACTGTGGAGGCCAATTCTGGATCCACACGTCCTTCCATAGTTCTGGCCGGGAGCTGATCCCAGTAAGGGTTTGCCAAGTGTGCCTTCCTCTTAGCACGTTTTTCCTTTTCGTCCTGAGTTCAAAGCCCAGGACACCTTTGGTCAAGGCTGTTCTCCAACTGGAGCGCTCGCAGGCCAGTGTTTCCCAGTTGTCAGTGTTTATGCTACATTTTTAAAGATTTGCCTTGAGACAGTCTTTAAACCTCTTTTGTTGACCACCAGCATTACGCTTTCCATTTTTAAGTTCGGAATAGAGTAGTTGCTTTGGAAGACGATAATCAGGCATCCGCACAACATGACCAGTCCAACAAAGATGATGATGAAGAATCATTGCTTCAACACTGGTGATCTTTGCTTCTTCCAGTACACTGGCATTAGTTCGCCTATCTTCCAAAGTGATGTGTCAAATTTTTCAGAAACACCATTGATGGAATCTTTTTGCTGCTGCATCCCACTGCTGACTCATATTCAGCTTGTGGTTCACTAAGACACCCCCCCAGACTGCAGTTAAGCCAGGGATCCCCCATCCTAGATTTGTGCATCTCACTTTTCCTGCCCTGGAGAGCACTTTGTGGGTTCAGTCCGTCAAATCGCCCTCAGGGAATTGTGTTGCGGAGACACACCACCTCAGTAGGGGTGTCACAGCACACATGAAAGCAGCCTTCCCCACCTTCCAGATGTGTGCAGGTGTGCATGCAAATGTGTCATTGTGGGAGGGATGTTGCACTTTGGTCCTGCTCCTGCCGCCTGACATGTGCAAATGCCATGCCTCTTCCTTGCTTCCTGCAGGTCACAGCCACGGATGCCGACAGTGGCTCTCTGGGCTCCCTCTCCTACTCCCTGGGCACCGGCCTCACCAGCTCAGCCCCCTCTGCCTTTCGCCTCGGGGAAGAGACCGGCCAGCTCTGCACCACGCAAGACCTGGACCGCGACGAGGGCACCTCCGCCTATGACTTCACCGTCACGGCGGTGGATGGGGTGAGGCTCGCCCTGTTGTGGCAGAACAGCTTCAGCCCATGGTGGCAAAGGGTGGCCACAAGTGGGGTAGGGGGCGGTTGGAGACCCTTCTGGCTGGACCGTGACAGCCTCTGTGGGTGTTGGGGTGGGCAGGAAGGTTTGCAGCAGCCACTTTGGCCTCACCCTAAAGAAGGCCGTGGTCACTGGGGCCAGCCACATCTCCCCTTCCGAAACACCAGGAGCCAGGTGGGCTGTGGAAGCACCAGTGTGGAACTGGAGCCCAGTCTGTGCCACCCTCCTTGGGGGCTTGTGGCTTCTGCCCCACCCACAGGCAGGGGCCATTTGAGGTGCGGCAGAGTGAAGTCCTAGAATTATAGAACGGTTGAGTTGGAAGGGACCCCCAAGGACCATCTCGTCCAAGCTCTTGCCGTACAGGAATCACAACTGAAGCATCCCTGAATTAAACAAAGGTGTGATCCAGGCTCCAAGTTGTGGATTCCCAGCAGCATCTCTCTCTCTCTCCTTCCTCCCTTCCCAGGGTGGGCTGAGCTCCATGGCCTACATCAAGGTTTTCCTGGAGGACGTCAATGACAACGCCCCCACCTTCTACCCTCTGGAGTATGCCACCAGCATCAGCACCCAAAGCCATCCCGGCTCAGCAGTGCTGCGTGTCACGGCCCACGACAAGGACGAGGGGCCCCATGGGCGGGTGACCTACCACATTGCCGCAGGCAACACGCCCTCCCTCTTTGCCATCAACCCAGACACGGGTGAGGAGGCGAGGCGGGGCAGGCAGGGTGGCGCCAGCCTCCAGGGGCTTCACCCCAGGGGGGCTGCTTCCTCCCTCCCCACCCCTGGCCTCCCCCACAACCAGCTCTCCCTCTTCCTTCGCAGGTGCCATCTCCTTGCTGAGGAGTCTGGTGGGCAAAGCCAACACGCTGGTGAAGCTGGAGGTGGCGGCCCGGGACGGAGGGGGTGTGGCAGCCCAGCCCAGAGCTCAGGTCAACATCAGCATTGTGGCCGGCACCACCTCCCCGCCCAGCTTTGAGCGCACCCAGTACTACTTCACGGTCCCAGAAGACACCCGGCCGGGCAGCAGCGTTGGGGTCGTCTATGCCCACAACCCAGCAGGTAGGCATAGGGAGCCTGTAAAACAGGGGCAGGGAACCTCTGAGCCATCAGGGGTCCCAATTTGGCCCCATAACCATGCCCAGCTGGCAGCACAGGCAACATCAGCGGATGGGTGAGACCTTCTGCTGTAAGTGAGCTTCTCGCTGCCTGCCCTCCCCCACCTGCTCTCTTAAAAGAGAAGTGCAGAGCTGTTTCAAAGAGGCCTTTTGGAAAGCCCCTGAAGATGGTCCCTGCGCTCTGTTTTAGCCACTCAGATGGGAGCACAGGGTCTGTCTTAAAGCACCTGGCAAAAAACGCTCTTTGAAGCAGCCTCCCACAAAGCACTTCCTGAAAGGACACTTTTGTGAGGTGCTTTAGGAGAGTCCAGTGCTTGAGTGATGTTTAAATTATGGGGGAGGCTGCTTCAAAGAGTGATTTTGCAAAGGGCTTTAAATGTCTCTTAAACCATATTAAGAGGAGGGTGCTGCTGCTTCAATGAGTGCTTTTGCAAAGGGCTTTCAGATGCATCTCCCCCCCACCCCCCATTCAAGTATGAAGCTCATGGGGGAGAGCAGGGCTGTCCTAAGCCATTTGGGCCAAAGCTGTCACAGGTCCCCAAGTTCTTAACAGTCAGGCAGCTGGCTGTCAGGCGCTTAGCAACCCTGTGCAATAGGCTTTCAGAGATGGGAGGGGCTGCCCAACTGTCAGTCAAGTGACACCACATGCTGTCTACCTGTCAGATTTGGCTTGCAAGGCTATTGCTGATCAGGATCTGCACCATCGATCCAAACAGGTCCCACACCCCTACAATAAATGCAGAGAGTGGCAGGAGCTCAATAGAAGAGTTTCTGTGTCCCAAGTACGTCTCTATTTGGGGGGCCAGGGGGGCTGTTTCCCACTCCAGCAGGTCTCCACTCCCCCCCCTCTGTTCTTGCCTCCAGGCCACTTGGACAGTGTGTTCTACTCCATCTCCTCGGGGGACCCCCGCGGGTACTTCTCGGTGGACCCAGAATCGGGGGAGCTGCACACCAGCCTGCCGCTGGACCACGAGGCCCAGCCTCTCCTCCTCCTCGAGGTCCAAGCCCGCAGCGGCTCCCCTCCCGCCTACAGCAGCGCTCGGGTGCAGATCAGCATCACAGATGTGAACGACAATGCGCCCGCCTTCCCGGCCCCCTCTGACTCAGTGCTGCTACCTGAGGGGGCTGCCCTGGGCACGGTGGTCTACACAGTGCAGGCGGAGGACCGTGACAGCGGGGCGAACGGGCAGGTGCGCTTTGAACTGGCCTCAGGAGGAGCCAGCGCCTTCACCGTGGAGCACTTCTCCGGGAAGGTGCGCCTCGCGGGGGCCCTGCAGCGGGAGACCAGCTCCCCCTACAGACTGGTCATCCTGGCGCAGGACGGCGGGGTCCCCCGGCTCAGTGCCACCTTCACCCTCTTGGTTCACCTGCAGGCGGCCGATGAGCACGGCCCCATCTTTGACACGCTCACCTACCGCGTGGAGGTGCGCGAGGGCGTGCCCGTGAGCACCCGCTTCCTGCAGGTGCGAGCCCTGGCCCGGGAGCCCAGCGCCCCCTTGGCCTACCACCTGCGGGCCGAGGGGGATGCGGCCAGCTTTGGCATCGCTCCAGACACTGGCTGGCTGTACGTGCGCAGCTCCCTCGACCGGGAGGTGCAGGAGCTGTACGTGCTGACGGTGCTGGCGGTGGCCGGGGAGGGCGAGGGTCGCCAAACGGGCACCAGCACCGTGCGCATCACTGTCACAGATGAGAATGACAACAGCCCCCGCCTGAGCGAGGAGCGCTACTTCTTCACTGTGGCCGAGAACAGGCCGGCCGGCAGCAGCGTGGGCCGGGTGACGGCCAGCGACCGGGACGCGGGACAGAACAGCCGCCTGGCCTACCGCCTGGTGCCGCCCGATGGGAACTTCCTCGTCCACACCCAGACTGGTGAGGGAGCAGAGTGGAAGTGGGAGGCCCTTCTCAGCAGGGGCTCCCGCGGGGGAGCCGGGGAGGGAGCAGCTGGGTGTCTCACCTGCACTGAGCGCCTCTTCTCCTCATCCTCCAGGGGAGCTGAGCCTTCGGAGGAGCTTGGACCGGGAGCAGCAGGCCAGCTACCAGCTCCAGGTCGTGGTTCAGGACGGGGGGACGCCACCCCGCAGCACCACTGGCACCGTCTACGTCACTGTCCTGGATGAGAACGACAATGCACCCACCTTCCTGCACGTGGCCGAGGGCCGCGAACTCCTCCTCCAGGTGTGTGAGGGATCCAGGGGGCAAGGAAGGAGCGCTTGGGGGCACTGGCAGCTCCTCAGAAAGGGCAGCAGGAAGGCCAGGGCCCGAGGGGTAGGATCATGGAGCAGGGAGGTGGCATCACCCTCTGGGTGTCCAGGCAATGGCTGCCAACTCCATCTCCCCCCCCTCCGCTGTACCCTCTCAGGTTCTGGAGGAGAAGCCGGCTGGGCTGCTGGTGGCTTCGCTGAGGGCCAAAGACCCGGACGAGGCAGAGAACGGCACTGTCTTCTACTCGCTGTCAGGTAAACAGGTCCCCTGGGCTGGGTTCCTGGGAGGCCCCACTCTGCCCAGAGGTTTCAGCCTCCACTCCTTCTCCTGGAGGGTTTACTGGGCCTCCCCTTGGCTGCCCCCCCCCCAGCGCTTCCCTCTCTGTCACCCTGCAGGTGCCTGGGCACAGCGCTTCTCCCTGCACGTGGCCACCGGGGAACTGCGGACAGCTGCGCGGCTGCGCCAAGCAGACCGGGGCGAGTACGCTTTCACGGTGACAGCAAGCGACCGAGGTGCTGCCCCCCAGAGCACAACAGCAGCCGTGCGCATCCAAGTAGGAGCCCTCTTTTGCCTCGGCGTGGGGCTGGGCCTCCCCCAAATACCCCCAGGCCCCTTCCTAACCTCTCCCCTCCCTCTGCAGGTGGTGTCCACAGCCCGCCTGCTGCCCCGTCCCGACACTACGGTGCTGACCTTTCACCCCACGGAGGGCCTGCAGCCGGGCTCTCTCATTGGCTGTGTGGCCCCCTCAGAGCCGCCTGCACCCGGGCAAGTGACCTACATGCTGGTGGGGGGCAGCAGCAGGGACGGCCTCTTTGTGGTGGACCCAGGCACGGGGGACATCTACGTGGCCCAGGAGCTGGACTACGAAGCCGGGATGAAGCACAGCCTGCAAGTCAGCATGGAAGACGTCCTGCAGGGCTACCCCAGCCAGCGCCTGGTCTTGGTGGAGATCCACGTGCAGGACAGCAACGACCACGTTCCCACTTGGCCCCAGGACCCCCTCACTGTGGTGGTGTCTGAGGGGGCCACCCCTGGCACGTCCCTCTTCACCTTCCAGGCGCTGGATGGGGATGGCCCGGGGCCCAATAGCCAACTGCGCTACAGCCTCTTGCGCCCGGAGGGCCCCCAGGCCCCCTTCCAGCTGGATGCGCGCAGCGGGGAGCTGAGCCTGCAGGGGGCGCTGGACCGCGAGACTCAGTCGGCCTACCTGCTGGTGGTCCAGGCCACGGACCAGGCGCTCAACGCCAGCCAGCACCACTCGGCGGCCGTCACTGCCCACATCTTCATCACGGACGAGAACGACAACGGGCCTGAGTTCTGCTCCCCCTCGAGAATTGACATCCCTGAGGACCAGCCCACGGGCTTCCTGGTGCTCCAGGTGGTGGCCAGGGATCGCGACCTGGGTGAGAACGGGAGAGTCAGCTATGCGCTGCGTGCAGGGAACCTGGACGGGCGATTCCACCTCAACCCCAACACAGGTGAGGCAGAGGGAGGTACCAGGCTGCCATGCAGGGATTTGTAGTCTGTGTATGCAGGATCCCACCATGCATTCCCAGGAGTTGGGAAAGAGCACTGCATCAGGATGTAAGGGATGTCCTTCAGTTATATGAGGAGTCCCCCCCCCCACGAGATTTTTCTGCAGGTGAGACGAGCCTGTGTTCTCCCGCCTTTTGCACACCCTGCTATTTCGGCTGTGCGCTCTGCTGATTGGCTGGTGGCGGCAGCAGTCCCTCCTCCCTGTCCTGTGGGGCCGTCTTGCAATATGCCACCTGTCAGAGCTGCCCAAGGTCCCAGCTCACAGAGGACCAACGCCAGGTCGTTGTTATATACAAAAGTCTTTATTGAAGTTCAGTTTCCATTTCAAAGCCGTAGCGCGCAGCTCTACGTCTTAAACCCTAGACCGCCGAAGTTCCATCTGAATCTCCTCCCCCCTGACACCAGTTTAAGACTCTAGCCCTGCTCCACCTCTTCCTCTGCTCTCTCCTCCTCTGGGTCCTCCTGTCCGCTGGGGCATTCCCCTTTCTGGACTCTTCTGACGCTGAGTCCCCTGACTCCTCCCCCTGCCTCCGGCGGGCTTTAGGACCTGGTTCCCAATCCGGGTTCTCTGCTGTCCCGCGCGCCTGTACATTTGAACGTGGCGCTCGCGCCCACCCAGTGACCTTCCTCCTGACCGTGACACTGCTTCTGTCACTGCTTCCCTCTTCCGGGATGCTGGCTGGACCTGACCTCCCCTCCGTTGCCTGACTCTCCGATGGAGGCGTGGTCAGCCCTGACCCATCTTCTCTCCCTGCTGGGGGAGACGCTGGTCCCGATACCTGGGACTCTTCCCCCCCACTACGCTCTGGTGGGGAAGCTGGTCCTGATCTCCAACTGCTGCTCTGGGAGTCCCCGCTGGCCCCTTGCTTCTGGAGTGTCCCCCTTGGGACCCCCCTTGCCCTGGCCACCGGCGCCCCCTTCTGTGAATCTTCTGATTCGCTGGAGAGGCTCATGGAATCTCTCGGGCCACTGTCATCTTCTCCTAAGCTGCCCTCAGATTCTTCCCCTTCGCTCTCCATTTCCTCTCTTCCCTGTGCCTCTGCTCCTGAGCCCCTGACATCCATCCCCCCCTCGAAGCCCCCCCTTCCCCCCTCCCCCTCTTCTGGTGTGGGTTCCGGGTGCTCCAGTGCTGTGGGGGTGAGTGCAGGATACAGTTCTTCCCCCCTGGTGTGCAGCCAGCCGGCTGGATCCGGCCAGTCCGCAATGGGCTCGTCGACGTCGATCTCCTCTGCTTCCATCTCTCTGCAGGTGTGCTCGAACCCCGGATCCTCCCCCAACACGTCCATGTCCCCCTCTCCCCCTGTTGCCTCGGGTGACGCTGCGTGCGAGGGCCCGCTCGGCAGTTCCCTGCTCCACCCCACCTCCGGTTGATCTTCCCACCAATAAGAGCGGTCTGTGCCAAACCCTGAGATTGATCCCTCTGGGGAGCTAGTCTCTGGCTCCGTTTCCTCAGCTGATGAGAACCCCTGGAACGTGCTGGCTGAATGTGTGGGTGTGAAAAGATATTCATCAAAATAATCTGCCGGCATGGGTCTGTGTGGGAATAGTGCATGAAACTCGTCTTTGAGGTAGTGCTCCTCTACCGCATAGTAAGGCACCCACCTGTTGGCGCTGGCCGGGGTACCTTCCCTGGCTAGGAGATGTTCAACCCCCTCTTCCCCCCATCTCGAGTCTAAAATCTCTGTGGCCTCGTTGAGTGGCGCCGCCCTCGGTGACCCCCTCTTTGTGGGCGCCTCGCTGAGCAGGTCTGGTGCGGTCCCTGGCGCCTGAAACCTGTGGGGTTCCTTGTAGGGTGTGAGCACTGATCTATGAAAGACCGGGTGCATTCTGGAGCCCTCCGGGAGTGTCAACCAGAAGGCCACTGGATTGATCTGTGCTTCGACTTGGTAAGGCCCTAGCTGCTTGTGTCCAAGCTTCTTCTTAGCTAACGATCTGGCCGGCACTGCCTGGGCTGCTAACCAGACCCAGTCTCCCACCTGGATGTCTTCCCCAACTCTCCTGTGTCTGTCTGCCTGCATTTTGTAGGCGTGTTTTGATAGCTCCAACTGCCGTCGGAGTTGCTCGTGGACCTCCTGTAACTCCACTGCCAAGGCCTCTGCTCCCTGTGGCTCCCCCTCCCCCACTCTCTCTAATCCCGGGAAGGTTCTGGGGTGCTGCCCATTGTTGGCGAAGAACGGTGTCACCCCCGTGGACACGTGCTTCGTGTTGTTGTAGGCAAACTCGGCCAGCGGTAGGTAGTCCACCCAGGTCGAGGGCTGTTGATTCACGTAGCATCTCAGGTACTGCTGCATGATGGCGTTGACCCTCTCTGCTTGTCCGTTGGTCTGTGGGTGTCGTGCCGACGCTAAGTTGATCTTGACGTTCAGGATACCCAGCAGCTTCTGCCAGAAGTTCGAGATGAACTGGCGACCCCGGTCGGACAGGATGGACCGCGGTAAGCCGTGCACTTTGAACACGTGGTCTATGAACAGTTTGGCGGTCTGTTCCGCCGTGGCCACCTTCGCGCAAGGAATGAAGTGCACCATCTTGGTGAACATGTCTACGACCACGAGTACCGCTGTTTTGCCCCGCGAGCTGGTCAGATCTGTGACAAAGTCCAGGGCCACCCTCTCCCATGGTTCGAGCGGCGTCTGTAGCGGTTCCAGCAGTCCCGCCAGCGGCCAAGTGCCCGGCGCTGGGCGCGTCGTGTAACTGCTGCAGCACTTTCGCGCGGAGGTCGTCTCCCGGCACGTAGAGGGCCCCTTTGCGGATGAGCAGCCCGTCGCGTATCTGGAACTCGTCGTCCTTCGCTGTGCCTCTTCGCACCTCCTCCATCTTGGATTGTGCGAAGGAATCCGTTTGCAGCGCGCGACGTACCGCGTCCAGGTCCACGGTGGCTGAAGCGCATGCCCACGCTTTCGGTGCGAAAATGTGTTTGGCCGCCACCGGTGCCGCTTCCTCGAGATACTGCGGCTTCCTGGATAGCGCATCCGCCATGACGTTGTTGTCTCCCGGGATGTATTCTATCCTGAAGTCGAAATCCGCAAAGAACTCCGCCCAGCGGATGTGTCTCTGGTTCAGGAACCGCGCCGTGCGCCAGTACTCCAGGTTCTTATGGTCCGTGCGGACCTGCACCGTGTGTTTGGCTCCGATGAGGAAGTGCCACCACGCCTTGAAGGCTGCATGAATGGCCAGCAACTCCCTGTCCCAGATGGTGTAGTTCCGACTTGCTCCGACTTGCTGAGTTTCCTGGAGTAGAAAGCACACGGCCTCCAGTCCCCTTGCGGATCTTGCTGCAACAGGACCGCCCCCACGGCTCTGTCCGAGGCGTCCGTTTCAACCCTCATTGGTTTGCTGGGGTTTACGTGTAGCAGCTGCTCTTCGGACGCGAAGAGACGCTTGAGTTTCTGAAAGGACCGCTCCGCCTGGTCCGTCCAGATGAATTTCTTCTTCTTGGAGCTGAGGGTGTCCGTGATGGCCGCCGTCTCCATCGCGAAGCCCTTGATAAACTTGCGATAGAAGTTGGCGAAGCCGACGAACTTCTGGACCTCCTTCCGATTGCGCGGGCTCTTCCAGTCCAACACCGAGCGGACCTTGGCGCTGTCCATGGCGAGTCCCTTTTTGGACAGCTTGTAGCCCAGGAAATCCACCTCCGTCATGTCAAACTGGCACTTCTCCAGTTCGGCGTAAAGTCTGTGCTCCCGTAGTCTCTGCAGAACTTCCTTGACGTCCCTCTCGTGAGCCTCCTGTGATTCCGAGAAGATCAGAATGTCGTCCAGAAAGCAGACTCACCTCTTGTAGAGGAGTCCCGCTAACACGTGGTGCATGAAGGCTTGGAAACAGTGGGAGCCATTTTGCAAGCCAAACGGCATAACTCTGTATTCATAGGTGCCCAAAGGCGTAAACATGGCCGTCTTCCACTCGTCGCCCTCCTGCATGCGTATAAGGTTGTACGCCCCTCGCAGATCCAACTTGGTGAAGATGCGTCCCTTCCTCACCGTCGCAAGCAGGTCGTCGATCTTGGGCATGGGGAATGCCGTGGGCTTCGTCCTCGAATTTATGACCCTGTAATCAACTACAAGCCTCTTTTGGGGCGTGTCTTTTTTCTTCACGAAAAACACGGGACTGCCCCCCACTGCTTTGGATTCTTGGATGAATCCCCGCTTCAAGTTGTGATCTATGAACTCCCTGAGCTCTTGCAGTTCGTCTTCAGACATGGAATACAGTTTTCCAGTCGGCAGCGTCGCCCCCGGCAGGAGGTCAATCTTGCAGTCGTAGGGCCTGTGGGGAGGCAGCTTGTCCGCTTCCTTCTCGCAGAAGACCTCCAAAAACGCCTTGTACTTGTCGGGCACCGCTTGCAGCATGCCCAAGTGTAGCTGTGGTTCATCCTCTCGCCCCTCATCTTCCTGGCTAGTCAGGATGCAGTGTTCTGCGCAGTAGGAGGAGCAGAAGGTCAATTGACGCTGGTACCATGCTAATGCCGGGCTGTGTCTGTCCAGCCAACTCATGCCCAATACCATGGGCGTGTCCGACAGGTGGGTGACGTTGAAGCTGATGACTTCACGGTGATTTCCAATTTGCATCACCATTGGCGGTGTTTGCTGTACCACCTGTCCTCCCAGTAGCTCTCTGCCATCGACCGTGACGACTTTCAGGGGCATTGTGGCTGGTAAGAGCGCTATGCGATGTTGCTTGATGAAATCCACTCCTATAAAGTCTGCATTACTACCACAGTCAATGGTAATAGGGACTTCCATGGAGCGTCCATTGGGCAGCCGGAGCGATGTGGTGAGTTGCACCACTGGTTTGGGCGGGAGGGGGTCTGTGGGCTGTAAAATCTCTGGGGGCTGCTTCACTGACTCGCCTGGCTGGGCCCCAGTGCCTCTGTCTCCAGCCAGACTCCGTCGTTTCCCTGCAGCTGTTCCCCCTGCTGAGCTGCTCCTTTTACTGTTGCTGAGGCTGCAGTGTGCCTTTGGAGCCTCTGGGGACACTCTCTGGCCATGTGCTGAGCACTGTCGCAGATGTAGCACTTCCTGTTCCCTCTAGGAGCCTTTGCCTTGACTGCTCCTGGTGTTTGGGCTCTGGTTGCTGTCTGAGCCCTGGCACCACCTATCTCCATCGGCTCTTCTCCTCCCCCCAGAGGAGGCGTGGACTGCGCGCGCGCTGTCTCTCTAGGTAGGAAAGGAGTTGTTCTGGCTGGTGTGCTTTCCATACGTCCCTCATCCCTCCTCCAAGGGCGTTCTTCCAGGCGCACCCCTATTGCCAGCGCTTTTTGGACGACTTCTGAGGTGTTGTTGGGTCTCTCCCCCCTCGCCAGCTCATCTTTCACGGCCCCATTTAGCCCCTCCCAGAACAGATCTCTGACTGCAGCTGAGTTCTTCTCCCAGCGCAGCACATTTACTAACGCAAAAAAGCGGGAGTGATATTGTCTCACAGTGGCTTTGCCCTGTTTCAATCCATGCATTTCCCTCCTGGCAACGTCCACATCCACTGTAGATTTAAAACAAGCGTCCATAGCTTTAATAAAGGCATCTGAATTTTGGAGGGCGGGATCATTGTCGCGCCAAAGATTGCGCAGCCACGCTTTCGCTTCCCCGTGCAGATGAGTTATTATGAAGCCTACTTTCTCCTCCTCATCTCTAAAGTCTTTCCGAAGCAAATTGAGCGCGAACACTATGTCTGCTCTGAAGTTAGGATACTGCTGCAGGTTCCCGTCGAAATGGGCTACGATGCTGCCCCCCCTTTTCCCGAGGCCAACTCCCTCCGGCTTAGGTCCTGGCAGTCCCTCCTTGCCCAAACGTTCCCACCTGGTCTGCAGATCCTGGCAGATCGCTAGTGCTTCGTCCTCTCTCTTCCTGGATGCTCCTATATCCATGGAAAGCCTCGTGAATGCGTCTTGCAGCTGTTTTACTTTCTCCTCTGTAGTCATCTTTGCCGATCTTCGTGAGCTCGCAAAACACCGAGTTTTGCCCCCCCCCCCGCTGCACCCACTCACGCTGCGAGGGTTTTTTTTCTTTTTTTTTCTTTTTTTTAAAATAATTTTTATTAATTTCCAAAACAGAAAACAGAAAACAAGAAAAGAAAAGAAAAACACAGAGAAATAAATAAAATGTGACTTCCCCATACCTCCCCTTCACTGCATCCTTGTTTTGCAATTTTTTAGCAACCCTTCAGTCAATTTTTTCATTTAACTTTTTTGGATTTTCTCAACTTAAACGATTACAGCTGTAATTCTCTGTTTCTTACCCCTTGACATCTTAACAGTTCGAAATTTTACAACAGTTCTTAAGATATACTTTAAATTTTTTCCAATCCTCCTCCACTGCCTCCTTCCTCTGGTCTCGGATTCTGCCGGTCATCTCTGCCAGTCCCATAAATTCGGTCACCTTCATCTGCCATTCTTCCAGAGTGGGTAGTTCTTGCATCTTCCAATACTTTGCCAAAAGAATTCTTGCTGCTATAGTTGCATACATAAAGAATATTCTATCCTTCTTTGGTACCAATTGGCCGACCATGCCCAGGAGGAAAGCCTCCGGTTTCTTTACAAATGTCAACTTAAGGATTTTCTTGATTTCATTATAGATCATTTCCCAGTAGTCCTTGATCTTTGGGCAGGTCCACCAAAGGTGATAGAAGGTTCCTTCAGACTCATTACATTTCCAACAATTGTTATTGGGCAGATGGTAGATCTTTGCAAGCTTGACTGGGGTCATGTACCACCTATAGATCATTTTCATTATGTTTTCTTTCAAGGCACTACATGCCGTAAATTTAATACCGGTGGTCCATAACTGTTCCCAGTCAGCAAACATAATATCATGACCAATATCTTGTGCCCATTTAATCATAGCTGATTTCACCGTTTCATCCTGAGTGTTCCATTTCAGCAACAAGTTATACATTCTAGACAAATTCTTAGTATTGGATTCTAACAGTTCTGTTTCTAGCTTCGACCTCTCCTTCTGGAATCCTACCTTCCTGTCTAGCTTAAATACTTCATTTATCTGATGGTAATGTAACCAATCTCGAACTTTATGCTTCAGCTTATCATAACTCTTAAGTTTAAACTTTTCACCATCTTGTTCTAAAATTTCACAGTATTTTGGCCAATTGGTGTCCATATTAAGCCTTTTCACTGCCTTGGCTTCCATTGGTGACAACCACCTGGGGGTTTTACTTTCCAACAAATCTTTATATCGAATCCAAACATTATACAATGCCTTCCTGACAATATGATTTTTGAAACCCTTATGAACCTTTACCTTGTCATACCATAAATACGCATGCCAACCAAAGTTATAGTCATACCCTTCCAGATCCAAGATGTCTGTGTCCTCAAGAAGTAGTCATTGCTTCAGCCAGCAGAAAGCTGCTGCTTCATAATAGAGTTTTAAGTCTGGCAGGGCAAACCCCCCTCTATCTTTCGCATCTGTTAAAATCTTAAACTTTATTCTGGGCTTTTTGCCCTGCCAGACAAATTTGGAGATATCTTTCTGCCACCTCTTGAAACACTCCATCTTGTCCAAAATCTGTAGTGTCTGAAATAAAAACAACATCCTCGGCAATACATTCATCTTGATAACAGCAATTCGGCCTAACAAGGAAAGTCTCAGCCTAGACCTTATGTCTAGATCTTTCTTCACTTCTGTCCAACATTTTTCATAGTTATCTTTAAATAGATTAACATTCTTAGATGTTAGATTCACCCCCAGGTATTTCACTTTTTTCGTTATTTCCAAACCAGTTTCACTCTGAAATCTATCTTTTTCTTTCATTGTTAAATTTTTTTCCAGCACTTTTGTTTTTTGTTTATTCAATTTAAATCCTGCCACTTGACCAAATATCTCAATTAACTCTAACACTCTTTTGGTGCTAGCCTCTGGCTGTTGCAATGTTAACACTAAGTCATCTGCAAATGCCCTTAATTTGTAATGTTTTGCTCCGACCTGTATTCCTTTAACCAGCTGGTCCCTTCTAATCATGTTTAATAAGACCTCCAGGACAGATATAAAAAGTAGAGGGGATATTGGGCATCCCTGTCGTGTACCTTTTTCTATGGGGATTTCATCCATCACAACACTGTTTACAATTAATTTAGCTTTCTGTTCAGAGTATATCGCACTTATACCATTTTCAAAACCTTGGCCTACCCCCATCCCTTGGAGATTCTTCTTCATAAAACTCCAACAGATGTTGTCAAAGGCTTTCTCCGCATCCACAAAGATCAGTACTGCTTTCCTATTAATGTCCACCTCCAATAATTCCAAAATATCTATAATGTTCCTCACATTACTTGACATGTATCTCCCTGGGAGAAAGCCTGTTTGGTCCTTATGAATCTCCCCTGATAACACTCTCTTAAATCTTTTTGCTAAAATGTCTGCAAAAATTTTGTAATCCACATTCAATAATGATATAGGGCGGTAGTTCTTAACCTGGTTTTTCCCAGTCTCTGTCTTTGGTATAAGTGAGATGAATGCCTCTTTCCACGATTCGGGAGCTTTTTCCCCCTCTAAAATTTGGTTGCAGACTTCCTTCAGTGGTTGTATTAACCATTCCTTCAGTTCTTTGTAGTATCTTGCAGTCAAACCATCTGGTCCTGGTGATTTCCCCAATTGCATATTCTGAATGGCACCCTCTATTTCTTGTTCTGTAATTTTCTCATTTAAGATCATTCTGTTCTGTTCAGAAATCTTTGGTAATCCATATTTTCCAACAAATTCTTTTATTTCTTGTTCGTTTACTGGCCCTTGTGCATATAGTTTCTTGAAGAAGCTTTGAAAACAGTTACTTATTTCATTCGGTCTAGTAATAATTCTCCCATCTACTTCAAGAGATGTTACAGTGTTCAGTTTTTGTCTTTTTTTCAGTTGCCATGATAGCAGTTTCCCACATTTGTCTGCCGAATCAAATGTCTTTTGTCTCATTTGCTTTATTTTCCATTCTATTTCTTGGTTCATCAGTTCCATATATTGCATCTGATAATATTTTATTTCTCTCAATATCTCTTGAGACTTTGGTTTGGATCTCAATTTCTTCTCTCCTTCCTTCATTTTTTCCAAAAATTTTTCTTCCCTCTCCTTTTGTCTTTTCCTCTTTATAGAATTCTGCTGAATTAGGAAACCGCGCATCACGGCCTTGCTTGCGTCCCATATTATTCTTTTCTCAACTTCTGTTCTTATGTTGATTTCAAAGTAGTCTTTTAATGCTTTTTGGGCCTTCTTATAAATTTCTTTATCTCTTAAGAGGGTGTCATTCATTCTCCACCTGAAGGTTCCAGCTGTTGTTAGTTTCATCTCCATCTTTACAGCATTATGGTCGGAGCAGGTTTTTGGGCAGATTTCTGTTTTTTAAACTCTTGGTGCCAAATTGCTAGAAATCCAAATTTGGTCAATTCTAGTCCATGTCATTTTTGCTTCGGAGAAAAAGGTTCCCTCTCTTTCTAGAGGGTTCCTTGTTCTCCAAATGTCTATAAGGTCCATGGTGTCAGTCATGAGGGTTTATTTTCTTAGGGAGACGGAGCTTACTGTCAGAGCTGCCCAAGGTCCCAGCTCACAGAGGACCAACGCCAGGTCGTTTTTATATACAAAAGTCTTTATTGAAGTTCAGTCTCTACTTCAAAGCCGTGGCGCGCAGCTCTACGTCTTAAACCCTAGACCGCCGAAGCTCCGTCTGAATCTCCTCCCCTCTGACACCAGTTTAAGACTCTAGCCCTGCTCCACCTCTTCCTCTGCTCTCTCCTCCTCTGGGTCCTCCTGTCCGCTTGGGCATTCCCCTTTCTGGACTCTTCTGACGCTGAGTCCCCTGACTCTTCCCCCTGCCTCCGGCGGGCTTTAGGACCTGGTTCCCAATCCGGGTTCTCTGCTGTCCCGCGCGCCTGTACATTTGAACTTGGCGCTCGCGCCCACCCAGTGACCTTCCTCCTGACCGTGACACTGCTTCTGTCACTGCTTCCCTCTTCTGGGAGGCTAGCTGGATCTGACCTCCTCTCCGTTCCCTGACTCTCCGATGGAGGCGTGGTCAGCCCTGACTCATCTTCTCTCCCTGCTGGGGGAGACGCTGGTCCCGATACCTGGGACTCTTCCCCCCCACTGCGCTCTGGTGGGGAAGCTGGTCCTGATCTCCAACTGCTGCTCTGGGAGTCCCCACTGGCCCCTTGCTTCTGGAGTGTCCCCCTTGGCACCCCCCTTGCCCTGGCCACCGGCGCCCCCTTCTGTGAATCTTCTGATTCGCTGGAGAGGCTCATGGAATCTCTCGGGCCACTGTCATCTTCTCCTACGCTGCCCTCAGATTCTTCCCCTTCGCTCTCCATTTCCTCTTTTCCCTGTGCCTCTGCTCCTGAGCCCCTGACACCACCAATAAATGGTCTGTCTGTCTTTCCGAGATGTGGCCTGTGCACAGTCCCCCCGCCCCTAGGCAGGGGCAAGCGACCTGGTATGTCACCAGGAGCAAAAGCACAAGTCTGGGAAAGAAAGATAAAACAAATCACCCCAAATTTGAGGTCTAAGATGCTCTAGTGCAGGGATAGGCAACCTAAGGCCCGGGGGCCGGATGCGGCCCAGTCGCCTTCTCAATCCAGCCCGCAGATGGTCCGGGAATCCGTGTGTTTTTACATGACTTGAATGTGTGCTTTTATTTAAAATGCATGTCTGGGTTATCTGGGGCATAGGAATTCGTTCATTTCCCCCCAAAAAATATAGTCCGGCCCCCCACATGGTCTGAGGGATGGTGGCCCGGCTCACGGCTGAAAAAGGTTGCTGTCCCCTGCTGTAGTGGGAGATGGGTGGTTGGTGGGAGCCCTTCTGAAGTCCTGTGTTGTAATACCTCCCCAGGAGCAGAAGTCTGAGACTCTGCACCTTGTGCTTGGCTCGGGGGGGGGGCTACCCCTTTGGGGCAACAGCTCCTTATGAGGGTTCTGGCAGAAAACAGAGGGGGAAATTCCCTCTTTTGGTTGTTCTAAAATGCTGCTGACATCCTTCTGAGGTCTACCTTTTCAGTGATTGTTGACAAGGGTTTCTGGATAACAACTGCTTTATTCTCTTGCTTCTCTGAATTGGACTTTTGCAGAATAATGCTTTTTTACATAAAAAGATGAAACTCCTCCTTGCAGGTGGAGAAATACATTTCCAACTGGAGTAACACTGGCCAGAAATCTGAGAGCAGAGTCTTGCTCTAGCCCATGACAATGAGTTCTGAGTTGATTCCCAGAACCATGAGATCCCTGCAACCCCCTTTTGCAGGTCTTGATGCAAAATGCCTTCATGCCCCATCTCCATCTCAAATGTTGGCCTCCTGCTCTCCTCCCAGGCGCGCTATCCATCGTGAGGACGCTGGACCGGGAGGAAGTGTCCCAGCATAACTTGACAGTGGTAGCCACGGACCACGGGTTGCCACGGCGCTCTGCCACGCAACTCCTGCTTGTGCATGTGCTGGATGTGAACGACCAGGCGCCTGCCTTTGAGAGAAACAGCTACGAAGCCAGTGTGGCAGAAAACCTGCCCCCTGGTGTCCCCGTGCTGCAGCTGCAGGCCACCGACCCCGACCTGGGTAAGAGCCTGACCCTCGGCCCGTGGTCATTTGCAGGGTCATCCACCCAGAAGTGGAAGGGATGGGGAGGAGTGTCTGGCCAGACAATGGGGTCACCCAGAAAGCACAAGCCCCCTTTCCATGGGGGCTCATTGTGTCCTCATTGGGCCCGGCACTGTGCTGTCTTTGAAACTGGAGACCTCTGATCTCATGGGCATCAGTGCCTGGAGAACCTCTGCCCGCTTGGGCTGGGGGCACCGGGGTGGGCCAGGGGAGGAAAGGTTGGACTTGGCTCAGGGAGACGGTCAGGGCATCTCAGCCTAACTTCCCTCACAAGAGGGTGGCTAGAATTAAATGGTGATCATCCTTGGAGCAAAAGGAGGGTTCAAATGCAAGAGAGACCACAGAGGAGGCAGGCCCTAGCCAAGATGGCTTCAGCCCAGCAGATCAACCCAACTAAATGGCCAGAATGGCCAGCGGGTGGCAAGAGCACCATTGGGTGCTGGGTTGACCACCACTCTGTGCAAGCGCAGATGCCCCTGGCCTAGCTGGCGCCTGCCTTTGGCTGCCTGCTGGAGCACCTCCTCTTGCTTCAGCCCTGCCCACTCCACAGCTTCAGAGCAGCACCAGCTCCCATGCGGCAGAGACACACGGTGTGCTCCTTGGTACCAAAGTGGCCTCTGTGGTTCTATGTCAGGCTGATCTTGAAAGGCTTCTGAAGCCCAGTTTAAACATGCCAACCTCTGGCAGCTGCCACTGCTGGCACCCCAGTCCCTGCCCTGCTAACACTCTGGCTTTGCCGGGGGGGGGGGTCAGCCGAGTGTGGTTGGGAGGGTGTGGAAGAGGGGCCTTTGCGCCTGTGGGGCTGCGCTTGTGAGGAGGTCGATGTGGGGGAATAGTAGGGCCCATGCTCAGCCTCCCTTGCATATCTCGCCAGGATCCAATGGGCAGGTGTCCTACGGCGGCATCTCTGGGGACGAATTCTCCATCGACCCCCACACAGGTCTGATCAGCACCCGGCGCTCCCTGGACCATGAGGAGCGTGCAGAGCACTTGCTGACAGGTAAGCTGGGGGAGGGGGAGGGGGTCCTCGGGGGGGGGGGCTCTTCTGAAGCCCACAGGCCAGCGGCTCCTTCTACTACCAAGACAGACTCTCTATGGCTCACAGCCTGCTCCCCCTCCCCACAGTGTACGCGCGGGACAAGGGGCTGCCCCCTCGCCAGGCCAAGGCCACGGTTCGCATCCTGGTGGCAGATGACAACGACCACGCGCCCACCTTCCAGGCGGAGGCCTCTTCTCTAGAGGTCCCAGAGAACCAGAGCCAGGTGGAGCTGACCACCGTGCGGGCCACGGATCACGATGCAGGCGAGAACGGGCGCCTCACCTATCGCCTGGCAGGTGAGGGGGGGAGGGAGGGAGGGAGGGAGGGAGTCCCCCTGCTTGGGGTGATGCAGTGCCAAAGGCAGGGGAGGGCAGAAGGGAGGGTTTCCCACCCCACCAGGGGCTCCTTCTTCTGGTCCCCCTTCATTTCAGAGTGGGTCCATGCAGCCTCCATTTCCCACTTTGGAGCCGTATTAAACCTTGGAGATTTTATTTATTTATTCATTACATTAAAATTTATACTTTGCTCAATTGTGGGGAAACAACCTCAAAGTAGTTTACAAAAAGATGAAAGAAGAAAATCAAGAAAAATTTGCAGTGATGCTTTAAAACCTACAAAAAGTTAAAACGCTAAAGCAGATCAAATGTCAGAAGGAATGTAGGGAAGCTGCCTGCTTGATACCAGTAGGCAAGAAGTTCCAGACTAAGTTCTTTCAAATGCAGAAAGGGGATTATGGGATGCCTGTAGTGTCAATTCCATGAAGTGGGTAAGGCAGTCTTCAGGCAGGGGAGGATTGACGCATGGGCAGCTGAGAAACCAGCACGAGGGGTAGTTTGGGCAGTCATGCGCCAGTCCAGGAAAGCTTCACCCTCCTGCTCCTCCCTTCAGCTGGAGACTCTGAGGAAGACTTCGCCTTGAACCCCGTCTCCGGCCAGCTGTCCACAGCACGAGGCCTGGACCGGGAGCGTGTGGCCAGCTACGCCCTGACCGTCCAGGCCTGTGACCACGGCTCCCCCCCACGCTGCGCCAGCCTGGCGCTCCACGTGCAAGTGCTGGATCTGAACGACAATGCCCCTCGCTTTGCCCAGGAAAGCTACGTGGCCGAGGTGCCGGAGGACTTGCCCGTGGGGGCGCTGGTGCTGCAGCTGGAGGCCCAGGACCTGGACGAGGGGCCCAATGGACGCGTCTCCTACTTCCTGGGCAACGAGTCGCTGGGCACCTTCCAGGTGGAGCCTCAGACAGGCTGCCTCACCACCACGCAGCCGCTGGACCGGGAGCAGCGAGACTCCTACCGCTTTGTGGCCGTGGCCGTGGACTCGTCCCCACTGAGCCCCCGCAGTGCTGCCGTGCAGGTCACGGTCAGCGTCCAGGACGTCAACGACCACATCCCGGCCTTTCCGCTCAGCCCACTTTCTGTCACGCTGCCCCGCAACACACCCGCCAAGCGGGTGGTGGCCACACTGCGGGCTGAGGACCACGACGCGGGCGCCAACGCCTCCCTCCTCTACCGCCTGGCCGCCCCCAGCCCCGCCTTCGCCATCAACACCTACACAGGCGCCATCCAGCTGCTGCAGCCCCTGGGCACCCTCACCCAGCGCCAGCGCACTGTCTTCGTCCTGGCCAGCGACCTGGGGGAGCCCCCGCTCTCCTCCATCGGAGTGGTGGTCATCCACCTGCAAGACGAGCGCTTCCGGGGGGTCCGCTTCCCCCGCAGCACCAGCGACGTGACGCTGCCAGAGAACGCCGCGACTGGTATGGGCAGGGGTGGCTCTGGCTGGCTAGTCTGGAGCAGAAGGGGAGGGGGCTGCCTTGTCTGTCCCCAGCCCATAAGTGGGAGCACCAAGGCCACTGTGTGTGTGTCCCAGAGGATTTTAAGAAGGGAGCATAAGAAACCTCAGAGCCTGGCATCCTGTTGCCCATAAAATGTGTCCTTAATGTTGCACACCACCCTGGGATCTTTTGATAAAGGGTTGAATATTAATATTAATATTAATAACTATTTAGGAAACCCACAAGCAGGACCGGAGCACAAGAGGTGGGCACAGGCATCCTGGCTAGTGGGCCTCGGGAGCCCCCCTCCCCCTCCATGGATTTGCCTAAACCTCTTTCACGGGCATCCGAGTTGGTGGCCATCCCTGCCTCTTGTGGGAGGGAGTTCCGTGGTTTAACTCTGTGCTGCACAAAGAAGTGCTTGCTGGTATCTGTCCTGAATCTTCCACTAACAACAAAGCAGGTTTCCTTCTGGAAGTGGATGTTCTTTTTCTAAAGGCCTGCCCCCCCCCGGCTCCCTCCACCTCCAGGCACCACCGTGCTGAGCACCCCAGCCGCCCACACAGCCGGCTCCTCAGGCCGTATCACCTACAGCATCGTCAGCGGCAATGAGAAGGGCGCTTTCCGCATCCAGCCCAGCTCAGGTACGGAGGGGCCCTCGAGGGCAGGGTCAGACAGGCCCCCTGGGGCGTGAGGAGAGGCCTTGGGCCACGTTGTTCTCAGGCGGCTTCATCGCTGGGTCAAAAGGCCCCCTTGGAAGCCTGCTTTGTCCTGGAGGAGGTGAGAGCTGAAGGCTTTGTGGGGCCGCCTCCTTCCTTCCTTCCTGGCTCCCTTCTCCTCCACCACATACTTGGATGTGGTCCTGCTCCAGGGTGCCACTTCCACGGAGCGAGGCCTCTCCCCCCTGGATCTGGCCACCTGGGTCCAGCTTTTCTCGCTGCCCTTGCCAGACGTAGAGCGCAGGCCTCCATGGCAAAGGAGGGCCCCACATGCCAACCCAAGCAGCCCCCAAGTTGCCTTCAAGGGAGAGGGGGGCCCCCACCACACGGCTTCCCCAGGGACCCTCCCTGCATGGAGAGCGTGTGGCGCAGGCGACCCATCTCCCCCCTTCTGCCCCTGCAGGCCTAGTGTCGGTGCAGAATCCCCGCAGCCTGGACTTTGAGCTGAGCCCCCGCTTGCGCCTGGTCCTGCAGGCAGAGTCAGCCTCCTCCTTCGGCTTCATGGCTGTCAACGTCAACCTGCAGGACGTCAACGACAACCGGCCGCGTTTCCGGCTGCCCAACTACGTGGCCTTCATCTGGGAGGCCCAGGGCTACGACTCCCCCGTCATCCAGGTGGGAGGGGTCCTCTGGGCTGGCGGGCTCCTCGGCGGGGCTCCAGGCGAACCTCAGGAGCAGCACTGGGGGGGGGGAGTCCTGGGGGGGGCTGGAGGGGCACGTGGGCCAGGTCCAAGCGCGGGCAGACTCTCCCCGTCTTCTCACGGCAGGTTGTGGCAGATGACTTGGACCAGGGTCCCAACGGGCAGGTGACGTACACCATCAACCAGACGCTGCCCATGAACGGCCTATATCGCATCAACAGCCAGACGGGCGCCATCACGACAGCGGCCATCCTGGACAGGGAGATTTGGGCCCAGACCCGGTGAGTCCGCCCTTCGGCCTCCCCGCTTCCAGCCATGGGGCGACTCTGGCCACAAGCCTCGCCAGGACCCCAGGGGGAGACATTTATCCTCTCTGAGGCTCTGTGTTGATGTTGGGAAGAGGGAGAGAGGTGGTGTTTAAATTGTGTAATTGCTTTTAATTGTTTTGAGAGATGTGTTTCTACTGTGTGGTGAATCTCTTTGGGATTCCTCGCAGGAAGCAACTCAGAGGCAGCCAGTCCAGAATAATAATAATAATAATAATTTATTTGTACCCCGCCCACCTGGCTGGGTTTCCCACAGAAAGGGCAGGGATTGGGGGATGGGCAGGGACATATCTACTATGAGACTAATGAAGTTTCGGCTTCAGGGCCCTGAATCCCAGAGGGACCCCAGAAGCAACTTTAGTCCACATTGCTTAAAAATTGTGGGTCTAGTTGACCCAATCTGAGCTGCATTGATTGGAGTCTAAGTTGTATATATTTCAACAACACCAAAGTCCGAGAGTCAGTAGCACAGATGTTGTAAAGGTGTCAGTTCCGTCACTGAAGAAGAGAACGGGGCTCGCCCAGACCTCGTTGCTGGTTGCCAAGGGGCCCCGTGACATTTCAAGCTCCAGGCCCCAAAAAGGTAGGTCTGTGACTGGGCCAGGCCAGTTCCCTCTTCTGCCCCCGCCATGCGCTCCCTGGAATAGCAGGGGCGCCTGGGGGGGCCTCCTGGAGGCTGCCAGTCTACAGGGTGCCAAAGGGGAAGGGGCACCCTGTGGCACCCAGCGGGCTTCTCCTTGGCCCTGACCCCCATTCCCCAGGCAGGCGCCAGCTGTGCCCCCTTGTCCCTGAGACCCTCCTGCTTCCCTCCGCCCACAGCCTGGTGCTGACCGCAACAGACCGGGGGAACCCTCCTCTGGTGGGCTCTGCCACCCTCACAGTGCTGGTGATGGATGTGAACGACAACAGCCCCACCATCCCTGCCCCCTGGGAGGTGCGGGTGCCTGAGAGTGAGTAGATGGAACAGGGCTCATGAAGCCCCCTTGGTTGGCTGGGGGGAGGGGCGCTGTGGGAAAGCGGGGCTCTCTCTGCACGGCTCCCCTCAAAAGCAGGCATGGAGGGTGTCACCTGGGAAACACTTGCAAAACCTGAAGACATGAGCACCTCTGAGCAAGTGCAGAGCTTCTTTCTCTTAGTGCTGGCACAGAGGCCTCCGTTGAGATGGGGAGGAGAAGCCATGCCCCCTGGGCAACCCCAAACAGCTTCGCATGGCCTTTGCCCCCGGCAGGCCCAGCTCTGACCCCCTCCCTCCCACTCCACAGATGCCCTGCTGGGCACTGAGATCACCATGGTGACGGGCAACGACGTGGACTGCGGGCCGCAGCTCTCCTACATGCTGGTCTTGGACAGTGGCACCGCTGGCACCTTCAGCATCCTGCGCTACGGGGGCCGCATCACTCTGCTGGGGCCGCTGGACTATGAGCAGCGCAACCGCTATGCACTGACGGTGCGCGCCTCGGACTCTCAGCACGAGACGGAGGCCAACGTCACGGTGCTGGTGGAAGACGTCAACGACAACCCGCCCGTCTTCTCCCAGGCCCTGTATCAGGTGCGCAGCTTTTGCCCTCGGGCTTCTCCCCCCAGGGGCCGCACGTCCTTCGCCAGCCAGGGCAGAACCCGTCAGAAGGCCATGCACAAAACGATCTGCGTAGGGGAGCTCTGCAGCAGTGGGAAAGTGCAGAAAAGTGGCCCAGAGCTAGGATTCAGAGGGCAGGGCAGCGACGGCACCTTCAATCACAAACCTCGATGCAAATTGCTACGTTGCTGCTTTAGTTTAAGCATCACTTGTGCCAAATATGAAAAAGTGTCTGGGTGTGAGTTGCCCCCTTCAGCTCAACATGGCTCAGTCACGTGCCGGAGAGACCACGCCTCCCCCCCCCCGGACCCCCTCCTCATTGCCCTCATTCTGCTCTTCTCCCCCTTTGGCTCCTCACAGGAGCACCCATGGGTAGGGGGCAGCTCATGCCAACAGGTTTCCCCCACAACCTTGGAGGGCAAATAAATGCCCAGGAATGACAGGTAACCCTCTGTGTCCCCCCAGGTTGTACTGCCAGAACACACCCCAGCCGGCAGCCCCATCCTGACCCTCAGCGCCACAGACCTGGACTCGGGCTCCAACGGGGAGGTCACCTACCAGCTGGCCAGGCCCAGCCACTTGGTCTCCATCCACCAGACCAACGGTATGAAGGCAACCCCTGTGAGATGCCTTGGAGGGGCAGGGGCAGTTCTGGGGGGGACGGGACTTGGGCTCTTCTTTGTCCTCTGTGATGTTCTCCCTCCTCTTTCTCTCCTCCTCCTCCTCCTCCTCTTCTCTTTCTCCTCCTCTTCCTCCTTACTGCCCTTTCTCTGCCCTCCCAGGGACCTTGTTCACCACGCAGCTCTTGGTGCTGGATCCGGGGCACTCCACACTGGACATCCTAGTGGAGGCCCGCGACCGGGGCACGCCCAGCCTTTCGGCCTGGACCACGGTGCAGATCCAAGTGCTGGACGTGAACGACCACGGGCCTCAGTTCCTGAAGCCACACTACAACGCCTGCGTGTCGGAGGACCTGCACCCGGGGACCACCCTGCTCACCCTGGAAGCCACAGATGCCGACGCGACGCGGGAGAACGCCGCCCTCGACTACACCATTGTCAGCGGGAACAGCGGCCACGCCTTCCAGCTGGAGGGCCGTTCTGGGGGCGCCAGTGCCCTGGTGCTGGTGGAGCCCCTCGACTTTGAGGCCGTGGCCATCTACAACCTGACGGTGGCCGTGTCGGACCGGGGAGTGCCTCAGCACAGCGCCGTGGTGCCTGTGCTGCTCACTGTGCTGGACGTCAACGACAACCCCCCAGTGTTTGGACGCTCTGCCTACCACGTGGCCGTGAGCGAGGGCACCGTGCCCGGGGCAGAGCTGCTGCGCGTGGCAGCCCAGGACCCTGACTCGGGGGCCCACGGCCAGGTCCGCTACAGCATCAGCTCCGGGGACCCTGGCGGGCTCTTCCAGCTGCACCCGTCCACAGGGGCGCTGCGCTTGGGAAAGGCACTGGACTGCGAGGCCCAGGCCCTGCACACCCTGGTGGTACGGGCCTCAGACGGAGCAGGCGGCCACTTTGCCCTGGCGTCCATCACCGTGGAGGTGAAGGACATCAATGACAACCTCCCCTACTTCCCCCTGGAGGTGCTGAGCTGCAGCCTGCGGGAGAACCTGCCGCCAGGGAGCCTGGTCACCACGGTGCGGGCCGTGGACCTGGACGTGGGAGCCTTTGGGGAGCTGCGCTACGCCCTCCTGCCATCCGAGGGTGGGGAGGCCTTCGCCATCAACAGCAGCTCCGGGGAGCTGCATGCGCTGCAGCCCTTTGACTTTGAGCGCACAAAGGCCGTCCAGCTGCGGGTGCAGGCCACGGATGTTGGCAACACATCGGCCACGGCCACCGTACGTGTTCTGGTGACCGGGGAGGACGAGTATGACCCCGTGTTCCTCAGCCCAGCCTTCAGCTTCGAGGTCCCTGAGGGTGCCCAGCGGGGGCAGAGCATTGGGTCTGTGGTGGCCACGGACGAGGACGAGGGCCCCGACGGAGTGGTGCTCTACACGCTCCTCAAGCCGTCTCCCTTCTTCGGGATCAACCAAACCAGCGGCGCCATCTACCTGCGCGTGGACAGCCAGGCACCCTCGGGGGGGCCTCCCAAGCAAGAGCCCCGGGAAATGGTGCTGGAGGTGCAGGCCCACAGCCCCTTGCCCGCCTCGCGCTCGGCCTCCGCCCAGGTCACCGTGGACGTGACGCACACCTCCTTTGGCCTGGTGCCCGACCTCAACCTGCTCCTGGTGGTGGCCGTGGCCGCCTCCCTGGGTGTGGTGGTGGTGCTGGCCACCGTGGCCATTGTGCTGGCCCTGGTCCGCTCACGGCAGAGCCGGGGCCCCAAGGAGGTGGATCTGGCCCATGTGCAGAGTGGCTCCTTGCAGAAGCTGGGCCACGGCGATCCGACTCTGCCCGGCGGAGACTGCCTCTACCACGAGGCGCTGCCTGGCTATGGCACGGAACCGGCCGGCCCCTACACCCGGGGCGGGTCTCTGGACCCTTCCCACTCCAGCGGGCGAGGTTCTGCTGAGGCGGCCGAGGACGACGAAATCCGCATGATCAACGAGTGTCCCCGCATGTCCAGCGTCACCTCCTCCCTGCAGGAGCACCTGGTGGCTCGCGGACCCGACTCCGGCATCCAGACGGACGCGGACCGCCTCTCGGATGTCTCCTGCGAGCCCGCCACCCTGGATGCGGCTCACTGGTTCAAGAACCGGAAGGGGCCTGGTGGCCTGCTGCTTCCCGGCCAGCCCCCCCAGCTCTACCGGGATGACGGGGGCAGCAGCGGCCCCTACCTGGGGGCCGGCTGTGGGCTCAGCGTCTCCTCCGCCCCCAAAGACTACTCTTTTCCGGAGGATGGGAAGCCGTGCGTGGACGGCTCCCTGACAGCCATTGTGGCCAGCGATGAGGAGCTTCGCGGCAGCTACAACTGGGACTACCTCCTCAACTGGTGCCCCCAGTTCCAGCCCCTGGCCAGCGTCTTCACAGAAATCGCCCGCCTGAAGGACGAGAGCTCCCTGCGCAAGCCCTTCCCCACCAAGCCCAAGCCCCGCATCGACCCGCCTCCACTCATCACCTCCGTGGCGCACCCGGGCGCCAAGTCCGTGCCCCCCAAGCCGGCCGTGGGGCGGGCCTTCCCCCACCTGGCCACCGCCTCCTCCTCCTCTCTGCGACGCTCCCCCATCAGCCACGAGGGCTCCCTCTCCTCGGCCGCCATGTCCCCCAGCTTCTCCCCCTCACTCTCCCCACTGGCTGCTCGCTCCCCCATGGTCTCTCCCTTCGGGGTCTCCCAGGGGCCCTCGGCGTCCGCCATCAGCACCGAGCATTCCCTGGAGGCCTCTGAGGAGGCCGAGCTCCGCATCTAGCTTGGGACTCTGCAAAGGGTGTTGACTGAGCACAAGCCCCCCCCCCCCGCTCCTGGAGCATCCCTCTCCAGGCAAGTGGCTGGCCAAAGCGGTGGCAGGAGATGGGCTGCGCTCCCAGGGGGCATTCCATGCGTGGCACAAGGACCACTGTCCTGTGGCAGATCTCACTGCTGTCCCTCAACTGCCCCCACCCCATGTACAGATGCTACTCACAGGAAGACACACACCACCTCCTCAGTATTGTTCCACCCCCCACCCCACCCCACCCCACGGGGCACTGCTCCTCCCTGCACACCGAGCTGCCTGGGCTGGGTCTGCTGAAGGGGCATCTGGCTGAAGCCCCCGTGGCCTCAGGGCTGTCCCTGCCCCCTCCAGACCCGTGAGATGCTGCTGCTCCAATTGCAATGGGACTCAAAGGCACCCCACAGCAGCAAAGGGGGCAGCCAGCATGGAGGGGCCTCTTTGCCTGACCAAAGCGTCTCTCTCTCTCCCTCTCTCTCTTTCTCTCTCTGCCAAGGTAAGTGCAACTTGTGCCCTTCACAGTCCCACATGATGCCACCAGCTCCCCTTCCGTGCCAGGGGGTCCTGTGCCCTCCTCCCACTGCTTGCTTTGCACTGGCATATGCATGCCTTGGGGGGCTGGTTTCCCCCCCCCCAACACACACACACAAGCAAATCTTAACCTAGGAAGAGGGCACCTTCATTTTGCTCGCTCGCACTGGGTGCTGTCCAGGAAGGGCAGCACTCTGACAGCTTGGCACTGGGTGTGGGGGTCGTGGGGTGATACAGCACCAATGCCCTTCTTGTCCGCGTTGCTCTTTGCCTGAGACTGAAGCAGGGGATCCCAGACTCCGCACAACTTCAAAGCAATACCTCCCCACCCTCAGCGCAGACTTGCAATAACTAAGTGCTCCTCCCTTGGCTTCCTTTTTTCAGTGAGGGGAGTGAATGGTACTACAGTAGCAATAATTAAACACCCCTGTCTGTCCACCCCCATTCTGCCCTACAGGCACATACATGAGAATAAGGCAAGCGGAGGGAGCGGCCATCTCCTGAACCCATCCAGCTCTGGCTGGTAGCAGCTGCCTAGGCAGGGGACTTCCCAGGCCTCCCTGGAGAGGCGGCCAAGTTTTGTACCCAGGATCTTCTGGATGCCAAGCAGCTGCTCCCCCCTTCCCTGCCAGTGCTGGCAAGAGGGATCGCGTCTGGCCAGATGCCCTGCAGATAGAAAGCTAGCGTGTCAGGAGGGGAAGAGTTCAGCTGCCAGGCTGGTCAACTAGCTCCAGCATGACAAGGAGCTTGAGGGGCCACAGGGGGCCGGAAGCTGAAGAAGCCCAGGAAGCATGGCAGGGGCAGGAAGTTTGCTCCTTGCCCACAGGCTTCCCAGAAGGCTCCTGCGCAGGGGGGGCGGGCAAGCGGGCCTGGGGTGGCCGAGGGTACTTCCTCTCCAGGCCGGGAAAAGCTCTACCAGCAGAATTGCTGCCTGCATGCACAAGACCATGGGCCCAGGCCTTTCTGAGGGACAAGCACAGGAGACCCCAGCTGAGCGGGCGAGGATGGTGGCCCTCCTTCCCCCTCCCGTGCCCATTTAACCCCATGAGGCCCGTCCTGAAGCCTCCCTCTCTGGCGTCCTCTCTGCCCTGACTGCAGCCCAGCCTGGCAGACTCTCTTTATTTATTGTAATCTGTTTCCTATTTCCAGCATTTTGTATCTTTTTGTATTGCTGAGCATCCGCAGCATGATAAGTCCCGGGTGCCCCCCCCCTCCTTTTGAGCAGGGACCAGATCCAAGTGCCAATTTTTTTGAAGTAATGCCTTAATAAACCACACCGTGTTTGTAAGGACTCGTCTTCTTGGCGGGGGGGGGGGGGGGCTGAGGGGATGAGACGGGGCCCCGCACCCCCAAGGCAACCGCTTAGGGGGGGCGGGAGGACCCTTTTGTGGGTGGCAGCTTAATGGGCCAGAAAACCCTCGGAAGAGCTTTCGGGTCCAGGATCAGGCCAAGGGCTCATCTCATCGGGCAACCTGTCCTCACAGCGGCCGACTAGACGCTCCCAAGAGGAGCCGGCAAGCAGGATCCGAGCCAAGAGCCTTCGCCCCTCCTGTGCTTCCAGCCACGAGCCGGCAGAAGCGGGGCTGCCTCTAGCTGCAGAGTCGAGGCACAGTCGTGGCGGCTCGTAGCCCCCGATCGCCCCCGACGGGGCTTCCGTGGCTGCTCAGGCGACGAACTGGCGAGAGCGGCCGCTCTTCCTCCTGGACGGCTGTTCCCTCCAGCACCCCTCTCTACCCCCAAGTGCCGTTTGCTCGGGCTGCCCCATTCTACGCCCAGACCGGCGCAGCGGGCCAAGGGGGTCGGCGTCGGGGCTGCTTCCGGAGGCCCTGACAGGACGGCGGACCGGGGCTTTCCCGACCCGCGCCACCCTCGGTCGCGCCTGGTCCCGGCTCCCGCCCCGTCGCGCGCTCAGCTTTGGGGGCGCCGGGCTTCATCCGCTTAGCCTAAGCCCCGAAGCAGATGCGCCTAATCAGGCGGCTCAGCTCCCCGCGGCGGCCAGTTGGCAGGATTAGCCAGAGCGGCCCGCAGACGTGAACTCCGGGTGAACTTGGACGCTTGAGCTGCGAGTCTGGCCTGGCGGGGGTGGACTAGATGACCCGGGGAATCCCTTCTCACTCGGCAGCTCCGCGCCCCTCTGGAGCCCCCGAACCCAGCCGGGCGCGCCGCCTCTCGCAGCCCTCCAGGAAGTGAGGGGAGCCCCGCCGCGGGGCAGGCGCGCCAGCTGCGAAGGGGCTTGGGGCGGAGGCTCCGCTCAGCGCTTGCCCCGAGCACGAGCCTTTGTCGGCAGTTGGGGGGCGAGCGGCTGGAGGGCACCCGAGAGAGCGGAGGAACCGGGTTGCTCCCCCTAAACACTCAGAAAAACTTTCCGACAGTCAGAGCTGTTCAGCAGTGGAAGCGATTCCCGCGAAAGGAAGGTTGGAGTTCTTAAAGAGAGGCTGGATGGCCGTCTGAGGTCCTGCCCCACTGTTTCTGCAAGTGCTCCGTGGGGCCCAGACCTGTGGGCCAGGCCTGGAGCCTGGAAGTGTGTGAGCATGTTTATCCAGAGCACCGCGGAAGCTGCTGTTTATCTCTCTTGCTAAAAAAGAGTTAACTCTCAGGTGTGTGTCATCTTTATCTGCATCTCTCTTCTGCCTTACATTTGCTAAAACCCGAGTCTGCCCACGGGCTGAAGACATTTGGGTAAACACCCTTCTGATCCCTGGGCTGTCGGGATGCCTCTTCGCCCTTCCTCTTGTCCCTGCTCTCACTTGTGTGGGCAAAAGACCAGTCGAACAAGACCCGAAGGAGGAGAGCGAGGGGCTGATTTCAAGTCAACTGGCCTAGTTTGCTACGGTTCTTCTTTGTTGTGTAAGTTGGGACAGTGTGTTGCCTCGGAAACAAACAGCTAGGAGTAGGGAAAAGGGACCACGTCTTTTGTCTTTCCTTCCTCAGTATCCACTGGGAAATGATGTCAAGCCGTAGCATTTAGACTGAGTTGAGAATGGGACAGCTGGAAGGCTGCATTTCTCTCTGCAAAAAACCTCCAGGGCTCACCCTGGAAGCTCCGCAGGGAAGCAGGATCTCCGGGGCCCTTCCACTTATGCTCAGCCTGTGTGTTGGGCACTGCGACCTCTGGGGGGCCACAGCCTCCCCGTCTCTAAATGGAGAAGGAAGAGCCTTGCTTCGGTGCTCACGTCCTGCCTCCAGGCTTCCCCTGGTGTGAGAAGAGGATGCTTGATGGGACAGGCTGCTCCTCTGATCCTGCAGCCAGGATCCTTTTGTGTTTCATCAACGTCAAAAGCCTCAAAGGACTTCCTTTGGAAGGAAGCAGCTGGGATGCAGGATGTGTCCTTGGAGGAGTTGTTCTTATTTCACCATCAGGTCAGAGCTTGCGACAATTTAATAAGCAACCTTAAAAGCACTTCAAAACAAATTAGTCACAGGAAGAAGATGGGTGCTGGTGACATGCACCTTGGGCGTCAGAGGCAGGGGGAAGGTGTGCCTCTTTCGCGTGTGACGGAAACTCCAAACCATGCAGGTGCACCTGGGGCAGCCCCTGCTTCTCAGAGCTCAGAGAGCTGCAATGTGTCTAGCAGTAGCCTGTGACCAAGCAGGGTGTTCTGAGGTGTGGGGTGCAGGGGAGCCCTGCTTTTGGCCGGATCAGCTGGCTGGCCCTTGCAGCCCAGGGCTGTCTGACTGGCAGAAGATCTCTGGCATCTTGGGCAGAGATCAGTCCCTTTCCTGGGCCTCCATCTTGAACGCAAGGAGCCCATGCATTACAGGTAAAGGTAAAGGAGCCCTGGATGGTGGTTAAGTCCAGTCAAATTCAGCTAAGGGGTGTGGCGCTTTCTGGGTCATGTGGGCAGCAAGACTAAACCGCTACTGGAGCATGGAGGACCATGACGGGGGCCAGAGCACCATTGACTTCCCGGCGCAGCAGTTCCTATTTATCTGCTCTCAATGGTATGCTTTCGAACTGCTAGGTTGGCAGAATCATAGAATCATAGAGTTGGAAGAGACCCCAAGGGCCATCGAGTCCAACCCCCTGCCAAGCAGGAAACACCATCAGAGCACTCCTGACATATGGTTGTCAAGCCTCTGCTTAAAGACCTCCAAAGAAGGAGACTCCACCACACTCCTTAGCAGCAAATTCCACTGTCGAACAGCTCTTACTGTCAGGAAGTTCTTCCTAATGTTTAGGTGGAATCTTCTTTCTTGTAGTTTGGATCCATTGCTCCGTGTCCGCTTCTCTGGAGCAGCAGAAAACAACCTTTCTCCCTCCTCTATGTGACATCCTTTTATATATTTGAACATGGCTATCATATCACCCCTTAACCTCCTCTTCTCCAGGCTAAACATGCCCAGCTCCCTTAGCCGTTCCTCATAAGGCATCGTTTCCAGGCCTTTGACCATTTTGGTTGCCCTCCTCTGGACACGTTCCAGTTTGTCAGTGTCCTTCTTGAACTGTGGTGCCCAGAACTGGACACAGTACTCCAGGTGAGGTCTGACCAGAGCAGAATACAGTGGCACTATTACTTCCCTTGATCTAGATGCTATACTCCTATTGATGCAGCCCAGAATTGCATTGGCTTTTTTAGCTGCCGCGTCACACTGTTGGCTCATGTCAAGTTTGTGGTCAACAAAGACTCCTAGATCCTTTTCACATGTACTGCTCTCAAGCCAGGTGTCACCCATCTTGTATTTGTGCCTCTCATTTTTTTTGCCCAAGTGCAATACTTTACATTTCTCCCTGTTAAAATTCATCTTGTTTGTTTTGGCCCAGTTCTCTAAGCTGTCAAGGTCGTTTTGAAGTGTGATCCTGTCCTCTGGGGTGTTAGCCACCCCTCCCAGTTTGGTGTCATCTGCAAATTTGAAGAAGCTGGGACAGAGCAACAGGAACGCACTCTGTTGCGCGGATTTGAACCGCCGACCTTCTGATCAGCAAGCCCAAGAGGCTCAGTAGTTTAGACCACAGGGCCACCCGTGTCCCACAACGCTACGTTCTAACATGACTTCTAAGTCTGGTGTTGGGATGCCCCTGAACACCACTTGCTGGGAACAGCACAGGCCCCCCTTGCAGGTTTCCCAGAGACGTCTGGCCGGCCATGCAGAGAACGCGGAGCTGCACCAGGCAGGCCTTTGGTCTTGCTCAGCGGCCGGGCTCTTCCTCTGCAGGTCCCTCCCACCAACCCAACTTGAGAGACTGGTGTGAAGCAGGAGGGCTCCTGGGGGGAGTGTTCATCCTTTGAGGCTGTGGCTCTAACCTGGATCTGGGCTCCAGCCTTGAAACGGATGCCAGTCCCCCTTCCACAAAGCACTTGATTCCCCCCATGGGCCTGTGTTTACTCCGCAGCAGGCGATGCTTCTTACTAGAGAGCTTTGGAAGGAAGAGCACCAGACCACTCTCTGCCGGGCCTGCAGACGAGGCGAGGGCTCCTCTGTCTTTCCCAAGAGATGTGGTGGGAATGCGAACGATGGGCAGGTGCCCCTGGCAGCACTGTGACAGCTCCTGCAGGGGACCATTTCATCTCACCCCCTTCTGATCCCCACACACTTCTAATGCGTGCTAAAAAGCAAAGTTAGTCACGCAATAGCCCTCAAACCGCAGCTGGGCATCTCGCGGGCCTTCGGTGTGGCCCTGGCGGGTGCCCAAATGAGCCCCTGCCCACGTGTGGTGCAACTGTGGCGGGGAAGGTGGGGTCTCGTCGCCTTCCTCCCCGTCAGGATCCCGAGGGCGAGCGTTGCCGCCCGGACAGAAAAGGCGCCCGAGCTCTCATCCGGCGAATGCTTCAGAGAGGGCCATCAAAAGGGCTGCTGGATTTATTCCTTTCCCGATTGGCAGATTTCCTGGAAAGCCCCTCCTCACATTTCGCGCTTTCCTTTCTTTTTAAGGAGCCCTGTCCTCGCGTCCCCCCGGGCGAGGCTGGGGGGGGGCATCAATCGGGGGGTCCACAGGCGCCCCCTCTCGCCCGCCCCGGCGTCGGTTCCGGCGGCCAGTGTGGCCTCTGAGCACGCACAGAGTGCAGCCAGCTCCAAGCAGCCCAGCGGGCGAGCCACGTGATCTGGATGTTTCTCCCCCGCCATCATGTGACGGGCAGCTTCTCACGTGACTCAGTTCTGGGCTCCTGCCTCGAGGGAGAGGCTGCGCTGCGATGGGGCTGCTGGACTGCCGGTACCGGGGCGCGGGGGGCGCGGGGGGCGCGGGGGGGGGAGGAGGAAGCCCCCCCCGGCAGACGCTTCCGGCTCCGCTGCCTGACACCCCCGTCCCGTTTCTCCCGTGCAGGTGCCTCCTGCTGGCGCTGCTCCAGCTGCCCGCCTTGCTCCGCTTGGACGCCGCCGCCGCCGCCGCCGCCTTCGGGTGGGCTCCGGAGCCGGACCAGCTTTTCCAGTAAGCGGCCCCGGCCGGGCCTGGGGCGGAGGGCGCCGTCGGGGCAGCAGGAGGAGCGCGGCGAGCGACGGGCGCTTGGGCCCCTCGGGGCTTGCTCGCCGCCCGTCTCCCGCGAAGGAGGCGTCTCCCAGCCGGGGCTCGACCGAGGGAGGCCGACCGCGGAGATGGGCAGCCGCCGACCCCAAGCGCCCGTCGGCCCGGAGGAGGTGGGGGTCCGGCTGGCAGGAAGGACCCGCCCCCAGATGGGGGGGGCTATCAAGACTAATGTTATTATTATTAGGGGGTGGGTCTGGTTGGGGGACGGAAGCCCCCTTTGGCCTTGCCAGCTGAGCTTGCCGGATCCCCATCGGTCTCCTTTTCTGTGAAACGGGTGCAGGGGAAAAGCTAGATTTGGCTGGCGCTGCCAGACGTGGGCACCGCTCATGCCTCCGCTGCCCACACACCGCTCTCTGCTAGCTTGGTGCCACCTGTGACAGCCGTGTCTCTTTCCCAGGATCCCGGAGGGATGGAGCTGTCTGGGTCGAGTGGCTGCCTCCGAGGCGCTGAGCCTGACCTTCGCCCTCCGGCAGCAGAATGTGGGGCTCCTGGAGGAGCTGGTGCAGCGAGTCTCCTCTCCAGACTCTCCAGAGTATGGTAATGGCCCCCTTCTCTCTCTGCCCCCTGCTTCTGCCCCTCCTGCTGGGGCTTCCCTGATCTCTCAGTACAGCCAGGAGAGCCAGACGTTTCATGTGTCCTTGGCAGACTGCACAGGGTTCTCCTTACAACACTGTTCTAAGGTAGGCACATACTGTTCCTGGGCTCCCTTGCAGCACTTTGGAGGCCGAGGCTGGCAGCCCCTCGCACTGCAGCCCTCGGAATGTCTCCCAGGCAGTGAGTTCTACTGAGCGCAGCGGGACATGGTCCTGTGTGCAAGGATTGCAGCTGCAAGGGGTTTGTGGCCCTGGGGACTTCCTGCTCAGCTTCTCTTGCACAATCTTGGGTGCTCTGGTGGCTCCCAGGGAGGAGCAGCTCATAGGGTTTGTGGGAGGAAGGCAGGCAGGCAGGCAGGCAGGCAGACTCCAAGGATGTCTTTACACCACAGGACCATCTTGGTGGTTTTCCTGTGTCCTGAGGGAACTCTTTTTCCTGAGAGGGGGGAGTTGGCTAGCCTAGGAGTCCCTAGCAGAGCTCTCAGCCCCATTCCTATGCTGCTGCTGCTGCTCCCAGGGCTCTCAGGGGAAGCCTGTCAGTCAAGGGGGACCAGAAGTGGCACCTTCAACAGGAAGCGGGCAGACTGAGCAGCCACTGGCAACCAGCGATGGAAGACTGTGCTCTTGCTTGGCTGCCCAGCTCCCCTGACAGTCGGGGGGTGGAGGGAGGCCCCTGGGACCCTCTGAGGTAGGTGGGCCACCAGAAGTCTCCTTCCTTCCCTTCACGCTCCCCTTTGTCTCGCAGGCCGGTTCCTGTCTCTGGCGGAGGTGCAGGCCCTGGTCGCCCCCTCCCCGCAGACGCTGAATGCCGTTCACAAGTGGCTGGAGGCTCATGGGATCTGGGACTGCACAGAGGTGGGCACCAAGGACTTCTTGCAGTGCCTGGTGCCAGCCGGGTGAGTTGGGGCGTGGGGGCTCTTGGGGCAAGGGGAGGGCACAGAAGGCACCCTGAGCTCCCCCCACAGCTGAACCTGACCGAGGCTTCTCCATGCAGCACGGCAGAGCAGCTCCTCCCGGGGGCACAGTTCCAGCGCTACGTCAACGGGGAGCGAAGCGTCGTGAGGTCCCCCTTTGCCTACACCTTAGCAGAGGAGCTGGCAGAGCACCTGGATTTTGGTACGGAAGCCTTGGGGAAACTGGGAGCGGCAGCAGGGGAGACTCTGTCCCTCGTGTGCATAAGCCCAGACTGCCAGGGAACGTCGGGGGTGGGGAGTGTCTGGCCCTGGAAATAGGCAAATATCTCCCCCCATAGGAGTGGGGGAGCTGATCTTCTCTTTGCCCTGCCAAGAAGTGGGTGGTGATGAAGGGAGGGCGGGCGTGACTGAGCAGATCTCTCCCCCGCCCCCGGTTAGCCTTGAGCCTTGGGCTGAGCAAAATCTGCTTTAGGTGCCCCCTTCCTTCTGCCCCAGGATAACTACACCCTCTGCTTCTTCTTCTTCTCCTCCTCCTCCTCCCAAATCTCAGTGGGGGGTCTTCACCGCTTCCCTGCTGAGAGGAAGGCAGTGAGTAGGGCCTGGACTGCCGGGAAAGCGCTGCTGTCCACCTTTCACCTGGGGGTGACGCCGGCTGTCATCCGCCAGCGGTACAACCTGACTGACAAGGACGTGGGCAGCTCCCGCAACAACAGCCAGGCCTGTGCCCAGGTAACTGGGGGGCGTCCGTCCCCCCCCCCCGGCAGCCTCTCCATTCCCTCAGTGTCCTGGGGCCAGCTGCCCTCAGCCCTGCCGCCCAGCCGCCCTCAGGGGAGCGGCACCTGGCAATGAGGTGTGCTGGGTCGGGGTGCCCCACGCCTGCCTCTTCTCCTTCCCCTCCAGTTCCTGGAGCAGTACTTCCACCAAGCGGACCTGGCGGAGTTCATGGGTCTCTTTGGGAAGAGCTTCCCTCACCATCTGCGCGTGGACCAGGTGGTCGGGCGCCAGGGCTGGGGCAAGGCCGGCCTGGAAGCCAGCTTGGACGTGGAGTACATCATGAGCTCCGGGGCCAACATCTCCACCTGGGTCTTCAGCAACGGTGGTACTGACCAGCACGCTTGGCTCCCCGTCTTCCTTAGCCCCCCAAGGGGCAGGGCTCCAACCTCTCTCTTGCCTCTCCCAGGGGACCTGGGAAGTGGGGTGGGGCAGGAACCCCCTATGATGGGGCTGCCTGGCTGCTTTCTCTGCGCCACCCTCATCCTGGGACCAGTCGGGGCTGAGTGCTATACTGGAAGGTGCTGGGAGGCTGGCGGGCTCTGACCGTCTCCCTTTCACCCATCCCAGGACGAGGCAGACATTTTGGAGGCTTGCCCCCCACCCCACCTCTCCCTGTTTCCTGTGCAAGGTCGGCTCCCGTGGGCCCTGCTGATATTTCTTCTCCCCTCGCCTCCCCCAGGGAGGCATGAGAGCCAGGAGCCTTTCCTGCAGTGGCTGCTGGTGCTCAGCAACATGTCTGCCCTGCCCTGGGTGCACACGGTCAGCTACGGCGACGACGAGGACAGCCTGTCCCGGGCGTACATGGAGCGGGTCAATGTGGAGTTCATGAAGGCAGCCGCACGAGGCCTGAGCATCCTCTTTGCCTCAGGTAGGTGGAGGCAGGCAGCCTTTGGTTCCCCTCCTGTCTCTGATGGCACTTTGGCCTCCATGTTCCTCCTGCTCTGCCACTGTGCCCAGTCAAGGGAAGCCTGTGAGGGGCAGGGCCTTCTTGGTTGTGGCACCTGCCTTTGAAATTTGCTCCAAGAAGGGAGATGCATCTGGCTATCTCTTTGTTGGCTGGGTGAACATCTCCTCCAGTCAGAAGAACTTCTCAGTGGTGGGTCTGCCTACCTGGTAGGAGGAAGGCAGGGGCAAGATTTTTGTTGACTTGGGACATTTTATTGTCCTCCTTGGCAAGCTTGTGGTCTTAGGCTGTGATTTATATTGTGTGTTAAAGCGCTTTCAGAGTTTCTTATTTTAATACATAGTATAGCTTAAACATCCCTTAATGTTGTGTTGTAGGCTGCTTTGGTACATTTACTACAAAATGTATTAATCTGAAGTATTTGTACCTCACTGGTTAATTTCAAAAACAATTGCAAGGCAGTTTTCCAAACGTATAATTAAAAACGTCAGAGCCCCCGGGGGGAGGTCAGCATGTTTGGGGAGGGAGTGAAAGTGGCTTGCAAGTCTTTGGCTGCCCTTTCCCTGCAGGTGACTCTGGAGCAGGTTGTCGGTCAGCCCGCGGAGGGAAGCACACCTTCCGGCCCAGCTTCCCAGCCTCCAGGTGAGAGGAGGAGAGGACGGCGCCGCCAGGGACAGGTGGGGCTGGCGAGGGGGGTCCTTGACCCACATCCACTCACGGAGGCCTGGCCCTTCCGCATCCCCCTGAGCTTGATGCAGACCTGCTCTTGCCTTTCCAAGCCCTTCTCTGAAACCAGGGCAGTCAGCCACTTGCGTATTCTCCAAAATGCAGGGACTCTGCAGCAGATACTAGATCTCAAATCTGCAGCCTTGCTGGGTTAGGCCTGTGGCTTGGCAGGGGAGCCCTCCTTCTGCTACCTGCCCTTTAATGGAAGCAGAATCTTCTTGGGGAGGGGGCTGCATTCTGCCACCCTCTGCCACACTGGGAGCTGCTGGAGGGCTGCCTGTGTCTTGCCAGTCATCCTGGGGGGCTGGGACCCCCTGGTCTGTCAGTGCCTTTGTGACGCCTTGCCTTGCTGTGCCCACAGCCCATACGTGACCACAGTGGGGGGACGTCGTTCCAGCACCCCTTCCTGGTCGGTGCTGAGGTCACAGACTCCATCAGCGGGGGAGGCTTCAGCAATGTCTTCCCAATGCCAAAGTACCAGGTGAGTCCCATGCCACTCGCAAGGTGCCATCGTGGCTCCCTGCTGGCACAGTCATGGCAGGTTTCAGTCTGCAGCTCCTGGGCCCTTTGGGGTCTTCCATGATCCACTATGGAACTCCTTGCCACAAGCCTTCTTTAAAATTGTGAACATTTGCATAAATGGCTTTTACTGTGGTGGTGAATTTTGAAGCTCAGGAGCTCACCCTGAAGGGCTGCCAAGCCCCCCGCCCCCCCGAGAGTCCAGAAATGAAAGATCCTCCCAGACAGGTGGGACTTGGGATCCCTCACCCAGGACCCGTCTCAGCTCTGCCTCCTTCCTCTTCACGTCTCTCCCTCAACAGACAACAGCCGTGAGGCGGTTCCTGAGCACGACCTCCAAGCTGCCACCTTCCAGCTACTACAACAAGACGGGCAGAGCCTACCCAGACCTGGCCGCGCTCTCCGACAACTACTGGGTGGTGTCCAACCGCATTCCCATGCCCTGGGTCTCCGGCACCTCGGTGAGGCTGCTGCCTGCAGGCTCTTGAGCCTTGCCCGCCCGGTGCCCGCTCCTGGGCAGGGCCGTCTGCGGGTGCTGGGCCTCACTCTGCCTCTTCTCCCCCGACAGGCCTCCACTCCTGTGGTGGGGGGCATCATAGCTCTGATCAACGACCGGCGCCTCCAGCGAGGGCAGCCCCCCCTGGGCTTCCTCAACCCCGCCCTCTACCGGCTCCAGGAGAAGGGGAACAGCACTGCCCTCTATGACGTGAGTGTGGGAAGGGGCTGGGGCCGCATCCTGCTGAGGCAGCTTGGTCCTTGGCTTTGCCAGCGGGGTGTGGGGAGGGGGTGCACGCAACACAGCAGCATTTTGCTTGCCGCATGGGGCAAAGGCGACACGCTCTTCCTCTCTCCTCCTCCCAGGTGACCTCGGGCTGCCACTACTCGTGTCTAGATGAAACTGTGCAGGGCCAAGGATTCTGCGCGGCTCCTTCCTGGGATCCCGTCACCGGCTGGGGGACGCCAAACTACCCAGAGCTCCTGTCTGCCCTGCTGGGCTAGGCGGCCGCATCACACTGGCGGCCACATCCATGGCGCTTGGCCACTCAACAGCCGGGGGAGTGGAGAGGTCTTGTTTGTTGTCCAGCAGCCCAAGCCACATCTGCTCAGGGGAAGGAGTGTGTGGGTTGGGAATCTCAGGCTGCAAGATGGAGGCAGGGGGCATTTCAGAGGGCCTCCCCCCGCCTCCATTGCAGGTCCAAAAAGTGTGCATTAGCCTAACGGAAAAGACAGTGGAAGCAGAAATATGCAAACATTCATCTCTGTAAATCTATAGTGGTACGTCAGGAGGAGAAGAAGGTGCAACTAAAAGCTAACGGTCTAAATCGTGCTTGCATGTGAAATACCTTGATGTGGAAAGAGCTGTGGTGTTTCTCTTAGCAAATGTGAGAACTGTGCATCTACAGCAAGACAGGAGCAGTCCCATTACTGGCAAATCAGGTAGGGGGAGGGGTCACAGGGTGTGCCTTTCTGCACTTAAAGGTGTGATGTACCCCCCTCCCCATACTCTCAGGATGAAGTCCTGCCTCTAGGAAACTTAACTCCATAGCCCAATGCTCTTGATCAGTTCTTCACAAGCTCCAACTGGAAACTACCTCATTGGAGTGAGGATGGGGGTTGCCCTCCCTCTGTTGGCGCTGTGTCTCCCGGACCCACTCATGGGGGGCCCACAAAATGCAACGCCAGCTCAGTCCCTCTCCTCTATGCCACAGCTGCTCCCTAAGCAGAAGGCCTTGCTTGGGTCCTGGCCCCGATCCTGCCCCACCTGCAGGAACCGCTTTGCCAGCACTACTTGGGCACCATTTGCAGGTTGGGGGATTTTTGGGTGGAGGGAGCCCAGTTCAATGCCTCCATTGCCTGGGAAATCTTTGCCAGGCAGCCCCCCCCCCCATTCTTTCCCTCCTGCTCCAAGGTCAATGGAGGCAGCACTTCTTCCCCCATTCCCACCCCCTAATTTGCACTGGACCATTCAACGTGGAAACACGGATATTCTTCCTCCAATAATGGATTTATATGGTTGTGATTTCTTTTTTTGAAAACAACAGATTTGTGGTGTCTCGGGTTCATGGGTGTGAATGCAAAAGCAGAGCAATAAATAAAGACTTTGGAGACTTGCCCCCATCAGGGCTGTCCTGTGGTGTATTGATTTCTGGGTCTCTCAAATTCAGCCTCGCCTTCCCTGACTGGCTCCGGGGTCTCTCTCAGGCCCACCTGCAGTTGCTGAACCCGGAGGGGACTGAACCCGCAAGGGGGGTCGGGACCCCTTCCGTTCTTCCCCATGTTGCTCGAGTCCCGCCCCGTGAGAAGCAGCAGCGCAGGCGCGCCCCCGGCTCAGCCCAAAGGGCCCCGTCCGCCCCCGCCGGATCCCCTCGCCCGGCCAGCGGAGCCCGCTCCTCCTCCTCCTCCTCCTCCTCCGGGGATTGGCCCACTCCGCCCTGGACGGCTGCCGGGCGCCGCTGCTGCTGCTGCTGCTGCTGCCGCCGCCTCTCTCGTGGCCGGGAGTTCCGCAGCCCAACTCGGCCGCCCGGGCTGCCGCGGAGGCCACGCCCCCAGCCCCGCCCCGGAGAGGAGAGCGGAAGTGGCGTCTGCGCGGAGGCCTTAGATAGAAGATCGGCCCGGAAAAGGAGGCGGCGGTCGCCGCTCAGGCCCCGCCCCTCCACTTCCGGGACCGTCTTCCCCTCCCTCTCGGCGGGGCTCGCGGCGCCTGCGCAGAAGCTGCTCGGAGCGACGCTGCTGGCCCGGGTCTCCATGAGCGCCATCGGGGGAAGCGGAGGCGGCGGCGGAGGCGGAGGCGGAGGCGGCGGCTTGGAGCCCGACCTCAGCCCGGCCGTCCCCGTCCCCCTCCCCGCCGCCGGGGGAGACAGCGCCAAGGGCAGCCCAGGGCTCGTGGCGGCCGTGGCCGGAGCCGGAGGAGCCGGTGAGGGGGATGGGGGGGAGGGGCGGAGGGGGAGGGGCAGTGGGGGAGGGGAGGGCAGGGGGGGAGGGGAGGGCAGGGGGGGAGGGGAGGGCAGTGGGGGGAGGGGGAGGGGCGCCTCCCTCCCTTTCTTCGCCCAGGGTCCCCCTCTAAATCCCTTTCTCTCCCCGCAGGTGCCTCCTCCTCCTCCTCCTCCTCTTCTTCCTCCTCCTCCTCCTCTTCCTCCTCCTCCTCCTCCTCCTCCTCGTCCTCACTGCTGGCACATCCCGCGGAGGCGGCGCCCTCGGTGCCCAACGGGATCTTCGCGCCGCCCGGAGCAGCCGCCAACGGGGACTCGAAGCCTGCCGCCCTCGCTGCCGCCTCGGCCTCCTCGGCCTCCTCCGCCGCCCCGGCCTCCTCTCCCGCCTCCAGCGCCCCGCTGGTCGACTTCCTGCTGCAGCTGGAGGATTACACGCCCACGGTGAGGCCCCCTTCTCCGCCCGGCCCCTGGCCGCCTCGCTGGCCCCTGCTGGCATCATCTCCCTCTTGAACCGTCCTCCTTCTGCTTCCCTTCCAGATCCCAGATGCCGTCACGGGCTACTACCTGAACCGCGCAGGCTTCGAAGCTTCCGATCCGCGCATGTAAGTGGAGCCGTGGGGGGATAGACCACGTCCCCAGGACAGATAGACTGCCCCTTCCTCTAGGGGCCCCGTGTGGCTCTTAGGGACCCATCCTGGGGCTCAGCCACACCACCTCTTACTCGCTCCCCTCATCCCTCCTCTGATCTCCCCTTTCAGCATCCGCCTGATCTCCTTGGCTGCCCAGAAGTTCATCTCCGACATTGCCAACGACGCTCTGCAGCACTGCAAGATGAAGGGGACGGCCTCTGGCAGCTCCCGAAACAAGAGCAAGGTGAGGTCCCTCAAATGCCCCCTCGCAGGGGGCCCCTTCCACAACTCTCCCTTGAGGTGCCCAGGTGGGAGGCCCAGCTGACGCCCCTCCCTCTCCCCTCCCCCACTGCAGGACAAGAAATACACCCTCACCATGGAGGACCTTGCACCCGCGCTCTCCGAGTACGGCATCAACGTCAAGAAGCCCCACTACTTCACTTAGCTGCCTGCCCCAGCCCCCTGGATCCGCTCTTGGACTGCTTCTCTTTCCTCTTGGCTGCCGCACCATTAAAGTTCTCCCTTTCTTGAGCTCCCTGCCCCGCCTCTCGCTCCTTCTGCATTGGAGGAGGAGGAGGAGGGGAGCAGCTCTGATGAAAGATGGGGGGGGGGTGTATTTGAAGCAAAGATGTCCCTGGACACCTGGGGGGATAAGGAAGATGTCTTGAAGTTCATCCAGCATTCCTGTGGCGCATGTGGAAGGCAAAGGTGGTGATATTTAATGGAATCTGAGAGTTGGAAGGGACCCCGAGGGTCATCTAGTCCAACCCAGCTGCAGTGCAGGAGTCTCAAGAAAAGAGATTCCGACTAAACATTTGAAAAAACTTCCTGACATTATTATTTATACTCTGCCCATCTGGCTGAGCTTCCCCAGTCACTGTGGGCGGTTTCCCACAAAATACTAAAATACAGTAATCCATCAAACATTAAAAGCTTCCCTACACAGGGCTGTTTTCAGATGTCTTTTAAAAGTCTGGTAGTTGTTCTTCTCTTTGAGATGGCCCTTGGGATCCCTTCCATCTCGTAAGAGTCCATGATTCCTGAGAGTCTTCACTTCTCCAGGCTCAGCATGCCTAACAGTTCATCTTAGTTGCCCTCTGCACATGCTCCAGAGAATGGGAATGGCCTGGGCAGGGCCTCCCTCCTCCGTCTTGTTGGCACTAGGGCAGTGATGTTCCTGGACAGCCAAGCTCGTCCAGCTTTGCCCGTGATGTGTGGGGAAGCCAAGGTCAGCGAGGCTTCTGAAGGCCACTTGCAGGAAGCCACACCAGGGGAGATGGGCTCTGGTGCCTGGGGGCCGCTTGCTTCTTCCCCTGTGGGGAAATCTGGCTGGCCCCCAAGAGAACAGGTTGCTGGACTTGGTGGGCCCGCTTGGCCCTCATCCAGGAGCAAAACAGCCGGGAATTGCAGGGGGGAGGTGGGTGGAAGCCCTGCCTGCTCCCGGGTCAGTTGCTCCAGCTCCAGCTGCTTTTCTCTTTGGTTACTTGTGCTGGGCTGGGGAAACCAGAGGGAACTGGCCTCTTGGAGGTCAGCCTCCCCCCGTCATCTGGATTTGCTGTAGCGATCCTCCAGTGCCCCCCGGGTTTTGAACCATTCTATTGGAGAAGGGGGACTTTGGGGCCGGGGGGTGGCAGTGGTACGTTTGGGCAGCAGGCGTGACTCCTGCCCTTCCTTCTATGGTAGGCGACAGTCCAGGCCCTCCAAAACTCACTCACAAAGTCCCTCTCTGCCCAGTCAAGCACCGTCACAGTTGACAGTTTTTCCCACTAGGCAAAAACACTTCAGGAGGGCATGGAGCTGTGCGAAACAGCCCCCGCCCCCCGCATGCAGCCAAGTGGCTCTGCGTGACTCAGCAGCTGCCTCAGAGCCTCCCCTGTCCTGTGACCGCGGCCACCAACCACGCGTTAACTCAAGTGCTGCAACATGGCGATGGGCGTTGCAGCTCGTGGAGGGTGGCCTCAGTTGATGCCAATGAGAACACCCCCCGGCCGCACCCATTGCATCTGTTCTGCTTTCTTTCTCCCATTCCAGTGGGTCGTCTCTCCACCGAGAAGATGTGTGGAGGCGATTACTCGTGGAGCAGGGTAACTTAAGGAAAACCACAAGCGTGCTGCTGGCTCCGGCGAGAGGCCTATCTCACCCACCACAGCTGGGGAGCCCAGAGGCACATGACCTCTAGTGCTGGAGCAGCAGCAGAGCTGCTAGGAGCAGTGGCCTGATCCTGCTCAAAGCACCCACATGTGTTGGGCATGAAACCAGGAGAAAGGTTGCTGCCCGCTGAGCCTTTTCGCTGCCCCTGCCTGTCCTTTTCCCAGCTCTGCACTTTCCTTTCTGAGCTGTGTCTGAAAGAGGGTTGTGGCCCATATTTGCCATGGCATTGGGAGACTGAGAAGGAAAAGGCCGGTTTCAGTTGAGGGCAGCAGAAGACCAGCCAGAGTGGGGCACCTGATGGGGAGTTGAACCCAAATACAGCCCACCTCCCCACAGTATATTGTCGTATGTTGGAAATGGACCGGGTGAGAGGGCGGCAATGGCAGGAGGGGCTGGAGCAACCGTCCTCTTCAGCCGAGGCCCACCAGGGAAGCTGGGGCAGCCGGCTGTGTCCCCCTCACCCCACAAAGGCTGCAGTGACCACGGTCTCCTTTAATAACTCTTTATTTTGAGCCCTCTGGCTTGGACAGGGGCCTGCATAGAAAAGATAAAAACCGTGCAGCGCAGAGGCAGGCAGTGGGCTCCGAATGCGAGGCGACCTTGCTGATGTGCGCTGAGGGACGGGGTGCTAGGCACTGTGGAAGGCAGCGCAGCATTGCTGGGGGAGCTTAAAAGGCCAGGGCAGCCTGCAGCAGGGGACCCCCCCCCCCGCCCAAATAGAGCTGCCCCGAAGGGGGAGGGGGGCAAGGCGGTGGCTCCTTCTGTACCGTTTTGTTTCAAGAGCAAGGAAGTGGCGCTTCCTGTCATCAGCGCCTCCCCAAGGCACTTGTGGGCAGGCGGGGGGGGTGGCTGCAGAGCACGTCCCCCTCCCCTCACTTCTCCTGCATCTTCTCAAGGATGGGGACGATCATGTCAAATTTGGGGCGCTTGGCTGGGTCCTCATTCATGCAGATCTTCATCAGCTTGCAAATGTGGGGGGAGATGCCTGGGGGGATGGTGGGCCGCAGCCCCTCCAGGGCGACCTGGGAGGAGGAGGAGGAGGAGGAAGAAGAAGCAGCTCAGATGGGGCCCCAAGGGTCGCCTAGCCCAACCCTGCCAAGGTGGGTGGGGGGTGGGGGTCCTGCCCTCCTGCCCCTTCCTCACCTTCATGCCAATCTCCATGTTGGAGAGGTCAGCAAAGGGCACCTCGCGCGTCACCAGCTCCCACAGCAGCACGGCAAAGCTCCACATGTCGGCCGAGCGGCGGTTGATCTCCTCTGCCTTCTTCTGCAGAGCTGCGGGAGCAAAGAGGGGCTGCAGAAACGCAGTGGCTGGAAGGGGGCGCTGAAGGGGGACCCTTCCCCAGCAGGGCAGCTGCTCTGCCTGCACTCGGCCCCCCAAGCAAGCCCAGGGGTGTCACCAGCCCCAACTGCTGCTGGCCAGAGGACGGCAGCGTGGCAAAGTGGTCAGAGGCAGGAACAGACATATCCCCCCCCCCGGGAGTCCTTTTCAGTTTGAGGTATTCTTCTGCAATAAGCAATAAAGAAATATAATGAAACTAAGAATAAGAGCCAGAAAGGAAAGAGGACAAGTTCGGAGGGGGGGAGATCTGTGCAACAGTTCTTAGTGCAGTGACTGCTCTGCCCTCCACAGTCGCGGGGGGGGGGGCAGACTGGCTCTGGCGCTTGGACCCTGCTGGTGGGCTCCCCTTAGGGGCATCTGGTCGGCCAGATGGCACACCCCCCTTGGCCCGATCCAGCAGGCTCGACTTTGGATGTCAGCAGAGGGCAGGGTGCCACTCACCTTCTGGAGCCACCCAGGCTGGCGCATACATCCTGCCAGGGCACTGGAAGGAGAACTTGACGTCTGCCATGCTGATCCGGGCCGTCATGTCCTCATCGATCTGTGGGGGGAGGGAGGACACAACGGGGAGCTCAGCCTCCTAGAGACCCCACCAGCCCACTGAACCCCAGAAAGGGCCCCCACGCACCATGATGCTGCGGCTGTTGAGATAGTGGCGCGGGATGAGGGGCTCCAGGGTGTGCAGGAAGGCCATTCCTCGGGCCACATCCAGAGCAAACTTCACGGCCTGCGTCTGGTCCACCACAAAGTCTGCAGGGGGAGAGAGAGCAGGGGGGGACAAATATGGGGGGGAACCTGCCTCTGCTGGGGTCAGCACTTGCTCCTGAGCGCTGTCTGGAAGGGTGGGAAGGGCTTCCAAGGGTTGCCTGTGATTTAGGCTGCCCAAGCCAGGGGGCCACAGCGCAAGAATGGCATGAGGCTCTTGGACAGGGGCCACTCAGGCCCCCAAACCTTTTCTGGCTCTGGCCATCAACGCACTTTAGGCCTGGAAAGACGTAAAGGCAGCCAGAAAGCACTCTGCTCCCTCCCGAGAGCTACAGAGAGAGCAAATGATTCCTGCGTTGCCCGGGGGTGGGCTAGATCCCTGGGATCCCTTCCCACGTCCCCAGCAAGGCCCCTGGGGTGCCCCTGGAAGCAGGGTGAGGTATGGGAAGCGAAACTCACTGGTGCCTTCGTGGAGCACGTTGTAGAGGGAGCCGTAGGGCATCCAGTGGGTGAGGGTGATGGGGTGCGGAGCAGGAGGAGACTGGCAGGCGCCCAGGACCGGCAGCACGTTGGGGTGGGAGAAGATCCTGCGAGGGGAAAGGAGGCGAGTGGAGGAAGCAGCCCAGCCACCCACCGCCTGCGCTCACATGGGCAGGCAGGGGCTGGGGGTGCCAAGGGCAGCTTCTGACGATCCCCACGGGACCCCCCACCCACCCACCCACCTGAGCTTGGGGTACTCTTCATTGAAATCGCGGCTCTTGCGGGTCGTCCAGTCTCGGGGCTTGAGCACTTTGATGACGATGCCGTTTCCCTGCCAGCGCCCTTCCCAGAGCTGTGGAGAAGGCGGAAGGTCAGAGGGGAGTGGGGTGAAGGAGACGGGGGGGGGGAGAAGGGGAAAGGAGCGGCCCCCACCTCTCCAGACTGGTTCTCGTTGAGCTTGTGTCCCAGGGTCAGCTGCCGGAAGTCGATGCCAGCCAGCTTGTTCAAAGTCCCGTTGCCTAAAAGAGGAGACCATCAGCCAGGCGCAGCCTGCAGAAGGAACCCCCCACCGCCCAACCCACTGGGCAAGGAGAGTCCCCTTCTCCCCTCTGCCCCCCCCCGGCTCCCAGGTCTCCCCCTTCCTGCAGGCTCTTACGAGGTCTCGTCCGTGTTGTGCCCTTCCAGAAGGTGTCCTTGAAGGGGATGCGCGTGAGGCTCTGGCCCAACTTCTCTGCTCGCTCTGGAGGGGGTGGGGAGAGAAAACAGGGATGTTGCGCAGGTGGAAAGGGGGTGGGAAGGCCCCCCCCATAGCGCCAGGAAGCAGGAGGGGATGCAGAGGAAGGGTGGCAGGAACCAGCAGGGGAAGCCCAAGGGAAGAAGGCTCAGAGCCCTCCGGGGGTTGGGGCTGAGACCGTGGGGAGTGGTCAGAGGCAGGAGACTGGGAAGAGGAGGTGTGGGGAGAGGTAACAGGGTTTAGTCAGCCGGGATCCAGAATCAGAGGCAGAAGAAGGGCGGCCAGGAGGCAGAGATCAGGCAGGCTGGAGAAGAAGCCAGGTCGTGGATTGCACATAATGCACTCGGGGAGATATCTTGGCTGAAGAAGTGTGTACAAACGCTCTGAACAAATTAACAAATGTAGTCTGACCCAAAACAAAGGGGGGAAGTAGCTGAAGGCAGCCGCTGAGTAGGGAGGGCAGGAGCCGCGCTCACCTTTCAGGGAGTCCCGCAGGGGCGCCTTGGCCTTGTCCAGGGGTGTCTCCCCATATTTGTTGCAGATGCTGACCAGAGCCCCGCTGGCCACCAGGTCCTGAAGGATGGGGAGGGTGAGAAGCGGGGCGAATGAGTGTCTTCCCACGGAAGCCCTTCTTGCCCAGCCCCACTCCCCACAGGGCACCAGGTCTTCCACCAGCCCCACTCCCCACAGGTCACCGCTCCCCTCCTATTAGGGGGCTTTCATTTAGTTTTAAATTGTGTGAATTGGGGTATATGACTTTGCTTGAACAGAGCACGAATGTTGCCACCGCGGCAGGAAGAGACACATCAGCCCCAGGTGCCTCTGCCAAAGCAGCCCTCACCTCAGCCACCTGCTCCTGGGCCCAAAAGCAGGCGTAGTGGAGGGGGGTGTTCCCGTGCTCGTTCACTGCGTTGATGTCGGCCTTGAACTGGATCAGCTGAGCAGGGCAAGAAGACAGAGGGTGAGCTGGGGAAGGAAATCCCACTCCAAAAGACCCCCACAAAGTGAAATTCACCCACCCCCACCCCGGGAGGGAGATGCGCCAGACGGCCACCCTCTTCCCTCTCCCTGCAGGGGGCGCCCTAAGACCCAGAGGAGGATGTGGGGAAGCAGGGAGTGGGGACCGACCGGGAGCCTTGGGCAGCCCCCTCCCTGTGGGGTCCCCCCTACCTTCTGGACAATGTCCCGGTGGCCGTGGCTGGCGGCCAGGTGCAGCGGGGTGTCGTCCCCCCGGTTCATGACGTTGATGCGCGCCCCTCGCATGACCAGCATGTCAACCACGCTGGAGCGGCCTTCGCGGCAGGCCCAGTGCAGGGGACTGAAGCCGTGGTCATCGCTGCAGGGAGGGAGAGGGGCCTGCTCAGTGCCCAGGGCGGGAGAGGGGCCAGCCTGGCCAGGGGGCAGAGCTCCAGGGGTCCCGGGGCACCTGGTCAAGGCTGGGAGCGCCAGAGGCAGGAGCAGCCTGGGAGATTCTGGGAGCACAGGAATCCCTCCTCCCTCCCTCAGCTCACTCTTCCTGAGCCAAACGCAGGAGAAGAGGAAGACCAGGCCTTAAAAGGAGATCTGAGCCAGGAAGACGGGGCAGCCCCAGGCCCCAGCCGGGACAACAGCGAGGGGGCCAAGCAGATGGGAGCATCCCAGGGGGGAAAAGCAACCACTGGCCCGGAAATCGAAGGGTCGCCTGGTCCGGCCCCTGCAAGGCAGGAATCTCAGCTAAAGCATTCTTGACAGATGGCTGCCCAACCTCAACTTAAAAAGCCCCAAGGAAGAAGCGTAGAACAGATCAGAAGGGGATCCTGGCCGGCATCACAGACCCCACCCATCCTTCCTGCCTCCCCTAAATCCCTTCAAGCCTTGGGGACCAGACTTCGGGGGGTAGGGGGGGTGGCAGTAGCTGCTTCAGAGGACTAGGAACAAGTTCAGGACCAGAGGAAAATGAAGCCACCCATTTGCCTGACTCTTAACTCCCTAGAGGGATTTGGGGGTCGTTGCACCGCCCCCAGATTCAAGCTGCCTGCCCCCAGGGAAGGAGGCTGGCTCCTTGGGCAAAGGGCTTCTTCCTTTGATGGGCAGCCAGCCCTCACACTTCACCACACCCCCCACCCCAGGGCTCCTCCACAGCAAGGCTGAAATGAGGGGGGAATCTGGGCAGCCTCCCTCACTGCCCTCCTCCCCTCAGGGCTGGGCTGGTGCTTCTGGACTCCCGCCACCTGCTCTGCCATCCAGGCTGCCCCCCCCCCCCCAGCTCCGGCACCAGAATTCCTGCCGGCGTGTTTCGGAGCTGCGGTCATTTCCTGTCCCTTCCAGCCAAGGGGACGAAATGCAGGACGAAGGCGGCTTGGGGGCGCACAGGGGGTCTGGGGCTGCTCCCTCCCGCTCCCCACTCACCCCTGGTTGAGGTCGTTCTCTGTGTTGTCCAGCCAGAGGCGCACGGCCACGGCGTTGCCCTCCCGGCACTGGGTGAAGATGTCGTCCATGGTCCCTCCTGCCAAAGGAGGGCGGGGAGGGTCAGCCAGCGGTCGGAGCCGCGAGGAGCCCCCTCGCCCCGCAACCCGGCTGGCCCCCGCTGCTCGGGCGTCCCGGGCAGCTGCACCCCACCCGCCCCGAGTCACGGTCCCGAGCAGTCCAAGAGGGCGATAGGCAGCCGCCCCGACGTCCTGCTCTGGGGCCGAGATTCTGGGCTCTAGGTCCGGGCAGGAGCCCCCCGACACCGCCCTGCCGCAGCAGAGCCGCAGCGCCCGGCCGGGAGAGCCGCTTCTTCGGACCGGGGCAGGGCGGGATGCGGCGCCGCCCGACAGCTGAGCCCCCCAGGGTCCCGGGGCAAGAGAGCGGGAGCGGCCGCCCCGAGAAGGAAGCCGCCGCCCTCCCGGGCCCCGTCGGGCAAGGGCAGCGACGGACGGGCGTGGCCGGGGCTGCTGCGAGGCGAGCGGCCGGGCTGCCCCACCCCGACCCCGGGCGATCCCCGTCTCGCCGTCCCCTTTACCGTGCCCGATCGCGGCGGCGGCGGCTCCGTGTGTGGCGCGTCCCGTCGGCTCGGCTCCTCCCCGCCGCTCCCTCGGGCGGCTCCCGCCGGAGACCGCCCCCTCCCGGCCTCCGCTCCCCTCCGACGGCCCCGCCGCTCCCGCCCCGCCCGCCCGCCCGGCCGCAGAGGCTCCGCGGCAGCGGCCACGGGCGCCACCAGGCGGCGCTGCAAGGCGGGGGGCCCGGGCGCCCCGCCTCCGTCCCAGGCAGGCCCCTGGGCTCCGCTCCCCCCGCCCGCCCGCCCCGCCGCGCCCCGGGCACGGGGGTCTCTCTCCGCCGTCGCCCTCCCGGGGGGGGGGGGCGCGCCCCTTCCTCCGGCGGCCTCCGGGCGGCAGGGGGAGCCCGCGTGCCGCTCTGGCGGCGAGGTGGTCTCTCTAGCCTGCAGCCCGGAGACCCGGAACTTCCGCCAGCGTGAGCGCCTGGGCTGCTGCTGCTGCGGGGAGGATGTTCGCGGAGGCTCCGTGGGGCGGCGAGGCGGCGGAGCTGGAGCTGGCGGGCCCGCGGGCCGAGGCGAGTCCCTCCGGGGGCCGCCCCGCCCCGCCCAGCCCCGCCGCGCGCCGGCGCCTCCGGGCCACCCTGCGCCGCCTGCAGAGCTCGGCGGCGCCGCGCCCGCCTTCCCCGCCCTCCTCCGGCCGAGGCAGCAGCGCGTCGGACTCGGAGGCCGAGCAGCCGCCGGAGAGGAAGCGCCCGAGGAAGGGGCCGCCGCCGGCGGGGTCGCCCCCCGGAGCTCCGCAGCCGCAGCCGCCGCAGCCGCCGCAGCCGCGCCGCCTCCCGGCCCGGAAGGAGGAGCCGGCGCCCCGAGCAGGTGAGGCCGCTAGGCTGTGGCCGGAGGCCGAGAGAATTGCCCGGGGTGCAAAGGCGGGTCGGGGGGGGGGGGTTCGGCCGGGTTGTAGATCTGCAGGAGGGCTCGGCAAGCTGCCTTCTCGCGGGACTCTCGACGGCCATGCTCCTTTGCTGAGGTTCTGCTTGTGGATTTCCCATCAGGGTTGTCCACTGTAAGGCTATGAGGTTGGACTAGATTCTTATAATCTTATGAAGCATTCCCTGCATCTCAGTCCCTGGGGGCCTCTCCAGGTGGGGTGGGGCTGGTCCCTCTGCCTGGAACCCCACCAGCTGTCAGTGCACAGAGCCCTGGACTAGAGAGATCATCTGGGGCGTGGGGGGGGGGCGATGGAGCCCAGGGCTGAGCACCTCTGTCCTTGCCCTGTCCAGACAAAGCAGCTGGAGGCGGAGACCCTGAGCCCAGCAGCAAGCAGAGGAGCCCTGGGGCAAAGGACCCAGAGGAGGAGCCAAGGCAGCGGCTGACCAGGAGACAGTGGAAGAACCGCCAGAAGAACAAGCGTCGCCAGAACAGGTTCAAGGCAGGGCTGGGCCTTGAGGAGCCCCCTGTGGCCTCTGCAGCAGCAGAGGAGCCCCCTGCAGTCCCTGCAGCAGCAGAGGAGCCCCCCAGCAGCCAGGAAGATCCAGCAGGCCAGGAACTTCTCAGCGAAAGGGCAGCATCCCTGCGGCTGCGCATGGAGGAGCGGCTGGAGTCAGCGCGCTTCCGCTTCATCAACCAGCAGCTCTACACATCCTCCAGCCAGCAGGCAGTCCAGCTCTTCCAGGATGACCCTGAGGCCTTGGCGGTGTATCACCGGGGCTTTGCCCGGCAGGTGGCCCAGTGGCCTGAAAACCCTGTGCAGCGCTTTGTGCGCTACCTGCGCCAGAGGTAAGGATGGGGGGGGGGGATTGGCCAGCTCCCCCCCTTCAACATGTGCTGGTTAAGCAAACATTTGCGCATGTTGCAATGTCATAGTTAACGTATAAAAGTGTTTGACAGGATGGGTGCACGGTCTAACTTTGCCCCTCCCCCCACAGACCAGCATCACTCGTGGTGGCAGATTTCGGTTGCGGGGACTGCGTGCTGGCACGCAGCGTGCGGAACAAAGTGCACTGTTTTGACCTGGTGGCTCTGGACCCCCGAGTCATTGTCTGCGACATGGCCCAGGTACGTTGCGGGGAGGGCCTCCTCACAGCACCTGCCAGCTGTGTGGTGAGCATCCATGCAGGTGGGCTTTGCTTCACTGGAGGCTTTTAAGCAGAGCTTGGACAGATGGCCCTTGGGTGTCCCTCCCAGCTCCATGATTCTATGACTACCTCACACACATGGTTTTCTGATTGCGCCTCCCTCTTTTTGCTCCTTCTGTATAGGTCCCCCTGGATGATGCATCTGTTGACGTGGCTGTGTTCTGCCTGGCACTGATGGGCACTAACCTGCAGGAGATCTTAGAAGAGGCCAACCGTGTGCTACGAGTTGGGTAATTGTGGGGTCCTGGGCTCACTGACATGGGAGGGGCTGTGGCAGTGAGGGGGACACGTGAAATGGCTGATCAGGGCACTGCCAGCTCAGTCAAAACCTATGGCTGTCATATGGGGATGATGATATTTAATACCTATACTGCTTAATAATAAAAATAATACCCTGCCCATCTGACTGGGTTTCCTAGTCAGAAATATTAAAATATTAATAATATAATAATAGAGATATAGTTAGAATATTTTTAAGCGTTGTACAGAAAACTGAAATAACAGCTTAAACAAAAGATATTACTAAAATAAAGGATTATGTCAATATACATTTATTAATATTTAGACAATGAATTAATGATGGTTGCAAAGAGCCTTGAGGCAGTGAATTAGCTAAATCTCTTTAGTAGCAAAATTTCAGCATAACTAACTTGAATATTGAAAATACCACTATTCATGTATTTTCTATTTCAGTATCAAAACAGTCCCGAAAATATGCATGAAGCCCCCCCCGATCTAAAGTTTGCTTGCATCCTTTAAAATCAGTCCTCAGCATCAATTGCCTTTGAAAACAAGTCGCGAGGAGAAGGATGTGACCCTCTGGTCAGGAAGAGCTTTGGTGGGAGTGGAGACTTCCCAGGCAGAAGTCTTGGGTTCACCCACTCACACCCACCCATGGCAGCTCCAGGCAGAGCTCAGAGAAGGACCCCTGGGTCTGAAGCCCTGGAGAGAGAAGGAAGGCTGTCAGTGGCTACATGTCGGCCACAGGATCAGAGGCAGCAGCTCTGGACCATTGTGAATAATAATAGTAATAATAGTAATAATAATAATAATTTTATTGCTTGTATCCTGCCCACCTGGCTGGGTTTCCCCAGCCACTCTGGGTGGGTTACAGGACATGAAATACTGTAAAACAGACATTTTAAATTTCCGAAGGTGGGAAGGGGCTGCTTCCTCGGCATCCTCGGAGGTTTCCTGACGTGAAATGCAATAATAAAATAAGCAGGCATTCCTTGGACTGCTTAGGGGGAAAGGATGACCTATAGTATTTGGGGCCCCTCTCTTTGGAGGGCCCGGCCAAGCCTTCTGGAGGTGCCCTCCTGACACACACCGGGGGGGGGGTTCCCGCCTGCTGGAGGATTCCCTCGGCATCCCCGTTAGTCCTTTCTGCCCCCCCCCCCCGCCTGCCCATTGCTGGCTGACCTCCCTCCCTCCCTCCGTCTCCCTCCCTCCCTCCCAGGGGGACCCTCCTGGTGGCCGAGGTGGCCAGCCGCTTCCCGGACGTGCGGGCCTTCGTGGCGGCGCTGGCCCGGCTCGGCTTCCGGCTCCTCCGCAAGGTAGGTCTCCGCGGGCGGGGGGGGGCGGGGGCGTCCCTCCCTCCCTCCCTGGGGCCGCGCGAGGCCCCCTTCCGGCCCGCGCGCGCCTCCGCATGGCCTTCCCTCTCCTCTCCTTGCAGGACGTGACGGGCAGCCACTTCTTCACCTTCGAGCTGCGAAAGGCGGAAGCGGCGAAGCGGAAGGGGCGGGGCGAAGGGGCTCTTCCGGGCCTGGCGCTCCGCCCCTGCCTCTACAAGCGGCGGTGACGCCACGGGGGGCGGGGCTTCGTCCGAATAAAGCGCTTTTCTCTCGAAGCGGAAGTGTCTCGTCTCGTCTCGCAATGCCTGCTGGGGGCTGTAGTTGAGGGAGGGGCGGCGGCGGCGGCGCGTGGCCGGCGCAAGCGCAGTCCGGCCGAGTCCGGGCGGCGGCGGCAGCAGCAGCAGCAGCGATGTCGGGATCGGCGGGCGGGCCGGGCCCCGGCGGCGGCGGGGGCAAGCTGGACATCAACCGGGCCTGCGTGGCGGAGCTGGAGCGGGCGCTGGTCGGCATCGGGCGCCGCCGGGCCCGGGGCATCGTGCGCAAGAGGGAGGTGAGGGACCCCGGCGTCCGAGGGGCCCGCTCCCTTCCCTCCCTCCCCCCCCCTCCCCGACCCCGGGCCCCGCGGGGGCTCCTCTCCTCTCCTCTCCTCTCCTCTCGGTGCGTGACGGCGGCGCCCCTCTCCCCCTCCCCCCCCCAGGAGCTGAAGGGCTTCGCCTCCCTGGACGACCTGCTGCGCGTCAAGGGGATCACGGCGCGGATCCTGGAGCTGAACAGCCAGCGGGTGACCTGCTCGCCGCCGCCGCCGGAGCCCGCCCCGGCGTCCTCCTCCTCCTCCTCCTCCTCGGCTCCCGCGCCCGAGGCGGGCTGGGCGGCGACCTGGGCGGGCGGGGGGCGGGCGGAAGGAAGCCGAGGCTCGCTGAGCCCCGCGGCCCGCTTCCCCTCCCAGGCTCCGGAGGAGGAGGCGGGTCGCTCGCCGCCGCGGCCCGGGCAGCGGGAGAGTTGGGCGCCGGCCTGCTTGGCGGCCCAGGCGGAGCCGGAGGAGGAGCCGGGCAGCTCCTGCCCGCCGGGGGCTCCCGACTCCGAGGATGAGACCGGCGGCGGCGGCGGCGGCGGCAGCAGCAGCAGCAGCAGCAGCAGCGAGGGCGAGGAGAGCGGCGGCGGCGGCGGCAGCGACGTCTACTTCTACTACACGGTGGACGAGCGCTGGATCGACTACCTGGAGCGGACGGAGGGCGGCGGCCTCATCCGGCACACGCGGCCCAAGGTGAAGAAGGGGCTGCGGGGGGAGAGACCCCGGCAGAGCAGGAGACCCAGCAGACGCTTCTCCTCTTCTGAAGCCGCCTGGGGAAAGGAGCCCAGAGAAAGGACTGGGGCTCGGGGGTGCAGCAGCAGCAGCAGCAGCTGAGAGTGTCCATGCCAGGGGGCTGTGCAAGTGTTCGGCTTGGTCTTCTCTTTGGCCCAGGGAGGCTGGCAGGAAGGGAGGGTGAAGGGAGGGTGATGTCTGTGGCATCAATGCTTGTGCTGAGCGTTTCTCGGGGGTGCCGCCAAGGGACTGTGCTGACCAAAACAAGTGGGTGGGTGGGAGCACTTACATTTAATGCCGTCTTCATTGTATCTTTTTTTCCCTCCTCACTGGAGGAATTTTTGAAGTCGGAGCACATTTTCCTGTGCAGATTTTAAGTCTGCAATTCATGGAGGAGGGGCTGTTGGGGGCAACTAGCCACCATGGCTAAGCATGCTCTGCCCTGCACAGTAGGAGGCAGCGATGCCTCTGAAACCAGATGCTGGACAGGTGACCAGGGGTGGGGGGAGTGTTGTTCTTGGGCACTGATTGTGCCTGGGGGTTTCCATAACGGGCATCTGGTTGGCCACTGTGGGGACAGAGGGCTGGACTGGATGGGCCTTCTGATCAGCAAGCCCAAGAGGGTCAGTGTGGTTTAGACCTCACTCCCATTCACATCCCTTTTTGAATGTGCACAATGGGATGCGCTCCTGTTGCTTTGTCCCAGATTCTGCCAACCTAGCAGTTTGAGAGCATGCCAGTGCAAGTACATAAATTGGTACTGCTGTGACAGGAGGGTAAATGGCATTTCCGTGCGCTCTGATTTCTGTCACTGTGTTCCGTTGCGCCAGAAGCGGTTTAGTCCTGCTGGCCACATGACCTGGAAAAACTCTGCGGACAAACACCGGCACCCTCAGGGTGAAGCGAGATGAGCACAGCACCCCATCGTCACCTTTGACTGGACTTAAACTGGGGTCCTTTACCTTTACTTGATGGGCCGTTGGCCTCATCCAGCAAGCTCTTGTGATTCTCGGGTGTGTTCTGGCCATCAAGGCTCCAAGGATGAAAGGCAAAAGCCGTCAGGTGGGGAGAGGGCTGCCGGCTGCGTGCTGCATCTCTATTCCCCACTTCCTGTCCTTACAAGGCTGTTGTCCCAAAGCACAGTTTGTAGATCTGTGTTCTGAGAGAAAATGTTGAACCTTCCAGTCTTTTGGGGAGGCAGGAGGCATGGGGGCCCTGGCATGGCTGCTGTGCGGTGGAGGCAGCAAGAAGGGTGCCCCACTTGACCTGATGCGGCGCTGTGCATCAGGAGGGGGTGCTGCGTGCATTGCGTACCCTTTGTGTATCATAGCCTTTGCATTGCATAGCCTTTGCGGAGCTGAAGGGTTTCCTGGATCCGTGTGACTCCATTCCGCCCCATCTCTTTGCATTGCAGATGAAGCGCAAGTCAGAGAGCGGCCCGGATGGCAGAGCTCAGTCACCTGGCAAGAAGCTGTGCAAGGGCTCCGAGAGGGGCAGGTGAGGAGGTGGCGGGTGGCGCTTGGGAGCTCCTGCAAGGTGCCAGGGGAGACAGGGGGGTCTGTCTCCAGCAGGACTCTTGACTTGGGCCCCTGGCCATGGCATTCTCCTGACATACTTGCTTCCTCTCCAGAGTGCTGGGCCCGTGTGTCGCTAGCCCCACGGCCACCTTTGGGGATTTGCGGAACGCCAAGGCAGGCCAGGCGCGCTGCCGGCATGTCCCCCCAATGACACCACCCCCTGAGCTGCAGGACTGGCTGCGCACTTTCCAGGTGAGCGGCAGGCAGAGGCACCTGTGTCGGGGTGTGAGGTGCATGAGGCCCCGGGCTGGAGGCAGAGCAGGGCTGCGCTTTCTGGCTGGCTTGCCGCTGACCTTCCGACATTCAGCAAAGGCCTTTTTCCACAAGCCAGGCATTTGGCAGATGTTGTGCTGTGGTGTGTTTCTCATTTCCTATTTTGTTTTAGGGATTTGATCTTAAAAGTGAGCTGATGCATTGGTGGTGTTTCAACCTTTAGAAAACTACAAAGCTTTTGCTTTGATTGCTTTTATGGGCTGCTTTGTGGCCTTGGTTCTGGCGCAGAGACGGGCTGCAATCCTGGGTTTTGCGCTTGATCTCCCCTTACTCCTTTCTCCCGCCAGCGCTGGAGCGGCCCAGAGAAGCTGCTGGCTCTGGATGAGCTCATTGACCGCTGTGAGCCTCCTCAGATCAAGCACATGATGCAAGTGATCGAGCCCCAATTCCAGCGCGATTTCATATCACTGCTGCCCAAAGAGGTGAGTATCCTGTGGGTGGGGGACCTCAGAGGAAGAATGCAGGGCAGCCGAGGGGGGAGAGGGGGGAGTTGTTGGCTGAAGGTCTTGGTGGGAGAATGAGCCTGCAGGGTGTTGTTAGAAAGCCTTGAGCAACAGGTCAGGAGATCAGAATCTGAGCCACAGTCAAGAGGGGGGACAAGGGGACACGATAGGTAGTTGTAAAAGAAGTGAAGAAGTGTGCATGCACACAAAAGTTTATACCAGAACAAACTTAGTTGGTCTATAAGGCGGTATTGGACATTTTTTTTAAAAAAAATTCCCGACTGCGTCAGACCAACACGGCTACCTACCTGTGTCTAAAACAAATAAGAGTCAGAACTATTCATACCAGCTACACATTTTTAAAGTGAGCATGAAAACTCACAGAAACGCTAGGATGAAGTAACAGAGAGAAACCGGAAGAAGAGAACTTTATCTGAAGTGCAAATGTGGCACCAGCAGGAAAATTGAGTAGAGCCAGTTGCTTTAGCAGGAGATGAGACACATCAGAGAAGGAGCTATTTGATTTGATTACAAGGCCTTGGAAAACTTTTAACGGCAAGAATCAAAGTTATCGGAGAACCTGAAGGCCTGGTGAGAAGCTAAGAGCCAGAGTTCAGTTCCTGCCAAAGAGGAGAAGGAGCAGCAGCAGCAGCAGCAGCGGGCGTTGCAAGAGGGAGGAAGAGCAAATCAGCCCCCGAGAGGGAGGGTAGGAGAGAGCCTGGCCAGGAGCAAGGGGCGGGTGTCCCAGGCCTTGTCTCTCCAAGGCAGCTGCTCAATGTGCAGCAGAAAGTGATGGAGAAGAGGAGGAAGTGGGGGTGTGGTAATTGGGCAGGGAAATCAGGCCTCTGGGATCCAAAAGATTTCTGGGTGCTAAGGCAAAAGTTGGGCTTTATGCTCAAATTAGGCTTTAAAATGTAAACAGATGCAGAGTACAAAATCTTGGTTTTTTGAAAGTGATTGTTAAATGGTTTTAAATGGTGTTGTCATAAATGGCAGATGAGCTGAGCACTTTCAGTCAAAAGCTCTTTTTTCTTAATTTTTAAATATACAAACATTAAGGGGAGGCTGTCAAAGATGTCAAGGGGGAGAAGAGACAGCGGTCAATGGATTTAGCTCGCTTGAACGTCCGCATACATGAGCTAATGTAACGGACGCTCTCTCCCTGCCTCTCCAGTCCAAAGCAGAACTCCCCTTCTGAGGTGCAGGCTACCATTTTTAGAGCAAAAGTTGTGTCTCTAACACATCCAAAGAAAGCCAAATCAGACCGGAGTGGCAAGGAGGACAATAAGAAATGGCAGGAGGATGCTTGGAGGGCAAGAGATTGGCCCAGATGGTCAGGACAGGGAGCTCAGCCGCAGACTCTGTGCTGGATTGGAAAGGCAGGAGAGGCCTTGTGGGCTGTGAAGCAGTTTGGGATTGCGGGGCCACCGTGGCCCTGACAGCTGCTGTGTGGGAGGAGGGTGTGGACCACAGGCTCTGATCCAGCTCTCTTCTTGGAGGAGCATTGGACGGCTGCTTCAGATGTTCGGCTGTGTGGTGGACGTGCGAAGCTGCCCCGCCCAGCCCCGTGCTCTCCATGCCTGGCTTGCCATTTGCACCCAGGGAGGCCTTTCACGGGAGGAAATCTTGTCCCTTTTGCAGTTGGCGCTCTATGTGCTCTCGTTCCTGGAGCCGCGGGACCTGCTCCGGGCGGCGCAGACCTGTCGCTACTGGCGGATTTTGGCCGAGGACAACCTGTTGTGGCGGGAGAAGTGCCGCGATGCAGGTGAGGCTCAGCTCCTGCCCGGTGTTGCTTCCCGGCTGCCCATGGGCCTCCTCCCTGTCACAGTCACTTCTGCCTCCTGCAGGTATCGAGGAGCCCCTGAGTCTGCGCAAGCGCCGGCTGCTCAGCCCAGGCTTCATGTACAGCCCCTGGAAACTGGCCTTCCTGCGCCAGCACCGAATCGACATGAACTGGCGTGGCGGGGATGCCCGCCCCCCCAAGGTAGGGGACCTCCCTTGACCCCCACCATTGGGGTGACGTGGTGTGGGGTTTACGCACCTCGTCATGGGCTAAGACACTACTCTGGGATCTCCGGGGTGGCTGCACGATGGGGACCAAAGAGCAGGCTCTGCAGGAAGAGCAGCCCAATACCAGGCAGGGGCCAGGGCTCAGTGGTGGGCTGGGACAGACATGTGCCCCATACTCTTGAGAGCTGCTGCTGCTGCTGCTGCTGCTGCTGCTGCTGCTGCTGCTGCTGCTGCTGCTGCTGAGCTAGGTGGACCAGGCAAGCACCTTTGACTTCTGGCAAAGAAGATCCAGCTCCTGAACGCTGGGCCTGGTCTCAAGCCTTGGAGAACTCAAGGCCACTGGGCTTGGGGAGGAAGCCGCCCCTTCCCTCAACCGCAGAAAGGGGGTGCAGGGTGATGCTGGCTGGCCTGCTAATTCTCTCCCTGGACCAGGTTCTGAAGGGCCACGATGACCATGTCATCACCTGCCTCCAGTTTTGTGGCAACCGCATTGTGAGCGGCTCAGATGACAACACGCTCAAGGTGTGGTCGGCTGTCACCGGGGAGGTGAGTCTGGGAAATGGTGCTGTGGGCGGGGGTGGCTGTGGCTCCACCTTCCTGGCTCTGAGCATCTTCCTCCTCCTCCTCCTCCTCCCGCCGCAGTGCGTTCAGACCCTGGTGGGGCACACGGGGGGTGTCTGGTCTTCCCAGATGAGGGACAACATCGTCATCAGCGGCTCAACAGACCGCACCCTCAAGGTGTGGAACGCGGACACGGGCGAGTGCGTGTACACCCTCTACGGGCACACCTCCACTGTGCGCTGCATGCACCTCCACGGCAGCAGGTAGGTTGGGGGGGGGGGCAAGGCCGCTCCCGGGACCCCTCCTGCCCCTCCTGCCTGGGACTCAAGCGGCTTGTCTCTCCTCCCTCAACAGGGTGGTGAGTGGGTCCCGGGATGCCACCCTCCGCCTCTGGGACATCGAGACAGGGCAGTGCCTGCACGTGCTGATGGGCCACGTGGCCGCCGTCCGCTGTGTCCAGTACGACGGGCACAAGGTGGTGAGTGGCGCCTACGACTACACGGTCAAGGTCTGGGACCCCGAGACGGAGAGCTGCATCCACACCTTGCAAGGCCACACCAATCGCGTCTACTCCCTGCAGGTGAGGGACCCCGACCCCTTCCCTCCCCACCCCCTGAGTCGCACAGCCCCTCACTCCTCCCACCCCCTCTTGTGCAGTTTGACGGGACCCACATTGTGAGCGGCTCCCTGGACACCTCGATCCGCGTGTGGGACGCCGAGAGCGGCAACTGCCTGCACACATTGATGGGGCACCAGTCCCTGACCAGCGGCATGGAGCTGCGCGACAACATCCTGGTCTCTGGCAACGCCGACTCCACGGTCAAGATCTGGGACATCAAGACGGGCCAGTGTCTTCAGACCCTGCAAGGTGGGTGCTGCGGGCAGCTGGCTGGGCTGCAGGAACCTGAGACTCCCCATTGGCCCGCACAAAGTCCGGGGGGGGGGAGGGCTGTTCTCCCTCTGGGCAGAGGCGGCTGGGCATGGCAGCTGATGGCTGCTTCTCACCTTCTTTGCCCCCCTTCTGCAGGTCCCAGCAAGCACCAGAGTGCCGTCACCTGCCTCCAGTTCAGCTCCAAGTTTGTGGTGACCAGCTCAGACGACGGCACCGTCAAGCTGTGGGACCTCAAGACGGGCGAGTTTGTGCGCAACCTGGTGGCGCTGGAGAGTGGCGGCAGTGGGGGGGTGGTCTGGCGCATCCGGGCCTCCAACACAAAGCTGGTGTGTGCCGTGGGGAGCCGCAACGGGACCGAGGAGACCAAGCTGCTTGTTTTGGATTTTGACGTGGACCTGAAATGAGGAGGGCTGGACTGGCAGGGGGGGCCTGCGGGACGGGCATCCCCCCAGGCGTGAGTGAGTGGTGCCTGGCCGTGCACCTTATTTATAGCTTGGCTGCAGGGCCCTGGGCGGCTGGCAGAGCGGCAGAGCACCCAAGTCTGCTTTTTGTACACACTAATAATATATCACTTTATTTCTGTACATAGCTTTCTCTGTGTCATGTGGGTTAAGCCCGGGAGGGGGGAGGGGGCTGTCCTGGGGCGGGGGCAGGGCGCTGCCTTTGCCCCCTGCTGCTGTCCCCCTCCCAGCGCAGGAGGCTGACGGCGTGGACACGCTGCTGGAGGCACAGCTCAGGGGCCATCTTGGAAGGCAGGCTCAGGTGCAGGATGACGTGCTGGCTGCCCAGCGCCACAGGGACCTCGGGGACCCCCAGGTAGACAGGGCACAGGAACTTGCTGGCTGGGAGCTTGGGGGTGGTGCCAGCGGAGGCCATGTCCCAGGTCAGACGGGCGGCCTGGATCCAGATGGTGGGCAGCGGGCAGGGCTCGGCCGTGCGGCTCTCCTGCAGCAGCCCACTGTGGGCCTTCCAGAAGGCATGGCGCAGCTCCAGCCCGCTCAGATAGATGCCTTTCTCGGGGGCGCTGGTGGGGGGCGGCCCACTGGGAAGGACCTGCCAAAGGAAGGCAAGAGGGAGGGGGAAAGGGGGCGCTCAGGGACCGGGGCTGCGGGGCCTGCCGCTGTGCCCACCCCCGTGCCCGCCCTCCCCTCCCTCCCTACCTGCTGGTGCAGCTGGTAGCGGTGCAGCTCCTGCCTCTCCACGCGAGCCCTCTCTTGCAGCACGGCCAGGAGGAGGCGGCGGGGCTGGTGGAAGGCAGCCAGCTGGTAGTGGGCCACGAGCGGCCCGCTGACAGAGCCCAGGTAGCTGCACAGGAGCTGGGTCCGCTGCTTGAGTGTCTGCAGCCAGGCCAGGGGGGGCTGGGGGCCGGTGAGGGCGTAGGGCAGCCAGGGGCTGGGCAGGCGGCCCTGCTTCAGGTGGTAGAGGATGGTGCTGCAGCGGCGGGAGGAGCAGGGCTCCCCCTGCAGGCACTCCTGGGCGCAGCACAGGTCGCGGCCCACCTGCTTCAGCAGGGCCAGGAGGATGCCTGCCTCCTCCAGCAGGAAGCGCTGCAGGGGGCGTGGCCGGGGGCGGGCCTGCCCTTGCGGGGGGCACCCCTTCCAGCCCACCTCCCAGCCGCACTCGCTCAGCTGCTCCTGCAGCTCCTGCACCAGCCGGATCCCGTCCTGCAGCAGCTGCTCCAGGGCCCCTGTGTGCGGGCGGCAGGGGGCCCGGCGGGGCTGCCACAGGCCCTGGGAGGCCTGCAAGGCCACCAGCAAGGCCTGGCTCCGCTCCGCCAGCATCCGCTGCTGCAGCGCACTGCACAGGCTGATCCCGGCAGGCTCCATGGGGCTGGGCAGCTGCTCGATGCCGGCCTGGGTGGCGGCGGCCGCCTCCTCATCCGTGTTCCCTACAGGGTGCAAGGAAAGGGAGGGGGATCAGCAGAGCACCCAGCGCCCCCACCGACAGGCTCTTCCCAATTCATGAAGGGCCCCACAATGGCCACCCACAGCTGGAGGAAGCAGGCGGGGAGGGTGTTGCTCTTGTGCTTGAGTCCCGCTTGCGTGTTTCCCGCAAGCAGTGGGAACAGGATGCTGGGCCTGACCCAGCCGGCTCTTCCCATCTTCTCTCACCTGGGTTCGGGCAGCCGACGACTGTGGCCACGAGCTGCTGGAGGCTGGAGGCTGGCTGCAGGGGGGAGGCAGGAGCCAGGCAGGCCTGGCACAGGCTCTGCACCACTTGGGCATCACCGCTGTCCAGGATGTGGCCCCCGTAGAGCATGGTCCCTGCAGAGGCAGAAGTGCCAGCCGTGTTTCGGAGGGGGCCTTCAAGGCCTTGGCTCTTGCAGGCTGCCCCCTTGAACCCCTCACTCAGCCCTGTGTCCATACCGGCCAGCTCCTGCAGGGCTTCCTGGGCTCCGTCTGTTAGGCAGCTCAGTCTCTCCTGGATTCTGAGCCCGGCCAACACTTCCCCGTGGCTCCTGCAAGGGCAGCACAATCTCAGGCACAGGGCAGAGTCAGAGCAAAAACCACACTCCTGGCTTGCCAGAGTGAGGACCGTCTTGGCCCGGGGGGGGGGGGCGGGGGCTGCTCCCAACTTTCTTAGGGTCCCAGCAGCTGAGAGGAAGAGCCCTTGGACAGTGGAACAGAAGACCTGGGCAGGGGACGGGCCTCTCCTTCACTGAAGGATTTTAAGCAGGAGTCCTTAGCTGTGATTCCCGCATTGCAGGAGCTTGGACTAAAGGACCCTTGGGGCGCCCCTACGATTCTGGTTCTATGAAAGATTATTGGGTAAACTTCATTTTGGGATCAGTGGGAAACAGGTTAAGAAACAGGAAGTAAGAATAAATAGGTGGTTCTCCCAATTGTGGGATGTACAAAGTATTCCAGTGTGGCAGCCATGAAAAAGGAAATTTGCATGCGAGGGATCAGTAGGAAAGGAATTGAGAATAAAACTGCCAGTATCATCATGCCGTTTCAGGAATCTGGTGTGTGCCCACATTGGAAGAACTATATGCACTTCTGGGCACCTCCTCTCCCCTCAAAAAGGTCATTGCGGAGTTGGAAAAGATTCAGGAGGGGCCCCCTGAGGGGGTGGAGCGACTCCCTTACAAGGAAAGGGGGCAGCATTTGGGACTTTTTAGTTCAAAAGTGAGGGGCAACATGGCACACGGTAAGTGGAAAGGGGAAAACCTTCTCCCTCTTCCATAACCTTCAAGCTCGTGGATGTCCAAGATTCAGGGCAGATGAAAGAAAGTTCTTCCTGCAGCACACAGCCCGACGATGGCCCTCGCTCTCGCAGGAGGCAATGGCGGCCACCATCTCTAAAGAGGAGCCACAATGGCAATTCTCTTCCTCCACCATTGGGGCAGCTGCTGGAAGCCGCGGGAAGGGAGAGGGCTCTGGGGCTCCTGTTCTGCCTCTGGTTGGCCACGTGGGAACTGGAGGCTGGGCTAGGTGGCCTGATCCAGGCGGCGGCTCTTACACCCTCTGTGCTGTGCAGGACTGATGCTGGGACCTGTGCTTTTAAACTTTTTTTGTGAGGGTTGTGTGAGCAGTAAGGTTCCCAGGTTTGCTGTTGATACAAAATTGTTCAGGGTGATTAAACTCCAGCGGGATTATGAGGAACGCCAAAGGGATCTGGTCAAAGGGGCTATCAAAATGGCAAATGCAATTCAATGCAAGGAAAAGTGATGTAAGGTAAAGGTAAAGGGACCCCTTACCATTAGGTCCAGTAGCGGACAACTCTGGGGTTGTGGCGCTCATCTTGCTTTATTGCAAATGCAATACAGCTCAAGGAAAAGTGATGTACTTTGGGGCAAAAGAAACCCCTAACAAGTGGGGTCTGGACTGCTGTGGCCAATGCAGGAATGAGCTCATGGTGTCCCTTCCTGCTCAGGACCTTCTGGATTGGTCACTGTGAGAACAGATGGAGCCCGTTTGGCCTGATCCGGCTGCTGCAGGACTCCTTAGGTTCATCCTACTTGGCAGCTTCCATGGGTGCGTCCCGGGTACCCTCCAGTTCACCTGCTCTGGGGAGCCCTGTTGAATTCTGTGAGGCACAGGTAAGGGGTCTTCCTCCTGCTGCTGCTGCTGCTGCTGCTGCTGCTGCTGCTGCTGCTGCCGCCAGAAAGGGCTGCAGGGAGAAAGCCCTCGGCCTTTCCCTGGCTGCCTGTCAGCTGGGAGATCCAAGCCCTCATCCGCCGCTCCCCCCGCCCCCCACTCTGCTCCCCCCGCCCCCTGCAGCCAGCAGCCCCCTCTGGGGCAACCCTGTGGGCAAGGACTGGTTTGCTAGCCCACACAGGCAGCTCCAAGAGCAGGGGAAGACTGGGGAGCCCACAGGTGGTGATTCAGGGTGCTTTCCAATAGCATAAAGCAGAGGAGGAGTTTCCGAGCTCCCATGAGATGGACTGGCAGGCCCTTTGCCTCGCTGCTGAACAGGGCAAGCACCTCCGTCACTCACCACAGGTATGTCTCTGCCTGGGTCCACTGGGCATAGGTCTGCCTGTAGAGCAGGACCCCATAGAGGGCGAGGAGGGGCAGCCGCTGCTCTGTGTCTAGGTTCTGGGTTCGCCCCTGTAGCCAGTAGTGGCTGCGTGCCAGGATGCCCTTCAGCTCCAGTGGCATGTCGCAGAAGAGGGAGGTGGCACTGCGCTTCAGGAGTTCTGTTGGCACAGAAGAGAATCAACCACCACAGCAGAGGCCGGGAGGAACAGTAAGGACAGCCGAGGCCATGAGAAGTTGCTCAGCTTCTGTTTCTCCCGCAGAGGCAGGTGGAAGGCCCTGTGGCAGAGCCAGCGGCACTGGGAGAGCCCAGATGACAATGAGCAAGAGGGAGCGGGTCCCTGGGAGAGAGAGAGAGATGCAAAAGGGGGCAGTGCGCCTCTTTGCCCAAGGGGTAGGCAGGGTGTGGAGAAGCCCCTCTGGCCCTGCCCCACTGCGACATGAGCCAGCCTCCCTCCCTCCCTCCCTCCCTCCCTCCCTCCCTCCCTCCCTCCTCCCTGGCCTGGTACCTGGCATGGAATGAGGGGCATCAGCTGCAGTGATGAGCCACAGGCGGAACTTGGTGTGGATCTCGAGGCCTCCCCCTGGCACCTTGCCTGTGCAAAAAGAGGGCAAGGTGAGAGGGGCTTTGGCCGGGGGGAGGGAGACACCTCCCGCTGCTTCCATCCGCCTCACCTGAGGATTTCACCAACTGGTCCAGCAGCTGCAGCAAGTCGGGGTCCCAGTGCTCCTGGAGGTGGCAGTTGGTCAAGACCAGCCACTTGCCTCTCTTGCTGCAGATGGGCAGCGTCCGCCAAACCCGCTTGCAGGCATCTGGGGTGCCAAAGGAGATGACTACCACACTTCCCTGCGGGGTGGGGCCTGGTTACTTGCTCTGTCCTCCCAGAGGGACCCAACTGACACACCTGCACCCCTTGCCCCTTCCCCTCCTGGTGCCCGGCTCACCCCTCGTCCCCGCTGGGTGGCCATCTGCTGGATCCAGAGGAGCGGGTGCATGAAGCAGCCTGGCGAGCCGGCTGAGGGCGTGTGGAAGATGATGGGCTTGTTGGCCCGGCTGTAGGAGTACGGGTAGGTGATGGCCATTTCCTCGGTGAGAGACCAGCCCAGCAAGCAGGTGGTGAGGGCGGAGACCACGCTGCTCATGGCAGAGGGACACAAGATGCGCCACAGGATGGCGCGCTGGAAAGGCCTGAGGTGGGCGTGGCTGGGACACAGGGCCAGCCCCACCATGGTGGAGCGCAGGCGGAAGTACTCTTGCCACTGGGCGGCCTGCCGAGCCAGGGAGGCCTGCAACCCCTGGAACCCAGGAACGTTCTCCAGCAAGCCGCACTCCTCCCAGGCCTCCGTGCTCACCCAGCTGGGGCGAGGCACCCCGGCCGGCGGCTGCAGAAGCTCCTTGGCCGCCGGCTCCCGCAGGCCCTGGCAGAAGGCCAGCCACTCCAGCGGGGTGATCTCCCCAGAGACCTTCAGCGTGGCCAGGGCCCCCAGGAAGAGGTAGAGGAGGCGGTCTATCTCCCGCAGGCAGGGCACGGCCTCGGTCAGGCAGTGGTGGAGCATGGCCTTGCTGAGCTCCAGGAGGCGCGACTCCAGCGACTCCTGCTTGGTGGTCTCCTGGCGCTTGGTGGAGAGCAGCGCCTGGCGCACGCGGGCCATGCAGATGCTGCTGGGGAAGCTGTAGGAGGGGTGGAGGCGGCAGACCTGCTGCAGGGCCAGGTGCAGGGCCACGCCCAGGCGGGGCACCATCCGGTACTTGTTGCACAGCGCCGCCTGGTCCTGGTGCTGGGAGACCATGTGCTGGTGGGTGGCATGAAGGGCCTGGATCTGCGTCTGCAGCAGCCGCACCATCGGCATGAAGTTCTCCTCCTCCAGCAGAGAGCGCTGCGGCTGGGCAATCAGGGCCACCAGCTCCTCCTGCGGGGAAGGGCCACGGGGCTGGGCTGAGCGGCCTCTCCACGGCCGCCCCACCGCCCCACGCCAAGCCACAGGAGCCCCTGCCTCCAGCTCCTCCTGCGGGGAAGGGCCACGGGGCTGGGCTGAGCGGCCTCTCCACGGCCGCCCCACCTCCCCACGCCAAGCCACAGGAGCCCCCGCCTCACCTCCGTGGCCTCCAGCTTCCCCTCCAGCTGCAGGATCCCAAACTGCAAGGCCTGCTGGTTCTTCAGGATCTCCTTCCGCTCAGCCCGCAGGACCTCCACCAGCAGCAGCTCCTCCAGGGCCTCCTGGCTGAGGCTGAGGTCAATCACGTTCAGGCTCTTGAGAAGCTCGTGGTCCACCTCTGCAAAGAGGAGCCAGGCGGGAGGCAGGGCCCAGCCGTCCCAGGCACCCGCCTGCCTGCCACTCTCCGCCGATGGCTGGCTGCGGGGTGGAGGCACCTGTGGCTCTTGTCCCCCCACACTTTGGGGAACCCAAGTAGGTCGCTGCCGTGCTTTGAAAACGCAGCTTCCAATGCTGGGCGAGAGATCTGCTGACTCTAGCTTTGCTTCCCCAAAGCCTCTCACCCTCTCTGAGAGGGGAGCCGAAGATCGCTCTCAGGGTGAGCAGCGAGTGGCTGAGCCGCCTCCACCCACCTCAGCTCCCTGGGGAGGGATTCCACAGATGAGAGCCAGGAGGGCCCCTGGGCACCTCCCTTACCTGCAGCCAAAGCCTCCAGAGGCAGCTCAGTGCACAGGTAGAGGCGGAAGCAGGGGGGCACCTGCGCCAGGTCCTCCACTGACTTTGAGTGGAGGGCACCTCCGAACGATTCCTTCTGCATCAGCTCCTCGAGGGCTGGGCACCAGGGGACGTTCTTTTCAAAGTCCGTCAGCAACACGGGGGTGCCTGTGAGGAGGTGGGAGCCAAGCAGCACATTTGCCTGAGCTCCTGGAGGTGCTGGTGAAAGAGAACTGCACTCTCCCAGGGGGCGAGCGGCGGCAGGGGCACCACCTTCCTCCGCTCACCAAGGCTGGCTGCTTTGCAGAGGCTTTGCTCCAGGTCTGGGTCTGTGAGCGACAGGACCTCCAGGTTGTCTTCCGCGATCTCTATGGAGCTGCCCTGCTCCACCATGTCCGGGACCAGGTCAGAGATGGCATAGACCTGAGAATCCGCTGTAAAGAGGGGTTGGATGAGAAGCTCCCTGCAGGCAAGGCCATGTGCCTGACCCCCCCCCCCGCCCCCCGCATACCCCACTCACCCTCTTCCATAGCTCTGGATGTCAGCAGCCAGACATAGGCCTGCTTGTCGGGGTCCACCAGCAGAGGCCAGCGGTGAGCCTGAGAGTGGATGCTGGAGAGCAGGATCATGCCCACCAGGCGGCTGCTGGGGACCTTGGGCTTGTGGACCCGATCCCAGAGACGCTGCTCTGGAGGAGAGCTGAGCAGGGACGCCAGATGCAGGGGCTGTTGCACAGCCAGCAGCAGATCGCTGTGGGAAGCTGGGCCAGGGCAGGGCAGCTCCTTCTGCAGGAGCCGCCTCACGTCGTCCGGCCCGAGGGGGCCCCAAGCCCCGGCACACACCGCCTGCCACTTCTCCAGCAGCTCTTCCCGCCGCTGCGGAGGGAATGGGCCCAGGTAGGAGAGGCTGGCTGCGGAGAGGAGGGCATCGCCATAGACAGTAGTGCGCTGGGATTCCAGGTTCTAGGAAGGAAAGCATAGGCGCCAGAGGGCTGAGTCTCGGAGAACGGCACCCTCGCCTCACAGGGCACGGGGGGGGGGGGGACATGGGTGGACAGCCGCCCGCCCCGCTTACCCTTGTGACAGCTGTCCAGCTGGCCATGTGCTCGGCCACGGAGCTCTCGACGGTGGTGGCCTCCTCTTTGGCCTGCAGGGAGTGGGTGAGCTGGTGCATCAGCTTCTCCTGGCGCTCCTGCTTCTGCTTCAGCTCCTTGATGCGCAGCTGGGTGGCATCTCTCAGGTATTCCGAGTGCAGGCGCCGGTCGCCCAGCTCCACCTTCTCTGCGTTGATCTGGGCATCGCAGTACTTTAGCCGTGCGATGGTCGGCTGCCAGTCCAGCAGGGCCCAGTGGTACCAGTAGGTGGCCGAGATCCACTGGAAGAGGGCGGCAGCAGCCTGGCTGGCTCTGGATAGGCTGTTCTCAGAGATGCGCTCGTGAGTCACAGCCCGGCCCAAGGCCTCAAAGAGCTCTGTGGTGAGGCTGTCCTTGGGGTAGAAGACAAGATCCTGGAGGGGGAAGCAGAGGGAGGGAATGGGACCCTGGCCTGGCTTTTTCACCAAGGAATGAGGTGCAAGAAGCACTAGGCTGCTTGTATTAAAATGCCCCAAGCTAAAGCAACCGGCCTCCTGCAAATGGCCTCTCCTCTGCCTGGCTTCCCTGCCCCTTTGGTCACAGAGCATGGGAGCCACTCCAGAGATGCCCAGGCCCATGCAGAAATGAGGTTTTTTTGCCATTTCCCCTCCCATTCACCCAGTCTGCAGAGGCCCATTTGGAGCTCTTCACAGTCTCTACTTGTTTTAACAACTCTGAACAGTTTAGTATTGTCCGCAGACTTGGACACCCCACTGTGGAGCTCTAACTCTGAGTCGTTTGTGTGCAAGTTAAGAAGCTTGTGTCCCGATCCTGATCCTAGGGGCACTCCACATTACACGTGTATTTGTTCAGAGAACAGACCATCTATTCTTACTCTTTCCTTCCTGTGATTTAACCAATTCCATAGTCACAAGAGGACTTCTCCTCTTACTCCTTGACTGCTAAGCTTACTCAGGAGTCTTTGATGAGGGACTACAGCGGTACCTCGCAAGACGAATGCCTCGTAAGACGAAAAACTCGCAAAACGAAAGAGTTTTTCGATTTTTGAGTTGCTTCGCAAGACGGATTTCCCTATGGGCTTGCTTCGCAAGACGAAAACGTCTTGCAAGTTTGTTTCCTTTGTCTTGCAAGTTTGTTTCCTTTTTCTTAAAACTGTGCATTCACTTCGAGGAGCAACTCATAGCACGCGGTGTGGCAGCCTTTTTTGAGGTTTTTGAAGACTTTGGTGATTTTTGAAGCTTTTCCAAAGTCCGTGCTTCGCAAGACGAAAAAAATCGCAAGACGAGAAAACTCGCGGAATGAATTAATTTCGTCTTGCGAGGCACCACTGTATATCAAAAGCTTTTTGAAGCTTTAAGTGCACAATGTTGACCGAATGAGCCCAATCTATATACTCTCAGCTAGACTCTCGGCTCCTGTGGGCTTCTCTGTTCTTGGGTGCAGCCCTCCTTGAAAACCTTGAAAACCAAAAGAAATAAAGCAAATACCATGCAAAGAAGGAATTACTAACCAGAGATGTGTAAGCATTTACTGTTAACAACCAGTATGTATCAGAAAGAAAAGAAATTAAAGACAAAAATGGTTCAACAGGGACTTCCGGGTTAGCGCCATCGGCAATGGCGGAGCTCCTCTGACTGAGAGGAACCCGCTCCGCGAAAATCGGGTCTTGCCGCCGCGGCGAAGGCGGAGACCCTTCAAAAATCCCAGGCAGAGGAAGCCTGGGAACGTGGGATTTGGCTGACACCAGGAGCGCCCCCCCTACCCGCAGAGAAACCCCTTTTTGGGGGCTTCGAAACGACGTGGGGTGAGCGGCACGGTGTTTTGAATCAACCGCTATTTTTACGGAGTGAAGCCGCACAGCCGTCGCCGGAGAGCGCTGACTTTTTCTTGTGGACAATTGGATTTCAAATAATATCCCGTGAGTAGAACGGGAAATTAGGTTTTTAAAACAATTAAATTTGGCAAGGAACGGGGGAAGGTCTAAACAGGAAGTCCACCTCCCCCTTTTGTAAATAGACTGAAGCAAAGAGTTTGTTAACTAAAGTCTTGGAAAGTTCTACGTAAAGGATTAAAACTTCACTGATTGAAACTATTACTTATACTCCCTTTGGAAGCAGGGGAAGCCTGCTGGAGAAGGTAAAATTTAGGAACTGAAGCGTCACGTCTCCAAACCTGGGAGAGGTCCGCGAGGAGCCCATCGACGGTGAATAGAAAGGTTTGACAGCTAGCTGTTAAGATACAAAGAAAGACTTTGTTTCTATTGTCCATTTCTGCGTTTAAAAAGAAGGGAAGGCAATTGGAATTGTTATTAATTTACTTTTGAGACTTTTGGGACTGTGCTGGAAGGATTGATAGACTGCTTTCCTCTAGAGGGAGTTTTGGAACATTGTCACAAGAATGCAGCTGGGAGCCTAAAGATAAAAACTCTGAGAAATTAGCTTTGACCTTGGACATATCAAGGATGTCGGTGGAGAAAAAAGTTACGCTTGAGTTGAATAGGACATTTTATCTGTTGGGAAAGCTGCATGAACAGATAGATGCCATGGCTACCAGCGTTGATATTTTGGGAACAAAAGTGGGCATTAGTAAAGAAGTCAACAAGAATCCAGCACAAGAATCTTTCTCAATTGAACAAATTGAAGAACCAGAGAAGGAGAAAGTTGTTGTTAAAGTGATGCAAGGGGGAGCTTTAACCCTACAGAGACAATTGGAGGATTACATGTCGAGGCCTTACATGACTGTAATTAGGAGAAGCCAGTTTTTGGAGATGGGAGCCTGGCTTGATTTGGAAAATGAAAAGTGGAAAGATCACCCTATGTGGGGATCAAATGACTTTTGGGATATGAATTTGAGCCAGGAGGGGACCGAAGTTTCTGGGGCCTTTGGATTCGGAAGAAGTGTGGAACAAGATTGGGAATACTTTATGGGCCCTATCTTTAATTATGGAAATTATGGAAACTCGTTGGGTTGGAGCTCCCCCGAGAACTGCTTCTTAATATTAAAGATCATCAAGAAGATCGGCAGATGGGACATGAAAAAGACTTAAGAGCCTCAGATTTGAGATCTCCAGGTTGATGGACTGTTGTAAGCCGATGGAACTGTTGGCAGGGGCCGAGACCGGGGAGGGGAGACGGTGAAAGAAAATTGGGAATATAAAGTGTATATATTGAGAATTTTTTTTTAAAATTGTTTTTAATGAGAGATGGAGAAATCGTGGAATGGAATTTTTATGACCCTAGGGGAAATGTCTTAAGAGAATAGGTTTAAATATATCAGTTTTAATGAGAAATAAGATTAAATAAAGTAAAAGTGGATGGCTAATTGGTGAAAGAGAGAATGGAAAATTACAGTATATTAAGATAAATTATTAGGATAAAAATAAAGATGAAGGATTTGCTGAAATATCTATTTGAACTAGAAAACAAAGAGGGGAGGTGTGAGGAGGTGAAGGAAATAAGTCATAGAAAGAAATTATGTAAAGGTTTAACTTGTTTTTTTTTCTTTCTGTTTTGAGTGTATGTATTTTCTAATTCCCCCCCCCTTTTTATCTGTTTTTGGTTTTGGTTTTTTTTGGTTTTTTTTTTTTTTGCATTTTTTCATGGAAATGGCTTGGTTTTTTTGTATTGTGTTTTTGCTTTTTTTGTAATGTCTTAAAACCTGAATAAATATTATTCTAAAAAAAAAATAAACAAAAATGGTTCAACAGAAGTGACTGAACCTAACAGATATATCCAAAATACAGTAAGAGGAGGGGGAAGAACTCTGTTGCAACAGAAATATAAAGATCTGCCTTGCTTTCACTGGATCCTGCCTCCATCCACTCTCCTCTGGTTGATCATGGCTTGAGGGTGTCGCCGGGAATCACCCCCCCTTCCATTGTCACGTGTATCACACAAGCACCACACTCACACATACACGCATCTCCCCTCCCCAACCCTAGAGATGTCCCTTTAGAGGGTCACCTCTTAAAAGCCTTCCGTAAATAAGGAAGCGCTAGCCTGACAGTTTTCCGCTATAGCGCTCCGCATCGCCCTATCTTTAACCTGAGTAGACCGGGCGACTACCGCTTCAACCAATCAGCATTAGCGAACAGCGCCCCTGGTGGCGGCTGCGCTGGTACTGCAGCCGGCATTCGCTGTTTCCCTGTTTGACAGCTCACTGATACAATGTTTCCGAATTCAATCAACCATGACTGATCCAATCAAGATCTTGCTACATTGTTTCCTAAACTTGGGGTTCGTTTGAACTTCAAAGTCTTCGCCGTTTTATATTCATCAAAAATCAACCGTACGTTGGATTTTCATCGGACCACTTTTATTTTACTGCATATCTCTAGGGCTATCAAAGGGGGGTGACCTGATGCTGGGCAACCATAATCCTTCGACTGAGCGGTCACGTACTCAGCGATTCCTCTCGGTTGTCGTGACTGCCTTGATAGCCATCATGATGGGTCCAGACAGGAGGCTATCAAGGACACAATAAAGCTGCACCTTTTAGTGTATTCTGCGCGGACTCTCACAAAGGGCTCTGACCGGATTCCCCTCAGGGGGCAGGAAACTTTGCCCTTCTCTTTTGTTCTTGAAAATGACTCATGTGGGGAGGGGAGAGGAGGCTCCGGCCAGGTGTCAGGACACTCGGATTACCTGTGTAGCCCCTCCTCGACTCCTCCTAATTTTAATGTAATCATGATGTAAATATGATGTAATTCTGGGGGTGTAGCTTGAGGGATTAGCAACTAATAAAAGTTAGGATCTTCTTTTGTTCGGGGCTTCCATCTTGCTTCACCTCGTGGGCGGTGGGAGTCCTGTCGCGACAGTCTTTCTCTTAATAAAGACCGAGCCTACTGGCTGCTGTTTTGCTCTGAATTGCTCTGGTCGGTGTCTTCATTTGTCCAAGAGAGCCCTCTGATTTTCCGGTAACAGTTTTGGCGACCACGAAGGGACCCTTAGTTCTCCTGCAGAGGTGAGAGGGGAGATAGAGGGGATCGGGCGCCACTGGGCAACTTTAGCCCAGGGATCCTTTTTTCCTCTCCCTGCCTCCTCTTTGCAGGCGGTAATCAACCGTCACCAGAAGCCCGACCAGAGAGAGCAAAGGCGAGGTAAAAGCCGGCTAAAAGAAAAGGATCCCGGGATCTGCGGGGGACATCTTCGAACGTGAGTATGGTTTGAAGTAAAACACATTGGGAGGGGGGTGGAAAGTAATATCTCCACGACAGCCAGACTTTCCTTCTTTCATTTCTGACGTTACCTTTCGGAGTCGGCCAGGAACGTTTAGCTCTATTCTTTTCTCCCCCGATTCTCCCCTTTCGGAAAGTGGCCAGGGAGGGCGCGGAACTTTACTATCTGATGTTGCCTCTCGGAGTCGTCTAGGAACATCAAATCCTTTCCCTTTCTCTCCCCCCAATTTCTTACGCGGAACAGGTCCGGGGAAATTGTGGTAATTTTACTGTTTTCCGGCGTTACCTCTCGGAGTCGTCCAGGGACGCCTTAATCTCTCTATCCCTTTTCTCCCCCGTTTTCCGTCTTGGAATTGAGTCCGGGAAAGTGTGGCCCTTTACTGTTTTCTCTGACGTCCCTCTCTCGGAGTCGTCCGGAGGCGTCCTTCAAAGCGCTCTCTCTCTCTCTCTCTCTCTCTCTCTCTCTCTCTCTCTCCTAATTATGCAAACGAAGCTGCCCCTCCTGCCTGGCGACCTTTGTTAGGGATGACCTGGGTACGTGAGAAAGCAAGGTCATTTGTTTCCTTTCCAAAACCTTCATTTTCTCGGACCCTAATCTGGCATTGCACTGCGCAAGCGTCCAGTAGGGGTTTCGAACTTAGTCTCAAAGGCTAGGCAGGAGGCTGTCGTGGAGGGAAAAAGGGGCGGCTCACGGATTGGGGCCCCACACTAGGACCAGTTGTGTAAGCAGTACTGCAGTAGAATTCTAGGATTTGTGTTTGAGTATCGGGTAAAGGAAGAGACCCGTGAATTCAAGGCTGATGTTTGAGAATTATGGATGTTAGGTTAATTGTGGTTCAAAATAGACGAGAATAGGTTCAATAGAGATAAACCGAGGTACCTCAATTACTGAAAGAACTCTATTTTCTCTACCCTTTTTCCCCTCTCTCCCTCTTTTTGTTTGTTTTCCTTTGTCTGTTTACCCTTTGTCTGTAGTGTGCATCGCTAGCGAAACCCCATTTTGTAGAAAAGAGTAATGGGAGCCCACGCTTCTCAACACTCTGACTGGACTCCTCCTGGTGACAAGGCTTCTACGAAGCCTTTCCGCTCTAGAGAGGACTCCGATACCCCTCTACAATTTGTCCTCCTAAATTGGAAGGAGTTGAGAGGGAGAAAGGAACTCTCCAAATCCAAGCTGAGGGATCTCTGTAACATATCGTGGGTCGCTTTCACCCACCACCTGGAACCACTTTCCCAATGGCCGCTTCATGGTTCCTTTAACCTCATAAGAATGCAAGCACATAAGTCCTACTTAGCCGACGAAAAGCCTCGCCAGCTCTACTACCTTAACCTCTTCGTTGAAGCCCGCGAGCTATTCCAACGTCAGCAAGTTCAAATCGCCCGCCAAATGGCTGTTCTAAAAACGGCTAGGCCACCCCCATATGATGAAATCAGGGCCCAAGAAGAACAACTGGATAGGACCCTTGTTCCCTTTTACTACCCTGAAACAAGAGCCCCCCCCCGATTACCGGGACCTAGGGCGGGAACCAGCGGAGGGGGCACGGAGCCCATGGAAAATATAACTAGTCCTGCTGCTATTGACCCTCCCAGAGGAGGAATAGCCGAATCATTGCCTGACACCTCCCCGAGTACATCTAAGGCGGGGGGAGATCACTCTAAATTAAATGTCCTTGCCCCTCCGAACGGACAACTTAATAATGAAGGGCCAGATGGACCGGTCTCCAGCAGGACCCGAACAAAGGAAAACCTACTAATTGGGGAGGCAGAGGGCGTTTTCCCATTGAGGGCACTGCCCATACCACCAGTGAGGGCAGGAGATCCACCCCGCATGGTGTTCACGCATCAACCTTTCCTCACGTCCGACCTCATGAATTGGTCCGACAAGATGCCCTCCCTGCGGGACGACCCCGATAAATGCCACCGCCAAGTGGCCACCATCTTCTCGACCCACAACCCCACATGGGCAGATGTTCACATGCTACTCGGGGCCCTCTTTAACGAAGCGGAAAAACGAGAGATCTTAGCAAAAGCAGGGGAAGCATTGACTCGGGAAGGTTATCAACCGAATCGACCCGCCTCCATGGCCCCCCTGACTACCCAGACAATACTAAACGATCCGGACTGGGACTATAATACTGACGACGGGATATGGGGTTTAAAGATATTCAAAAAAGCCATCTTAGATGGAATTAAAGCTGCTGGTCAGCGGACTGTAAATTGGACTAAAGTCCAAGCTGTCCTTCAAGGACCCGAGGAACATCCATCAGACTATTACAACCGTTTGGTCTCCGCAATAAAAACCTGGGGGGGAATAGACCCGGAGAGTCCCCAACATGAAGTCATAGTTAAAGGCTTCTTCAAGGACCAAGCGACGGCAGACATAAGGAAAGCCCTAAACGCGCACCTGGGGTACGATGGAAAGACCATAACCGAAATTCTTTCCATCGCCAAGTCCGTCTTTAATTCAAGGGACGAGCGGAGAAAGAAAGATCAGAAGCCTGACTCTCCGCGAGTGTTAGCTTATGCAGGAGGGGTCCCCCCTTACAAAGACAAAAGCAAACCAAGGGGACCCGAACTCCGAGACCACCGTATCTGCTACATCTGCGAAGAAATAGGACACATAAGGAGATTTTGCCCCTTGCTAACTGAAACTACAAGACCAGAGTACAGGGACACAAAAACATACAGACCTGATTATAGGGACCCTGTCTACCCCAAGCCCAGGGAATCAAACTCCTCATATGGATATATCCCACCTATAACCCAGCCGCCACATCGTGCGGGTCCACCCCCTCCACAACCAAGACCCAGGAACCCCACTCAAGATCCTATAAATCCCTTCAAACCGACAAACCGCACCACTAATTCAACTCATGAAATGGTGATGGAAGAATATCAACCGCATTGACAACTAGAAGCAGATCCCGCCTCTTTCCCCTTTCTTTGCCCCGTCTTGCAACTATCATCCTCCGATCCAATCTGCACTATGCAAATCGATGGCCAATCGTACGATTGCCTCTTAGATACGGGAGCTGCCTATTCCACTCTCACTAACAGCCATTTGATCCCCGGGGAAGAAACCAGAACTGTAATGGGGCTGGATGGAATTCCCCGGAACTGCCCTCTTTCCAAACCTGCAAAGGTTTCCGTTGGACCTCCCCGTCAACCTCTTGGGGAGGGATCTGCTCTGCAAATTAAACGCCACCATACAGTGTGGCCAAGAAGGGATTTATTTACACATGCCAAACGAATCCCTCTTCAGCTTTCAAGGAATCCTACAGGAAGCCCACACTACAGCAATTGATCTTCCGCCCGAATTACTAAACAGCGTTTCTCCTTCTCTATGGGGAACCGAGTCAACCTCCGTGGGGCTCCTAAAGTCCGCAATACCAGTAAAGATCAACTACAAGAAGGATCTACCCTTCCCGTGCACTAAGCAATACCCACTTCCCCCGGACGCAATAGACGGACTGACCCCGATGATTGAAGAATTCTTGAGGATGGGAGTTTTAGTCCCATGTGCCTCTCCTTGTAATACCCCCCTTCTTCCTGTCAAAAAGCCCAATACAAACCCCACCAAATGGCGCTTGGTACAGGATCTCAGGCTCGTGAATTCCTTCGTCATCCCCAGACACGCTGTAGTCGCGAATCCACACCATCTTTTAAGCACCATCCCGGAGGGAACTGTGGTCTATTCTGTCATAGACCTATGTTCCGCCTTTTTTAGCATCCCCGTGCACCCAGAAAGCCAATTCCTCTTTGCTTTCACATGGCAGACAGGGCAACTAAAGTGGACCCGCTTACCCCAAGGATATGTAGAATCCCCGGCCATTTTCTCATCTATACTACACCAGGATATGTCAGACGTAACCCTACCTGGAGGTTCTGCCCTGAGGCTTTACGTTGATGACATCTTACTCTGTGCACGGGACCTGGAATCCTGCAAAAGGGACACTATAGCCCTCCTAAACATACTAGCACAAAAGGGACACAAAGTATCCCCGAAAAAGATACAATATTATAAAAAGGAAGTTAAATACCTCGGCCACATCCTAGGGGAGGGCACCCGCGCACTAACTACAGACAGAATTGAGGCGATAACCAAATTACACCTACCAAAAACTAAGAGACAACTCCGAGGTTTCATTGGAATGAGTGGATTCTGCCGAGCATGGATTCCGCGTTACGGAGAATTCACCCGTCCCCTTACAGCAATGACACACGACAATGCCCCGGATCAATTACAATGGTCTGCAGAGGCGCTTGAAGCCTTCGAATCTATTAAGAGAGAACTAAGAACCTCACCTGCCCTTGGGCTCCCGGACTATAGACTGCCCTTTTCTCTATACGTGCATGAAAATAAGGGAGTAGCTTCGGGTGTCCTTACACAACAATTTCAAGGGAGGAATAGGCCCGTCGCTTATTACAGTCTTCAGCTGGACACTACTGTACTAGGAAACGTGGGATGCCTTAGAGCTGTAGCAGCTGCAGCCCTGCTGCTAGAAAAAGCACAAGAAACTGTCCTAGGGCACGAACTAACTGTGAACGTTCCCCATGCTGTCGCTACCCTCCTTAGCTTGCAAGGATGCCAACGTTTCACAATACAACGCTTAAACAGATACGAGGCCATCCTCCTCAGTCCATCAAACGTCACCATAAAAAGAGTAAACTCTCTCAACCCTGCAACCCTTTTGCCCCTCCCTGACGACGGCACCCCACATCACGATTGTTCTCAAATAGTCCGCCATGTGGAAAAACCACGGGAAGACCTTGACTACCTTCCTTTAACAGACCCTGACCTCATCCTGTATACTGATGGGAGCTCCAAGGTTGTGGGAGGGGAACGGAAAAGCGGATATGCCATAGTCACCGACAGCGAGATCTTAGAGGCACGACCTGTCCATGCCAAATACAGTGCGCAAGCGGCTGAACTAATCGCCCTGATCAGAGCTTGTGAATTAGGGGCAGGACAAAGAATTACCATCTACACAGATTCAAAATATTGCTTCGGGTTGGTGCATGCCACAGGACAGATCTGGTTACAAAGGGGTTTCTTGACTGCGGCAGGTACTCAAATTGCACACGCATCCCTAGTACAGCGCCTCATGGACTCTATACACCTTCCTGAAGCTATTGCAGTAGTACATTGCAAGGCACATACGAAAGGGAGGGACTCAGTCTCAACAGGTAACCGACGTGCCGACCACGCAGCTCAGGAGGCAGCCCTTCAGTCCCTCTCTGCAGACAATGAGTTCCAGGGACCACAAGTTTTATCAGATGTAAATTTCACTGAGATGTACAAAACTGCGACCCCAGAGGAGATCAAAAGGTGGGAAGAACAAGGGGCCCACTCAGAAAATGGCATTTGGTATTTTCCGGATAAAAGACTCATAATGCCCAGGCTATGGGTACCCAAACATTTAAGGGTTCTGCACCAGTGCACCCACTGGGGAAGAGAAAAACTTATCGACACAATGCAGCGTTGCTGGTATGCCCCAGGTCTAGCTCTTGCCGCTAAGGCTGCCGTAAAGAATTGCCACACTTGTCAGAGTTTTAATCCAAAACATACCGCCAGGTGCCCACCGGGGGCAAGACCATGGGCTTTCGTTCCATTCGAAAGCCTTCAAATAGACTTTATAGATCTACCCCCTTGCCAAGGCTACAAGCATGCTTTGGTCATCATTGATCAGTTGACTGGGTGGGTGGAATGTTTCCCTACTCGCAGGGCAACTGCACACATTGTCGCAAAGAATCTAATACAAGAAATCATACCCCGCTTTGGAGTTCCCAGACACATAGACAGCGACAGAGATTCACATTTCACATCAGATATAATCCAACAAGTCGCGAGCGCCCTGGGGGTTAAATGGAAGTTACATACCCCATACCATCCTCCTTCCTCCGGACAAGTGGAGAGAATGAACCAGCAGCTAAAATCACAACTAGGAAAACTTTGTAAAGACTCCGGCATCAAATGGGTCAATGCCCTTCCACTAGTCTTGCATAATCTAAGAGCATGCCCCTGCGGAAACCTAAAACTATCTCCTTATGAATTACTATTCGGAAGACCCTCCCCAGTATATAATACCCAGTTTCCAACATCAGAGTTAGAGGTGGGCGAGTCAGAATTAACTAAATACGTAATACAGCTCCAGAAGCAACTCATTCTTCTCCACAAATACGCCGCCTCAGGCCAAAACATTCCTTTAGATGAGAACATCCACCCGTACCAACCAGGGGATTGGATACTGGCAAAAACTTACCATAAGGTACCCCTACAGCCCACGTGGGAGGGCCCCTACCAAGTACTTTTAACCACTCCAACTTCTGTTAAGGTAGCAGAAAAGACAGCCTGGTTACATCACACTCGCTGCAAGCCCGCTTCGCCACCCGAACCCGCCTCAGACGACTCCTCCTGCTACGTCCCAGGCCAACCGGCAGACGACGACACTGATATAGAAGAAGACCAACAGACCGGACCAGATCGGGGCACGAATCAAGCCCAACAGACCGGACCAGATCGGGGCACGAATCGAGCCCAACAGACCGGACCAGATCGGGGCACGAATCAGGCCCAACAGACCGGACCTGACCCGCCACATACATCAGCCCATTGGACCTCCGAAATAATCACAGCAGCCGACCAGGACGACCAACCCCCAGTTCGCCTCAGATTTCATAAAACACACGCCCCATTTGACAGCTCTACATCTTGACAGCTCTGCAGTTTGACAGCTCCGTTTGACAGCTCTACATTTTGACAGCTCTGCAGTTTGACAGCTCCGTTTGACAGCTCCGTGGCCTGACAACACCCGCTATTTACAATGACAACCACCATACCCACCCTGCTCGTCCTTTCTATTACCTCTACTCTTTCTCAAAACACCATAACAACACACGGCTCATGCCCTGGATTACCAATGGAATACAAATATTTAGACTTTGGAATTGTTGATATGGTGAAAAGAGGTACACCGGACCGCCTAGGAGATTTTGATTTCTGCTTACCCGAAACCCGCGTTCTCCTTTGACATTCCATACTACCGACCCTCGCTATTCACCAAACCTGGGAACTTTTTATTCGCTCACCCTCATACCTGCCACTTGGCAAACTCATCCTCACCAGAGATGGCCCTTGGAACCGAGCCCACTGCCTCAATGGTTTTTATGTACTCTTTTCTGATGGTACACCCAAACAAACTCTAAACTGGACACTTCTGGACAATGGTGGCGGTGAGTCAGTCTATACTGACCGAAATCACCCCACAGACCACCTAATCCATGGGTTTTACTGCCAACGAGTAGATTCCACTCCCCGCCAAACCATCCTACAGGGAGTTTGCCTCCGAAGGTACTGCTGTGTCTGGGACATCGGACTCGCCTCCAGTTGGGACGGGAAAGCGTACCTTGAAGGCTGGCATCACTCCGTTACACCTCCAGCAGAATGGGACACTACAGGACCCCAAAGATGTGGAGGTCTCACCACGAACCTCACCTACCTGCTCCGCCAAGACCCCCTCCACCCCCCCGGTACCGCACCTCGACAAAGGGGGGAACTGTCAATATCCGAAAACCCTGACAATAATGACCTTTTATCCACTTGGCACTCCAACACCTACGTAAAACTGATCTCTCAAATTGCAAAACAGACAACGACCAATGAGTGCTGGATTTGTGCCAATGCTCCTGCACACCTCCACAGCGGCATACCATTTCTTGGAGTACCCCTCACCCTGCAACAACACCTCTCCGCTGATGTGCAATCCTGGAACCTGACTGCCGTGAACTTGACCCACCAGTACATCTACCTAACCGGACCCACAACGGGTGACCTTTGCCGGAAGTTCAGCGGGAATGACAAAGTCATCGGCGAGAGCACCTGTAAGTACACCATTGATATTGCTCTAAATGGCAGGATTACCCTATGGCACCAAGGCAACCCCTCTACCCACCCCACCTTAACGTCCGCCTGGAAACGCGTGATAATAATAATAATAATAAATGCTCCTGCATGGACTTACCTGATTCCTGGAGCCCCTCCCCGGTCTCCCACTGTTTCTTCCGCACCTTCCTCACTGGCCGCATAGACTCGTGCCTACAGGGGTTGTTCTGGATTTGTGGCCACCGCGGCTATGTATGGGCCAGTCCCCACTCCCGCGGCACTTGTTATCTCGGCCTAATCTTACCTGGAGTCTGGGTCACACAAGACCTACCCCCCGGGAGGAGACGCAATAAGAGGGCAAAGGACTTATCGCAACTCTCCGACGTGGCAGCCAATAGTGAAACTTATGGCCGGGCTCTCTTTCCTGCGTATGGAGCCGGCTCCAACCACGTCGATATCCTTAAATTAACGGACATCCTACTAAATTTCATGGAAGAGTCCAATGCGGCTACTCAATCTATCCTGACGGAATTAACGGAAGTCAGGCAGACTGCGATACAGAACCGCCTTGCTTTGGACTCCGTTCTTGCCTCGACAGGAGGCGTTTGTGCCCTTGTCGGAACCGAATGCTGCACACACGTGTCCGATCAAACCCTAAATATTACTGGACACCTTAACAACATCCACAAACTAACGGACGAGCTTAGAGACATCCAACATGAAGGACTGTCAGATACCCAGTTGTGGAACTGGCTGCCTGGGTCTGGCTGGATAAAACAACTCCTAGGGAACGGGCTCCTGATCCTCATCACTGTAACCATCTGCATTGCTGTCTTCTGCTGCGCAATCCACTGTTTCCCGATGTGCTGTCAAACTTGCGGCTCTTGCCTTCCAACCCATCGCCCGCGATTGACGACCACCTATAGACCGCCAGCACCCGGAACCCAGTCGACCCCCATCGAAATGGGACCCTTGAAGGACCTCCAGAATCTAGACTCTAGGTATGACATGTCAAACTTTTATTGATTTGTGCGGAGAGAAGGATTGCGCGGTTTTCCTACCTTCGCAATCTTATCTCCGAAGGGGGGAACTGTCGCCGGGAATCACCCCCCCTTCCATTGTCACGTGTATCACACAAGCACCACACTCACACATACACGCATCTCCCCTCCCCAACCCTAGAGATGTCCCTTTAGAGGGTCACCTCTTAAAAGCCTTCCGTAAATAAGGAAGCGCTAGCCTGACAGTTTTCCGCTATAGCGCTCCGCATCGCCCGGAGGAGCAAAAGGCAAGCCCCACTTTTTCTACAACCCTTGAGGGATAATTTTATATATACAGTGTAATGTTTTCTTCCTTAAAGATATTCCCCATGCTTCGTGAGGACTGCAGTGATGTGTTTGCAGTATCTCTCTTGTGCTCAATTACTTTCCTGTTCTCTTACTGCAGCTGATGGTTTCAGGTTTTATCCACTGGTAGTTCCATGCTAATCAAATCCACATTTGCTGTTTCGCTAGCCATGCCTCCCCACCCCCTCCCAGGAGGAAACAGGCTGCTTTTGCCCCTCCCTTTGTCAAGGACTTGGCGCAGCTGGAACAGCCTCTTGGTCTAGGCTAGGGTCCAGAGGGGAAGTGGGGCCTTGCGGCTCTGGCTGCTGGGCCAGCCCCAAGAGCACAGGAGCCACAGGAAGGGCTCTGGGCCTCACCTCATAGAAGTTGTCCCTGTTGAGGAGCAGCTTTGCATTCTCCCAGCCCGGCTCCTGCTCAAACATCAGGCAGAGGATGTCCGTCACCATGACCACAGTCTCTGGCGGCTGGCGATAGCTGCGCAGCTCCTCAATGTCCTGCACCCGCAGCATTGCCAGGGCCTCCTTGTAGTCCTTGTTCACCTGAAAAGAGAGGGGTCACTCTGGGGTGAGGCGGGCAATGGCCTTCAGGCTGGGCTTTCCTCACCTGCCCCCTCTGCCACACCTCCCCCCCCATGCCCCCATACCTTCCTCATGGCCAGCTCCCTCCCCTTCTCCAGAGCATCCCGCTCCTTGGTAAGAGCGTCGATCCGCACTTCGTACAGCTCACACTCCTTCTCCTGCTGCTTCAGCACCTCCTGCTCCCGCTCCACCTCCCGCTGACTGCAGATCACTTGCTGCAAGGCAAGGAGGATAGGTGGGGTGAAAGGAGACCACCCTAAAGCCACCAACCCCCTAAACCGCAGCAGTATCTCCAGGACACCTGGCTGACGCTGGCTCAGGCCACATCCAGCCCAGCGACCGGTTCTCACTGTGGTCGGCTCTGGTGCTCCTTGTGGGAAGCGCACTGGCACGATGGGTGCCCAAGAGCCTCTCTCACACATAGCGGGGGGGGGGGGCAGCCTTCTCTGATGAGGTGCATCTGCCTCAGTTAGAGTTTAAAATATCCCTGTTCAGCCTAGCACTGAGGAAAATCCACTGTTTTAAAAATCTGTGCATTGCTTTTGATTGTTTTGCTATTGTTTGCTGTCCTGGGCTCCTTTGAGAGGAAGCGGGGAGGGATAAATACCTAAGAAATGATCCACCACAACTTGGATTCTGGGCCCTCTGACGCCAGAGAGACGACGGCCATCCTCACGGGAAGACACACCTCTCGACTCTGGCCTTTGTCAGCTAAAGGATTTTGCTTTGTGGGACCCACCTTGCTTTTATATATTTAGATACTTATATACCACCAATTCATACGATAAAATATAAATTAACATCAAAGTCACTAGCCAATCAAATTCAAGCAGTTGCATAGGCTAGTCTGCATAAGAGAAGTCTTCAAGAGAGACTTGGAAATCCAAAGCCAGAGTGTCTCCCGCGTCTCTGCTGGAAGAGGGGGACTGGCAGCGCTGAACGCCCGACTCCTCAGGGAGGCCACTTTGGGCCCTGCAAGACAGCAGACAACCAGCAGCACTCCTCCAGGTGACCTGCGATGGAGCTGGGACCCAAGGGCTCCTCGAGTTGTCAAGGGCTTCATATATTAACACAGGACCCTTCAACCTGACCCACGTGTGTGGGCAGACAGTGCAGATGCCCCTGTCAGCAGCCAGGATGCGACCTTCAGTGCTAGCTGGAGCTTCTGGACCAAGCTCACAGGCAACACCTCATTGCAGTAGTCCAGCGTGTGGGCTGCAGCTAGCTGGTCAGAGGCATTCCTAGCCAGTTGCTGGAGCCTCTACTGAAAAATGTACCCAGGAGTACCCCAAGCTATGTGTCTGCTTTTTCAGAGAGAGGGCAGCCCTGCCCAGAACAGACAACTGATCTGACTCCTGGGCATGGAAACCACCTTCTCACACAGCCTCTGTCTCCCCAAGATTCAAAACACCCAACATGCTGTGAGCCAGGTTGGCCTCTATGGTTTGTCCAAATCCACTTTCTATAGTTTCTAACCCTCCACAATAGAATGGGATAAAAGACGATTTCCCCTTTCTTCCTGATGCCATTCTGAATATCCAAATCTTATTTACAAGCCTTGCCCTGTTCCCAGCTTCCTTTCAAATCCCTCTTTCCTGCAGTTCCTTCTGCTCCAGTAAATTGGTCAGTGCCAGCCCAGAAGAGAATGCTCTGATGGAGGAGACTCTATGGGCAGCCTCCCCTTGGGAAGACTTCCAGCTCTCCACAAAACCCAGCTGGTGGGGAAAGGCAGCCCTCAGCAGACGCCTTGTCTTGCTCTGCTGCTGGGGCAAAATGGGCTTCAGTCGCTTTGGAGGAGCAGCTCTTAAGCCTTTTGAACCAGGTCCTTCACTTGAATATGGCGCCCAGTGAATTCCAGGTGCTGGGAGCTGAGAGAGTTGCAAGCAGGCAGGCAGGCAGGCAGGCAGCAACTGAGTGGAACAGGACTGGCCGACCTCACTCACCTCCTTGATCTTCACCAGCTTCTGCTGCAGGAAGCGGACGTCCCGCGTGTGTTCCTGCTGCTTCTTGCTCACTTCCCCCATCTTGTGCAGGGCCATCTTCATCCTGCAGGTGGGGGGGGGGAAAGCACCCCATGAGGGGGTCTGGGGCACAGGACTCGGGGGTCCAGCACCCACCCAGGCCTGTCAGTTAATCTGGTTGCCTGAAGTCCCTTCATAGGATGCCTAAGACAGATACGTGACGCCCTCTGAACCAGGGATGCCTACAGAGAATGCAACTGGGGGGGGGGGGCTACTGAAGTTCCTCTCCATGGGGTGAGGAGGCAATCCTTAGTTCTTGGCAACTCTTGCTTCCCTTCAAGGGCTCCTCTCCATCCCTCCTGCACCCATGAACAAAGGTCTTTCAGGTAAACTCACCTATCCTGTGAATCAAAGTCCTGCAAAATACTAACAGATGGACCTTCTCCGTCACTCTTCCTGGCCCTTTTTATTTATTAATGCATTTTTCAATATACATCATACAGTGGCACCTCGGGTTAAGTACTTAATTCATTCCGGAGGTCTGTACTTAACCTGAAACTGTTCTTTTTTAAAAATGTTTTAAAGTTTTTATTGTTAAAATAATTCAACATTAATACACATATATTACAAATATACAAGCATACAAACATACATTTCATACAACATTCCTACAAACCTACAACATACCTACACTCAATCCCACAGATAATTCCTTTTCCCAGCACCATCCACCACCCTTCTGTTCTTAACCTGAAGCACCACTTTAGCTAAAGGGGCCTCCTGCTGCTGCCGCGCCATCAGAGCACGGAGTTCTCATCCTGAAGCAAAGTTCTTAACCTGAAGCACTATTTCTGGGTTAGCAGAGTCTGTAACCTGAAGCGTATGTAACCCGAGGTACCACTGTACATTCATATTTACATCCTATCAAATCCTGTATGGACTTCCCAACCTATCTTTCCTTGATGCCCTCTTACACATTATTATGTTTGTTATACCTCCATTTATTATCTAATCCAAAGGTTTTCAACCTTTGGGGGTCCACAGCTCCCTTGACCAACTCCCTTCTTTCTGCGGCCCCCCTGTGGGGCTCAGGAGCCCAGTTGTGCCACCCCTTGCCTGCAGAGCTGGCAGCCTCTCACCCTTTTGGAACCCCCTCCCTTGTGGAGTGTTCCCTCAGCCCCCACCGCCCCTGGTCTCTGAGCCACCCCCCACAATCCAAGTCCCCCACCGCCCCTGGTCTCTGAGCCACCCCCCACAATCCAAGCTTCCTCACACTGCCCCACAAGGGCCTTAGTGGCCCATTGGAGACAGGCCAAAGCTGAACGGGAGGCAGCAGTGGCAGCGGCAAACACAAGAAAGGCCAGCGCAGCGCATGTGAAATATACTCGGAGTCGAGAGTGGATTTCATGCTCTTTATTCAGCTCATAGTGGTGAGGAGGAATGCAAGTTCCCCTAAAATATCTGCTTTATATTCATTATTTACTCAATGGGCTGCATGTGATTGGCTAATTCCGGGATTCTCCTGTAGGCCAATCAGGTTGTGGATTCACTTCCACCTGGAGCTGGATTGGGTGGCCCCTGCAGACCAATCATACTGCTGCATTGTTCCTAGGACCAATCAGACTGCTGCATTCTGAATCCTATTGTTCTAGGACCAATCAGACTGCTGCATTCTGAATCCTATTGTTCTAGGACCAATCAGACTGCTGCATTCTGAATCCTATTGTTCTAGGACCAATCAGACTGCTGCATTTTGGATCCTATTCAACTCAGCATATAGCAGCCTGCCTGGCTGGCCTCCCCCTTGTCTGTCCATTCCCAGCAACATGGGCTGGCGGGCTGGGCTCCTTCACCCACTTGCTTGCTTACTCCAAGGTAGCCTCAGCTCCTGGCAACCAGCATCCCCTGACCAACCCCAGGGACACCATTCACCTGCAGCCATGCAAGCCTTTGGGAGGCAGAGATGTGAGGGGCCATCAGAAGAGGAAGGGAAGGAAAGAGAGGCAGAGGCCAGGGTTGCCCACAGCACCCCAACCATCATTCAGGGCACCCAGGGTGCCATGGCACATAGGTTGAAAACCCCGATCTACTCTTTTCTCCTTCTATTCATAACCCTTACTTTTGTTTGCTGCTGCTCACATATTAATCACTGCTGGTAAATTTATCTTGATATCACATTGTTTTAAATATCCCTCAAATTGTTCCCACGCTTGTTACTATCTTTCCTTCTATATTTCTTACCTTGGCCCTTATGCTTGCTAGTTGGATATATTCTATTAGTTTAAGTAGCCATTGGTTCTTTGTCGGGGCAGCTTTCTCTTTCCATATCTTAGCGTACAATATTCTTGCAGCATATTGAGTGTATTGTGCGCTCAATACACTCAATATGCTGCTACACTCAATATGCCAGCAAGTTTGGAAAACTCAGCAGTGGCCAGAGGATTGGAGAAGATCAGTCTACATCCCAATCCCAAAGAAGGGCAGTGCCAAAGAATGCTCCAACTACTGCACAATTGCACTCATTTCACATGCTAGCAAGGTTATGCTTAAAATTCTACAAGGCAGGCTCAAGCAGTATGTGAACCGAGAACTCCCAAAAGTGCAAGCTGGATTTAGAAAGAGGCAGAGGAACCAGAAACCAAATTGCAAACATGTGCTGGATTATGGAGAAAGCTAGAGAGTTCCAGAAAAGCATCTATTTCTGTTTCATTGACTACGCAAGAGCCTTTGACTGTATCGACCACAGCAAACTATGGCAAGTTTTTAAAGAAATGGGAGTGTCTCATCACCTCATCTGTCTCCTGAGAAATCTCTATGTGGGACAAGAAGCTACAGTTAGAACTGGATATGGAACAATTGATTGGTTCAAAATTGGGAAAGGAGTACGGCAAGGCTGTATATTGTCTCCCTGCTTATTTAACTTATATGTAGAATTCATCAGGCAAAAGGCTGGACTGGATGAATCCCAAGCCAGAATTAAGATTGCCGGAAGAAATATCAACAACCTCAGATATGCAGATGACACAACTTGGATGGCAGAAAATGAGGAGGAATTAAAGAACCTTTTAATGAGGGTGAAAGAGGAGAGCACAAAATATGGTCTGAAGCTCAACATCAAAAAAACAAAGATCATGGCCATTGGTCCCATCACCTCCTGGCAAATAGAAGGGGAAGAAATGGAGGCAGTGAGAGAGAGTCTACCACCTCCCAAGGGAGTCCATTCCACACAGTTCTGTCAGGAAGTTATTTCTGATGTTTAGTCGGAATCTCCTTTCTCTATTTGAAGATGGCTCTCTATTTGAAGATGGCTATCATATCTCTCCCAGTCTCCTCTTTTTCAGACTAAACATACCAAAATCTCTCAACCGCAGAATGCCACGGCGAGGCTCCTGATGGCAAGGCTCCTGACGGGGTCCTTGCCACAGGATCACATTCACCCAGTGCTTTACCAGCTGCACTGGCTCCCGGTGGAGTACAGGGTCAGGTTTAAGGTGCTGGTTTTGATCTTTCAAGCCCTATGCGGCCTAGGACCCTTGCACCTATGGGACCGCCTCTCCTGGTATGCCCTGCGGAGGACCTTAAGGTCCACATATAACAACACTTTGGAGGTCCTGAGCCACAAGGTGGTTAGATTGATCTCAACTAGGGCCAGGGCCTTTTCAGTACTGCCCCCGACTTGGTGGAACGCTCTGTCACAAAAGACCAGGGCCCTGCGAGACTTGACATCTTTCCGCAGGGCCTGCAAGACAAATCTGTTCCACCTGGCTTTTGGTTTGGGCTCAGACTCTCAGACTAACCCTTATGTTTCCCTCCCCGTATGGTTTTGATTTATGGGCTACTACTAAAATGAGGCTGCATTTTAAATTGTATTTTAACCCTTATTTTAATTAACAGGTTTTCCCCCTTTCCTATTATGTTTTATTGTAATTTTATTGGTGTTAGCCGCCCTGAGCCTGGTTCTGGCCAGGGAGGGTGGGGTATAAATAAAAAAATTTTATTATTATTATTAAACGTTCCTCATAAAGCCTGATTTATAGACCCTTGATCATCTTGGTTGTGCTCCTCTGCACACGCTCCAGCTTGTCAATAAATATCCTTAAATTGTGGCACCCAGAATTGGACCCAGTATTCCAGGTGTGGTCTGACCAAGGCAGAAGAGAACAGCACTATGACTTGCCTTGATCTGAAACTAAACTTCTGTTCATGCAGCCTAGAGTAGCATTTCTTCATCTCAATATCACACTGAGCATTTGGACTAGAGGGACAACAGCAGGTCCCCAGGACTGAATCACTCTTGGGGTCAATGGAAAGGCAGATTCCTGTCACCAGAATACTGATGACGTCATGCTCCAAATCCCTTGATGATGGCTCTCAGTGGTTTGATGTAGACATTAAAAGGTACAGCAGACAGAATGGACCCTTGTGGGACTCCACAGCCCCAGAACCAAGAAACAAACTCCCAGTGTAAGCCAAGAAACGCACTGCTTTCCAGTAGTGACTGAGCAGGGGTGGAGCCCCCATAACAGGGCCTCCACATCCCACCAGCTTGAGCTGCTCCAGAATGCCACAGCCCAGCTCCTGGCCCCACCCCAAGGCAGCAGCGTGGCTGGACCCAGGGGCCTTACCTGAAGTCCCAGGAAGTGAAAACTGGGTTTGCTGGTGTCACGGCTGCGCCCACCTTCCCAGCTGAGTGGAAGAGCCACACTTACCGATCCAGCTGCTTGGCATTCTTCTCCTGCAGACTGTTCAACAGCAGTAGGAAGGTGTCCAGGAAATCCAGGAAAGTCTTGGGGCTGACGAGGGGGAGGTGGGCAGCCAGGGAAGTCATGTATGCCATGGTACAGCAATGGATCTGGGAGGCAGCCTTGGCCGTGCGATGCATCAGGTCCTTGAGGTCATGCACCGACGTCAGCCCTAGCAAGAGAGAATGGACATATCTGCCCAGGTCAGAGCTTGGGGTGGGGTGTCCATCATGGAGACAGAGATTGGGACGCTGCCCTCACCAAACCAAGGAGAGTGGAGAACAAGTGGGCAAGCAAGCAGGGAGTGGGGGGTGGCGGCATGGTGGGCACAGGGCTGTTTGCTGTTGCTGGAGGGACAGGAAGGAGTCCCCTTCCTCCCCACTCCCAGCTGCTGCTTCAGTGGCACCCACCTCGAGTGAGCTTGGTTGAAGTCTTCTGGTGGTACATGAGGTGCTTGGAGGCCACTGCCACCAAGGACTCATGGCTCCATGGCTGATAGACCTCCAGGCTGCTGAGCACTTGGGCCAGGGCTGTGGCTGTGATGGGCGGCAGTGCCAAGGAGCCAGCACCCCCCAGCAGCAGCACCACATGCAGGTTGGCACGCACAAACTGGAAGAATCTGCAAGGAAAGCCAGAAGGCAGGACCTGAGCCCTGAACCAAGTCCTCCCTTGCCAACCCCCTGGGCCAAGGGCTGCCCCAGCCCCACACCTTTGCAGAATGAGCTCCTCTCGCATGTTCCGCTTGATGTTCTGGTTCTCCTGCAGCAGGGCCTGGATGACAGCCATGGTGTCTTCTGGGCTGTAGAGGCCAGGGCACGTGCCCTCGGCCATCAGGGCCAGTAGCAGGTGCAAGTTGGCCAGGCTTATGCCAGCGTGCACCAGCAGCAGCACTCGCTTGCCCATAATGCCTGCCTGCCAACTGGCCAATCGCAGCAAGGCCAGGGCCCCTGCCTCATCCTCTTTGGCAGGTATCTCCATGAGCAGCGAGGCGGTGGCACGAGCAGCCAGAGCCACGAGGGTCCTCCGCCCTGTGCAGCGGGCAAAGGAGACGATGGCCCCATGCCGGTCAGGGCCGCAGAAGAGCCGGCTCAGGCGCACTATGTGCTTCAGCGCCTCCAAGCACAGCAGGAAGTTTTTGGGCAGCAAGTGCTTCAGCTGCTTCTCCAGGGTCTTCCAGAGCTTCTCTTGGTAAGGGTTGTGGGTGTTGGGGCTGTAGGAGTCGGGGCCCAGGTCCTTGCTGAAGACGACGTCCCGGAGCTCCTCACCTGGCTGCAGCAGGAGGTGGGAGGGCAGCAGGGGGCCGGTGCTCTCCTTCTTGGGAGAGCCATGGCGCCTGGCCTTGTGGAGGTGAAGCCGGTTGGGGGATGCCCGGCGCCGGTCACGTGGGGACCGGCCCTGGGAGGCAGGGGTCTGCTTCCTTGCAGCTTCCTCTGCGGTTTCCGCCTCTGTGGTCTCGCTCTCTAGCTCCAAAACAGCCAGGCCTTCTCCAGGGTCTGGGCGGTCCAAGGCCAGCGCTGCTGCCTGCTCCACTGGGTCCCAGGGGTCAGGGCAGCCCACCTCACCACTCCAAGGGAAGAGGGGCTTCTCTTCTTCTGGCTCCTCCTCCGCTGCCCATTCTGCATCAAGGCTGTTGCTGAAGCTCCTGCTGGGCAAGTGGAAGGCGATGCCAGCTCTGCTGGGCGGGTGGTGGTCCTGGTCCCTGGGGGGGCTGGAGGACCAGGTCCTCTGCGCCACCCGAATGACATTGCGCTTGGCACAGAAGACGGTTATGGCGACGTCCATCAGCATCTGCTCGCAGAGCTTCCGCTGCTGCTCCCTCTGCAGTGGGTCACAGAAGACACACAGACACTCGTGTATCCAGAGGCGGACGACCAGTCGGGTGCTGAGGAGGGCAGTATAGCCCGCCCCCATGGTCATCTTGGCCACCCCAGAGGTGCGCCGGCTGGACGCCTGCTTGAAGTTCTGTTCCTCCAGGGGACTGCTGAGGTGGATGCCTGGGCGGGGCCGCAGCAGGAACAGCCCCTTGAACACCTTCTGGATGTCGTGCAGCGAGAAGTGGAAGAGGCAGCAGGAGGGAGAGGGCGGGAACAAGCTCTTGGCCATCTCATAGGCATTGATGGTGGCCCTGACCAGTGCCAAGGCCAAGTCATTTTGCCGGGTCAGCAGGGGGAACTTCTCCAGCCAGCACAGAACAGGCTCCACATACAGGCCCAGCAGGGAGTCTCTGGTCATGAGCGGCAACACCACAGTGCTGAAGAGCCTGCCAAAGCGAGGGCAGAGGGGCAGGGCGCCTGTCATGGGCACGGAGAGTGTGCCAAAGCAGTTGAAGCCGGTGGCCGGGCAGTGCTGCACCTCCAGGGTCTCTCCGTGGTAGAACTGCTGGTAGCTCAGAGCCTGGCGCAGGGACTCCACCACAGGGCTCGAGCCCCGGGCTGAATCTGGACAAGAGGAGGAGGAGGACCATAAGAGCTGTGGCAAAATCCCTCACCGCCTCCCCACCGAGCAGGGAGAGGACGTTCTCCTCCCCAGCCCCCTTGGCTCACCCACAAAGGCCAAGTGCAGGTCCTCCACTAGGAAGAGGCAGCGTCCCTTGGCAGCTGCCCCCCGCCCGGGCTTGCCCTTGTCTCGCGCCAGGCTGAGGAAGCGCTTGTGCAGCAGGTGGCGCAGGTGGGCTGGTCTAAGTGCAGGGGTGAGGCAGACCCGGTGGTAGCTGTGGTTCGGTTGCACCAGCATCTCTGCAAAGGAGGACTTCCCGCAGCCCGGCTCCCCAACCAGCAGGACTGGACGCTCGCTGCTCAGGAGCAGGTCCACCACGAAGAGCGCCCGCTCATGCTGAGGAGGGAGGAAGGAATGGCAGAACACACATGGGCTCCCCAGCCAGAGACCCCCCCCCCCGCAAGGGGCTGGCCCTACCTGGGGCTGCAGGACAGAGAAGGCGACTGGGAGGACCTTGACACGGTTGGATAGATAGGACCCGTTAAAGGATTCCAGGGTGCCATCTGCTGCCAGGGGGCAGAGGTCGAAGGCGGAAGGCCCAGTGGGGAGCTTGATGGAGAACTGGCTCCTGTGCAGGGCCTGGCGGGCAAAGTGCTCAAAGAGAGGCCAGTGCCTGGAGGAAGACAAAGGGCAGGGGAAGAACTCTTTGAAGCCCCCAAGACCGCAATACCAAAATGCTGCTCCACCCACCCCACCCACCGGCATGGCTCACACCCTGCCTGTTCAGCACCACCAATATAACAGAATCATATCAAATCGTAGAGTTGGAGGGGACCCATGTACAGTAAGATGTTCTGGCCCCTGTGGAGAGTCCGAAAGCAGCTCTGCTGCACCACTGTGATGCCCACAAGGGAGAAAAGCCCAAGGTCCAGAGTGCAGAGGAGAGGAGAGGATCTTGGCTGCTGGCCAAGTCTGAAGTGGGTCTCTCCAAGCCCTCCTTGTCGTCGCAGGGCCTTGCCTGGGGGCAGGGGCATAGCATGGGGGGGGGGGCCGGGGGTGGTTGCCCCAGGAAAATAAATGTTAGGGGCAAAACATTTCAACCAGGAAGCGACCTCTCCAGACAACAGAACAACTCTTCTTTTCTTTGCAGCTGTAATTTCCTGGGTGACGTGGCCCCATTAGGCAGTTGAATGTGTGTGTTCTCCATCCATTTCCCTCCCACCCCTCCGAGTGGCCCTGGGCACTGGCAACCCACGCTCCACCACCAGACAAGGGGGGAGGGGCTGAAGAAGAGCTTGGGATGGTCTGAATGAGGAGAGAGGGTTTTGGGGGCAGAGACAGAGCCCTCTTGCCTCCATGCAGGACCTCCAGTGCCACTCACCTCTTCACCTGCCCTACCCTATGACGCTGGGATGCCCCTTGCTGGCTTCTCCCACCCGCTTTGCTCCTCCAGTCCTCTCCCCTCCCCCAAGGTCCCTTCCTCATTTCTCCAGCCTCCGTGCTGCCCCCTCAGTACACAACATCAGCTAGTTGGCAGCTGGTGCCCGGCTGTCTCGGGAGACTATGGAGGAGTGTGCCTTTGGGGGTGAAGTCAAACTGTTGGAAGGTTACAGCACCAAGAGGACAATCTCTTTCCATACACTTACTGTACCCTTCTTCCCTGGCTCTCCCCTGCCCCCACGGGCCATCCTTAGGTCTTCCCCCCACCTCGTGAGGCAAAGAGTGCAAAGAGTCCAGAGTACCTGGGGTGCAGGTGGCCTCCGAAGCCCCAGATGTAGGCAAAAACAAAGATGCTCTGCACCAGCAAGTGGTGGTGGGCAGGGACGGTGTCGTCCAGACTACGGGACAAGGAGGCAGTGCGGCTGTCCAAGACGGTGCCCTTGGAGTCTGTGGGGAAAGGGCTGGGGTGAGCTGGGCTCCCCCCCGCCATGCTCCATGCTCAACAGAGCCAGGGCTTCAAGGAGCCTCTCCACCACTAAACACACAAAGGGCATAGGGATCTAGGGGAATAGCCCCACAGCATGGGATGCAGCCCTGGCAGGAAGAGGCTCCTTCCCCCACACCCTGGGGTCTCAACATGCCCCCAGGTGCCCCGGGGGCGGGGGTCACTTACCTGTCGACTCCTGAGCGGTGGCGGCAGCAGCAGGAGGAGGAGGAGGCAGGTGCTTGACCCGGTCCCGGCGCAGGTGTTGCTCCAGCAGGGCAAGGAGGAGCCTCAGGAAGGTGGTTGTCTCCTGGACGCCCTGGGCCACGGGGTCCTGGGGGTGGGTGTGGGGGAGCAGCACCGAGCAGCAGTGCTCCCGCAGGAAGGCCAGCGTGGCGGGGAAGAGCTCCTCGGCCAGGCTGCGCAGCATGGCCAGGCTCTCCTGGGTCAGGCTGTACATGCGGTACACAGGGGCCAGGCCCGAGGCCAGCAGTCCCCGCCACAGACTGGCCCCCCCGCAGTACAGCAGGGCGTAGTGGGTGCAGACGGAGGGGGGCACGTTGGAGGTGCTGGGCATCTCAAAGAGGAACTTGACATTCTCGGGGATCCGCAGCTTCTGCCCATTCGGCAGGCTGAGGGAAGGTCTGGCACTGAAGAGGGAGGAGATGGGCTCCAGCCACTCTGCGCAGGCTGCCCCATCCAGCACCAGCCACTCCTGGGAGCTCCCCTCACCAGTCCTGCGTGCCAGGGTGGAGGTGGCCGCTCTCTGCAGAACCCGGGAGAGGACCCCATCCTGCCATATGCTGCCCTCCAGGCTCCCCACAAACTCAGCTACACTCAGGCAGTTTGGCCACAGGCAGACGGGGCTGGTCGGCTGGAAGGGGCTGCTGGGGCTGACTTCAGCCGTGTGGGCCCCTGGGGCAGCATCGCTGGCTGCCAGGCGGCTCAGTGCCTTGGCCAGGGTGCGCCACATGGTGGTCTTGCCGCCCCCCGCAGGCCCCAGCAGAAGGACGCCTGGGGCCCCCCGCAGGGCCTGGAAGAGCTGGCCAGCTAGGCTCAGGAGCTCCTGCTCAGGCTGCAGCTTGTCCTCGTGCAGCTGGGCCACCAAGGCACTCTGGAGGCGGTAGGGCACCCGCGACTCAAAGGCCTGCAGGGGGGCTCCCGGAAAGACCTCGCGCAGCAAGTCCCGTGTGTTCTGGAGTCGTGGGCACTCAGGGCCGCTGAGCAGCGAGGAGAGGCACAGGGCTTTGACCATGGCCGGCTGCTCCTCCAGGCCCTGGAAGAATGCGGCCCTGCCCAAGGACCGGGACTTGAGCGTCAGGGAGCCCTGCCCGGCTGGAGGGCTGAACAGGATGCTGACCGCCACCCTGACCACCTCCCGGACGAGGCTGCAACGGCCCAGGTGGGGTTTCGGGTTCAGCTCCCCCTCCAGGCGCAGAAAGTGGTTCAGCTTCTCTGCGAGATGGGTAGCCTCCCGGAAGCCAGCGGCCAGCAGGGTGACCTCTGCTAGCTGGGTGAGGTCAGGGGGCAGCATGGCCAGGGGGCGCATGGCCAGGCACAGGGCCTCTGGGAGGCGCTCCAGGGTGATGACGCAGCCATAGGTCTCCCGCACCCGCAGCAGCCGCCCCCCAAAGAGGATGTTGCCCAGGACACGGGGCTGGTAGGGCTCGGCCTCATCGGTGCCCAGCTCCAGCACGGGGATGGCAGGCTGCAACTCACCCTCAGAGCTCTCGGAGCTCTCGGAGCTCTGGCTGGAATGGGGGGAGCCGCCACCCGAGGACACCCCCGCTGTGGCTCCACGGCCCCCTTGCAGGCTCAGGCACATCCGCTGCAGGTCAACCAAACGCTGGCTGAAGGCCGAGAGCACCGCTGCCTCCAACCGCTCCGCCGCCTCCAGCAGCAGCAGTGCCCCAGCATGCACCGCCCCACAAAGGTAGCGTGAGAGGCAGCCCACCGACATCTGCAGGGAGCAGTGCAGGGTGACCAGCTGGCGACCCAGAGCCTCGGCCAGGCCCCGCACCGTCTGAGACTTGCCCACGTCCGGGTGGCCCAGCAGGCCTCCGCAGCGGAAGTCGTCCAGGGCCAAGAGCAGGCCCAGGAAGGTCTTGTCCAGCGAGGGGCTCCCCAGGAGGTGCAGGCAGGGCCCCAGGTACTCATAGTCATAGCGGAAGCGGCGGTCCAGGGCTTCTGCCCAGCAGCCAGGGGGGCTGCCCACCCAGGGGCTGCCAGCAGGGAGCCCCGCTGTCTGGGCGCACTCGGGACTCAGGGCCACGCGGTACTTGAGGAGCTGGGCCCACTCAAAGGCTTGCGGGGAGCTCACCTGGCACTCGAGCAGCCGGGCAAGGGTGTCGCGCTGCTGCACCGTCAGGGTGATCAGCACTTCCAGCAGCAGACCCAGCTGCTCACTGCCGGGCCGGCAGGGGCGCAGGCTGCGGAAGTTGCGGACGTAGTGGGCCAGGGCTTCCAGCTTCAGGTTTAGCTTGAGCTCCAGCTCTGGCTGGCAGCGTTGATTTGAGAGGGCCTCCTCCAGAGTGGCGCGCCACACGGCCTCCTCAGCTAGCACCACACATTGGTTGGGGAAGGTGCGACACAGCGTGGCCCAGCCCTCCACCACCATGTGGAGGGGCAGCTCGGTGGGGCCAGGGCGATGCTTGAAGGCCACATCCAGCTGGGGCCGCAGTGCCAGGCGCTGGGCCACACACTGCTGCATCTGCTGAAAGACGGTCTCTTTCATGCGCTGCTCCAGGGCGCAGAGCCACTGGGTGGCCTTCCGGCTGAGGCAAACTATGCTGCACAGCTCCAGCTCCTCCTCCTGGTCCCCAACCAGGCCAGTCACCTGCACCACTGGCAGCTCGGCTGACAAGGTGCCACGGTTGTGGGTAGCGGAGGGCACGATGAGCGCCAGCTGGCGCACTCCGGGGAAACAGCGCTGGGCCCAGACTGAGGCCTCTGCTGGCTCAGAGGCTGTGGCCAGCAGGCTGATCAGCTCCTCGTTGCTGAGGAAGAAGAGGCGGGGAAAGCCCATGCGCGTGCCCTCCAGCACGTAGTCCAGGGCCCGGATGATGACCTGCAGGTCTCTGGAGCCGTCCACAAAGGCTTCTTGCAAGGCACCCCCGACAAAGCGGCTCTCGCGGCAGGAGCCACAGGGGGGCCTCACACTGGACAGCACCAGTGGGTCATTGCAGGTCACCTGTATGAACTCTCGGAAGTGGCTGTCCACCCGCTGGAACCGCGACTCCTGCATGGAAGGGGAAGGGGAAGACTGGGCTGCAGCAAGGGACTTCGGGCAGGGGACCAGTGCAAGGGTGCCCAAAGGGAAGAGGCAACCAAGAGGCTCGTGGGCTAAAAGAGGCCCGTCTGCAACTCACCAGCTCAGAGCTGGGGAGACTGATGTCCATCTCGTAGAGAACAATGTTCAAGAAGACCCATTTCTGCTGGAAATTGACCCAGGCCTCGAGGAGGGATTCTGAGGTACAAAGTGGAGATGAGGAGAGGGAAGACTCTCTCTTTGCTGCAAAGCACCTCCTCCCTCATGGCCAAGCTGGCTGCCCCCACACCAAAATAGAGGGCTGCAGCAGAACTGCCCTTCCCCCAGGGCCTCCTGCCCCAGCTCCTCACCAAAGGAACGCAGGATGGACGCCCAGCTCTCAGCCTCCAGCAGGATGTCGGAGGAGAACGGGGAGAGGATGATGTTCTGGAGAGTCAAGAGGCTGTGCTCCACCATTGCCTTCAACTCTGCAGTATCTGAGGCCGAGACCAGAGGATGAGGGCCGGGCAGGGAGAGGAGGCAGAGCCCGCCTTGGCCCATGCCACACAGGGGTGAGGGCTCCCGCAGCAGGAGCCACCTTCAGGGGACTCTCTCTGCTCGGGTCACAGCTCAGCCCCCCCTCCCCAAGTGAGGAGCCCTTGCCCTTGCAGCCGAGGCTGGCACTCTGGGGATTTACCTGACAAAACATAGGTGCCACTGTCCTTAGAGATGTATTCCAGCTTGGGTTGGCGGTGCCGCGCAGCAGCCGGCCGGCGAAAGCGCTCAGGCTGCGGCTCCTTGTGGGGAACGTTGAGGATGAAATTGACGAGGCGGAACTGTTTCTCGGCCCAGGATCTCTCCAGGCGGAAAAGGGTGTCCCTGGCGTAATGGCGGCTCTTCTCCAAAGCATAAACCTGGGGATCAAGGAAGGTCACAGCCCCCCAGGAGAAAGTGGTGGGGTGGTGCCAGGCTGGGCCAGGCGGGCACAAGGAGCCTCCTTTTCTCCAGGGGGCCCAGCTTCTGCTAACCTGCCATGCCAAGCTACTCACCCTGAAGATGGAGTCACTGTGCTCCAGGAGCGGGTAGGAAAGGAGCTGCCCCAGTGTGAACTGCATGTTGAGGGGGCACTTCACGCCCATCACTGAGAGAGAAGGGGGGCAGCTGAGGAGATGGGCTCTGTCCGAGTCCTCAGAGGAGGCTTCTCCCCCCCCCCACCTGCTGGCTTCTTGACCCCCCCCCCCTGTTCCCACCATGGAAAGAGAGGAGGAGGAGGAGGAAGCACTTTGACCTCCAGGGCAGGGTCCAGCAGGGGCGGCCAAGGTGCTTCCTGCCTCATGCCTTAGCACCAGGGTCTCACCAGCAAATATCTCCTTCCAGCAGCTGAGCTTGAGAAAGTGGCTGCCCAGTTTCAGGAGGATAGGGAGGTACTTCTGCAAGTTGGCAATGGCACGCAGGCAGGCTTGCAGCACCTGGTTTGGGCTGGGCAGGCAGTGCTCCAGGCTGATCACCTCCTTTTGCCACTCTTCAGTCTTCTCCATGGCCAAACCGGTGTTGAACTGGGGGTGGGGATGAGAGGAGAGCAGAGGAGGTATGCTTGGGCAGCCTCACATAGGTTGCATGCTGGGGGAGAGGGAGGGACTGAGGTTTGGGACCCCCAAAGTGGTTCTCCTTGGGCAGGGAGAGGCCAACCCAGCCCCCTCCGTCTCTTTACCTTGACAAATGCCAGACACTTCCACTCAGTGATCTGCTCAGTGATGATGCGGAAAAGCTGCCAGATGCGAGTGTGGATCTCGATGACCCCCTGCTTCCCAGTGATGAATGTGACGTCCATGCAATCCCCTGAGGAGGCAGCAAAGGGCCGCAGCAGGGTTCACATCCAGCCCAGAAGAAGGGAGCTCCCTCCTTGCAAGGAAAGAACACCCTGCAGCTCACCTGTCAGGATCCGCTGGGAACGGCAGAGATCAGTGATGCGCAACACCGTGGCCTGGAAGGACTGGCAGAGAGTACGCAGCTCCTCTTCCATGGCCCGGGGGTTCTGGGAGGGGTCCTGGAAACGCCCCATTGTCACGACAGTCAGCAGCTCCTGCAGCTCCAGGGTCGCTTTCCGGAGGGAGCTACTGAGCTCAGCGATGATGCTGAGGCGCCGTGAGACAATGAAGTCCGAGACCTCCCGCTGCTGGTACGCAAAGGCATCCCAGGTGTCCAGGAGCTGCAAAAGCCAAGGCTGAGGGTCAGGCTCATGCCAGGCTCCCCGGGCACCTCACCCGAGAGGAACCTGCACAGCCCAAAGGGCTGCTCTCCATCCCCAGCACATACCAAGTCTGCCCCATGCTTATCTCTGGTCACAAACGCTATAGGAAGGAAAAGGTGTGCTGGAGGTGGCCTGCTCAACATCACACTAGTGCAACATGCTAGAAATTCCCAGGGGGACCCACTTTTCCACAGAGTCATTGTGGGTGGGGATACTGGGTGCCCATAGTTATTCAGTGCTGGGGGCATGCTATCATCCCATAGCTGTCAACTTTCCCCTTTTCTTGCGAGGAATCCTATTCGGAATAAGGGAATTTCCCTTAAAAAAAGGGAAATGTTGACAGCTATGTATCATCCTCCCGACCCAAATATGCCAAGTGGTCTAGAGACGGATACTTAATCAGTGAGACATGTTGTAGTGATATCAAATTCAAGATATATTTAAACTGCCAGTCACGAAAGCAATCCAACATGGTCACTTTTGGCTTCAAATGAGAAAACTGACCAAGAATGAGAGGAGTGGTAAAAGGAAAGTTGAAAAGCAGAACCAAGTGAGTGAAAACTCTTCAAAATACTTGGGGGTTGTTGAAGAACCACAATACTAGAAGCTCAGTTGGAACATAAGCATGTCAGTAAAACAGCTACACCTCCATTGAATGCATGAAAACAAAAACATATGAATCAGACTAAGAGAATGCTGAGGGAAAAACAGAGGTGGCTGAATGTCCTCCAGTCCACTCCTCCAACAGAAATTCACAGTAGGTACCAATTTCCATTTTGGGCCAGAATGGACTGGAGGGTGTTCAGGGAACAGGAGGATCCCCAAAGGATGGGCTGGGATTCCTCTGCGTCAAAACCAAATATGAACAACCCTCTGAGCACCTTTCCTCAGTCTCAGCTTCACCAAAGTATGTGAGGTCCGAGGGGATGCCCTGCAGATGTCAACAACCGGGAAATTGTCCTTTAAAACAAGCCAAGGTGCCATTTCCTTAAAGAATGAGTGGAGAGTCCCCTAGGACTTCTCCATATGCCTGGGTAATACACAAATTAAGACATTTAGAAAATAAAGGATGAGGACACCTTCATCTCCTTAGATGGACCTGAGAAAGAAGAGCCAAACAGGGAAGGCTCGCATTCTGTCTGAGAGAAAAATGTCGGACACACCGGACATCTGGGGACGGCCAGCTAGGGCAGAAAGAGGGAAGCCCTCCCAGGACTTGGGCTCTATGGGAAACTGAATGGAAAGTGGTCTGGGGATAAAAGCACATCAGGATCCCCTTGGAAAGCGCTGAGTTAAGCATCAGAGGACAAAGCCCCCAACTCTGAAGAAGACCTACAAGGTGAAGGATTGGCTACGAGGAAAAGAGTTTTCTTTTCTTTTTATGTACATTAGTTTTCTATAACTGTATTGTGAAAGTTTTTCAAAGTACAGCAAGATATAGAAAAGGGCACGGGTGGCGCTGTGGGTTAAACCACAGAGCCTAGGACTTGCCGATCAGAAGGTTGGTGGCTCGAATCCCCGCAATGACGGGGTGAGCTCCCGTTGCTCGGTCCCTGCTCCTGCCCACCTAGCAGTTCGAAAGCATGCCAAAGTGCAAGTAGATAAATAGGTACCGCTCCAGCGGGAAGGTAAACGGTGTTTCCGTGCGCTGCTCTGGTTCGCCAGAAGCGGCTTAGTCATGCTGGCCACATGACCCAGAAGCTGTACGCTGGCTCCCTCGGCCAATAAAGCGAGATGAGCGCTGCAACCCCAGAGTTGGCCACGACTGGACCTAATGGTCAGGGGTCCCTTTACCTTTAAGATGAATGTACATAAAAAATAGATGGAAAAGGTTACAAAAGGAAAAAGAAAAGAAAAAGCAGACAGAAGATAGGGAAGGAAGAGAAGAGAGAAGAAAAGGGGAAAAGAAGCAATATAGAAAGAAAGAACTTCCGATTTTCCATCTGCCGGTTACATTCAAAAGTTATGAAAAACGTCTTCTTTTAAGAGAAGGAAATCTACCTTTTCAATAGCTAAAGGAGAAGCCTCAAGAAACTAGGAAAAGACACTCCTGGCGTTTCCTGCACTTCCGATCCATCTTCTAGGGGAGTTCCTAAAACTCCTCAGGGACTCCTGAGGTAAAAAGGGATGATTTCCAGCTGAAGCTCTTGAGAGCTGCCCTTGCCAACACCAAGTCTTCTTTTCGTAAGCAGCTTGGGGGTCTTTTATTCTGATCAAGTGGAGAGGGAGAAATCCCTTTGAATCCTCCTGCAAAACCTGCGGAGGGCCAGCCTGCCTCCCAGGGCAATGGGGAGGAGGAGGAGAAGCATGTCCGCCGCGGGAGCTCTTGGGAGGGAAAGACGGGAGTCAAGAAAGCCAGAGCTTGCTTGGGCCGAGGCCCCTGAGAGGCCTTGGGGAGAGCGGCCGGGAGGCAGCGCTCTGAGGGAGCCATTTTGAGCGGGGGAGGGAAAGGGCGGGAAAAGGCCTCAGCGGCCGGAGGCGGCTGCCATGTCTGGGCCCGGCTGGCTCCATCCCCGTCTCTCCTGAGGAGAAAAAGGTCTCCGCTCCTCACAGAAGAAAGGACAGCCCGGCCCTCCCTGCAGCCGGGGACTCGGGGGAGGGAAGCTTCCGGAGGAGAAGCCAGGGACGGGGAAGGGCAAAGGCCTGGGAGGCCCAAGCGGAGCCTGGCCTGCTGCTGCTGCCGGGAGGGAGGGAGAGAGAGAGAGACCCCTCAAGGGCCGCCTGCAGGGGAGCCGGGGCGGAGGGGGGCCTGAGGCCAAGGCTGCTGGGGGCCCAGAGGAAGAGGGCCCCCCAGGGCCGGAGGGAGCTTGGATGCGGCCCTCAGCTCCGGAAGGGAATGGGGCCCGTTCTGGGTCCAGCTCTCCTTTGTCAACTACAAACTGCCGCTGTTTTATGTGTTGAATATATGCGAGATGGTAATTGATGGACCTAATAAGTATCTCAAGCCATTTGCACTCCTGTCTTCCACTGCCTCCCGCAGTTTGGCCAGACTCATGTTTGTAGCTTCGAGAACACTGTCCCACCATCTCGTCCTCTGTCGTCCCCTTCTCCTTGTGCCCTCCATCTTTCCCAGCATCAGGGTCTTTTCCAGGGAGTCTTCTCTTCCCATGAGGCGGCCAAAGTCTTGGAGCCTCAGCTTCAGGATCTGTCCTTCCAGTGAGCACTCAGGGCTGATTTCCTTCAGAATGGAGAGGTTTGATCTTCTTGCAGTCCATGGGACTCTCAAGAGTCTCCTCCAGCACCAGAATTCAAAAGCATGCATTCTTCCGCAATCAGCCTTCTTTATGGTCCAGCTCTCACTTCCATACATCACTACTGGGAAAACCATGGCTTTAACTATACGGACCTTTGTTGGCAAGGTGATGTCTCTGCTTTTTAAGATGCTGTCTAGGCCTGTCATTGCCTAGTTCTCAGTCCACATACTGCTTAAGCCTGCCTTGTAGAATTTTAAGCATAACCTTGCTAGCATGTGCAATGAGTGCAATTGTGCAGTAGTTGGAGCATTCTTTGGCACTGCCCTTCTTTGGGATTGGGATGTAGACTGATCTTCTCCAATCCTCTGGCCACTGCTGAGTTTTCCAAACTTGCTGGCATATTGAGTGTAGCACCTTAACAGCATCATCTTTTAAAAATTTTAAATAGTTCAGCAGGAATATCATCACTTCCACTGGCCTTGTTATTAGCAGTGCTTTCTAAGGCCCATTTGACTTCACTCTCCAGGATGTCTGGCTCAAGGTCAGTAACTACACTACCTGGGACAGGTAGGTAGCTGTCTTGGTCTGCCATAGTCCAAACAAAATAAAAGAAAAAAAAATGCTTCCAGTAGCACCTTAAAGACCAACTAAGTTAGTTCTAGGTATGAGCTTTCGTGTGCATGCACACTTCTTCAGATACACTGAAACAGAAGTCACCAGACCCTTCTATATAGTGAGAAGGTGAGGAGGGGTATTACTCAGAAGGGTGGTGGGAATGGGTGATTGGCAGATAGCTGTGATGAGCCTGTTGACGACTCTTAACGACTGCAATAGGTCTTACAGGAAAAAGCAAGGGGTGAGAAGGTGAAAAATGGCTTTATCATGTATAATGAGATAAGAATCCAATGTCTTTGTTAAGACCAGGTCTCTCCATGGTTTTAAGTTTGGTAATAAGTTGCAATTCAGCAGCTTCTCTTTCCAGTCTATTTCTGAAATTCCTTTGTAATAGAACAGCTACTTTGAGATCTTGTATAGAATGTCCTGGGAGATTGAAATGTTCTCCTACTGGTTTCTCTGTCTTGTGATTCCTGATGTTGGATTTATGTCCGTTTATCCTTTGGCGTAAGGTTTGGCCTGTTTGTCCAATATAGAGAGCTGAAGGACACTGTTGGCATTTGATGGCATACACAATGTTAGACGATGAGCAATTAAATAGTCCCGAGATGGTATGTGTGATGTTGTTGGGGCCAGTAATGATGTTGTCCGGGTGTATGTGGCAGCAAAGTTGGCATCTGGGTTTATTGCAGGCTCTGGTGCCAGTGTCCGTGTTAAGTCTGGTAGTAGTATTATTGTGGGTTAGGAGTTGTTTAAGATTGGGTGGCTGTCTGTAGGCAATGAAAGGTCTTCCTCCCAGAGCTTGAGAAAGAGAACTGTCATTGTCCAGGAGAGGTTGTAGATCTCTGATGATGCGTTGTACTGTTTTAACTTGGGAAAATTATTAATAATTTAATAATAATAATAATAATAATAATAATAATAATAATAATAAATGTAAATGGCAATTTCCCAAGAATATCTAGTGTTTGGCTTCATAAGATAAACTTCCCCAAAATTGAGAGGATTGGTAAAGAGGAAGTTGAAAGGCAAAACCAAGAGAGCCAAATCTCTTCAAAACATTTGGGAGCTGTTTAAAACCACAATACTAAAAGTTCAGCAAGAGTGTATACAGTACATACATCAGATCAGGAAACATACCATGAGGGCCAAGTGGACACCAGTGTGGTTAATAAGCAAAGAAGCTATTGGAGGCAAGAAAGCTTTCTTTGGGAAATGGAAGTCTTGTCCAAAGGAAAAGGAACACAAACCTTGGCAAAAGCAAGGCAAGCAGAAAAAAGGGATGCTAAAAATGTTGGTGCACATTGCTAAAATCATAAAGACCAACAGCAAAATGTTATTCAAATGCATTAGTAGCAGGAGACCATCTAGGGACCCTTGAATGGCAAGGGAGTCCAAGGTGTGCTAAAGGAGGACAAGGAGATTGCAGAGAAGCTGAATGAATTCTTGGCATCTGTCTTCGCAGTGGAAGGAGGCATAGAGCAGAGCCCAGTGCCTGGACTCACTTTTGCAGGAAGTAAGTCTGGTTGGCCAGTGTGAGAACAGGATGCTGGACTAGATGAGCCACTGGCCAGATCCAGAAGGCTCTTATGCAATGTTTTGCTTTTGTCTTCTTCTCCTTTGGCAATCACTCATAGCCGAGTAAGATTGTCTTCCATGAACACGGTCTTAGTGGTGTGTCCGTAGGTGACTGTGGAATCCAATTCTGGATTTGATGACAGAGGGCCATCCAAGATTTGCTTAAAAACCTACAAGGAGTGTTTTCCTGAGGGAGTCCATTCCACTGTCAAACAACTCTTACTGTCACAAAGTTCTTCCTGGTGTTTACTTGGAATCTCCTTTCTTATAACTTGAATCCGTTAGTTCAGGTCCTACCATCCAGAGCAGGAGAAAATAAACCTGCTTCACCTTCCATGTGACAGTTCTTGAGATATTTGAAGATGACTATCATATCTCCTCTCAGTCACCTCTTTTCCAGGTTAAATATAGCCAGTTCCGGGGACTTCCGGGTTGGCGCCATCGCCGAATGGCGGACTCCCTCCAAGCTCTGGAGGGAGCCTGCTCAGCAGGGGCTGGGTCCTACTGTGCCGGCGACGCGGGGACCCTCAAAAACCATGGGCGCTGAAACCCATGGACATGGTGACTCGGCTGGCACCTTTTGCGCCCCCCCGACCCGCGAAGGAGCCTTTTTAAAGGCTGCGGAACAGGTGACAGGGGGGGTGGTGCTTTGAGTCCTCTGCTTCCCCTGCCGAGCGAAGCCGCATGCCATTCGACGGAGAGCGCTGACTTCTTCTATTGAAAATTTGGACTTAAAAGAATAACCCGTGAGTAATTGGAACCTGGACTAAAAAGGGGGATAATTTTTTAAAAAAATTCGGAGCGAGAGGGGGAGGCGCAAAAAGGAAGTCAGGCCCCCCCCCCTGTCGTAGAGGAGTTAAAGTAAAGGATTTGACAACTAAGATCGAGCGTAACCCTATTTTGACAAGGTTACTAACTTCGCGATGGAAAATTATAAGACTGAGCTGGAGGAGAAAAGTGGAATTGAATTAAAAAGCAACCCCCCCCCCCCGGAATCCTGGGAGCGATTTGTGAGAGCGCCGGGAGAAGAGAAAGAGAGGTTTTGACAGCTGTCAAAGAGCTGTCAAAGCGGAAGAACAAAAATGAGAACTTTGTTACAAGGACTTTGCCGGTTACATTTGTTATAAATTGGATACAAATTGCTTAAAACAAGGAATAGCAAGTTATTTTGACTGGTGGGCGTGATCTGGAAGGGAACTGAGTTATTGCAATCCACCTAGAGGAGCTGAGGGATATTACAAGTATTGTTGGCTTGGAACTTGAATAGAACTTTTTATCTCCTGGGAAACTGCAGGAATGGAACACTATTTTGTCTACAGAGGTCTACACACTAAAGGAGACAATAGATTTATCTATTGAAGAATGGAAGGGACTTGGCATAATGTTTTGTTCCTGAATAACAGAGCCTCTGCAGAGGAATTAGCAGCTTTTGGAATTAGAACATTTGTGCAGGAGAGCAGGAAAAAAAAAAAAGGAGGAGAGGGATTAACAAGAACAACAAGAACAACAAGAATTGGATAAAGTTGGAAGTGGGAACATTTGGGACATCCAGATTTGAAAAGTCTAAGAAATAAAATTGGAGTTTTTACTCCTAAATATAAAAATCTGGATGGAAGAAATGGGCCTTTTTGAGATAGACTCCTTCCAAGATTGGACATTCGAAATTAAAGATGACTGGTAAAGGACTATGGCCTAGATAGATGTGGGAGCTCCAGGAAGACATCAGACGTTGATGAACATTGGGAACGCAACCGGGAAAGGGGGGAGGGAAATTTGGAATCCAAAGGGTGTAAAATTATATTTGATTATCTTAATTATATTTTTACAATTTTATTTTAATTAATTATATTTGATTATTTTAATCTGTATTGTATATTAAAGGAGGGAACGCGCGGAAGGGAACAGGTCGATTTTAGGGGATGGGAAAATATTTTTAAAACTGGGCTAATGATAATAAGTTCAAAATCTGGGATAAGAATTTGCTGAATTCATTTGTAAGAATTGGAATACAAGAGGGGGAGGGGAGGGGAAGTCCTGGAAAGATGCTACTGAAAATAAGATTTTAAATTGGGATGTTCTGTTCTTTTTATTTTTTTTGTAATTGGAAATTTCTAATAAATATTATTTAAAAAAATAAAATAAATATAGCCAGTTCCCTCAACCATTCCTCCTAAGGCTTTGTTTCCAGACCCTTGATCTTGTTGGTTGCCCTCCTCTGCGCACATTCCAGTTGTCAACATCCTTCTTAAATTGTGGCACCCAGAACTGGACAGAGTATTTTAGGTGTGGTCTGACCAAGGCAGATGAGAGTGGGACTATTACTTCCCTTGTTCTGGACACTACACTTCTGTTGATGCAGCCTAGAATAGCATTAGCTATTTTGTTGCTGAATCACACTGTTAAGCTTACGGTCCATCAAGATCCCTAGATACTTTTCACATGTACTACTAATAAGTCAGGTGTCCCCCGTCTTATATTTGTACATCTGGTTCTTCCTGCTTAAATGCTGGACCTTGTAATTGTCCCTCTTGAAGTTAGTTTGGGCCCAGTTCTCCGATCTGTTAAGGTTGTCTTGAATCCCGATTCTGTCTTCTGCGGCATTAGCTACCCCTTGGAGTTTGGTGTCATCTACAAATTTGATGAGCATCCCCTCAATTCCTTCATCCAAGTCACATATAAAGACATTGAACAACAATGGGCCCAGGACAGAACCCTGCAGCCCCCCACTGGTCACTTTTTTCCAGGATGATGAGGAACCATTAAGGAGTATTATTTGGGTTTGGTCAGTCAACCAGCTACAGATCCCCCTAACGGTTACCTCATTCAACCCACATTTTACCAGGTTCATTGCAAGAATATAATTGAAACATGAAGGATGCCCAATATCAGGTGATGCTACTCTTGAAGCAGTGTCAGCCTCCAGCTTGGCACATCACTTTGCCCCGCCAGTGTTTTCTTTTCCACTCACCACCAAAATCCTTCCCTGTCCACCCTGCAACTGGGTCTCTCACCGAGTTTTCCAGGCTCTCTTCGCTGGGCGTAAGAGGGCGGAAGCATTGCTGGATGACCTCATTGAGGGCTCGCACGTAGTCAACATATTCCTGCAGCTCTGCCATCTGCCCCTGGTACTGCTCCAGCTGCATGGGAAGAAGCACGTCAAGCAGGGATGTTGCTGCTGCCCCAGAGAGCCCCAGATGGGCATCACTAGCCCACAAGCCTTGGCTGTACCATGCCGCACCTGGGGTCTGCCCCAGGTTGGGAATCCACCCCAGCCCTCAGCCCTGTCCTCTGCAGATGTGATTAGAATGCCCAGGCTCCTTACACAACATTGGTTTTCCCGGCAGGAGCACGCAGAACCTGGAATCCAAAGCTGGCAGCAGAAAAATGGGAGGGTGGAAACAGAGGGGCGGAAACAAGTCACAGAACTCTGCTTCCTGACCATCACCCCTGGATCCCTCCTCATTTATTGGACAGGGCTCCCTGGCAACCCAGACTACTAAGGGGGACCCAACCTTGAAGCCACCCATGGAAGAATGTGTCACAGGCAAGGGGCCCGAGCCCCCTCCTTTCTCCAGCCAGACCCCCCACAAGCAGCCTCCTTCTTGCAGGTGTCTCCATGTAGCAGAAGCTTCCTGGAAAGATACAAGAGCTATTTCTCTGTTAGTCCCACCCCAGGCTCACAGGAGCAGTCAAGGCTTCAGAGGTTCTGAGCAGAGAATTCTCTCTTACAACATTTGGGGCTCTTGAATTGTGAATTGTGAATTGTGCTCAGAAACATGCTGGGAGCCAGAAAGGATCCTTTAGGACTGTTGTTGTTGTTGTTGTTGTTGTTGTTGTTGTTGTTGTTGTTGTTATTGCTACTACTATTCACTTTGTGTTTTTATTCTGTATTTTTATGCTGTGAACCACCCTGAAATCGTCAGATGAAGGGTGGTATACTACTGCTGCTGCTGCTGCTGCTGCTGCTGCTGCTACTACTACTACTACTAATAATAATAATAATAGGATTGCAGTGCAGGGTTTATCTATTGGCAAGGGTGGTCTGGGCCCCAACTAGGCTAGGCAAGCAAGAGGAATCTTTTCTTTTTACATACAACCTGGAGATGTGCAGGAAAGGTAGAACATGGGGACAGTGAATCTGCACATTAACTGAAGGCGGGAGCTGAAGATTCCCAGATGACCATGAATACTAGCTAAGGCAAGGGCCTTTCTGCCTCCCTGCCTGCCAGGTGGGGAGGGGAAGGAATCCTACCTTCTGGGAGCACTTGGCAATGGTGAAGATGTCGGTGCCAACATTCATGTAGAGTTGCAGGACGCCAGACAGCTCAGCAATTAGCTTCTCGCTCCGCTGCGCAGTCTCACTCAGCAGCAAGGCCAGGATGTCCTCATTGATGGAGGCCAGCAGAGGCACTGCAAGGACAGAGCAGGCTGGAAAATGGCCCCCCAGTGGAGCAGGAACTCCAGCAGGGTCCCTTGCTCCCACCCCTCCCCAGCACATACGGAGGTCCTGATGAATGCCGCTGCAGTCCACTAAGAGAAGGAGGTTGTGTGTGATGACCACACGGGGCACCTTCTGGACCTGGGCCACCCACGTGCGCAGCTTGAGGATGCGGTTCACATAGTCCTCGGCCGGCCAGCTCTTCATGCTTTCCAGCTGGCTAGGGCTCCAGCTGTGCACAAAGTTGTAGATCTCTCCCAGCCAGGTGTACTGTCGGCACAGCAGTTCCGTCTCGGTCAGGGCCGTCTGTGGGTGGGGAAAGGGGGCAGCACTCAGCTGAGGCCTTTGCCATGCTGGACCCGGCCCCAGCCCTCTGACCCACGAGTCAGGGCTGCCAGAAAGGAACCCTGCACGTGCTCTGCAGCTCTCCCCACTTCCCCTGCAGATGTCGGGGCCTGGCTCTCCCCACACCCCATGGTTCAGGAGGAAGCCAACCTGCTCCCACCTCCCAGGAGTTCTGGTCAGGGAGTGCAAAAAAATATATAAATGTTTTGGGTCTTTATGATTTTAGCAATAATGTGTCTCAAGGTTATATTTTTAGCAGCCCACACTTCCAGCGGGCACTCACCGTGAGCAGGGCACGCAGCTGCTCTGTAGCCTCCTGGATGATGCGGTCTGACCTCAGGTCCTTCTCCAGTTGCTCCCGCGACAGCAAGGGGTACATGCCCTTCAACCGGTGGCCAATGACCTCCAGGCCACCATATACCTTCACGTCCATCTGATATACCAGCTGGGGCTTCTCACCACAGAGCTCTGCTGTCGACAGCCGCTTGGGCTGAATGAGGGGCTCCAGGGAGCCCTGCTGAGGAATGGCGCTCCCACTGCTCACATCTGCAGCTGCAGGGGAGGAGAACAAGCACTGTCACCCGGCCAAGGTGGAAAAGACGACGACCCACCCCTCAAATCTGTAGGTCCACAAGATGGCAAATACACCACAAAAGCAGAGCACATACACCGAACAAGGGGAGCAGACTCTGCAAGCTCACGGTTCACATCCACACCATACATTTAAAGCACTCTTAGATCACTTTAGCAGTCGTGGCTTTTCTTCCAGGAATACTGGGAACTGTACTTCACTAAGCATGCTGGGACCTCTCACAGAGCTGGTTCCCAAGACCCTTCATAAACTATAGTTCCCAGGATTCATAGGGTGGGGGGAAAGTGGTGTAAGGGGGCTTTCAAGGTATGGTGTGGATGTGGATGGAGCAAGAAGGAACTGGCATAGATTTGGTGTCACTTCTGGAGAGGCCTAGCCCAACACCCCACCCCCACCCCTTGAGCAGCCCCCAGGAGAGCCCAAGGAGGCCAGGCAAGGGCCCACTGGGATGGGGCTCGTCCTCTCCCTGGCTTACCACTCGGCTTGGCTGCGTGGTGCTCAGCTTCAGCTGTAGTGCTCTGAGGGTTCTCCGGAGGCGCTGACCCCTCACTTTTGACCCGGGTCGTCTGAAGGGAACAGAAAGTCTACTCAGCTGGTGGGGCAAAGCCCCTTCCCAAACACTTCTGGGCAGCCCCTGCCGCCTACTGCATGGAAATGTGGTTAAGTGCAAGGCACAAGAAGCCAGGAAGTTGTGGGGTGGAGGGAGAGGGAGGAGGGACCCTCCTTGCGTGGTGTTTGACCAGGAAGCTGACCCACCTGCAGGACGGACTCCAAGACCGTATTCACAGCCCCCAGCAGGCAGTCCTCCAGCTCCTTCTGGGAGGGGAAGAGCATGAGCTGCCTGTCGGCGCCAAACACCAGGTGCACCTGGAGGACCGCTTTCCGCTTGATGCCATCGGCCTGCGGGGAGACACCAAGGGGCAGGTGAAAAGGCTTCTGGCACCCTAGACATGTTAAGTGTAACTATTTAATTGTACCCTGAAATGGGAAAGAACTCTGTACAGTATGTGTCTATATGTATACTGTGTAGCATGGTATGGAAACTTCCATTCAGCTAAACTAGAGTTGCAGAGAGCCTAACAAGTTTATGATGAGTGAGAATGCATCTCTGCTAGCTCTCACAAGGTGAGAAAGGGTTGTATTACAGCCCTATGTGTTTGTTAATCTGTAGGGATCCATTTTGCGTATGTTAGCTTTTTGTTCCGAAATCACTGAAGAGAATGGTGTGCTAAGTCTTTCTCCAGGAGATAGCCTCTGGCTAAAAAGAGCCTGTTTGGGAGATGCAAAGCTTTGATTTCAGCTCTGGGTGAAGATATCCATATTGTGCCCCTGAAGGACCAGGTACGCAGCCTGGGAGTCATTTTGGACTCACAGCTGTCCATGAAGGAGCAGGTAAATTCTGTGTCCATGGCAGCTGTTTACCAGCTCCACCTGGTACGCAGGCTGAGACTCTACCTGCCCGCGGACTGTCTCGCCAGAGTGGTGCATGCTCTGGTTATCTCCCGCTTGGACTACTGCAATGCGCTCTACGTGGGGCTACCTTTGAAGGTGACCCAGAAATTACAATTAATCCAGAATGTGGCAGCTAGACTAGGGACTAGAAGCGGCTGCCGAGACCACATAACACTGGTCCTGAAAGACTTTCATTGGCTCCCAGGACGTTTCCAAACACAATTCAAAGTGTTGCTGCTGATTTTTAAAGCCCTAAACAGCCTCGGCCCAGTAGACCTGAAGGAGCATCTCCACCCCCATCATTCTGCCAAGACACTGAGGTCCAGCTCTGAGGGCCTTCTGGTGGTTCCCTCACTGTGAGAAGCAAAGTTACAGGGAACCAGGCAGAGGGCCTTCTTGGTAGTGGTGCCCACCCAGTGGAACGCCCTCCCATCAGATGTCAAGAAAATAAACAGCTCTCTGACATCTGAAGGCAGCCCTGTTTAGGGAAGCTTTTAATGTTTGATGTTTTATTGTGTTTTTAATATTCTGTTGGAAGCCGCCCTGAGTGGCTGGGAAGGCCTGGGCAGATGGGTGGGGTATAACCAATAAAGTGTTGTTGTTGTTGCTGTTGTTGTTTCCAAATGCACAGTATTAATAACCTCAGTAAGGCAGAGCATCCTGTCTGCTCCACAAGCAAAGAGCTGAGCCAGACTCTGGAGGCCGACCCTGAATCCCCTGCTGGAGCAGAAGCTGGAAACCACGACAGGCTCTGCCCCCCCCCCCCCCCCGAGCAGGTATCCCTGGGGTACGAGACCTTCATGGTGTCATAGATAAATGCTCTGACTTCCTCTTGCATTGCAGAGACCAGGTTCTGGCAGAGGAGGAGGTTCACCAGCAGGGCCAGGAAGCCCAGCCTCTGCAGCCAGTGTTCGGCGATCTGCAGGCGGTGCTGCAGCTTCTCAAAGTCGATGCGCTGCTTGTACAGGGAAGCCTTGGTGATGTACAGCTTGTAGCTCTGCACCTGCTGCTGCAGCCCACGGACCATCCTGTATGTGTCGTCCCGGACCTGCCAGAGCAAGACATGCAACAATGACGCCACTGCTGGCTGGGTGCAGCGGCCAGGCAGGCACCTCACCTGGGCCCAGACAGGCAGACTTATCTGCAGCAGACACATGCATACAGATCTACATGGCTGCCTGCAAACAGGAGTCTGCCTGACTTCACACAAGGGCAACCTGACCGCACATTTTCAAAGGGCCCCTTGCAGCATCCCAGCCATTCCCTGTATGAAGCAGGGTGGCCCGGACTTCCGGGTTGGCGCCTCTGGCAATGGCGGAGTTCCTCCGATCGGGAGGAATTTGCTCCGTGGAAATCAGGGTCTGACCGCCACGGCGAAGGCGGAGACCCACTAAAATCACAGGCGGGAGAAGCTTGTGAATGTGGGATTCGGCTGGCACCCTTTGCGCCTCCCCTGCTCGCGGGGAAACCCAGTTTTGGGGATCCGGAGCGACGTGGGGTGAGTGGCGCGGTGCTTTGAATTGATTGCTTTTTTCACGGAGTGAAGCTGCATTGCTGTTGCCGGAGAGCGCTGACTTTTTCCTGTGGACAATTTGACTTCAAACAACTACCTGTGAGTAGAACGGAAAATTGGATTTACAAATGTCTTAATTTGGTACTGAAACGGGAAGGTCTCAAACAGGAAGTCCACCTTCCCCTTTTGTAAATAGATTGAAGCAAAGAAGCTGCAAGCTAAGGAATTGGAAAGCCTTATGTAAAGGAATAAACTTCCATCGATTAAAATCATTAAACCCCCCTTGGAAGCAGGAGAAGAGGGGGGAAATTTTGGATTGTGTAGCCTGCAGGAGAGAGTGATAAAAATTAAATTACCACTGCTCTGAACCTGGAAACGGGCTGCCAGTAGATTGACGTTTTGGGAGAGTTCATTGACAGTGAAGAGAACGTATGTTGACAGTTACTTAAATAAGAGAAATATATTGTTTCCATTGTCCTCTTCTGCGTTTAAAAAGGAGGAAAAGTAACTGAAAATTGAAACTAACTTTACTTTTTGAACTGTGCTTGAAAGGATTGATACAAGTGGAGACTGTTTCCCTCTAGAGGGAGCTTTTGAAACTGTTACAAGAGTGGAGCTGGGGAATCTCCAGCTGCATGATAAGAACTGTGAGAATCAGGGATTGACCTTGGACCATTTAAGAATGTCAACAGGAGAAGCCTTAGTGACTGCATTATGTAAGATAAGCTACTTGTTGGAACAACTTCACAAGAAGACGGATGCTTTGACTACTAAAATTGATAACTTGGGACAAAAAGTGATTAATTTGGGACAAAAAGTGAGCACCAATACAGAAATTATTCAGGATTTGGTACAGGAATTTACTTTAGCAGGACAAATTGTAGAAAAGGAGAAGGAGAAAGTTGTTGTTGTCGAACCTAAAGTAATACAAGTGGGAGCCTCAGCCTTACAGAGGCAAATTGAGGACTATAAGTTGAGGCCTTTTATGACTGAAACTAGAAAAAGTCAGATTTTGAGGATCGGAGCCCGGCCTGGACTGGAAAAGGAAAGTTGGAAAGATCCCTCCATGCAGGGATTAACTGACTTTTGGGACATGGACTTGGGTCAGGAGGAGATTGGAGTTCTGTGGGCCTTTGGATTTGGAGGAATCTTGAAACATGCCCTGAAATACTTTATGGATCTTAGCTTTAACTATGGAAATTTGGCTGACCTGTCGAGAAGGAATAAAAGCATCGTTAGGTCGGAGTTTCCCCGAGATCTGCTCTTTAGCATCAAAGAATATGAAGAAGACCTGCAGAAGGGACGTGGAAAAGAGTTAAGAGCCTCGGACATAAGATCTCCAGGTTGATGGACTGTATGGAGTTGATGGAAGTGACTGGCAGAGTCCGAGACTGGGGAGAGGAGATGGTGGAAGAAGATTGGAAAATTTAAAGTTTATATATAGAAATATTGTAAAATTAATGAGTGATAGAAAAATGTTGGAATGAAATTTTATGGCCTTAGTGGAAATGTTTTAAGGAGTTAGGCTTAAATAAGTATACTAGTTTTAATGGAAAATAAGATTTAAAATATGTTAAGACATTTATATGACAGAAAATAGAGAAAGAGGGAAAGGAATTGCTGAGACAACTAATAGAAGTAGAATACAAAAAGGGAGGTGAGAGGAGGTCGATGAAACAAGGGAATGAAAGATAGAATATGGAAAAGGTATGATGTATGCTTTTAAATTGTTTTTGTATTGTTTTGTTTAGTTTATTGTGTTTAGTTTAATGTGTTAAGGTTGTGTTTTGTATAGTTTATATATTGTATTGTATTGTTTTTTCTCTTTTTTGTTCTTTTTTGTTCTTTTTTTGTTCTTTTTTGTTCTTTTTTGTTCTTTTTTGTTCTTTTGTCTTCTTTCTTCTTTTTCTTTTTTGTAAGTTTTAAAAGTAATAAATATTATTTTTTTAAAAAAATGAAGCAGGGTGGCCCAAGTCACTGGCCCTGGGGAACTGGCAGTCTTGAACCCGGGTGTCACTAGCAGTGTCACTCTCAAGAACGTCATGGAAGGGATTCTGGGGGCCTAAACCTTCATGGGCTTTGCTGGGTAAAAACAGCAAATGTGCCCAGAAACAAGAACATCAGAAGATGTTTTTGTTTTACTATGTACCTTGTGTTCTCATTTTGTATTGTTATGTTGCGAAGCAATCTTCGGATGAAGGGCAACATACAAATAATTAATCAATATAAATTAATGAATATAAATAGATAATAAATGAATAAACAGGACATCACGGTGGTGTATAACAAAATATAAAATGACAATGAAACAAAAATCCATTAAAGAAACAGGGGAAAATATAAAAAACAACTGGCTCAACTTGTACAAGTTTAAGTGACTGGATAGACCTGTTGGCATAACAAGATCTTCAGGAGACGTCTGAAAATTAGCAGGGAAATTAGCAGCCTGGGATGGGAAGCCTCTCCCAGCCACCCTGGGGATTTTGCCCCAGCCTTTGCCAGAGGGAGCGTGGGCTCCCGGCTCCCGCACAGCCCCAGGGATACTGCTTGAGGGCCCACCCCCCACCCCGGTGCTCACCCACTGCAAGACCGAGGAGCAGAGCTGGAGGAATTTGCTGAGCAATCCTTGGGCATTTCTGTTCTCCTGGGCCAGGGCACGCTTGAGATCGGAAAAGGTGTAGCACTTGACTCTGCTTCTGGGCAGCCAGTGGATGGAGTGGAGTTGCAGCAGCAGCCTGCAAAGGAAGGACGCGGAACAGCTGCCAGGGCCAAGGAGCAGCAGAGGCCCCCCAAGGGGGAGCGGGTCCCCACTCCAGGGCCTCCCCACCCCCACGCCTCACCTGGAGATGTGGAGAAGAGCAAGTCCAAAGTGGGGCACCGAGTGGAGGAGCTGCAAGCTCAGCTTCTCCCGGCACTTCAGGTAATGCAAGTGCTTGACATTGACGAACCAACTGGCGGGGGGTGGGTAGATAATAAGAATAAGAATAAGAATAAGAATAAGAATAAGAATAAGAATAAGAATAAGAATAATTATTTATACCCCGCCCATCTGGCTGGGTTTCCCCAGCCACTCTGGGCAGCTCCCAACAGAATATTAAAAGCACGATAAAATGAGAGAGACAGAAACGTGTCGCTGAGACTGGGGAAGCCGCTCTCTGCCTTTGCTCTCTTGCAGCGGCAGCAACCCAGACCCACCACACAACGCAGGAGGACAACACCCGTATCACTTTGGCCTGCCACTTTTTCGTCCCCCCCCCCTTACCGGACAAAGGCTTTGCGGACCAAGTAAAGCCGGAAGAAGGGGATGTACTGCAACAGCTGCCACAGCACGGCCTGCCGGTGCAATTCGCCCAGGGAAAAGGCCTCCGACCCCTCTTCAGGGTGCACATGCAGCACCCCAAAAGGGGAGAAAATGTAGTGCTGAGGGTTGACCAGACGCTTGGGAACAGCCACCAGGTCATAAGGCCTGCGAAAAGGGGAAGAGAGTTGCAGGAGCCAGTCCACCAACCCCCAGAGAAGCAAAGCAGGGCATCCACGCCCCCTTTGCTCCGTCCTGCCCTCTCTGCTGTCAGGCTTTTCCTGGAAGCTCAAGGAAGAGACAGAAACTCAGGAAGCTGCCTTATTTGTCAAGCCAGACCACGGGTCTATCGAGTTCAGCGCTGTCAACGCTGACAAGGGGCTTTCCTGGGCCCATCTGCATGCAACGTATGTGTCCCCCCCCCCCAGCTACAATCTTTCCCCCCAACCTTATGCAGCTCTACAAAGTGCTGTGCCCATCAGTGGGACTGCCCAGGCGAGTGTTGAATCACAGCCAGAAGAGCATGGAATGCCAAGGTTGCTGGTCCAATCCCTGCACGGGACAGCTGCATCTTCCTGCACTGCAGGACTAAATGGTCCTCAAGAGTCTCTAGGATCTATGACTCAGGTTCTGGACTCAATTCTACAGACTCTAGGGGGACCAAAGCTGGGAAAGGCCTCTGAGAAGACCCTGGGGAGAGGAGGCAAGACAGGGCTGGGCAGACAGAGCAGAATTCACCTCCTTTCCCGCTCCCTCCCCCCAGCAAAGGAGGGAGGGAGGGGGACCCACTTGCATGATGGGACTGCCAGCCAGGGCAAGAAAACAGGGGTACCTGAAGTGCCGGTTCTGGGCAACGTTGAAGTAAATGAAACTTATTTCCCCCAAATGGCGCTTCCTTGCAAAGAGCTCAGCTGCCTCAAGACTCGACACCATTTCTCCTCCTCTGTCTCGTGCTGCCCCGGCTCTCTTCTTGGGCACTGTAGGCGGTCCTGGGCTTTCTTTGCGTGGCTCTAGGGAGGGCCTGCATCAAAATTGGAAAGAAACATCTGTAGGACATTTGTCAGCAGAAATGCCCCGGGGTGAGCCAAGCTGGCTTGGGGAGGCCTTACCCTGCAGCCCGGCTTGGAATAGCACAGGGGAATTCTGTTGGCACATCTGCAGCTAGAGTTAGAGGCATGAGGCCAAGGCTGCCGGGTCGGGGGGTCTCCTCTTGAGCCACCTGCTTGCCGACTTGCCCCACACATCTCTGCAGCTCCTGGAGGGACACGGGATCTGGCTGCAGCATGCCAGAGGCCCCAGCCGCTACCCATTCCATCGCAAAAGGGCAGGATTGGCCCAGAAAGACTGGCTCTCTGCTGGAGGGCAGCTGCTTGGCTATTTCCTTAGGCTCTCGGGGGCAAAATTCTCGTGGGTCAGCCCACAACACAGCACAGTCCGTGGGGAAGGCCCGCCAGATGGACCCCAGAATATCTAGGTCAGAAACCATGGCCTGGCTGCTGCGGAACTGGAAATAGAGGCCCTCCAGGTAGGGGGCCAGCTCTGCCCGCCTCGACAGCAGCTGCTGGAAGGGGGTGATCAGCCGCAGCGCCTCCATCATGCGAAGCCAGGCCCGGCGACTGCTTCTCTCCAGGACCGTGCGGAAGACGGCGGTCAGCTCCGCCACAAGCGCGTCCACATCCTTGGGCTCCGCATGCCCAGCTTCCTGGATCTGGGTAGCCAGGCGGCGGCGGAGGGCGCGGGCCCAGGAATGGTCCTCCTGCTGGGCTGGGCTGCTGGGCATCTGCCTGCCTGCCGAGAGACACAAAGGGGATGGGTGAGGACCACCTCAGAACAGCCCTCTTCAGGCCTGGCAGAGCACAGCCAGGAAAAGGGGCCTCTGGGGATGAGCAATAGGGGCCTTCAGCACCAGGCGAGGACGTTTCTCCCCCTTTGCACGGCTTTTCAGTCATCGCCACCCCAACCTGCAAGCTGTGGGATTCATGGGGTTGCAGTGCTTGCCCATGGCTGGGTTTCCTGAGAGTGAGGGACAGGAGAGACTCTGGTGCCTTTATGATATATAGGGCTTATTGCCACCTGTCCCGAAGACAGAGGGGCTCATCCTTCCATAGTCACAACCTTGGCTCTGTCGCTCAGCTGCTGCCTGCAGCTTGCTTCCAGCCCAGCTCACACCCAGCTTTCAGGTGTAACAGCCAGGTGAGCAGGGGGCGCTTGGGCTAGGGTTAGAACCACTTTGAGGTTTTTATGACTTTTAGGAAAACAAACAAACAAACAAACAAGGCCCTCTAGTGGTGTACCATAATAAAGGACAAAAGTGGAAAGGACCTAACAGAAGCAGAAGACATCAAGAAGAGGTGGCAAGAATACACAGAGGAATTATACCAGAAAGATATGGATGTCTCGTACACCCCAGGTAGTGGGGTTGCTGACCTTGAGCCAGACATCCTGGAGAGTGAAATCAAATGGGCCTTAGAAAGCACTGCAAATAACAAGGCCAGTGGAAGTGATGATATTCCAGCTGAACTATTTAAAATTTTAAATGATGATGCTGTCAAGGTGCTACACTCAATATGCCAGCAAGTTTGGAAAACTCAGCAGTGGCCAGAGGATTGGAGAAGATCAGTCTACATCCCAATCCCAAAGAAGGGCAGTGCCAAAGAATGCTCCAACTGCCGCACAATTGCACTCATTTCACACGCTAGCAAGGTTATGCTTAAAATTCTACAAGGCAGGCTTAAGCAGTATGTGGACCGAGAACTCCCAGAAGTGCAGGCTGGATTTCAAAGGGGCAGAGGAACCAGAGACCAAATTGCAAACATGTGCTGGATTATGGAGAAAGCTAGAGAGTTCCAGAACGACATCTACTTCTGCTTCATTGACTATGCAAAAGCCTTTGACTATGTTGACCACAGCAAACTATGGCAAGTTCTTAAAGAAATGGGAGTGCCTGATCACCTCATCTGTCTCCTGAGAAATCTCTATGTGGGACAAGAAGCTACAGTTAGAACTGGATAGGGAACAATGGATTGGTTCAAAATTGGGAAAGGAATACGACAAGGCTGCATATTGTCTCCCTGCTTATTTAACTTATATGCAGAATTCATCATGCGAAAGGCTGGGCTGGATGAATCCCAAGCCGGAATTAAGATCGCCGGAAGAAATATCAACTTCAGATATGCAGATGACACAACCTTGATGGCAGAAAGTGAGGAGGAATTAAAGAACCTCTTAATGAGGGTGAAAGAGGAGAGCACAAAATATGGTGTGAAGCTCAACATCAAAAAAACGACGATCATGGCCACTGGTCCCATCACCTCCTGGCAAATAGAAGGGGAAGAAATGGAGGTAGTGAGAGATTTTACTTTCTTGGGTTCCATGATCACTGCAGATGGTGACAGCAGTCATGAAATTAAAAGACGCCTGCTCATTGGGAGAAAGGCAATGGCAAACTTAGACAGTGTCTTAAAAAGCAGAGACATCACCTTGCCAACAAAGGTCTGTATAGTTAAAGCCATGGTTTTCCCAGTAGTGATGTATGGAAGTGAAAGCTGGACCATAAAGAAGGCTGATCGTCGAAGAATTGATGCTTTTGAATTCTGGTGCTGGAGGAGACTCTTGAGAGCCCCATGGACTGCAAGAAGATCCAACCTCTCCATTCGGAAGGAAATCAGCCCTGAGTGCTCACTGGAAGGACAGATCCTGAAGCTGAGGCTCCAAGACTTTGCCCACCTCAGGAGAAGAGAAGACTCCCTGGAATAGACCCTGATGCTGGGAAAGATGGAGGGCAGAAGGAGAAGGGGACAACGGAGGACGAGATGATGGGACGTGTTCTTGAAGCTACCAGCATGAGGGAGGCAGTGGAAGACAGGAGGGCCTGGCGTGCTCTGGTCCAGGGGGTCACGAAGAGTCAGACACGACTAAACGACTCAACAACAACAACAACAACAACAACAACAACAGTGGTGCACCAACGAACGTGCTAGCTCAAAGCTAAGGCAGGGTATGGTCTGGTTTCCAGGTGGATGGGGAGCTGCATGTTGAGATCCCTGCACTGCAGGGGGTGGACTAGATGACCCTCGGGGTCCCTTCCCACGCGACAAAGGAACTGGCCGCCGTGCAGCTGCAGCCCTGATCTCCCAGGGCCACTTGCCGGACTAGACCAACCCCTGCACTTCCCGGGAGAGTTTCTCATTTGGGGCACTTGCCCCGAGGAGGGCGTGGGGGGGGCTCCAAGGCCGCCCCAAGGAAGCAAGAGGGAGAGAGACGCCCCCCGAGGAGCCCGGAGGAAGGACCCTCTGCCCCTGCCCGGGGGGGGGGCGCCCCTTACTCGGCAGGGCGTCGGGGGCGCAGGGCTCCATGGCGTCGTCGGGGCGAGGGGCGGCGAGGGCGCGCGGGACGCGTTGCTAGGGGCGCCCAACGGCCGGCGCTCCGTGGCCCCGGGGATGCCTAGACTCGCCCCGCCTCCGGGTCCCTTCGGAAAGTCCCGTCCTGGCCGCCGAGGCTGCCCGCACCTTCGGGGGACCGGCCTCCAGCGGAGGGCGAGGCGGCGCCGGACTGGGCAGCTGGCGCGCAGGGTCTGGTCTGGAACCCCCCTTGCCGAGCTCCTTGCTCAGCTCCAGAGCAGGATCCCGCCTGTCCTCTCCCGGCGCTTCTCCCGGGATCTCTCCCTGCCCAGGGTCCTGGCACTGGCAGGCTTTCTCGTGGGAAGGCAGGAGTTTTGCCTTGGACCACAGAACTTCCCTAGCTAGAAGCCAACTGAAGCAAAAGCGGGGAAAAGACTAAACATGAAAGGAAAGTGTGCCACGTATAGAGATTTATTGATCGAGGTAGAAAATAAGTCAAAATTAAAAACATTTGAAGAAATGAGTTAATGACGGATTGGTTGCAATATCATCAGTTAAATGATGTGTTCGTTGAGGATAAAAAGAATGGTTTTGATACAACAAGATCCAGGCTGGAGATAGAGCTATTGGATGATAAAAGGAAAATATTATCGAAAATGTACAAATTATTGGAATGGCATACCAAAGATGAAGAGGTGAAAATGGTAATGATACAATGGGCTAAAGATTTTGGATCTAATATTCAGTTGGAATCATGGGAAAGGTTATGGAATGAAGGAATCAAATTCACCACATGTAGTGCATTAAAGGAAAATGTTATGAAAATGATGTATAGATGGTATCTAACACCAACTAAACTTGCTAAAATGTATAGGACAAGAAATAAGGAGTGTTGGAAATGTAAAGAAAAAGAAGGGAACTTACAACATATGTGGTGGAACTGTAACAAGGTAAAAGCGTATTGGGAAATGATATATAATGAGTTAAAGAAAATGTGTAAGTACACCTTTGTTAAAAAGCCAGAAGCATTTTTATTGTGTCTAGTGAGTGAAGAGATGCCATAGGGTGATCAAAAACTGTTTATGCATGCAACAACTGCAGCAAGAATCCTTTTAACCCCAAAATGGAAGCAAGAAGAAATACCAACGAAAGAAGAGTGGCAGATGAAGATGATGGACTTTGCAGAATTGGCAAAGCTGACCGGAAAAATCCGAAACCAATGTGATCAAGGTTTCCAAAAAGACTGGAGTAAATTTATTAAATACTTGAAGGGCCATTGTAAGCAATTAACGACACTAGCAGGGTTGTAAGAAGACTTGTATTGATAATTGTCACTACCCTTTTATATTTATTTTAAAATTGTGATATTCTGAATGAAACGTAAAATGGAAAATGCATAAATGCTGTTACGGAAATTACGGGGGGGGGGCACATCCTTAAAGTTAAATGTTACAAATATTATGCCTGAATGTATCCTTTCAACTTGAGCTTGTAGGGCAGCGGCTGAAGAAGGAGCAAAAAGGGTTTTCTCCTGTGTGTGTTTCTTGTGGCTGATTAGCTGCTCTCCCTGTGCAAAGGTCAGAGGGGGCAGGGTTTCTGTTGAGGTAGGTGATTAGCTGTGGGAGGAGCTTATCAGAGCTTGTAGGGCAGCGGCTGAAGAAGGAGCAAAAAGGGTTTTCTCCTGTGTGTGTTTCTTTAGATTTAGGGGAGCTAGTCTCAAACGTTTGTTGGGGGAGACCTAGGGTTTTTTGGGGGGGGAATTACTTGTCCTGTCTGCACGCTTCTTATGATGGAGGACCACTGTAGCCAGCCCCAATGACACGTTCTCAAGATGGAGAGTGAGGGAACAGCTGCAGTCGCCTGCGGTTCCTGCACAATGTTTGCCATCTTGCCAAAGGTTGCAGGCAGCTTTACCTGCAGCAATTGCATGTTGATTGCCCTCTTAAAAGACAAAGTCCAGCAACTGGAGGAACGTGTGGCTACGCTCCAAAGAATTAGAGAGCTGGAGCTCTTCTTGGAAGCAACAGAGCACACCGTCTCCACCAAGGAGGAGACAGGGGACTCCCCTGAGAAGGAGGCTAGTTCACCAACACAGGAGCCAGATATATGGAGAAACGTGACTCAAAGAAGTAGGAGGCCCAGGGTTCGCTCTGATTGTTTAGAAATACACAATCACTTTGAGGTCCTCTCCCCTAGAATGGAAGACGAAGAGCAGACTCCATTTGAGGATCTCTCCCTCGTTACAGTCGATCAGGTATATAAAGACGAGCAGCAAAGTCAGTCCTCAGGGAATGTGCAGGCGACCTTGGAACGGACAGATCACGGAAGAACCCCGACCAAACCTAAGAGGAGGCGTGTAGTGGTGATAGGGGATTCCCTACTGAGGGGAACAGAAGCAGTGATCTGTGGGCCTGACAAGATGTCTCGGGAAGTGTGCTGTCTCCCCGGGGCTAAGATCCAAGATGTAACTGAACGACTACAAGGAATCATAAAACCCACTGACAAATACCCCTTCCTCTTGGTTCATGTGGGAACCAATGACACTGCAAGCAATAGCCTCCAGAAGATCAAAAGAGACTATGAGGCTGTGGGCAGGAAATTGAAGCAATTAAATGCACAAATTGTCATCTCATCTGTCCTCCCAGTTGAACGACGTGGCCCAGGGAGAGAGAGAAAAATAGTGGAAGTGAACAGCTGGCTTTGCAAATGGTGTAAACAGGAACGGTTTGGATTCTTAGATCACGGACTGCAGTTTCTTGAAGATGGACTTCTGGCAAGCGATGGGCTGCACCTCACAACGGTTGGGAGGAATGTTTTTGCCAAAAATCTCAGAAACCTCATCAGGAGGGCTTTAAACTGACTAATGTGGGGGAGGGAGACAGTGAAGGTAGGAGTCTATCAATTGATGAAGATGATCATCCAAATGTCATAGACCAAATGGAGCAAACAGCACGCAGACCTAGTGGTGGGAGGAAAAAATCCTTAAATAAGAGACACGGGGGAATGATTAATGGTCTTCAATGTCTGTACACTAATGCGCAAAGCATGGGTAATAAACAAGATGAGCTTGAGCTCTTGGTACAGCAAACTAAATATGACATAATAGGCATCACTGAAACCTGGTGGGATAAGTCCCACGACTGGAATGTAATAATGGAGGGTTACAATCTATTTCAGAGAAACAGACCAGACAAGAAAGGAGGAGGAGTGGCGTTATATGTCAGGGATGTGTATACCTGTGAAGAGATCCAAGATTTAGAACCTCAAAGCAAAAGTGAGAGCATTTGGGTCAAAATTAAGGGAGAGATGAATAACAGGGACCTCATTGTGGGAGTTTACTATAGATCCCCAAGCCAAACGGAGGACATAGATGATGCCTTCCTGGAACAGATGGCCAAGCATGCAAAAGGAAGGGAGATAGTAGTAATGGGGGACTTCAATTACCCGGATATTTGCTGGATGTCAAACTCAGCCAAGAGCATAAGGTCAAACAGATTCCTCACTGGCCTTGCAGACAACTTCATTGTCCAGAAAGTGGGAGAAGCAACAAGAGGAACAGCCATTTTAGATCTGGTCCTAAGCAATGTTGATGACCTGGTTAGTGGGGTAGAAGTGGAAGGATCATTAGGCGCGAGTGATCATGCTCTTCTGAAGTTTACTATACAGCGGAAAGGAGCAGCCAAGCATACTAGGACTCAATTTCTTGACTTTAAGAAAGCCGACTTCATAAAACTTAGGGAAGTGCTGGGTGAGATCCCATGGACAGTAATACTAAAAGGAAAGGGAGTTCATGATGGCTGGGAGTTTGTTAAGAGGGAGATAGTAAAAGCACAACTTCAGGCAATACCAATGAGACGGAAAGATGGAAGGTGCCTAAAGAAGCCAGGGTGGCGATCTAAAGAACTTTTAACTGAGTTAAGATTAAAAAAGGATGTGTACAAAAAATGGAAAAGGGGGGAAAGCACCAAAGAGGAATTCAAACAAATAGCCAGCACGTGTAGACACAAAGTCAGAAAAGCTAAAGCACAGAATGAACTCCGGCTTGCTAGAGAGGTTAAAAGCAACAAAAAAGGCTTTTATGGGTATGTTCGTAGCAAAAGGAAGAACAAAGAAACAGTGGGGTCACTCAGAGGAGAAGATGGTGAAATGCAAACAGGGGACACAGAAAGGGCTGAACTCCTCAATGCCTTCTTTGACTCAGTCTTCTCCGATAAAGAAAACAACGCCCGACCTGAAGAATTTGGAGCAAATGATTCAGCAGAGGAAACACAGCCCAGAATAACTAAGGAGATAGTACAAGAATACTTGGCTAGTTTAGATGTATTCAAGTCTCCAGGGCCAGATGAACTGCATCCAAGAGTATTAAAAGAACTGGCAGATGTGATCTCAGAACCACTGGCAGTCATCTTTGAGAATTCCTGGAGAACAGGCAAAGTCCCGGCAGACTGGAGGAGGGCAAATGTTGTCCCTATTTTCAAAAAGGGGAAAAGAGAGGACCCAAATAATTATCGCCCAGTCAGTCTGACATCAATACCAGGGAAGATTCTGGAGCAGATCATTAAGCAAACAGTTTGTGAGCACCTAGAAAGGAATACTGTGATCACCAATAGTCAGCATGGATTTCTGAAAAATAAGTCGTGTCAGACTAACCTGATCTCGTTTTTTGACAGAATTACAAGCCTGGTAGATGAAGGGAATGCAGTGGATGTAGCCTACCTTGATTTCAGCAAGGCATTTGACAAGGTGCCCCATGATATTCTTGTAAAGAAGCTGGTAAAATGCGGTCTTGACTATGCTACCACTCAGTGGATTTGTAACTGGCTGACTGACTGAACCCAAAAGGTGCTCATCAATGGTTCCTCTTCATCCTGGAGAAGAGTGACTAGTGGGGTGCCACAGGGTTCTGTCTTGGGCCCGGTCTTATTCAACATCTTTATCAACGACTTGGATGATGGACTCAAGGGCATCCTGATCAAATTTGCAGATGACACCAAACTGGGAGGGGTGGCTAACACCCCAGAGGACAGGATCACACTTCAAAACGACCTTGACAGATTAGAGAACTGGGCCAAAACAAACAAGATGAATTTTAATAGGGAGAAATGTAAAGTATTGCACTTGGGCAAAAAAAATGAGAGGCACAAATACAAGATGGGTGACACCTGGCTTGAGAGCAGTACATGTGAAAAGGATCTAGGAGTCTTGGTTGACCACAAACTTGACATGAGCCAACAGTGTGACGCGGCAGCTAAAAAAGCCAATGCAATTCTGGGCTGCATCAATAGGAGTATTGCATCTAGTTCAAGGGAAGTAATAGTGCCACTGTATTCTGCTCTGGTCAGACCTCACCTGGAGTACTGTGTCCAGTTCTGGGCACCACAGTTCAAGAAGGACACTGACAAACTGGAACGTGTCCAGAGGAGGGCAACCAAAATGGTCAAAGGCCTGGAAACTATGCCTTATGAGGAACGGCTAAGGGAGCTGGGCATGTTTAGCCTGGAGAAGAGGAAGTTAAGGGGTGATATGATAGTCATGTTCAAATATATAAAAGGATGTCACATAGAGGAGGGAGAAAGGTTGTTTTCTGCTGCTCCAGAGAAGCGGACACGGAGCAATGGTTCCAAACTACAAGAAAAAAGATTGCACCTAAACATTAGGAAGAACTTCCTGACAGTAAGAGCTGTTCGACAGTGGAATTTGCTGCCAAGGTGTGTGGTGGAGTCTCCTTCTTTGGAGGTCTTTAAGCAGAGGCTTGACAACCATATGTCAGGAGTGCTCTGATGGTGTTTCCTTCTTGGCAGGGGGTTGGACTCGATGGCCCTTGTGGTCTCTTCCAACTCTATGATTCTATGATAGCTCAGGGAAGTTACCTAGTGTCAGAGCTGCCTCTAGGTCCCAGCTCACAGAGGACCAACGCCAGGCTGATGTTATGTACAAAAGTCTTTATTGAAGTTTAATTTCCATTTCAAAGCCAGAGCGTGCAGCCCTACGTCTAGACTCTAGATCGGCAAAGTCCCGTCTGAGTCTCCGCCCCTTCCACACCAGTTTAAGATCCTAGCCCTGCTCCACCTCCTGCGCTGCTCTCTTCTCCTCCGGGTCCTCCTGCCCTCTGGGGCATTGCCCTTTCTGGACTCTTCTGACGCTGAGTCACTTAGCTCCTCCCCCTGCCTCCGGCGTGCTTTAGGACCCGGTTCCCAATCCTCACTCTCTGCTGTCCCGCGCTCCTGTACATTTGAACTTGCTTCTCGTGCCAACCCAGTGACCTTTCTCCTAACCGTTACACTACTTCTATCACTGCTTCCCTCTTCCGTGACACTGGCCGGATCTGACCTCCCTTCCGTTGTCCGACTCTCCGAGGGAGGCGTGGTAGACTCTGCCTCGTCTCCTCTCCCTGGTGGGGAAAGCACTGGCCCCGATGCCTGGGACTCTTCCCCCCCACTCTGCTCTGGTGGGGAAGCTGGTCCTGATTTCCAACTACTGCTCTGGGAGTCCCTGCTGCCCCCTTGCTCCTGGGGCGTTCCCCTTGGGACCCCCCTGCCCCTGGCCACTGGCGCTCCCTTCTGTGAATCTTCCGATTCACTGGAGAGGCTCATGGAATCCCTCGGACCACTGTCCCCTCCTATGCTCCCTTCGGATTCCTCCCCCTCGCTCTCCATCTCCCATCTTCCCTGTGCCTCAGCTCCTGAGACCTAGCTTTAAAAATAATATAAAATCAAGTCCTTTGCCGGTTTCCTCCATTCCAAAGCTACTTTCCCCTTGAAAAAGGACTCCAGGAAGTTTCCAGAGGTGACAATTGCTGAGCTGATTGTTGGCCAAGGAAAGCCTAATCCCATCACCAAACTTGCCAAGGGGCCAGACATGCAAAGTTGTATTGTACTTTGGGTGGTGGGACTTCAGAGGTGTTTGCCTGTGCTAATCTTATACCTGAGTCTTGCCCTGCCATGTCTGCTTATGCTAATCTTGTACCAGTGTAACCCCTGTCTACCCCTCCCCTTTTGTGACATGTTAGTGATGTAGCAATGATGCTGTACGAACTGTATTCTGGGATATGGTGGGAAAGTTTTAAAAGTCCTTGTCACCCCATCCTCAGGGTTCAAAATTCCTCTTTGAACCTGTTGCGCAATAAACTTTGGTCTACAGCTATTTCTTCTGGTTGGTGGCTGGACTCCTTCCTTTATTCTGCAGGGACCCACGGGCTCCGCTCGACCAGCTGGGGGACTGAGCAGCCTCACACCTAGATTTTTCCGTAACAATGCTATGATATACGAATGAATTTTGAAAACCATGAGGCGGGCGGGAGGGAAGTTGACAGGCTCGTATGAGCAAAAGAAGTAAAGTGGATAGCAAATATGTGTTTAAATATTATAAAATGTAAAATTAATAAAAATATTATTAAAAAAGAAGCCGTATCTTGTGTTCCCCTTACCCTCTTCCAGGTCCGACAAGCCCTGATCCAAAAGGCTCGAGACCATTTCCCACACAAGGAGCTGTAGGTCTGGAAGAGTCAGAGGAAGGTGGGGTTCTCCCTGACTGCATCTGCTGCCCCCCCCCCATACTCCCACGAATGACTGCAGTCCCATTGGCTTCTGGAAAAAGGGCCAGCGCCACCTTACTGTACCAGGTGGCTCTACGCAGGAATACAGGAGGTAGCCGCCTTATAGAGAGTTGGTGCATTGGCCCACTGCATGGAGCTTAGGTGGCCCCATGGTTTTCCCTGGGAATGAGGGCAATGAAGCAACCATTCTGAATCAGACTGAACATGGGTTGGAGCTCAATGTCCAGCCTACCAAGGGGCAACAGCTAAGAAGTTCTGGTACATGCTCTGGTTATCTCCTGCTTGGACTAATGCATGCACTCTATGTCATGGAAAATACAATCCAGAATGCGGCAACTACACTGGCGACTGGGAGCAGCCGCTGGGACCATAATATACCAGTCCTAATGCATCTTCACAGCCTCCCAGTATGTTTCCAAGCACTATTCAAAGTGTTAGAGCTGACCTGGGCAGCAGGGGGCCTTTAAGACAGTGGCGTCCTCCCTCTGGAACGCCCTTTCATCAGATGCCAAGGAGATAAAGAACTATGCTACTTTTAGAAGATATCTGAAGGCAGCCCTGTATTGGGACGTTTTTAATGTTTACTGTCTCACTGTGTTTTTCTATTCTGCTGGAAGCTGCCCAGAGTAGCTGGGGCAACCCAGTCAGATGGGTGGGGCACAAATAATTAAATTATTTATAGTAGTACCAGCCCCACTGACAAGCATCTGCTCTTAGGGGTTCCAGGCAGAGGTCTCTGTGAGCCAGCAGGGATTGAACTTGGGACCTTCTGTATGCACAGCATTTCCCCTGCTCCTGGGCTACGATGGTCCTTCTTGAGAGAGCCTTTGGCGCAGGAGCAGCCCTGCATTGTGTGCTCTGCTCTTGGACATCCACGATTTCTTTTGCCAAATGCTTGATGGAACTGGGGGGGGGGGCACATCTCCAAATGCCACACAAACACCAACCTGCATTTGGTCCACATGAAGCGGCACCATCCCTGCTTCAGGGGGTCACGGCTCATGTGGCAGAGTCCATTCAGTTCCCTCCTCCATACCCACAAGCCACGCTGTGGTGGCCACAGCACCAGAATTCCCAGCAAACTCTTTCCTCAGGGGCCCACCCTGCTCAGCACCCACCGTGTCAAATCAGAACTTGGAATAGCAGGCGGTGGAGGGGGGGCTGAACCTGGAGGCGAAGAAGCTCTGCTCTCAAGCTTAAGTGTCCAGGAGCAGCTGGTTGAGGCCACCCCACCCCAGGGCTCCCTTCAGGCAAGCGGCATGGAGATCACAAGGGAAAGCACCGCCGAGGGCCAGCACAGCATTCTCACGCACAAGGCGTCCCAGAAAGTGCTTTTATTGTCCCCCGATACGGTGTGCTCTGGGCTGCTCCTGGAGAGATGGGCCCCGGAAGGAGCAGCTGCCCAGCGGCGAGGGGGGCATCTCTGAGGGCAAGCGGCCGGGCGGGCGGGCGGCGCCGAGAGAGCCAGCAGCCCGGAGGGGCCGTCAGGAGGCGCTGACCACGCCGGGCTCGGCGGGCCGGAGGGCCGCTTCCTGGCCGGCGGCCTCGTAGTCGGAGATGCGGCGCTGGACGAGCGAGGGCATCAGGCGGACGTAGGCGGCCATCAGGCGGTGGTTGGAGCGCACCAGCTTCCCCGCGCAGCCCTCCAGGCAGCCCTCCTGCGGGGGGGGAGAGAGAGAGGGGGGGGCTCAGCCCGGCCGGGGTCTCGGGGTCCCGCTTCCCTCCCTCCCTCCCTCTCTCCCGGGGCGGCAGCGCTCACCTCCTCGCCGGTCAGCGCCCGGTAGTTCAGGTTGGAGACGCAGCGCTGGAAGCAGAGCTCCGTCATCTGGTTGTAGGCCAGCAGGAAGTCGCGCAGCTGCAACAACAAGGCCGAGCTGGGAGGGAGGGAAGGAAGGAGGGAGGGAAGGAGGGAAGGAAGGAAGGAAGGGACCCCCCCCCGGCGCCCCGCGCAGCCCCGCCGACGCGCGTCGCCCGCCAGAGAGTCTCCGCCGCCCCCCGCGCCCCCCGCCCGCCTCTCACGCCGCGCAGTTGCTGCTGCTGCTGCTGCTCCATCTTCCTCCTCCTCCTCCTCCTCCTCCTCCTCCTCTCGGGGCTTCCGGCTCCACTTCCGGCCTGGCCGAGGCCCCTCCTCCTCCGGCCTGGCCGGGGCGCGTGACGTCGTTTCCGGTGTGCCCGGGCCCCGACGCGGATCCGACCCCCGGAGCCTCCGGGAGCCGCCAGGCAGGTGCGCCGCCGCCGCGCGGAGAGGGAGGGCGGGCGAGCGGGCGGGCGCCGGAGCCGGGCGAGGGAGGCTCCTCTCCTCCTCCTCCTCCTCCTCCCGCCCTCGCCGGGGCCCGGGGGGGGCGGGCGGGCCGGGAGGCGGGGTCGGGTCCCCCTCGGGGCTCCGCCGGTGGCCCTGGGCGCCCTCGGGGGCCCCCAGGCCGGGGCTGCTCCGGGAGGGGTCCTGCATCGGCCGGCCGGCCGGCGCCCTCGGGGCTCGGCTCGGTCTGGGGCTGAGGGCCGGAGGGGGGGGCAGGTGGAACATGGCCCGAAGGGGGCGCCCCTCCGCTCTCCTCTGCCGCGGAGGCGGAGGGGGCCAGAGAGGGGGCTGGGGGGTCCCTGCTGGCGAAGAGGCCCGGAGGACAGAAGGGCTCCCCTCCCCTCCCCTCCCCAGCAAGGCCATCAGGGCAGGGTGCGGGGGGGGGGCGCCTTGGGCAGGTTGTCTTGCTCAGACTCGGCTGCGGGAGGGAGGGAGGGTCCTGGCCAGACCTGGCGAGGGGTCTTGGTTGTGGGGCAGGAGATTCCGCCCTCCAAGTGGGCAGGTTCCCAGGGACGTTCCTAACAATACATTGCACTTTACAGGTGTTTACCAACTCCCTCCCCAAGAAAACCCACAGTATTAAGCAAATACCCCAAAGCAAACCTGGCCCCTGGCCCTGCCCTTCCTGCCAAGGCTCCTCGGTGGCCACGTCAACCGCCAGCCTGGAAATTCTGCATGTTCCTGGAGGGGGGAGGGAGCTGTTCCCCCTCACCCCACCCCCACCCCAATGTACGTGCCAACGGGACACTGGGAGGTGACACACCATGACTGCCCGCCAGTTCTGCATGGGGGGGGGGACTGAGGTTCCAGCAAGAAGGGGGGGAGGGGCAGCATTGGGCCCCATCTGGGTGAGCTTGCAGGAGGTGCTGCTGCCCCCACCAGTTCTGCTTTGGAGGGTTGTGGGCTGATGCCCCCCCCCCCGGATTTGGCTCCCTTGAGCTGATGCTGTGTGCTGCGTCTGGGGCTCCTTCCCTGCCTCAGGCACATGGGACGGGTAGTGTGGCATCTCTGCCTGTGGCACAGTGTGCTGGGCCCGTGGGCAGGACTTGTCATCCCACACAACTTCTGCCCAAGGGGAGCGGCTGCCCAGGAAGGGGGAAGCCCAGGTATTGAGAGACAAGACGCGTCTTGGGGGCTGCCCCCCTGCGTCCGTATGCTGGGCAAGCCAGAGCTCATTCTGGCAGGTTCCTGTTGAAGGCCCCCCCCCCCGGTTCCTGGATGAGGCTGGTGCCACTAGGAAGGCGACATGTTTTGTGCTGGAATGCCCCCTGGGGGGTGGCATTCTTCCTGGCACTATTGTTCAACTTTCTGAGCTGGCCCAGACCCGCCCTGGCTGTAGGTGGTTCTCTTAGTTTCTGGAGTGAAGAAGGGTGGTAAGTGGGGGCCTCCTGCCGCCTTGCTGGTCTGTCCATGTGCCTCCCAGGTGTGCTGGGCCTGTTCTCGTCTCCTTCCTGCATTTGGGAGAAGAAAATGCCGAGTGAGGCTGAGGGCAGTCCAGGAAGCTGCTTTCTCTGTGGGGTTTTGCTGGGAATCTATGGGGTTTCAGGGGCTGCAGGGAGTGATGGGGTGGAGTTGGCATTAGGGGGCTGCCAGTTAGCAGGTAGCACATTCTTTTCTCTTTCCAAGAAAGGCTTTTTGGTACATTGATGGGGAAACCAGGCCCACTTTGCTTTTTCTTCAAACGGTGGTTCCAGTCGCACCTGAGAACGCAAAGGGGGCCTCGCAAAGGAGGGAGAGAAAGAAGGGAGCTTGGCACTGGGAGGGTTCCCAACGTGGTGCTCCCCTTGTGCTCCCTGGTTTCCCGCAGGCTCCTCTTGGCCCAGGTGGCCCACTGGCCAAATCCAGGCGTCAGGGAACAAGACTGGCATGCTCAGCAGAGCAGGTCTGGGAAGTGGCGTCCGCCTGGGGCCATCGGAAGGCAGCTCTTTGCTCCTGAAGACAAAAATGCCCCTCCCTGGGGGTGTCTGCCCCGGGGTCTCCTGCTGCACTTTGCTCTTGCTGCCAGCCCCCGCCCAGGCATTGGGGGGCAAGGAGGCTGTCAGGAGGAGGGCATCTTGGCTGGTTGTGGGGGCTTCGCAGGAGGGGGCAGAAGGGTCCAGGCTGCCTTATCTATTGACCGGGACCAGCGTGTGGGGTGAGGGTCTACGGGGTGTGTGGACAGTGGAGCCCCTTCCTCTGCCCCTGGCGCCTGAGCCCCTCTTTTTTCCTGGCCCCTCCAGACCCTGAGCATGACTGACGGGCTGATGAGCAAAGCAGCCACCATGGAGATCCCAATCCATGGCAACGGAGACTCCCGGCGTCTCGCTGAGGACGATGGCCTGGAGCAGGTAACGGGGAGGGGGTAAGAATGGGGGGGGGGTCCACTGATGTCCCGGGCGCAGTGTGTGTGGCTTGCAAGGGGGAGATTTCAGAGGGGCTCTGTAAGCTGAGCTCTGATGGTTATCGGGCAGGGGAGGAAGTGGGACGGTTCACTTGCCTGAAGGGGCCCCCACCCCCATTCTAGCAGTCCAGTTTGACTCCTAGCTGCAAGGGAGGCAGTTCCTGCCCCCCCCCCCGCCCCCGTTCAAATGCTGGTTCCCCACAGGCCACTGATTTTGGGGAACCAGGCCCTTCTGCAGAGCAGCCACCCCAGTTGAGGGGACGCCGCTGGGCCTGCCTGAGCCCCCTCCCCTCGGGCTGGGCTCTGCCACGTTCCCTTTCTCCCGCTGCAGGACCTCCAGCAGGTGATGGTGTCGGGGCCCAACCTGAACGAGACCAGCATTGTTTCCGGGGGCTATGGGGGCACCGCCGAGGGCATCATCCCCACCAGCGCCATGAAAGGTCAGGCAGCCCAAGAGAATCGCCGTGCTGCTCTCTGCGCGGGGAGGGGACCAGGGTCTGCCCCCAGCTGAGCCCCGCCTGCCCGCGAAGGGCGTCCCTCGGCCAAGCTCCCGTCAGCAAGGCCCCTCCCTCTACCCCCCTCCTTTGAGATGGGCCTCCTGCAGCCTCCCTTTCCCCTGACCCCCAGGGATGAGGAAGGCACGTAGCTCAGCCAGCACCGTGCCTGGGGAACTATGCCCACCTCGTGCTCCTCTGGGAGCCTGGCATCGTGTGCTCATGCCACCCTGTCCATGTCTGCCGCAGCTCATCAACCCCCCTGTGTTATCCTGCACCCCCTCCATGGCTCCCTCCCTCCTCCTCCCCACCCTGCCCGGTGCCCATCTCTGCCCTGCCTTGGGCCCCCTCCATTTCAGGCTCTCTTGCTCCATCTCACCCACCCCGAAGACCGCTCATCTCCCCCAGCCCGTCGGCTGCCAGCCGGATAGCCAGCCAGGCTCTTGCTGCCTCAGGTATTGCCCTATCCCTGCCCCCAAAAGCCCCCCTCCCGTGGGAGCGGTTGGGGTGCAGGCTTCCAGGGGAATGTAGGCGAGACGAAAAGATGTTTTCCCTGCCCCTCTTTCCGTCCTCCCTCCTCCATGGGGCAGCTCGGCCTTCGGAGCATTGAGGGACCTGCCCCTTCCCTCTGCTCAGGAGGCCCCCTGCCTGCTCGGCCCTTGCAGGTTCCAATTTGCACCAGCCGCACTCCAACCCGGCCCTGGCAGGCGAGGAGGCCACGCGGGGCATCGCGGTGGAGAAGTTTGATGTCGTCAAGAAGTGGGGCATCAACACCTACAAGGTGAGCGGGGGTGTGTGTGTTGTGCTCAGCCCCAGGAAGAGGGGGCGCTGGTGGGGCTCAGCCTGAACCAGGGAGGTGCCCTCTTCCTCACATGGATCGGTCTCTTGCTTCTGGATCAATCCCTTTTGGCCCACCAGCAAGTCTGCACAGCATTTTCTCCGCCTTCTGGAGCCCTCAGTGCCCTGCTTTGGGGGCTGCCTTGGGAGGCGGCTGCAAAAGGCAGGGGGCAGCCACTAAGCCACTGGTCAGCACCCACCCAAGGAGACCCTTGGCCCCTATCCCAGAGGGCAGGAAGAGAGGGGCGGCCTTTTCAGCTGTGGCCCCTGGACAAGGCTTTCCAGGACACCTGCTCTTCCTCCATCTGGCAGCTGAGCTCCGCACGCCCACATACCCTTGCTGTTTTAAGTCCCTTGGGCAGCTTTAGTGATCCTGGGAAGGGACCCCAGGGGTCATCTAGCCCAACCCGCTGCAGGGTGAGGGGATCTTTCGCTCCGGGTGAGGGCCCCCCCAGCTGCCCCTCCTCTTCTCCCTCCGCAGTGCACAAAGCAGCTTATCTCGGAGCGCTTTGGGAGGGGCTCTCGGACCGTCGACCTGGAGCTGGAGACGCAGATTGAGCTCCTGCGGGACACCAAGCGCAAGTACGAGGGCGTCCTGGGCCTGGCCAGGGCCCTCACCAACCACTTCTACAGCCTGGTGCAGACGCAGCACGCCCTGGCCGACACCTTCTCCGACCTCAGCCAGAAGTCCCCAGAGCTCCAGGTGGGGAGTGCGCCCCACGTCCTTTGGGCAGGGGGGAGGCAGGATGGCCCAGATGCCAGGCAGAGCCCCTGTCCTGCCTCTGGGGCCGTTTCCAAGGGCATCGGAAGCAAACGTCCTGCCTGGCAGGAGAGCAGCTCCAGCCACAAGGCAGCCACATGCACCCCAGGAATGGCCCCCCGCCTGGAGGGCTTTGAAAGAGGATTGGGCAAATGTGTGGGGCAGGAGAGAGCCATCAAGGCTTGATCCAGCAGACTGCCCTTGGGCTCTCAAGTTCGGGGGGGTCTCTTGCCTTTGGGGGCTGGCTTGTGGGGGGTCCGGGATGGTCAGCCCCCTTTTCAAGTCCCCCACCCCCTGCAGGAGGAGTTTGGCTACAACGCAGAGACCCAGAAGCTGCTGTGCAAGAACGGGGAGACCCTTCTGGGGGCCGTCAACTTCTTCGTCTCCAGCATCAACACGCTGGTCAACAAGACCATGGAGGACACTCTCATGACCGTCAAGCAGTACGAGACGGCCAGGTGGGGCTGCAAGCAGGGGGGAGGAGAAGCGGGGGGGGGGCTCCAGGCAGGGCTCGGCAGATGCTCCGCTGCCAGTGGGTGCCTCTTTTCGGGGGGCGCCAGGGGTGGGAGTTGTGCCGCTGCTTTGACACTCCCCCCCCCCTCGTGCAGGCTGGAGTATGACGCCTACCGCACGGACCTGGAGGAGCTGAACTTGGGCCCTCGGGACGCCAGCACCCTCTGCCGCCTGGACGTCGCCCAGGCCCACTTCCAGGCCCACCGCGCCAAGTACGAGAAGCTGCGGGCAGACGTGGCCGTCAAGCTGAAGTTCTTGGAGGAGAACAAGGTGGGTGAGGGGGGGGCTCCTGGTCCGAGGCCTCCCACACTGGCCTCTCCTTCATGCCTGGGTCCAGGAATCCCAGCCAGAGCATTCCTGGCTTCTGCTTCAAGGCCAGGCAAGAAGAGTCCAAGAGGGGCGCAAGGGGGGCTTCCTTGGGTGGGGGGCGGAGAACAGAAAGTCCTTCACGCAGCACAGAGCTGAACTGCGGAAGCAGTGATGCCCTGCGGCCCCCTGAGATGCGCGGCTGGCCCCTGGGGGCTCCTGGCCTGCTCCAGGTGGCTCCTCTCACGCCCCCCCCCCGTTGCAGGTGAAGGTGATGCACAAGCAGCTGCTGCTCTTCCACAACGCCATCTCGGCCTACTTTGCCGGCAACCAGCAGCAGCTGGAGCAGACGCTGAAGCACTTCAACGTCAAGCTGAAGAGCCCCGGAGCAGAGAAGCCCTCGTGGCTGGAGGAGCCGTGAACTGCCAGCCCCCTCCCCCGGCCCCCTCCCTGGCTCCCTGCTCCCGTCATGGACCTGGACTCTGCGGGGAGGGGGCTGAGCTCCGGCGCCCCCTCGCCCCCCTCTGGAGCAGAAGAGGCAGGCCGGGTGAGGAGGGGGCCCTGTCCGGCAGAAACAGTCTCTCCTCCCCCCCCCCACCAGCTTTCCCTGCGGCTGCTTGAGGGGCAGGGGACTCTCCCCCCACCCCAGATTTTGCTCTTGGCTCTGGAGAAGGGGCCCCCGTCTCCACCACCTCCTCCAGGCCACCCGGGCCGGCACTTTGGACACACTCCATGGTGGTGACAGTGGGAAACAGCCACAAAAGAGGGGCTGGCATTTTGGGGAGAGGGGGACGCGGGGTTCTCCCTCTTGCCACAAGGCAGCTCCAGCCCCACACTACACATTTCTTGCCCCCCTTGCTGGCATAAACAGAGGGGGGGGTGTCATCCTCTGGCCCCCAGCTGCTGTTCTGCTCCAGTACTTTTTTCATGGGGGGGGGTGAAGTGGGGGTCCTGCGTTTGGGCAGCTATGACCTCTCCCTACTTGTGCTCCAAATTGGGGGGGGGGCTGTGCGCAGGAGGCCTCAGTCTGGATGTGCTGCTATTGGGGTGGGGGATGAATGTGAGGATCCCAAGCTGGGATTGCTCCCCCTCCCAGTATGGACCAAAAAGTAGCATGGCTTCAGCCTTGCGGGGAGGGGGGGATGTGTGCGTGTGTGTGTGTGTGTGTGTGTGTGTGTTTTACGGCCAGTACCCCTGTGTTGTGTTCCTAGGTGAGGGGGCTCCATGGGGGGGGTGGCAGGGGGGCACCAGGTGAAGGAATGGCTGCTTCTCCCTGCTGGGTCCCCCAACCCACTCTGTAAAGATTCCAGAATAAACGGTACGAATCAGAGCCTGCCACGCTCCTGTTGCTGACGCCAGGGGAGCCTGACTCAGCCTGGCACACTCCTACTCTGTGGCAGGGGCCCCCCATCATTCCTCTTGATCTGTGTGGGGTGGGGGGTACAGGCAGGCAGCAGGAGGAGGTGCCCAGCAAGACCCCCATATTGCAAGGGGTTGGAGTAGAAAACCCTTTGGGTCCTTTCTCATTCTATCCTCCTCCCCTGCTTGTCTCTCCATTGAAGCCTGCCTGGTCTGGCCGCTGCATTGGAGGAAGCGGGGGGCCAGGGAGGGCCTGCCTCTCTCCCCTGGGGGTCAGCCAGATGCCCTCACAAGGCTCCCTTCCAGAAGGGGCTCCTGCCCGCCCCCTTGAGAGACCCCCTGGCTCCTCCTTCCGGGCTCCCCCAGCTCCAGAACAGCAGCCGAGGCCCCCTGCCCCATGTAGTCTCTTGCGTTTCAGTCGAAGAAGCATGACTTCCATTACTAAGGAATGATGGAGAGATCCAGGAGGAGGAGGAGCTGGTGACCTTGGAGACAATCAAAAGGGTTGCGTAGAAATAAAGTGCAATGTTCTCTTTCTAACTGGAGAAAAGCTCTTATGTGGCGATCCCTTCTCCGGACAGACCTTCTTCTGCGGGGGGATTCCCTCTGGGGCACACGGGGGGGGGGGGGCAAGAGAGCTGGCCAAAGCTGCCTCAGCTGACCTGAGAGTGGACTGCCATTCCTCAAGCCCAGCTGGCTGCCCCGTGGCACCGGCAGGACCCCCTGGAGTGCATGTCTAGGGCCCCTAAGAGGCAGGCAGACAGAGGGTTCTTAGCCTGGTGGGGGAGAGCAGGAGCCCTGCGGGATCAGGCCTCAGACCTATTTCCAGGGTGGGAATGCTCAGGCCTGGTGGCCAAAGGCAGCTCTCCAGGCCTCCCATCCCTCACTGGCCCTGCTCCCTGCTTCTCTGTGGCATGGGTGGGATGGGGCTTTGAGAAAGGGGGGGGGGGAGTAGGGAAGAGCGAAGTCTTCCTCTTCCTGGGAGGGTGCAGGTCCAGGCGAGGGAGCCGGCTGGCCTTTGCTGGCGCACAGAGATGTCGGGAAAGCAGCAAAGGAGCTTACGGTAAGCACAGAGCTTGGAGGGGCCAGGGCCCAGGGCCCAGGTCCAGCCTCAACTAGCTAATCTGGAGAAAGCCAAGGCAGCTGTGCTGGCTCCTTTGTTCTCAGAATAGTGCCAAGGTGACCTCTTGAGGTTTGAGAGAGAAGTGGGAGGAACTGTTGAACAGGATGCAACCTAGGAAGTGGCCTGAGCAGCAGGGAGCTCGGCTCAAGAGGGGAGGAGCGCAGGGACAGCGCTGGGACTCCCTCTTTCCTGTGCAGACTTGCGCAAGCTGCGTTGCACCCAAGCGTCCAACGTAAAGCCTCTTTGTTGCCTGGGGAGGGGGGTGTCTCTGGTTTTTGCATGATTTGTCACTCCTCTTGTCCTGCCCACACTTGTGTGGCTCCTGCAAGGTTGCCCCCCCCCCAGCTCAATGTAATCCAGTTCCTGCCGCAGCCAGGCAGGTGCCCAAGGGGGGGGGGTGTCTCTGTGCTGGCGGTCCTGATCTGGCCCCTGCCCCCCCCTCTTCCACCTGGGAGACTTGTCCCGTGGGGGACACAAGGACCTGCCAAGCCTGGCACTCGTGGAGCACCTCCCTTTGAGCAAAGAGCTGGAGTGCTCTCTTGAGTTCAGTTTTTAAAAAAGACTAGTAAAGGGACTTGGAAGAGGTGTCTAAAATTATGCGTGGTGTGGAGAAAGTGGATAGAGAGAGCATGCGCGCGCGCACACACACACACACACACACACACACCAGGATACTTGACCATAAGAAGCACCAGTCCAGTATCCTGCTCTTGGGCAGCCAGCGACCAGTACCTGCTCCTCCTGTGGCCGCTTCTGGGAGCCAGAGGGATGTTGCCTCTGACAGGAGAGAGCCCAGCATCTGCCTGTTGGGGGAGACACTGGAGCAGGGCACCCCCCCCCCGCCCTGCTAGAAGAAATGCCTTGTTGCCCACAGCTTGTTCATTTACCGGTATACAGTGGTACCGCAGGTTAAGTACTTAATTCGTTCTGGAGGTCCATTCTTAACCTGAAACTGTTCTTAACCTGAGGTACCACTTTAGCTAATGGGGCCTCCTGCTGCTGCCACATCACCAGAGCACGATTTCTGTTCTCATCCTGAAGCAAAGTTCTTAACCCGAGGTACTATTTCTGGGTTAGTGGAGTCTGTAACCTGAAGCATCTGTAACCCGAGGTACCACTGTACATTTGCTTATTCTATCTTTAACAATGCTTGGCCACCACTTTTCTGGTGTAGTTGGACTGTAATTTCCAGGATCCCCCTGAATCCCTTTTTAAAAATTGGTCTTGCATTGGGTGCTTTCCAGTTCTCGGGCATGCAGGCTGATCCAAGGGACGGGGTACATTTTTAAAAAAAGACAATTGACAGTTTCACATTTGAATTCTTAGAGAATCCTTGAGTGGGTCAGTTTCTCTTTTGTCTGTGGGCCTAGAATTCACCTCTCATTGCTGCTTCCTGCCTCAGTTCCTTGGACGACCTTCCTGCAAATGTTAGTCCAGGCACTGGGCTCTGCCCTGTATCTTATGCTGCAGCTTCACTGCAATCTCCTTATCCTCCTCTGGCACACCTTGGACTCCCTGGTCATCCCAGGGTCCAACTGCCACCAGAGCTGCTACTAATACATTTAAAGAACTTGTTGTTGCTCTTAATGTTTTCAGCAATGTGCTCCTCGGATTCAGTTTTGCCAGCCCTTTCTGTCTGCTTGCACCTGTTTTGTTTTGTTTTTTGTGAAAGTTTGTTTCATTTGGACAAGACTTCATTTCCCAAGGGAAGCCGCCTTGCCTCCAATAGCTGCTTCTTGGCGTCTTTCCTGATCTGCAGTATACACCAGCTGAGCTCCTAGTGTGTTTTGGGAACACGGGGCCATCAACGGATGCAGGACAAAGTCCTTCGTGCAGCACAGTTAAGCTATGGAACTCCCTCCCACGGGAGGCCGGGGGGGGGGTCACCAGCTTGGATGGCTCTGAAAGAGGAGGGGGCAAATTCAAGATTGCAACAACAGGATATCATAACAAGAGGAATCCTGCTACCTGCAATCTCTGAGATCAGCGACAGCCTCACCATGAAATGCCTGAGGTTCCTTCACAAATTGGCAGCCCCCCCCCGGACTCCCTCACCTATTGCAGGCCCAAAAAGAGGGGGCAGGGGGGAGAGGAACACTTGTGGGGCTCGGGCAGGAGAGGACTCCTAAGTGGTGCTAGAAGCAGGAGCCCCACAGCCTCCACCCCAAAGGCCTTGGTTGGTGGGGGCACTATAGGGAGAGCTCCAAGAAACAGACCCCCCCCCCTCCATATCTCGGTTCCTTGGAAAGGAGCGTCTGGGAGCACGTCGAGACATGCCGAAGGAAGCAGCGTCCAGCCCTCGCCACGTCCAGCAGACCGCTGCCCAAGCAATGGCATGCGGAAGGCCGGCTAAAGGGCCCCTGCAGGACCCAGGAATCCGGCCGCTCCCTCTCTTGTAGTTCCGCCCCCGCCTCCCTCTCAGGTTTCCAGCCGTGGGGACACTGGAAAAAAATTGCTGGGGGGCGGGGAGCACAGAAGGAACGAAGCCTATTTGTAGGCCGGGGTGTGGCGCACACCTTAATATCTCTGAAAGAAAACCAACAGCACCTGTTGTGATGGAGTCAAGCAATGGGGGGGGGGGTTCCTTGGTTGGGGACTTCCCGCCCCCCCCTGTCACCAGCTGAGATGCGGCCGCCTCTGCCCTTTTTGGGGCGTCTTCAGCCACCAGCTGAAAAATAACGGCTTAGGGACCTGAGATGAAGAAGTTGTTCGCCCCGTCGCGGCTCGGCAGCGCCGCCCCCAGGATGGACGCTAAGACAGCCGTCGGTTGCCGCGGGACAGGGGCGAGCGAGTCTTCCTGGACCTCACCAGCCTTGCTTTGTGTAGGCAAGCCAGTCTGGGGCTCGGACTGTCCACTCCGGTGGGGAGCGGGAGGGGCGGCGTCGGTGGCGGCCCTTTCCCGTCGGCGCTTCTTTGAAACCTGCGTGAGCTGCGGGGCAGAGACCTGGCCTGGGCAGCAACAAGGCGGGGAAGGGAAGGGAGGAGGCGGCGTCTGGGCGCCATCCTCGCCTGGCTTTCTCGGTCTTATCCCTCCGCGCGCTAGCTCTGGGCTTCATCGGGAAGAGGCCGGTGCTCCCGCCCCGTCCCTTGGCGCTCAAGCCCTCAGGTGATACGTCTACAGCCGGGCTGGGTGGGGCACGTCCGAGGCCGCCCCCTTCCGATGACTCCCTGACGCCGTGGGCTGGGAGCGGACATCCCCGACGGCTCTCGACGCGCCTGTACTGTACTCTCTTCTCTTCCTACCGACAATGGTGACCGTCCGGAGCTCTCCCGCCTCGCCCACAGACTGGACGGGCCCCGCGGCGACCCCCGACGCCGCCGCCTCCACCCTCTCGACGGCTTCTCTGCCCCCGGACCCCGCGACTGCCTCGCCGCCGCCTCCGCTGCCGCCGCCCCCGCCGCCGCCCGTCGGCTTGAGCCCCGGAGCGCCACGGGCCTGGCCGGGCGGGGAGGGTTGCTCGGGGCCGCGGGCGGCGCGGCTGCGCAACTTCAACTGGGAGGCCATCCCGGCAGAGCGCATCCGGGGGCGCCACAACCTCTGGACGGCGCCCGGGCGGCGTCGGGGCGAGGGCTTCCCGCTGGACCTCGCCCTCCTGGAGGAGCTTTTCGGGCAGCGCCCGGAGCCGCCCGGGGGGAGCCTGCGGGGCCAGCCGCCGGCGGAGCAGGTGAGCCCGACGGGGCGGACGGTGACGCAGCGGGCTTCGCCCTCCCGGGCGCCCAGAAGGGGCCCCCGGGAGCCGCGTGTGTAGCCGCCTGTCTGGAGAAGTGGGGTGGGGGGCGCGAAGAGATCCGCTGGGGTGCCAGACGCAGCCTTGAGAAACGAGAGGAGAGGGTTGTGCGCCCATCTCCTGAGGCCCAGAGTGTGAGCAGAGTGGAGGGAGAAAGGTGTGGGGCTGGCCTGCTCCCTCCCCCAGGACGAGGGGACCTGGCATGGTTGGGGTGGGGGGAGAGGGAGTCACCCAGGTCAGTCCCTGGCTCAGTCCCCAACTGAGAGGATCCAGCGGAAGGAGAGGGGAGTCTGATCTCTCTTCTCCTGGCCAGCGGCTGCCTGTCAGGGCAGAGGGAGCCCCCTGAGAGCCAGGAGGGCCAGTTACCTGGTAGCTGCCTTTCTTGGGACCCCCTGCCCTTTGATGTGAAATCCAACTGTGGGAGCCTTGGAGCTGGGCTGGGGGGCTCAGTGCCATTTGGGTGGCGTCTTTCAAGGGTGAGAGAGCAGGGGAAGCAGCAGGAATGGTGGATCTGGTTTGGAAGAAAGCCTCTTCCCAGAAGGCAGCTGCCCGAGTGAAGCAGGACTGGGCTCTGGGCTTCTAGGAAGGTGCTGGGACAGGATCAGGACCTGGGTGGTGCAGAGAGGTTTGTGTGTGTGACACGTGGTGGCCGGCCGGGAGAGGCTGCACTTTCTTGCTCAAATCCTTCCCTGCTTCTCCCTCCTCCAGGTCTCCCTGCTGGACTCCAAGAAGATTCTGAACCTGGGCATCTTCCTCAAGCAGTTCAAGAGGTAGGCGGGAGGGCGGCTGGGCTGGACCACCAGAGGGGGGGTGAGGGGGCCTTTGGCCTGGGGGCAAGGATGGGGCTGGTGCAGAAGGTGCCAGCCCAGGTCAGGGAGCTGCCTCGTCTCTCTTCCCAGGCCAGTCCAGGAGATTGTGGCCGATATCCAGGATGGAGCAGGAGCCCTTTACGGGGCGGAGAAGCTGCTGGAGCTGACAAAGATGCTGCCTGATGCAGAGGAGGTGACTGCTGGGAAATGGGGGGGGGGAGGCCTGCTCCGCTCCCCAACTCCCAAGTGACACCTCCCCTTTTCTCTTTGGGAAGGCCAAGAAGCTGGCTGCGTTCCGAGGCTGCCAGAGCCGCCTCTCGGAGGCTGAGGTCTTTGCCCTGCTCCTCGTCCAGGTGCCCAGGTGAGAGGGTTGGCGTGGGTCTAGGGGGGAGCAGAGGCTTCAGCCGGCCCTTCTGGTCCTGCTGGGCTGCCCCTGAGCAGAGGAGCAGGATGCCCTCCTCAAGGACTGGGAAACCAAGCCTGGTGAGGAATGGTTGAGGGAGTTGGGAGAAGAGAAGGTGGAGAGCGCTCCTCAGATATCTGGAGGGCCAATAAATAAAGAAATAATTAACAGTGGAAGATGGAGCTGTTTTCTGCTTCTCTGGAAGGCATGAAACAAGGGATTCAACTCTCAAGAAAGGAGATTCCAACTAAACATGAAGAAGGACTTTCTGATGTGTTTGATTCCCTGAGAGGTTTTTGAGCAGAGGTGCTGTGGCACCAGCCATGGGTTCTTGAGCTGCCATTCCTGCGCTGCAGATCCTTGAGGTCCCTTCCAGCCCAGCGGTTCCATGATTCCCTCCTTCTCTTTCCCCTCCAGCTACGTCCACCGCCTGAAGCTCCTGCTCTTGCAGGAGGAGTTCTTCCCCCAGCTCAACTCGCTGCAGTCGGCCATCCAGATTCTGACAGAGGCAGCCCTAGGTACCCATGGGGAGGGGGGGGCACCTGAGTCCTGGGCATGTGGCTTGACTCTCCCCCCTCAGGACGGGCTGGGAGGAGAATGAGAGGGGCTAGACATTGCCTGGAGGCTGCAGAATGGCTATCAGTTTGTCCTGGTGGCAATGCAGAATTCCGAAGTGGGGCTCTGTCGGCCATTCAGTTGACAGGGCTGGTGTCCCAGAGGCAATGTGGGGTCACTGGAGTCACCTGGCAGGGGTGCCATCCCACACACACCCCTTTGCCAGTATGGACTGGATTGATCTCTGCCGCCCCCCTGATCTCATTCCCCCCTCCCCTCCCCCCCCAGAGTTGTTGGAGTGTGAGGAGCTGCACGAACTCCTCCAGCTGGTGCTGAAGGCAGGAAACTACATGAATGAGGTGAGGGGGCTTGGCTGGCGGGGGCGGGGGAGAGGGCTGCCTCTGGTCTGGCAGGCAGGAAATTCCGCCCTCTTGGGTCAGCCTCCAGGCCCCATGGGGGGTTGGGAGGGCAAGGGGGTTGAGGGGGGAGGTGCTCCACTCCCGGTGCGCCTCGGAGGTGGCTCTACCTGAGCAGGAGGTGGCACCCAGTTTCTCTGCTTATTGGCCATCCAGCTGGCAGCGGGAGCACCTCCTTGCACCCCCACAAAAGCCTGCAGCAGAGGGCAGAGGACCTGCCCTTCAGCGGGTGGCGCGACCTGGCCCCTGAGTCTCTGCTCTGAGCACCGTGGGCAGTTGGCACCAGCCAGCCAGGGCTTCTTTGGGTATTGGGCTGGTGAGAAGAGCTGTAAGAAAATGTGGCTTTGGGGAGGGGCACGGGCAGCGGCAGGGCAGGGCGTGAGCTGTGGCCAAAGAGGCTGGCTGGTGGGCTGGGATGCTCTGGCCTGTGACTCCACCTGAGGACAGCCCTGTTTCCAGAAGGTTTTGATGTTTGATGAGGATGTTTATCTGTGTTTTTGTTGGAAACTGCCCAGAGTGGCTGAGGCAACCCAGTCAGATGAGTTGGGGTATCAATTATTATTCTTATTCTTATTATTAATAGACTGGTGTCCCCTCTCCCTGCAGGGAGGCTACGCTGGCTCTGCGCTGGGCTTCCGCATGTCCTCGCTCCTGAGGCTCACGGACACCAAGGCCAACCGGCCAGGAATGGACCTTCTGCACTTTGTTGCCCTGGTGAGCTCTGCCAGCCCATGAGGGGGCACAGCGGGTAGGAAGGGGGCCTGTGGGGTGTGCCCCATGTGGGTGGTGCCCTCAGCAAATGCCGGCAGAAGGAGGGCCAGAAAAATGACTCCTTTCCTCATGATCGATCCCTAGCGTGGAATTTGCCCCTGTCACAGCTGCCATCCATGGGGTTGACATCTCCAACGACCCATCCACTATGACCCCAACATCTTGCTCCTGGTCTGTGTATATATATATGTGAAATTAAGATGGTTTTGCTCCAGCTTGCACTCTTTACACCTGTTCACACTGAATTGCTTTTGCCATTGGGCCAACCATTTCCTCTGTTTATGAAGAGCTCCAAAAGGACCTCTGCAATCTGTTTATTTTATTTTTTACCATCCTGAACAATTTAGCATCATCAACATGATTTGGTGCCTCACTGCTCACCTCTTGCTCCAGTTTAAAAACAGATACCGGTCCTTTGGCCGGTCTGTTAGTTCCTCCTCTCAGTTTCCTGTTCTGGAAGAGGACCGGGGCCACCTTGGCCCTTGTTTTCTCCCCGTGGGGCGGAAGGTGTTGTGCTTTTCCCATGGACTCTAATCAGCTTCCTGGCTGAGCGGGGACTGAGCCGGATTCCCCCTTCCACTCTTTCTCCCCTTTCCCTTGGCCCTGCAGGACAGGGCAAGCTCTCCAGGGCTAATTCACCACCTCCTTCCCCTTGCAGGAGGCAGAGAAGAAGGACCCGACTCTCCTGCAGTTCCCCAGCAAGTTGCAGCACGTGGGGCCTGCTTCGCGGTGAGGAAGGGCAGTGCTCTGCGCCCCCATTGGGGGGGATGGGAATGAAGGAGTTGGGGGGGCATCCCTTCCAGTTCCTGCCCTTGATCTCTTGTCTTTCCTGCTGGGCCTTCTGAAGCGGACTGGGCTTGCAGCTGTGGGGGGGGGGGTAGTCTGGCAGTCTGGGGGGGGGGCATGAAGCAAGTGCAGCTCCCCAACACCTTATGTGCTCCCTTTGCAGGATCGTTGACCAGGAGGTGATGGTGGAGCTGGAGAGCCTGGGGCAGCGCCTTCTGAGTGCCCAGGGGGAGCTGGAGGGCCTGGGCCTGGGCGCCCAGGTGGGGCCCTTTGTGCAGGTGGCTGCGGTGGAGCTGCAGGCCGTCAGGGCCTCCCAGGAGGGCCTGAGCCAGACCGCGGCCACCCTGTGCGACTTCCTCTGCGAGGACCCCGAGACCTTCAACCTGACTGAGTGCTGCCGCATCTTCCAGTCCTTCGGGGAGCGGTTCCTGGCTGCCGTGCAGGTAAAACCTGGCCCCCCAACGCGCTGGTGTGGTGGTGGCTTGAAGGGGGCAGTCTATGGGCCTCTGGAGGGACGTAGGAAGGCATCTTATAGCTACTCTGGCTATTGGCAGCAAGGGACATTCCCAGCCCCTCTGCAGGTGCCCCTGGTGGGAACTGAACCCGGAGCCTTCTGCAGGCTGCTGAGTTAAGGGCCCTCCCCCTGCTCCTTCTCTCCCCTCCCCCAGTCCTGATCACACATGAACCTTCCCCCATCTGGAGGGCAGTGGTGGGAGCAGGGGACTCCTCTGAGGTGGGGAGGCAGGTCCAGCCTGGCTCAGAGCCCCAAAACAACACCACCACAAACTGGCTTATAAGTATAAAACCAAATTTACTAGAATAATAGCTAAGGTGCCATGTGCAAAACAAAGGCTGCTCAGCAAAGAGCATTTTCAGATCAAAGCCACCACCCATCAGTCGGAAAGGCTGCATGATACAAAATAGCACTCCAATTACAATGTGTGGTAAACCATAAAAATTAGAAAATATCAGTCTCATACTATACTTTACCCAGTCATACAAAACGGTTTGCAAGATAAAGGAAGTGCCTGATGAAGCCTGTAGTGAAACCTGTAATATATCCGGAGAAGAACAGGTCTCCTTTTGCCCCCTTGCGCTATTCTCACCGGGGGGGGGGGGGTTCGATTTGCCTTCCCGTGATTGATCCATGCACACGGCTTTGTGTTTCCAACTCAAGACCCATTGAAGAACATCTTCTCCAGTTCAATCTTTGAAAAACAGCTTTGAAAAACTTTTTCATATTCTCCTGTGGGCTACCCTTGCCATTGTGGAGGCACGGGGTTGCCGTTCTGTGATTGGACTTACGCTACTTGTTGAACGGTTCATTTATCCAGTCTGTATAACGTTTATTGCACATGTAACTTGTTAAGATACAGTTGTACATTCATCCATTCCATGTTTACAGTGTCTCCAGGTTTTGTTTTGCACATGGCACCTTAGTGTGTTTGTTGCTTGAATGGTTACAAGTCTATCTCTATTCTAGCTATTATTCTAGTAAATTTGGTTTTCTACTTCTAAGCCAGTTGGTGGTGTTTTTGTTTTGTTGCGTTGGCTTAGAGCCCCCTCACCAATCGGGGCAGAGACTGTGGGTTGGGTTCCTTGCAATGGCTCTGCCTGGGGCACCTGAAGATCCTTGCATGGCCTCCCACTTTGCTGTGGCTCCAGCACCCCCTGCAGAGTGCAGGATCAGCTCCTGGCTCCCTCCTTCACGCAGCACATAGTGGAACTGCGGAACTCCCTCCCACAGGAGGCAAGGCACCACCAACCTAGATGGCTTGAAAGGAGGATTAGACAAATTCCTGGAGGCAGAGAGGTCTTTGGAAGGCAGCTAGCCAGGGTGTCTCGGCTTCTGGGAAGCACAGGAGGGGAGAGGTTTGGTGCTTGGAGGGGTTCCCTGGTTGGCCCCGGTGAGAACAGGATGCTGGCGCTGATGGCTCTTCTTCTCATGTCCTCCTCCTCTTTCCCCCCAGGACAACCAGGCTCGGGAGGCCGCTATGTGCCGGCAGCAGCGCCAGGAGCGCGAGCGCAAGGAGAAGCAGAAGCGGCGCTCCATCGCCAGCTGCTCGGCCCGCGACCCTGGCCTGCAGGACGTGGAGCTGGACCTCTTCTTTCTGCGGCCCCCTCGCTCCCGGAGGCGCAACCGGTCCCAGCAGGGCCTCCGCCTTGCCCTGGAGAGCCCCCAGAGCACCAGAGAGAGGGCCCTGCCGCTCGGCCGCCGGAGACACACGCTCACCGCCCTGCCCCCTTGCACAGAGCCCCCCAGGCCAGCGGAGCCGGAAGCTGCCCCAGCCACCCCCACCCTCCCCGCTGCTGCTGCCGCCCCCCCTGGCTGCGGCAAGAAGGCCGGGGGGCTCTTTGGGCAGGGCCTCAAGGCCTTCCTCAGGTCCCCCCCCATGGCCACGGTGGCCGCCTCCCCCCAAGGCCCTGCCTCACCCGAAGCCCCCAGCGGCTTCCGCTTCCCCACCCTGTTCCAGAAGAAGACCCCCCAGGAGGGCCCAGAGCTCCCCACCTCCCCCCTGTCTTCCCCCAAGGACGTCTCTGCCCTGGTGGGCTTCTTCCGCCGCCTGAGTGTGGGGGAAAAGCCACGGCAGGGAGCCCAGCTCTGAGACGGGGCGGCTGGGAGGGTCCCAGGGCAAAACTGCTGCCAGGCAACCCCTCCCCCCAGAGCATGGGGTGCCAGTTGGGGGGGGGCCTTTTCTCCCGCTGCCCACCTTGTACTGCCTCCACTCAAACTCTGCACTAGCCTAGAAGAACTGGTGACCTGCTGCTCCCCTCCTGCCCCCCCCTTGCAGGATCAGCCCCTCTTTCCCAGGCCACAGAGCCAAGGGCTGCAGCCGGCAATTTTAAAGTCTTCCCCTCCCACACCAATAAAAACACTTTTATATTCTCTCATCTCCCCCTTTTAAAAACTGTTCTGTCCGTTGACTCTCAATAAACTTTTTTGGAGCTATTTCTTGCCTGAGTGTGATCTGAGCTTTTGCAAGCTCTTCCTTCCGGGGTGGGGTAGGGGGGTGTTTTAAACTGGTGATTGACATCATCACCAACTATGTGCAATCAAGGCCAAGGCATCCATTGGGTCCTCATCATGGTTCGATTTTGCTCAATAGCAACTCAGGGGAACTGGGAATAAAGCTTATTCATAGAACAACAACAACAACCACCCCCCCACAGTCATGTAACTGAAACAAATCTCTTGGCTCTGTTGATATACAAAGCTTGAAAGAAATGATAAATGGAGATGATATGAAATGGAATTACAAACGGTACAGAATGTATACAGAAAAGGGGAAATAGAAAATTGAGTATATGGTAATTCACACAAATATGACTGATTGAATGATTGCAATTGGATATGATTTGTATGCTGATTAGCAAATGGCAAGCACTGGCAAAGCAATAAAAGGGCCTTTTTGTTGTTGTTGTTGTTTAGTCGTGTCCGACTCTTCGTGACCCCATGGACCAGAGCATGCCAGGCACTGCTGACTTCCACTGCCTCCTGCAGTTTGGTCAGGCTCATGTTTGTAGCTTCAAGAACACTGTCCAACCATCTGTTGTCCCCTTCTCCTTGTGCCCTCCGTCTTTCCCAACATCAGGGTCTTTTCCAGGGAGTCTTCTCTTCTCATGAGGTGGCCAAAGTCTTGGAGCCTCAGCTTCAGGATCTGTCCTTCCAGTGAGCACTCAGGGCTGATTTCCTTCAGAATGGATCGGTTTGATCTTCTTGCAGTCCATGGGACTCTCAAGAGTCTCCTCCAGCACCAGAATTCAAAAGCATCAAATTTTTTACTGTCAGGGCTGCCTCTAGGTCCCAGCTCACAGAGGACCAACGCCAGGCTGATATTATGTACAAAAGTCTTTATTGAAGTATAGTTTCCATTTTAAAGCCAGAGCGTGCAACCCTACGTCTAGACTCTAGATCGGCGAAGTCCTATCTGAATCACTTCCCCTTCCGCACCAGTTTAAGATCCTAGCCCTGCTCCACCTTCTGCGCTGCTCTCTCCTCCTCTCGGTCCTCCTGCCCTCTGGGGCATTGCCCTTCCTGGACTCTTCCGACGCTGAGTCGCTTAGCTCCTCCCCTTGCCTCCGGCGTGCTTTAGGACCCGGTTCCCAATCCTCACTCTCTGCTGTCCCGCGCTCCTGTACATTTGAACTTGCTTCTCGCGCCAACCCAGTGACCTTTCTTCTAACCGTTACACTGCTTCTATCACTGCTTCCCTCTTCCGTGACACTGGCCGGATCTGACCTCCCCTCCGTTGTACGACTCTCCGATGGAGGCGTGGTCAGCTCTGCCTCGTCTCCTCTCCCTGGTGGGGGAAGTACTGGTCCCGATGCCTGGGACCCTTCCCCCCCACTCTGCTCTGGTGGGGAAGCTGGTCCTGATCTCCAACTACTACTCTGGGAGTCCCTGCTCCCCCCTTGCTCCTGGGGCGTTCCCCTTGGGACCCCCCTACCCCTGGCCACTGGCGCTCCCTTCTGTGAATCTTCCGATTCGCTGGAGAGGCTTATGGAATCCCTCGGACCACTGTCTCCTCCTACACTGCCCTCTGATTCCTCGCCCTCGCTCTCCATTTCCCATCTTCCCTGTGCCTCTGCTCCTGAGCCCCTGACATTTATATATATATTTTTTGGCGATCAGGCACTTCCGGGTTAGCGCCATCGGCAATGGCAGCGTTCCTCTGACCGAGAGGAACCCGCTCCGTGGAATTCGGGTCATGCCGCGGCGGCAAAGGCGGAGACCCTTTAGAAATCCCAGGCGGATGAAGCCTGGGAACGTGGGATTCGGCTGACACCACAGGGAAACCCTTTTTCGGGGGTTCCGAAGTGTTTTGAATCGACCGCTATTTTTACGGAGTGAAGCCGCGTAGCCGTTGCCAGAGAGCGCTGACTTTTTCTTGTGGACAATTGGATCTTAAACAACAACCCGTGAGTAGAACGGAAATTGGATCTTTAAAGTATTTAAAGTATTTTTAAATTGGCACCGATCGGGGAAGGTCTAAACAGGAAGTCCGCCTCCCCTTTCTGTAAATAAACTGAAGCAAAGAACCAGTTAACTAAGGTCGTGGAGAGTTTTATGTAAAGGATTTAAATTCCACTGATTGAAACTACCATCAATATTTTTTTTTGGAAGCAGGGGAACCTGCAGGAGAAGGTTAAAATTCGGGAATTGAAGCGCCACTTCCCCAAACCCGGGAGTGGTCTGTGAGAGCCCGCTGACGGTGAATAGATAAATTTGACAGCTGTCAAGTTAGCTGTCAAGATACAAAAGAAGGACTTTGTTTCTACTGTCTGTTTTTGTTACAACCTTACGTTTAAAAGGAAGGAAGGAACTGTTACAATTTAACGTATGGGACCTTTGGGTCTGCGCTGGAAGGAGTGAAAAGGAACTTGAATCCCTCTAGAGGGAGCCTTGGGATATTGTCGTAAGGATGCAGCTGGGAAATTGATTTTAAAGATAAAAGCCCTGAGAAACTAGTTTTTGACCTTGGACTGTTTAAGGATGGCTGTTGGGAAGGAAATCGAGTGTGAACTGAACAGGGCATTTTATCTCTTGGGAAAGCTGCAAGACCAGATAAATGTTATGTCTACTAATGTGGTAATATTGGGAACAAAAGTGGGTATTGGTAAAGAAGCTGACAAGAACTTGGCACAGGAATCTCTTCCAACTGAACAAATTGAAGAATCTGAGAGGGAGAATCTTGTGAGTAAAATGATGCAAGGGGGAGCCGCAACCCTACAGAGGCAAATGGTGGACTACAACTTGAGGCCCTACATGATGGCAACTAGGAGAAGCAAATTTTTGGAGATGGAAGCCTGGCTTGGTTTGGAAAATGAAAGATGGAGAGATCACCCTATGTGGAGATCAAATGACCTTTGGGATACAAATCTGAGCCAGGTGGAGGTTGGAGCTTCGGGGGCCTTTGGATTTGAAAAGAGTGTGAAACAAGATTTGGAATATTCTATAGGCCCTATCTTTAATTACGGAAGTTTGGCAGGAAGGAATATGATCACTGTTGGGTTGGAGCTTCCCCAAGATCTGGTTTTCAACACCAAAGACTATCAAAAAGACCGGCAGAGGGGACATGAAAGAGACTTAAGAGCCTCGGACTTAAGATCTCCGGGTTGATGTTTTTCTGAGATTGATGGAACTATTGCTAGGGGCCAAAACCGGGGAGGGGATCTGGTGGAAGAAAATTGGGAATTTAAAGTGTATATAATATAACTTTGTTTTTTTTATTCTTTTAATGAGAGATGGGAAAATCGTGGAATGGAATCTTTTTTTGATCCTAGGGAAAATGTTTTAAGAATAAGTACAGATATATAAGTTTTAATGGGAAATAAGATTAAATAAAGTAAAAGTGGATGGTTATTTGGTGAAAGAAAGAATGGAAAATCACAGTATATTAAGATAAGATATAAGGATAAAATTAAGATGAAGGATTTGCTGAAATATCTATATCTATATGAATTAGAATACAAAGAGGGGAATTATAGTATGTTAAGATAAATTATTAGGATAAAAACAAAGTTGGAAGGATTTGCTGGAATATCTAATTGAATTAGAATACAAAAATGGGAGGCGTGAGGAAGTCAACGAAATAAGTGAATGTAAGTAAGTGAGATAAAGGTTTGACTTGTTTTTTACTTGTTTTTTTCTTTTTTCTGGTTTTTGATGATCGTTTTATATATATGTATTGTTTTTTCTTTTTATTTCTTCGATTGTTTACTTTTTATTTTTCTGTAACCTTTAAAACCTTAATAAAAAATTATTCTTTAAAAAAAAATAATTCGGTGATCAGCCTTCTTGATGGTCCAGCTCTCACTTCCATACATCACTACTGGGAAAAGCATAGCTTTAACTATACGGACCTTTGTTGGCAAGGTGATGTCTCTGCTTTTTAAGATGCTGTCTAGGTTTGTCATCGCTTTTCTCCGAAGTAGCAGGCATCTTTTAATTTCGTGGCTGCTGTCACCATCTGCAGTGATCATGGAGCCCAAGAAAGTAACATCTCTCACTGCCTCCATTTCTTCCCCTTCTATTTGCCAGGAGGTGATGGGACCAGTGGCCATGATCTTCGGTTTTTTTTTTCATGTTGAGCTTCAGACCATATTTTGCGCTCTCCTCTTTCACCCTCATTAAAAGGTATGGGGCCAAGATGGCGTCTGGCACTCTTCTTAGCTGCGCCACTGCTGTCCTTGCCGGTAAAAACCTCCTCCAGCCTCTTTGGCCCTCTTAGCAGAGTTTACACAGCGGGAAAACTGTTGCTTGTGTGGGAATGACTCAGACTGCAACACAGGCTTTTCTCTTATCTCCAATAGCTTTTAATGAGTAGAATAGCATCGTAAATTCAGCCCGGCGAATTAGCTGGCATTCTCTCCGCTTCTCTGCAAAAGCGAAAGGAAGAAAACACACAGAGAAAACACTCCCCTATGTGAATATAGCCACGCCTCAGAATGTGAGACGTCACTCAGAACTATTTAACCCTGTAAGTTCTGATTCTCCTCACAAAAGGTTCTTTAATTCCTCCTCACTTTCTGCCATCAAGGTTGTGTCATCTGCATATCAGAGGTTGTTGATATTTCTTCCGGCGATCTTAATTCCGGCTTGGGATTCATCCAGTCCAGCCTTTCTCATGATGAATTCTGCGTATAAGTTAAATAAGCAGGGAGACAATATACAGCCTTGCCGTACTCCTTTCCCAATTTTGAACCAATCAGTTGTTCCATATCCAGTTCTAACTGTAGCTTCTTGTCCCACATAGAGATTTCTCAGGAGACAGATGAGGTGATCTGGCACTCCCATTTCTTTAAGAACTTGCCATAGTTTGCTGTGGTCGACACAGTCAAATGCTTTTGCGTAGTCAATGAAGCAGAAGTAGATGTCTTTCTGGAACTCTCTAGCTTTCTCCATAATCCAGCGCATGTTTGCAATTTGGTCTCTGGTTCCTCTGCCTCTTTCCACTTTTGTCTTTTATTACGGTAATCTTTGTATGAAATGTTCCTTTCATATCTCCAATTTTCTTGAACAGATCTCTGGTTTTTCCCATTCTATTGTTTTCCTCTATTTCTTTGCATTGCTCATTTAAGAAGGCCTTCTTGTCTCTCCTTGCTATTTTTTGGAAATCTGCATTCAATTTCCTGTATCTTTCACTACCTCCCTCACATTTTGCTTGCCTTCTCTCCCCTGTTATTTGTAAGGCCTCGTTGAACAGCCACTTTGCTTTCTTGCATTTCCTTTTCATTGGGATGGTTTTAGTTGCTGCCTCCTGTATAATGTTGCGAGCCTCCATCCATAGTTTTTCAGGCACTCTGTCCACCAAATCTAAATCCTTAAACCTGTTCCTCACTTCCACTGTGTATTCATAAGGGATTTGACTTAGATTGTATCTTACCGGCCCAGTGGTTTTTCCTACTTTCTTCAGTTTAAGCTTGAATTTTGCTATAAGAAGCTGATGATCTGAGCCACAGTCAGCTCCAGGTCTTGTTTTTGCTGACTGTATAGAGCTTCTCCATCTTTGGCTGCAGAGAATATAATCAATCTGATTTTGATGCTGCCCACCTGTGATGTCCATGTGTAGAGTCGTCTCTTGTGTTGTTGGAAAAGAGTGTTTGTGATGACCAGCTTGTTCTCTTGGCAGAACTCTATTAGCCTTTGCCCTGCTTCGTTTTGAACTCCAAGGCCAAACTTCTTGCCATCTCATTTTTGACCACATCCAACTTACCCAGGTTCATGGTTCTTACATTACAGGTTCCTATGCAATATTTTTCTTTACAGCATTGGACTTTCCTTTCGCTTTGAGGCATATCCGCAACTGAGCGTCCTTTCGGCTTTGGCCCAGCCGCTTCATCAGCTCTGGGGTTTTTTTTGGTTTTTTTAAAATAATATTTATTGCTTTTAAATCTTACAAACAAGAAGAAAAAGAAAAGAAGAAAAAAGAAGAAAAAACGGAAGAAAAAACAATACAATACAATATATAAACAATACACTACACAACATTAACGTATTAAACTAAACAAAACAGAACAAAAACAGTTTTAAAAAAACATACATCATACCATTTCAATGCCTTATCTTTCATTCCCTTGTTTCATCGACTTCCTCTCACCTCCCTTTTTGTATTCCACTTCTTTTAATTGGTTCAGCAATTCCTTTCCATCTTTCACTATTTTCTGTCATATTAATATCTTATCTTATTTTAACCTTATTTTCCATTAATACTACAATACTTATTTATGCTTAACTCCTTATAACACTTCTACTAAAGCCATATAATTTCATTCCAACATTTTTCTAGCACTCATTAATTTTACCATATTTCTATAAATAAACTTTAAACTTTTTCCAATCTTCTTCCACCGTCTCTTCTCCCTGGTCTCAGATTCTGCCAATCATTTCCGTCAATTCCATATAGTCCATCAACCTGGTGATCTTCTGTCCGAGGCTCTTAACTCTTTTCCCGGTCCCTTCTGCAAGTCTTCTTCGTATTTATACATGCACTTTACTTTGTCTTCTGCTGATCTTGTTCTTAATTTCCTTTCTTTGATGCTGAAAAGTAGGTCTTGGGGGAGCTCCAACCTAGCAATGTTTTTATTCCTTCTCGACATGTCATCCACATCTCCATAGTTAAAACTAAAATCCAACAGATATTTCAGGACGTGTTCCAAAATCCCTCCAGATCTGAAGGTCTCCACAGCTCCCATTTCCTTCTGACCCAGGTCCAGATCCCAAAGGTCAATAAATCCCTGCGTGAGATAATCTGTCCAACTTTCCTTCTCCAGTCCAAGCAGGGTTCCAATCTGACTTTCTGTGAATTCAATCATAGAGGGCAACAACTTGTAGTCATCAAATTGCCTCTGTAAGGCTGGGGCTCTCTCCCTCTCCACTTGTAATACTTTAGGTTCAACAACCACAACTTTCTCCCTCACTTTCTCCACCATTTGGCATGTCAGAGTAGATTCCTGTATCGGTTCCTGAATAGTTTCTGTGTAGATGTTCACTTTTTGTCCCAAATTAGTTGCTTTTTGTCCCAAAATATCAATTTTAATATTCATCACGTCCATCTTTTTATGGAGCTGTTCCAATGACTGACTTATCTTGCATAGCGCAATCACTAAAGCTTCTTCTGTCGACATTCTCAAGCAATCCAAGGTCAATCTCACGGTTTTCTCTTGCAGCTGGGGATTCCACCAGCCCAACTCTAATAACAATTTCAAAGGCTCCCTCTAGAGGGAAATAATTTCTGTTTGTATCAATCCTTTTAAGAACAGTTCAAGCAGTAAAATTAGTTTCAATTTTCAGCTACTTTTACTCCTTTTTAAACGCAGAAGGAGACAATGGAAACAGTGTATTTCTCTTATTTAATACCTGTCACAGTCAATGAACTTTCCCAAAAATGTCAAATCTTACTAGCAGTCCGTTTCCAGGTTCAGATCGGTGGTGATCCAACTTTCTTCGCTCTCTCCTGCAGGCTTGCACGATCCAAGATTTCCCCCCTCTTCTCCTGCCTCCAAGGGGGTTTAATGATTTTAGCAGATGGAAGTTTAATCCTTTACATAGGACTTTCCAAGACTTTAGCTTGCAAATTCTTTGCTTCAATCTATTTACAAAAGGGGAGGGCAGACTTCCTGTTTGAAACCTCCCCGTTTCGATACCAAATTAAGACGTTTAAAAATCCAATTTTCCGTTCTACTCATGGGTAGTTGTTTAGAATCAAATTGTCCACAGAAAAAAGTCAGCGCTCTCTGACAACAGCAATGTGGCTTCACTCCATGAAAGAAGCAGTCAATTCGAAGCACCGCACCGCTCACCCCACATTGCTCCGGATCCCCAAAACTGGGTCTCCCTGCGAGTAGGGGAGGTGCAAAAGGTGCCAGCCGAATCCCACGTTCACAGGCTTCTCCTGCCTGCGATTTTTAGTGGGTCTCCGCCTTCGCCGTGGCAGCCAGACCCTGAATTCCACGGAGCAATTTCCTCCCGATCAGAGGAATTCCGCCATTGCCGGAGGCGCTAACCAGCTCTGGATCTACTTGTACTTGTCCTCCGCTCTTCCTCAGTAGCATGTTGGACGCCTTCCGATCTAAGGGGCTCATCTTCCAGCGCCATAACTTTCATATGCCTGTTGTCTTTGTCCATGGAGTTTTCTTGGCAGGGATACTGGAGTGGCTTGCCGGTTCCTGCTCCAGGGGTGACCTGTCCATCTTGGGTGGCCCTGCACGGCATAGCTCATAGCTTCTCTGAGTTATTGAAGCCCCTTCGCCACGGCAGGGCAGTGATCCATGAAGGGGAAAAGGGATTAACGTCTTTCATGATAATTTTTTATTAATTTTCAATTTCAATCCAATAATAGCCTCATTATAACAATACCAAATTATAATACAATTACTAATACCAACTGTTCAAATACAAAATTATATAATTTATATAATTTAGGTGGCCTCCCATGTACTAGAACTGATGGTTGATGATTTCTTTTCTGTGTTCCAAAATCTTATGAATTTCAATTACATCCCGGTCAAAAAAACAATCCCTTATACAACAACTGCAATATTCAGTCCATAAATAATAAAGGATGGGGAAGAGTCAGCTCTAAGTTTCCATTGTAAACCTTTTCGTAACCATCGTAAAATAGAGTTTCCCTCCCTTTTTTTCTTTTTTCTTTTTTTTTACACGCTTAGTTCTGTTTAATGTTGTCTTCCATATCTATGATATGGATCAGGCTTGGTTTCTAACTGCCTCAACCATTCTTCATCAGGCTTGGTTTCCAGACCCTTCATCATCCTGGTCACCTTTCAGATGCTCAATATCTTTCTTCAACTAGCCTGCACTGACCGGCAGCTGCTCTCCAGGGTTCGGGGGGGGGGCATTGTCAGCCCCCCCCCCGGAGATGTCGCCCAGGATGGAAATTCTGAATGCAAAGTTGATGGTCCAATCCTGCGCTATGTAGACCCCTAGCCTGCCTGGGAGGATGTGGGGCTGGTCTCCCTTTGGGAATGGGGCTGCAGGAAGGAGGAGGTGAAAGGAAGAGGCAGCCCAGCTGCAGGCGGAACAGCAGGTGCCTCCGAGTTCTGAAGGAGGAGCATCACCAGCTGGGCCCAGGTCCAGGGGAGGGGGTTGCCATGGTGACAAGGACCCGCCCTCCTTTGTGACATCTCTTGCTTCTCCTTTAAAAGCCACTGACTTGCAGGCAGCCATTGTGGGTTAGGAGTGAGGGGAGGGGAGGAGAGAGGAGTTGGTGGTGGTTGGAGAAGATAAGGAAAAGCGTTTGGAGCCAGTGTGGTGTAGTGGTTAAGAGCGGTAGTCTCCTAATCTGGGGAACCGGGTTCGCGTCTCCGCTCCTCCACCTGCAGCTGCTGGGTGAGCTTGGGCCAGTCACACTTCTGTGAAGTCTCTCAGCCCCACTCACCTCACAGAGTGTTTGTTGTGGGGGAGGAAGGGGAAGGAGAATGTTAGCCGCTTTGAGACTCCTGAAGGGGGTGAATGGCGGGATATCAAATCCAAACTCTTCTTCTTCTTCTTCTTATTGTTATTTTTTCATTTTCCTATTTTGATTTCATTTATTACTTTGATTTATTTTGATTTTCTTTTATTCTTTTAATTTTTATTTTAACACTTATTTTTTAGTTCTTTCTTTTAATATTTCTATTTTTGTTCTTTGTTTTTTATTTTACATTTTTTGTGCACATCTGTGCATATTTTGTATTTATTTTGTATATTTTATTTTGTACATAGAGGAGTAGTTAGGGTTAGGTGTAGGGTTAGGGCTGGGGTTGGGGTTGGGATCATAGTTAGGCATGGGTGGGCATTTTAGATAGTAAGCTACTTTAGAGAGGAGGGTGGGATCTTTTCCTGGAGGAAATGGGCAGGCTGTAAGTAGCACTCCTTCCCTTTCTCTTCATCTCCTGGAGAGTCCCCTGCCCAGACTTGGCTCTCTGGAGAGGCCTGGTCTTTATTCAATGAACTGTTGCAACAAGACTTCCAACTACCACGTGGAGGAAGCCCATTTCACCCACAACACCTTTTAATAAAATGCCATACATACATCACATCTGTGTCACAAACTGGGAGGGTTTTTCTGGTGGAAACCTGAGTGGTCCATGTTTCACAAGCGTACAGTTGGGTTGATAGTAGAAGAGCCTAGACTGAAACTCCAAAGACTCGTTTCAATGGACCAAGAACGGTTTCCATGGCTGGTCCTGACTCCCCCCCCCCTTTCCCAGTGGAGTTCCCTATTTGTAGAGCAGAGGCCATGGCTGGTCGGCAGCTGCAGTGCCTGAGTGCTTTGTGGTGGAGGGTGCTGCTTTGTGGCGCTCATGGGTTGCTATTGGACAGTTATCTGGATAGTCTGACTGGATTGGTTTATGGGAGCCTTTGGAATAGAACAAGGAAAGGACTGTGTTATGATGTATTTTGTGGGGAAATTTGCAGAAGTGGTGTTGTTGATGGTTTTCCCCATAGTGATGTATGGAAATGAGAGCTGGACCATAAAGAAGGCCGAGCGCCGAAGAATGGATGCTTTTGAATTCTGGTGCTGGAGGAGACTCTTGAGAGTCCCGTGGACTGCAAGAAGATCAAACCTCTCCATTCTGAAGGAAATCAGCCCTGAGTGCTCACTGGAAGGACAGATCCTGAAGCTGAGGCTCCAAGACTTTGCCCACCTCATGAGAAGAGAAGACCCCCTGGAAAAGACCCTGATGTTGGGAAAGATGGAGGACACAAGGAGAAGGGGACGACGGAGGACGAGATGGTGGGACAGTGTTCTCGAAGCTATCAGCATGAGTTTGACCAAACTGCGGGAGGCAGTGGAAGACAATCTGAGCAGGCTGAAAGCAAAGAGTAAGTAACCTTCCATCATAGAGCTTCAGTATGCTGATGACAACGTAGTGTGCACACGCTCAGAGGATGACCTCTAAACCATCCTAAATATCTTCGCAGAAGCTTACAAAAAGCTTGGCCTATCACTCAACATCCAAAAAACCAAAGTGCTGCACCAACAAGTACAAAATAACCCCTCTGCAGTGCCACAAATCCAACACAATGGTGTAACAGTGGAAAATGTCGATCACTTCTCCTACCAAGGAAGTTATATTTCCACAAGGGCCAACATTGATGCTGAAATCCAGCATCGCCTGAGCTCTGTGAGTGCAGCTTTCTCCCAACTAAAGTGCAGAGTGTTTGAGGACCAGAACATTGGCAGGGAAACAAAAATGCTTGTTTACAAAGCTATTGTACCAACCTTACTATATGCTTGTGAAACATGGACCACTTATAAACACCATCTCCAACTCCTTGAAAGATTCCATAAACACTGTCTCTGAAAATGTTTACACATCACTTGGGAAGACAGGCGAACTAATATCAGTGTCCTGGAAGAAGCAAAGATCACCAGCGTTGAAGCAATTATTCTTCAACATCAACTTCGCTGGACTGGTCATGTTGTGTGAATGCCTGACGATCGTCTTCCCAAGCAACTACTCTATTCCGAACTTGAACATGGAAAGCGTAATGCTGGTGGTCAACAAAAGAGGTTTAAAGGTGCTCTCAAGGCAAATCTAAAAAAATGTAGTATAAACACCGACAACTGGGAAACACTGGCCTGCGAGCGCTCCAGTTGGAGAACAGCATTGACCAAGGGTGTCATGGGCTGTGAAGACACTTGAACTCAGGACGCAAGGGAGAAACGTGCTAGGAGGAAGGCACGCTTGTCAAACCCTCACCAGTATCAACTCCCACCCGGAATCCAATGTCCCCACTGTGGAAGGGTGTGTGGATCCAGAATTGGCCTCCACAGTCACTTACAGACTCACTGTTAAAACCATGTTTGTGGAAGACAATCTTACTTGGCTACGAGTGGTCGCCAAAGAAGAAGACATTTCCAACCTGGGACCTTTGGCTGAAGGTTGGGTATAAATGTGGGGAATAAAGGCCTGTGGAATAATTCTGCCTCTCATTTTCCATCTCTTTCATCCAGATGACATCATCATTGAAGATTTATAGGCAGTGTGGACCTCGGGCTCCGCTGGACACCAGAGAGAGGCCACTGGGTAAGGAGGAAGGTGGTTTTTTTCAATTTGGTCTCATTCTGTTGGTTTTCAAACCAATCTCTGGGTTCTTTTCATCTTTTTGTGGGGGGGGGGACTGTTGGGGAAAAGGATTCAGAGGAGGAGAGATATATTTCTGCACGACTAACATATGAAATGGGCAGCAACGTCCAACTGCACTCAGCAGGAAAGGCTTTCTCAAAGGCCCATCTGTAGTTAGAGATGCCCTGTTTCCCCTGTGAGTGAAGCAGGCACACCTGGCATCCTGCTTACCTTTGTTCTCTTGCAGGTGACAGAATGATGCCGGCAAGACCTCCTGATCCGCCTTTTCATGGGGGCAGAAGGGAAGCAGCAGCTGTGGAACCAGATCAGGTCAGGGGAACAGTGGCGTAGCGTGGGTTGTCAGCACCTGGGGCAAGGCAAGTAATTTGCGCCCCCTAACCCGTGGATTTGCGCCCCCTAACCCTAACCCCCAGATGTTGTGCCCGGTGCGGCCGGCCCCCCCTGCACCCCCCACACTACGCCACTGCAGGGGAAGCTGCCTTGTGGGGACAGAGGCCGAGGGATGGAGCAATGTCATGGACTGATTGGGCACAGAGGAATGGTGGGAGGAAGCAGCCAGGGAACCAGGAAGGGAAGATGGCTCAGAGCCCAAGAAGTGGAGGTGGAAGAAGGATGAGCGGTCAGAGGGAGAAGAGGCCGGGCAACCAGGGGAGGGGAGCCAATGAGTCTCAAACCCTCGGTGAGGGAGGGGCACGTGCTGTAGAGGGAAATGAGGGGCGATGGGGAGAACTCGAGGATCCCATTGAGGAGAACTCTGATTCTCAACCTCCGCTGCCTTGCTTCAGGAGAAGAAAAGGCTCCAGAGTAAACCCACAATGTAACTGGCTGTGTTTAACTATATAAATTCTTTATGTATCATATAAACATAACTCTTTTCACATTCTCTAGTTAAGTAGAAGCAATTAAGGACCAACATTTAGAATAGGAAATACAAATAGATCAATTCTTATATACGTAATGTCCAAATAAAAGCTTTTTGTGTTCCACGTATGTCTTAGCGAATACCAGTGTTAAACGTAACAACTTTAAGGAGCGGTACTTGCAAAAGACGAACTTTTCCTTGTAATGTTCCACATCTGCCTTTGCAAAGTATGGCTGTTGTCTGCAGCTGCTGTCTGCAGGTATCGGACGAAGGATACGGAAGATCTTAACGTGTGCCTTTGCAAAATATAGTTGGTGTATGCCGGTATCAGACGAAAGAACTTCAACGTGACAAGGATTCCCCGAATATTACCTCGTTTTGCCCTGCTGGGCTTCGTCAGCCAAGCATACTCATATTTTGTGGATCAGAGACATGGAACGTGTGACTACCCAGGTCCAGAGTGGAGTCCTGAAGATGGTGGGCTGGCATTTTGTAGGCCTCCTTCTGGCAACTCCTGCAGCCCAGCTGGTTTCTTATGCCTTGCTCTTCTTTCCTTTGGACCACCTCAGGGAGGCCGAGAGCACAGGGTTGCCACCTTTCTTTTGGCAAAAGACAGGGCAGGGCAGGACAGAAAGAGATCCGAAAATTGATAGCATTATTTTGCCTCAAAAGATCTCATGGGTTTTTGGGTTTTTCAGTTTCTTAGGATATATGATCTATTCCCTGTGTAACTCCATGTGTCTCAGCGTTGTGCTGATTGAAGACAGAGACGGGGTTTCTACTGTGTCACAAAGATCAGGGAGTGAAATTCTACTAAATCGTGAAGGACCACCAAATGATTGCCCACTTGCGAAGACTTCTGAATCCTGGAAAGACTCCTGGAACTCAAAGCGGAATTCCAGAGCCTGGTCAGGGGAATGAGAACCAATTGGTGGAAAGAGGAAAAAGAACTGGAATGGAATAGAAAAAAATAAATAGTTTTTAATGGATGTTGAATAAATTGTTACTGTTTTGAATTTCATTGTGTTATTGTCTTCCATCGATCTGGACACTTTTGTTGTTGTAGCCTAAAATAGCATTAGCATTTTTTGCTGCTGCATGTCTCTCAGGTTGACTCATGTTAAGTTTGTGGTTCACTAAGATTCCTAGATTCTTTCCCCTCACCTTATATTGGTGCAGCTGGTTCTTCCTGCCCAAGTGCAGAACCTGAGATTGGCTAGAGGTCCTCTTTGCTGGCCACCAGGGCATGACCATGTCACAGTCGGTGTTGTGGTAGCTCTGTGTGGCATTAATACAGTTCAGTGCAATCGCCTGGGGGCAGTGACCTGACATCTAAGCTGTCTCCAGGACACTCAGTCTTTTGCCTTGGAAGAGCATATCACATTTGTGATGCAGAGGCTGTGGTAGGAGCACAGTTCAGGTAGCCTTTCTCCATTCTTGTTCAGGCTCCCGATATCAAGGGGGCCTCTGTGGTTATCCCAGCTGTGGCGACTTCTCCCAGCAAAACTAATAATAATAATAATAATAATAATAATAATAATAATAATAATGATAATAATTTTATTATTTATGCCCCGCCCATCTGGTTGGGTTTCCCCAGCCACTCTGCTCCCAGCAGAACACTAAAAACAGAAAAAAAAAACTTCAAACATTAAAAACTGCCCTAAACAGTGCTGCCTTCAGATATCTTCTAAAAGTCAGATAGTTGTTTATTTCTTTGACATCTGATGGGAGGGTGTTCCACAGGGTGGGCACCACCACCCAGAAGGTGTTTGCAGTCTAGTTCCTCGCAGAACTTGTTCTTGATCTGTATATCAGAGCACACAAAGTGTAAACACTCAATATGTTAACTGGAATGGAGGTAGTTGAGAGATGGAGAGAAGGCAAGCATTCTGAGCCCTCAGCTGGCAGTTCTATCGCAGACAGAAGGGAGTCCTTTGCTGCCTTGAATGTGCGGTTCTTTGAGATGCCCTCCTGGCCACAAAAGGTGCAGTTCTTTTCTCTGAGTCTGCCATTCGAAGCAAGTCTGGTCTCCTGTAGAGCAGCAATGTCCATCTTGAGAGTGTTTTCAGCTCATGGTCAGTGATGTTCATCTTCCATGAGTCATTGACCTGCAGCAAGTCAGCAAACAAGCCAGAACACATGGTCCTAATGTTCCAGCTTGCTGGGTGCAAGAGGGTTTGTTCTTTTCTCTTTTGCCTGATATAGCAGTTTAGTCTGCCTGGTGAGTGAGACTGTGAGCTCCAAGCACCCGCCGAGGCAGGTGGACAGCCAGCACTTTATTGGCTGGGGATTGCCTGGCTTTATTGAGGTTGTGCACGTGTGTGTGTGTGTGTGTGTGTGTGTGTGCATGCGTGTGTGCACACACAGCGTGATCACAGGGTTGGTGGGAGAAGGCAAAGGAAGGGACACAACAGGTCCCAACCACCCCCCTCTCTAGCAAGGAATGTCTCATTTTTCTATGAAAAGGCAGCCTGTCTCCTCAGTTCAGTCCACTTTGCCAGGACAAACTGAAGGGGAAGACTGTCATTGTCCAACAGGCAGTGCTTTTTTCTGGGGGGACATGAATACCACTAAACATTTTGTGAATCTAAGTTTGGCTTCATTGAGGGGCAGTATTTCAATATGAGTAGGAAAATGAGAGGACCCCTAAACATTTTCTTTAGAAAAAAGCACTGCCATCAAGAATACAGAATGAGCCCTGGGAGCCTTCCTTTCTGAGGGAGGCTGCTCTGCTTTCAAGCTTTTGGCCCCCTTAGGGGTTTCCTTCCTTCCTGACTCCTTCCTTTCCTGCTCCTACCTGACCAAATCTTCCCCTGATTCTTTCCCGCCCGGTCAGATTCCTGTTCCTGCCCTGGAATCCAGTTTATCTTCCCATCACACGGACTGCAGAATGGATCTCCTTGCTTTTAACGCTCTTCTCCAGAGAGGCGTTGGTGAGGCTGGATCTGGGGACAAGAAACAGAACTCGGAGAGAGACCCTCGAACTCACCAGAGATGTCGGCTGCAGGATGCAGAATGGGAGGGAAACGAGCCACGTTAATATATTGGGGGGGGGGGGGAGCTGAGAGCCCTTCAGAGAATCACAGAGTGGACGCAGACTCTCATCGCCTGGAGGGATGGCGGCCCCTTGAAGGAGAAAGAGCTCGGCTCCACCGGAGCCAACCAGTTGCGTTGCTGAGCCGCCCTGGCTCGCCAGAAATGTCCAGCCTCAACATGTCGGGGGGAAAAGAGCCGCTCCTGACGCTCACCTTTGGCCTTTACCTGCCGAGATGCTGCTCGGTTGAGCAGGGGCTTCTGCAGGCGGCAGGGGGCGCCACAAGCCCTCGGCGGCTCTGCTAGGCTTCCAAAATGCGCAGCGCGGGACCGCCTTTCGTCCAGGAGCGAGTCCGCGGTGCCGGTTCCTGCGGTCCCTGATACCTGCTCAGGTAGGACCTGGGCGAACCCGGAGTGACGTCGCCACCTTTTGTGGGCGAGGTCGCCTGCCCTCAGCGCCCCGCTCTGCCTTTCATGCGCCGAGCAAAGCGGGAGGAAACTCCCGAGCAAAAGCGGAGCGAGCGGCGTCTCCCTGACGGCGGGGGCTGTTCCCGGGTCGCTCTCTTTGGGGCCGGACCCCGCGGGCTCCGCAGGACGCGGCGGCGGAGGACGGGCGGCATTTCTGCCCGGGACCTGCACAGGTGAGCAGTTCCCTGCTCGGCTTCTAGAGGCGCCCCCGGGACTGCGGCGCCGGGAGGTCTTTCGGGCTCCGGAGGCGAGGAGGACCGCGGCGCTGGCAGCCCCGTCGAGAGCCCGGAGCCGCTGTGAGGGGAGCGACCCGACGGGAGGCGGGGGCAGCGGGTGGGCGGCCCTGGGCAGCGCCGAGGAAACCGCGGAACTCCCACCCGCAGGAGGCGATGTGGGTCCCAACTTGGATGAGGCAAATTCATGGAGGCGGAGAGGGCTTTGGAAAGCTACTGGCCAAGATGGCTCTGCTCTGTCTCCCGTCCGAGGCAGCAGCAATGCAGGGCAGAGCAGGTGGAGAGAGATGCTCTTGCGCTCGGGTCTTGCTTGGCAGCCTCGGCTGGCCACTGGGCAGCCAGGGGGCTGGATTAGACGGGCTCTTCCGAGGTTCTTAGGGAGCCTCCAGCTCCAGAGGCAGTCTATCTCGATCCCTAGGTTTTTAGGAGTATTTGGCCCCTGTGGACAGGTAGGCCACTGGCCTGGCTCCGCAGGCTCTCCTCGTGTTCTTATGGCAGAAGGGGGCGCGCAAGGGCGCCCGGGGTATCCAGGGGGCCGGGGGATGCGGTGGAGCTCCTGTCTTCGGAGCTGCGCGCTTCTTGGCGGGCGGAGGGAGAACGACTTTCTATCCCGACTCCCGAGCACAACAACAACCCAGATGAAAGAGGGGGCGGCGGCCGGGAACGGGAGCTGGACCAGCCGGGCCGCATTCCTGCTTCCTTCTGCCCCGCCTGGGGGCCGCTTGGCCCGGGAACCGGAGGATCATGGGGGGCGGAGAGGCTGCGCGCGGCTCCTCCCTTGGTTGGCACGCGCGCGGGCGGGCGAGAGGAAGAACAGGCCTGCGGGGAGAGGCCCCTCTCCCTCGACGGGGGTCCCTCTTGCCACCGGCCCCCTCGTCCAGCCTGGATGCGCCCGTGCGAGGGGTAGGTGCCGGGGCCCCCCACGGCGGCAAGGCGGGGCGCTCGAAATCGGCCTACCTCGCAAGGTTGTTGCTGTATGGATGACCAAACAGAGCATCTCATAGAATCAAGGAATTGTATTCGGAGGGTCATGCAGTCCAACCCGCTGCGATGCAGCAGGAATCGCCTAAAACTTCTACTGCGCCTTCTTTGCCTCCCACCTCCGCTGGGGCGCGCCAGCAGACTCGGCTGCCTGCACGCCCGAGCAAGGGCTGCCCTGGCCCGTCGCTGGACCCACGAGCGCCTCCCCTCGCCCCACGGGACCGAGTCCGGGCTCAGATTGCTCTCCAGACGCCTCTCGGCGGCGCCTCTCGGGGGTTCCGTTGGCGCCTAGGTCACACACCACACCCCCAGTTCTTGACAGCCCAACTGCCAAGCCACGCTCCCCGCCCCAAGTCGACCTCGTTTCGCGGGGTGCTCGCTGCCTGGCCAGCGGGCCGCGGAGCCACGGACTGAGCCAAGCGGCCTCGGGAGCCGACGGGGAGAGAAGGGAGGCAGCCAAGCCAGGCGGGGCGGCGGCGGCGTCTTTTCTGGCTGGCCTCCGAGGGCTGAGCGCCAGCGGAAAGGAGCGGACATCCAGGCCGTCACCGGCAGCAGCAGCACCGCCTGCCTCTGAGCAGCTGCGTGGCTCCGGCTGAGCTGAGAGAAGGAGCGCCGGCAGCAGCCGACCACTCGCTCAGAGGCCGGGAAAGGCGGCCAAGGGCTGGTCCTGAGGACTAGACTCCCAAGGCAGCGGGTCTGCATCCAGAGCGGTCTCTGAGTTGCTGCTGCTGTACAGCTGGAAGAGACCCCCCAAGGCTCATCTAGTCTGCAATGCAGGAATCTCAACTAAAGCATGGCCATGGAGAGTTGGGGGGGGGGCGGCGGCTTGAAAGCATTAACAACCTTGGCCCAGTATACCTGAAGGACCGTCTCCACCCCCACTGTTCAGCCTGGAAACTGAGGTCCAGCTCCAAGGGCCTTCTGGCGGTTCCCTCATTGTGAGAAGTGAGGTTACAGGGAACCAGGCAGAGGGCATTTTTGGTGGTGGCACCCGCCCTGTGGAACGGCCTCCTACCAGATGTCAAGGAAATAAACAAGTTTTAGAAGACATATAGAATCATAGAATCATAGAGTTGGAAGAGACCCCAAGGGCCATCGAGTCCAACCCCCTGCCAAGCAGGAAACACCATCAGAGCACTCCTGACATATGGTCGTCAAGCCTCTGCTTAAAGACCTCCAAAGAAGGAGACTCCACCACACTCCTTGGCAGCAAATTCCACTGTCAAACAGCTCTTACTGTCAGGAAGTTCTTCCTAATGTTTAGGTGAAGGCAGCCCTGCTTAGGGAAGTTTTTAATGTTTGATGTTTTCTTGTGTTTTTAATATTCTGTTGGAAGCCGCCCAGAGTGGCTGGGGAGGGCCGGCCAGATGGTGCGGGGCATAAGCAATAAATTTTTATTTATTTATTTTTATTAGAACTCCACCCCAGAAGGAGTTTGCACCCAGGCACCTGCCCGCCCACCTCCCTTTGGGAATCTCCCTTCTCCCTGCCAGACTTTATTTCCTTTTTTTTCTGGGTGCCAGGAGATGCTGGATGACTGGAGGCCTGGCTCTGATAGGGGTTTTTTTTGGGGGGGGGCCTCCCTCTCCCCCCTGCTTTTATCCACTGAGTGATGCTACAGCCTCCTCCTCCCTTTGCTGCCTTTCAGGTGCCCAGCCCCATGGCTGTGGGGCAGAAGCCACGGGAGCCTTGATGCAGTGAGAACATGATTCTGCCATGGCACGGTAAGGCCGTGGGGAAGTGGGGCAGAGGATATTGGTGGAGGGGGGGGCACTCCTTGTGTAGCAACCAGGGAAGGGAAACGGCTGCAGCAGCCAGGCCTCTGAGTGTCCAGATAGGGGGTAGGGGCAGGGGGGTGGGTGTCTTGGCCTGGGGGGCTGGGCATGAGCTTGATCCAGTGGGTGAGTATTGCTGCCCCAATGACTGAGTGTTGCTGAGAGAGGGTGCAGCCTGGCCCTGCCCTTCCTGGGTCACCCCTGCCCTATTGATGCCCCTTGAGCAGGAGGGGGGCTTTTTGAGAGGCTGCAATGAGGCCCCTGCCACCCACCAGGCCGGCTCCCTCCAGACCCAGAGAAGAGAGGCTCAGGTGTCTTCTGGGGGTCTGTTGTTGTTGTTTAGTCGTTTAGTCATGTCTGACTTTTCGTGACCCCCTGGACCAGAGCACGCCAGGCCCTCCTGTCTTCCACTGCCTCCTGCAGTTTGGTCAGGCTCATGTTTGTAGCTTTGAGAACGCCATCCCACCATCTCCTCCTCTGTCGCCCCCTTCTCCTTGTGCCCTCCATCTTTCCCAACATCAGGGTCTATTCCAGGGAGTCTTCTCTTCTCATGAGGTGGCCAAAGTATTGGAGTCTTCTCAGCTTCAGGATCTGTCCTTCCAGTGAGCACTTAGGGCTGATTTCCTTCAGAATGGAGAGGTTTGATCTTCTTGCAGTCCATGGGACTCTCAAGAGTCTCCTCCAGCACCAGAATTCAAAAGCATCCATTCTTCGGCGATCAGCCTTCTTGATGGTCCAGCTCTCACTTCCATACATCACTACTGGGAAAACCATGGCTTTAACTATACAGACCTTTGTTGGCAAGGTGATGTCTCTGCTTTTTAAGATGTTGTCTAGGTTTGTCATTGCTTTTCTCCCAAGAAGCAGGCGTCTTTTAATTTCGTGACTGCTGTCACCATCTGCAGTGATCATGGAGCCCAAGAAAGTAAAATCTCTTACTGCCTCCATTTCTTCCCCTTCTATTGTGCTCTGATGGTGTTTCCTGCTTGGCAGGGGGTTGGACTCGATGGCCCTTGTGGTCTCTTCCAACTCTATGATTCTATGATTCTATGATTCTATTTGCCAGGAGGTGATGGGCCCAGTGGCCATGATCTTCGTTTTTTTGATGTTGAGCTTCAGACCATATTTTGCGCTCTCCTCTTTCACCCTCAATAAAAGGTTCTTTAATTCCTCCTCATTTTCTGCCATCAAGGTTGTGTCATCTCCATATCTGAGGTTGTTGATATTTCTTCCGGCAATCTTAATTCTGGCTTGGGATTCATCCAGTCCAGCCTTTTGCATGATGAATTCTGCATATAAGTTAAATAAGCAGGGAGACAATATACAGCCTTGCCGTACTCCTTTCCCAATTTTGAACCAATCAGTTGTTCCATATCCAGTTCTAACTGTAGCTTCTTGTCCCACATAGAGATTTCTCAGGAGACAGATGAGGTGATCAGGCACTCCCATTTCTTTAAGAACTTGCCATAGTTTGCTGTGGTTGGCACAGTCAAAGGCTTTTGCATAGTCAATGAAGCAGAAGTAGATGTCTTTCTGGAACTCTCTAGCTTTCTCCATAATCCAGCGCATGTTTGCAATTTGGTCTCTGGTTCCTCTGCCTCTTCTAAATCCAGCTTGCACTTCTGGGAGTTCTCGATCCACATGCTGCTTGAGCCTTCCTTGTAGAATTCTTCCTTGTAGAATTCTTGTAGAATTCTGGGGGTCTAGGGTCATAGAATCATAGAATCTGAGAGCTGGGGGGGGCCCAAAGGTCCTCTAGTCCAACCCCTTGTGATGCAGGAATCACAGCGGAAGCATCCATGGCAGAGTGGCATCACACTGGGATTAAAAGCTTTTGACAGTGTCCCTCACCCAAGACTCCCGAGGAAGCTAAGCAGGCAAGGAGCAGAAGGAGAGGACCTGTTGTGCATCTGGAACTGGTGAAGCCACAGCAGCAGAAAGCAGGACGACATGGAGAACTCTCTGAATGCAGAAAGTGGAGTCCCCCAAGCAGGGGCGCCAATGCCAGGGGGCTGTGAGTGCTTGGGCACCCACTATAATTTTGGGAGCCAGGCACCCACAAAGTAAATAATAATAATAATAATAATAATAATAATAATAATAATTACACCCCGCCCATCTGGCAGGGAGAGAAGCAGTTCAGCTCCGTCCTACGCAGCCAGCCAGCGAGTGGGGCTCAGACACAGACAGCCTCTCTGCCCCGCCCTGCAGAAAAGGGTTCCTCCCTGGCTGCAGAGAGGAGGAGGAAGAGTTGCTGCTGGGGACCCACAATCCCGAGAGCGTGGTGGCACCCCTGACCCCAAGGATCAGGATTGGGCCTTGAGTTTTTTAGCTTGTTCATAAATGCTGGAGAGGCAGGAGTGAGCAGTGGGGGCCAAGTTTGCTGATGGCACCCAAATTGTTCAGAGTGGTTGAAACAAAAAGAGCTCCAAAAGGAGGGCTCCAAACTGAGTGAATGGGAGGGGAAATGGCCAATGCATTTCCATGTGAATACGTGTAAAGTGATGTCTGTTGAGGCAAAAGACCTTAATTTTGCATATATGCTCATTGGGTCTGAACTGGGAGCGTTTTTTGGAAAAGGTTCAGAAAAGGACCCCCAAAATTATCCAGGGAGTCCAGCGACTTTTTAGTTTAGCTGAAAGGCAAGGAAGGCACAACATGGTGGATGCTAATAAAATTATGTGAGGCCTGGAGAAAGTGAACAGAGAAACGTTTCTCTCCTTCCCTCCAAATACTTATGGGAATCAAATGAAGCTCAGAAGTATTTATTCATGCAGCACATGGTTCAACTGTGGAACTCCCTTCCACAAGAGGCTGTGATGGCTGCCATCCTGGACGGCTTCAGCAAAGCACAGATTCATGGGGGAGAGTTTTGTTGTGGATCAGGCTCTCCTGGTGTTCTAAAATGCTCTTTAAGATCCTATCAGCAGCCACGTGTCTCCCTCCTCATATCACCTCCGCGGAGGATATGGGGCGAGGGCGCTCTTGTGCTCACGACCTATTTGTGGTTTCATGGGAGCACCTGCTTAGCAAGTGTGGGGCACAGGATGTGGGGCCAGAGAGGCATCTGGTCTGATCCAGCAGCCAGGCTCTCCTGACGTGGACTGGAACTCAGAGTCACCCCCTCATTTGACGGGCAGCAGATTCAGGAAAGAGAAAAGAAGACTGGATTCAGGAGCGCGCGATCTGGTAGACTTTAAAGTCTGGAGGCTTTAAAGAGGGAGGGGGCAGTCTGCATCGGGCCCTTCCTAGGGGGCCCTGAGCTCCAAGGGGTGGCTCCCCGCGGGGTTGACCTTCCTAAAGGATGCGCGCGGGGGGGGGGGGGACACGAGGACCCTTCCTGCTGCGAAGAAGCCCCCTCCCCCTCCTGCCACTCCCCTGCAGCATCCTCCGCGGGTACCGAGATGCAGTTCCCATGACAACCACCATCGCTCCCTCTTGGCCTCCCCCTCGCGGGCAGGGCCCTTCCCTCGCCGCCTGCTGCCTGGCCTCGCCCGCCGGGGCTTGGGGGGCGGGCTCGACGCCCCCCACCCCACCCCACCCCGCCGGCCCCGCTTCCCCGCGCTCCGGCACTGCGGAGGAGCCGCCGCAGCTCGGAAGCGGGCTCGGCGCGGCGGGCGCGACCATTGGCGCGCCGGGAGGGGGGCGGAGGCGGGGCACCCCCTTGCTCCCGGGGCCGGGGGCTGGCGCTGGCCAGAGCGGAGGCGGAGGGGCTGGAGGCGAGCAGGCAGCGGGGCTCCGCGGGGCTCCGGCGGCCAGCCAGAAAGCGCCGCTCTCGCCCGGCCCCCCCCCCCCGGCGCTGGCAGTGGTACGCTCCGGCCGCCGAGGGGATGCGCTGAGCCAGCCCAGCCCAGCCGGATCGGGAGCCGCCAGCCGGTGCAGCATCCCGGGCCTGGCGCCGCCGACCTCCCCGGGTGATGGGGGAGCAGGAGGCGGGCGGCCCCTCCCGCTGAGCGCCCCCTCCGCCCGCCCGGTGAGTGATGGGGCCGGGACGCGGCCTGGGGGCGCCCCTCCCCGGGCTGGCATGGGAGGAGGGCGCCCGGCCCCGGGGGGGGGGTGCCAGGCTGGCCCCTGCGGAAGGGGGCGGGGCGGGTGCCTCTGCAGCCCCCTCCCCACCCCCGGGGAGGCGGGCGGCGGGGAGGCGCCCTTTGGCCCCGGCCCAGCCTGCCGGGGGGGGGGAGGGAGGGAGGGAGGGGGCGGGCTGGGCGAGCGCCCTCCTCCTCCTCCTCCGCTGCCTGGCCGGGCCGCCCTTCCAGGGGAAGGGGAGGAGCTGCCGCCGCCCGCCCGCCCGCCCGCCCGCCGCTCCCTCCCTCCCCCCCTCCTGCCAGACCCGGAAGGTCCCCCGGGCCGCCGCGCCATGGCCGGAAGGCTGGCGGGGGGCTCCGGAGAGGCGGGCCCCGAGGGCGCCCCCGTCGCCCGCAGAAGCTGGGTGAGCGCGCCCGGCGGCGGGCCGAGCGGGAGGCTGGCGCGGGCCGGGCTCCGGGCTGGCATCTCCCGCGGCATCTCCCGGGCTTGGCCGGCGCTTCCGCCAGCCTGGCTGCTGTTTGGGGGTGGGGCCCTCCTCCGCCTCCCCCAGGATCCGGGGCTGAGCTGCAGCTCGGAGGAGGAGAGGGGCAAGCGGCCCTCCCCGATTTGCAGGGGAGGGAAATTGGGGGGACCCCGCCCTCCTTCCTGCCCCCCGGGTTTCTAGGGGCGTCGGGTGCGCGCCTGTGACCGTCGAGGGTCACCCCTTGCCTGTCCCTCCCTGGCAGGCCATCCGCAAAGAAGGAGGAGGAGGAGGGTGCCAGTGGGGCGCCCCCCCGGCCGTCGCCATGGCGAAGCGGGAGTCCAGCTCTAGCCCGGTGGTGCGGCAGATCGACAAGCAGTTCCTAGTGTGCAGCATCTGCCTGGACCGCTACCACAACCCCAAGGTGCTCCCCTGCCTGCACACCTTCTGCGAAAGGTGAGAGACGCGCCCCCCCCTCGCCGACGCCTGGCCCGGAGGGGGCGCCCCCAGCTCGGCGGCTGCTGCTGCTGCTGCGGAGACTGCAGTGATGCGGCTTCCTCGGCTGAGCCCGGCAGGCGTCGGGAAGGCTGCTTTTATGGGGGGGGGGCGTGAGGGACTGGGGGGGGACTTTGGGACTCTGTTTCCCTTGGGGGTGGGTGGACGAGGCATCGGCTGGGTCGAGATTCCCTCCCTCCTGGAGCCCCTCCCATCCCTCATGAGGACTAGAAGAGTTGTGCGGTTTGGCATCAGGAGTTGTGTCTGCAAGGCTTTAATCCTGGGCAGAAGTGGCTTCGTCTTGCCTTCTGCCTCCTCTTGGAGACCAGTTGTTGGGATTTGCAGGGGGGGCAGAGGCTCCTGTGCCCTGGCATCTATTTGCCCCCCCCAACTGGAGGCAGGACTCTCCTGGGCCTGATCCAGACGCAGGGCATTTCTTAGGTTCTCAAGGCCTCTTTATAAATTTCAGAAATGGTGAATGTATTTTAAGTGGTTGATGGAGGTCCAAATGTCTTTTCTTAAAACAATGCGTCAGCTAAAGAATGTTGGGTGTAATTGAAAGAGAAGTTTCTGGCGGGGCAGCCAGGCCAGTTGGTTACAGCAGAAGCAACACCCAGCATCTTGTGGCACATTGATTGTGGCACAATCTGTCATGGACTGCAGTCAGATGCATGGAGCCTTATCCTGACTTCCTGGTTTTGGCTGTGGGGGAACTGAGAAAAGTGAGATCAGAGGGAACTGAAACACAGAAAGCTACAGGGAGTGGCAGTTTCATGGTTAACTGTGGCAATTCATAAAGCAGGTGTTGATAATGCAGACATCCTGGCATTGGGAAGCCACTTAGCATATACAATGTGCTACACAGTCATTCAGCTTTCGGATATCTGGCAACTCAGCAGTTTCATCTCGCAGCCTTGAATGAGCTTCATAAGCTCATTTCATAGAATCATAGAATCCTAGAGTTGGAAGAGACCACAAGGGCCATCGAGTCCAACCCCCTGCCAAGCAGGAAACACCATCAGAGCACTCCTGACATATGGTTGTCAAGCCTCTGCTTAAAGACCTCCAAAGAAGGAGACTCCACCACACTCCTTGGCAGCCAATTCCACTGTCGAACAGCTCTTACTGTCAGGAAGTTCTTCCTAATGCTTAGGTGGAATCTTCTTTCTTGTAGTTTGGAACCATTGCTCCGTGTCCGCTTCTCTGGAGCAGCAGAAAACAACCTTTCTCCCTCCTCTCTGTGACATCCTTTTATATATTTGAACATGGCTATCATATCACCCCTTAACCTCCTCTTCTCCAGGCTAAACATGCCCAGCTCCCTTAGCCGTTCTTCATAAGGCATCGTTTCCAGGCCTTTGACCATTTTGGTTGCCCTCCTCTGGACATGTTCCAGAGTGTCCTGGGATGTCCCTCCAGCCCCTGGCTTTGGAAGATGCCCATCTCAGACTTGCGCCCCCTGATCCTTCCTCCTGCTTGCCTTACGTGGGGCGAAGGAAGGAGGGCAGCGGCGGCGGCATCTGTCACATGGGGAGATGAGGAGGGGGGGGGAGGGGTGTGCCCTGGGCGTTTTGAGCAGTGGTGGGGCAGATGCAGCCCCCATCTGGGTGCCTTCCGTGTGGCTGCTGCTTCGGAGGAACTCTGTGAGGTGGCCCAGGAGCAGGTCCAGCCTTGCAAGAGCGGCTTTGGGTCCCCGGCCAGGATGGGCTGCCGGCCACAAGGGCCCCGTTGAGTGCTTTCAGCCGGGGACTGCAAGGGACAGGAAGGGGGGGGGCCTGTCGTTTTCTGGGTCTGTCCTGGAGCACGTTGTTTCTGGGGTCCAGCCTCTCAATTTCAGCGCAGTCTGACAGACGCCTTTCTGTTTTGCCCTGGGGAAGGACAGAGGCCAGGAAGGGCCTCCTTTTTCTTTTTTATATAAAATTAGCTTTTTATTGAAAGGTATTACATTAGCAAATCCTAACTTAAAGGCATACACCATTCACACATCAGCATATACCACATGGCTGCAATATACTTGCAGGATCCCTTCCTCGCTGCTTCTGGCCACTCCCCCTGCTGAGTTGGCATTCTTATTGTATTTTTAATATTTTGTTGGAAGCTGCCCAGAGTGGCTGGGGAAACCCAGCCAGATGGGCAGGGTATAAATAATAAATTATTATAATTATAATTATCCAGTTGCAGATAATGCTGGACCCTCTGCCGGGATTTGCCTGAGTGGCTCTTGGATCCCTTGGAACAATGCTCTTGGCCTTTTCTGCTGCTGCATCACGGCAGGGCTCACACCTGGTTCTTTCCTCACTGGGACTTCTGAGCTGGGGCACCGGGGCAGTGGGCTATCAGGGGTGCAGTGGGGGGTGCAGTGGGGACCCTCTTAAAAACCCCTTCATGCCAGGACCACTCTGGGCTCCACCTTCTGTCTCTAGCCTAGGCTTCCTCAACCCCGGCCCTCCAGATGTTTTAAGACTACAATTCCCACCATGCCTGACCACTGGTCCTGCTAGCTAGGGATCATGGGAGTTGTAGGCCAGAAACATCTGGGGGGCCGAGGTTGAGGAAGCTGCTCTAGTAGCTTGTGAGCAGTTTCCTGCAGACTCTGAAGGACACGCCCTAATCTGGCACCGCAGAGGATCGGACCCAGAGCTCTGGTGCTGACTCAGGGGCCTTTCTCAGTGGGAACAAAGGAAGGGCAGGGAGGGGCTCATGGGCACCACACCCCCTGGGTCATGCACAGGTTCCTGGCATTGGGAAATGCTTCAGAGTCAGAACTCGCTGGGCTGCAAGCTCTTCTAGCCTGGCGCTGGCCATTAGACTGGCAGCCATGCCCAGCTTGGCCCTGGCAGTGCCTGGCAGAGTGGCCACCTTGGCACTGGGCCCCCTTCCTTGCAGGGGTTTCTAGAGGGGGCAGCAGCCTTGCTGGGCTTGGTTGTCCTTGGGGGGGGGGGAAGAGTCAGCTCTGCTGGTTCTGTCTTCTTTACACATTCACAGTCTGTCGCCTGCCACCCTCTTCACCTCGTTTGCAAGCCAGGCCAGGGACAGGCGCTGGCAGGAAGCAAGCAGACGCTATATTTGTAGTCTGTAAATAGGCCAGGAAGCCAAATGCCAGCCCAGGTCAAGGAGGCCTGGAGTTCGCCCTCTGAGCAGAGTGGCAGATTGGGGGCTCAAGGCGGGGGGGGGAGGATGGTGCCCTGGTACAGTCGGGGGTGGGCCCTGGGGGGATGGATGGGGAGATGAGCTTCCTGAATTTGCTGAGTGTGTCAGATGTGCCAGGCAGAAGGGTCGCGGGGAGGCTCGGGGGGGGGGAGTAGTTGCCAACTCCCCTGGCAGAGGTCAAGGGGGGCTGATTCCTGTGATCTTTCCATTTGCAGTGGGTCCTGGATTGGAGACACTCTCTCTGGGTCTCCTGCCCCTTGAGCCTTCGGAGCGGGTGGGCTACGCGGACGGAGGAGAATGGCCCCTTGCGGCTGGAGGGGCAGTGTCTGTGCCAGGGCTGTCTGGGGAGAGGTTGGCTTTGCCCGCCCTGAGCCAACGTGGGGCTGGCTCCCTTCCAGCATTGTGCTCAGATCTGGGAAGCCACTGCTGGGGGGTGGGGGGTGGAGAGTGCCCAGATCTTCTGCCGGGTTCTGCCGGGCGTCAGTCCGGGTGACTTTGCAGATGGTCCTGCCTCCCGCCCAAGGGGTGACCTCACTGGGGGGCAGGTTGGGGGGGAGTCAGTGGCTCAGGTGTGTGGGGGGGGAGTAAACCAAGGGGCAGGAGGGATCTGGAGAGAGAGAAGGTGTTTCTGGGGCTTCCCACCTGAGAGAGGAGCCAGGCTGCTTGGGGTGGGGTGGGGGGCTGCAGGCGAAGAGTGGCCGCCTGGCTCTGCTTGGGGTGGGAGGGTCAGGGAGGAAACCCCAAGTTGGCCTGGAAGATCTTGGGGGTGGGTCGTACTCCTGGAAGTCAGTGGGGAGAGACCTTGAGCAAAGCTGCCCCCCCAACAGACCCCCCTGCAGCTTAAGTTTCAGGAGGCTTCCTGGGTGCAGAATTGTAGTGCTGGAAGGGGACCCCCAAGGATCATCAAGTCCAACCCCTGGCCATGCAGGAATCGGGGAAAGAGATGTCTTCTTCTAGGGCAAGGCTGGCCTCCCTGGTGAGGGGCACAGGGCTGACTTGAAGAGGGACCCCCAGCCCCACAGACTGCAGTGGTCAGTCGCTCCTCAGCCCCACTCATTTTGTACCCACCCCCACCTGGGGCCATCTCACCTCTGTGTCTGTCTCCCCTCCCCCTCGCCTCTGCCCTTCCATCCTCCCCTGCTTGCCACTCCCCCCCCGCTTCATCTCTGCCTCCGCCGCCTTCCGTGCCCCCCCCAGCAGTGGGCGCTTGGCCCCCTGACCCCCGTGTCTCGTCTTGCCTGCTCTGCCCCAGGTGTCTCCAGAACTATATCCCGCCCCAGAGCCTGACCCTCTCCTGCCCCGTCTGCCGCCAGACCTCCATCCTGCCTGAGAAGGGGGTGGCCGCCCTGCAGAACAACTTCTTCATCACCAACCTCATGGAGGTGCTGCAGCGCCAGCCCGACAGCGCCAGCCACGAAGACGCGGCCGCCGCCATGCTGGACTCGGTCAGCGCCGTGCCGGGGAAGCCTCTCTCCTGCCCCAACCACGAGGGGAAGGTGGGTCCTCTGCTGGCAGGGGGGGGCGGGAGCCCCAGGGGGTGCAGGCGGGGGACCCTGCTGCCTCCCTGCCCCTCTCCTGGCTCTTTCCCCTTCCTGGCCTGCTGGGCCCCTCCAGGCTCGCTTCGCCGGGGAAGGGCGCCTGGGACCCCTCCGCAGGCCGAGCGGAGGCTCCTCCTCCTCCGCGGAGCTCCACCCCCTGAGTCAGGAGGGAGGTCTGTTCTGGCACTGGTGTGGGAATGGGCTGACCCCTCACTGCACCTGAAACTAACTGGGTGCCCGTCGTATTTTGTAACAGGTAACCAGTCTTTTGCGAGGAAGTGGCAATGTCGCCAGGGTTGGCGACTACCATCTCCATCTGTCTAGGTGGCATTGCTGCCATACCACACCAGTCAACTTGTCTTTTGATGCCATGCTGCTCTGTGGATCAGCTAATCTGCAGGGCAGCGCAGCACCTCAAGGTGCGCCTTCTGCTGTTGAAAACTAAAGCCCTAAGCGGCCTCGACCCAGTATGTCTCCACCCCCATCGTTCTCCGAGGGCCTTCTGGCGGTTCCCTCCCTGTGAGAAGCCAAGTTACAGGGAACCAGGCAGAGGGCCTTCTTGGTAGTGGTGCCCACCCAGTGGAACGCCCTCCCACCAGATGTCAAAAGAGAACAACAACTACCAGACTTTTAGAAGACATCTGAAGGCAGTCCTGTTTAGGGAAGTTTTTAGTGTGTGACATTTTAAAGTATTTTTAATCTTTGTTGGAAGCCGCCCAGAGTGGCTGGGGAAACCCAGCCAGATGGGCGGGGTACAAATAATAAATTATTATATTATTTTTATTATGGTGCTGATCTGCCCGCTGATCGCTTGGCTTGTGGAGCACCAAAACAGACACATCCTTTGGTGGGAGCCAACTGATTCGTGCAGCGCCCTTTATATAGAACTTTTAAAAAATGTTTAGGCTTTCATTTATAAAAAAAACCCCCAGAAGCTTTTCTCCTCAGAATTTCAGGACCAGACATTCCTAGGAATGTAAGAGAATTTTTTCTATATGCCACTGTCGCTGTGAGAATCCTAATAGGGACGAATTGGAAAAGTGATAAAATCTCTACCAGGTCAGAATGGTTACAAAAATTAGTTGAATATGCAGAGCTAGCCAAATTAACCAAAATAAGGAAAGATAATTCAAAACAAGTACTTATTGCAAAATGGGAAGTTTTCAAAACATATCTTAAGAATAGTTGTTGCAGTGTGAACTTGGTCGCTGCCTTCGAATTACTTCTGTAGCTGTACTAAGTAAGAAACAAGGACACAGGAGAAATACTGTACTTTTTTGCTCTATAAGACGCACCAGACCACAAGATGCACCTAGTTTTTGGAGGAAGAAAACAAGAAAAAATATATTCTGAATCCCAGAAGCCAGAACAGCAAGAGGGGTCGCTGCACAGTGAAAGCAGCAATCCCTCTTGCTGTTCCGGCTTCTGGGATTTCTGCGCAGCCTGCATTCGCTCCATAAGACGCACACACATTTCCCCTTACTTTTTAGGAGGGGAAAAGTGAGTCTTATAGAGCAAAAAATACGGTAATACTTTATTATAAAATGAATGGATAGGTTTATGCAGTAAATTAGTAAATATTAAATGAAGTATGGAGACGATGGGAAGTTAGATGTACCTTAAGAAGATTTATTGCCAGAACATAGGAGCTTATTTTTTGTTAATTTTGCATTTCTTGTAATAAATGACATAAATGTATGGGGTTTTTTTGCATAATAAAACATATTTTTTTTAAAACTGATTTGTGCAGCGCCCACTTTGCAAATCAGCTGACCAGTGGGGCGCCTGGGCATTCCGTTGCAGCGCCCGAAACCCAGGTTTTCTACCCCAGTTTCTAACACCTCCCTCTGCCTCTCTCTCCCTCCCCCCGCCAGATGATGGAGTACTACTGCGAGTCGTGCGAGACAGCCATGTGCCACGAGTGCACGGTGGGGGAGCACCGGGAGCACGTGACGGTGCCGCTGCGGGACGTGGTGGAGCAGCACAAGGCCTCCCTGCGCCAGCAGCTGGACGCCATCAAGAGCCGGTACCGCCCGGGGCGGGGCGGGGTGGGGGTGGCGCTGGCCAGGAGGAGCTGGAGGGGGGCACTTGCAGGCAGGGGCTGGACTGACCCCCCTCTTCCCGCCCCCCAGCCTGCCTCAGTTGACCACGGCCATCGGGCTGGTCTCTGAGATCAGCCAGCAGCTGGTGGAGCGCAAGAACGATGCCGTGGCCGAGATCGGGAGCACCTTTGCCGAGCTGGAGAAGGCGCTGCACCAGCGGAAGGGGCTGCTGGTTCGGGACCTGGAGGCCCTGTGTGGAGCCAAGCAGAAGGTGAGCCTGGGCTGGGACAATGCTGCCCTGCGCTGAGCGCCAGCGCTCAGGAGGGTGGGCAAGAGCCTCTTCACGCAGCCTCCGTTTCCCAGAGATCTTCCCATGTGCTGTTTCAGAGACTCCGTCTTAAATCCCTGGAGGATGGGGATGGGACAGTGGCTCTCTGTGCATGCCTAGAGGCCCTCTTCTCCAGTTGGCTTCTTCCAGGGGCCAGGCCTGGCTGAGATTCCCCCCGGGGCCCTGGTGACTTGGCCACAAGCGGCTCTTTGTGAGAGTTCAGGCAGAACGTAAATATGGGTTTCTGTAAACAATTGTTCTTTGGAACAATGAAGTGCGTCTCTGGGGCGCCAACGTCCAGCCCCACCCACCCCGGCTGCCTTTCCCCTCCTCGTCTTTGGCATGGGCCCCCAACTGGCCGGTGGCCAGCCCCTCCCTCGCTCTTAAACCTTCAGAGCGCATGGCTGGTTGGCCAAAGGGCAGAGCATTCTGTGGGAGGCACGGCCCTGGGCGCTTTCTCTCGGCTACGCTGGGGCTGAGCTGTGGGGCAGGTGCTGTGCCCCCCGGCAAGGCGGGCAGCGTTTGTGTCTGCCTCTTGGGCAGCAAACCTGCCAAGCCAGTGATTGGGTATTTGTGATTCTTGCATTCACACCGCACCTTTTCCTCCAAGGAGCTCAAGGCCCATCGTTCTTCCCCTCCTCATGTAATCCCCACAACTGTGGGGTAGGTTAAGCTGAGAGGAGGCAGCGGCTGGCCCCTCGGGGTCACCCAGCGAGTGTCATGTCCAGGTGGGGGGATTCGAACCCTCTTCTCTCCCAGGTCCTAGTCTGAAAATCTAACCACTAGGCCACATGCAGTGATGTGTCCGCCCCATTTACAGGAGCCACTTGGGATGGGGGAAGCCTGAATCAGCCCCCCTGGAGGTGGGGAAATGCTTGACGCAGCCCACCCCCACCCCTTCCACCTATTCTGCCACCTTCCATGTCCCCCCCCCAAAGGCTGGCTCTTCATAATTGGGGGTTGGACTAGATGACCCTTGGGTTCCCTCTCAAATCTACGATTCTATGAGTTTTTAAAGAGAGGTTAGGTGGCCTTTGTGTGCCTCCTCCTTGAGAGGTGCGAAGGGTGGCAACAGGAGAGAACGGGGCCTTTTCTGCAGTGGCTCCCTGTCTGTGGAATGTTCTCCCCAGGGAAGTTTGCCTGGCGCCTTCATTACACACCTTGAGGCACCAGGCAAAAACATTCCTTTTTAACCAGGCCTTTGGCTGCCCTACTCAACATCCTATACCCATTAAAATATGGCTCTTTTGGGGGGGGGGAGGTGTTATTGGATTATTGTGTTTATTTTGATTTTATATATTGTGATTTTTTTGTGAACCGCTCTGAGACCTCCGGGTATAGGGCAATACAGTGGTACCTTGGTTTATGAACTTAATCCGTTCTGGAAGTCTGTTCTTAAACCAAGGTGCGCTTTCCCATGGCAGTGGGGGCCTCAATTTACAAATGAAACACACTCAACAGGAAGTGGAACATGTTCTTATTCCAAGGCAAAGTTCACAAACCAAAACACCTACTTCTGGGTTTGCAGTGTTCTTAATCCAATTTGTTCATAAACGAAGGTGTTCTTAAACCAAGGTACCACTGTATATAAATTCAATGAATGAATGAGTGAGTGAATGATTCTGTCAGGGACGGGGATGGACTTTGGGCTCCGTGTGGCCCTGAGCTGGATGTGCTGCCCAAAAAGCCACTCTGTCCAGGGATTCTGGAGCTGCAGTTCCTGCATTGTTGGGGGCTGGACTAGATGCCCCCTGGGGGTCCCTCCCAGCCCTGCTGTTCTCTGATCCCTCCCCTCTCCTCCCCTCTCAGGTGCTGCAGGCGCAGCTGGACACGCTCCGGCAGGGCCAGGAGAACATCCTGAGCAGCTGCAGCTTCACGGAGCAGGCCCTGGACCACGGCTCCGAGACGGAGGTCCTGCTGGTCAAGAAGCAGATGACGGAGCGGCTGAGCGAGCTGGCCGGCCGCGACTTCCCCGAGCAGCCGCACGAGAACGCCCAGGTGGACTACGTGGTGGAGACGGAGGGCCTGCGCAAGTCCATTCTCAACCTGGGCGTCCTGCTGACCACCAGCGCCATCGCCCACAAGACGGTGGCCACAGGGGAGGGCCTGCGCCACGCCGTGGTGGGCCAGGCCGCCTCGCTGACCGTCACCACCAAGGACAAGGACGGGGAGCTGGTGCGCAGCGGGAGCGCCTGCCTGCAGGCCGAGGCCACCGCCCCCGACGGCTCGGCCCTGAGTCACGAGGTGCTGGACAACAAGAACGGCACCTACGAGCTGCTCTACACGCCGCGCCACGAGGGGGACCACCTGCTCTCCATCCGCCTCTACGGGCAGCCCATCCGCGGGAGCCCCTTCCGCGTCAAGGCCGTCAAGGCCTCCGACGTGCCGCCCTCCCCGGACGACGTCAAGCGCCGCGTCAAGTCCCCCAGCAGCGGCCACATCCGCCAGAAGGCCGTGCGCCGCCCCTCCAGCATGTACAGCAGCGGCAAGAAGAAGGAGAACCCCATCGAGGATGAGCTCATCTTCCGCGTGGGTCAGTCGCTGGGGGGCTGGCCGGGCAGCGAGGGGCAGCGCATGGGGAGAGGCCCAAAGGGGGGCCCTAGAGTGGCGGGGGGGAGCAGTCTCCTGCCCGGGTGCAGCGCCCAGCAGCTGCCTGGCCCCGCTCCCAAATCACAAGGTCGGAGGCAGCAATGCTCCAGAATCCCAGATTCTGGAAAGCGCAACAGGGAAGAGCCTTGCTCCTGCGCCCGGATCCTGGTTCCCGGTTTCCCACCGTGGGCCACTGGTCTGCCACTGTGAGAACAGGATGCTGGCTCTTCGTGGCTTCTTATTTTATTTATTACCTTATTGCTATTCAAAGAGATGCAAAAATACAAACCCCTTACAAAGTATCTTTTTTATAATCCGCTGAAATTAAAACAGCTACTGAATCTATATAGTCATATCTCAGGTTAAAGACACTTTGGGTTGTGCGATTTCGGGTTGCGCACCGCACCGCACCCGGAATGGGTTAATTCCAGGTTTCAGTGCTTGAGCATGTGCAGAAGTACTAAATTGCACTTTGCACATGCTCAGAATTGCGACCTGTGTGTGCGTAGACGCGACGCTGCAGGTTGCAAACGTGCCTCCTGCACGGATCACATTCACAACCCGAGTGTCCACTGTATATAAAAAAGGCAGAAAATAAAAGATCGCAGGGCAGTTCACGGCATAAACATACAGCATGATAAGACAAAGAAATGGAAACAGACCAACAGCCCCTCTCCCACAAACCCATTTTCAAGGCCACAAATGTGTCTTTATCGGCCCAGTGCCCGGTTATGGAGAGACGTTTTTGCCTGGTGCCTGAAGCTGTGCAAATGAAGCTCCAGGTGCGCCCACCTGGGGAGAGCGTGTCTTGAACCCCCAAGTGACCAAGAGGACAGAACGCACCTTCTGTTTATTTTATTTATTTATTGAATTTATATACCGACCTATACTCGAAGGTCTCAGGGCAGTTCACGGTATAAAAAATCCCCATCACCTCGGTTGAAGGTGCCATTTAGCTTCTAGCTTTCATATCTGTTTTTAAGACTGGTTTTTGGACTCCCATCGGCTTCAACTAGTATGGCTAATGCGAGTCCAACATAGGATGATGGAGTCCAACATATGGAGGAGAATGCCATTTTGGCTACTGCTGCTATAGGTAGTCTATATTTTGGCAAAAACAATATTATTCCAACTAAATTCTACTTGGAGTAGACCTATTGAAATTAATAGGCATGAGGAACTTGTTTCGTGGTTAGTCTTACTTCATGAGATGCAACCCAGGGGCTCAGAATGGCCTCCTTCAAATTTAGCTGCTAGCTATTCCATTTGTAACCCAAACTTTTCCCAGGGAGCTCAGCAATGAGACTTCCCAAGACTTGGCTGAGCCCAGAATTATAGCAGGACTGCATTCCTATGATCATACCAGGACTTGCTTATGAGTAGAGACAGAGATATCTGCCAGTGTTGCTTCTGTAACTTCCTCATTTCTCCAAACTTTAAATGCAATTCTCTGCATTTCCTCAACAATTTGCGATTTTTTTTTAAAAAAAAGATCTTACGAAAATTTCTCAGCTTTTTAAATGAGATATTTTCCTAATTAAAAAAATAAATACAAAAGATATAATCAAAATAAAAACATGCCAACCACCTTCTATGGTGGATGTGAGGCACCTTGGACCTCCAGAGGTGGTTGGACTCCAACTCCCATCAGCCCAAGCAGGCCAGGGATCATGGGACTTGTAGTGTTGAAATTGGTCAATGCCATATTCCCGACACATTCCAACCAGCTGCACACATGAACCTGATTCCTTCCTTCCGGAAGTTGCTCCGCTGTGTCTAGACTGTGGGAGAGGCCCCTTCCCTGTTTCAGTAGCAGTCTTCCCAATTCCTTAATTCTTGTGGGGTCATGGGGTGCTGCGTGAGATGTGGGGCTGCTTTTCACCCCGTGCCCCCCCTGGCTGCAGGGAGTCGCGGTCGGGAGAAGGGCGAGTTCACCAACCTACAGGGCATCTCCACCTCCAGCAGCGGGCGCATTGTGGTGGCCGACAGCAATAACCAGTGTGTGCAGGTAGGGAGCCCCCCCCCCGCCCCTCCAAGGCCCGCTTGGGGAGAGCGATGGGGCTGCCCCTCACGCCCCCTTTCTCTCTCCCGTCGGGCACAGGTCTTCTCCAACGAGGGCCAGTTCCGCCTGCGCTTTGGGGTGCGGGGCCGCTCCCCAGGCCAGCTGCAGCGCCCCACCGGGGTCACCGTGGACCTCAACGGGGACATCATCATTGCCGACTACGACAATCGCTGGGTCAGCATCTTCTCCCCCGAGGGCAAGTTCAAGGTAAGGGAGGAGGCGGCAGGGGGAATTCCCGCTCCCCCCACCCGGGGGCTGCATTGAGGGGGGCACCCGAAGGGTCTATGGCAACATCTGCTGGATCTGCTGGATCCGCCGGATCCCAGCAGAACTGCCTGGGCAGGGCCATGCCCTTCCACTTCCTGCAAAGGCCTGCCCACTCGGTGCCCTCAGGTGCCCTGAGCAGCTCTGCCAGGCCAGCGGCTGTGCAGGGAAGGCCCTCTCAGTGGGCCCAGGATATTCGGGGTGGGCTTGGGGGTCCCATTGAGGACCTGGTGGTTAGACTAACCCGACATTCCCACCAGGTCCTAAGGAGGGAGCTGCTGCACACCTGCCCTGGTAGAGTCAGGTGGAAGGAGGACAGGCGACGCGATGGGGAATATGGCAGGAGGGCAAAAGGCTGTGTGCGCACTGGGGGAGATCGGCCAGAGCTGAAGGTTGAACCCCAAATCTGGACCCCATGTGTGTGTGGGGGGGTCAGAGTTGGGGCCTTAGGCCAGCTCAGGCTCTCGGCTTACTATGCCTGCCCTGGCTGGCAGCGTCTCTCCTCTCCTGGACCCCTTGTCCCCTGGAGGTGCCACCCAGTTGAATGTGGGGCACCCAGCCCTCTTCAGGGAAGTTTTTAATGAGTGACATTTCAGTGTATTTTTGGTCTCTGTGGAAGCCGCCCAGATCATAGCTGTCAAGCGTCCCTTATTTGTTGGGACAGTCCCTTATCCCAGGGCCATGTCCCGCTGCTGTCCCTTATTGATGATGTCCCTTAAATAAGCTCCTGAAGGTAATGGGGCCCTTTCTATGTCCAGCTGTACTTTGTCAACAACAAATTGTTGTTGTTTTTTTGTGTTGAATATATTCTATATGGTAATTTATGGACCTAATAGGTATCTAAAGCCATTTGCACGCAATAAAATATGTATTTTATCAAAGTAATTGTTGATCCCTTATTTTGGCTGCTGATCCCTTATTTTCGAGGCTGCTGGTCCCTTATTTTCAAATCCGTAAGTTGACAGCTATGGCCCAGACTGGCTGGGGAAACCCAGCCAGATGGGCGGGGTATAAATCATAAATCATAAATCATAATTATTATTATTATTATTATTATTATTATTATTATTATTATTATGGCCTGACTGGCACCCCCTGGGGATGGGTAGGGTGTTGGGCCCCCTGTTTATTTCTCCCTCTGATGCCGCCCCCCAGACCAAAATTGGAGCCGGCCGCCTGATGGGCCCCAAGGGGGTGGCCGTGGACCGCAACGGCCACATCATTGTGGTGGACAACAAGGCCTGCTGCGTCTTCATCTTCCAGTCGAACGGGAAGCTGGTGACCAAGTTTGGCAGCCGCGGCACCTCGGAGCGCCAGTTTGCAGGTACCCTCGACGGTAATCCACGCCAGGTTCCCTGTTCTTACTGCATGCCTTGGGCTTCTGCCGGGGCCAAGCAGGCTGGGGGACCAGCGGGGGAGCGCTCTCTGCCGCCCGCCTCGGGGGTCCAGGGCTGCCCGGACCCCTTTGCCGTCCAGGGAGGGGGCTTTCCTGCGCTCTCTGCTCTGTCGCTGGCTTGGCTCCTTGGCCACGGACCTCGGGCTCCTCGTGGCCGGCAGGGAAGTGTCTTCCCTGGCACTAACCCTTCTGGTGGCTGGTGTGGTGACTAACGTGCCTCTGCCTGTGTGCCCCCCCAGAAAGGAAGAGTTGGAAGGGACCCCCCCCCAGTGATGCAGGAAGCGCAGCCAAGGAATGCCTGAGGTGGAAGCCCAACCTCTGTTTATAAACCTCCAGAGAATCAGAACGGGAGAGCAGGAAGGGACCTCCAAAGGTCTTCCAGTCCAACCCAGTGCGGTGCAGAAAGGCTGGTTTGGACAGTGGCACCTTAGTTCTCAAACTTAATCTGCCCCAGAAGTCCATTCCAATACCAGAGCGTTCCAAAACCCAGACACACTTTCCCATAGAAAGTCATGCAAAATGGATGAATCTGTTTCTGACTCTTAAAAACAACCCCTAAAACAGCAATTTAACATGATTTTTTTTCTATCTAACGATAGATAAAATGAAAAATGACAGCGTTAAACAATGTACTGCAGTCACACAATCAGTCAACCAGTAGCTGAACTGGGTTCCACACAGTCACAAAAGCAAAACAAAAAAGAGCCACAAAAACGCAAAAGAAATAGCAAAAGCAGACAGACCTCAGCGTAACACTCAAAACAGAGCATGTTCGGGCTTCCAAAAAAAATTTGCAACCAGAACACTTACTTCCAGGTTTGCAGTGTTTGGGTTCCAGGTTGTTTGAGTACCGAGGGACCACTGTATATTCCTTCCTTCCTTGGAGTGAAATCTCTCTCCCAGTTTCCTGTAAATAAAGGCGCCCTCTTGGGACAACCCTGTGGTATGGCTACCCGACTGTCATTGCTGAATACTGAGCATTTGCCTCTCCAGCAAATGGCACGTTTGGGTGCAAGTTTGGTGGGGAAACAGTGTGAGGAGAAAGAATCAGGTCTCCCCAGGCCGACCCACAGGGCCTGGTCCTGATCCAGACGCTCTCAGGTGCAATAAAGAAGCAGGTGGAGGAAGTCATAGAATCACAGAAGTGCAGAGGTGGAAGGGACCCCCAGGGCTCATCTAGTCCAGCCCCTTCAATGCAGGAATCACAACTTACAACATCCCTGACAGACGGCTTGTCTCTTGAGGCCTCACTTTTCAGTGGGGGGGGGGGATTTCGGAGAGAGAGAGAGAGAGAGAGATCCACTGGGAATCCTGTCACCTTGTGGCCACATGGGTTTGGCCCCATCTCTCCCATGGGGTCTTCTGCTGACCCCCCAGCGCTGCCCCCCTGACCCCCACAGCCCCCTCCTGGGGGCGGCAAGCAAAGTCTCCTTCCCTCTCCCTCTCCTCTCCTCAGGGCCGCACTTTGTCGCCGTCAACAACAAGAACGAGATCGTGGTGACCGACTTCCACAACCACTCTGTGAAGGTGAGCGAGAGCGGATCCCTAGTGGGATCCACCCCACGTGGCCTTCCTGGCAGGTGGGGAGGGGGCTGCCTGCCGCCTCTGCTAAGGCACTTAAGCCCAGCGCCCCCACCCCCATTTCCCTCAGTGGGGCTGGGAGGGGGCTGTGTGTCAGGTCCCAAGGCCGCCTCCTCTCTTGCCCCTTTTGTCCAGTTTCTTTTCTTTTGCCTCAAGTGGCAAAATGCCCTGGGCTGGTCCTGGCCGTTGGGGGCTCAGGGGGGCACTGAGGATATCTTCCTCTCAGCTCCCCCGGAGGGGCTCCCCCTGCCCTGTAGAGGGAACTGACTGGTTTTAATCTGAGGCATCAAAGGGACTTCCTGGTCGGTTTGGATTTGGGGGCCCAGCGAAGCGAAATAAAACAGCGGCTGGACTGAGGGGGCCAGAGGGGGAGCCTCGGCTTTGAGAAAGTCTTGCAATGCTACAAGATACAAACATCTTACTAAAGGGGGCAAACTCTTGTTCCTTTGGATGCAGGGAAAATTCAGTGCGCAATGTTTGGGGCAGGCCAGGCCCCTCAGCCTCTTTCCACTGGGAGGGGTGTCCTTCCCAAAGTCAGTCCCCAAAGGCGTCTCCTGTTAGGCGTAATGTAATTTCGGGTTGTGAATGCAGCAAACCCACAGGTGTACACTTCCGGGTTTCGCCGCATGTGCTTGCGCAGAAGCGCTCTATCGTGCTGCGCGCTTGCACAGAAGCAGCGCCTCTGGATGCGGACTTTCCAGGGTAAGTGCAGACCCCCTGGACGAATTAAGTTCGTATCCAGAGGGTCCACTGTATAGCATGCCATCCCACTTCTGACACCAGTGTTGCACACCATCCTGTTCGCCCCTTTGGGGGCATGAGGGGACTCAGTGTCCAATGTCTGGGGCAGGCCAGGGCAGCCCCTCCTTCCCCTCCTATCACACAGCCCAAGAGGAACAGTGGGGCAGGGAGGGCAGAGAGGCCGAAGGGGAGGGGCACTTGGCTAACCCTGTACCTGCCCCCCCCCCCCAGGTGTACAATGCTGACGGAGAGTTCCTCTTCAAGTTTGGCTCACACGGCGAGGGGAACGGGCAGTTCAACGCCCCAACGGGGGTCGCCGTGGACTCCAACGGGAACATCATCGTGGCCGACTGGGGCAACAGCCGGATCCAGGTACTGGGGGCCAGTGAAGGGAAGAGGAGGGAGGTGGGGGGCCATGAGCCAGCCCGGTGGGTGGGTGTGGAATTGATTCTGAAGGAGAGAGACCTCAGAGCCCCAGGGGTCTTCACCTTCTGACCTCAAAGCAGTCCCACTCCAAGCCCAGGGGCTGCACTCTGCACATGCTCTGAAACCATCTTCTCTTGCCTTCAGCTGCTACCTAAAAATTTGCCTGGAGTCTCTTTCTTGAGCCACCTGGCAGTCAAATGATCCTGAGCTGATGGTGGAAGGGGAATGTCCCCCCCCTTGCAGCCCACTCCCCAATATCCATAATTAAAACACCTGCATTTCCCCCCTTTGCAGACCCCTTTGGCCAGGGTAAATGTTCTCCCCCCCGGCCCCTCCTTGACCCCCGGCTGCTCTCCTTCCAGGTCTTTGACAGCGCAGGCTCCTTCCTGTCCTACATCAACACCACGGCGGACCCCCTCTACGGGCCGCAGGGCTTGGCGCTGACGTCCGACGGCCACGTGGTTGTGGCCGACTCTGGCAACCACTGTTTCAAGGCCTACCGCTACCTGCAGTAGCCTCGGGGGGGCAGGCTGGGCCCGGGAGGGGGCGCGGGGCTTCCCCCTCCTGCCCACCTGCTGGCCTTAAGGACGATGGGCTCGGGTGGGGGGCTGGACCCTCAACGGGAGGCCTGCCCCCCAGCGCTGGGCGGGGGCTCTGGCAACTGAGTGTGACGGTGCCAATTGCTATCGAGGCAGCTATAGGTGCACTGAGGGCGGGGGCTTGGGGGGGGGAGGGAGTGTCGCCCGCTTGGCTTCTCCAAGGACTATTTTTGGGGATGGGGGAGAACTCCCTTGGTGGGCACCAAAGCAGCCGCTGCTTGCCGGCTTCAGAGGCTCTGGCCACCCCCTTGCCAACTATCCTGGGGGTCTGGGACCCCAAGAGCTGCCCCCTCCCTCGCTCTCCTCCCCCCGATTCTCTCTGCACTTTATCTCCAAGGCAGCCCCCTTCCCACTTATCTGGCTCTTTGCAGGAGGGGACAATCGCCCCCCAGCCCGGCTGCAGGTGGGAGAGAGGAGAGGCTGTGGCCTTCTGGGCAGGCGGACGGGCAGCTGGCTCCCTCCCTCCCCTCCCGCAGGGAGTGGGCTAGATGGCCTTGGGCTCCCCTCCAACTCTACAATCCCACGATTCCTTTCTGGGTTTCTGGGCATCCAAAGCAAGGAACAGGGGCGGCCTTCCTCCTCCAGGCAGGAGCTGCAGACCATTTTCTCCCAGGCGGCAGGAAGAGGCATTGATTCAGGGCAGCTCAGCCGCAGGGGGCTGGGCTAGATGACCCCTGGGGGTCCCTTCCAACTCTACAATTCCCAGATAACCAGCGCCCTTGGCCAGCTTTGGGTTGGTGGCACTTTGGCCTGGCTGCTTATTCCCCCACCTTTGCCCCGCTCCGCTATGGGGAGAATGCCTGATGGACACGGCCACTGGCTCTCCTGCCAGGCTGAGATGCCCTCGGTCATCATCTTTTTACTTGTGGCTGGGGGGCAGCCCATGCCCCCTTCCTGCCCTGCGCTGAGCAGCTGGTGCTTTGCCCTCGAGAGCCAGCCCTTCCCCACTCTGCCCCTCTCCAGAGGGGCTGCTTCTAGATGCAGGGAGCCTGCCCACCCCCGAGAGACTTGGCCCAGCTGCTCCCACCGGACCCGAACATGCTCCTGCCCACAGCCGCTCCACCCCCTGGACCAACCCCCTGCCCCTCTGGACCTGACACAAGCACTCCTGTCTGCTGGGCTAGGACGAGGCAGCCCCCTGCTCATGACAAAATGTATGTAAAAAATAAATAAATAAAATAAATAAAAGTATTCTGAAAGAACTACTGGGCCACTGTCTTCCTCCACAACGGGGGGGGGGGGCTGGGCTGTTGGGGGCCGCCTGGGAGCAGGGATTGGGAGCCTCTGTCTGAAGCAACTCTTTTTTTTACTAATTTTACATTTTAAATTTTTATCATACTAACTGGAGCACTCACAGACCGGTGTTTCTCAATTGTTGGTGTTTATACTGTACTACATTTTTTACGATTTGCCTTGAGACAGTCCTTACACCTCTTTGGTTGACCACCAGCATTACGCTTTCCATTTTTAAGTTCGGAATAGAGTAGTTGCTTTGGAAGACGATCATCAGGCATCCGCACAACATGACCAGTCCAGCGAAGTTGATGTTGAAGAATCATTGCTTCAACACTGGTGATCTTTGCTTCTTCCAGTACACTGGTATTAGTTCGCCTGTCTTCCTAAGTGATGTGTAAAAATTTTTGGAGACACCGTTGATGAAATCTTTCAAGGAGTTGGAGATGGTGTTTATAAGTGGTCCATGTTTCACAAGCATATAGTAAAGTTGGTAGTACAATAGCTTTGTAAACAAGCATTTTGGTTTCCCTGCGGATGTGCCGGTCCTCAAACACTCTGTACTTCAATCGGGAGCTGCTGGGTGTGGCGAGGGGTCACATTAGGAAGGCATTGAGAATAAACGGGAGCAAAAAGTCCCATGGCGCCTCCTTGGCAACTCATCAGGCCTGTCTTGGGTGGGCTGGGCTCCTGCCCTCCTCCCAGGGAAGCCGGATCTGCAGGTGGGCCAACATGGCCATGGAGGTCCCTGCCAACACTTAAGGCAGACCAAGATAAGCAGCCTGTTTGCTAACTAGACGCCTCTGGGAAGGAAGCCCCCCCCCCCCCGAGAGCTGCCTTCTGCTGCTGGGGAGCCTCAGTCACTGGCATGCAGGATGCGGCCCCTCGCCCAGAAGTGGCACGCTGGGATGAGTCCTAGGGCCTCGCTCCAAATTCTTTTCCTTTTTTGAAATACTTTTATTGGCTTTTATAAGTACAAATTTGTCTCAACATCATTTCCCTACTTATTTCATGAGTCTTCAAATCTCGTGACTCCCTCCCGCCCTTTCATGGAACTTATACCCAATATTTTTTGATCTACATATCAATAAATTCTCCACAGGTTCTATTTGTCTAAGTGATCAATAGCTTCTTTTGCTTTACAAGTGATTTTTAGAGTCCAGCTAATGTTTTGATTTGCTTACGATGCTCTCTTACATTCAGGTAGGTAGCCGTGTTGATCTGATACAGTCAAAATATAATATATATATATACAAATTGTCCAGTAGCACTTTAGAGACCAACTAAATTTGTTATGGGTCTTAGTTCGTCTCTAAGGTGCTCCTGGAAGATTTTTAATTTTTTTATATATATATTTCAAAAACTCTCTTAGGTACATTATAAATTTTTCCCATTCTTTTTCAAAGTCATTATCTTTTTGGTTCCTTAATTTCACAGTAAGTTTTGCCATTTTTCCAGAGCCCATCATTTTGGCTTCTTCTTTGGAAGGCACTGTTGCATCCTTGGGGGCTAATAACATCCCAGGTAGTGGCCAGAGGATTGGAGAAGATCAGTCTACATCCCAATCCCAAAGAAGGGCAGTGCCAAAGAATGCTCCAACTGCCGCACAATTGCACTCATTTCACATGCTAGCAAGATTATGCTTAGACCCCCAGAATTCTACAAGAATTCTACAAGGAAGAATTCTACAAGGCAGGCTTAAGCAGTATGTGGACCGAGAACTCCCAGAAGTGCAAGCTGGATTTCGAAGGGGCAGAGGAACCAGAGACCAAATTGCAAACATGCGCTGGATTATGGAGAAAGCTAGAGAGTTCCAGAAAGACATCTACTTCTGCTTCATTGACTACGCAAAAGCCTTTGACTGTGTCGACCACAGCAAACTATGGTAAGTTCTTAAAGAAATGGGAGTGCCTGATCACCTCATCTGTCTCCTGAGAAATCTCTATGTGGGACAAGAAGCTACAGTTGGAACTGGATATGGAACAACTGATTGGTTCAAAATTGGGAAAGGAGTACGACAAGGCTGTATATTGTCTCCCTGCTTATTTAACTTATATGCAGAATTCATCATGCAAAAGGCTGGGCTGGATGAATCCCTAGCCGGAATTAAGATTGCCGGAAGAAATATCAACTTCAGATATGCAGATGACACAACCTTGATGGCAGAAAATGAGGAGGAATTAAAGAACCTTTTAATGAGGCTGAAGGATGAGAGCGCAAAATATGGTCTGAAGCTCAACATCAAAAAAACGAAGATCATGGCCACTGGTCCCATCACCTCCTGGCAAATAGAAGGGGAAGAAATGGAGGTAGTGAGAGATTTTACTTTCTTGGGTTCCATGATCACTGCAGATGGTGACAGCAGCTCCTTGGGAGAAAGGCGATGGCAAACCTAGACAGCATCTTAAAAAGCAGAGACATCACCTTGCCAAAAAAGGTCCGTATAGTTAAAGCCATGGTTTTCCCAGTAGTGATGTATGGAAGTGAGAGCTGGACCATCAAGAAGGTTGATTGCCGAAGAATGGATGCTTTTGAATTCTGGTGCTGGAGGAGACTCTTGAGAGTCCCATGGACTGCAAGAAGATCAAACCTCTCCATTCTGAAGGAAATCAGCCCTGAGTGCTCACTGGAAGGACGGATCGTGAAGCTGAGGCTCCAAGACTTTGGCCACCTCATGAGAAGAGAAGACTCCCTGGAAAAGACCCTGATGTTGGGAAAGATGGAGGGCGCAAGGAGAAGGGGACGACAAAGGACAAGATGATGGGACAGTGTTCTCGAAGAGACCAGCATGAGGGAGGCAGTGGAAGACAGGAGGGCCTGGCGTGCTCTGGTCCAGGGGGTCGCGAAGAGGCGGACACGACTAAACGACTCAACAACAGCAACATCCCCGCTGCCGTTGTTGCCTACATATAATCTTTCCTGTTGCTTCGGAATCTCGGTACCTGCAATTCCTAATAAGAAAGCTTCTGGACTCTTAACAAAAGTTATTTTAAGCCTTTTTTCCCCATTCATGATACACCGCTCCCCCAACTCCCCCCCCCCCGCATTTCTCAAGAGCCCCAGCAGAGGCTGCTGCAGGATCGGACTCCTGAGCATGTGCAGAGCGCCCTGGCCGCCGGCGCAGCCACGGGGGAGCTGGCCCGGCCTGGGGCTTCTCGGCCAGGCTCCGTCCTCGGGAGAGCGCGAGCGGCGCTCTGCACACGCCCAGAGGCACGCGTCTCCCTTTGCCGCGTGTGCGCCTGCGCGGCCCCGCCCCGGGAGAAGCAGCGAAGCGTCCCGCCCCCAAGGCCCTCTCGACCAATTGGAGCAGAGAGGCCCCTCCAGCCGCAGGCCCTGATTGGTCAGAGCAGTAGCCAGGGAATTGCAGGGCGGCGGAGAACCCCGCTTGGGGCAGCGGCCTTGGCCAGCAGACGGAGGAGACGGCGGCCGGCCGAGGCGGTTCAGCGGAGACCGAGAAGGTCGGAGGAAGTTCACGCCCGCCTCGCCAGCCGGCCAATGAAAACGGGGGGCAATCCCGTATCCCGAGTGTGATTGGCGGGACGTCCCGCCATTCATTCGCCCGGATCCTCCCACTCTCTGGGCGCGGCGAAGCGGAATCCCCGCCCACAGAAGAACGTCACCTGCCTCTGACGTCCAACGCCCGCCTCTCCGGCTCTGGCGGCGGCCAATCAGGTGGCGCCTCTTTCTTTGAATGGCTCCTCCGCTCCCGCGACACGTCGGCAGCCCAGCCGCGGCCCTGGGGGCGGGGCCTCCTCGGGCGGGGCGGGGCCTGCGGCGTCCTAAGCCCGGAAGAGGCGGGGCGGGAGGGGCGGGAGGGGAGGGGCGGGGGAGAGCTCCGCCGGAAGAGGCCTCCCGGGGGCGCCCGGGCTGGTGGGCTGCCTCTGCAGCTGGAGGCTCCGTCCGAACATGAGCAGAGGCTTCAGTGCGGGGGGGGGGGGGAACGTGTGGGTTGCGAACAAGATCTGCCCTTTCCCCTGATGGGGTATCCAAGAGCCCAGATAGAGTCCTTAGGTAGGTTCCCTGTGGGCAGGAGAAGAGAACAGAGGCCAAGCAGAGAAGATGGAGAAGCAAGGCAGCTCCTAAGCCTGATCTTTATCGATTCCATGCAACAGGGGGCTCCCCTCGCCTGCAGGAGAGACGAGGAACCCTGAAAAATGGCGCGCAAGGCCTTATATGGACTTTTTGAAAATGCGGTCTTGACTATGCTACCACTCAGTGGATTTGTAACTGGCTGACTGACCGAACCCAAAGGGTGCTCATCAATGGTTCCTCTTCATCCTGGAGAAGAGTGACTAGTGGGGTGCCACAGGGTTCTGTCTTGGGCCCGGTCTTATTCAACATCTTTATCAACGACTTGGATGATGGACTCAAAGGCATCCTGATCAAATTTGCAGATGACACCAAACTGGGAGGGGTGGCTAACACCCCAGAGGACAGGATCACACTTCAAAACGACCTTGACAGATTAGAGAACTGGGCCAAAACAAACAAGATGAACTTTAACTGGGAGAAATGTAAAGTATTGCAGTTGGGCAAAAAAAAGGGGGAGAGGCACAAATACAAGATGGGTGACGCCTGGCTTGAGAGCAGTACATGTGAAAAGGATCTAGGAGGCTTGGTTGACCACAAACTTGACATGAGCCAACAGTGTGACGCGGCAGCTAAAAAAGCCAATGCAATTCTGGGCTGCATCAATAGGAGTATAGCATCTAGATCAAGGGAAGTAATAGTGCCACTGTATTCTGCTCTGGTCAGACCTCACCTGGAGTACTGTGTCCAGTTCTGGGCACCACAGTTCAAGAAGGACACTGACAAACTGGAACGTGTCCAGAGGAGGGCAACCAAAATGGTCCAAGGCCTGGAAACGATGCCTTATGAGGAACGGCTAAGGGAGCTGGGCATGTTTAGCCTGGAGAAGAGGAGGTTAAGGGGTGACATGATAGCCATGTTCAAATATATAAAAGGATGTCACATAGAGGAGCTAGAAAGGTTGTTTTCTGCTGCTCCAGAGAAGCGGACACGGAGCAATGGTTCCAAACTACAAGAAAAAAGATTCCACCTAAACATTAGGAAGAACTTCCTGGCAGTAAGAGCTGTTCGACAGTGGAATTTGCTGCCAAGGAGTGTGGTGGAGTCTCCTTCTTTGGAGGTCTTTAAGCAGAGGCTTGACGACCATATGTCAGGAGTGCTCTGATGGTGTTTCCTGCTTGGTAGGGGGTTGGACTCGATGGCCCTTGTGGTCTCTTCCAACTCTATGATTCTATGATTCTCAGATACATCATACCTACATCACAGAAAAGGCGGTCTAAAACAGAAATTTTGAATGTTGTTTTTCTCCTGTCCTTGTTTATCTCCTGTCTGGCAGGTTACTTGATTGGATTTCCTGGGGAGGCTGGCCAGTCTTTTGTAATGATAAATACTTAGTTCCTGGGCCAGGTCACAGGCTCACACCCTATTCAAACACAGACATACCCGTAAGACAGGATTTGTGAGGAAAGAGACAATGGGGAGGTTTCCCACTTTGACCTTGCAGAGAAAACATTTGCTCAGCTTAGGAAACAAAATGGTTCCAGGTCGGTCTTCCTGTGCTGATCTATGTACGTCCTTGGTTGGTACGCTTATGAACATTACCATATATCTAAGACCTCAAAATTCCTATCACAACAGCAATTCTTCAAACAGCTCTTGTTTATTCACAGGCACAGAACAGAACTGAACTGAACTGAAGGGTTCAGCCAACCTGCTTATGTAGAGCTCAACTGCAAAGCAACAGTAACAATTTTCTGTAACTATCCAATCACAGTCACTTTCAATTCCTTTTTTACATATGCGGACCTGAGTGAAAACTATCTATAGTATCCCCCTGCTGGCCCAGGGTGAGAACTTCAGTACATAACACCAAATTCCCCTCAGAACCCAGGAAGGCAGAGAGAAGGCCTCTGGCCCCAAACAGCACCTCCATGCCTTCTCAGTGTGCTGCAACAGGAAGATTTGGGGCATCACGTTGCAGGACAGAGCCTCCAGCAGAGATGTGCTCTCTAAGCCCCCATTCTCAGCACGTCTGCCCTTCTGTCCAAGCGACATCTATGCTGGCTTGGTCATGAGCACAGAATGGAAGATGCAGCAGGATCCCCAAGGATGTGATCTCCGGGGAGCTGGCTTCTGGCCCCAGGCCTGTTGGCAAACGAACTACGCTGCAAAGATGTCTGCCAACGTGACAGGAAGGCTGGCAACGTCAGCCCCGCCATGTGGGAATCCCTTGCAGATGAGCATAGAGCCTGGAGATAGTCGGGTTGTCCATCCATAGCAGTGCCCAGAGCGGGAATGGCCGCTGGCAGGGGCAGAGAGAGAGGAAAGGCCCTGGTGCATCTGCAGCGGCACAACCGGGCGGGCACCTTCGCCTGCCTCCTGATGCCACAAAACAGGCCTTTCCCACATCCGTCTCTACAGCCACAGCAGGCGCTGCAAGTCTTCAACAGTTTGACTTTGCCCCCAGAGGCAAACCCCCCCCACTGTCTGCCAAGACAGACAGATGCCCACAACCGCTGCCTCTGGACCTGGGGGTTCCATGAGAACATAAGCAGAGGGTTGTGGGCCAAGCCGGTGCCCAGGGCCACTTCTTCTCCTCCCACCACTCAGGCTCCTGGCGCTGCTGCTGGCACAGGGCTGCCTCCTGAGCCCTGTGGTCCTGGCAAGGAGGACAGGAGTGTTGAACTGTGTGCAGTGAATGAAGTGTAGAAAGAAAAAGCTGTCCACAATATCTTTTCTTAGTTTTATTTTTGAAAACGTAACAGCCAAACGCTGCAAGCCATCACTCCTCACCGGCAGCTTACAAGACATTTGATCAAATTAAATGCAGTTTCAGTTAACCAATTATCTTATCCCATCCCTTCCTGCACCCGGTGCTGAAAGTAACTCCCCTTTTAATTAGGCCAAAAGTTGAGAGACCACAGGTGTGCAGCTAAGTAGGTCAAACTACAAACATACACCTCTGAAACCAGCCTGGTTCCTGAGTAGCATTATTCACCTCTTTAAGATAAAGAAAAACCAACAAGAAGGACATAAGCAGAGCCTTCTGGATCAGGCCAAAGGGACCGTCTGGACCTGCCTCCTGTTCTCCCTGTGGCCGACCGGATGCTCTGAAGCAAAACCTGCGAGCAGGACCAGATTACAAGAGCTCCCTTCCCTCCCGTGGTTCCTGGTATTCAGAATCAGAGCAGAGCTGTCATGCCTAGTGGGCATCCATAGTCTTGCTTTCCTCCATGAATTGCCCAACCCTCTTTTAAAGCCATTGAGGCTGGTGGGCACCCCCAGTTTTACTCTGTGCTGTGTGAAGGGCTTTGTTTTCTCTGTCCTGAATCCGCCAGCGTTCAGTTTCATGGGATGCCCACGAGGGAGGGGAAAAAGCTTTTCCCTCTTCTCTCTCACGGCATAATCTCACACGCTTCTCTCCTGTTGCCGCTTACTTGCCTTGTCTAAACCCCCAAATCCCAAACGCTGCCGCCTTCCTTCAGAGGGGAGTCCCCTGGCAGACCGGGGAATGGGCCGGCTGCTGCAAAGCAGCTAAAAGCCTTTGGCATGTGGGTCGCTCCTGCCCCTCAGCTCTCGGGAGAAAGAGCCCGATCAAGGGGAGGAGAATTTCCAAAGGTACAGAGGCACTTCACCCCCTGGAAAGAGCAGGGGAATTTGCAGTTATTGTCTGCCTGGAAACGGGATTGTGAAATGCTGGAAGTTCCCAGCCCCATGCATAGAGTGCACCTTGGCCGGAAGCACAGGCAGCTTTGAAGGGGCCCCCTTGAGAGAGCCCTGGACACTCATTGTGTGCCGATGAATTTATGGCTCTGAGGTGCGGCACTTGCAAGACTCAAAGTCCGGGGGAAGTAGAACTGGCCAGCAGTGGCTGAGCTGGCCGCTCAGGCCATGCCTAGGTGACAAGGCTGCCTGGCCCCAGGCTTTGGGCCTGGTTTTGAGACCTGAGGGTGTAGCAGGAACCCCCCCCCCAATCATTCAGTTTGTACAACCTTCACACACACTCACACACTCCATACGCTACGCTTCTGTTATAAATTCATAGAAAATCAACCATACATCGGATTTGCACTGTTCCATTTCTATTTTACTCCATGAAAGAAGGACTACAAAATGGGGAAGGTTTGATACAGGGCAGCCATAATCCTTGAGCATACCAGCACATCCACAGGAGCCCTGCCCAGTTGCTATGCCAACCCTGATGGTCCTAGACAGAAGACCATCAAGGTCCCAAAGTTCCAGTTACAGATAGGTAGCCGTGTTGGTCTGCCATGGTCAAAACAAAATAAAAAAATTCCTTCCAGTAGCACCTTAAAGACCAACTGAGTTAGTTCTAGGTATGAGCTTTCGTGTGCATGCACACTTCTTCAGATACCACACTTATCTGAAGAAGTGTGCATGCACACGAAAGCTCATACCTAGAACTAACTCAGTTGGTCTTTAAGGTGCTACTGGAAGGAATTTTTTTATTTTGTTAAGGTCCCAAAGGACTTGCATATGGGAGTGGATTCAGCACAGACTGGAACAAAGGACAATAATCAGCTCTTCCCTCTGGGGGCAGGAAACCGCAAACTCCCCTCTGTCACCTGGAAAGTACTCATGGGGAGGGGGAAAGGGGGAACCAGCCAGGTGACAGGACACTCAGGTTACCACCACAACTCCTCCCTCAACCCCTCCTTTCTGTGATGTATGCATGATGTTTCTGGGGGTGGTCTTGATCTACAGGGTGGCAATTTCAAAAGTCTTTATAAGGCCTTGCACACCATTTTTCTGCATCCTTCCTCTCTCCTGCAAGTGAGGGGAGCACCCTGTTGCAACAGTTCAATAAAGGCCAAGCCTACAGGCTGCTGTTTTGCTCCAAGTTATCCAGGTTGGTGTCTTTGTTTTTGTCCAAGGGAGCCCTCGGATTTTTCTGTTAACTGCCTTTTCTGCTTCTGCCTCCCCACTTCTTGGCACCTCACTCCCAGGAAGGCGGGCTGGGAATCTCTGCTCCTGCTCACAGCCTTCCAAATCGTGTCACCACCAAGGAGGGGGTGTGTGTGCTGCGTCCTGGGACTACGACTTTAGCCAACTTTGGCCGTGCACTTGACCACTGGGATACCTCTTCCCTTCGGGGCTTTAGAGCCTGACTTAGGTGTCGTCCTGACCCACACGGTAAAGCCTTTGCCAAAGCCGAGTTGGGAGTCTGAGGGCTCGGCCACTAGGCTTTCTACTCTGGCTCAGTTTAAGGCTTTCACTAAGAAATTCTTACATCAAGAATCATAACTTGGCGGCAACTGCCGGAGAAGTTGAGGAGGCATAAGTGGCCGTCCCCTGGGGGTTGTGGGGCATCAGTTGTGTGGGGAAGGGGCATCGGAGGCCCTCAGCTCCCCACCTTGGTCACGGGTCTCACAGCCAGGATCAGGCCTCATGGATAGCTCAGTTGGTTTCAGCTTAGTTCTGAGAACACCCAAGTTGCAGGTTCAATCCCTGTGTGGGACAGCTGCGCATTCCTGCATTGCAGGGGTTGGACTACATGATCCTCGGTGTCTCTTCCAAATCTAAAATCGGTTTTATGATCCCACAACTGGGAGAGTTAAGACTGCATAAATTGAGAAAGGGTGGTGATGGTGGCAAGCAGTGCTTTGCAAAAGGAAAACGGAAGGAGAGAAAGAAGGAAAGAATCTGGATGTGAGTTGAAGGAAGCCTCTGGAACTGGAGGAGGCGGGAGTTTTGCGCACCTGCGGCAATCTCTGCCCTCCGAGACAGAGGCGCCCGTTCTCTGAGCCTTGTGCAATTTGTGGAATTTGCAGGGTGCGCCTGGGTGGGCTTCCTCATAGTTGGCGGTCTGGAAGCACAAAGCTCTTCTGTCCCGGCCGCCCCACCCCCATCTGCCTGGCCAGATTTTTGGCTGTGGCTTCCTCTTCAAGATCCCACGCTTGCCAGCTGAGTTGGGCAACATTTGCTCTGGCCGGTGCTTCAGAAAGTCAGGATTGGGTCTGGTTGTTGGACAGCTTTTGCTGCAAGTCCCACCTCTCTTGTTTAACTGACCACTGCAAGAACCTTCCTGATCGCCTGCTTGCGAAATCCACAACAAACAAAGTTGGCCTTTAACAAGCTCCTCTTGGCTGAGACGAATCTACAACAAGAACCCTGAAAGTTGCTTTGGAGAAGACTTGTTCTCTCTTTTGCAATGCAAACCATTTTAAAGAGAGGCCTGTTGTAATTGCTGTGCCTAAGACAGACTTTCTGAGGGCTGGGGAGCAGGTGGTACAGTCATCACGGCGGCCGCCCCCACCCCAGATGCCCTATGCAGAGTTCCTTCCGATGGGGGCACCTGCCATCCTTCAGCTAGAACACCCCTACGCAGACGTGACCCACAAGTTTGGGACCAGGCCAGGCGTTCCAGGGGTTGCACAGCCGGTACCTCTCATAGCAGCCTCCAGATTTATAAGAATAGTAATAATTGTAATTAATTATTTGTACCCCGCCCATCTGGCTGGGTTTCCCCAGCCACTCTGGGCGGCTTCCAGCAAAGATGAAAAATACATTAAAATGTCACACATTAAAAACTTCTCTGAACAGGGCTGCCTTCAGATGTCTTCTAAATGTTAGGTAGTTGTTGTTCTCTTTGACATCTGATGGGAGGGCATTCCACAGGGCAGGTGCCACCACCAAGAAGGCCCTCTGCCTGGTTCCCTGTAGCTTTGCTTCTTGCAGAACCGCCAGAAGGCCCTCAGTGCTGGACCTCAGTGTCCAGGCAGAACAATGGGGGTGGAGACGCTCCTTCAGGTCTACTGGACCGAGGCCGTTTAGGGTTTGAAAGGTCAGCACCAACACTTTGAATTGTGCTCGGAAACGTACTTGATGCTGAAGAGCCAAGCCAGGAGGAAGCACAAGGCGGCCATCGTGGGAGAATGGGGCTCTGTCTCTTCGACCAGCCGAGGCTTTCTCTGCATTCCGTCAGGTGAAGGGCATTTTTGCATGCGAGGCTGATTCCTCAATTCAGTCCAGTTTGTGACCCAACTTTGAAATGTACAGTGGCCAGAACATACCTTCCGTTCGACATTTCTTAATCCAAATGGGGCTCCCATCGCAAGAGGGTGCCTTTGCTCTGGTGCCTTCTGGGGTGTCCTGTGGGAGCGCTTTCCTGGCCCCACGCCTTCACCAGCCCCACGCCTGCCCCTTCGCGAAGAGCCTCCTGGACTGATGTGTCTCCTCCAGAGAAGAGAGTTGTTGTTCTGACACAATTGACTCTGCCGATAGTTTGCTTGTAGGAGGCTCAGTCCCCGTCAAAGTCAATATCTTCCCTTCCATACTTGCCAGTTCAGCTCCAGAGACCTCACAACTGTCCATTACAAATCTGGGAAGCGTTTCAGTTTCTGCCATTATCAAAAGGCATTTCAATGTACAGTTGAAGTCAACAAGGAAGATTTATTTGTGCCTGGAACGAAGCGATGGAGGCGCTGCCTTGAATGATTTCTTTAAGCCAGGAAGGAAGAGTTTTTTAAAAATAGTTCTAGGTACAGGTAGGTAGCTGTGTTGGTCTGCTGTAGTCGAAACAAAATAAAAAAATTCCTTCCAGTAGCACCTTAGAGACCAACTAAGTTTGTTATTGGTATGAGCTTTCGTGTACATGCACACTTCTTCACGAAAGCTCATACCAATAACAAACTTAGTTGGTCTCTAAGGTGCTACTGGAAGGAATTTTTTTATTTTAAAAACTAGAACGCAGATCTTTCTGAGATTTCCCATTTGGGTGACTGAGGCTGCCCTGCTCCCGGGACCAGGAATCCCTCTATCAACAAAGCATCCCCCACTCTCCGGACCCCACCAGTCAAGCCCTCCCTTGATCTAATGAGCCAAGAGGAAACATGGTTGGGCATACAGCTGCCTGCACATGGCAATTTATTTGCTGCCCAGTCTGGGTGGGGCCTGACCCCCCCAAACAAACATGCTGCAACAGGACCACGTGTTCATAGGTGCCTTGGTTTCTTTGCAGCTGACCCTGTCAGCGGGGCTTGAAGCTCGAAACCTAGGCGGTACCCAGTGCATAGAATCATAGAGTTGGAAGAGACCACAAGGGCCATCGAGTCCAACCCCCTGCACCATTTGGCCTGTTCCCCTGAGGGTTGTTTGACAAGGGGGGGGGCCTTGCAGATGCCCCCCACCCCGGGGCCAAAGGCAATTGGACTGTGAGCAAATTGGCCCAGGGAGAAGTAGGCACAGGCCTCTCGTGCTGCCCCCATGCCAAGGCCTTGGAGTTGGGCTCCAGAGGGGGTCCCTGCTGAGCTCAGCCCATGCAGCCTCCCCACCCTGGCCTACGGGCCGTCCAGCTGGCTGGGCTGCCACGAGCTGCCAGGCTGAGTGGGCATCGCAGGGCAGCTGTTCCTTGCCAGCAGGCCCTGCCACTCGGGGAGAAGGGTGCCCAGGCGCCCTGGTCTCCCCCAACCACAGCTCCTGGCAGCCACCTTTGGCTTCTGTGGACTCTGGCACAGCGCATCTTGCAGGAGAGGAGGGGCTTTTGCTTCTGGCACCCCCAGATTCCCTCTTTGCCGTTTCCTTGCATGCAAGACTCTCCCTGACCAGCCCCACAGGCTCTGGAGGCTCAGGGGGGTTTGTGCCTGCTGGCTTGTGGGGGGACAGATGGTCCCTTCTCAGAGTGCCCAGACACAGCAGCAGCAGCAGTAGCAGCAGGGATGGGGGGGAGCTCACCTCTTCCCGGGCAGCGCATGAAGTAGTCCCTGGCATCCCGCGGGTACTTGGGCGGCACCTCACCGGTGACAGGGTCAAAGCGCAAGAACTGGATGCCCTGGAAGCAGTAATAGTGCTCCAGCCAGCGCACGGCAGAGGAGCAGTTGGCCAGGGCCGGCCAGGAGCGCTGCTTCACCATCCCGGTGGCCAAGTCGTAGGAGAAGACCAGGGGGCCTGCGGGAGACAGAGCAGGGAAGGGGGTCAGCGGCTGCCGCCTCCAGGCAAGTCCTAGAACTGCTGAGACGGAAGGGATCCCCAAGGGGCATCTAGTCCAGCCCCCTGCAGTGCCCCAGTGCCCTGGTTCCCCATCCAATGCGAAACCAGACTGGACCCTGCTTAGCTTTGCAAATGGGCTGGCAGTTCTACAGCTGGACCACTAGGAGGCGCTTGCGCTCGGGTCCCGTGGTGAGCATCTGGCTGGCTGCTGCCAGAAGAGGGTGCTGGGCACCCTTTGGCCTGATCCTGCCACAGCCCGGCTCCTCTTCTGTCCCCTGGTCTCTCCACTGAAGCTGCCTCTGCGGTCCTCCTCCCTCGCTGAACTACATCTCCCAAGACCTTCCTGGGGGGTGCAGCTTTGGGGAGGAGCTCTTTCCCCCCCTCCTGCTTGGGGGGCTGGAGGAGTCCCTGGCCTGGAGTTTCAGGGGGATGTCCTGGGTGTTGCAGGAATTTATGTATATGTTGGGGGAGAGGTGGCACATGCAGCCCACCACCAAAATCAGCACCATCACTTTTGTGACTTTTGTGACTTGTCCCCACAAAACACTTCATCACAGCTTCTTCCTATCTGTTCAAAGGGCCTTTGATACCAAATGTAAGAATTCACTGATCATAGAATCATAGAATCATAGAGTTCTATGGCCCACAAGGGCCATCGAGTCCAACCCCCTGCCAAGCAGGAAACACCATCAGAGCACTCCTGACATATGGTCGTCAAGCCTCTGCTTAAAGACCTCCAAAGAAGGAGACTCCACCACACTCCTTGGCAGCAAATTCCACTGTCGAACAGCTCTTACTGCCAGGAAGTTCTTCCTAATGTTTAGGTGGAATCTTTTTTCTTGTAGTTTGGAACCATTGCTCCGTGTCCGCTTCTCTGGAGCAGCAGAAAACAACCTTTCTCCCTCCTCTATGTGACATCCTTTTATATATATGAACATGGCTATCATATCACCCCTTAACCTCCTCTTCTCCAGGCTAAACATGCCCAGCTCCCTTAGCCGTTCCTCACAAGGCATCGTTTCCAGGCCTTGGACCATTTTGGTTGCCCTCCTCTGGACACGTCCCAGTTTGTCAGTGTCCTTCTTGAACTGTGGTGCCCAGAACTGGACACAGTACTCCAGGTGAGGTCTGACCAGAGCAGAATACAGTGGCACTATTACTTCCCTTGATGTAGATGCTATACTCCTATTGATGCAGCCCAGAATTGCATTGGCTTTTTAGCTGCCGCGTCACACTGTTGGCTCATGTCAAGTTTGTGGTCAACCAAGACTCCTAGATCCTTTTCACATGGACTGCTCTCAAGCCAGGTGTCACCCATCTTGTATTTGTGCCTCTCATTTTTTTTGCCCAAGTGCAATACTTTACATTTCTCCCTGTTAAAATTCATCTTGTTTGTTTTGGCCCAGTTCTCTAATCTGTCAAGGTCGTTTTGTAGTGTGATCCTGTCATCTGGGGTGTTAGCCACCCCTCCCAGTTTGGTGTCATCTGCAAATTTGATCAGGATGCCCTTGAGTCCATCATCCAAGTCGTTGATAAAGATGTTGAATAAGACCGGGCCCAAGACAGAACCCTGTGGCACCCCACTAGTCACTCTTCTCCAGGATGAAGAGGAACCATTGATGAGCACCCTTTGGGTTCACTCAGACAGCCAGTTACAAATCCACTGAGTGGTAGCATAGTCAAGACCGCATTTTACCAGCTTCTTTACAAGAATATCATGGGGCACCTTGTCAAATGCCTTGCTGAAATCAAGGTAGGCTACATCCACTGCGTTCCCTTCATCTACCAGGCTTGTAATTCTGTCAAAAAACGAGATCAGGTTAGTCTGACATGGCTTATTTTTCAGAAATCCATGCTGACTATTGGTGATCACAGCATTCCTTTCTAGGTGCTCACAGACTGTTTGCTTAATGATCTGCTCCAGAATCTTCCCTGGTATTGATGTCAGACTGACTGGGCGGTAATTATTTGGGTCCTCTCTTTTCCCCTTTTTGAAAATAGGGACAACATTTGCCCTCCTCCAGTCTGCCGGGACTTCGCCTGTTCTCCAGGAATTCTCAAAGATGACTGCCAGTGGTTCTGAGATCACATCTGCCAGTTCTTTTAATACTCTTGGATGCAGTTCATCTGGCCCTGGAGACTTGAATACATCTAAACTAGCCAAGTATTCTTGTACTATCTCCTTAGTTATTCTGGGCTGTGTTTCCTCTGCTGAATCATTTCCTTCAAATTCTTCAGGTCGGGCATTGTTTTCTTTATCGGAGAAGACTGAGGCAAAGAAGGCATTGAGGAGTTCACCCCTTTCTGTGTCCCCTGTTTGCATTTCACCATCTTCTCCTCTGAGTGACCCCACTGTTTCTTTGTTCTTCCTTTTTGCTACGAACATACCCATAAAAGCCTTTTTTGTTGCTTTTAACCTCTCTAGCAAGCCTGAGTTCATTCTGTGCTTTAGCTTTTCTGACTTTGTGTCTACACGTGCTGGCTATTTGTTTGAATTCCTCTTTGGTGGTTTCCCCCCTTTTCCATTTTTTGTACACATCCTTTTTTAATCTTAACTCAGTTAAAAGTTCTTTAGATAGCCACCCTGGCTTCTTTAGGCACCTTCCATGTTTCCGTCTCATTGGTATTGCCTGAAGTTGTGCTTTTACTATCTCCCTCTTAACAAACTCCCAGCCATCATGAACTCCCTTTCCTTTTAGTATTACTGTCCAGCTCCAAAGGGGTAACACAGCATTAACTCATACTAAGATTCCAGTTGTGAATAATAACTATTTATAGAAAATAAAAGGATTATCCACCTGTAAGAAGAAAGGTTCTCTTTCTCATCTTAAATGAGCCAGACAGACTTGCAGAAGCAGATGGCACTGAGGGATCAGGTGCCTCGGCATTTGAATAAGAAACTAAAATGCTGCCATACATGAAGTAAAAGCCATGTGTATTTGTTTTGGGCCGGCCATAGATCAAGGCTGGACTTTTGCCCTCCCCCAGGTCCCCCACGTCTCTGGAATGGGCAGGAGCCCCACACCTTTTTCCGTAAGCCTCCCTTCTTCTCCCCCCCTCAGTGCCCCAGAGGCAGCCTCCGCCCCGAAGGCCTTTTGCGGAAAGAGTTAATGGTGGCGAGTGCGGATTGTGCAACTCTCCTGGTCTGGGAAATCCCTCCTCTCTGCTGATATAAGAGGTGACAGGGCCTGGCCCCGGGGCTCTGCTGCTGTGGACTGGAGCACATCATGCGCAGCCCCTTGGGAGCCCTCTACCTGAGCTGGGCCCTGGGCCTGGCCCACCCCCTGTGAGTGCCCGGAATGGGGCAGGGGCTCTGTCTGGGCCTTCGTCCTGGGGGAGGGAGGAGGGGGCTTAGTGGGAGGGCGCCTGCCTTGCATGCAGAAGTCTCCAGGCATGGCTGGGAGAGACCTTCCACCTGAAGTCCTGGAGAGTTGCTGCCAGCCAGTGTGGGCACTATTGAGCTAAATGGATTGTGGTCTGACTAAGGCAACCTGCTGTGCTTGCAGGCCTGTCAGTTGAGGAGGCTGCAGAGGAATTGCCCTCCTTTCTCCTTGGGCAGCGGGGATGGAGGGAGGGCTCAGCTTTTGGGCCCAAGGAGAGGAGGGGGGTGGCTCTGCCGTCGGGGTCTTCTCTCCCTAGAACCCCATTTTGCCCCCATGTCCTCTTGCAGGAGCTGACCTGAGGCTGGGGCTCTGTCTTGGCTCAGGCAGGGGGCTCTTTCCGCCAGAGCGTCCCTGCCAGGGCCCCACGACTGCTGCAGAGACCCACGGCCAGGTGCTAACCGGGGTTTTCTGTTTGGCAGGGGTCACGGGAGCAGCAAGTTCAATGGCACTGGCGGCAGCAGCTGGCACCACTCGGCCTCACAGCCTCCGCTCAACGACACAGGTGGGCTTTGCCAGTGGGCACCTTCTCCAGAGGTCCTGCTCCTCCTTTGCTCTGGGCACCCCTTCTGTCTCCCTGCCCCACTCCCAGCCAGGCTGCCCCATCCCCCCTTGGTGCGCTGCAGAAAATCAGAGAATTGCAAAGCTGGGAGGGACCTTGGGGGTCATCAAGTGTGGGAATCCCAGCCAAACAAACCCTCTGACAAGCACTGGTTGTGCCCACCCCCTTCTGAGAGTACATTTTGGCATTTTTCTCACTTCTGGGGGCACAGGGCTGGCTGGTATATCAATATATCATCCCAAACTGGTTTGAAGTCCATATTGTGATTTTACTTTTATAGTTTTTGACCTGGCAATATGTCACGAATAATGATGTGTTTGTGTGCGCTATGCAAAAAGCACGGTGAGGAAAGCCATGCCACGAGCCAGTGCCTCTCCATGTCCCATCCTTATCTCAGACCTCGTGAGATATCGGTGTATGGTTCGCTGGTGATCTGTGTGCGATGTTCTCTGCTTCTTCCAGAGACCGCCTGGCGCTGTGCCAACGAGGAAGGCTTTGACGCCATCACGCTGGACGAGAGAGGCAACATGCTCTTCTTCAAAGGTAGCTGCATCTCGCACCCGTCTCCCTGCACCCGCTGGCGGAGGAACAGGGGTGCGGGGGCAGCGCACCACCCCCAGCGGCACGATCCCGATGGGGTACCATCATGGCTTCCCCCCATCGCTGGGGGCCATGCCCCCGCAAGCAGTGCTCCACGCCCACAGGACGTGACACGCACCAGCCACCCCCCCGTCTGCTCTCTGTCCCCCCTTGAAGCTCCACCACTGCCTTCACCCCCCCTTTCTCCCCATGGTGTGAGGAGGGGGCTGGGTGCGCTGGCCGAGGGGTTGCTATGGGGAGGTCTCTGTGAGATGTGGGCCCAGGAAGGTCAGGATGCCGACCTCAGGGTGCTTTCCTAGGGGCTGCTGAAGCCAGGTCAGCCCCCCTGGGGCTCAGCCGTGGGCCCCAGCAGGTGCCTCCCACTGAGCCTCCCCTTCCTCCCCAGGGGACGTGGTCTGGAAGGGCTTCAGTGGGCCGGCTGAGCCCCTCAACGCCTCCTGGCCCCAGATCCAGGGGCCCCTCGATGCCGCCTTGAGGATCCACCACCTGGACCAGCCGGCCGCCCACGACAGCGTCTACCTCTTCCAGGTGGGGGGCCAGGGGGTGACTCCCCCCAAACAAAGAACCCCTAAGCTTCCCTGGGGCAGCGGATCTGCAAGGCAGGACGGCCCCCCCAGGCAGGGGGGCTTGTGTGCCCAGGATGGGAAGGTGTGGGGCCCCCCAGGGCTGGGGGGACGAGGACTGGGGGCTGCCAGGGGCAGGATGGGGAGGCAAGTGGGGTGGGTGGGCTCTCTCCCCCACTGAGCTGTTCCACCCATGGGGAAGGGAGATGGTGGGGCGGCCATTTTTTGCGCCCTGTGATGGAGGGGGTGTGCCCTGGTCTCCCTGCAGGGCCAGTGGGTCTGGGCTTATGCCCAGGGCAAGCTGAGGCCCGGCTTCCCCCGGCGCATCGAGGAAGAGTTCAGAGGGGTGCCTGGGCACCTGGATGCCGCAGTCGAGTGTCACCCCAAGGAGTGTGCGGCCGCCACCGTCCTCTTCTTCAAGGGTGAGCTGGAGCGTGTCTCCTGTGGGGTCGAGGGGCTCAGCAGGAGGGGGTGGAAGCAGAGGGTCCTAGTGGGGGAAAGGACCCCAGGGGTCCTCTAGTCTAACCCCTGCAATGCAGGAATCTCGACTCAAGCCCCCCCCCCCCCGACAGAGGGCCATGCAGCCTCCCAGCATGGGGGAGAATTCACCTCTGTGCCACCTTGTTGGTCACCCAGGTGAGGAATAAGCAGCTTTTGAACAATCCACAGAGCCAAGGAAACGCTTTTTGAGTCCAGCCTCCGGATTTAGGGACCAGCGTAGATTATTGCGATAGGACAGAGCTCACTCTGGCCAGCCGCCTCCCATATTAACGGAGAAATCCGAGGCTCCCTTGGACAAAAAAACAAGGACCCCAGCCAGGAATAGCAGAGCAAAACAGCAGCCAGTAGGCCTGGTCTTGATTGAAGACTGTCGGGACAGGACTCCCACCTGCCACCAGGTGGAACAGGAGGGAAGCCCCAGAGCCCCCCAACTTTTATTAGCTCCTAATCCCCATGTTACATGCCCCCCCACTACATCACTAACACATCATGGTTACATCATGAAAGGGGAGGTCTGGTGGCAGTAATCTGAGCATCCTGGACCCTGCCCCATGGTTCCCCTTGCCCTCCACCAAACACCCATGGAGTGTAACAAAAGAGATATTTACATTTCCCTGTTTCCCAGCCAAGTCAATCACACCCTTTTGTCTTCCTCTGGGTTTGTTATTTCTGGAATGGCTACCTGTCTGGCACTCAGGTACCAGGATGCCAGGGATTATCGCTCAGGCAGAGGGGCTGCTGAGGAGCTGAGCTCACAGGTCTAGATGAAGTTTACCCACTGAGCCAGTACATAGATACATTGATCAAAGTCCAGCAACTGGAGGAACGTGTAGCTACGCTCCAAAGAATTAGAGAGCTGGAGCTCTTCTTGGAAGCAACAGAGCACACCGTCTCCACCAAGGAGGAGACAGGGGACTCCCCTGAGAAGGAGGCTAGTTCACCAACACAGGAGCCAGATATATGGAGAAACGTGACTCAAAGAAGTAGGAAGCCCAGGGTTCGCTCTGATTGTTTAGAAATACACAGTCGCTTTGAGGTCCTCTCCCCTAGCATGGAAGATGAAGAGCAGACTCCGTTTGAGGATCTCTCCCTCATTACAGTCGATCAGGTATATGAAGACGAGAAGCAAAGTCAGTCCTCAGGGAACGTGCAGGCGACCTTGGAACGGACAGCTCACGGAAGAACCCCGACCAAACCTAAGAGGAGGCGTGTAGTGGTGATAGGGGATTCCCTACTGAGGGGAACAGAAGCAGTGATCTGTGGGCCTGACAAGATGTCTCAGGAAGTGTGCTGTCTCCCCGGGGCTAAGATCCAAGATGTAACTGAACGACTGCAAGGAATCATAAAACCCACTGACAAATACCCCTTCCTCTTGGTTCATGTGGGGACCAATGACACTGCAAGCAATAGCCTCCAGAAGATCAAAAGAGACTACGAGGCTCTGGGCAGGAAATTGAAGCAATTAAATGCACAAATTGTCATCTCATCTGTCCTCCCAGTTGAACGACGTGGCCCAGGGAGAGAGAGAAAAATAGTGGAAGTGAACAGCTGGCTTCGCAAATGGTGTAAACAGGAACGGTTTGGATTCTTAGATCACGGACAGCAGTTTCTTGAAGATGGACTTCTGGCAAGCGATGGGCTGCACCTCACAACAGTTGGGAGGAATGTTTTTGCCAAAAATCTCAGAAACCTCATCAGGAGGGCTTTAAACTGACTAATGTGGGGGAGGGAGACAGTGCTCCTGAAGGTAGGAGTCCAAATGTCATAGATCGAATGGAGCAAACAACACGCAGACCTAGTGATGGGAGGAAAAAATCCTTAAATAAGAGACACGGGGGAATGATTAATGGACTTCAATGTCTGTACACTAATGCGCAAAGCATGGGTAATAAACAAGATGAGCTTGAGCTCTTGGTACAGCAAACTAAATATGACATAATAGGCATCACTGAAACCTGGTGGGATAAGTCCCACGACTGGAATGTAATAATGGAGGGATACAATCTATTTCAGAGAAACAGACCAGACAAGAAAGGAGGAGGAGTGGCGTTATATGTCAGGGATGTGTATACCTGTGAAGATATCCAAGATTTAGAACCTCAAAGCCAAAGTGAGAGCATTTGGGTCAAAATTAAGGGAGAGAAGAATAACAGGGACCTCATTGTGGGAGTTTACTATAGATCCCCAAGCCAAACGGAGGACATAGATGATGCCTTCCTGGAACAGATGGCCAAGCATGCAAAAGGAAGGGAGATAGGGGGACTTCAATTACCCAGATATTTGCTGGATGTCAAACTCAGCCAAGAGCATGAGGTCAAACAGATTCCTCACTGGCCTTGCAGACAACTTCATTGTCCAGAAAGTGGGAGAAGCAACAAGAGGAACAGCCATTTTAGATCTGGTCCTAACCAATGTCGATGACCTGGTTAGTGGGGTAGAAGTGGAAGGATCATTAGGCGCGAGTGATCATGCTCTTCTGAAGTTTACTATACAGCGGAAAGGAGCAGCCAAGGATACTAGGACTCAATTTCTTGACTTTAAGAAAGCCGACTTCATAAAACTTAGGGAAGTGCTGGGTGAGATCCCATGGACAGTAATACTAAAAGGAAAGGGAGTTCATGATGGCTGGGAGTTTGTTAAGAGGGAGATAGTAAAAGCACAACTTCAGGCAATACCAATGAGACGGAAACATGGAAGGTGCCTAAAGAAGCCAGGGTGGCTATCTAAAGAACTTTTAACTGAGTTAAGATTAAAAAAGGATGTGTACAAAAAATGGAAAAGGGGGGAAACCACCAAAGAGGAATTCAAACAAATAGCCAGCACGTGTAGACACAAAGTCAGAAAAGCTAAAGCACAGAATGAACTCAGGCTTGCTAGAGAGGTTAAAAGCAACAAAAAAGGCTTTTATGGGTATGTTCGTAGCAAAAGGAAGAACAAAGAAACAGTGGGGTCACTCAGAGGAGAAGATGGTGAAATGCAAACAGGGGACACAGAAAGGGCTGAACTCCTCAATGCCTTCTTTGCCTCAGTCTTCGCCGATAAAGAAAACAATGCCCGACCTGAAGAATTTGGAGCAAATGATTCAGCAGAGGAAACACAGCCCAGAATAACTAAGGAGATAGTACAAGAATACTTGGCTAGTTTAGATGTATTCAAGTCTCCAGGGCCAGATGAACTGCATCCAAGAGTATTAAAAGAACTGGCAGATGTGATCTCAGAACCACTGGCAGTCATCTTTGAGAATTCCTGGAGAACAGGTGAAGTCCCGGCAGACTGGAGGAGGGCAAATGTTGTCCCTATTTTCAAAAAGGGGAAAAGAGAGGACCCAAATAATTACCGCCCAGTCAGTCTGACATCAATACCAGGGAAGATTCTGGAGCAGATCATTAAGCAAACAGTCTGTGAGCACCTAGAAAGGAATGCTGTGATCACCAATAGTCAGCATGGATTTCTGAAAAATAAGTCATGTCAGACTAACCTGATCTCGTTTTTTGACAGAATTACAAGCCTGGTAGATGAAGGGAACGCAGTGGATGTAGTCTACCTTGATTTCAGCAAGGCATTTGACAAGGTGCCCCATGATATTCTTGTAAAGAAGCTGGTAAAATGCGGTCTTGACTATGCTACCACTCAGTGGATTTGTAACTGGCTGACTGACCGAACCCAAAGGGTGCTCATCAATGGTTCCTCTTCATCCTGGAGAAGAGTGACTAGTGGGGTGCCACAGGGTTCTGTCTTGGGTCCGGTCTTATTCAACATCTTTATCAACGACTTGGATGATGGACTCAAGGGCATCCTGATCAAATTTGCAGATGACACCAAACTGGGAGGGGTGGCTAACACCCCAGAGGACAGGATCACACTACAAAACGACCTTGACAGATTAGAGAACTGGGCCAAAACAAACAAGATGAATTTTAATAGGGAGAAATGTAAAGTATTGCACTTGGGCAAAAAAAATGGGAGACACAAATACAAGATGGGTGACACCTGGCTTGAGAGCAGTACATGTGAAAAGGATCTAGGAGTTTTGGTTGACCACAAACTTGACATGAGCCAACAGTGTGATGCGGCAGCTAAAAAAGCCAATGCAATTCTGGGCTGCATCAATAGGAGTATAGCATCTAGATCAAGGGAAGTAATAGTGCCACTGTATTCTGCTCTGGTCAGACCTCACCTGGAGTACTGTGTCCAGTTCTGGGCACCACAGTTCAAGAAGGACACTGACAAACTGGGACGTGTCCAGAGGAGGGCAACCAAAATGGTGAAAGGCCTGGAAACGATGCCTTATGAGGAACGGCTAAGGGAGCTGGGCATGTTTAGCCTGGAGAAGAGGAGGTTAAGGGGTGATATGATAGCCATGTTCATATATATAAAAGGATGTCACATAGAGGAGGGAGAAAGGTTGTTTTCTGCTGCTCCAGAGAAGCGGACACGGAGCAATGGTTCCAAACTACAAGAAAGAAGATTCCACCTAAACATTAGGAAGAACTTCCTGACAGTAAGAGCTGTTTGACAGTGGAATTTGCTGCCAAGGAGTGTGGTGGAGTCTCCTTCTTTGGAGGTCTTTAAGCAGAGGCTTGACGACCATATGTCAGGAGTGCTCTGATGGTGTTTCCTGCTTGGCAGGGGGTTGGACTCGATGGCCCTTGTGGGCCATAGAACTCTATGATTCTATGATCAGTGAATTCTTACATTTGGTATCAAAGGCCCTTTGAACAGATAGGAAGAAGCTGTGATGAAGTGTTTTGTGGGGACAAGTCACAAAAGTCACAAAAGTGATGGTGCTGATTTTGGTGGTGGGCTGCATGTGCCACCTCTCCCCCAACATATACATAAATTCCTGCAACACCCAGGACATCCCCCTCAAACTCCAGGCCAGGGGCTCCTCCAGCCCCCCAAGCAGGAGGGGGGGAAAGAGCTCCTCCCCAAAGCTGCGCCCCCCAGGAAGGTCTTGGGAGATGTAGTTCAGCGAGGGAGGAGGACCGCAGAGGCAGCTTCAGTGGAGAGACCAGGGGACAGAAGAGGAGCCGGGCTGTGGCAGGATCAGGCCAAAGGGTGCCCAGCACCCTCTTCTGGTAGCAGCCAGCCAGATGCTCACCACGGGACCCGAGCGCAAGCGCCTCCTAGTGGTCCAGCTGTAGAACTGCCAGCCCATTTGCAAAGCTAAGCAGGGTCCAGTCTGGTTTCGCATTGGATGGGGAACCAGGGCACTGCAGGGGGCTGGACTAGATGCCTCTTGGGGATCCCTTCCATCTCAGCAGTTCTAGGACTTGCCTGGAGGCGGCAGCCGCTGACCCCCTTCCCTGCTCTGTCTCCCGCAGGCCCCCTGGTCTTCTCCTACGACTTGGCCACCGGGATGGTGAAGCAGCGCTCCTGGCCGGCCCTGGCCAACTGCTCCTCTGCCGTGCGCTGGCTGGAGCGCTATTACTGCTTCCAGGGCATCCAGTTCTTGCGCTTTGACCCTGTCACCGGTGAGGTGCCGCCCAAGTACCCGCGGGATGCCAGGGACTACTTCATGCGCTGCCCAGGAAGAGGTGAGCTCCCCCCCATCCCTGCTGCTACTGCTGCTGCTGCTGCGTCTGGGCATTCTGAGAAGGGAACATCTGTCCCCCCACAAGCCAGCAGGCACAAGCCCCCCTGAGCCTCCAGAGCCTGTGGGGCTGGTCAGGGAGAGTCTTGCATGCAAGGAAACAGCAAAGAGGGAATCTGGGGGTGCCAGAAGCAAAAGCCCCTCCTCTCCTGCAAGATGCGCTGTGCCAGAGTCCACAGAAGCCAAAGGTGGCTGCCAGGAGCTGTGGTTGGGGGAGACCAGGGCGCCTGGGCACCCTTCTCCCCGAGTGGCAGGGCCTGCTGGCAAGGAACAGCTGCCCTGCGATGCCCACTCAGCCTGGCAGCTCTTGGCAGCCCAGCCAGCTGGACGGCCCGTAGGCCAGGGTGGGGAGGCTGCATGGGCTGAGCTCAGCAGGGACCCCCTCTGGAGCCCAACTCCAAGGCCTTGGCATGGGGGCAGCACGAGAGGCCTGTGCCTACTTCTCCCTGGGCCAATTTGCTCACAGTCCAATTGCCTTTGGCCCCGGGGTGGGGGGCATCTGCAAGGCCCCCCCCTTGTCAAACAACCCTCAGGGGAACAGGCCAAATGGTGCAGTGGGGGCGGTGGGGGGCTTCACCTGGAAAAGGACTTCAGACAAGGATACCGTCTCACCTGTGGTGGGGGAGCAGTGGGGCAGCCTTTGCTGTGGCTCTGGGGCCCTCAGATTTGCCCATGGACAGAGCTCGTTCTCAGGCCTTTCTCAGGGCTGTTTCTGTTCTCAGCTCCTCTCTCTGCATTGCTTCCCCTTGACCCCTGGCAGGCCACGGGCACGAGGCGCAGGCCAATGCCACCCTCAAGGCAGCCATGGACCCCTGCAGCGGGGAGCCCTTCCAAGCCTTCTCCTCAGACGACTCGGGGCGCATCTATGCCTTCCGTGGTGAGCAAGCGGGGACACAGGGAGGGGCAACAGGGGGCTCACTGTCACTGGAAGTGGGCAGAGGAGGGGGCTGGGCCAGGCTGAGACGGGAGGGCGAGGGTTGGGGGGCTCCCCTTCCAGTCTCAGAGAGACCTCACCTGGAACCCAAATGGTGGCTGGCTGACCACCCACCCCAGGGGGGTGGAGGCATGAACCACCCCTCCATTTCCCCTCCTCCCCTCCAGAGAGCCAGTGTGGCGTAGTGGCTAAGAGTGGTAGACTCGTAATCTGGGGAACCGGGTTTGCGTCTCCGCTCCTCCACATGCAGCTGCTGGGTGACCTTTGGCCAGTCACACTTCTCTGAAGTCTCTCAGCCCCACTTACCTCACAGAGTGTTTGTTGTGGGGGAGGAAGGGAAAGGAGGATGTTAGCCGCTCTGAGACTCCTTCGGGTAGTGATAAAGCGGGATATCAAATCCAAACTCTTCCTACTATTCTGCTTCTCCTGGCAGGGGGGCAGTATCTCCGCGTGGATTCCTGGCGCGACGGCTGGCATGCCTGGCCTCTCAGCCACACCTGGAAGGGCCTGGAGGGGGGCGTGGATGCTGCCTTCAGCTGGGAGGACAAATTCTACCTGATCCAGGTATGGGGGGCAGGGCAGCTGGGGGGGGAGGGAAGATACACCTCCCTTGTCAGGAGGAATATGGGAACGGGTGCCAGCCCTGGGAGAGGGCAGGGGGTCAGCTCTGTCCCCCATCTCTGTGGTCTGGCCAGAAGACGGGTCTAAGAGGTCCGAGGGAGCCATGGAGTCTCAAGGGGGGGTACCTAACCTCTCATAGAATGAATGAACCTCTACATAGGGATTCTTCTTCCTTTGCCCACCAGAAGGCAGGTGCCCCCCCCCCCAGTATTAAGCCTCTGGCCCCTGCCCATCTCTCCCCAGCATCTGCCACCACACTTCCCATAGGGAGGCTAAAAAATGGACACCCCCGTGGTGCAACTGGGGAACGAAAAGGCAGCTGTGCTTTGGGGGGGGGCCTTTTGTTCAATGAAACGCCCCCCCGAAAAGCCCAGCTGTTGGTTGAGGCCAAAGGGGGCCAACCCAGTCCTGCCTGCTGCCCCCACAGCAGCCATTATGGGAAGCCCCCCGAGTGGGACCCCAGCTCAGCACAGAATCACTGAAGAGTTGGCAGGGAGCCCCAAAGGTCCTCTATCCCACCCCTGCCAGGCAGCAGCATCTTTTCCCGCCTGCCATTCCCTGCACCTGGCCTTAGTCAGAGGTCTCCAGCTGAGCCAGAAGGCGGAAGGTGCCTGAGGGGCTGGGAGGCGGCCGGGGGCCCCACACCCTCTGGGACTGGCCGCTTCCCCCTCCTGCTCTTGCCTGCAGGGCTCTGAGGTCACCATCTTCCGGGCCGGCTCTGGCTACAGCCGTGTGGAGGGCTACCCCCGGCCTCTGCAGGAAGAGCTGGGGCTGCCGGGAGTGGAGGCGGCCTTCACCTGCCCTCATTCCAGCCACCTCTACGTCTTCCAAGGTATTTGGGGCGGGAAGGGCTTCATTCTGCAAAGTGGGAGGTGCAGGGCCCCCCAGACCCAGGTGTATTTTGAGGGGGGGGTGCTAAGTGCCAGGAAAGAGGGCCGTAGCTCCCCACATACGAATAGGAAAGGCTAAGGCCTGAAAGCCTGGGAAGCAGCTGCCAGCCTGTGCAGACAGCACTGAAGGAGATACAGCAGCGGTCTCCCTTGCTGTCAGGCAACTTAGCACATACTCCAGGCGACTCCTCTCAAGGCAAACAAGAGCCGCTGAGCCCCCCAGGCCTGGGAATCCTGGAATGGTGGAGTTGGAAGGGGCCTCCAGCAGTCATCCAGTCCAGCCTGCTGCCGGGCAAGAGTCCCAGGCAGGCTGCTTTCTCACATGCAGGCAGGCACAGCTGCGTCTGTGGGCAGGAGATGGCTACTTGCTTCTGGGTGGGGTCTCTGGCCAGGCAAGGGGGGGGTCTTCTCCCTCCAGCGGCCCAGAACGGCCCTGCGTGGTTGAGGGGTGGGGTGGGGTGGGGGCTCTGTGGGCAGCTCCAGGGACTGGCACCAGGGACTTGACCCGATTCCTCCCCCCAGGAAACTCCATGAAGCTGGTGGACCTGCAGAGGAGCCCCCGCCTGCCAGGCCCAGCGCTGGCCACCCCCCACCGCCATGTGGACAGCGCCTTCTGCACCGCCCAGGGGGTCTTCCTTTTCCAGGGGCCCAACTTCTACCACTATAGGAGTGTGGACCATCTCCTGGGGGCCCCGGGGCCCGTGCCTGCCCAGAACACGGCTGCGGACGTTTTCTGGTGCCCCATGGCAAGGGGCAAGGGGGGCCCCCACACCCCGCTCCCCAGGCATGAATAGCAGGGTCCCTTCCATAAAACTTAGGCAACAAGCTGTACTACCAAAATGATTAAGGTTTTAAATGACAATTTTAGGTTATATTTTAGTGATCAATATTTAATCTATATTTCAAACTGCCGCTATATCTGAATTTTCTCTGTTATACCCAGTTGCAATTAAATGTATCCCTCTTGTGTTTTATGATTTTCCTGACATTGTAAGTGACTGGTCTGTGACCCTAATAATGAATTCTGATCCAGGGCCCTTTCCTGCCCTGAGGTGACCCGCCAGCTCCCACCCTCCTCACCGGGAGCCCTGACCCACCTGCACCTAATAAAAGCCTCTGCCTGGTGCCTAGCGTCTGCCTGTGTGTGTGTGGGGGGGGGCTACAGCTGATCTCTTGGGTCTCCCCCTCCCCGTAATTGGAGGGGCTGAGGGGGCTTCCAGGTGATGTGTTTGCTGCACCTTCATCCCAGCAAGAGTTGTCCCTCCCCCTTTCCCAGTCCACCTCTCGCCTTCCTCCTTGCAAAGTGTTTGGGTCAAGTCGGGTTCCTGTGCCAGAGATGCCCCCTCCCAGGGCAACCTGTATTTGTGGGAATGTGCCTGAATCCCACCTCCCACTCTGGAAAGACCCTCAGCTGCTGGATGCTGAGTCCCCTGAGCTGAGAGAGCAGCCAGGTCAGGATTGTCTCTGGGCAGGGCACATACTGGGTTCAATCCTGAACGGTGGCATCGCCAGGAAGGGCCGGCAGAGACCCCTGGGGCCTCTGGGCAGGGAATAGGGACCCAGATTCAGTATCGGTGCGGGAGGGTGCAAGAGACCAGGCTGGGCGTAGCAAAAGGACCTTTTATTCGGGGGCTTCCCAAAGGCCGTTAGGCGGGGCTCAGCCGAAGATGCAGACGGTGCCCGAGGCCAGGCGGTGGCGGTACTCGTGGCGGAGGCTGGCGGCCTGCGGGAAGCTGCTCTTCATCTCCAGCTTGCCGGGCACCACCAGGAGGGTGACTCCGGGCCCCAGGCCCTCGGCCAGCTTCTGCAGCAGGCGGCGGGCCAGGTAGCCGGCGGCCCGCGCGGGCTCGGCCTCCAGGCTGGCGTAGACCTCGGGGGGCGGGTTGGGCAGCTTCCACTCCAGCTCCCCGATCAGCTGGTGGGTGCGGGCGCGGTCGAGGGCGCCGGGGCTCTCCCCATAGCAGGCCACCACGTGCAGCCCCCCCGGGGCGCGGGCCGCCACGAAGCTGCCCTGCGCCAGCACCTCCTCCTTCTCCTCCTCCTCGCCGCCCTCCTGCCAGGCCATCACCGCCCAGCGCAGCCAGTCGTAGTTCTCCTCCAGCTTGCGCAGGACGCTGGATGCCAGCTGGGCCGGCCCGGGGGGCGCCCCCGCCGCGGGCACCTCGGCCAGCGCCCGCTCGACGTCGTCGCGGGCTTGCTGGGGGAAGTAGCGGGCGCAGGCGGCCAGCGCCTCCTTCATGCGCCGGTGCGCGGCGCCCACGCGCTCTTCCCAGACGGCCAGCAGCAGCGCCGGGTCGCGCTGGGTGAGGCCCGCCTGGCACAGCAGGCACAGCAGCCCGGCGCCCAGCAGCGCGTTCAGCTTCTGGCACACGCCCGCCATCTGGGGCCTCCGCGGCCGGTGCGCCTCGACGGCGCGCTCCAGCACCGGCCGCTGCGCCGCCGCCAGCCCGCAGCCCTGCACGCGCCGCCAGGCGGCCAGCAGGCGCCGCTCCAGCTTCTCGCGCGCGCACGCGGCCACGAAGAGCTCGGCCTCGCGCGCCGCCGACGCCGTGCCGGACGCGCGCGCCGCCAGAGCCAGCTGCTGGAAGGCGACCGACACGCCGTCCTCGCACGCGCCCAGCTCGCCCGCGCCGTCCAGCGCCAGCCCCGGCCCGGCGGCCAGGTCGCGCTCCAGCAGCGCCAGCTCGCGGCGGACGAAGGCCGCCTCCTCCGGGGTGGCCGAGCCCCGCAGCAGCGACGCCGCGCCCAGCGCCAGGGAGCGCAGCGACTGCAGGAAGCCCGTGGGCTCCAGGCACTGCGAGAAGAGCGCCATCCGCAGGCGGGGACGGGAGCCTGCAAGGGAGAGAGAGAGAGAGAAAGGGAGGGAGACGCGGGTCAGGGAGGCCGGCAAGAAGGGCAGCCCTCTCTTAAGACCCCGGCTGCCGGATCGGGGCCAGGCCCCGGATCACTGAAAGGGACCTGGGGTCATCTAGTCTAACCCCGTCTGCAATGCATCTGCGTCAGGAGAGCCACCGTTCAACCTCTGGCTAAAAGCCTCCACGGAAGGAGACCCCCCCCCCAGTTGCCTGCCAGATGCCCCTTACAGGAGCCCCTTCCCCTCTTGCGATTCCCAGCCACGGGGAGGCAGAGCCGAGTCACCAGGGCTAGGAGTCATCCAATAGCTCTCTCCCATCATTGCCTCCGGTGGGAGGGAGTTCCACAGTCTAACCATGTGACTTTCCTTTTTTAGGAAGGGGGAGGCTGGGACCCCCATCTCTGTCCCGGTAGCCAGGCCTGCTTCTGCTCCTAATGCATTGCGAGTCAGAGAAGAGCAGCAGCCACTACCCTCTGGCTTCCCCCACTGCACATGCTCAGAGAATCCCTGACCCAAGGGAGGAGAAGGCGCCTTGGAGTCTTGGAGGCCAAGTCCTAAGGCAGCCTTGGCCAGCCAGGCACTCTTCACATGCTCTGGGCTGGCAACTCCCACCAGCCGCTGAAATGCTCAGAGGGCGCCACGTTGGCCAAGCCTGCTGTGAGGCCTTTCTCAGCCCCTGCAGCAACAGAGGCCAGCTGGGTGAGCCTCTGGCTTAGGGGCTGAAATACAGATGAGGGAAATCTGTGAAGGAGGAGGACTGTTGGCACACCCACCTTCTGCCCAAATAGCTCTGGGACCTGCCCCCGGCACAGAGCTACAGTTCCCAGCACCCTTTTCAAACTATGGTTCCTAGGGAACTTGCTAAAGAGAGCTTCCAAGGCGAGAGGCAGTCTACCTCTGAATGCCGCTAGTGGGGGGGGTGCAGGAAAGGCCCTTGAACCCAGATGGAAGCTTGGGTCCAAGCCCCCCAGATTAAGTGGGGCTCCCCAGCTGGGGCGTGGCCTCCTAAAGAGAGTGAGAGACACCTCATATTTCTCAGCCTGGGTCTGGCTGGCCTTGTGAGGGAGGGGGAAGGCCCTGAGGGGCTGGCCTGATGCCACCCATGCCACCCTCTCAGCCATGGCTGCCTCTCTTGGCCACCCAGGACCTGCCCTTGGCAGCCTCACAGCAGCCCAGGCGCTGCTTTGCCCTTGTGGCGCCTGGCAAGGGCGGGCAGGGAGCGGGGAGTTGGTGCCCTGCCTGGCACAGGCTTGGAAGTGACTCGGTTCTTCTTCTTCAAGGGCAGCCCCAGGGAGTGGCTGGCAGTGCCAGGCCCAGGCTCCTGCCTGCTTCACGCAGCCCTTGGGAGGGGGGGCGCACTGGGCTGCCGCACTAACCAGCAGCCCAGGCTGCGCATGGCGGGGAAGCTGCGGAAACTCTTCCCTGACACCATTTCTTGTCAGCATAGGAAGCAGGCCAGCCTCTGGCTCACACAGAACCCTTGGGCAGGAAAAGTCGTTTCCTTCCCTCCAAAGAGTGCCGATATTTAACAGGGTTGAGCCACCAGATGGGCAAAGGGCTCCCCATTCTAGCTGGGGGTCTGTGACCCCAAGAAGAGACGGACAAAGGGTCCCCTGGCCTGTTTTTGATCTGGTGCTCTCACCCCACCCCCAGAGGGCAAAAGTGGGTCCTCACTGATATCCCCCTCCTCTCGCCGGATGGCTCTGCTCGGCCTCCATAGTCAGAGGCAGCAAATTCTCCTCCAGACCAGTTTCTGGAGGCTGTGAGACGAGAGGGGAGGGTCTCTCCTGGGGGTTTCGCACAAGAGGCATCTGGCTGCCACTGTGAGAACAGGAGGCTGGATTGGCAGGGCCCCTGGCCTGATCCTGCAGGCTCTCCTTAAAGGACCAGCCCCTGCCAGAGAGGTCCCTGGACTCTGCTTGCCCCCAGCTGCCTGTGGAAAGGGCAGCAATGGGCCTCCCCTCAGGTGGGGGTCTAGGGGGTCTCCTTTACCTGACGGCACAGGAGGGTCTGCGGAGTGGCTTCCTCGGCCTCTTGTCCTCGTCCTTTGGTGCTGAGGTGCCAGCTACCTCCTGCCTCTGCTACCGGGGCTGCCGGTACCTCTGATAACGCCCCCCCTCCCGCCCCCCCTTATCACGGCACTGGCCGTGGCACGTGGAAGGGATCTCACCTTGGCACAGCAAGAGCCGCCCCGTGTGTGTGTGTGTGTGTAAACAGGGGCAGAAATGTCTGTGGTTACCAGATTTTTTTCAATGAATCTGGGGACACTTGGGGTTTTTTTGGAAGCTGAGTAGCAACAGGGAGTCAGTAGTGGGGATGGTGACGCAAAAGACCCTGGCCCCAAGCACACATGCATATTGTATAAAGGTGCAAAGCTCTTCTTTCACACCCTGTGAAACATAAATGCGCAGTTTTTTTAAAAACTGGGCAACGGCTGGCCGGCTGCGACTCCTGAGCCTCCCTCGGTCAGTCAAAACAAAGGGGGAGGGGGCAGGAGATCTGTACCGCCAGAAGTCCCCGGTTCCCCTTCGGCAGTGGGCTCTGGCTGGCGTCAGTAGCTGCTTGCTGGTGCCCGCCATTTTTCTCTCTGGAAGTCCCCCTCTGGTTGCACACAAGACACATCATATGGGGACTTCCAGAGAGGAAAAATGGCAGGCACCAGTGAGCAGCTCCTGAAGCCAGCCAGAGACAGCTGCGCTACCAGGCTGGCTCCGGGCTGCTGAGGCTGCCGCTGCCACAGGGGAACCGGGGACAGATTTGCAAATCCGGGGACGTCTGGTAGCCCTATCTTATGGGAAATAGTGGGAACTTTTAAGAAGCCATGTGCCTTTTGTTCTGGGCTTCTTTGTTGTTTTGCTCGGAAGCGGGAATCTTGTTGCAACAAGGAAGGATCCTGGCTTCCCAGCCGCTGTTTGGCTTCCATTTGCCTGGTTGTGGTCTCTTGCTTGAACCTGACAGACTCCAAACCCTCAGGGCTAGCAACGTTGGGGGACAGTTTAAGTACCACACCCCAAGATTTTGCCCTTATCAGACGTCTCTCTTTCCTGAATTTCCCAATATTCAGCTTCATTTGGATGTCCACAAGTTCTAATGTTAGGAGAGGGACAGAAATTCTCCTCTATCCATTTTCTTCATGTGTGTACAATTTTACAAGCTTTGATCCTGTGTCCTGGAGACATCCAAGGTCAGACCTCGGACCCCAGCTGGAACGGATTGCCTCCAGGTGATGGGCGCCGAACTGTGTTTATGTCGCATGGAGCTACCACAGTGCCAGTGAGAGGATCACTTCCTGGTGGCAGGGCTGTAGCTGGGGGGTGGTGAGGTGGGCCCCCACCAGGGTACAGGCAATTGGAGGGCACACAATAGGCTAAAAATGTGTCCATAAATATTGATTATTGCCTCATAAGAAATAGAGGGTGACTTGAATGGGGGGGGGAGAGAAGCAAATGGAAGAGCTTATTTGTCCATGGCTAGGGGGCACAATCCAGACAGTTCTGCCAGGGGCACAAGATCACCTAGCCTGGTGGCAAGCAAGATCCTTCTCCAGCCAAAGAAGAACCACAGGACCAAGCAGATTGTGAGGCCTAGCATCAACACTTAAGACAGTATCTTAAAAAGCAGAGACATCACCTTGCTAACAAAGGTCCGTATAGTTAAAGCTATGGCTTTTCCCAGTTGTGATGTATGGAAGTGAGAGCTGGACCATCAAGAAGGCTGATCGCCGAAGAATGGATGCTTTTGAATTCTGGTGCTGGAGGAGACTCTTGAGAGTCCCATGGATGGGAGGAAGATCAAACCGATCCATTCTGAAGGAAATCAGCCCTGAGTTCTCACTGGAAGGACAGATCCTGAAGCTGAGGCTCCAATACTTTGGCCACCTCATGAGAAGAGAAGACTCCTTGGAAAAGACCCTGATTTTGGGAAAGATGGGGGGCACAAGGAGAAGGGGACGACAGAGGAGGAGATGGTGGGACAGTGTTCTCGAAGCTACCAGCATGAGTTTGACCAAACTGCGGGAGGCAGTGGAAGACAGGAGTGCCTGGCGTGCTCTGGTCCAGGGGGTCACGGATACGACTAAATGACTAAAGAACAACAACAACAACAACAGGATCAACACTGCCAGAACAGCCACGCCTGAACTTTCTGAATGCTTCTCCGATTCTCTCAAACAAGCTCTTCTGAATTGCCCCAGAGATAGCGTCAAAGCCAGGTGGAACCACATCACAGCAGCTGGAAACCTTGTTGGGCGAGATCACGCCAGAGCACAGCAGCAGATGAAGCGATGGGCAGACCACCACCAAGATCTGAACTGGCAGGAAAACATGGTCCTTGACACGCAGGAGAAGCGGGTGTCCCTCCCTGGATGAGCTGGAGATTGCCATCAACTCTCACGCGTGTGGCGAAGCCCCAGGAGAAGACGCGATGCAGAGGAGCCCAGGGCCCGGGACAGTCAAGTGGGGCATCCCTGGCAGTGACAGAGGAGGAATGGCCCCTGGGAGGAGCCATTCCTTGGACGCCTTCCTTGGAGGTTGTTAAGCAGAGCTTGGATGGCCACCTGCCATGTAGGGGAAGCAGGCAGAGGGCCTTCTCAGTGGTGGCACCCTCCCTGTGGAACGCCCTCCCAGCAGATGTCAAGGAAATAAACAACTCTCTGACTTTTAGAAGACATCTGAAGGCAGCCCTGTTTAGGGTAGCTTTTAATGTTTGATGTTTTATTGTGTTTCTAATATTCTATTAGAAGCTGCCCAGAGTGGCTGGGGAAGCCCAGATGGGAGGGTATAACTAACTTTCTTCTTCTTCTTCTTCTTCTTCTTCTTCTTCTTCTTCTTCTTCTTCTTCTTCTTCTTCTTCCTCTTCTTCATTGAGTTCAGATTCCTGCATTTCAGGGGGCTTCCAGCTCTCTTCTTTGATGTGCCCCAGCTGCAACAAAACATGTCTCTCCTCTCTTGGTTTCGACAGCCACAGCAGGTGCTGTGACTTCCCAACAGTCTGACTTCCTGCCCAAAGGCTCTTCCCTGGGGTTACGAGACAGGCGGGTGCCAACCAACCAGCGACACTTCTTACCTTTTAAAACATCCCCAATTCTGCAGCGTTTCTTCCCAGGGGAGTCACTCCACCCCTTGATCGTTTGGCCTGCTCTTTTCTGAACCTTGTCCAGCCCTTTAATATCCTTTTTGGAAGTGAGGCAACAGGGGCTGCCCCAAATGTGGTCCCACCACAGATTTGGGCCTCCTGGTGGTTCCCTCATTGCGCGAAGTGAGGTTACAGGGAAGCAGGCAGAGGGCCTTCTCAGTAGTGGCACCCTCCCTGTGGAACGCCCTCCCACTAGATGTCAAGGAAATAAACAGCTACCGTATTTTTTGCTCTATAAGACTCACTTTTTCCCTCCTAAAAAGTAAGGGGAAATGTGTGTGCGTCTTATGGAGCGAATGCAGGCTGCGCAGCTATCCCAGAAGCCAGAACAGCAAGAGGGATTGCTGCTTTCACTGCGCAGCGATCCCTCTTGCTCTTCTGGCTTCTGGGATTCAGAATATTTTTTTTCTTGTTTTCCTCCTCCAAAAACTAGGTGCGTCTTGTGGTCTGGTGTGTCTTATAGAGCGAAAAATACGGTATCCGACTTTTAGAAGAGACCTGAAGGCAGTTGAGGGAAGATTTTAATATTTAATGCTGAATTGTTTTTAACACTTGATTGGGAGCTGCCCAGAGTGGCTGGGGAAACTCAGCCAGATGGGGGGAGTATAAATAATAAATTATTATTATTATTATTATTATTAGTAGTAGTAGTAGTGTGACACATAATGATATTACTGGTTTTATTTCCTATTCCTTTCCTAACGATCCCTAGCGAGGAATTGGCCTTTTTCAGGGCTGCCACAGCTGAGCTGGGCACCAATTGCACCTTACAAATTACTTGAGAGGTTCGGGAGAAGGTGCAGCTTCGCCTTTCCTACGGGAGAGTCGGCTGCCTGGCTTCGCGCGGGGCCCTGGGTTCGAGTCTCCCCACTTGGGAACGAGGTTCGGGTGACCTTCAGAGTCAGCGAGTGCCTGGAAAGAACCCAGCCTACCTGACGAGGCTGGGGGGGGGATTAATTGGGGAGGGGGAGTAGGGAGACCCACGCTCGCTCCCTAATCCGTCCACCCAAATTGATGCCCAGTGTCCAGAAAATCTTGCGAAAGGGCGGGCGCTGTCCGTGCCCAAGCCCGAAGGTCACGGCAGGGCGGGGGGTGGGGGGGAGCTCCGTCCGTGTCGGATTTCCAGGCGACCCCCAGGGCGACCCTCTCCCCCCGCGGGAGATGGAGAGAGGTAGCCGCCGAAGGTGGCATCTCCCGTCGCCAGAAACCCGGATGAGGCGAGCCGGGTGCCCAGCTGGCACTGCCCCCACCCAGCTGGATCAGGCCCCCCCCGCCTCCTTGGGGTCTCCGCCGGGCGGGGCGCGTCAGCGAGGGGGTGGGAGACTCGGAGGGGCGCCCCGTCGGAGACCCCTGCGCTGAGCCAGCTTCAGAAGCGGCCCCCGTTGCGCAGGATTTGCACCCGGAGCCCGCGGACGGGGGGGAGCCCTGCAAGTGCCCCCCGCCCGACGAGCCCCGGTCCTTCCCTCCCCCCCCCCCCACGCCGGAGCCCCTCGAGACTCCCCCCTCCCTGCCAGCGGGCGGGGCTCGGCGGGCTCGGAAACGGAAACGACGCCTCCCCCCCCCGGTTCTTTCCCTCCTTCTCCCCCCCCCGGCCGCCCCGTCTCCATCCTCACGCAGGCGCCGCGCTGCTGCAGGTACCGCGAGGCAAAAAGGAGGAAAAAAGAGGGGAGGGGGTCGCTAGGGATAACGGAGCCCCCCCTTGGGAGGGGGTGCAGGGTGGGGAGGGGGCTGCAGAGGCACCGTCGGGCGGGGAGGGGGGCGCCGGCGTTTCGGGATGTCTGGGCGGGGAGGGAGACGGTGCCTGGCCCCCTCCTTCGAGGAGACCCCTTCCCACAAAGGGACCCCAGCCCAGGGGGCATCGGGAGCAGATTCTGTGCCCCCCAATGGGTCTGGCCTCGCGGGGCGGGGTGGGGGGCTGCACGATCGCGGCCGGGGATGCCCGACCCCCCGGGAAGGGCGCGCGGGGCTCCATCCTTCTCCCGGCTCCCTTCTCCCTACTCTTGGCACCGGGGGCGGGAGAGGACGCCCCCCGTTTCCTTGTCCAGCAGGGCCGGCTTGGAGCAGACGGGGGGGGCACACCTGCCAGGGAAGCTGCGCCAACCCCCCTCCATCTCCATCTCCCTTCCAGGAGAGGCCTTGGATGGGGAGGATGTGGGGCTGGTGCCCAGCTGGCACGGGGGCGGGGAGAGGCCAAAGCGCCCCCCCCCGGAACAGGAGCAAGCTGGCCTGGATGGGCTCCCCCTCAATCCAACCACCCATTTCCGGCCGCCCCCCAAAAGGGCCTGTGGGTGCCCCCTGTTCACAACTAGAGAGGAGTGGGCAATGGGGGTGCTGTCCTGGTCTAGACCCCTGCAGACACCCCCCCTCCAGGCCCTGAACTCCTTCTCCCCAGGGGGGTCACAGGGGGCTTGTGGAAGGGGGTGAATTAGGGGCTTCTGTGGGGCAGGGGAGTGGGGGCCCTGGATCTCGAGGGCGCTTTGCCAGGCTCTGGGGCTGAAGGGTCTTTGGGTGGGAGGGGGCTGCTGCTTCTGGGAGACCCCCTTCTCCTGCCTCAACTGAGCTGTGCCTTTCTGCCTCCAGGCTCTAGGGGCAGACCCTCTCCTGGCCGCTGCCCGTTTTGTGCCACCCAAAGCATGTAGTTGCCCGCTCTTCTCTCTCTCCGGCCCACGACAGGTAAGTCCAAGGGGGTGGGCAGAGACCACCTGGGCTTAGGGCAGGGCGGGAGCAGTTGCGGGGGGGGGCTGCAGAGGTTTCTCAGGAGAGAGGGGCATAGAGCATGTGCAAAGTGCCTCGGCCCATTAGAGCTGGGGGCAAAACTTTGAAGGCAGGCAGTTCTGGGGGTGCCAGGACTGCGATGCCAAAATGTCACCTTCCCTGCTAAGAAAGACACCCTTTTCAACAAACAACTCCAGCTCTTTTCCTGAAATCAAGCTTTCAGACACTGCCCTGAGATCTTTGGATATTATTATTATTATTATTATTATTATTATTATTATTATTATTATCTGAATGCCAGGCCTTGTGGCTAAATGCTGGCACAGTGAAGGCCTTGTGGTGGCTGGGAAATGGATTTCCTTACCAGGATCAGCTATAATAATAATAATAATAATAATAATAATAATAATAATAATATACCCTCCCCATCTGGCTGGGTTTCTCCAGCCACTCTGGGCGGCTCCCAACAGATTAATAATAATAATAATAATAGCGACAAAACATCAAACATTCAAAACTTCCCTAAACAGGGCTGCCTTCAGATGTCTTCTGAAAGTCAGATAGTTGTTTATTTTCTGGAGTGTGTGATGGAATTCTGCAGAGCATGTGCAGAGCGCCATTCCCTTTCCCCTGAGAGTTACAGCAGACAACCTCCCGGGATCTGGTCTTAGGCTCTCGGGGGGGGGGGAGTGGAGCAGTGGAGGAGACCAGAATCCCTCCTTAGCACAGGGCATTGTTCACCTGCGGAACTACCTGCCACAGGAGGAGGGATCCTGCTTGTTGTGGGTTTCCCTTTGGGGGCCATGTGAGGGTGCTGGAGTGTGGCTGAGCACCTAAGAGGCTCCTCTCTCTCTCTCTCTCTCTCTCTCTCTCTCTCTCCCTCCCTCTCTCCCTCTCTCTCCTTCCTTCCTTCCTTCTTCCTTCCTTCCCAGGGCTCCCGCCATCTCCTTTCCTGCCCCCCACGGAACCCCCAGCGCCATGTCGGGCTCCCTGAGCAAGAGGGGAGACTTGGCCAACGACAACAGCTGCCTGGGCCTGAGCCTGGGCCTGGTGGCTCCCGCCGTGGGCCCGATCCTGCCCCGCAAGGGCCACTGCGCCTACAGCTGTGCCGAGCTGCAGGGGGTCCTGGGCTGCCCCCCCAGCGCGGAGGAGCCCCCCTCCAACACCAAGTGGGTGAAGGACGGGCAGAACCAGCTGCGCCAGGCGGCCGAGAGGGGCCGCGACCAGAACCGCAACGAGCTCAGCCCCCCCACCAAGGAGCTGAGCGCCCTCCTCATCCCGCTGACGGGGGACGCCCAGCCAGAGGAGGAGGAGGAGGAGGAGGAGGAGGAGGAAGACGAGGAGGAGGAGGAGGAGGAGGAGGAGGAAGAGGACTCCACGCCCGTCCAGAGCGAGCCGGCGACTGAGTCGGAGGAGCAGAGCTCGGAGAGGGCTCCTCCGCGGGGGGATCAGGGCCGCAGCGCCAGCCTCCTCTTTGGCATGCGCCACAGCACCGCCAGCGACGAGGACTCCAGCTGGGCCACCCTCAGCCAGGGCAGCCCCGCTGGCAGCTCCCCCGACGAAGCAGGTAGGGGGCCAAGGGCCAAGGGCCCCTCGCTGGAGAAGGGGCCTGGGGGTTCCTGAAGCTGGACCCCGACTGTGCCAAGGTATCCCTGGCAGACGGGCGGCAGGCGGGACGGCTCCCTATTGCCCACTCTGACTGGCAGGAGATGCCCAGGAGGGGATGGCTCAGGCTCGTGGGTTCGAAAGATGCATGCTTTGCAGGGGGTTAGACTGGATGACCCTTGGTCCCTTCTAGGATGCCAGGGTTTTTAAAATATTTATATACCATCTTTTTCTCAAGGCGCTCAAGTACAGTACAGTCATACCTCGGCTTACAGATGCCTCGGGTTTCGTTTTTTTTAGTTACGGACCGCCAAAACCCGGACGTACTGGAACAGGTTACTTCCGGGTTTCGGTGGTCACACATGCGCAGAAGCACAAAATTGCACTTTGCACATGCGCAGAAGCGCCGAATCGCAACCTGCGCGTGCACAGATGCACCGCTGCAGGTTGTGGGTTGCGAACGTGCCTCCCTCACAGATCACGTTCGCAACCTGAGCGTCCACCGTACCTGGTTCTCCTCCTGGGTTCCTCCTCACAATATCAAATTGATTTAAATCCAAATTTAGATGTAAATAGGAATTTAATAAATAAGAACAACAGCCCGGGGAGATAGGCTAGGCTAAGAGATGGTGTCTGGCTCCAAGGGCAGCTCAGAGGGAGTGGCGGGGGGGCTGTGGAGACAGAGCTGCGGCCCCCCCCCCCACGCAGGATGCTATCGTTACAAATCCTGCCTTGCAGGGGTTGGGCTGGATGACCTTTGGAGTCCCCTCCCCCTCTACAGTTCTCCTGGGGGGGGCTCTGATCTGAGGCAGGTGGGGAGAGGGAGGTCTGCCATGGCCACAGCCAGGGCCAAGTTGATGCCAAGGCAGCGAGGGGGGGCTTGCCCACTGGGGCTCCCTGATTTCCCCCCCCCCAGCTCCTATTTTTCCATGGGGTGGGCTGTAGCGTTCCCAAAGCAAGGAAGGATTGGACTCTGATTACTAGGATACACACGAGGCTTGACCAGCAAGGCTCTGGGAGGAGGGCCAATAATAATAATCCTCTCTCTCCCCCCCCCCCTTGGCCCAGGTCGTTTTATTCACAAAAGAACTTTTTACACCGTGTTCGTAAGAACCAATCAGACTCGCTCTGAGCATTTCAAAACCCCACGTGGGACAAAGTCAGATCAGAAGAAATTCTTTTAGCCACAAAGAAACTATTTCCTACTTGAGCATGCATTTGTAGTTCAGAGTCAATAAAATAGGAATAAAAGGAGGGAGGGATTCAGCAAACCCAGGAGGTCATAAACAGGAGAGCAGGATGGCAGAATTTACCATCTCCTTGTGAACTCTCTTCGTGGCCCTTGAGATCTGTCTAAAGATTAAACCACGTCAAAGTAACCTATTATCTTTATGTACTGAGGATGCCCAGTGAAGCAACTGGCCTGTGTTTCAGAATGCTTATATGTGCCTGTCAGGCGTAGAAAATGGAACAGTAGAGAAAATGGGCAGAGGTGGAGAGGCTTGTGGGATTTGATCAGAAATTATTGTCAATGAATCAAACCCAGTCAATGCAATGCTTTCATCGTGGACACAATGGCTTGCTCCACATTTCATCATTCCTCATAGCAATCCCACCTGACCCCCCCCCCCACACTCTGGACATGTGCACCCCTACAGTGGGGGACGGGCAGGGGGCTGCGGCTGGACTCCCTGCTTCCTTGGTCTTGGGGGGGGGCAGAGCTCAGCTCTGAGCCAGAGGCGTTTGCTGCTTCAGCCCCCCCCCCCCGCTGCCTGGCATCTGGCTGTTGTCCTCCCCCCCCCCCAGGGAGCAGGGTGCCTTGGCAACGCTTTTTGCCTTGGCAGCCGTGATGTCAGTGGGTGCCTTGGGACACCCGCCCAGGAGCAGGCGCGCGGGGGGCAGCTGGCGACACCCGCCCTCCGGGGTGCAAAGGGAGCAGGTGTTGGAGCTGGATGAGCCCCCCAGCGGGGACAGGAGCCATGCGGAGCCCCAGCCAGGGTGAGCGGTGGGGAGGGGGCTCCGGGGGGGGGACTGGCTGGCGGGGGGGCAGGCAGAAAGTCATAAGCAGTCCTTCTTTCCTGAGGGGACGCCGAAACATTTTGTGCCTCTAAGTTTGGCCTCATTGAGGGGCAGAGTTTCAACGCAGTGGCACCTTGGTTCCCAAACTCCAAAAACCTGGAAGTGTTTTGGTTTCCGAACGTTTTTTGGAAGCCGAATGTCCGACGCGGCTGTCGGCTATTGTTTCTGTGGCGCCTGCACCATTCAGAAGCTGCACCTTGGTTTCCGAACATTACGGAAGTCACACGGACTTCCGGAACGGATTAAGTTTGGCGCTTTTGTTTTCGCTATTTATTTTGTATTTTTGTTTCCGAGTCTTTTTAGTTTAATTTGTTTTTGCGACTGTGCGGAACCCAGTTCAGCTACTGATTGATGGATTGTGTGACTGTGGAAATGGATCAAAGCCCCCCATCCAAACAATGACTATCATCAGAGCAGATGAAAAATTAATTTTAATTTTTATCATCTACAATACTGTCTTGTTTATTTTATAGTACAGTACATTGATTATTGTTTTCATTTTAGGGATCAAGGGTCTCGTTAGATAGTACAGTTCATATTAAATTGCTGTTATAGGGGTTGTTTTTAAAAGTCTGGAACGGATTAATTCATTTTGCATTCCTTTCTATGGGAAAGTGTGTCTTAGTTTTGGAACACTTTCATTTTGGAACAGACTTCCAGAATGGATTAATAATAATAATAATAATTAATTTTTATTTATACCCCACCCTCCCCGGCCAGGACTGGGCTCAGGGCGGCTAACACCAAATATAAATTACAATAAAACGTAATAGGAAAAAACAACAGTTAATTAAAATATGGCTTAAAATGGAGCCTTATTTTAGTAGTAGCCCATAAATCAAGACCATAATGGGAGGAAACATCAGATATTCACCCGAGGCAGCTAGCCATGCTGGTCCTACATGGGCCAGCAAAAAAGCCAAGGGAAGATTAATATACCAAATCCCATATAAGATGGGTCAGTCTGTGCCCTGGCCAAAGGCCAGGCAGAACAGCTCCATCCTGCAGGCCCTTCGGAAAGATGTCAAGTCCCTCAGGGCCCCAGTCTCTTGGGACAGAGATCGGAGCTACAGCCGAAAAAGCCCTGGCTCTAGTTGAGGCCAGCCTAACCTCTCTGTGGCCAGGGACCTCCAAGATGTTTTTGTTTGAAGACCGTAAGGTCCTCTGTGGGACATACCAGAAGAGGCGGTCCCGTAGGTACGAGGGTCCTAGGCCGTATAGGGCTTTAAAGGTTAAAACCAGCACCTTAAACCTGATCCTGTCCTCCACCGGGAGCCAGTGCAGCTGGTACAGCACTGGGTGAATGTGATCCTGTGGCAAGGACCCCGTCAGGAGCCTCGCCATTACATTCTTGACGCCTCCCTTTCCACGGAGGCGCAGGTTACAGCAACAGCCAAGGCGACATTTTCCCACCTTTGCCGCATCAAGCAGTTGGTTCCTTACCTTCCTCACCCTGGTCTGGCCACAGTGATCCATGCGACGGTCGCCTCCAGGCTTGACTACTGTAATCCGCTCTACGCGGGGCTGCCCTTGAAGGAGTACCCCTAAACATTTTTTTAGCAGAGAAAAGCACTTATCGGAAGAGAAAACAAACTCCAGCGCTGGGGCTGTAGATATGAGCTCATCACAGAATTGCAGAGTCAGAAGGGACCCCAGCGGTCATCCAGTCCAACCCAAGCCATGCATGAATCTCAGCTTGAGAAGCCGTGACAGATCAGCCGCCCAGCCTTTGGGAGTCCTGCCTTGAAGGGGGTTGGACTAGATGACCCCGGGACCCCTCTGACTCTGCCATTCCCTGACCCCTTCCCTGTGGGGTGGACATTGACTGGCAGGCGGCTGGGAGGCCGAGGGGGCCAGATCTCGGGGATTGGGGTGGGGGTTCTATCTGACCTCCCCCCTGTCCTGCCCTCCCCCCTGGCTGCTTCACCCCAGTGCGCTGCCTCCGTTTTGGGTGGGGCAGGTGGGGGCAGGCGGTCCCATTCCTTAAAAAAAAAATTATTGAAGAAATTTTAACATAATCAAATATTCAAATTACATTTTACAATTTCAATTAATCCCACCCCCATGACTTCCCCCAACATATTTATTTCTTCTGCTTATACTTTGATATACCTTTTCAAAAAAAATCATATTTATATTTTCTTTTGTAAGTGTATTACTCAAATCCTGCAAGTGAGTTTGTTTCAATGCATTGTTTATGCATATACATCATAAAAGGTTCTCAATCTTTTTTGAAGTCATTGTTCTCCTTCTCTTTGAGTTTCTCCCTTAACTTTGCCATTTCCGCGTCTTCCATCAACTTTTCTTGCCGTTGTTCTTTCATTGGCATTTCATCACTTTTCCATCTTCGGGCTAATAAGATTCTAGCCGCTGTTGTTGCATACATAAATAAATAAATAATTTCTTCTTTTTTTAAAAAAAAATCATTTTTATTAATTTTCCAATAAAAAACAGCCAACCAACATATCCAATCATAATCCAACTAAAACAAGAAACTAAAATAAAAAAAGACCAAATTATAATCCAAATTGTAATTATTAATTTCTCGGGGCTCCCCATAGTTTGGACCACTGAAGCATATCTCCAAATCTTCAGTCCTGCCTCCTCTCCTTGTTGTTTTCATATTTTTCACATCCCGAATTTAACACTTTAAAGTTCTCTGTCACTGGCTCTACAATTCTCAATCTTGTCATAAATCATATATCCTTTCATCCATTGAATACAGCTTTCTTTGTGTATCTATATTTTTCCAACTGTCTATTTGCCAGCGCAGCTTTCCCTGACTCCATTTGAATCTTCCAATCAGGCCTGTTGTTCAAAACTTTCTTTTTAAATTTAATGACACAGTACCTTCCACGTTGAATAAATAAAATTCTCTTGTCTTTGGGTATATCTTACTGTAATATGCCTAGCAGAAATGCCCAGAGCTGACTCACCCCTCTCTCTCCACAGACTCCTTCTGGCTGTGCAACTCGCTGGAGACGGACTCCGACCTCCCGGCCGGATGGATGCGGGTTCAAGACACGTCTGGGACCTATTACTGGCACATCCCGACCGGCACCACCCAGTGGGAGCCCCCCTCGGGGGGCGGGGGCAGCGACTCCACGGGAAACACCCCCTCCAAGGAGAGGCAGGTGAGGGGGAATCTGGAGCAGAAGACCAGCCAGGGCCGGACGGGGCTTGGAGGCGGCCCTCAGCTCCGGAAGGGAAGGGGGCCCTTTCCGTGTCCAGGTCTCCTTTGCCCACAAGAAATGGTCATTTTTTGTGTGTGTTGAATGTTTGCTAGATGGTCATTGCTGGACCTCACAGGGATCTCAAGCCATTTGCACATCACAAAAGATGTACCGTATTTTTTGCTCTATAGGATGCACTTTTCCCCCTCCAAAAAGTAAGGGGAAATGTGTGTGCGTCTTATGGAGCGAGTGCAGGCTCCATGGCTTCAGCGAAAGCAACGTTGCTTTCACTGAAGCCAGAAGAGCAAGAGGGGGCGGTGCGCACCTGGCTTCGCTTTGCTGGAGATGCGCTGCGCAGCGCCCCTTCAGCCAAGCAGGAGGAGAAATGGAAGGGGCTCCGATTCGCCTGCCGCTTCGCTGAAGGGGCGCTGAGCAGAGAGGGAGAGATTTTTTTTACTTGTTCTCCCCCTCTAAAACAAGGTGCGTCCTATGGTCAGGTGCGTCTTATAGAGCGAAAAATGCGGTATTTTATCAAAGTAATTGATATAGAATTGAGCAAAGCAGTGATATTTGAGGGAGCAGGCGGGGCTCATGACTTACATCAGTGGTGTCCAAACTTTTTTCAAAGAGGGCCAGATTTGATGAAGTGAAGGGCCATGAGTTGTTAAAGTTGAAGTTGTTGAACTTTTTTTAGGGTTGAAGTTGTTGAGGTTTTTTTGAGGCTCTTACCCCAGGAAATAAACTTCCACAGGGAAGTTTACAATTTTAATAAACATGAGATAGAATAATAAATAAAAAATAAAAAAATAATAATAATAATAATTATAATTCCTAGGGACTCTCTTGTGACACTTTTTCTTCTCTTTTCTTCTCTTAAAAAATATTGTTATGCAAAATTTCTTAGTTGACAAAAATACACGCATTGTCTCTTTTTCCACGTTGCGTTTTCTACATATCAGTTTGATTTGTGGTGAGACGTTAGAGTTACGCCTCACGCCGCACCTTTCAGTCGATGGCCCTCCTTCTCGGGAGGCCTGCCAATTCTGGGCTTGAGCCGTTTTTAAAACCCCTTTCAAGGTTACGTATTTATTTGTTAGATTTGTATACCAGCCTTCATCGTGAGGTCTCAGGGCAGCTTGTGGAATAAATTACAGGACAAAAGGAACTGAATAAGTAAATCGAAACAGCAGGACAATATGCCCACCGTCCCTGTGCAGCCCTGGGCTGTGGGAATGGGGTTGGCTGGTGGTTTTTTTGAGAAAAACCATTTCTCAGCACGTGAACCAGAGGAAAATCAAAATCAAACGACAAACAGAAGCTTTAATTAAGAGAAAATGCTTAATCCTGTCCCCACCCACTTCCCTCCCCTGGCAGGAGACCCAAAGAGGGCAGCTCTTCATGACTGGTGTTTAATTGAGCTTTTAATATTCTCTTGGGAGTGGCTGGGAAACCCAGACAGACGGGTGGCCTATAAATAAGAAAGGTATGATTATGTTGAGGGTAAATTGAAGGGACTTTGGGCACTTCCTTTGTGCTGCACTTGCTCTGGGCTGGTTCTGTAGAAGCGGAGATCTGCCAAAGGGGCCCCCAAAGGTCCTCTAGTCTCACCCCAGCAATGCAGGGATGGCAGCTGAAGCAGCCCTGACAGGCCAACACCCAAACTCTGCACCTCGCAGAGTCGTTCTCTCTTCTTTTTAAAAGTTCTTTTTGTTCATTTTCACTTTTACCATTTGACATCTGTTGAAACCAGGAATGGGGGGGCAGTTAAATGACTCCCCACCAAACCCCAACCACAGCCTCTAAAAAGTAGTCTATAAAACTATAAAACTTTTTTTAAAAAAATAATTTTTATTAAGTTTTACAATTATATATTCACCACAATAAATCTTGTGCCCACTTAATCAATACTCATTTAACCTCTTCATCCTTGGTTTCCCACACTAATAATAATTATACATCTTCTCCAACAATTTAGTATTATCTTCTATAATTTCCCCTTGGAATCTGGATAAAGTATAGCTAAATCCTTTCTTTTTATCTTCTTTAAAGGCCTCATGTAATTGACAGTATTGCAACCCGTCATGTACATAATCGCTCATCTCTTCAAGATCCTTCAGCTTTAATTTCCCCCCTGTTTCTATTAACAGATCTCTAGCTGTAGCCATTTTTCTTCCCTATTTGTTTTTTTTATTGAGGTTGCTTCTGTTGGAGACAACCACCATGGAGTCTTTTGTTCTAATAAACCTTTGTGTTTTTCCCATACTTTTAAAAGTGATCTCCTAATTATATGATTATGGAATCCTTTATGTACCGTATTTTCTGTGTATAAGACGCTTCCTATTTTGGGGAACTCCAAATTAAGAAAATACCCCTCAGCACTACCTGTGTATAAGATGAGCCCCAATTTTAAACCTAATGTTTTGGTGGAAAAAACCCTAGTCATATAAACGAAAAAATACAGTACTTTCCCTTGAGTATACCATAGACACACATGCCAACCAAACCTATTATCATGTCCTTCCAGATCTAACATATCAAATCAAATCAAATTTTATTAAACGGTCACAGACCTGATTAACTCATACAGCTAGTCAGCAAAAGATAACACCGGAAAAACAAAGGACAATTTCAATACAGATTAGGCCATAACAGCAATTTAAAATTAGACAGCATAAATAAAATTAAGTATTTGCCTTCGCCTGCATATTGACATTGGAAAGCTCTTGTTTCCTGCGCCTAATAGCGGCTACACAGAATTTGGCAACACTGATCGTAATTTCAGGGACCTTATCTTCTGCCAAGGCTCTCATACATAAGAGTTCTGGTTCACTTTTAAGCTTTTGCAGAACTGGGGCAATAAAGGTCAGGCGTAGATCCTCGTAATAACTACAGTGCAGCAATACATGCAGACTTGTTTCCACTTCCGATGAGCCACATGACTCATATGGTTTGCCCTCATATCTGCCTAGCAACAGGGCAGAGGGCAGAACGTTGAATCTGGCCAGGGTAAAGGAGTGTCTGTACTTAGGTATTTGTAAAAATCTAACATATCTGTATCTTAGAGTAATTCTCAACCCTCTCAAGGATGTTTGAGAACTTCTTGGGGGGGAGCAAGTAAACTCACCTGCCAGTGTGGGGCAGCCCCATAGACCCCTCCCCTTGCTTGTGCTGAGCTAAGAGGGGCAGGGAGGGGCTGTTCTTTCTCACCTGATCCCCCCCCTGCACCTTTGCAGCTCACCTGGATGGAGTTTGGGCAGGCTGAGCCCTCGGAGGAAGCCGCTGCCTTCTGGAAGGTGAGAGGCTGGATGGGGGGGGGGGTGAGGGGGCGAGGGAGGGGGTGGGGGGGCTGAGCTGGGGGGCTCCTTTCTCACGGTGTCCCCTTTTCTGCTGTGCTCCCTGCAGGACGTCCCGTCGGAAGAGGGGGTCCCAGAGCCCCAGGAGGACACGAAGGGCACGCTTGGCTTGTGTTTGGGGTCCCCCAGCAATTGGTGAGTGGGGCGGGAAGGGCCCCCCCCCCCAGGAAGGAAGAATCGCTCTTAGCACGACCCACTAAGAAGGATGATAACGCGACACAATTCAGAACAGGGACAATTGAGTGCACATTTATATGCAGTGGGACCTTGGTTCTCAAACTTAATCCGTTCCAGAAGCCCATTCCGAAACCAAGGTGCGCTTTCCCATAGAAAATACAGTGGAACCTCGGCTTACTTACCTCTCTGGAAATGTAACCTTCAGGTTACGAACGCGGCAAACCCAGAAGTATTTTCCCAGGTCTCGCCGTGCACGCATGTGCAGAAGCACTTTACACACCATGTGCAGAAGCAGCGCCTCTGGATACGGATTTTTCAGGGGCGCACGGACCCCTGGAATGAATTCAATTCGTATCTAGAGATACCACTGTAATGCAAAATGGATTAATCCTTTCCAGACTTTTAAAAACAAGCCCGAAAACAGCAATTTAACATGATTTTTTTTCTATCTTACAAGATAGATAAAATGAAAAATGAAAGCAATAAACAATGTACTGCAGTTACACAGTCAGTCAATCCGTAGCTGAACTGGGTTCCACGCAGTCACAAAAACAAAAGAAAAACGCAAAATAAATAGCAAAAACAGACAGACCTCAGCTTAACACTCAAAAGAGAGTACGTTCGGCTTCCGAAAAAAGTTTGCAAACTGGAACACTTACTTCCAGGTTTGCAGTGTTTGGGCTCCAAGTTGTTTCAGTACCAAGGCCTTTGAGAACCAAGGCCCCACTGTAGAATCAAATTTAAACGATTCGGTTTAATTAAGCCAAATGGATGAACTTGACCCAGGGATGCCGGCTTTTCAAAGACTGAGAAACATTTATGTCTCCAGAGACCCCCTTCAACTCAGCTCCCCCCAAGTAATCTTACCACCCTCTTTCTGGACCCCTGGTCTATGGGGCGTGGCTCCCAAAGGGGACTGAGCATCCTTCCTTGCAAAATGAGGTGCAGTGGGGGGGTCTGGCCCATGACAGGCTTCCCCCCGGCTGCTCTGGGCTCCGGCGGCTCCTTCTCCCCCCACTTTCCAGGGGACTTGGAGGTCCAGTTCAGGCAGCTGCTTTCTACAAAGGGTTCCCTGTGTATCTGGGCTCCATCGCTCCGCGGTCAGCGAAAGGTGCTCTGCACATGCCCCGAGGAAGCTTGCCGTGTCCTCTGCCGCCTCTGGCTCCAACTGTGACCCCAACTTTGCTATTTCCTCCCCCCAGGTCTTCCCTGGAAGAGGGAGGTGAGGAAGAGGAGCAGGTCCTGGGCATCTCCCAGGGGTCCAAGGTAAGGTGGCCTTGCGGGGGGGGGGGTCCCAGCCAGAGACGGGGAAGGGTCTCCTCTTGGCCTTAGTGACCCACGTGGCCCCTGGAGCTTGGAAGAAGAGAGGAGAGGCCCTTTCCCCTGCATTTGGGGGTGGGAAGAGGAAAGGGGCCCCCTCTCTTCCTATGACACTAAGGGGGGGGGACACCTGCTGCAGCAGGCCAGCAAAAAACCAGACTATTTCTTAAAAAAATATTAAGTTTCCATTTTATCACCTTTAAACAAATCCTTGTTATACTCACTGCATAATATACTCAGGCCGTCTTACCCATAGGCACTAGGGGTGTGGGGCACCCGGGCGCCCAGCTCTCAGGGGTGCCAGGGCGAGAGTCCGGGGCCGAGATTTGGAGTCCAGGGATTGGGGAAAGCCGACAGCTGCTGCTGAGTGGAGCAGAGCCCATTGGAGCGCTGCAGCTCTTCTGCTGTGGGCGAGCGAGGCACTGAGGCAGCCGGCCGACTCTGCCCTCCTGCGCACCTGGGATTGGAAGGCTGTCGAAAGCCCCCCCCCAGCACACGCTGCTCCCATGAGGCGCCTGGCTTCACTCAGTCGCTGCCACTTCCGCCTCGGGCTCGACTTCTGTTTTTGCACTGGGCTCTGCTTGCCACCCCCCAGGCGCCCAGCCCTGGCCTTGCTCTGCTGCCACTGCCGCCTCCTCCTCGGGCTCCTCTGTTGATGCTGAGGCAGCTGGCCCACCCTTAAAAAAGTCAACAACGTTGGGGTTCCCCCCATAAATAGGTCAACAACTTTAGGCAACCTGGGGGGGGGGCGCCGGGCAGATCTTTGCACCCCGGCACTGCATATGCGTAAGACGGCCCTGCTCTCAAGTTTGGGAGAGGTTAGGGCAATGGGGGCATCTCTTGGGGGTACTGGATGCCAGTGCCAGCGCCCCCACAGGGCAGGGCTCCAACGCAGCTTCCGCCTGAGCCTTAGAAGCAGCTTCCGGTAGAAACTGGAAGTCTCCTTGCCTTCCTTCCATGAAAGGAGGACAAGGTTGCAAGCAGAGAAGAATGAATCGTCCAGATGATGGACTCTGCCGAAATGGCAAAACGGGCAGGGAGAATCAGAAACCAAGAAGATAAGAGATATATTAAGGAATGGGGGAAATTTATAGATTATCTTAAGGATCACTGTACAGAGTTTAAAACATAAGCAGGATTAATATAACACTTGTCAGGTAATAATTCTGGGGTTTCACATGGAAATTTGAATATAAATTTGAATAATATTACAAGATGCAGTGTATAATGTAATATTATGGAAACAGGGCCAGATTTTGGTTTGATGAGGCCCTAAACCACTGAAGGGAATGGGGCCCTTTCTGTGTCCAGCTCTCCTTTGTCAACAACAAATTGCTGCTGTTTTTTGTGTTGAATATATGCTAGATGGTAATTTAGGGACCTAATAGGTATCTCAAGCCATTTGCACTTCACAAAAAGATGTATTTTATCAAAGGAATTGTTGAACGGAAATACAATTAAGAAGAAGTATATTTCTGGGGGACCCTCAAGAGAGAGGGGGGCCCTAAGCTGTAGCTTGTTTAGCTTATACATAAATCAGGCACAGTATGGAAATCACTGGGGAGTGAAGGGAAGCCCAAGGATTCAGAGAATCCTGTTTATGTATAAAATTGATTGTAAAAGTCATTTGTAAAAACTGAAGAAGAAAAAAAGGGAGGGGAGAAACTGGAAGTCACCTTGGAGGTCTTGTCAGGCCCCCAAGGTCCCCGTCCCCCCCGTCACCAGGAGATGATGTCACAATGCCATGACATCATGTTACCTCTTGGATGTCACTGGGCACCCATAATCTGGGGCCCAAGTTGCCGCCCTGGGCTGGGAGACTTCTCTGGGGGGCCCACTTGACCCCCCTGCCTCTGTCCCCCCCCAGTGCTTCTCGGTCCGCTCCCTGGGCTGGGTGGAGATGTCCGAGGAGGAGCTGACCCTGGGCAGGAGTAGCGTGGCCGTCAACAACTGCATCCGGCAGCTGGCGGGGCAGAACCCCGACCTGGGGGGCTCCTGGGAGGAGGTGAGTCCTGCCTGAGGGGGGGCCCAGATCCCTACGGCTGCGACTTTGGGCGGGTTCAGCCTTCACTGGACGGAGGAGGGTGTGATTTGGATGAGTCTTGGGTGCCCCCCCTGCCCACAATGCCTGTAGGGCTGCGGGGGGGTCCTGTTGGGGAAGGGGCCTCTGTGCAGCCGTGACCCCCCCTCCCCCCTCCCCACAGGGCAAGGCGATGCTCCTGGTCCTGGAGAACGAGACCCTGAAGCTGCTGGACCCCGAGGAGCAGCTGGTCCTGCACAGCCAGCCGGTCGTCACCATCCGTGTCTGGGGGGTCGGGAGGGACAGCGGAAGGTAGGGGGGCCCCCCTGTGGGGAGGGGGGTGGGAGGAGCTGGTCCGGGCCCCTTTCCTCTGGCCCCGAGTCAGCCGGCTAGCTGCTTGGCCATGGAATCTGAGAAGGGGCCCCCGAGGGTCTTATAGCCCACCCCCTGCAAGGGAGGGAGGGGGAGGGGGTGGGGTGGGGCTGCCCCCCCACCTGCTAACCTTGACTGCTCTCTTCTCTTCCGCACTCGCTTCCCTTGGGGATCCAGGGAGAGGTAGGTAACTGTGCCCAGAAACCCCCCTTTCCTTTCAGTTCTTTGTGAGCACCCCTCTTCTTACCCCCACCCCAAAAAACATTCCATTGTGAACAGTTGAAAGTGGCAGCCCCCCTTGACCCCTGCCTGCTCATCTTTGAAAGGGATGCCTTTTTATGGGGGTGGGGTGACCTCGTTGGGAAAGTCAGATGCCCCCCCCCGTGCTGCCATCTTAACCCCCAAGAGGCGCCGCAAGAACAGGGCCTTCTCTGTGGTGCCCCCCTTGCAGAATGCTCTCCCCAGAGAGGCTCCCCAGGGGGAAACTTCCCTCCATGCCCATTCATGAGTGTGTTTTTTTGGGGGGGGCGTTCTAATTTTTAACTGGTTTTATGTGGTTGTGTTTCATAATGTCAAGGGGCTTTGAGACTCTTTTGGTACAAAGCAAATGAGAGATGCAATAAATAAGACCTCCCCCCACCGTGTGTGTCCCCCCCCCAGGGATTTTGCTTACGTGGCCCGGGACCAGCTGGCCCAGATGCTGAAGTGCCATGTCTTCCGCTGCGACTCTCCAGCCAAGGACATCGCCACTGGCCTCCATGAGATCTGCTCCAAGGTGATGCCGGACTCCGGTGCCTGACACCCCCCCCATGACATCCCCCTTTAGCTCCAGAGCAAGAGCCCCCCCCCCCCCGGATACAGCTTAGGAAGCAAGGAAGCAGCCCAGGATTCATGGCAGGGGGGCTATGTGGTGATGGATCCCTGCTCACGGGAACCCCCCACTGAGGAAGGGCATGTGGGTCGGGGGGGGAGGAATCACCCTTGGGGTGCCCCCCGGAGCTCCTGCAGAAAAAGCCCAGGACCTGGCAGAACCTAGCGCCCCGAGGCTCCGCGTCCTTGTTTAAATTGCAAAAAGCAGGTTTCTAGACCTCATCGCCAAGCAAGCCAGGTGGCCAGGGAATGGGCTCCAGCTCTGTGCCCCCCAAGGGATTTTCTACTGCTCTTCCTTCATGCAGAGCTGGGGGCGGGGAATGTGCATTCAGGTCCCCCCTGCTGACCCTCCTTTTGCTCTGCATTGTTGCGGGTTGGGCTAGATGACCCAGGGGCCCCTTTGAACCCTGCAATTTTTCTGCGATTCTAGATCATGACGGAGCGGCGGAACGCCCGGCCCCCCCTGAACGGGCTTTCCCTCGACCACTCCAAGATGGTGGACATCCCCTTCCAAGGTAGCTTTTCTGTTTTCATTTTATAATATATAAAGAACAGAGAACAGTTATAACAACAGATGAACTTTCAAAGACGAAAAAGTTCAAAATAGACACGCCAAATGGGTCTGGTTGCATTTGGGTGAAAATAACAGAGTCCGACTAAAGAGTATCAGTCTTCTCTGATTTATCAAGTCTGGTTCTGGGTTCCCCAGGCTTGGGAAAAATGGTTGCCTTGGAAACACACTGTATTTTTCTTTGTATAAGACTATAACCCCCCCCCCCCAGTTTTTTAAGTTTGAAATTGGGGGTCGTCTTATACACGGAATGTTGCAATTATTTATTTCTTAATTTTGGGCTCAAAAAATTGGGGACGTCTTATACATGGGATAATACGGTATATGTCACGAAGGAATCCTATAAAAACTGCCTGGAGGTTCTAGTCCTCATTGAAGCCTCAAATTTTCTCCATGACAGCTCTTTTGCAGACTGAGCAATGGTCAGATTTTGGGCTGGTTCCCGTTGGGATACACGTTAGGGTGGCCATATTCCGAAGAGCAAAAAAGAGACACTTTTGTAGGTGGGGGAGAAAAGAAAAAATTGATAGTGTGTGTGTGTGTGTGTGTGTGTGTGTGTGTGCAGGCGTGCGGTAAAAGATTAGAAGTGTATTGAAATATTTAATGGTTATGAAAAATGAAAATGACATACCCTCCAACATTTTGTGAGAAAACTCCAGGGCACCCCCCTAACCCTAACCCCCCCGCCCCAATCCCATGTCTCTATCTCTCGCCCCCTCCTTCCCTTGGCTTCCTGCGGCCTCCTTGCTCACAAGACGCCAAGGCGAGGCTGAGAAAGGGTACCCAAAATGAAAATAAAGGCCATGATATTTTGCAAATTTTAAAAAAATCCACCCGGATGGTGATTTGACCTTTGACAAAGAAGAAAAACCCGGGAAAATAGGGATGTTTGGCAACCCTACTCCAAGTCTGTGCTGCCAGGATGAGGCCAATGCTTTGGACACCTGTGTTGGCATCCCTAGAAAGATCTAGCAAGCTTCATTTGGAAGAGCAAGCCCTGGTTCTGCTTCCGCCAGAATTAAATCCCCAAATCTCGCACAGACAAACCTTCCACCCTCAAAGGAAGAAGAGGAGTTTGGATTTGATATCCCACCTTTCACTCCCCTTCAGGAGTCTCAAAGCAGCTCACATTCTCCTTTCCCTTCCTGCCCCACAACAAACCATCTGTGGGGTGAGTGGGGCTGAGAGACTTCAGAGAAGTGTGACTGGCCCAAGGTCACCCAGCAGCTGCAGGTGGAGGAGCGGGGAATTAAACCCGGTTCCCCAGATTACGAGCCCACCGCTCTTAACCACTACACCACACTGGCTCTCCGAGGAACCCCGAGTCTCCCCTGCATTTGCTGTCAAAGGGATTTGCCCAGGACACCTTTGGGGGGTCAAGGAGGTGTGCTCCCCCCCAGCCAAACTGGCACCTCTTGGACAAAGGGGACTCGGGGGGGGGGGGTCCTTGCCCAGCCCCCATTTGTCTTGTGCCCCAGGCTCACTTCCAGGCATGACCTGTGCCCCCCAGTGCCCCAGATGTGTGTTTTTCGCTTCTCACGGCCATTTCCGCTCTCCTCCCCCCAGTTGAGTTTCCAGCCCCCAAAAGCGAATCTGTGCAGCGGTTCCAGGTCTTCTACTTGGGGAGCGTCATCGTGGCCAAGCCTGTGGGTAAGGAGGGGGCGGGGAGCCGGTCTTGCAGGGCTGGCCAGGACCAGGGAGAGACCCGGGTTCAAATCGTTGACCAGGAATCTCACCGGGCGGGACCTCGAGGGCCAGGCATGCTCAGCCTAGTGGACCTCGCAGGGGGGCTGTGAGCACAAAATGGGATAAGCCTGCAGGTTCAATCCCTGTTGGGACAAGGGGTGATTCCTCTGGGGGCTGGTGGGAAATCCGTTTGGGTGCCCCCCCAGTGGGTGTTGCTGTGTAGCCCTTGCCTGCCCCGCCTGGGGGGCACTGGGCCTGCTTGCCAACCTCCTTGCCTCCCCCCCAGGCATGGACGTCCTCAATGCCGCCCTGGACGTGGCGCTGGCAGAGGGGGCCAGAGAGCAGTGGACCCCCGCCCAGGTCAGCGTGGCCCCTGCCACCCTCACCCTCACCCACCAGCAGGTGAGTGCCCCCTGGTCCCTGGGGGGAGGACGGGGGGAGGGGGAGGAAGACGGCAAGGCCTGACCCCCCCCCCCGCTTTTCTCCCCAGACGGAGGGGGTGCTGTGCGAGTGCCGGGTGCGGTTCCTGTCCTTCATGGGCATCGGGCGGGACGTCCGCACCTTTGCCTTCATCATGGCTGCCGCCCCAGGAAACTTCCGCTGCCACATGGTCTGGTGCGAGCCCAACGCTGCCGGCCTGAGCGAAGCCGTCCAGGCCGCCTGCATGGTAGGTGCCCCCCCCCATCTGTCTTGCACTCCCCCCCCCCCATAATTCAATATCAGGCCTGGCAGCAGCTGGCATTCTCTCCACCTTGTGGGAATGTTGTGGGTGGCAGGACAGGACAGATTAAGATTACCCTGCCCAACTCGCTCTGCAATTTCTTCACTAAGTAGAGTATATTCCGTATTACACAGCAAGAAGCTAGTTGCAGAATTGTTAGATCAGGGGTCAGCAAACTTTTTCAGTTGGGGGCCGGTCCACTGTCCCTCAGACCTTGTGGGGGGCCAGACTCTATTTGGGGGGGGGGATGAATGAATTCCTATGCCCCACAAATAACCCAGAGATGCATTTTAAATAAAAGCACCCATTCTGCTCGTGTAAAAACACACTAATTCCCGGATTGTCCGTGGGCCGGATTCAGAAGGCTATTGGGCTGGATCCGGCCCCCGGGTCTTAGTTTGGCTACCCATGCGTTAGAATCTCTTAAGGTCTATAATTCCTGGCAAGGCCCCTTTGATCCCCTCCTAAAAGAATAAAGGCACCCCAGTCTGGTTCATAAGTAACAAAAAGAAGTTGACTCATGGCCCGCTGGTCAATTTAATCCGGCCCCCGTGGCAGTATATGTCCTGGGGTAAAATCCTAAAGAAAGCTCAGTAACTAACAACTTTGGGGTAAACTTCAATCCTCAACAACTTTGGTTGGCCCTCACGCATGTTCACGTCATCAAATCTGGCCCTCTTTGAAAAAAGATTGGGCACCCCTGACCCACCTGGTCACACGCAAGCAAAGATGCTCCAGCCAGGTGGAAGAGGAAGTTTGCCTGGCTGGACCAACATCCCCTGCATGTCCCCTCTAGCAAAACAAGGAATGTGGTACTTGACTGCTCCAGTGGACTACATCCCACAGGTGACCCCTCTTGCTGCATTTTTGCCATGCGCCCTGTGGGTGCAGGAGGTCCTGGGTGGGCAGGGACTGGTGGGGAGGTGGGGAGCTTGGCTGCCGCCGCCTTCACTGCCCCTTCGGATCCTGGAACTGCCGAGTTGGAGGGCCCCTCAGGGGTCACCCAGCCCACCCCCTCACCACGCAGGCCTCACCGTTGGACTGCCACCCGCTTCCTCTCTTGCAGCTGCGCTACCAGAAGTGCTTGGACGCCCGACCCCAGACCACCAGCTCCTGCCTGCCGGCCCCCCCGGCCGACTCCGTGGCCCGCCGCGTGGGCTCCACCGTCCGGAAGGGGGTGCAGACCTTGCTGGGGAGCCTCAAGCCCAAGCGCCAGGGGGCCCAGACGCCATGAGCACCCCCTGGCCAGGCCCGCTGCGGGGGCCAGCAGGAGGGTCCGCACGGGGGCCCCTGTCGGATGAGGTCGCCCCCCCCATCAGCCCGGCAGCTCTTGTCCCCCCAGACCCCCCCTTGGGGAGAGCGAGTGTGCGAGGTGCGTATTTATGAGGCGCGAGTGCGAGTGTGAGAGAGAGGAACGCTGTGGCTCCCTGACGTGAGCTGCCGGGGGGAGCGAGGGGGGTGCACATATCTAGGGCGCCTCTCCCGGGGGGTGCAGCTGCGGCCTCATCCCCCCCCCCCAAGTCGGGGCACCTGATCTTAAGCTGCTGCTTTTAATAGGATATGAAAGTGGAGGCTGGGGGGTATTTGGGGGTCCCTGCACTAGTGGGGGGCACTTGCACCATTGCTGTGTCTCCCCAGGGGTGGCCCCAGCGGACGGAGGCCCTCATGGGGGGGGGGAGAGTGGAGGCCCCGGCCGTCTCTGCTATAAGAAGAGATCTGTGTTGTACTAAAACTTAATAAACTTGGTTCCCCTGATGTGGCTCCTTCTTGCAATGGGGGGGGCTGGGGGGGGCAGAGGGAGGGCCCCCCCCCCGGCACAATCATGTCCTCCTGGAGATCCCTGGTGAGACTGCATCTGGGGTTCTGGGCACCGTTCTGGTTGCCTCATGTTAAGCTGGAGTTGGAGAAGGTTCAGAAAAGGACGCTGCAGGGATCCCAGGGAACAGAGCAACTTGCTCGTGAGTAAAGGGTTCGGGTTCAAATTTGGCGCTTTTCAGGGGAGGGAGTGTCAGCCGGAGAGAAGCTGACAAAATTAGTAGAGCTGGGCGATGTATCAATACATTGCCCCAAACTGGTTTGAAGTTCAGATCTCAATAATGATTCCAGAATTGCAAATCCCTGCCCGCCTCCCATGCGCTCCACTCCTGGAGGTTGCCAGCATTTGGCACTCAACCTCCTCAGCTTGCTCCCTGCAGGGCTGCCCGATGCTGGCCCCCTCAGGCAGTGGCCTCGAGGGCCCAAGATGTGAGGGGGGCCTGCCTGCCCCTTCTCTGCCCTCTCTGGCCACGCAACTGCACTGCCTCCTCCCTTGTGCCAGGCTGCGCAACGGAGGCATGCCTGCGTCCTGGGAGTCCCTGCGGTGGGAGCGGCCCCAGCTCCTCCTCCTCCTCCCCATCTCTGGGGCGCGGCGGTCGCTGGTACTCGCCCACTGGCAGCTGCACCCAGGCAGGAGGGAACCTTGCCCGGTGCTCCCAGTGACCGCTGGCGCCAGGAGAGGCGATGGTTGGCATGAGCCGTGACCGGCAGCTCCACAGGCATTGGCAGAGCACCGTGGCGCCATGCTGGCGTGCGCAGAGCCCTGTGCCGTCCCGGCCGATGCTCCCGCCCAGCACATTGACACTGTCTGCCCACCTGGCTGACGACCGAGGGCAGAGGCAACTGACGCCTTTCCACTTTCCTGGCATTGCAATATCTTGAGGTTCAGATGGCAATATATGAGGATGCTGAAAAGCAGGCATCTCCCAGCCCGACTCGTAAGGCTAGAATTTGTATTGTATTTTTTATTGGTTTTCTAAATACATACAAACCTGTCCAAATTATTTAAATTTAACACATTTTCTTTTGAAAATTAGGTTTCCCGCTCCTGTTGCAAACATATGTCCATTACTTCCTGATGTCACCACTTCATTCTTCTTTAATCTCCATCCTTCTCTGGATTTTAGCCCATTCTCACAGCTGACTTTTCCAGTTCCCTTGCATTCAGCACCTCTTTTACTTTTAAGAATATAAAATCCTTTTCATGTGTGTAGTCTTCAGACCTGGTGTGGAGATAGATCATTGCCACCTTCATTTGTCCAGTTCTCTGCAATGTTTACAAAGTCACTTTTCATTCCTTTGAGATCACGTTCCCCAGCCTGTGTGCAGACTGCGGATACAAATAACTCTCCAACAAGATGACCACTCTCTGCTATTAAAATTCCACTCTGGGGTTCTTCCTCAGCATGCAGTTAAAAAACCCCAGTCTTTTCACAAATGCAAGCTATTGCCAGATTTAATTAGCAGCCGTTCATCTTCTTACCCATAATTGCTCTTACACTCCTGGTCCAGTCCAAAGATAATTTAAATAAAGTCCATTCAACCTCGGTCAAGGGGGGAGGGCATAATAAAACATTGTTAAATCCTTCATTGGGCATAAATCAAATGCCCCCCCCCTTTCCCTCTGTGTCCGACAGAATAGCATAGCTACACACGGCTCATTCATTTTGCGGGGGGGGGGGGGGAGAAGAAAGAAAAAGACCATTTGGAAACCAGATAAAAACACAGCGTGTCTTGTCCTCCCCCTTCCTTCCTGGCTGTTGTAAGGATTTTCACGCTTCTTAAAAATCAAATACCTTCAGCAAACCCAGTCCTTTCGGCAGCTGATTGGTTGCAGCCCTTTGAGGAGGGCCTCATAATTAAGGCCAATACAGATGAACCTTTGGCTCTCCAACGCTGCAAACCCAGAAGTGGCTGTTCCAGTTTTCAAACTATTTTTGGAAGCCAAATGTCTGACAGGGCTTCCTGCAGCCAATCGGAAGCTGCACTTTGATTTTCAAACGTTTTGGAAATTGAGCAGGCTTCTAGAATGGATTCTGTTCGGCTTCCAAGGTACGGCTGTATTCCAAATTAAGGTAAAGGGTAAAGGGACCCCTGACTGTTAGGTCCAGTCGTGGCCGACTCTGGGGTTGCGGCGCTCATCTCGCTTTACTGGCTGAGGGAGCCGGCGTACAGCTTCTGGGTCATGTGGCCAGCATGACTAAGCCGCTTCTGGGGAACCAGAGCAGCGCACGGAAACGCCATTTACCTTCCCATCAGAGCAGTACCTATTTATCTACTTGCACTTTGACGTGCTTTCAAGCTGCTAGGTTGGCAGGAGCAGGGACCGAGCAACGGGAGCTCACCCCGTCATTGCGGGGATTCGAACCGCTGACCTTCTGATCGGCAAGCCGGTTTAACCCACAGAACCACCTGCGTCCCTGTATTCCAAATTAGTGAGGAATAAATCACAAATCATGCTGGAGGTTCATCCATGGCAGGGAGACACTCGCAGGTCGCAGCTCATCTGCCTTTCAAATTGGCAGATATGGGCTTAAGCAACGCTGCGGGGGGCAGGGAACCCCCCAGAACCCCCTGAGGAGCATTGCCAAGAATTCTACCCCATAAATCCTGGCTTTCTCCTGCCCTGGAGGGCAGCAGAGCTCAAACATCACGGATCGTGACGTCAGCCAGAAACCTGTAAGGCTAGAATTTGTGGACACCCAAGGGGGCAGAATGTTGGGAGGTGAAATCAAGAGCTCCGTCAACCACAGAAGAGCCATGGCCCCCAACAGAGATGGAGCAATAGACCCCCAATGAACCTCTGTGGGGCAGGGGAAGGGCTGCTGCCCGCTTGGGGCCAGACTGGAAGCTGGACAAGGGAGTCCATTGGCCGGAACATGGCGTGTTCTCAGGAGCGACTGGACGGGGAGGGTGGGGGTCGCCATTCCTGGTGGGGAAAGACGCAGACTGGAGCCAGACGAGAGATGTGGCAGAGCCAGAAATAATTTATTGCACAGGTGGGTGGGGTGAATATAAATAGGGGGAAGCCCCCAACCCAATCGGAAGACGAGGAGACGGTCACGAGTGCGGGTTTCCTGTGTATGAGGAAGGGTCATAGCTCAGCGGCCAAGAATCTGCTTTGGGTAAAGAGAGTCCCGGGTTAAGGTCCCGCTGGCGGCATGTCCAGGTGTGGCTGGGTAAGGCTTCCTGCCCGAAATCCACGCTGGGGGTGCTGCTGCTGCCAGTCCGTGTTGGCATTGCTGAGCTAGAGGGAGCAAGGGTCTGACTCTGCTTAAGGCGGTCCTGGGGGGCCTGGGTGAGATGCTCCCCCAGGCTGGGCCATGAAGGGGGTCAGGAGGAAAGGGGCGTGGGGGGGGGCTTCCACTCAGCCCCTCAAAGAAACATCCAAGGCAACAGCGGGGAGGGGGTGGGAGGAATCTGGGATGTCTTTGGAGGGGCAGTTCTTGAGAGTGCCCCCCCAGCAGGCAACTTGTGGGAGGCTGGAGGGGTGACCCATCGCCCCCAAACAGGCAGCACAGCCCATCCGCCGGGTCTGTCGGCTGCAGACAAGCTCTGTGCTTAGAGAATTGGTGGAGGGTGCTGGGAGCTGTAGCTCTGGTGGGGGCGAACTACAGTTCCCAGGGTTCTTTGAGGGGGGGGCTCATGTGCTTTAAGGTGTGGGGGAGTCTGGGAGCAGCAGCCACTGCTCTCCCCCGACTGTAGGCCTTTCATTTTGGCCTCAGCCCCCTCCAATACTTGCCAAAGAGAGATGGGGGAAGACGGGGTTCAGCTAGATGACCACAGGGGGTCCCTTCCAACTCTACAATTCTGTGATCCTCCCTGCGATGCAGACTCGGGTGGCCCAAGCCAACCCAGCTGCAGCATCAGGATGCGGGGGGGGGGGGCTAACAAGGCAAAGCAAGAGCGTCGGAGGGGGAGAAGACCCCCCCCCATTTCCTTCATGTAAATCAGTTCCTTCCAGCAGTGAGGCGGCTCCAGTGTTTGGAAGGGGGGGGTCCTCAGTCCAGGCCACTCCCCCCCAAATACTTGCATGGGGGGCTGGAGAGTCCAGGGCAAAGTCCAGAAGCCTTAGAAGCCAAGGGCACCCTGGCGATCATCTAGCCCAACACCCTGCCAGGCAGGAATCCCTAAGAGGCAGCCCCGATCTGCCGCAGCCCCGATCCTGTTTGACCACACGACGAACTCCCTTGGAAGGGGGCGGTCTTTCCTGCGGGGCTTCTGGGCAGAGGTGGGGGGCCCGCTTCCTGGGGGGCTCCTAGCAGAGCTGGCGCTGCCTCCACCAGGCCTGGATCTGGGCAAAGGGCACCTTTTGGGCGTGCTCCGGGCAGAGCCTAGGGTCGTCGGCCTTGGCGGTCCGCAGGGCGCAGAGCAGGGCGGTTCTGCAGAGGTCCTGGCAGGGCTTGTGGGGCTGGCGCCCCTTGTGCATCAGGAGCCAGAAGCGCTGGAAGAGGCCCTCGTCCGTCTGCATGTGCCGCACCAGGGCGTCCCAGTCAGCTGGGAAGGCGTTGGCCAAGCCGTAGGTCTGGCGGGCCCCGTAGAGGCGCTGCCACTGGGGTTTCGCACCCGGGACGTTGGCCAGCGTCAGGTTCAGGATGAAGGTCTCGTGGTCCAGGACCTGGAAGGAGCTGCCGGGGCGGGGGCCGTCCACCTGGTAGACGCGGTAGCCTGGCCGGGAAAGGGTTACAACAACAACAACAACAACAACAACATTGGGTTGTGTTTAATTTCACAAAACAGGAAAATCTTCCTTCCTACTGTTTCGACAAACAATCAAATGCAGATTATTGAATTATAAAAATAGAGTCGAAACGGCAAAGTGATAGAGGGATGTCAATAAATTTATAAGGGACTCAAACCAGTATGGAGGACTTCGTGCACAAAATATGTATGTATTGGTTTGAACTTCCTAAATAATGTTTATTATTGAAACGTATTTTCATTTTAATTTTTTTGTTGCCTTTTGTTGCAGTTTTTAGTTTTGTCTTTTTTTTCTCGTTTTCATCTTTCTTTTCTTTTCTTTTTTCTCTGGCAGGGGGTTGGACTTGATGGCCCTTGTGGTCTCTTCCAACTCTATGATTCTATGATTCTCTCTCTCAATGTTTTTCTATTTATCTTGATCTTAAAATATTTCTGTTATAAAAGAATTCCTCCCAATAGCACCTCAGAGACCAACCAAGTTTGTTCTAGGTATGAGCTTTCGTGTGCATGCACACTTCTTCAGATACACTCTAAGGTGCTACTGGAAGGAATTTTTTTTATTTTGTTTCGACTACAGCAGACCAACACGGCTACCTACCTGTAGCTATTTATATTATGTAATTTGTAACACTTATTTTTATCTTAGACTATGTAATTTAGGAAAATGTAAGAAAGTTTTTTTTAAAAAAAATATGAAAGGGGCTTTGGCAGCAGCATTCTGGACACCCCCCTAGAAAAGCAAGGGGGGGGGCAGACCTCCAACCGCAATTGCCAGCATGCATCTCTCGGACGGTGGGCCAGGAGTTCTAGAAATAATCCCAATGTGTTTCACATCTGCCAACCAATTTCAGATAGCCCAAAAGGAGAGACTAGTCTAAAAAACCCAGAACACCCAGTTCCATGGCAGCTCATTTGCCAGACGTCTTGGATTTAGCATTGACTCTGGAAGGGTCCACTTGATTCTGGCCAAATTCAGTTGAATATAATTGTATTTGACATTTCTTGTACTGATGTACTAAAATTACAGCTACTCTTTAAGGATGCCTCATACCAATGATTAAAGATGGGGAGTTTGAGGGTTTTATGGTCATTTGGGGGGGGGAGGAAGGGGTGATATTGATGTAGATTTTACTTTAGGAGGCTTAGTTTGGTTAGAATCAAGTCCATGATTCCAGAGTTAATGCTAATTACTTTCCTCCTGGTCAATGAGCTATCAGAACTGCTAGAGGGCCTGGAAAATGTGTTCCCTGGGTGTTTTCAGACTCATTACTATCTGAAATCCAAAGGGGGGGGGTCAGATGTGACCCCCAACCCAGCTCTCCTACCCCACTAGGAAGGTCAGGACAGTTTTATGAGTCCTTCTTAGGTGAGCTATGGAACTCCCTGCCACAAGAGTAAGCAATTGCCACAACTCAGTTTGCTTTTTGGAGAGGATTGGGCACTGATGCGGATGGGGGCCCCCATTTCATCCTGGTCCATCCCTGGGGCCAGGATCCCCTCCCCCCAACTCACCTGGGTTGAGGTTGATGTAGGTGGTGACGCTGGGGGCCACGAAGGCGATGCCCACCGGGCGCGAGAGGGTCTCCTCGTCGTAGAACAGCTCAAATTCGTCCAAGTGCGTGTGGCCAAAGAACTGCCCGGCCACCGTGCCCTCAAACCTGGGCGGGGGGGGGGAGGACAGGGGTAAATGTGGGGCTAGCTGGGATCTCCTCTTCCCAGAACCCACGGCCACAGCCTGGGAAACTGAGGCAGGGCAGGGGGAGGCCATGGGGGGAGAATGGGCAGCGGCCTCCTTTCTGGCCCAGCCATGGGGGGCAAGAGGCAGGAAAGAGCAGGATTAAGGGGGCCAGGGGAGGAGGAGGCCCCCCAACTGGACTAGATGGCCCTTGGGATCCCTTCCGACTGGCAGAGCGGCATGGAGGGAGGGCAAGGTCCCAGGTGGTGGTGGGGGGCATGCAAGCGTCTCACCTGCTGATGATGCGGTAATAGTTCCACCCCCAGGAACGCATGCAGTGCGCTGGGGGGATGTGGCCGATGATGTGGACCTGGGTGGGGGGCAAGAAGAAGAAGTGGGGCTGAGAACCATTCTGGGGGGCTGGACTGGCACACAGCTGACTGGGCAGGAAGGAAGGAAGGAGTCTGCCCCCCGGCCGTGCCTGTCCCCCACCCACTGTGAAGCCCCCTCACCTTCTCGCCTTGCTCCTCCGCCCCCTGCAAGACCCCCACCAGCCACTGCAGCTGCCCGGCCGGGTCGGTGGAGTTGATGAGGAGCCAGAAGTTGGCGTCCGAGCAGAAGTTCATGTTGAGGGAAACGAGGCGCAGGCCGGGCTGCACCAGGAGGGTGTAGAAGCCCCCCAACCTGCGGGAGGGAAGAAAGGGGGGGAGAGGCGTCAGGGCGCAGGAAGGAAAAGAAGCCCCAGTCCCTGCCCCCTTGCTCTCCCTCAATCCAGATAAGACGGAGGCCCTCGTACAGCTTCCGGGTCATGTGGCCGGCATGACTAAGCCGCTTCTGGCGAACCAGAGCAGCGCACAGAAACGCCGTTTACCTTCCCGCTGGAGCGGTACCTATTTATCTACTTGCACTTTGGCATGCTTTTGAACTGCTAGGTTGGCAGGAGCAGGGACCGAGCAACGGGAGCTCACCCCGCCACAGGGATTTGAACCGCCAACCTTCTGATCGGCAAGTCCTAGGCTCTGTGGTTTAAGCCACAGTGCCATCTGCGTCCCTTAGGCTTTCCAATAATCAGCTCAGCAATTGTCACCTCTGGGCACTTCCTGGAGTCCCTTTTCCAAGGGCAAAATAGCATTGGAATGGAGGAAACTGGCAAAGGAGCTGATTTGATATGATTTGTAAAGTGAGATATCTTCCCTGAGCTGTCAAGGCAAAAGGATACATTCAGGCATAATATTTGTAACATTTAACAATTTAAAGGTGTGCCCCCCCGTCATTTCTGTAACAGCTCCCCCCTTTGGAGATAAGCGCAAATATTTTCTCCACATTTAACTACAGTTCACACATAGACATATTTCCCACCCCCCTTTGGTCCTGTATGTTATATAGGTAAAGGTAAAGGGACCCCTGACCATTAGGTCCAGTCGTGGCCGACTCTGGGGTTGCGACGCTCATCTCACTTGATTGGCCTTGGGAGCCGACATACAGTTTCCGGGTCATGTGGCCAGCATAACTAAGCCGCTTCTGGCGAACCAGAGCAGCGCACAGAAACGCCGTTTACCTTCCCTCCGGAGTGGTACCTATTTATCTACTTGCACTTTGACGTGCTTTTGAACTGCTAGGTTGGCAGGAGCAGGGACCAAGCAACGGGAGCTCACCCCGTTGCGGGGATTCGAACTGCCAACCTTCTGATTGGCAAGCCCTAGGCTCTGTGGTTAACCCACAGCACCACCCACGTCCCTAACCTCAAGGTTAGATTACTGCAATGTGTTCTACGTAGGGCTGCCTCTGAAGATGGATCAGAAACTGGTGCAGAATTCAGTGGCCAGGCTGCTCACCGGAGCAAGGCGGTTTGAACATCTCACACCAATCCTGGTCTGACTGCACTGGCTACCCATTAGTTTCTGGGACCAATTAAAAGTGCTGGTTTTGACCTATAAAGCCTTAAAAGGCTCAGGACTGCAAGACCTCAAGAACCGCCTCTTTCCATATGAACCCACTCGGACCCTGAGATCATCCTCTGAGGCCCTCCTTCGTGTGCCTCCCCCTTGAGAGGTCCAGAGGGTGGCAACACGAGAACAGGGCCTTCTCTGCAGTGGCTCCCTGTCTGTGGGAACTTCTCCCCAGGGAAGTTCACCTTCATTATACACCTTTAGGCGCCAGGCAAAAACATTCCTTTTTAACCAAGTCTTTGGTTGATCTTATTGACATCCAACGTTCTTTTAGAATCTGGCATTTGCAGGGGGGGATTGGGTTACTGCTTTTGGTTGGATTTTATATGTTGTGGTCTTGTTGCGAACCACCCTGAGACCTCTGGGTGTAGGGTGGTGTATAAATTGAAAAATAATAATAATAATAATAATAATAATTATTATTATTCTGTATTTTTCGCTCCATACGATGCACCTGACCATAAGATGCACCTAGTTTTTTAGAGGAGGAAAACAAGAAAAAATATATTCTGAATCAAACAGTGGATGTATGATTTTTGTGGTTCATGCTGTGGCCACAGACATGTGATCTGATGGTAAAAATCCTGAGGATCCATGGGCTTTTACCTCCCCCCTCCCAGGCAGCCTCCACTAGAGTCCCTTATCTCTCTTCCGATCCCACCGATCAGCTGTTTCCTTTCAATACTCCCTTCCCTCTTGTTTGCCTTAATTTCTTTTCCTCAGCTGGAGCAGTTTTTTGCTCCTCCTTTTCTTCTAATTTCTCTCCTTATTGCTTTAGCCTTCCTGTTTCCCCCCTTTGCAAGTTTGCCGTCTTTACCTCCCCCCTCCCAGGCAGCCTCCTTTATCTCTAGCGTCCCTTATCTCTCTCCCCATCCGCAAACAATCAGCGGCTTTGTTTCAACACCCACTTCCCTCTTTCAAAAAAAAAAAAAAAGAGGGGGAAAAAGAAGCATGATCTGCTTTTCTCCCCTGGGCAATTCGGCTCCAGGGACCACGCATTTGCTCCATAAGACGCACAGACATTTCTCCTTAGTTTTTAGGAAGAAAAAGGTGCGTCTTATGGAGTGAAAAATACGGTAATAATAATAATTCCACTCTCACTGAGCCTGATACGTAGAAGTGTGGGACCCCCAAGGACTCTCTGGCTGGGATCCCTATGAAATGTGCAATGCCCCCCTCCAGAGCAGGACCCCCCGCCTACCTGAGGGTCCCCAGGGCATGGGGGGGCAGCCAGGGGCGCCAGGCTTCGGCCATGGCCTCGTAGAGCCAGGCGGAGGACTGGTTGCCCACCACGAAGGGCGGGGGGAAGGCGTTGACGGGCACGGCCTCGTGGTTGCCCACGGCCGGGTAGACGGGCAGCGGCCCCAGGTGCTTCTGGATGAGAGCTGTGATGGTGCCCAGCGCCCCCAGCTGGTCAGCCCGGCTCTGCTCCCAGACGTTGTGGGCGGGGATGTCGCCCGTCCAGTAGGCCAGGTCAAAGGGGCCGGATCCTGCCAGGTGCTGCAGGAGGCTCTCCAGGGTGTGCAGGGGCAGGTCGCAGCGCCCGTAGGTGCCCCAGAAGCCGGCCCCCGGCCCGCGAGACGGGGAGCCCCCCCGGCAGCACAGGGCGTCCTTGCAGTTGGGGTCGCTGCCAGGGGCGTAGGCCTTGTCCCAGTGCAGATCGGTGAGGAAGAGGATGCGGGAGGAGGGGGCGCCCGGCGGAGGGGGCGTGGGGGGCACGATGGGCGGCTTGGGCGCCCGTGGCAGGGTGACGTTCCAGTCGGAGTAGATGTCCCAGTGGCCGCAGCGGGAGCCCACCAGCAGCCCGCAGATCTCCTCCGGGCGCAGCACCGAGCGCCGCCAGGCCGTCAGGAAGTCGGGCACAAAGAGGCGGACGATGTCCTGGCACACCTGGGGGGTGCCCGCGCGGAGGCGCAGGCAGACGGCCACCCCCGTGCGCTGGATCCAGTCCTGGCTTGACTGTAGCTGCAAGGGAGGGGAGGAGAGAGAGAGGGTCACACCAAGGGAAGGGCGGGGTGGGCTGGATGATGCCCAGGGGGCCCTTCCCAGTCCCTGGCTCTGTGGGAGCAGAGCTAGGAACCCAGTCAGACTCCAAGGAACTGGGAGAGAGCAGGGTTCGAATCCCCACTCTGACTAGGGGCAGGGGGGGATTTGATTTAAATCAAATCAATTTACCGTATTTTTCGCCCTATAGGACGCACCGTCCCATAGGGCGCACCTAGTTTTTTTGGGGGGAAATAAAGGAAAAACATTTTATTTCTCCCCCAGGCGTGGGGCTGGGGCGGGGGAAACCCGAGCTTCCCCCGACCCCTGCCCCCAGAACAGGCAACTCTCCGCAAGCCGTGGGAGCCCGGTGCCGGGCTCCCGCACCTTGCAGAGAGCTGTGCAAAGTCTGGGCGCGCTGAGCTCAGCGTGCCCAGCCTTCGGCATGCAGGCAACTCTCCGCAAGCCGCGGGAGCCGTGCACGAGCTCCCATGGCTTGCGGATAGCTTCCTGAAGCCTGGAGAGCGAGAGGGATTGGTGCGCACCGATGCCTCTCGCTCTCCAGGCTTCAGTGAAAGCCTGCATTCGCCCCATAGGACGCACACACATTTCCCCTTCATTTTTGGAGGGGAAAAAGTGCGTCCTATGGGGTGAAAAATACGGTAAATCACTAGTCAGTAAGACTTGATTTACCATATATTTCTGTGTATAAGACGCCCCCAGGTATAAGACACCCCCAATTTTTAGGGACTCCAATTTAAGAAAATAGGGGGGAGACTGCCCCGTGTATAAGATAACCCACAGTTTTTCACATCATTTTAAAGTAAGAAACCCTAGTCTTATACAATACAGTAAATCATTTTTTTACAGAAAGATTCATTCTTGCTGGTATAATCTTCATATTTACAACCAGATAAAGGTCTCGTTTTTGGATTTACATATGCAAGTGGGACTGGAAAGAAAGAGTATTTCATTATTGTTATGATTATGGTTTAACTAATTAACTGTGTGGAATTTATGAATTTCGTAATCACTTTCAACGGATTGATAAGAACAGATGATGGAAATTATGGTTTCTAGCTAAAGCACAGGCTTCTTTGTCTTGGAAGGAGATAAAACCAAGAAGTTTGGATATATGCCTGGCACAAATGGCGGAGAGCCAGATTTCCTCCAGCTTCTGGTGTGCCGCAGTGGAAAGCGACAGGCGTGAGAAAGTGAAAGTGAATTGCCACAGACAGACTCTCGAAGAACAAAGAGAAACACAGAAAATAAACATCCGCACAGAAACAGAGTCAGAGGCTGTTAAAAATAAACGAAGGATCTACGATGGAATGTCTTCTGGGAACTACCTGGACTAATTAAGGGAAGCAGCACAAATGTGAGATCACTGGGAGATCATCACTCCCCGAAAATGGAAAACTTAATAAATATTATTACAGTCATACCTCGGGTTACAGACGCTTCAGGTTATGGACAGCCAGAACCCGGAAGGACCGGAATGGGTTACTTCCGTGTTTCGGCAGTCATGCATGTGCAGAAGCACCAAATCGCAACCCGCGCAGGAGCAGACGTGGGTTGCAAACACTGCGGGTTGCAAATGTGAATCCTGCACGGATCCCGTTCGCAACCCAAGCGTCCACTGTATTATTAAAAAACAAAACGGAGGATCTCCTCCAAGTCCACCTTCCGGAGTTCTTTTCTGCTTCTCCAGAGAGCAAGAGATCCCAAAGCGCCGGATTAAAAGATCAGGACTCAATATTTGGAAGAGCTTTGTGGCCCTAAGAGGGGCTTTAAGGGGGTGGGCGCTCCTTCCTGGGAGGTTTCTAAGCAGAGCTTGCATGGCCACCTGCCCAGGATCCTTGAGTGGCGATTCCTGCCTTGCGGAGGGGGGGGGTTGGACTGGATGACCCCTGGGAGTCCCTGGTCCCACTCTAGGACTTTCTGTTCTTACACTCTGCCAGGCAGCAGAGAGCTGACTCCCTGTGGCTGCCAGACTCCCCTGAAGGCCCATCAGGATCACAGCCGAGGCCCCGATCCAGCTTCGTCATGGAGGTGCTGCAGCTGCCCAGCAAGTGAGGAAGGAGCTGAAGGCCAGTGGGCCTCCCTCTCCAGCCCCTGCCTCCTCGATTTATGGTGCTTTTAATTCTGTTGGGAATTAAAAGACAAGAGTGGCTGGGGAAACCCAACCAGATGGGCAGGGGATAAATAAATATACCGTATTTTTTGCTGTATAAGACTCACTTTTTCCCTCCCAAAAAAAGTAAGGGGAAATGTGTGTGCGTCTTACGGAGCGAATGCAGGCTGCACAGCTATCCCAGAAGCCAGAACAGCAAGAGGGATTGCTGCTTTCGCTGCGCAGCGATCCCTCTTGCTGTTCTGGCTTCTGAGATTCATAATATTTTTTTCCCCTTGTTTTCCTCCTCCAAAAATAAGGTGCATCTTGTGGTCCGGTGCGTCTTATAGAGCGAAAAATACAGTAATCATCATCATTATCACTGTCATCATCATCTCAGGGCCAGGAGGCAAGGACGAGGTCCAGGCCACGGCTTGGCAGGAAGGGGCGGGAGGAACAGGGCAGCCTCCGAATGGGAAGCGGTTGCCACACACATGCAAATGCCACCTCTGCAGATAATCGCAGGATGCAGGAAATTAAATGCATAACCCGATAATTGAGGGGTGGCGGAAAAGCGCCCCAACCTGTGTTTCCTGTTTCAGGCAGGCAGGGGTCTCCTGTGCCCCACGGCACCCCCATCCTCCCTTTGAGGGCACTGCTCAACACCCCCCTCCCCCTTTGCCAAGGGAGCAAATCGCCCTGGCCAGGGATCTCTGTGCCAGGCAATATCCCGTGACCAGAGGAAGGCTGGGATTAAGAGGCAAAGAGAGGCCCCGCTCCGGAAGGGGCCCCGGCACCCTCCCTCTCTTGCGGGGGGGGGGGGGAGAGGCAGAGAAAGGATAGCAAAATGGGCCAAACTGAGGCCCCCCCCTCCAACTCCAGCAGTGGGAGGCAGAAGCTTCTCCTGTGCCAGGAAAGGAGGAGCTGGACAGAAAGGGGAGAGTCGAGAGGCTCTTACCTCTTGGCGAAATAAAGAAAGAAAGAAAGAAGGGAAAGAAAAGAAAAGAAAAGAAAAGAAAAGAAAAGAAAAGAAAAGAAAAGAAAAGAAAAGAAAAGAAAAGAAGGAAGAAGGTCCTTTGTCAGAGGTGCTGAAAACACACCTCATTCCAAAGGAGGAAGTCACAGAATTGTGGAATCGGGTGGGAATCCCAAAAGTCCTCTAGTCCAACCCCCACAATGCGGGGATCTCAGCTAAAGCATCTCGGACAGATGCCCCCCCCCCCCGCTCCAAAGAAGATTAGTCCCCCCTTTACTCTGACCCTCAGGAAATTTTTCCTGAGGCTTAGTCAGATTCTCCTTGTCATGTGAGTTTCCTGGACGGAGTCCTGCCCTCGGGAGCAGCAGAAAACTGGCTGGCTCCCCCTTCCCCGTGACAGCCCTAGAGATATTTGGAGACCCTCCAGAGGTCTGAAGAGAAGGCCCATGTTTGCTCTGGCACAAGTCGTCCCATCCCCCAGGCTGTTTTGTCGCCCAGGCCCAGAAAGGACTCCCCCCCCCCAGGGACTTGCCCAACCTGCTTCCCCTCTGGCTTGGTGGAAGGATGGGCTGGGTTGGGGGGAGCAGCTGGCAAACCGCATTGCCCCACTAGGGCCAGGCCCTGGGGGGCAGACGGAGAGCAGCAGGGAAACCGGGCAGCCAGGGCCACGCAGGGGAGGAACTGCTTCATGGAAAGGTCTAATGACACCAGGAGCCAGAAGCTGCCACCGCAGAGCAGCTGCCGCCCAGAGTCAAGGTAGCTGGGCCTCTGCCCAAGTCGCCTGGCTGCCAGAAGAGCTGCACATCTGGAAGGAAGAGGCGGGGAGGGGCTGGTGCCTTCACACTCCACCTGCTACGGACCTCTGGCATTGCTTAGACCAGCCTCTGCCCACCTGGTGCCCTCTGCCAGGTGCGTTGGGGCTGCTGGGAGGCGCCACCCACAGCTTCTGAAATGGGGGGCACCAGGTGGGCAGAGGCTGGTCTAAGGGACTGGGCAATTCTCATACTTTATGGGGGGGTCAATTCTTTGATTCTATAAGTTGGCACCATAATTCTTCCCCTCTCCATCTTATCCTCACAACATCCCTGCAAGGTCGGGCCAAGAGACGGTGACTGGCCCAAAGTCACTCCCTGAAGGGGGATTGGAGCCCTGGCTTCCAAGCCCAGCACTCCAACCACTACACCACACTTCCTCCCCAAAGCAGCTGACAAGGCAGTCAGCTGACTCACCTGGGGGTGGCACTCCGGGGTGCTGTGGCTGAGAGTGACTTCCCCCTTTGCCAGGGATCCCGTTGCATCTGTGGGGTCTGGGTGGCGGGAGCAGCCTAGACTGTGCTGGGCTCAGTGGGCAGCTGCCCCCCCCAAGCCAGTCTCAGGCAGAAGCAGGGGCAGCTGCAAGGCCATGGCCTGGAGTTGAGAACTTGTCCAATTTCCAATGAACAGATTTAGCTGCACTGCAGGGGGTTGGGCTAGATGACCCAAGGGTCCCTTCCGGCGACAATTCGATGATGGCTTAAAATCTCACTTGGAGGGGCGGGTGCTGGCAGCCTGTCCCTGACCCCTTTAGGGCTCCCTCCTCTGCCCCCCCCCCGTGCTCCACAAGACAGAGGGATTCCTTCGCTTTTGATACCTGCATTGCAGGGGGTCAGGCTAGAGGACCTTTGAGGATCCCTTCCAACTTTACAAATCTAGCATACTAAGAAAAGCTCACATTCAGAGTAAAGGAAATGAAAGGTGTCTGCAGACATGAGACCTCCTGCCAGGTCATTTCAGGAATAATTGGGAAGATTTCCCACAGGACTCCCTTCTCTGGGGGGGGGGGGGCATCCCAGACGGTAATTCTTCGGGAAGAAGAAGAGCAAGGAAGGGCAGGGAGGAAAGGGCGGATTCTGGCTTCTCGCAGGGATCTGTGAAGCCCTAGGGCAGCCTTGACCCACCCCGACCCCCTGGTCACGGGGCAGAGAACTGTTTTGCAAAGGGAAGGTCCAAAGTTTGTCCTGGGCCAGCAGCCTCTTCAGACTCGGGTGCAAAACATCTCCTGCCTGTGTGACGGGGGGGGGGGCAGCTGCCGGCCAGGGAGGGCACTCCTGGCTAGATAATAAGGCTCCGGCGAGTGGCAGCTTCTGGAGCTGCCCCCTGCATCTGGGGTTTCCCTCGGGAGCCACCCTCTGCCCCTCTGTTGTAGGGCAACAGCCTCAGACCGGGAAGTGGGGCAGCTGACACACAACTAGGGCTCAAGTAATGGGGAGAGGGGGCTGCGCTCTGGGCCTCTTCAGGTCAACTGGGCCTTTTCTGCTGTGGCCCCAGAAAGGCTTTCAGGAAGGGAGGGGAATCGGCCACGTCTGTTCACCCTGGTTTCCTCGGTCCCATCGGTGTCGGGTAGAATCCCAGGCTTGTAGCGTTGGACGGGACCCCGCGAGGCCATCCAGCCCAACCCCGCGCAATGCCGGCTGTCTCCCTCGGCGCCTTAAAAGCGGCCATGTCGGGACCGCGGCGCCGCTCGGGTCGCTTTCCTGGCATCCTGTCAGCTGATTCGTGCTGGGATGCAGAAGCCGCAGGTTGCGGTCGGAAGGGGCGTCCGGGGGGGGCGCTTCTCCTTTTGGGGGGCGGGGAGAGTGAAGGACGTCGCCCGAGCGGCCCGCCCCGTCCGAGCCCCGCTGCCCCCCCGGCCCCCCACCCCGCGCGCCCCGGAGACCCACCTGCACGCCCACGTCGAGGGCCAGGAAGAGCGCCTTGCAGGCGGGGCAGCTGAGGTTCCTCCAGCCGAAGCGGACGCCGGTCTCGGGGAGAAGCTCCGCCAGCGCCGCCGCGTCCTCGGAGCCGCCGGCCCCGGTGGCCCACGGCCCGGCCAGCGCCCCGGCCAGCAGCGCCCCCCAAAGCAGCGCCCGCGCCGCCGCCGACCCCCCCATGCCTCGCTCGCCCGACAGCAGCCCCGACGCCCGGGAAGAGCCTCCCTCCGCGGCTCCCTTGCTCGCAGCTCCGAGCTGCGCTTCCTTCCTGCTGCTCGGCTGCGGGCGGAGGCGAGGGGCGGGCCGGGGAGGGGCGTCGGCGGGCCGGAGAAGCGCCCCCGCCTGTCCGCCCACCCGTCGGCCGGCTGGCTGGCTGGCTGGCCTCCCTCCCTTCCTCCTTCCCTCCTCCGTCCCGGCTCTTCTCCGGCGCGCCCGGAGCCAGCGAGGGAGCCGGGCGCGCGCGGCGGTGCGGGGGCTCCGAGGGGGCGTCCGGGGTTGGGGGGCTTCCGGCTTTCCCCGCGCTCAGCCTCCTTGCTCCGCGGCGATCAGACCGCAGCTGCCTCTTCCGGCCCGGCTCCAAGATGGCCGGCCCGGCGTCGGCGCCCTGCGCGGCCGGGGCCGGGGGGGGGGGCAGGAGCCGCGGCTGTGCCCCCCAAGACGCGCGCCATTCAGGGATCGGGGCCAGGCGCCGCGTCGGAGCGGACTGAGCCTCCTGGCCGCACGCAGTCTATCTGGACAGGGGGCCGAGGGGGCTTCGGACCCGCCAGAAAATATTTGGGGGGCCGAGCTCCCCAAAAGTTGATGGGCATTGCCATTCCAATGAAGGGGGTGCCGCGTCATGATCGATTATGCGTCATGATCGATATAATGTTCAAGCTGGCACCCCGGCAGAGGCCTTTTTAACGAGACCCCCGAGGTCTTTTCCGAGGGACGGGGAGGCGCAGAAAGGCCCCCGATTCTCTCGGCCTCTTCAGGAGGGCGTCTGAGGAGGATTATTATTTATTAAATAAATGCTTTATTTATTTTGAAAATAAAAAGCAACCAACAGTAACAATCCCAAATCGAAACAAAAGAGAAAAATAGAAGCAAGTAAACTAAACAATAATTTATTTCTTTTTTTAGTCTGCGGAGGATTTTATTCCGGCCTCTATTTCAGACACAAGGAGGAGGAGGGCGAGCCGATCCTGCCGGGCGGGCGGCTCCTACACGCGTGTAAATGGGGGGTGGGAGCCGCGGGGCGGGGTCCCCTCGGGGGCGGAGCGCCTGCCTGGCGAGCCGAAGGACCCCGGTGGCGCAAAGCGCGCTGGCACCTGCCCAGGTCGGCCTGGGAGCCTGAGACCCGGGAGGGCCTCTGCCGGTCCGGGTGGGCAATATGGGGCTGGGCCCCGTGGCCTGACTCGGCCTGGCAGCATCCGCGGCTCGCCCGGGCCCGTTGCGCTGCGCGCGAGGAACTGGGCGCCGGGACCGTTGGCTGCGCGCCGCTCGCTGCCTTAAGCGCCCGCGCCCCTTCGTCAAAATGCAGCATTAAAATGCAGCGCGTGGATCGCAGGATCTCTGAATATTCAGGGAGCCGCTGTCAGCTGTCAGTTAAGCCTGAGTGACAGGCTGCTGCCGATCCAACCCACGTAAACAGTTCGCGGCATAATTGCATAATAATCGCCAAGCGAGAAGCACTCCTGGAAAGACATTCCTCGGCTGCGCGATGGGGTTTCTGCGGGGGGATTTCGGATGAACGACCCTCCCAGCGGCCCTTCGCCAATGAAAAAGACCCCAAGGGAGCAGGCAAGGCTGGGACGTTTCCTCTCACTTGGGCCTCAGAATTGGAGAGTTGGAAGGGACCACCAGAGTCATCTAGACTGACCCCCTGCAATGCAGGGATCTCGGCTGAAGCATCCAGGACACGGGGCGTCCAACCTCTGCTTAAAGACCTCCAAGGGAGGAGAGCCCAACATCTCAAAAGGGAGTCCTTTCCACTGAGGAGGAACAGCTCTTACCACCAGGAAGTTCTTACTTCATGTGCATTTTAAAAAGGATTTTGAACCTCTTGCAAGGCAGGGCGTTGGACTAGATGACCCTTGGTGTCTTTTCCAGATCTGCAATTCTATGATTCAATAATAATAATAATAATTATAATTGTCAGAGTCCAGCTCCGAGGGCCTTCTGTGGGTTCCCTCCCTGCAAGAAGTGAGGTTACAGGGAACCAGGCAGAGGGCCTTCTCGGTGGTGGCGCCCGCCCTGTGGAACGCCCTCCCAGCAGATATCAACGAGAAGAACAACTACCAAACTTTTAGAAGACATCTGAAGGCAGCCCTGTTTAGGGAATCTTTTAATGTTTGATGGACTACTGTATTTTAATATTTTGTTGGAAGCCGCCCAGAGTGGTAAATTATTATTATTATTAATAATATTATTTGACTGGGTTGCCCCAGCCACTCTGGGCAGCTTCCAAAAATTATGAACATTTAAATAAGCACCACCAGCCTAGGTGCCAGTCAGCTGGGCTGGGAGGGCACTGGTGGTGGACCAACCTCCAGAAGGGTGCAAATGCCCCACAGCCTGATGGGAGTTGTAGTCCAGCAACCTCTGGAGGGCTGCAAGCCACACCTCCACCCTGGCCTCTGCCTTCAGCTGGAGGGTGGGGAGGGAGCAATTTCAGTTGATTGGCCTTTGCTGCATCCTGAAACTTGGCTGTGATTTGTGACCTGGGAATCGGGGACCCCCCCACCCCGTTTACTCCCTTGCAGGCCTGCTGCTGCCTCTCTGCATGAGCCTCCAACCCGCAAGAGGAATTCTGACAGGGAGCCGCACTGCAGGGGGTTGCTCTCAGGAGTAAAAGGCCATGGAGAACATTCTTGGAGCAGGGCTGGATTTCGGTTTGATGTGGCCCTCAGCTCCAGAAGGGAATGGGTCCCTTTCTATGCCCAGCTCTCCTTTGTCAACAACAAATTGACGCTGTTTTTTGTGTTGAATATATGCTAGATGGTAATTGATGGACCTCATAGGTATCTCAAGTCATTTGTACATCACAGAATATGTATTTTATCAAAGTCATTGTTGAGCTGAAATACAATGAAGAAGAAGGATATTAATTGTGAAATACAATGAAGAAGTATATTAATAGTGAAATAATTATGAAGCTCTAACTTAAAATGTTTTTAGATTCATAACAAACTTAATAACGCAAACGCATTGGCATTTGGCAAGAACAAAGGTTCCTTTTAGAAATACAAGACTCATCATCTAGTTTCTAGAAACTTGCTAGAACATGAAATACTAAGAGGTGTAAATATATGATGCAAATGACTCATAATTATAAATAGCAGAGTGTAGGCACCCTATATATAGAAAGGAGCAAACCAGTTTTTTATCTTCTATTTTTGAAATACCCAGTTGTTTTTTCCCTTAGACTGGGGCCCTGAGCTAGAGCTTAGTTAGTTTATAGGTCAATTGGGCACTGGGCTGGAGCAGCTCCTTCTGGACAGGCCCCGGGGCCACTGCTGGACCTCCTGGCCGGCCTCTACACCAAGGACAGCTGGCCGTCACTGCCCCAGAGGGACTGGTCAAGTGGGAATGGACCTCCTGATGATTGACAGCGATGGGGGCAAGTTCTGCCTCCACAGTGCCTGGGCAGACCACACCCACCTTCCCACTGGCGGTAGGCCTGAGAGCCCCCCCCCATCTCCCCCATGGCCCGCGACTCGGACCCTGGCCAGCCCAGCATCTGGCTGAGCTGCCTTAACAATAGGCATGAGGTGTGTTTGTGTGTTTGTGTGTTTTAATGAACTGAACAGAGGGAGAGGTTCTGAGTCCTGGGGGTGCAGAGATGGTGGGAATGAACTTAGTGCTGAAGTTATCTTTTACTTGCTATTTTGTGGATGTTTTTAATATTGTTTTATAGATTCTAAATGCTGCCTTGATTTGTTAATCAAATGACTTGCCGTAATTGTGAGGCTTAGCTTATTTTTTAGTTGGTGATCTGTTACGTTTTTTTAGAGACTGCAACTGTTTTATTGATAATTTGTTGATTATTTTAGATGACATATGCTGTATTCACAATGTGCTGTTATGTTTTATTATGGTTATTTATTGGTTGTGATACGGAAGGGGGGGCATGTCTTCTTCACCTTCTTCTTCGCTACAATATATCAATTTATTTCCAATTGTCAATGTCAAAAGGGACTAAAATCTATAAAATTCATAGAAAATCAACGTGCCAATTTGCTCAATTTCTCTAGGACTCCATGACACCTCCCCTGTCCTCCATAATCCCTCAAGCAAGGTGTCAAGACCCTAATCCTGTCAAATCACTCTGCCAAGCCTTTCCTCCGGGCAATGCCAGGTGGCAGGCTATGCATACATGGACCACTGTCTTCTCATCACCGGTACTCAGGATGTGCTTATCTGCGCATATCTCCAGCTCTGCATATTCCCCCCTCCCTCCTCCATTTGTTAATCCTGTGTAACCCAACCTCATCTTAATGTATTCATGATGTAACTGGGATGTATTTTGCACTGTATTCTGGGACATGGAGGGAAGTTTCAAAAGTTTATGTCACCCCTTTCTAGCTGTTCAATCTCGCCTTGAACCTGTTGCGCAATAAACTTGGATCTTCTGCGGCTTGCTCCTGTCTCCGGCTGAGCTCATTTTCCTCCACAGGGACCCACGGACTTAGTCCGACGAGCTGGGTGGCAGAGCAGCCTCGCACCCAGATTTTTGCCGTAACAGTTGTAAGCGGCTTTGAGATTCATTTGAATGAAAAGTGACATAGAAATTTTATCAATCAATTCAATCAATCAATCAATCAATCAATCAATCAGTCTGCTGCCAGAGGGGCCTGGTGCTGCTAGGTGACACCGCAGGGTTCTGAACCAGAACCACTCAAACCATTCAGCATGGACCACATTGCCGGGGGGTCGTAAGGAGCTCTGTCTCCCAGGCCCCTCGGATCTGTAGACTGGAGAAGGAAGTGGATTTGGCCTTCATAGCAGGGTCTGTTTCTTAATGTTTGACACTAAATAAGGGTGGGACGCGGGTGGGGCTGTGGGTAAAACCTCAGCGCCTAGGACTTGCCGATCGCATGGTCGGCGGTTCGAATCCCCGCAGCAGGGTGAGCTCCCGTCGTTCGGTCCCAGCTCCTGCCCACCTAGCAGTTCGAAAGCACCCTTAAGTGCAAATAGGGACCGCTTTATAGCGGGAAGGTAAACGCCGTTTCCGTGTGCTGCGCTGGTCTGGCTCGCCAGAGCAGCTTCGTCACGCTGGCCACATGACCCGGAAGTGTCTGCAGACAGCGCTGGCCCCCAGCCTCTTAAGTGAGATGAGCGCACAACCCTAGAGTCGGACACGACCGGCCAGTACGGGCAGGGGTACCTTTACGTTTATCTTTAAATAAGGGCAGGGACTCTGCTGCAACCTTTTTTTTGGGGGGGGGAGGTTTGCAGTCAAACCTAACAATGCCTGTTAGTATGTGAGGGGGTTAAGAGGCAACTTTGCTCTCTTGTGAGAGCCAGTGTGGTGTAGTGGTTAAGAGCGGTAGTCTCGTAATCTGGGGAACCGGGTTCGAGTCTCCGCTCCTCCACCTGCAGCTGCTGGGTGACCTTGGGCCAGTCACACTTCTTTGAAGTCTCTCAGCCCCACTCACCTCACAGAGTGTTTGTTGTGGGGGAGGAAGGGAAAGGAGAATGTTAGCCGCTTTGAGACTCCTTAAAGGGAGTGAAAGGCAGGATATCAAATCCAAACTCTTCTTCTTCTTCTTCCTGTATCTTTCCACAAAAGCACATTCGCCTGCAGGATAAAGCATGACTGGGACCTTGGGTTAAGTAAGTAAAGTGTTTTTAAACTTACTTCTGAGTTTGGTCTCTTTCACTGCATGAGTGTCGGAGGGGCCTCAGCTGCCTCAAGCAGCTGGAACAAAATGAAAGAAGGTCAAGTAGCCCAAGCTTGGCCCTTCAGCTGTTTTGGGACTACAGTTCCCACCATCCCTGACCACTGTTAGCTAGGGATGATGGGAGTTGTAGTAGCCTATTTCTGTGCTTCGTGTCTCTGCCTACCAATGGGATTTAAATGCTTGTTTGTTTAAAATCTTTAATAAAAACACATAATTGAAAAGCTTTGTGTGTAAGCCCAGAGTTTTTAAGAACAGGCACCAGCTGTTTCCCCTCTCTGTGTTCACCCACACATGTGGGTCTGCAGAGGATTAAATATGATTCATATATCATCTTGCTGATCTCCATCAGTGGGGGCTTGTGGAGAGCGGGGGGGGGGGTGCCCTGCTGGCGTCCAGTTCCAGCTATGTTTAAACCTTGGGTTTCTCTGCAGATTTCTGGGGATGGCTTCCCTAGGGACTTTGGAAAAAAGCGAGGAGGAGGAGGAAGAAGGGGTGAACTGTTCAGGCAATGCCCAGACCCAGGATGTTGGTGTTTGTCAGGCTGGTGGTGAGGCTGAACTCCCTGCAGGCTTGCAAGGGCAAAATGCTTGGTGAGTCTCTGCAGAGCTTCTTCCGAGTGCGCTGTCAAGGCCTGCTTGAGCGGAGCTTCCTGCATTGCAGGGACATTATAAAATTAATTTATTAATTTTATAATAAATGATTTTAGAGTGTTGTTTGTGCTGTACAGTGGTGCCCCGCAAGACGAACGCCTCGCAAGATGGAAAACCCGCTAGACGAAAGGGTTTTCCGTTTTGGAGGTGCTTCGCAAAACGAATTTCCCTATGGGCTTGCTTTGCAAGACGAAAATGTCTTGCGAGTTCCTGTGGGGTTTCCCCCCCCCTTTTCCTAAGCCCTAAGCCGCTTATCAGCTGATCCGCTGATAAGCCGCTTATCAGCTGATCCGCTAAAAGCCGCTAGACCGCTAATAGCGCTAATCCGCTAAGCTGTCAATGGGCTTGCTTCGCAAGACGAAAAAACCGCTATACGAAGAGCCTCACGGAACGGATTAATTTCGTCTTGCGAGGCACCACTGTACTTTTGTACTGTTTTATTGTTGTTAGCCGCCCTGAGCCCGGCTTCGGCTGGGGAGGGCGGGATATAAATAAAATTTATTATTATTATTATTCCAACTCTATGATTCTATGATAGTTTGTGTCATCTGCAAACACCGTCACTCGGATAAGGAGGGTTAGACAATTTGCCACTAAAAATGTAACTTATTCTGCTTAACTGTTTAGGACAAGTTATAGACTTGTTGTTTTAAATTGTACCATGAAGAGGGAAGGTATGGATAATTCTGGTGTTGAAGGAGGAGTCTATGAGCAGCCACCACCGAGAAGGCCCTGTCTTGCGTTCCCACCAGGCCTATCTGTGAGGATGTCTTCCCCCAAAGATCTTGAAACCCAGGCAGGCTCATCCGAGGGGAGACGGTCTTTCCGCCCCCTTGGAACAAAGCTGTGGAGGGTTTTATCAGCGGCACTTTGAACTTGTTACGCAAAAATCTAGGTGTGAGGCTGCTCAGTCCCCCAGCTGGTCGGGCAGAGCCTGCGGGTCGCTGCGGAATAAAGGAAGGAGTCCAGCCACCAACCGGAGTAAATAGCTGTAGACCAAGGTTTATTGCACAACAGGCTCAAAGAGGAATATTGAACCCTGAGGATGGGGTGACAAGGACTTTTAAAAGTTTCTATCTTATCCCAGCATACAGTTCATTAATCATCATCACTACATCATTGCTACATCAGAAAAGGGGAGGGTCATACATGATTAACAGGAGGAACGTGTTGGGGCAACAGGCGGAATACAGGATATGCATTGGGAAGTACATTCTAAGCACCTACTACAAAAGGACAATGGAACTTTGGTTTGCTTAGTCTGCCACCTGGGCAAGGCCAGAGGGGTGCCTTTGCCCAGCGATTGACACCTATGAGTACCTTCCTGTGAGCATGTGACCTCCCACTTGAGGGATTATGGCGGGACCAAGTGGCGTCCAAGTCCTTGGCCAATGAAGCAAAATGGCGGTGGAATGAAGGAAACTGGCAAAGGAGTTGATTTTACAGTGGTACCTCAGGTTACATACGCTTCAGGTTACATACGCTTCAGGTTACAGACTCCGCTAACCCAGAAATAGTGCTTCAGGTTAAGAACTTTGCTTCAGGATGAGAACAGAAATTGTGCTCCGGCGGCGCAGCGGCAGCAGGAGGCCCCATTAGCTAAAGTAGTGCTTCAGGTTAAGAACAGTTTCAGGTTAAGAACGGACCTCCAGAACGAAGTAAGTACTTAACCCGAGGTACCACTGTATATGATTGATAAAGCTAGGTAACTTCCCTGAGCTGTCAAGTCAAAAGGATACATTTATGCATAATATTTGTCACATTTAACAACTTTAAAGATGTGCCCCCCCCCCCGTAACTTCCGTAACAAACTGTGGCTGGAAGCAGCCGGGAACGAGGGAGTCCTGAAGGCACACCTGAATGCATGAGCAAGGGCCATAATAAATCTAATTGATGAAGTGCCGCAGCTGCTCTTCTTGCGCCACTTCAGCCAGTAATGAAATGAGCCTCCAGTCAATCTGAAGGCTGGCAATTGGATTTCATCCTGGCAACGGCGTCAGCTGCAGCAGGCAGCTGGCCGTGGGCTTTGCCCCCTGGCCACGGGCAAGGAGCTTTGGGGGCTGGGCTGCCACCCCCGACAGAAGCTGCCCCCTCCCCACAGCTCCATTCGTCAGCCTCAGGTTCGTTCCGGGGGGGGGGGGGTGTCCAAGTATCCGGTTTTGGCCAGTGGGTGGCGGACTTGGCAGAGCTTTGCTGACTCTTCTGCTGCAGAGAGAACAACAGAATAGTCTTGGGTGCCCAAACTCCTCTCTTGGCTGCCTCCTTTCTTCCCTCCTCTGACTGCAAGGCCCAGACAGACAAGCCACTTTGCCCGCCCCTCCCTGGCTCCTCCCGGCCCATAGCGTGCTGTTTGTACAGTGTGGCAACATCTTGCTCTGTGTCGTAAGGTCAGGAGGACAGAAGAAGATATTGCCCAGCAGCCCCCTTTCGGAGGCCAGCCAGGTGCCTCTGGCAAACCAGCCGGCAGGAAGGGAGAGCAACATTTTAAACAGACTATTGTATTTTAATATTCTGTTGGAAGCTGCCCAGAGTGGCTGGGGAAACCCAGCCAGTTGGGCGGGGTATAAATAATAAATTCTTCCTCCTCTTCTTCTTCTTCTTCTTCTTCTTCTTCTTCTTCTGCTTCCAAGAGAGCAGCCTGCTTTCCTCCGGCTTGTTCTTGCTCTTGCTTTGGACAGAGCCGAAGAAACCTCTATTATTATTTGCAACTTCCCTTGCAAGCCTGAGCTCATTCTGAGCTTGAGCCAGCATGACTTCCCCCCTGTATCCTCCTCCTCTCTGATTTCCCCTTTCTTCCATTTCTTATACACGCCCTTCTTAACTCTCAGCTCATCCGTAATCTCCTTTTTCAGCCACACCAGTTTCCTTAGATGCTTCCTACATTTCTTTCTTATTGGTCTTGTCTGCATTTGGGCCTTCTTGAGGCGTTCTCAAAGTAAAGGAAGGATTGAACTCTGATTAATAAGAATACACACAGAGCCTTGAAGCAACAAGACTCTGGGAAGGGTGCGTATAATAATCTCCGCGTCCAGCCCAGGTCGTTTTATTCACAAAAGAGCTTTTTACAGAGTGTTTGTAAGAACCAATCAAATTTCTTCTGAGCATTTCAACAAACCCACTGTGGGGACAAAGTTAAACTACAAACACTACTTAAGCATGCATACTTTTGGTAAACAATCAATACACATGATAAGAAGGGTGGCCAGGATAACAGCGATCATTATCACCTTTATGTGCATCCTGTTTCCTGGCCCTAAGATTAACATCCTAAGATTAACATCTCAAAAAAGCTACATCAAAGAAACTGCCCACTGTCTTTGATGCCCCAGGACGCCTGCCTGTCTAAGTGGGTACGTGACTTGTCAAGCAAGAGAAATGGGCAGTTGAGGAAATGGCCAGAGATGCAGAGGCTTGTGGGATTTGATCAGAAATTATTGTCAATGTATCAAACTCAGTCAACACAATGCTTTCATCGTGGACACAATGGCTTGATGCATACTTTATAATTCCTCATAGTAATCCCACCTGACCCCACACTCTGGATATTTGCACTCCTACATTCAATAAATAAGTCAAGTCAGGCTAACCTGATCTCGTTTTTTGACAGAATTACAAGCCTGGTAGATGAAGGGAACGCAGTGGATGTAGCCTACCTTGATTTCAGCAAGGCATTTGACAAGGTGCCCCATGATATTCTTGTAAAGAAGCTGGTAAAATGCGGTCTTGACTATGCTACCACTCAGTGGATTTGTAACTGGCTGACTGACCGAACCCAAAGGGTGCTCATCAATGGTTCCTCTTCATCCTGGAGAAGAGTGACTAGTGGGGTGCCACAGGGTTCTGTCTTGGGCCCGGTCTTATTCAACATCTTTATCAATGACTTGGATGATGGACTCAAAGGCATCCTGATCAAATTTGCAGATGACACCAAACTGGGAGGCGTGGCTAACACCCCAGAGGACAGGATCACACTTCAAAACGACCTTGACAGATTAGAGAACTGGGCCAAAACAAACAAGATGAATTTTAACAGGGAGAAATGTAAAGTATTGCACTTGGGCAAAAAAAATGAGAGGCACAAATACAAGATGGGTGACACCTGGCTTGAGAGCAGTACATGTGAAAAGGATCTAGGAGTCTTGGTTGACCACAAACTTGACATGAGCCAACAGTGTGACGCGGCAGCTAAAAAAGCCAATGCAATTCTGGGCTGCATCAATAGGAATATAGCATCTAGATCAAGGGAAGTAATAGTGCCACTGTATTCTGTTCTGGTCAGACCTCACCTGGAGTACTGTGTCCAGTTCTGGGCACCACAGTTCAAGAAGGACACTGACAAACTGGAACGTGTCCAGAGGAGGGCAACCAAAATGGTCAAAGGCCTGGAAACGATGCCTTATGAGGAACGGCTAAGGGAGCTGGGCATGTTTAGCCTGGAGAAGAGGAGGTTAAGGGGTGATATGATAGCCATGTTCAAATATATAAAAGGATGTCACATAGAGGAGGGAGAAAGGTTGTTTTCTGCTGCTCCAGAGAAGCGGACACGGAGCAATTGTTTCCTGCTTGGCAGGGGGTTGGACTCGATGGCCCTTGTGGTCTCTTCCAACTCTAGGATTCTATGATTCTATGATTGTATTCTATAATTCAATATTTCTCCTTGGAGAAACTCCATCCATCCTGGACTCACTTCTCTTTGAGTATTTCTCACCATGGAATCTCTCATCCAGGAGCTCTTTAAGCTTTTGGAAATTGGTCTTGAAGTCCCGAGTGTGTCTCCGACTACGCTCAGTTTCCCCTCCTCTCTGTATCCTGAAACCCAGGAGAACACGATCACTTTCCCAGTTCTACTACTTTGTCGATAATTTCCTCCCTGTTGGTGAGGACCAGATCCAAGATCGATGACCCCCTTGTTGCTTCTTCCACCTTCTAGGAAATGAAATTGTCTGCGAAGCAACGAAGGAATTTGTTGGACCTTGCATTACTGGCAGAGTTTGAGTCCCAACAGATATCAGAGAAGTTGAAGTCTCCCATGGCTACCATATCTATCCTTTTTCATAGAATGGATTGGAAATGTTACGGAAAAATCTAGGTGCGAGGCTGCTCAGTCCCCCAGCTGGTTGAGCGGAGCCCGCGGGTCCCTGCGGAATAAAGGAGGAGTCCAGCCCCCAACCGGAGCCAATAGCTGTAGACCAAAGTTTATTGCACAACAGGTTCAAAGAGGAATATTGAACCCCGAGGATGGGGTGACAAGGACTTTTAAAAAGCAAGATGGCGGTGGAATGAAGGAAACTGGCAAAGGAGTTGATTTTATATGATTGATAAAGCTAGGTAACTTCCCTGAGCTGTTAAGTCGAAAGTATACCTTTATGCATAATATTTGTAACATTTAACAACTTTAAAGATGTGCCCCCCCCCCATAATTTTCATAACTGAAGGGATCCCAATGGTCATCCAGTCCACCCCCTGCAATGCAGGAATCTCAACTGAAGCTTCCCCAGCCTCTGCTTAAAAAGGAAGCCGAGTCCACAGCCTCAATCAGCTCTTAAAGTCTTCCTGATGTTTCATCGGAATCTCCTTTACAATGCTACCTTGGTTCTCAAACTTCATCCTTTCCGGAAGTCCATTCCAAAACCAAAGCGTTCCATAACCAAGGCGTGCTTTCCCATAGAAAGGAATGCAAAACCGATTAATCTGTTCCAGACTTTTAAAAACAACCCCTAAGACAGCAATTTAAAATTACTTTTACTATCTAATGAGACTGTTGATCCCTAAAATGAAAGCAATAATTAATGTCATGTACTATAAAATCAATAAGACAGTATTGTAGATGATAAAAAATAAAATTAACTCTTTCTTACCTGCACTGATGATAGTCATTGTTTGGATGGGGGGCTTTGATCCATTTCTGCAGCCACACAATCAATCAATCAATCAATCAATCATAAAACCAAAAACAAGCCACAATCACAAGAATGAAAAAGCCACACAAACAAAAACGCAAAAAATAGCAGAAACTAAAGCACCAAATATCACCTCAGAACACTGCAATCAGAAATGGAAGGCTTTAATCACAAGGGGGGGGACGACTTGAATTTGCCACGCAAGGGGAAAATGAGAGGGGGAAAAACTTTCTTACTATGTGGGGGACTCAGATTTGCTGCGCAACAGTAAAAACGGAAGCTCAGGAGCATGTTTGGCTTCCGGGGCAAAGTTTGAAAACCAGAACACCTACTTCTGGGTTTGCAGCATTCAGGTTCTGAGTTGTTCAGGAACTAAGCTGTTCGAAAACCGAGGTACCACTGTACTGTAATTTGAACTGTACTGTAATTTGTTTCAAGTCTTCCCCTCTGGAGCAGGAGGAACAAGCTTCCTCCCCCTTCCCTTTGGTGTTTGGTAATCTGCGTCATCTGGCTTGGCAGTCTATAGCAGACACCCACAGGATAAGGTCTTGTAAGGTCTTCTGGTTTCACCCATATACTCCCAATGTGGTTTCCATGCTCCACTTCATGGATTTCTTCACAAGCATCCTCATCATTTACCTATGATGCTACTCCTCCCAGGATCCTGTTGGAGCAGATTGAAACACTCCCTTTCCACATTCCAGTCTTGACTCTCATGCCACCAGGTTTGGGTAATGCCAACTAGGCCGTATTTGCCACCCTGTGCCAAAATCCAGCATCGCCCGAGCTCTGCGAGTGCGGCATTCTCCCAACTAAAGTGCGGAGTGTTTGAGGACTGGGATATTGGCAGGGAAACCAAAATGCTTGTTTACAAAGCTATTGTACTATCAACCTTACTGTATGCTTGTAAAACATGGACCACTTAGAGCCGCCATCTCCAACTCCTCCAAAGATTCCATCTGAAAAATTTGACACATCACTTGGGAAGACAGGCAAACTAATATCAGTGTACTGGAAGAAGCAAAGATCACCAGTGTTGAAGCAATGATTCTTTTTATTCATTTTACATAGAATCACATTGCATCACAGCATCTCCTCATATCAAATCTCTTTGGCTCTACTGAGCCTTACGACTTCCCTCCCTCCTAATGGTTTACAAACTTAAATTTTGTCTCTTTGCATTTCCCTTCCTTTCCTGTTCTTGGTATATCATTGCCTAAATTATGACATTATTCATCCTGAATAGGTAGCAATTTCCTCTTACAGTTCTTCAGATAACCCTGCTAGTGATGTTAATTGTTTACCGTTGTCCTTCAAATATAAATTTATTCCAGTCTTTGGTCTTTGGTCTTGCTGCTTCCGGATTCTTCCCACCAGTTTTGCCAGTTCTGCAAAGTCCACCATCTTCCTCTGCCCCTCTTCTTTTGTTCTACCTCTCTTTTAAATCAGAACCAGTGAAGGCAGTGAAGGTCCTGTGTGAGTGTCTGGAGGCGGTTGGAGGATGGATGGCGGCTAACAGATTGAGGTTGAATCCTGACAAGACAGAAGTACTGTTTTTGGGGGACAGGAGGCGGGCAGGTGTGGAGGATTCCCTGGTCCTGAATGGGGTAACTGTGCCCCTGAAGGACCAGGTGCGCAGCCTGGGAGTCATTTTGGACTCACAGCTGTCCATGGAGGCACAGGTCAAATCTGTGTCCAGGGCAGCTGTCTACCAGCTCCATCTGGTACGTAGGCTGAGACCCTACCTGCCTGCGGACTGTCTCGCCAGAGTGGTGCATGCTCTGGTTATCTCCCGCTTGGACTACTGCAATGCACTCTACGTGGGGCTACCTTTGAAGGTGACTCGGAAACTACAACTAATCCAGAATGCGGCAGCTAGACTGGTGACTGGGGGCGGCCGCTGAGACCATATAACACCGGTCTTGAAAGGCCTACATTGGCTCCCAGTACGTTTCCGAGCACAATTCAAAGTGTTGGTGCTGACCTTTAAAGCCCTAAACGGCCTCAAAGGCCCAGTATACCTGAAGGAGCGTCTCCATCCCCATTGCTGAGGTCCAGCTCCGAGGGCCTTCTGGCAGTTCCCTCACTGCGAGAGGCCAAGTTACAGGGAACCAGGCAGAGGGCCTTCTCGGTGGTGGCACCCGCCCTGTGGAATGCCCTCCCATCAGATGTCAAAGCGATAAACAACTACCTGACATTCAGAAGACATCTTAAGGCAGCCCTGTTCAGGGAAGTTTTTAACGTGTGATATTTTACTGTATTTTTGGTTTCTATGGAAGCCCCCCAGAGTGGCTGGGGAGGCCCAGCCAGATGGGCGGGGTATAAATAATAAATTATTATTATTATTATTATTATTATTATTATTCGTACTTCTTGTTGTTTCCATTTTGGGGCTAATAAAATTCTTGTCATTGCATACAAAGACAGTTATTTGTCTTGTCTCCGTATCTCTTTATGTACTATACCCAGTAAAAAGGCTTCTGGTTTTTTTTTAAACAAAAGTGTTTTTAAACATTTTCTTTAACTCATTATATATCATCTCCCAGAAAGCTTTTACCTCTTTACATGTCCACCACTTATGGTAAAAAGTACCCTCCTTTTCTTGGTGTTTTATTGTGTTTTTAGTATTTGGCTGGGAACAGCCCAGAGTGGCTGGGGAAACCCAGCCAGGTGGGCGGGGTATAAATATATTATTATTATTATTATTATTATTATTATTATTATTATTATTACTATTATTATTATTACTATTATTATTATTACTATTATTACCTGCTGGATTTCTTCTTGCAGAGCACCAGTCCTGCCTGAGTGTAATGGTGGAAGGGGTTGTACTGGACCTGATCCCAGGGGGGCACTAAAGCAAGATACAGTACAGTGGTACCTCGGGTTACATACGCTTCAGGTTACATACTGAAATATACTCAGAGTCGAGAGTGGATGTCATGCTCTTTATTCAGCTCATAGTGGTGAGGAGGAATGAAAGTCCCCTCAAAATATCTGCTTTATATTCATTATTTACTCAATGGGCTGCACGTGATTGGCTAATTCCGGAATTCTCCTGTAGGCCAATCAGGTTGTGGATTCACTTCCATCTGGAGCTGGATTGGGTGGCTCCTGCAGACCAATCATACTGCTGCATTGTTCTAGGACCAATCAGACTGCTGCATTCTGAATCCTATTGTTCTGGGACCAATCAGACTGCTGCATTCTGAATCCTATTGTTCTGGGACCAATCAGACTGCTGCATTCTGAATCCTATTGTTCTGGGACCAATCAGACTGCTGCATTTTGGATCCTATTCAACTCAGTACATAACACATACGCTTCAGGTTACAGACTCCGCTAACCCAGAAATAGTACCTCGGGTTAAGAACTTTGCTTCAGGATGAGAACAGAAATCGTGCTCCGGCGGCACAGCAGCAGCAGCAGCAGGAGGAGGCCCCATTAGCTAAAGTGGTGCTTCAGGTTAAGAACAGTTCCAGGTTAAGAACGGACCTCCGGAACGAATTAAGAACTTAACCTGAGGTACCACTGTAGTAATATCTTCTCTTCTGTGGTCTCCTCTGTTGTGCAGCCTTCCTCTGGGCCCCATCCTGCTCTCTTGTAGTGCTAGCCACCATGGAGTAGGCTTGGATCAGGCCTGGGCTCCACCACGTGTCCTTGCACCTCCGCTTCTATCCTACTTCTCCTCCTCAGCTGCACGGCAAAATTGGGGCTCCCCTCTTTTTTCTCCTTCCTCTTTCTCTCTCTTCCTTCTCCTTCTCCTCTCCTCCTTCTCCTTGCGTCGGCTCCAGGCTTTTCCTGGCCCCGGAGTGCTGCTGGGACGTTGGCCAGATGGCCAGGTGCTCTCATTCCCGGCTCGATTTGGGTCACGGGGGGCCGCAGTTCCCCCAGTTGACCCACTGGGCGTCCCCGGTTCCCCCATGGCAGTGGCAGTCTCAGCAGCCCGGAGCCAGCTTGGTAGCGCAGTTGGCTCTGGCTGACTTCAGGAGCTGCTCACTGCCGTGGCTCCCGCCATTTTGCCTCACTGGAAGTCCCTATATGATGTGTCTTGTGCTGTTGAACCAATCACACAACATTCATTCCCTACTAATAAATCTACAACACTTAAAATATAAATCCGGGGACATTAAATGAAATCCGGGGACATTCCGGGGATGGATTTTGTCCGGGGACAGGTTTGTAAATCTGGGGAGTGTCCCCGGGAAATGGGGACGTCTGGTAACCATACTCTACCACCTTAAAATAATCTCCGCTGGGCTTGTTGTGCTGTGTTGCTGCTCCTGTTGCCTTTTGTGGGCGAGTGTTTCTGTGTGGTGTTTTAATTCCTTTTAATTGGGTTTTGAAATTTTGGTAAGCTGCCCTGGGGTTTTTATTGAAGGAGTGGGTGTTATATAATCCCCCAAATAAATAACATAATAGATGAGGACTTCCTTAAAAAAACAAACAAGGCTGAGGCTCTTTTGAAATGAGTTTATGATTCATTTCATGCACCGAAGCGGATCCTTATCTCGACACAGATAGGTAGCCGTGTTGGTCTGCCATAGTCAAAACAAAACAAATTCCTTCCAGTAGCACCTTAAAGACCAACTAAGTCAGTTCTTGGTATGAGCTTTCGTGTGCATGCACACTTCTTCAGATACCTTATCTCGACGTGAGGGAAGTTTGCAAACTGATATTGGGCATGGAGGAAATAGAGAAAGAAAAGTCCCGCCCCCCCTCTTTCTCTCATAATGCTAGAAGCGAGGGGCATTCAATGGGACAGTTAAAAGGAAGTCCCTCTTAGTTAGACTGTGGAACTCCCTGCCACATGGGGCAGTTTTAAAAGAAGATTAGTTAGATTCATGGAGGAGGAGGAGGCTCTGTGTGGCCTCAGTGAGGGCAAACCAGCAAAGGGACTCCCTCTTGCCACCCCCCCGGCCTCATGCAGGGGGGAGCAATTTCTTTTTTAAAAATAAATATTTTCTTAATTTCCAAATGTAACAGAAATAAAACAATATCAATACAAATTCAATATCTCACAAAAAAAATGAATCCCCCCCAGTCCCTTCCTTGGTTCCAATGTTTATCAACATACCGCATGTCCAATGTAGAATAAAAACCATTAAAATTACTTATTTTCCATTCACAATATAATTACTAGTAGTCCTAGAACCTGCCAATGTATTAACCTGTGTACATTGCATTTGTATATATGCACTAAAGTCCTTCCATTCTTCCTTAAATTCGCTGTCATCTCTTTCTCTTAGTTTCATGGTCATTTTCGCCATTTCAGCATATTCCACCAGGGGGGAGCAATCTCATTTGTTCCAGGGGGGCTGCAGAACTTTGGGTTAGTTTAATTTAGCTTCGACAAGAACTTGAATTGTTCTTTAATTGGATTTTAAATGGTTTTAAAAAAATGTTTGCCCCCCTCCTCCAAACATTTTTTTTTTTAAAAATGAACTCAAAGCAAGAAAATAGGTTTGCCATTTGGGGTGGGGGCAGCACTGGAAGAAAGGCATGTCGGCCACCCCCACCCCCATGTGGGGGCCCGTCTCTCGGCTTTGCCCTGACACTTTGCTTCCCGCACGATGCCTTTTTTAAAAAAATAAACTTTATTTCATTTTCAAAACTGACAAAGAAAGAGTAAAAAGAATAAATTGATCCTCAACTACATATTCTAATATGTTAATAAATATTACAAAGCACATAATAGAACCGTTGAAAGATCCAAAATAACATTTAAAAAAACAAAGAAAAAACAAAACAAAACGACAAAAACTAAAAAATACAAAAAACTAAATTACTTTTCAAAGACAAGCGATATTTAGGAAGTTCAAACCAAGACTTGGATATTCTTTACACATAGTCCTTCATACTGGTTTGAGTACCTTAGGAATTTATTGACTTCTCTCTACGGTTTCAACTTCATTACTCCCATTCGATAATCTGTGGCGGAGGTTTTTCCACCGAGCTGGGGTTGTGGGGCTGGGATTCCTGCCTTGCCGCGGGCTGGGCTGGATGGCCTCTGGGGCTCCCGGCTCTGCGGTTCCCTGCTGCCTTTGCAGCGGCTGCGCTTGGCAGGAGCCGGCTGGTTAATCAGACGGAAAAGCTTTGATCCCCGAGAGGGTTTTATGGAGAGAGATCACAAGAGGCCAGCGGGTTATTACAGGAAATCAGAGCCAAATGCATCTTGCCGGCAAACATCCTCCGGCCGCTTCGCTCCCCTCGCCGGTCGGCAAATTAACTTGTCCAGGAGCGAAGGTCACGTCTCTGGCGGGCCTGGCTCTCCACGCGCAAAGCGGAACGTGGCAAAAGGACAGCGAAAGGCACAGGGGCCCCGATCCTGGGGGGGTGGGGGTGGGGGGCTGCCAACCGCTCCGATGGCCTTGATCCGACAGCCTGATCTGCTGCCAAGAAACCGTAAGGAGAAGCTTCACATTGAGAGTTTTTCTTAACAAATAATAACCGCATTTTAAACCGTTTCTCTCTTTTTTTGGAAAATAATATTTATTAGTTTCCCAACAATTTAAACACTACAGACATAGATTAAAAACAAACAAACAAACAAATACAATACAATACAATACAAAAACACTACAACAAACAATACAATACAATACAAAAACACTACATAACACAAACACATTAAATTAGCAGTTTAAAACACATCAAACAATTTCAATATCTTGTCTTTCATTCACTTATTTCCACGACCTCCTCACACCTCCCTTTTTGTATTCCACTTCTGTTAATTGTTTCAGCAATTCCTTTCCATCTTCCTCTGTTTTCTATCCTATAATTATCTTAACACATTCTAACCTTATTTTTTCCTTTAATACTCTATTAATCTGTTTATATTTGGTTCCTTATAACATTTCTACTGAAGCCATATAATTTCATTCTAACATTTTTCTAACATTCATTAATTTTACAGTATTTCTGTAAATAGTCTTTAAACTTTTTCCAGTCTTCTTCCACCAACTCTTCTCCCTGGTCTCGGATTCTGCCAGTCATTTCCGCCAGTTCCATATAGTCCATCAACTTCATCTGCCATTCTTCCCGGGTGGGTAAATCTTGTGTCTTCCAATACTTCGCAATGAGTATTCTTGCTGCTGTTGTTGCATACATAAAAAATGTTCTATCCTTCTTTGGCACCAATTGGCCAACAATGCCCAAGAGAAAGGCCTCTGGTTTCTTAGGGAAGGTATATTTAAATACCTTATTCATTTCATTATAAATCATCTCCCAGAATGTCTTAATCCTTGGGCATGTCCACCAAAGGTGAAAGAATGTACCTTCAGTCTCATTACATTTCCAACATTTATTGTCGGGCAAATAGTAAATTTTTGCAAGCTTGACTCAATTTAACCAAATCAGTCCCTTATAAATGAGTCCCGCTCTGTTCTTCCTCGGTCAGACCACACCTGGGATACTGTGCCCAGTTCTGGATGCCGCAATTTAAGAATGATACTTATTGACAAGCTGGAAGGTGTGCGGAGGAGGGCGGCCAAGATGATCCAGAGTCTGGAAACAATGCCTGATGAGGAACGGTTGAAGGAGTTGGGTATGTTTAGCCTGGAGAAGAGGAGACTGAGAGGAGATACGGGAGCCGTCTTCAAATATCTTAAAAGCTAGTGTTTAATGTCTGGACAAAATATAAAGACTTATTGGAAAATAAAACTCCAAGGTGGCTTTCACCTCTGGAGGCTAAGGCCCGAAAAAGACCCAATATGGAGGCCAAATGGCCAAAATATTGGGAAATATTAGAAAAAGATGGAGACAATTGGAAATTGCAGAGTTTGGAGAAAATGAAGGATAAGGTGCGAGACTGGTTACATTATGCTCAGATTAAAGAAGTTTTTAAAAATGACAAAAAGTTAGGGTTCCAGGTGGAGAAATCGAAGTTAGAAACAGAATTGTTAGAACCAAAGACCAAGGTACTATCTAGAATGTATAACTTGCTGTTAAAATGGAATACACAAGACGAAATGGTTAAATCGGCTATGATAAAATGGGCACAGGACATTGGGCATAACATTATGTTTGAGGACTGGGAAAGGTTGTGGACCACTGGGCTGAACTTCACCGCATGTAATGCTCTGAAGGAAAATGTAATGAAAATGATATATAGATGGTACATGACCCCAGTTAAACTTGCCAAAATATACCATTCGTCTGATAATAAATGTTGGAAATGTAAAGAAAATGAAGGAACATTCTTTCACCTCTGGTGGACATGCCCTAGGGTGAAGGTCTTCTGGGAAATGATATATAATGAGCTGAAAAAGGTATTTAAGTATACCTTCACTAAGAAACCAGAGGCCTTCCTTCTGGGTATTGTCGGCCAGAAGGTGCTAAAGAAGGACCGAACATTTTTTATGTATGCAACAACGGCAGCAAGGATTCTCATCGCAAAAAACTGGAAAACTCAAGATCTACCCACACTGGAAGTGTGGCAGATGCAGCTGATGGACTATATGCAACTGGCCGAGATGACCGGCAGAATCCGTGATCTGGGAGAAGAGAAGATGGAGGAAGACTGGGAGAAATTCAAGATGTATCTACAAAAACATTGTAATTTGGTTGAATCTTAAGAAGGATGCTAGATTATAAAAAAATGGCCACCACTAAATTAGATTTAAATTTGATGATAAGTGAGACTAAAGAAAATATAAAATTTTTTGGAAGAAGTGCTAGATTATATTTGAATGAGTGGACATGAGATTGTAAACAAGTTGATAATTTGTTTGGAAAAAACTTTTAACGATGTAAATGGGAGCGGGAGACGTGAGGGAGTCCAAAGAAGTGATGAAATTATGTCTGTGATAGAAGTAAGATTGTTTATTATTTGTGCATTTATATTTAAAAACTTTAATAAATATTTATTAAAACAACAACAACAAATATCTTAAAAGCTGTCACAAGGAAGAGGGAACAAGCTTGTTTTCTCCAGCTCTGGAGGGTAGGACTCGAACCCATGGCTTTAAGTTGCAAGAAAGGAGATTCCAACTGAACATGGGGGAGACCTTTCTGACAGGAAGAGCCAGACTTCTTTGAGGTGCCAGCCTAGAGTAGTAGGATCATAGAATTGGAAGGGACCCCAGGGGCATGGGTGTATCTGGGGGGTAGCTCCCCCCCATCAAGTAAATAAATATAAATAGTTAACTAGCTGACCAATTGTATCACACTGTATCACAAATAATAGTAATAATAAATAAATAAATAAATAAATAAATAAATAAATAAATAAATAAATAAATTATACCCCACCCATCTGGCTGGATCTCCCCAGCCACTCTGGGCAGCTTCCAACAGAATTAAAAGCACAATAAAACTTCAAACATTAAAAACTTCCCTAAACAGGGCTGCCTTCAGATGTCTTCTAAAAGTCATATACCATAGATTCTGGCGTATAAGACGACTTTTTAACCCTGGAAAAGAGGTTAAAAAGTCGGGGGTCGTCTTATACACCGGGTGTGGGCGGCGCGGAGTGGAGCCTGTCCCTGCTGCTGCTGCTGCTATGGCAGCTCCGAAGCAGCAGCTATGGGCGGCGGGCTCTGCTCCGTGCCAGGCGGCTTTCTCCTGGCAGCTGCCAATTTGGGGGGTCGTCTAATATGCCCAGTCGCCTAATACACCGGAATCTACGGTAGTTGTTTATTTCCTTGACATGTGATGGGAGGGCGTTCCACAGAGCGGGTGCCACCACCGAGAAGGCCCTCTGCCTGGTTCCCTGTAACCTCACTTCTCGCAGGGAGGGAACCCACAGAAGGCCCTCGGAGCTGGACCTCAGCGTCCGGGTAGAACGATGGGGGTGGAGACGCTCCTTCAGATATACTGGACCGAGGCAGTTTAGGGCTTTCAAGTTCAGCACCAACACTTTGAATTGTGCTCGGAAACGCACTGGGAGCCAGTGTAGGTCTTTCAGGTTATGTGGTCTTGGCGGCCGCTCCCAGTCCCCAGTCTAGCTGCCGCATTCTGGATTAGTTGTAGTTTCCAGGTCACCTTCAAAGGTAGCCCCACGTAGAGAGCATGGCAGTAGTCCAAGCGGGAGATAACCAGAGCATGCAGCACTCTGCTGAGAGTCTGCGTGCAGGGAGGGTCTCATCCTGCGGACCAGATAACTCGGTTCTTCCCCCTCTTAAAATAAATCCTGGCTATGCCAGTGTCAAGGGGTCCTCTATTCCAGCCCCTGCAGTGCAGGAATTTCAGCATCCCTGACTGACGGCCCTCCACCCTCTGCTTAGAGACCTTCAAAGCAGGAGAGGCTGCCACACCTGAGCTCCACTCTTAGCGCATGATGCGCCAGCCCTGAGGTGCGGGGGGAGAAAGGGGCAGAGCAGTGGGGAGCAAGGGGTCTTGGCGGAAAAGCTTTGTGCATCTACATCCAGTCCTGCCCCTTTCGGAACTCATTTCTGTGGGCTTTTCCTTTTGTATATCTACCAAATACAGTGGTACCTCGGGTTAAGTACTTAATTCATTCCGGAAGTCCGTTCTTAACCTCAAACTGTTCTTAACCTGAAGCACCACTTTAGCTAATGGGGCCTCCTGCTGCTGCCGCGCCACCGGAGCACGATTTCCGTTCTCATCCTGAATCAAAGTTCTTAACCCGAGGTAATATTTCTGGGTTAGCGGAGTCTGTAACCTGAAGCGGCTGTAACCTGAAGTGGCTTTAACCTGAGGTACCACTGTAATAAAATAAAATAAAATAAAATAAAATAGGGATGGATGGTGTTTCTCAGGGCATTGGGGGGCACATGCGATGTTCCCCGTTGGTGCCCTGGTAGCGGCACTTTCCCTTCTTCTGGCTGGGAATGCTGGGGGGGGGGGCACAAAAATTGTGGGTGCCGAGGAGGGAGAAATGTCCCTGTATTCTTCTGAGGAGCATCCGAGGGTTTGGCTGGCGAATGTTGTGTGTGCAGCTGGGAAAAGAACAAATCAATACCAGCAGCTCTGTTGACGAGAGAGCAAGGCTGGTTGGTACATGCAGATGAGGCCATGCATATTCATCAGGAGCCTCGTCTGTCTGGACGCCTTCCTACAGGTTGCTTTTGGGGGGGGGGGATGCCATCAGGACCCACCGAGCGGAGTGAGCAGGAGGGCAGCCAGCTGTCTGTGGAGAAGGGACTCTGAACCCACCCAGAGTCTGCCCCTTTGGCCTGAACCAAGATGTCTCCTCCCACGCAGCTCCAAAGTTTAAGGAATCTTCTTTGTCACGCCATCCCCCACAATTTTCATTTTTTTTTTTTTAAATAATTTTTATTGATTTTACAACATAAACAAAAAACAAATAAACATAACACGACTTCCCCAAACCTCCCCTTCACTGCATCCATATTTTAAAATTTTTAGCAATTCTTCATCCCATTTTTATATTTAATTCTCTTTAAAGAAAAAATTCTATTTTATAAATTTCAATTTATAGCTGTAATTCTTTATATCCAATCCCTTGACATCTTAACATTCCGAAATTTTACAACAATTTTTAAGATAGATTTTAAATTTTTTCCAGTCCTCCTCCACTGTCTCTTTCCTCTGGTCACGGATTCTGCCGGTCATCTCTGCCAGTCCCATAAATTCAGTCACCTTGGTCTGCCATTCTTCCAGAGTAGGTAATTCTTTAGTCTTCCAATACTTCGCCAAAAGGATTCTTGCTGCTGTTGTTGCATACATAAAAAAGGTCCTATCTTTCTTTGGTACCAATTGGCCGACCATGCCCAGGAGAAAAGCCTCCGGTTTCTTTACAAATGTCCACTTAAGGATTTTCTTAATTTCATTATAGATCATTTCCCAGTAGGCCTTAATCTTTGGGCAGGTCCACCAAAGGTGATAAAAAGTTCCTTCACATTCATTACACTTCCAACAATTGTTATTGGGCAAATGATATATCTTTGCAAGCTTGACTGGGGTCATGTACCACCTATAGATCATTTTCATTATGTTCTCTTTCAGGGCACTGCATGCCGTAAATTTAATACCTGTGGTCCATAACTGCTCCCAGTCAGCAAACATAATATCATGACCAATATCCTGTGCCCACTTAATCATGGCTGATTTAACCGTTTCATCCTGTGTATTCCATTTTAGCAGCAGATTATACATTCTAGACAAATTCTTAGTATTGGGTTCTAGCAATTCTGTTTCTAACTTTGACCTCTCCTTCTGAAATCCTAGTTTTCTGTCCTGTTTAAAAGTTTCATTGATCTGGAAATAATGTAACCAATCTCGGACTTTAGGTTTCAATTTCTCAAAACTCTGTAGTTTCAACTTTTCACCATCATATTCTATAATTTCACAATATTTTGGCCAATCTGTATCCATGTTCAGTCTTTTTACCGCCTTGGCTTCCATTGGTGACAACCACCTGGGGGTTTTACTTTCAAGCAAATCTTTATATCGATTCCATACATTATACAATGCTTTCCTGACAATATGGTTTTTAAAGTTTCTATGTACCTTTACCTTATCATACCATAAATATGCATGCCAACCAAAACTGTTATCATAACCTTCCAGGTCCAGAATGTCTGTATTCTCGAGAAGTAGCCATGGTTTCAGCCAGCAAAAAGCTGCTGCTTCATAATAAAGTTTTAAGTCCGGCAGGGCAAAGCCCCCTCTATCCTTTGCATCAGTCAAAATCTTAAATTTTATTCTGGGTTTTTTGCCCTGCCAGACAAATTTAGATATGTCTTTCTGCCACTTCTTGAAACAGTCCATCTTATCTAGAATTTGCAATGTCTGGAACAGAAACAACAATCTCGGCAATACATTCATCTTGATAACAGCAATTCGGCCTAACAAGGAAAGTTTCAATCTTGACCATATATCGAAATCTTTCTTCACTTCAGCCCAGCATTTCTCATAATTGTCTTTAAATAGGTTCACATTCTTAGATGTTAAATTCACCCCCAGATATTTTACCTTTTTAGTAATTTCCAAACCAGTTTCTCTTTGAAAACTATCTTTTTCCCCCACCGTAAGATTTTTTTCCAGCACCTTTGTCTTATGTTTATTTAGTTTAAATCCTGCTACCTGACCAAATATTTCAATAAGTTCCAGAACTCTTTTTGTACTGGTTTCCCCCCACAATTTTCAAGAGTCACACAGGCTTTCAAAAAAAGTGTTTCTCATGCAATTAAGATGCTTCGTCCTATGAATAGGAAATGCGGCGTGGAGATTCCACCTGGTGAGGAGTTAGAACAGATTAAATACAGTGGTCCCTTGGTTCTCAAACTTAATCCATTCCGGAAATCCTTTCCAAAACCAAAGCGTTCCAAAACCAAGGTGCACTTTTTCATAGAAAGGAATGCAAAACAGATCAATCCGTTCCAGACTTCTAAAAACAACCCCTCAAAACAAAAATGCAAAATAAATAGCAAAAACTGAAGCACCAAACTTAATCCGTTCCAGAAGCCCGTTTGACTTCTGAGATGTTTAGAAACCAAGGCGCAGCTTCTGGTTAGTGCAGGTGCCCTGGAAACAATAGCTGACAGCTGGGTTTTTGACGTTTGAGAACCAAGGTACCACTGTATTTCTTTTGAGGACCTGCATGAGAAGGGGCTCCTTACAGCCTCTGGATCTGACCAATGGGGGGGGGTCCTTCTAGGCCCAAGATCCAGTGTGTGGCCTAGTGGTTAGAGTTTTGGACCAGGACCGGGGAGAGACCTTATCTCAGATTTCTACTTGGCCCTGAAGCTCCCTGGTGACTGAGCCAGACGCTGCCACTCAGGAAGAATAAATGAGGCTGGACGGAGCCCTGTCTGGAACCTGGTGCTCGGGGGGGGGGGGGGAATTGCACGCCGGAAAGAAAGAAATCGGCATCGTGCAGCACTAAGAGGCAGGAGAGATTCCTCTGGGGAGCCTGGAAGCAGGACACAAGTGGGAAGCCCCCTCCCTCTCCCCACCACAGGCCGATGGCTCTCCAAGGCAAAGACAGGCTCCAAAAGCAGCAGTCGCCCCAGGAGCCGAAGTCGAGGCTCCCACTGCTGGACAGCCAAAGAAGAAGAAGAAGAAGAAGAAGAAGAACCACAAATGGCTTTTAATGCATTCAGATGGGGAGACCAGGGAGGGTCAAAGCTCTGCTAAAAGAAGAAAAGGAGATGGTGGAGAAACTGAACGAATTGCCGTATTTTTCGCTCCATAAAATGCACTTTTCCCCTCTTAAAATCTATGGGGAAATGTCTGTGCGTCTTATGGAGCGAGTGTGTGGTCCCTGGGGCTGGGGAACCCGGACTTCCCCTGCCAGCCCCACAAACTCAGGGAGCAGCTCCCTGAGCTGCTTTTTGGGGCTGGGGGGGGGGGGACCCAGGCTTCCCCCGCCAGCCCTGACAAGCTCCTGAGCAGCTCTGGGGTAGCCCACGAAGCCTCCGCAGAGCAGCGGGGAGCCTTCATCCCGCTGCCCTGGGGAGGCCTCGTGCGGCTATCCCTGGCTTTTGCGGGAGGTGGGGGAAGGGACAGAGCGAGGCTCTCTCACTTCCCCCACCTCCCGCAAAAGCCCCCAAGAGCCACGCTCCCTTTAAAGAGCCGCGCAGAGCGTGTGTGTGGCTCTTGGGGGCTTTTGCGGGAGGTGGGGGAAGTGAGAGGGCAGCTCCTCCTCGGGGAAAAGCCTGCAAGCGCCGCACACACGCTCCACGCAGCTCATGAAAGGGAGTTCTGAGCAGAGCCGGGATGCATGCAGGCTCTGCTCAGCGCTCCCTTTAAAGAATTTCTTTTTTCTTGAATTCCACCCCCCCCCAAAGTAGGTGCGCCTTATGGAGCGAAAATACGGTATTTGCTGGGGGACTGAATTAAAAGCTTTTGGGCAGCCCCAAAACACTATGTCTACGGGGCCTTCTTTGAGAGACAGAGTGGCCCCCCTCTCCTTCTCCTCCCTGGAGAGTTTGGGTGCAGCTACACACAGGAAAAACACACACGCTACAAATAAGTCAGAAATTAAATGGTTATAACAAAAGGGGTGGGGAACGCTATGTAAAAAAAAAATCACATAGAAAATTTTCTTTGCTCTCTGTCGCCATCTGGTGTTGCATATTTATAACAAACCCAAAGCATTATTTTTTTCACTAATGTCACTGAGTCCTTTGCCCCAGAGTGACCAGCTGTGTCTCCCTGTTTCTCTCCCTCCCACCCTGTGCATTTGACCGGCAGGAGCTGCCCTCCTCTGTCCATCTTCCTGGGATGTTTCCATCCAGCAGTGGGGCTGACTGCTCAGCAAACATATTGTGACAGGTTTGGGGGCCAGAGTCTGTGGGTGCAGGTCAGCCACAAATCCTGGAAGTGGTAGAAGTTGGGATTCATCGAGGTTTTGGTTAAAGCCTGCCCAACATGGAAGCCCCAGGATTTAGCTAAGGAGCCAGAAGAGCTCCAGGGGGGAGAGGAGCTGCCTTGTGTGCAGAAGGTCTCAGGAGAGCAGCTGCTGCCCGTCTGTGTAGACAGTACTGAGCTAGATGGACCGAGGGCCTGTCTCCATCCCAGGCCTCTTCCTCTGTCCCTCTGTACTTGAAGGGCAACAGGCCTGGCTCCCCCAGCACAGGAGAGGACTTGGCCCCCTCTCCTCCTCCTCCTCCTCCTCCTCCTCCTCCTCCTCCTTTCTTCCTCCGCTGCTGCTGCTGTTGTTCTCCTCTCTTCATTTCCTTTCCCACCCGTCAGTGCTGACGTCTGATCCGGAGAGGTTGGTGTGACACTGACCCCAGCTGCCTTCCTTCCCCGCTTGCTGCCGGCTCTTCTCATTCCGCCGTCCGTCCGCTGTTTATTGAAAAAGACACATTCGGCAGATTAGATGAAATTCCTCCCCAGATTCTGTGCTTTGGAAAGGCTCAAGTTTTGTTCCAGGGCAGAAGGGGCCCTTTGTGTGCCTGAGTGGCCTTGCTAATGAGTTGGCGGGGTGGGGGGGACATCGTGACCCACAGGTGAGGGTGCAGGTGCCCCCCTCCTCCTGTTTTTCTGCCTCTGGACCTTATTTAGAGCAAAGCTTTGCTGTGGCAATAGATTCTGCCTTTTCTTTTCAAAAGCATTTTTATTGCAAATAGCAGTGAAATAGCAAAGAGAACTTCAGGAGATAGATGTGGAACTGAACGAAGCCCGGGCTGGCGTGGGAGGCCACGTTCGCCGGAAGAAATGATAAAAGCGGGTTATCTGAATAGTTGCAGGAAGATACAGAAATGAGGCAGGCAAGAAGTGTGTGCTGCGCACGACTTTCAAGATGTTCAGAAACGTAAAGCAATAACTGAAGCCCATTGGCAACACAATGAGCACCAAAAATAAAAAGGCTCCACATTGCATCAAGAAATGGATGTTTACGGATCAGGTTTCCGATGACTCAGCCTCCCCTGAGTTCTGCCAGAGATCCGCGTTGCACGATTAGATTTGGCACTGCAAGCTGGGACCATGTGCTGTGGGATCTGCTGTGGGATCTCCCCTTCCTCTGACAAGCAAAATCAGACCTGACAGAACCAGTGAGAGGCAGCGGTGGTGTAGTGGTTAGAGGAAGAGACCAGTGTTCAAGTCCCCCACCTGACCATGAAGCTGCCTGGGCATGACCTCAGGAGCCACACGCTCACTGCCCCTCGGCCCTAACCTACCTCACAGGGTTGTTGTGGGGATCGAATGGGGGGGGGGGAGCACCACCTGAAGCTCCTCGGTGGAAAAAGCGGGATATAAATGCAAAAGATAAAAAATAAGTATTGTGACGGGACGGAAGGCTGCTAGCCAGGTTTTCTCAGCCCTGCAAGCAGAGTCAGAGGCAGCACTGCATCTGAATACTGCATCTGAAACTTCATCCATTCCGGAAGTCCGTTCCAAAACCAAAGCGTTCCAAAACCAAGGCACACTTTCCCATAGAAAAGAATGCAAAACAGGCCAAAATATTGGGAAATACTGGAACAATAAGGAGATAAATTGAAATTGCAGAGTTTTGAGAAATTAAAAGATAAAGTGTGAGATTGGCTTCATTATTATCAAATAAGAGAGACCTACAATTTAGATTAAAAAATTGGCTTCCAGGTGGAAAAATCAAAATTGGAAACAGAACTGTTAGACCCCAAAACTAAGATACTTTCAAGAATGTATAACTTGCTGGTAAAATGGAATACTCAGGATGAAACGGTCAAGTCAGCTATGATTAAATGGGCACAAGATATTGGTCATAATATTATGTTTGCTGACTGGGAACAGTTGTGGACCACCGTTATGAAATGCCTTAAGAGAGAATATTATGAAAATGATGTACAGGTGGTACATGACACCAGTCAAGCTTGCAAAAATATATCATTTGCCTGATAACAAATGTTGGAAATGTAAAGAGACTGAAGGTACATTCTTTCACCTTTGGTGGACATGCCTAAGGATTAAGACTTTCTGGGAAATGATCTACAATGAAATGAAAAAGGTATTTAAATATACTTTTCTGAAGAAACCAGAAGCCTTTCTCCTGGGCATGGTCGGCCAATTGGTGCCAAAGAAGGACAGAACTTTCTTTATGTATGCAACAACAGCAGCAAGAATACTTATTGCAAAGTATTGGAAGACACAAGATCTACCCTCCCGGGAAGAGTGGCAGATGAAGGTGATGGACTACATGGAACTGGCAGAAATGACCGGCAGAATCCGAGACCAGGGAGAAGAGTCGGCGGAAGAAGATTGGAAGAAATTTAAAGACTACCTGCAGAAACACTGTAAAATTAATGAATGTTAAAATGATGTTGGATTGAAAATAAGTGGCAGCAACAAAGTTAAAAAGAGTATGCAAAAGTGAACTGATAATGGGTGAAAACATAGAGTTTTAACATGTTAAGATATAGAGTTAAGATCAATGAAAGAGGTATTTTTGGTATTTATGATTTTGTAAAATCTTAAAAAATATTCTGAAAAAAAAGAAAAGAATGTGAAACAGATTAATCCTTTCCAGACTTTTAAAAACAACACCTAAAACAGCAATTTGACATGAATTTTACTATCCAACGAGACCATTGGTCCATAAAATGAAAGCAATAATCAAGGTACCGTACTGTCAAATAAATTGTAATTGATAAAAATTAAAATTATTATTATTTTCTTACCCACACTGATGATAGTCATTGTTTGGATGGGGGGCTTTGATCCACTTCTGCAGTCACACAATCCATTAATCCGTTGCTGAACTGGGTTCCACACAGTCACAAAACAACTTAACTGAAAAAGCCACAGAAATGCAAAATAAATAGCAAAAACAAAAGTGCCAAACTTAATCCATTCCAGAAGTTTGTTTGACTTCCAAAATGTTTGAAAACCAAGGCGCAGTTTCTGATTGGTGCAGGCGCCCCGGAAACAATAGCCGACAGCTGCACCAGATGTTTAGCTTCCGAAAAATGTTTGAAAACTGGAACACTTACTTTGGGTTTTTGGCATTTGGGAACCAAGGCATTTGAGAGCCAAGGTCCCACTGTAACAGATGTTGGACGAAGAGGCTCTTGTGCTGGGATCCTGCTTTGAGGGAAGTTGGGTTGGGGAGGCCTGATCCGCAGGCAGACTCTTCTGATGTTCTTCTGAGGAGCTGCTGCCTCCCCTTCCTTGGAGGTCTTTAAGCCGAGGTGGGGCGGCCTCTCTCCTGGATGCTGTAGCTGGGATTCCTGCATTGCGGGGGGTGGGACTGGATGACCCTTGGGGTTCCCTTCCAACTCTTAAGATTCTATGACAATATTACAACCAATCTCCAAAAGATATTCAATGCTGTCAAAATGGCATTAGAAATGCTTCAAAAAGGCCCAGGATAATCTTTTAATTTTTGTTGCCAAAGAGGCCTTGGCCCCCCGGGAGCCGCTCTCGGAGGTGGCCCTGTTGCAGGTGCCGCATGACCCCCGTTTGCATTTGCAAGAATGTGATCTTCTAGTGTGGCAGCCCCTCCACTCTGGAACTCCCTGCCTCTTGATAGTGAGGAAGCAACTTCTCTGTCCTTCTTTTGCCGGAAGAAATATCAACAGCCTCAGATATGCAGATGACACAACCTTGATGGCAGAAAGTGAGGAGGAATTAAAGAACCTCTTAATGAGGGTGAAAGAGGAGAGCGCAAAATATGGTCTGAAGCTCAACATCAAAAAAACAAAGATCATGGCCACTGGTCCCATCACCTCCTGGCAAATAGAAGGGGAAGAAATGGAGGCAGTGAGAGATGTTACTTTCTTGGGCTCCATGATCACTGCAGATGGTGACAGCAGCCACGAAATTAAAAGATGCCTGCTCCTTGGGAGAAAGGCGATGGCAAACCTAGACAGCATCTTAAAAAGCAGAGACATCACCTTGCCAACAAAGGTCCATATAGTTAAAGCCATGGTTTTCCCAGCAGTGATGTATGGAAGCGAGAGCTGGACCATCAAGAAGGCTGATCGCCGAAGAATGGATGCTTTTGAATTCTGGTGCTGGAGGAGACTCTTGAGAGTCCCATGGACTGCAAGAAGATCAAACTGATCCATTCTGAAGGAAATCAGCCCTGAGTGCTCACTGGAAGGACAGATCCTGAAGCTGAGGCTCCAAGACTTTGGCCGCCTCATGAGGAGAGAAGACTCCCTGGAAAAGACCCTGATGTTGGGAAAGATGGAGGGCACAAGGAGAAGGGGACGACAGAGGACAAGATGGTTGGACAGTGTTCTCGAAGCTACCAGCATGAGTCTGACCAAACTGTCGGAGGCAGTGGAAGACAGGAGTGCCTGGCATGCTCTGGTCCAGGGGGTCACGAAGGGTCGGACACGACTAAACGACTAAACAACAACAACAACAAACATTCTTGTTTAGACAAGCCTTCCCAGATACTTTGATCTGCTTTAGTATAGTTGTCAGAAAATGGAGGTTGGGGTCCCTTGAGGTCCGCTAGATGGAGGCTGCAACCAGGGAGTGGAAGCAAGGCGGCTTTCTTAGTATCCCCGCCTGCCTTGAAAGTGTGCAGCTCCCTTTTAAACTTCAGAAATGGGAACACAGAGACTGCCCAAAATCGTGATACTGAGGTCACAAAAGTGGGTAGTCTGGAAAACCAGAGCATGCATGAAGTGTGAGTTTTTCCAGCTTAGTTTCCCAGCCTGTCAATCCAGATACCTGACAACGGCCCTTCCTGGCCTGTCTGAGACATTCTTTCGGCCCTGGGCTCCCGAATCCCTTGTAATGCACAGAAGATGCTCTTTGGACACGTCTGCCCTGCTTTTTGCAGATAGCTGATAAACTGGGTTTGCAGAAGGCTGGTCCATTAAGGTCTTCCCGTCCCTTGAGAGGGTCTTTGAGGCTGACTTAAGGGCCAGACTTGGCCGCTGTGTTGCTCTCTTTTTCGGGAATATGGTTTATGCACTTATGTGCAAGCATTTGCCTTACGCACTCACAAACATACCCTTTTTAATGACGGTTATCTGAATTCTTATAGCAGCATTTTAACCTCTTGTATGCTGTTGTATTTCCCCCCTGATGTTCTTGTTTTACCTTTTTAAATTACTTTAAGGTTTCTTTTTAAAAAACAACCAAACATTGTATAAATTTCATGAAATAAGTGAATAAAATAAATAAGTACAGGCACCCAGGACTCCCTCTCTGCGACACGAGGCAGAATTTTGCTTTCCTGAAGGTCTCGAGCAATATTATGTCTCCCTTGATGCTTTTTTATGTGTGCTTATTTTCATTTTATCGCATTGATTTCTTTGGTTTACTTCAACAAAATCTTCTCTTTTTTTTAAAGCAATTGACAGCCAGAAGCACATCTTGTCTCCAGGGACCTCGGAGTCTTCTCAGCAAGATGAAAAGCCCTTCACGAGCCTCTCAGCATTGCAGAGCCCTCACAGGGAAGCGTAAGGATAAACGGGGAGCTGAGATGAGCAGAGAAGCCTTCTTCCGGCAAGTGAGGCCCCCCCCCCCCCGGGAGATCAAGGGCTCCTGGGCACGAGGGCCCTGATCCGCCACACCCTTCCAGCCATGCTTCCGAATCCTGGTTGCTGGAAGCCACCGGAGTGGAGAGAGGTCTTTCTGGTCCTTCTCCTGGGATTCCCACAGGCAACTGCTCAGCCGCTGAGAGACCAGGAAGCTGGCTAGATGGAAACCAGGCCTGATCCTGCCTCTTCTTATATCAGGCAGGCACCAGCGGCCTGGAGTTTCTGGAGTGCATTAAAAAACAAACCTAATCAATTTGCTCAGTGGCAGTTTTTGACACCTAGAGAGCACAACCAATGTTCACCTTTTACTGATAGGTTTCTTGTATATGAAACCATCCTAAATATCTTCGGAGAAGCTTACGAAAAGCTTGGCCGATCACTCAACATCCAAAAAACCAAAGTGCTGCACCAACAAGTACAAAATAACCCATTTGCAGAGCCGCAAATCCAACTCAATGGTGTAACGTTGGGAAATGTCGATCACTTCTCCTACCTGGGCAGTTATATTTCCACAAGGTCCAACACTGATGCCGAAATCCAGCATCGCCTGAGCTCTGCGAGTGCAGCTTTCTCCCAACTAAAGTGCAGAGTGTTTGAGGACCGGGACATTGGCAGGGAAACCAAAATGCTTGTTTACAAAGCTATTGTACTACCAACCTTACTATATGCTTGTAAAACATGGACCGCTTACAAACACCATCTCCAACTCCTGAAAAGATTCCATCAACGGTGTCTCCGAAAAATTTTACACATCACTTGGGAAGACAGGCAAACTAATGCCAGTGTACTGGAAGAAGCAAAGATCACCAGTGTTGAAGCAATGATTCTTCAACATCAACTTCGTTGGACTGGTCATGTTGTGTGAATGCCTGATGATCATCTTCCAAAGCAACTACTTTATTCCGAACTTAAAAATGGAAAGCGTAATGCTGGTGGTCAACAAAAGAGGTTTAAAGACTGTCTCAAGGCAAATCTAAAAAAATGTAGTATAAACACTGACAACTGGGAAACACTGGCCTGCGAGTGCTCCAGTTGGAGAACAGCCTTGACCATGTTGGGATACTGCCAGGGAGACAGAGTCCATCATGACCCCACGACGTCTCCGTTGGGATCCATCGACCTCCCGTAGACACGCAGTGTGGTAATTACTTGCCCCCAACCACTCGCCCCTCCCTCACCTGTCTTTGCTCTCTGGCCAGACCAGGTTTCTTGAGCGGGGGTGGCAGGCACGTTTACATTTACAAAAACAGAACAAACTAGAACCGGTAGGACTGCCACCACTCCCTCTGTTCCGGGGAACCCAGAGCCACAACCCAGGGAGAAGGCTGTGCCCCGTTATTGCTGGTTATCCCCACTCCACAAGTTGCATCCACAGACTTGCAGACAGAAATTCTACGGTAGAGCGCAACCAAGCGTAAGGCTAGGAATTAGCTTTTCCCCTGGAAAGGCACACAAACCAAACAGTTTCTTCTTTAAAATTTATTTAAAAGAACATAAGAAAACTTGCTAAAATAGCAGGCACTTCTTTAGTAAGTTACAAGCAAGAAAATAAGAACATTGTAAAATCTAACTGACTTACATACTCACAACTAGGATACAGATAGAATAGTTAAAGTCCTTTCAAAGTTCCGCATTCAGAGGCTTTCGCAATTCTCCATCACAAAGGACGAAAGGACGGCTACTTAGATGGAACATCAGCAGCCGGACAATTTGCGGAGCACGCTTTCTCAGCCATTCCCAAGATCTTTTATCCCCAATTTGCACATAGCCGTTGGAACCCCCGAAACCAATCATAACTCCTGATTATTTTCAAATTCTCCAATGACCGGTCTGTGGGCTAATCGATCTAACTCCTGGCAGCTGGTCTCATTAAGAACCCAGAGCCTAAATCAAAGGAGTTCCTCCCTTTCCGTGGATTTTATGCAGATGCACATTCCCAGGCAATCAAGGCCAGATAACACCACTGAGGGAATGCACATAACTTCGGACCCAGGTGTCAAAGCTTTCATTAAATCAGGGGTTTCCTTTCCCATAGTAAACCTCTCACACCCTGGGAGCCTGTTAGTCTGAGGTTAAAGGGACAGGACTTATTTCCTTGCTGGTTACCCACAAGGTTACCCACAAGGCCTCACTCTTGTTGCTTGACCAAGGAACAGCTTCTGAACAGACACTAGCTTTACTACACGCAGTATCATTCAATTAGCGACACGAGCTCCAGGAATAGCTTGCTACATTCCAGAGCTGATGCACGCTCTATCAGCAGAATTCGCACAGCGAAAGACGCACGCAGGAGAGCATTATTTACAACTTTATTCAGCGTTGGTCAGAACAAAGAAAACATGACTGCCTGCTTCAATGCCTCAGGCACAGAGAGACAAACGAAAGCAAAGACACAACAGAAACATCCTGTGAACAGGAAATACACAGGCTGTGACACAAACATCCTGCTCCCTTTTAAGGTGGAATGGAAATATCCTAACAGACCAAAAGTGTCATGGGTTTTGAAGACGCTCCAACTCAGGATGCAAGGGAGAAATGTGCTAAGAGGAAGGCACGCTTGGCAAACCCTCACCAGGATCAACTCCCGCCCAGAATCAATTGTGCCCACTGTGGAAGGATGTGTGGATCCAGAATTGGCCTCCATGTTAAAACCGTGTTTATGAAGACAATCTTACTCGGCCCAAGAGAAGAAGAGAAGAGGTATGTTTCATGGGCTGTTGTGCTGTTATTGCAGCTCACCAGCTGGAAACTGCCTTGGTCCTCCCTGGACTTGTGAAAGGTGGAAGAGAACTAGTTTTGCAAATGAAAATTAAATGTGGCTCAGGTCTCAGAGGATTGTACATAAGGGGCCCCTCTCCAACCCCTGCGGTGGCCTGACAGTGCTGTGTGCTTTGGGGAGGGGGATACAGGCAGGCAGGCAGGAAGGCAGGCAGGCAGGCAGGAAGGCAGGAAGGCATGAATCCAGCTGGGCAAGGCTGCTGTCGGAGGGTCTTCTCTGAGCCTGGGCTGCCAGAGGAGCAAAATCTGGGCCTTTGGTCAAGAAAACTTTTCCCTTTCAGAAGTGCTCCTTCCTTTCAGGCCGTGCCATTGCTAGACAGTCCTTGGGAAGAAAAAGGAGAGTAAAAGAAGGTGCTAAATTGAGGAAGAGGATGGGAGGCTGTTGAAAAGAGCTCTCTGGGCACAAGTCACCCACAAATCCTGGAATTAGTAAACGTTAGAAAATCAAAACAAAATAAAAATTTCCTTCCAGTAGTACCTTAGAGACCTACTAAGTTTGTTATTGGGCTGAGCTTTCGTGTGCATGCACACTTGCACATGCCAATAACAAACTTGGTTGTTTAGTCGTGTCTGCCTCTTCGTGACCCCCTGGACCAGAGCACGCCAGGCACTTCTGTCTTCCACTGCCTCCCGCAGTTTGGTCAAACTCATGCTGGTAGCATCGAGAACATCTCGTCCTCTGTCGTCCCCTTCTCCTTGTGCCCTCCATCTTTCCCAACATCAGGGTCTTTTTCAGGGAGTCTTCTCTTCTCATGAGGTGGCCAAACTTAGTTGGTCTCTAAGGTGCTATTGGAAGAATTTTTTTTATTTTGTTTTGGCTATGGCAGACCAACACGGCTACCTACCTGTCGTTAGAAAATCAAGCTTTGATTGAACCCTATGGACTTGTCATTTAAATTCTACTCAATATTGATCCAGAGCAGAACTCCAATGTATAGTTAGCAGAGTGGAATCTTAAAGATGTTACAGGATCCCCCAAAATAGACCAGAGGTAATAGTATTTCATTCGGCTGAGCTTTACTGCTGCTGAAGGCAAATGAGCATAATGTTCACAAATCCAAAACGTTCAGGATTGGCCCTGTTCATAAGAAATCCAGTTGCAGCAGACTTAACCTAAACTTACCACAACTTATAATAAGTTTAAACCTCAACACTCAGCATACTATGTACAGAACAGCAGAGGGAAGAGAGAGAGAGAGAGAGAGTGAAACCCAGGCTCCTTCTGGCCTCTTCTTATAGTCAGCATGACCTTGACAGAAGACATAACAGAACCCCTTTAACCCAGCTGTACTCAGCTTCTCTGAAGGAATAATCCAAAATTAGGAACCTTCTGCCTGCTTCTTTTATGCAGAGAAGATTCCAGAACCCTCTTGAGTTAATTAGAATAGGAAAGATCTCTACAAATCAGATCCATACTTTCTGTACTAAGAAATGCAGACTGACAGGACTTACACGCCCCCCCCCCTCCATCCATCCTCCTGAGAGAGGATTGGGCTCCCTCTGAAGATGGATTCTTCTCTGTGGGAGGTTTTTCTAAGCTGAGGCTGGACGGTCACCTGACCCACCAGGGATTCCTCCGCTGTTGTTTCTGCATCGCAGGGGGTTGGACTAGATGCCCCTAAGTCACCCGGAACCTACAATGCTAGGGTCACATGTGGAGCTCCTGCAGCTTTGCGGCAAAGCATATTGGTGTTGTGCAGCCCTCCCTGCCTTGCTCCCAAGAAAGAGCTGCAGCCTGCAGTGCCCCAGCTGGCGAGGCTTCCCCTCCTAAATCTGCAGGGCTTCTGGCACTCGATGTTCCCAGCCCGGCTGCAGCCACGGAAACAGCCTGTGTCCGGGGGTGTCCTGCCTTGCCTGCCTCCCCCCACCCTTTTGCCAGCCCCGGTGGAGCTCCACACGCAGTCCTGGGACCCCTGTTTGGGGGGGGGAGAAGGGGGAGTCCTTAAGGCGGCAGCAGGAACCTCTCTCCCCCCGTCAGGAATTGCTCTGGAGCTGTGCCGGGTCTGCTGCCCCATGGACACTGATTGTGCCAGGAGGAGCCCCTCTCCCCTGCTTGGCTCCCAAGGAAGGCAGCTATGCTTCTCATTGTCATGGGGTGGGGGTGACAAGCCACCTGCTTTTGGTCCTCCCCTGAGGCAGAGAGCTCACCTGGCTGCCTGCATGTGGGAGAGGAAGGTGGGTGACTGAGAGGGGTGGTGGTGGCCCCCTCCCAATATCTGAAGGGCTGTCTCATGGAAGATGGAGCCAGCTTGCTTTTTTCTGCTGCTCCAGAGGAGAGGACGCAAAGAAAGAGCAAGGAGGGAGATTCTGACTAAATCCACGCAGGGTTTTAGCAACCACAGCATCCTTTTTCAAGTGCTCTGTTCTAGAGCCATTCCTGAAGATGGGGGGACATTGGCCCACCTCCAGTTTGCAGGCACCGTGGAGGCAGGGCCTCGCCCTCAGGACTAGTAGCCATAGAGAGCTGCCAAATTCCACCTGGATTTGTGGGTCTGAGGGTGGGGTGGCCCACAGCCGCCTTGCCTAGGACCTGTTGCCTGTTGGCCGAGCAGCCCAAAGCCCTAGTGCTGAGGAGGGTGGCGTCAGGCTTCTTGGAATCGGCTTCCTCCGCCCCCCTTTGGCAGTAGATCAGCAGAACACATGGAAAGGAGTCTTCTGACCAGTTAGAAACTTTAATGAACACAGCGAGAGAACAAAGAATCCCTTTCCTAGGAATGGCGGTGCTCCCACTTAAAGTTCCACTGACTTCCTCCCTGGTCACCCACGTCACTGCCGTGCCTTTTAACCTGATTTCCGAACCACTGTGCTTTCTGTGCCACCACCTTATCTCCTCTTCTTGACCTGGGGCTGAGCAGGTGGCTGCTTTCCAGAGACAGTGACTCTGTTAACCCTCTCTCTCCCAGTGCTGCTTCTAGCTGCTCCCCATCCAGTATTTCCCAGCTTCTGCCTTCTGAACTATGTCCCTCTGCAAACCACCGTTCCAAATCTAGATGGTTCTCCTGCTCCTGGGAAGATTCAGGATCTGGATCCGGAGCAGGGGGAGGCTCCCGCCATTCCTCCTCAGGATGGTCCCTGGCAGGTAGGATCCTTTCCTCTGATGCAACCTGGAGGGAAGGGTGATCATCCGGGGATCTCCCTTGAGGCCAGTGAGGATGGCTGGATAGCCCTGGACATGGCCTTTAGAGGGGGTCTGTCCCCTGAGCTTTGTGCCCCTTGCCCTGGCACTGTGGCATTGCCATCCCTAGGCTGGTGTGAAGCCATTGGATGGCATCCTGCCTTGTTCGGTGGCTGCATAAAGAGATTCAGCCACAATCTGATCTTTGTATGTGGAGGGCGAAACGGAAGCGTGGAGCCCCCCCTCTTAGGGGAGGGGTTGGCTCTTGGTGGTTTGGGCTGTGGAAGTTAATATACCTATAATCTTTTCCATCTTGTTTTATTGTTTCTGTTTTATGACATTTGTGGCCCAGCCTGAGCCGTCAGCCAGAGGCTGGATTATTATCTCTCTGGGTGATTATCAGCTCTGGGTTTATTACTGATCCCCAGACATAATATTTGGGGTCATTTTAAATTAGCCGTGATTCCTATGCGCAAGGTGTGAGGATGCAACGTGGCTCAAAGGAGCTTTGAGAGATGAGGGTTGATCAGCAGACTCGCCCAGGCAGAGAAGTCTAGAAGAGCTTCAGCAAACACGACACCTAACATGGCCTTGGAGGGGGGCGAGGGGGGTTCAAAACATCCGCAGCTAGGAGGGAGGTCTCGGGAGCCTGCCCCACAGAGCCCCCCTCTGCCCCAGGTGCAGGAGGAGCGAGAGGAGGAGTCCAGCCACTCTCCCCGCGGCTCAGGGCGCTGGGGCTGCAGAGATCAGAGACACGCAGCCGCTGCCAGTCTGTTTCTGTTTGCACAGGCATTGAGTCAGGTTGGCCAATTAAGGAAATGAGCAGAGCTGCTGGATGAGGCCCAAGGGACTTCTTCTAGTCCAGCATCCTGTCTCCCAGTGGCCAACCAAACCCCAAGCAGGACTCAAAACACCCGTGGTCTCACAAACATCATTGACTCTGACTGCTATTCTCCCCCCCCCCATAGGCAGTAAGTCCCACTGCGGTCCCCTTTGGGAGAAGGGAGGGAGGGAGGGGTCCAGTTCTGGATCTCACCCCCCACCATCCTCGCTGGGCTTCCCCGCTGCTAGAGAGTGGCTGGCAGATGCATGTCAGACCCGAGTTCTTGGCTAGGTGGGGTAGGCCCCCCCACCCCCAAATACAGTGGTCCCTTGGTTCTCAAACGCCTTGGGACTCAAACAACTTGGAACCCAAACACTGCAAACCCGGAAGTAAGTGTTCCAGTTTGCAAACTATTTTGGGAAGCTGAATGTGCTCCGTTTTGAGTGTTACGCTGAGGTCTCTCTGTTTTGCTATTTATTTTGCGTTCCCTGGTCCTGAATGGGGTAACTGTGCCCCTGAAGGACCAGGTGCGCAGCCTGGGAGTCATTTTGGACTCACAGCTGTCCATGGAGGCGCAGGTCAAATCTGTGTCCAGGGCAGCTGTGTACCAGCTCCATCTGGTACGCAGGCTGAGACCCTATCTGCCTGCGGACTGTCTCGCCAGAGTGGTGCATGCTCTGGTTATCTCCCGCTTGAACTACTGCAATGCACTCTACGTGGGGCTACCTTTGAAAGTGACTCGGAAACTACAACTAATCCAGAATGTGGCAGCTAGACTGGTGACTGGGAGCGGCCGCCGAGACCATATAACACCGGTCTTGAAAGACCTACATTGGCTCCCAGTACGTTTCCGAGCACAATTCAAAGTGTTGGTGCTGACCTTTAAAGCCCAAAACGGCCTCGGTCCAGTATACCTGAAGGAGCGTCTCCACCCCCATCATTCTGCCCAGACGCTGAGGTCCAGTGCCGAGGGCCTTCTGGCGGTTCCCTCATTGCGAGAAGTAAAGCTACAGGGAACCAGGCATAGGGCCTTCTCGGTGGTGGCGCCCGCCCTGTGGAACGCCCTTCCAGCAGATGTCAAAGGGGGATTTTTGCTTTCTATGGAAGCCGCCCAGAGTGGCTGGGGAGGCCCAGCCAGATGGGCGGGGTATAAATAATAAATTATTATTATTATTATTATTATTATTATTATTATTATTATTATTATTTTGTGGCTCTTTTTTCTTTTGTTTTAGTGACTCTGTGGAACCCAGTTCAGCTACCGATTGATTAATTGATTGTGTGACTGCAGTACATTGCTTATTGCTTTCATTTTCTGGATCAATGCTCATTAGATAGTTAAATTAATGTTAAATTAATTAAAGAATAAAAAGAAAGTAAATCGGGGGAGATAGGAATGCTAAGATGAAAGTGTATACCTAAGAAAGCCAGGAAGTGATGGCGGGGGGGGGGGGGAGTTGAGGCTCAGGAGGAGCAAAGATGCAAGTGATGCTTTGATTTCGTGGATAGGGGATAAAGTACAAAACGAAAAACCTAATAAAAAATTTATATATATAAAAAATAGATTAATCAGGATTTTGCCTTTGGATAAAGGGCAGGGAGAGGAAAACTGGGCTCCTCTCGGTTCTTTCTGTGCCTGGCTGAGATAAAAATAAAGGGAACAGGGTTGCTGAACTAAAAAATAATTATATATATATATATATATATACGAAAGCAAATATATATATATATATATATATTGCTGTTTTAGGGGTTGTTTTTAAAAGTCTGGAACAGATTAATCCATTTTGCATTGCTTTCTGTGGGAAAGCGCACCTTGGTTTTAAAACACTTTGTTATTGGAACAGACTTCCAGAACGGATTAAGTCTGAGAACCAAGGTCCCACTGTAGCCCCCCCCCCCCAGGAGCTGGAATCAGACCAGCCTCCTCCGCCTCCGCCTCCTCTGTCAGAGCCAGGCAGGTGCAGTTTGTTCGAGGCCAAGGCCAGTGCAGGAACACGATGGAGGCCATCTGGGTGCTATGGCAACTCGTGGGCACCAGAACAGGGAATAATGGGACCCCCCCTTCTTCCTTGCACTCCTGAGTGGGGAGGGGTCGGCCCAGAGGTGCTTAGCTGGTCTGCTGGGGAGGGGGAGAGCTACCAGAGCGGCAGCCCAGCAAGGGGGCCCCTTGTGCCATTTGGAAGCTGGCCGGCCTGTGGGCTGTGCTGGGTCTCCCCTTCTGCGGGGCCAATGTGGCAGGTCCTGGCTGGGGCTGAGGGGCTGCCCCAGATGAGGGAGGCACCAATGCCCTGCCTGTGCCCCTCACCCAGCCTTTGCGGTCTGAGGGGAGTCACAGCCAGAGCCAGGTTTACGTAGTGGTTGGAGAGCGTTAGACTGGGGCAGGGGAGGGACTAGTGTTCAAATCCTCCCACGCAGCTCTCCCCCTTGGGGGCCAGTCTGTCCCTCTCAGCCTAGCCTACAAAGGCCACCCTACAATAGGATAATACGATACAATAATCTTTATTGTCATTGTCCCATACAGAACAACAAACTGAAAATCTACACCAGACATTCAGAAACCAACAAGCCTGCTATTGCAGCTATCCCAGCCTGGGATACCCTATACCATATCATATACCGTATTTTTCGCCCTATAAGACTCACTTTTCCCCCTCCAAAAATGAAGGGGAAATGTGTGTGCGTCTTATGGGGTGAATGCAGGCTCCTTGGCTTCAGCGATAGCAACGCGAAGTCTCCGAAGCCTGCGCTCCAGAGGCTTTGTGTTGCTTCTGCTGAAGCCAGGAGAGTCTGCTCTTTGAGTCTGGCGGTGGGGGAAAGCAGCGCTTCCCCCATTGCCAGCCCCAGAGGATGGGGGGCAGCAGGAAGGCACGCAATGCCTTCCTGCTACTCTCCAACCCGGCTTGGAGGCTGGCGGTGGGGGAAAGCAGGCTTTTCCCCAAGGAGGGAGAAGGGACGGATTGGCGGAGTCCGTCCCTTCTCCCTCCTGTGGGCTTTTTCGGAAGATGGGAGAATTCCCCCACCTCCCGCAAAAGCAGGCAAAAGCCGGGCGCTCTTTAAAGCGGCTGCATGGCTCCTGCTGGCTTTTCTAGAAAAGCCCGTAGGAGCCGCGCAGCCTTTAAAGAGCGCGCCGCTCTTGGGGGCTTTTCCCCAAGGAGGGAGAAGGGACAGACTGGCCATTTCAGTCCCTTCTCCCTCCTGGTTGAAAAGCCCGCAGGAGTCGCTCGTGGCTCCTGTGGGCTTTTGCGGGAGGTGGGGGAATTCCGCCACCTCCCACAAAAGCAGGGAGAAGGTCTTGGAGTAGCGCACAGGCTGCGTGCAGCCTGTCCGCTGCTCCCAGAGCTGCGGGGGGAAATCATATTTTTTTCCTTGATTCCCCCCCCCCCCCGAAAACTAGGTGGGTCCTATGGGCCAGTGCGTCCTATAGGGCGAAAAATACGGTACTCCCATGGTGACTGCATTTAAAACCAAAATTGCATTTGAATAGAAACTGTTTCTCAGGCAGCTAGTCCTAGTCTTTATAACCCTGGACCTTCTTCCAGAAGGCAGAAGCTGAAAGAGATCATTTGCGGGCTGCGCACTATCCTGCGCTATCTCTGCAGCTTTCTTATGGCACCTGGAAGCGTAGATTTGATCCAAGGTAGGGATCCTCTCACAGGGGCCAACCTGATTCCCTCTAATGAAAGACCCCCAAGCAGGACCTGGGCACAGCAGCTGTGCTCCCCTCCCCCGCCCCCAGTCTTCAGAAGCATTGATGTGCTTTGGTGTGCGCAGAGAACCTTTGCTAGCCTGGTCTCCCTCCCTCCCTCCCTCCCTCTCTCCCTCCTCCTTCTCCCTCCTCTGCTTTCTTCCCATCTCCCCCTCTGGTTTCTTGCTTCCTCTCACCCAAAGCAAAGCCGTCGGCTTCTGATGGGTCTCTTGCCCAGCCAAGTGGGTGGTCCCTATCCCTGGTGCTGAAAGAAGGGAGCCCTGATAGGGTGCATGTTGACCGTTGTCCAAGGTGCTGAAGGCAGGGAAACACCCCCCCCCCGCACTATTGCTTGTGGGAATTGTTGTTTTGGGCAGAGACAATGGACTTCATCTCCAGGGGTGAAGCCAAACTGCTGGGGGATCACAGCTCCTGCTGCGGCTGCAGAGACCGGTCACTCGTAATGGCTGCCTCCCTCTCCAGGGCGCAAGCCTGGGCAGTGTGCATGGAGGACCTGGGCTGCCCCATCTCAGCTTAGAATCATAGAATCCTAGAGTTGGAAGAGACCACAAGGGCCATCGAGTCCAACCCCCTGCCAAGCAGGAAACACCATCAGAGCACTCCTGACATATGCTTGTCAAGCCTCTGCTTAAAGACCTCCAAAGAAGGAGACTCCACCACACTCCTTGGCAGCAAATTCCACTGTCGAACAGCTCTTACTGTCAGGAAGTTCTTCCTAATGTTTAGGTGGAATCTTTTTTCTTGTAGTTTGGAACCATTGCTCCGTGTCCGCTTCTCTGGAGCAGCAGAAAACAACCTTTCTCCCTCCTCTATGTGACATCCTTTTATATATTTGAACATGGCTATCATATCACCCCTTAACCTCCTCTTCTCCGGGCTAAACATGCCCAGCTTCCTTAGCCGTTCCTCATAAGGCATCGTTTCTAGGCCTTTGACCATTTTGGTTGCCCTCCTCTGGACACGTTCCAGTTTGTCAGTGTCCTTCTTGAACTGTGGTGCCCAGAACTGGGCACAGTACTCCAGGTGAGGTCTGACCAGAGCAGAATACAGTGGCACTATTACTTCCCTTGATCTAGATGCTATATTCCTATTGATACAGCCCAGAATTGCATTGGCTTTTTTAGCTGCCGCGTCACACTCTTGGCTCATGTCAAGTTTGTGGTCAACCAAGACTCCTAGATCCTTTTCACATGTACTGCTCTCAAGCCAGGTGTCACCCATCTTGTATTTGTGCCTCTCATTTTTTTTGCCCAAGTGCAATACTTTACATTTCTCCCTATTAAAATTCATCTTGTTTGTTTTGGCCCAGTTCACTAATCTGTCAAGGTCATTTTGAAGTGTGATCCTGTCCTCTGGGGTGTTAGCCACCCCTCCCAGTTTGGTGTCATCTGCAAATTTGATCAGGATGCCCTTGAGTCCATCATCCAAGTCGTTGATAAAGATGTTGAATAAGACCAGGCCCAAGACAGAACCCTGTGGCACCCCACTAGTCACTCTTCTCCAGGATGAAGAGGAACCATTGATGAGCACCCTTTGGGTTCGGTCAGTCAGCCAGTTACAAATCCACTGAGTGGTAGCATAGTCAAGACCGCATTTTACCAGCTTCTTTACAAGAATATCATGGGGCACCTTGTCAAATGCCTTGCTGAAATCAAGGTAGGCTACATCCACTGCGTTCCCTTCATCTACCAGGCTTGTAATTCTGTCAAAAAACGAGATCAGGTTAGTCTGACACGACTTATTTTTCAGAAATCCATGCTGACTATTGGTGATCACAGTATTCCTTTCTAGGTGCTCACAAACTGTTTGCTTAATGATCTGCTCCAGAATCTTCCCTGGTATTGATGTCAGACTGACTGGGCGGTAATTATTTGGGTCCTCTCTTTTCCCCTTTTTGAAAATAGGGACAACATTTGCCCTCCTCCACTCTGCTGGGACTTCGCCTGTTCTCCAGGAATTCTCAAAGATGACTGCCAGTGGTTCTGAGATCACATCTGCCAGTTCTTTTAATACTCTTGGATGCAGTTCATCTGGCCCTGGAGACTTGAATACATCTAAATTAGCCAAGTATTCTTGTACTATCTCCTTAGTTATTCTGGGCTGTGTTTCCTCTGCTGAATCATTTGCTCCAAATTCTTCAGGTCGGGCATTGTTTTCTTTATCGGAGAAGACTGAGGCAAAGAAGGCATTGAGGAGTTCAGCCCTTTCTGTGTCCCCTGTATGCATTTCATCATCTTCTCCTCTGAGTGACCCCACGGTTTCTTTGTTCTTCCTTTTGCTATGAACATACCCATAAAAGCCTTTTTTGTTGCTTTTAACCTCTCTAGCAAGCCTGAGTTCATTCTGTGCTTTAGCTTTTCTGACTTTGTGTCTACACGTGCTGGCTATTTGTTTGAATTCCTCTTTGGTGGTTTCCCCCCTTTTCCATTTTTTGTACACATCCTTTTTTAATCTTAACTCAGTTAAAAGTTCTTTAGACAGCCACCCTGGCTTCTTTAGGCACCTTCCATGTTTCCGTCTCATTGGTATTGCCTGAAGTTGTGCTTTTACTATCTCCCTCTTAACAAACTCCCAGCCATCCCGAACTCCCTTTCCTTTTAGTATTACTGTCCATGGGATCTCACCCAGCACTTCCCTAAGTTTTATGAAGTCGGCTTTCTTAAAGTCAAGAAATTGAGTCCTAGTATGCTTGGCTGCTCCTTTCCGCTGTATAGTAAACTTCAGAAGAGCATGATCACTCGCACCTAATGATCCTTCCACTTCTACCCCACTAACCAGGTCATCCACATTGGTTAGGACCAGATCTAAAATGGCTGTTCCTCTTGTTGTTGCTTCTCCCACTTTCTGGACAATGAAGTTGTCTGCAAGGCCAGTGAGGAATCTGTTTGACCTTATGCTCTTGGTTGAGTTTGACATCCAGCAAATATCCGGGTAATTGAAGTCCCCCATTACTACTATCTCCTTTCCTTTTGCATGCTTGGCCATCTGTTCCAGGAAGGCATCATCTATGTCCTCCGTTTGGCTTGGGGATCTATAGTAAACTCCCACAATGAGGTCCCTGTTATTCATCTCTCCCTTAATTTTGACCCAAATGCTCTCACTTTGGCTTTGAGGTTCTAAATCTTGGATCTCTTCACAGGTATACACATCCCTGACATATAACCCCACTCCTCCTCCTTTCTTGTCTGGTCTGTTTCTCTGAAATAGATAGTTTTTTTAAAAAAAAAAATAATAATTTTTATTCATTTTTCAAACACATAATAAAAACAAACAAAACACAAGACAAAAACATACAAAACATTTAAACATGTATAATTTCATACTCTTATTTTCATACACCTTCTTTCCTCCGACTTCCCCATACCTCCCTTTCGCTGCATCCTTATTTTGAAATTCTTTAGCAACCCTTTAGTCAGTTTGTCTATTAGTTTCCTTTCATTACGTTTCCATAAGCTTGTTAGTTACAGCTGTAATTCTCTACTTCTTACCCCTTGACATCTTAACATTCCTCAATTTTACAACAATTTTAAAGATATAGTTTGAATTTCTTCCAGTCCTCTTCCACTGTCTCTTTCCCCTGGTCGCGGATTCTGCCGGTCATCTCTGCCAGTCCCATAAAGTCCATGACCTTTGTCTGCCATTCTTCCAGAGTAGGTAGTTCTTGCATCTTCCAATACTTTGCCAGAAGAATTCTTGCTGCTGTGGTAGCGTACATAAAAAAGATCCTATCCTTCTTTGGCACCAATTGGCCAACCATGCCCAGGAGAAAAGCCTCAGGTTTCTTAAAAAAGGTCCACTTAAGGACTTTCTTAATTTCATTATAGATCATTTCCCAAAAGGCTTTAACCCTTGGGCAGGTCCACCAAAGGTGATAAAAAGTACCTTCAGTCTCATTGCATTTCCAACATTTGTTATTGGGCAAATGATAAATTTTTGCAAGCTTGACTGGGGTCATGTACCACCTGTTTCTCTGAAATAGATTGTAACCCTCCATTATTACATTCCAGTCGTGGGACTTATCCCACCAGGTTTCAGTGATGCATATTATGTCATATTTAGTTTGCTGTACCAAGAGCTCAAGCTCATCTTGTTTATTACCCATGCTTTGCGCATTAGTGTACAGACATTGAAGTCCATTAATCATTCCCCCGTGTCTCTTATTTAAGGATTTTTTTCCTCCCACCACTAGGTCTGCGTGCTGTTTGCTCCATTTGGTCTATGACATTTGGATGATCATGTTCATCAATTGATAGACTCCTACCTTCAGGAGCACTGTCTCCCTCCCCCACATTAGTCAGTTTAAAGCCCTCCTGATGAGGTTTCTGAGATTTTTGGCAATATCATTCCTCCCAACCGTTGTGAGGTGCAGCCCATCGCTTGCCAGAAGTCCATCTTCAAGAAACTGCAGTCCGTGATCTAAGAATCCAAACCGTTCCTGTTTACACCATTTGCGAAGCCAGCTGTTCACTTCCACTATTTTTCTCTCTCTCCCTGGGCCACGTCGTTCAACTGGGAGGACAGATAAGATGACAATTTGTGCATTTAATTGCTTCAATTTCCTGCCCAGAGCCTCGTAGTCTCTTTTGATCTTCTGGAGGCTATTGCTTGCAGTGTCATTGGTTCCCACATGAACCAAGAGGAAGGGGTATTTGTCAGTGGGTTTTATGATTCCTTGTAGTCGTTCAGTTACATCTTGGATCTTAGCCCCGGGGAGACAGCACACTTCCCGAGACATCTTGTCAGGCCCACAGATCACTGCTTCTGTTCCCCTCAGTAGGGAATCCCCTATCACCACTACACGCCTCCTCTTAGGTTTGGTCGGGGTTCTTCCGTGATCTGTCCGTTCCAAGGTCGCCTGCACATTCCCTGAGGACTCGTCTTTATATACCTGCTTGTCTTCATATACCTGATCGACTGTAACGAGGGAGAGATCCTCAAATGGAGTCTGCTCTTCGTCTTCCATTCTAGGGGAGAGGACCTCAAAGCGATTGTGTATTTCTAAACAATCAGAGCGAACCCTGGGCCTCCTACTTCTTTGAGTCACGTTTCTCCATATATCTGGCTCCTGTGTTGGTGAACTAGCCTCCTTCTCAGGGGAGTCCCCTGTCTCCTCCTTGGTGGAGCTTCCCTGATGGGCTCCAAAGGAAAGCAGACCAAGACGTTTGGCACCGGCCTGGCTGCAGGAGTTTGCCGGAAGGAGGGGGACCAGGCACCATCCAACCGCCTTAGGGACTCTCCTCCCACCTGCAGGGATCAGGACCAGCCCTGCATTTCAGGCACCTGCTGTGGGCGCCCCAGGTGGACACCCTCAGTTGGCATCATTTCCCACCACTTAGAAAGGCTCTGTCTTCCCTGACCATTTCCCCTGAAACCGGAAACTGCTGACGATCAGTCCTGCAAAGAGATGAGTCAGGTATTAATTTGGGCTGCGGGAAAAGGCATTTGAGTTGACGTCGGAATGCAAATCCTCTTGTTTTCCTCCTGTACCCACAAAATGCCAAGTCTTTGTCTCTCAGGAGATGAGACCCCCCTCGGCTGGGATCAGTGAACTTCCCCGCGTGCACATTTTAGCCCATGGAAAGGGGGCTGAGTGGTTCCCCCCATCGCCTCCCCATCCGTGGCTGCTCACCTCTTCGCTCGGCTCTGTTGGCACTTGGGTTCCATAACACAGAAGATGCCTCTCACTGCAAGTTGCCTCTTGCCTCCGGCAGCAAACGCTCCTCCGCCAGCCTCCTCCTCCCTCATTGCTGTGTCTCTGGGTGAAAAGGACCTCATCCATCACACTCTGTCATCCTACCCTCAGGCTTCCTTGCTCTCCTCGTGGCTCAGCTGCTTGGGGGATTCCTCCGGAGGACTGTGGCCTTGATTGGTGACAGCTTTGCCAGAGAAACACCCGAATCCCGCAGGCACCGCAGTTGCCTTCCTGAACCTGTGATTTCTTCCCTTCCCTCACACCCATCAATCTCCACCTTTGCCTTAATGAAGCCACTCTTGCAGCTCCACTGCTGTTCCACCCCACTGGAACAATCGGGGACATGCATCCCCCCCACAGCTAGGAATGCTTCATCTCAAAGAGGGCACCCCTCAGATTTTTTATTTTATTTATTTATTGAATTTACCGTATTTTTTTGCTCTATAAGACTCGCTTTTTCCCTTCTAAGGGGAAAAGTCTTACATGCGTCTTATGGAGCAAATGCAGGCTGTGCAGCTACCCAAGAAGCCAGAACAGCAAGAGGGATTGCTGCTTCCCTCTTGCTGTTCTGGCTTCTGGGATTCAGAATATTTTTTTTCTTGCTTTCCTCCTCCAAAAACTAGGTGCATCTTATGGTCTGGTGCGTCTTATAGAGTGCAAAATGCGGTATATATGCCCTATGTGGGACGCGGGTGGCACTGTGGTCTAAACCACAGAGCTTAGGGCTTGTCGATCAGAAGGTTGGCTATTCGAATCCCCGTGATGGGGTGAGCTCCCGTTGTTCGGTCCCAGTTCTTGCCTACCTAGTTCGAAAGGATGTCAAAAGTTCGAAAGGATGTCAAAGTGCAAGTAGATAAATGGCGTTTCCATGCGCTGCTCTGGTTCACTGCTCTGGTTCGCCAGAAGTGGGCTAGTCATGCTGGCCACATGACCTGCAAGCTGTCTGTGGACAAACGCCAGCTCCCTCGGCCTATAGAGCGAGATGAGCGCCACAACCCTAGAGTCGTCTGTGACTGGACCTAATGGTCAGGGGTACCTTTACTTTTACCTTTATACTGCCCCATACCAGGATATCCCCTTCATGGATCACTGCCTTGCCGTGGTGAAGGGGCTTGAATAACTCAGAGAAGCTATGAGCTATGCCGCGCAGGGCCACCCAAGATGGACAGGTCATAGTGGAGAGTTTTGACCAAACGTGATCCACCTGGAGGAGGAACCGGCAAGCCACTCCAGTATCCCTGCCAAGAAAACTCCATGGACAAAGACAACAGGCATATATGACGCTGGAAGATGAGCCCCTCAGGTTGGAAGGCGTCCAACATGCTACTGAGGAAGAGCGGAGGAAGAGCGGAGGACAAGTGCAAGTAGATTCAGAGCTGATGAAGCGGCTGGGCCAAAGCCGAAAGGACACTCAGTTGCAGATATGCCTGGAAGCGAAAGGAAAGTCCAATGCTGTAAAGAAAAATATTGCATAGGAACCTGGAATGTAAGAACCATGAACCTGGGTAAGTTGGAGGTGGTCAAAAATGAGATGGCAAGAATAAATATTGACATCCTGGGCATCAGTGAACTAAAATGGACGGGAATGGGCTAATTCAGTTCGGACGGCCATCATATCTACTACTGTGGGCAAGAATCCCGTAAAAGAAATGGAGTGGCCCTCATAGTCAACAAAAGGGTGGCGAAAGCTGTACTGGGATGCAATCTCAAAAATGATAGAATGATCTCGATACGAATCCAAGGCAGACCTTTTAAAATCACAGTAATCCAAGTTTATGCACCAACTACTGGTGCTGAAGAAACTGAAATTGACCAATTCTATGAAGACTTACAACAGCTTATAGAAATGACACCAAAGAAGGATGTTCTTCTCATTATAGGGGATTGGAATGCTAAAGTAGGGAGTCAAGAGATAAAAGGAACAACTGGCAAGTTTGGCCTTGGAGTTCAAAACGAAGCAGGGCAAAGGCTAATAGAGTTCTGTCAAGAGAACAAGCTGGTCATCACAAACACGCTTTTCCAACAACACAAGAGACGACTCTACACATGGACATCACCAGATGGGCAGCATCAAAATCAGATTGATTATATTATCTGCAGCCAGAGATGGAGAAGCTCTATACAGTCAGCAAAAACAAGACCTGGAGCTGACTATGGCTCAGATCATCAGCTTCTTATAGCAAAATTCAAGCTTAAACTGAAGAAAGTAGGAAAAACCACTGGGCCGGTAAGATACAATCTAAACCAAATCCCTTATGAATACACAGTGGAAGTGAAGAACAGGTTTAAGGATTTAGATTTGCTGGACAGAGTGCCTGAAGAACTATGGGTGGAGGCTCGCAACATTATACAGGAGGCAACAATGAAAACCATCCCAATGAAAAGGAAATGGAAGAAAGCAAAGTGGCTGTCCAATGAGGCCTTACAAATAGCGGGGGAGAGAAGGCAAGCAAAATGCGAGGGAGATAGTGAAAGATACAGGAAATTGAATGCAGATTTCCAAAAAATAGCAAGGAGAGACAAGAAGGCCTTCTTAAACGAGCAATGCCAAGAAATAGAGGAAAACAACAGAATGGGAAGAACCAGAGATCTGTTCAAGAAAATTGGAGATATGAAAGGAACATTTCATACAAAGATTACCATAATAAAGGACAAAAGTGGTAAGGACCTAACAGAAGCAGAAGACATCAAGAAGAGGTGGCAAGAATACACAGAGGAATTATACCAGAAAGATATGGATGTCTCGTACACCCCAGGTAGTGGGGTTGCTGACCTTGAGCCAGACATCCTGGAGAGTGAAGTCAAATGGGCCTTAGAAAGTACTGCAAATAACAAGGCCAGTGGAAGTGATGATATTCCAGCTGAACTATTTAAAATTTTAAAAGATGATGCTGTCAAGGTGCTACACTCAATATGCCAGCAAATTTGGAAAACTCAGCAGTGGCCACAGGATTGGAGAAGATCAGTCTACATCCCAATCCTAAAGAAGGGCAGTGCCAAAGAATGCTCCAACTACCGCACAATTGCACTCATTTCACACGCTAGCAAGGTTATGCTTAAAATTCTACAAGGAAGGCTCAAGCAGTATGTGGACCGAGAACTCCCAGAAATGCAAGGTGGATTCAGAAGAGGCAGAGGAACCAGAGACCAAATTGCAAACATGCGCTGGATTGTGGAGAAAGCTAGAGAGTTCCAGAAAGACATCTACTTCTGCTTCATTGACTACGCAAAAGCCTTTGACTGTGTCGACCACAGCAAACTATGGCAAGTTCTTAAAGAAATGGGAGTGCCTGATCACCTCATCTGTCTCCTGAGAAATCTCTATGTGGGACAAGAAGCTACAGTTAGAACTGGATATGGAAGAACTAATTGGTTCAAAATTGGGAAAGGAGTACGGCAAGGCTGTATATTGTCTCCCTGCTTATTTAACTTATATGCAGAATTCATCATGTGAAAGGCTGGACTGGATGGATCCCAAGCCGGAATTAAGATCGCCGGAAGAAATATCAACAACCTCAGATATGCAGATGACACAACCTTGATGGCAGAAAGTGAGGAGGAATTAAAGAACCTCTTAATGAGGGTGAAAGAGGAGAGCACAAAATATGGTCTGAAGCTCAACATCAAAAAAACAAAGATCATGGCCACTGGTCCCATCACCTCCTAGCAAATAGAAGGGGAAGAAATGGAGGTAGTGAGAGATTTTACTTTCTTGGGTTCCATGATCACTGCAGATGGTGACAGCAGTCATGAAATTAAAAGACGCCTGCTCATTGGGAGAAAGGCAATGGCAAACCTAGACAGCATCTTAAAAAGCAGAGACATCACCTTACCAACAAAGGTCCGTATAGTAAACACTATGGTTTTCCCAGTAGAGATGTATGGAAGTGAGAGCTGGACCATCAAGAAGGCTGATCGCCGAAGAATTGATGCTTTTGAATTCTGGTGCTGGAGGAGACTCTTGAGAGTCCCATGGACTGCAAGAAGATCCAACCTCTCCATTCTGAAGGAACTCAGCCCTGAGTGCTCACTGGAAGGACGGATCGTGAAGCTGAGGCTCCAGTAATTTGGCCACTGTTACGGTAAAATCCGGGTGCGGAGTTGCCCTGCCACCCAGCACGTCGGACTAAGTCCGCGGGTCCTAGCGGAAGAAATGAGTTCAGCCAGAGACGGAGCAAAATGCGGAGATCCGAGTTTATTGGCCAACAGGTTCAAGATGAGATTGAACCCCGAGAATGGGGCGACATAGACTTTTAAAAGTTCCCTCCAAGTCCCAGAATACAATGCAGGAAAACGTCATGAATACATCATGGGAAGGTTGGGTTACATGTAAACACGTCATGAATACATTACGGTCAGGTAGGGTTACACTTATTAGCATTTCAGGAAGGGAGGGGGAGATATGCAGAGTGAAGGGATATGCATAGATAACATGGATAAACATTTCCTGAGTACAGGTGGTGGCAAGACAATGGAACAGATATGCATCGTCTGCCACCTGGCATTGCCCGGAGGAAGGGTTTGGCAGAACGATCCGATCGGATTAGGGTCTTCCTGAGTACGTGACCTGTCGCACAGGGGATTATGGCAGTGGGGCAGCAACATGGAGTCCAGAGGGAACAGAGTAGAACGATGTCGGAACGAAGAAAATCGGAGCTTTGGCTGATTTTATATCATTTTCCGAAGCTTTCGGCCGCCTCGCCGGTCAAGTGTATATTGTACATTGAAAACGGAAACAAATGGATACATTGTAACCAGACTTTGACAGTTTTACGAGGTCGCTGGTTTCGGTTCCATTGTTCTCGCAGCGGGGGGCCGTCAGCAACTTGTCAGGAGGTTAAATGAGGCGTGCAAGAGCTTCCGAGCTAGCTCCTGCAGGGGAAGGCACGCTCCTGATTGGCTGAGGCGCGGCCATTATAGTCAATGGAGGGTTTAGTTTGATACGGTCAACTCATGTTGAGAATAGGGCGAAAGGAAGGCATAGAAAAGGCATAGGAAAGAAGGGCTTATTCCGCCCGTATAGAGAGATAAGGAATATTTATAAGGTCAAGGGGTATAGTGTGGTGCTTGTGCAACAGTGTAGGGGTTCAGGGGCTGGGCGTCATCGAGGTCATCGCCTCGGGCCCCCTTTGAGGAGAAGGAGGTGAAGAAAGGTGCCCCCCCCTCTCCTTCCGTATCAGTCCCCCATTCGGAGATAGATTTGCATCAAAGTTCTGTAAGAACTTGCAAATCCTTTCTCCGCACCCTATACCCCTGTGATTTCGTACTCTCCTTCCCCCAAGTGTCTCATTTGCACGTATTCAGGGAAGATGGGGCCGTTACGGGAGCGGGAATAGGCTCGGAGGGAAAGAGGGGTGGATTGAGTAGGACAGCGGAGAAGAGAGCAGCAAGGGGAGACACAGTGTATGGTACAGCAGAGTACAGAGATGCAAAGGACGACAATAAGGGCAGCAAGCAATATCACCTTAAGTAGCTGTCGGAGCCATCCGAGTTTGGGCAGCCAGTTCCATAAGTCTACATCGGACAGTCCCTCGTGCTGTATTTCGGTCAGCCTTCCTGCCAGCTCATGGATGTTATTCAGATGTCCGGTGATATTTAGGGTCTGGTCAGTTACGTATGTACAGCACTCTGTCCCTATTAACGCACATGTCCCACCTTGGCTGGACAGCAAAAAGTCCGTCGCGATCCTAGTCTGCAAGCCCATCTGGCGCACCTCTGACAGCTCCGACACCAGAGAGTCGGTGATTTGGGTTGTTTCTTGCATAAACTTGAGGAGGATGTCGGTGAGTCGGAGGATGTCGACGTGGTTAGATCCTGCCCCGTAGGCGGGGAAGAGTGCCCGTCCTACGGTCTCCCCGTTTGCAGCGACGTCAGATAGGTCTGATAGTCCCTTCTGGTCCCTTTTATTCCTCTGCCTCCCCGGGGGCAGATGAGGGACTACTCGGATGCCCGGGACGATGTAACCCACGAAGCAGGAGCCCGACATATGTGGACTCACCCAGGTATATGCACGATGGCCACATACCCAAAATAAGCCACTGAGGTAGGATTCCATCCTCCCCGAGGCAAAGGCTTGTAATAACAGAGAGTCGGTATGCTGAGGTTGCCAGGTCGGAGGGTGTCCGATGACGCTGGCCCAAGCGAGAGTGAGATCTTGGAAAGTCCGTGATCCTGTCACATCGGTGACAGTGGCTTGGCCATTTGGTAGGAGTTCTAAGTTGGAGACGCAGGTACTGGACCCAATAAATGTCCCTTCTCCGGTGAAAGTGCGGCAAAGGGGTCCCTTCGTAGGGCCAGTCAGATACAGGTATTGATGCGTTAAGTTCAATGCTGTTAAATTCCAGGAGGCGACATCTCCGGACTGGAACTGTTGTATAGTCACTGGTACCGGAACAAGGGGGAGGCTTTGCTGGAGGTGGCTGGGCGCATGGGCACAGACCCAGCACTCCGGATAGGGCGCCTCTTGGGCCACTCGGCTGAGGAGTTTGATGTAGGAGTTCTGCTCCCAGGAGGAAAGAAGATCCTCTCCCGGGGGCGAGGCGTCGCTGCCAAGTTGTCGGGGTGCCGTGCCGAGAGGATGAAGTGGGTCGGTGGTGTTCAAGAGTCGCCGGTCTCTGGCTATGCCCCCACATCTCAAAGGTCCAGCGACATCCCATGTGGGGGGTCGAGAGGGGTGAGCTGGGTGGTACCAACCTTCTAGGTATTCTGCCCCCTTCCAGTCATGAGTGGCTCCGAGGTTCCAGAGGCAGCAGAACCCCCTTAGGCAAAGTCCTTGAAGCTGGGGTTTTCTGGGTTCCGGGATCATGAGGAGGCATTGGAATCCGAAGATTAGGTTGTCTGAGGGGTCCGTTGTGTCAGTGTACGATGATGTGGCCCCTCCTTTCTCAACTTCGGTCCAATTCGGGTTTCTCAAAAGTTCCCCGCCTCCGTAAAGGAAATGAGTCCCGTTTTTACACTGCAGGCGGTAGTAGGAACGGTCAATGGTGATGGCAGCTGACCCAATTCGGTGTAAATTTTTTGTCCCGAATGAAAAGTTCCCAATATTCATTATCAGTTAGTCGGGGTACGAGGGAATGGCGCAACAATGTCCGAGATTCGGGGAGGCAGAAGTCAAAGTCCCCCATTCGGGCAGGATTTGACTTCCCCCCAGTCTCCACTCGGTGATAGTCCAGGAAATGGTAGTCCGTGGGTAGCCCAATACAGTGGTTCGTGGGTGTTGCTGCACATTGGGTCAGGGTTCCGATGAGGAGGAAGATGAAAATGAGGTCCATGATCAAGTGTGTTAGAAGAGCTGTCAAACGAGAGGGCTGTCAAGTGAGCTGTCAGACGGGAGGAGGTGTTGAACGAGGGGTGCTGTCAAACGAGCTGTCCGGGGAGTTGTCAAACGAGCTGTCAGGGGAGCTGTCAAACGAGCTGTCAGGGGAGCTGTCAAACGAGCTGTCAGGGGAGCTGTCAAACGAGCTGTCAGGCGGAAGGAGCTGTCAAACGCGCTTCAGACGGAGCTTGATAGCGTCGGAATCCGGGATGATTTCGGATGTCCAGTTGGGTGTTGCTGTTTCAGGTCCGGTCTGTTGAGCCCGAACTTGGCTCCGATCTGGTCCGGTCTGTTGGGCCCGATTCTGGCCCCGATCTGGTCCGGTCTGTTGGGCCCGATTCTGGCCCCGATCTGGTCCGGTCTGTTGGGCCCGATTCTGGCCCCGATCTGGTCCGGTCTGTTGGTCGTCGTCGTCGTCGATGTATGAAATTGGTGGGTTGGGCGGGGTCGAAAAGGTGAAGTCCTCGCCGAGACTGTCCTCTGGTTCTTGGGGAGGGGGCGATGACTTACACCTAGTGTGGTGTAACCAGGAGTTCTTTTCGCCTACCTTCACGGCTGTTGGTGAAGTCAAGAGGACCTGGTAGGGACCTTCCCACGCTGGTTGGAGCGGTTCCTTTTGATAGACCTTGGTTAGGATCCAATCTCCGGGATGGAAGGAGTGGGCTTGGACGTCGATGGGTAGGTTCTGTCCTTCAATGGCAGCATACTGATGGAGGCGTTGTAGCTGTGTCTGGAGCTGAATAACATAATTAGTAAGTTCTGCTTCTCCCAGATCCAGCTCTGAGAGTGGGAATAGAGTGTTGTAGACTGGTGGGGGTCTCCCAAATAAAAGTTCGAATGGGGAGAGCTTCAAACGTTCAGTTGGGGCACTACGTATATTGTGGAGGACCAGTGGGAGTGCATTGACCCACTTCAAGCCCGTAAGGTTGCAAAGTTTTCCCAACTGTATTTTTATTTCTTGGTTCATTCGTTCTACTTGGCCAGAGGACTGCGGGTGATATGGTGTGTGGAGGTCCCATTTAATTTGGAGGGCTTTGGCCACTAATTGTACTATTTCGGCAGTAAAGTGAGATCCTCTGTCGCTGTCTAGGCGACGAGGTATTCCATATCGGGGAATAATATCTTGTAGGAGAGCCCTAGCAACTACAGATGCGGTAGCTTTCCGGCAAGGGAATCCCTCTACCCATGAAGAAAATTGGTCCACTATGATTAAAGCGTGTTTAAAACCCTGGCATTGGGGCAGATCGATAAAGTCGAGTTGTAAGTTTTCGAAAGGGACAAAGGTCCATGGTCTAGCTCCTGGTGGTTTCTTAGGTTCACGCTTGGGATTGAAGCGATGACAGGTTATGCAATTCTTTGATGCTGCCACAGCGGCGGCAGCTATCCCTGGGGCATACCAAGATCTAATAACATGTTCCATCAACCTCCCCTTTCCCCAGTGTGTCCGTTGGTGAAGAATCCTCACTACTTTTGGAGTCCAGGCCTTTGGAAGGACGGTTCTTCCATCGGGGAGGACCCAGATGCCGTTTTGTTCCGTGGCCCCTATAGATTGCCACATGGCTCTTTCGTCCTCTGGTGCAGATTTATAAATCTCTGTTAAGTCTAGATCTGTGGGTAGTTGTAAGGCTTGGAATTCAGAGTCATTGTTGGGGATACGAAGGGCAGCTATCTGTGCGGCTTTGTCGGCTCGTCTATTTCCTTTGGAGACTAAATCCCTGCCTTTGGTATGGGCTTTACAGTGGACAACGGCGATCGCAGCGGGTAAGTGAATTGCCGTCAGAAGTCGTTCTACAAGAGCGGCATGTGAAATTTGGGATCCGGCGGCGGTCAGGAAACCTCTCTGAAGCCAGATTTGGCCGGTTGTGTGTACTAACCCAAAACAATATTTACTGTCTGTATAAATGGTTATCCTTTTCCCTTCGCCAATCTCGCAGGCGCGTATAAGCGCAATTAACTCGGCAGCTTGGGCGCTGTATTGTGGGTTGATCGGATTTGACTCTAACACCTCGAAGTCCGAGACCACTGCATACCCAGTCTTTCTTATGCCTTCAATGACTTTAGAACTGCCATCAGTATACATTATTAAGTCTGCATTTTCCAGGGGAAGGTGGTCTAAATCTTCTCGGGGTTTTTCTGCTTGTCGGACTATGGTAGCACAGTCATGATGCGGGGTGCCATCGTCGGGAAGGGGTAGCAAGGTGGCGGGATTTAGGGAAGTGACACGCTTGATGGTGACATTTGATGGGGTTAATAGAAGGGCCTCGTACCGGTTGAGGCGGGAATTGGAGAAGTGGTGACATCCCTTCAGTGTTAGGAGTGTTGAGACTGAGTGGGGCACGTGAATTGTGATCTCATGGCCCAGGACTGTTTCTTGAGCTTTCTCCAGGAGGAGCGCAGCAGCAGCGATAGCTCTTAGGCAACTGACTGCCCCCTTTGCCGTGGTGTCGAGTTGTAAACTGTAATAGGCTACTGGCCTTTCCTGGCCTCGAAAGGGTTGGGTTAGGACGCCTGAGGCAACCCCCATTTGTTCATGAATGAACAAGTTAAAGGGGATCCGGTAGTCGGGCAGTCCTAAAGCAGGAGCTGATCTGAGTTCTCGTTTTAAACGTTCAAAGGATTTATAAGCTTCTTCTTCCCAGACCAATGGGTCTGGGTGGTCTTGGCGGGTCATGGCGGTTAGAGGCTTCGTTATTTCTCCGTAGCCAGCAATCCATGCTCTACAAAAGCCGGCCATGCCAAGGAAGCCGCGTAACTGTCGCTTTGTTTTTGGGAGGGGGATCTTGGTGACCATTTCAACTCTGTCAGTGGCGAGGCTTCGGGTACCCACCCCCAAGATGTGCCCGAGGTATTTTACTTCTTGTTTACAGTATTGGAGTTTCTTGGGGGACACTTTGTGCCCCTTCCTCGCTAGTTCAGACAGGAGGTGTTTAGTGTCCATTTTGCATGCCTCTTCGCTAGTAGAGCATAATAAGAGGTCATCTACGTAGAGCAAGAGGGCGGAGCTTGCAGGGAGATGGATGTCTTGTAAATCTTGGTGTAAAATGGCTGAAAATATTGCAGGTGACTCCACATACCCCTGGGGTAGCCTTGTCCAAGTTAACTGACTGGGTCCCCAGGTAAAAGCGAAGAGGAATTGGCTAGCTGGGTCCAAGGGTATGCTGAAGAAGGCGGAGCATAAGTCCGCGGCAGAGTACCAAGTTGTTCCCGCCGGAATTGCGTTCAGGAGGGAGTTTGGGTTGCCCACCACTGGGTGTCGGGGTATTACGAACTGGTTTACTAGTCTCAGGTCCTGGACAAAACGGTATCGGACTGGGGCTCCCTCCTTCGAGGGCTTCTTTACCGGGAGTACGGGAGTATTGCAGGGCGAGGCGCATGGAACTAAGATCCCTTTCTCGAGGAAGTCCTCGATCATGGGTGTTAACCCTTCGATGGCTTCTTTAGGCAAGGGGTATTGTTTGGTGCAAGGGAAGGGTAGGTCGGTTCTGTAGGTGATCTTAACGGGAGTGGCTGATATCAGGAGTCCGACAGAGGTTGATTCAGTGCCCCATAAGGAAGGGGGTAATTCGTTTTCTAACTCTGGAGGGAGTTCGGGAAACTGACGGTCCAATTTCGCTTCTTGTACAATACCCTGGAATGCGGGGATGGATTCCTCGGGCATATATAGGTAGATGCCATCTGAGGAGCACTTTATGGTGGCGTTGAGTTTACATAGGAGATCTCTGCCGAGGAGATTAACAGGACTGCTAGTTAAAAGGAAGGTGTGTTCTGCTAGTAGGGGTCCAAGGGTGACTTTAGCCGGTTGCGAGAGTGGGCAAGTGCGGGGTATCCCGTCTAGTCCCATAACTTTCTTGGTCACCGTCCCTGGTTGTAGATGACTATCGGTTAAGGTGGAATATGTGGCCCCTGTGTCTAGTAGACATTGATAGGGGTGGCCATCAATCTCGATAGTGCAGACAGGATCTTCCGGTGACAACGCTAACACTGGGCAGATGGTTTGGGTTGGACTCAGACTGGGATCCCCTTCTGGTTGTCAATAAGTATCTTGGTCCTCAGGTGGCGGCTGGTTTGGGGGGTGCAAAGGGGGAGCTGTGGCGTTTGCCCAAGGGTGAGTAGGCGCGTTCAGGGCTGGCATCTGGGTCTTTGGGCCCGGTTGGGGTCGTTGGGTCTTAGGCATTTGGTTCGGAGGCATTTGTGGAATGTAGTCTTCCGGTGGATGATTAATGTGCCCCTGGTTTAGGTTAGATTGCGGGAGGAGGGGGGGCTGGTTTGTTCGGGTAGGGAAGGGCAGGGAGCCCTGTCCTCCGTAGGGTGGTGTGTTAAGGTAAGGGCAGAATCTTTTTATGTGTCCCTCTTCTTGGCAATAGTAGCACCCTCCGGTGCCTGGTCCCCATGATCTATAGGGATTTGGAGGTCCTCCACCCCGGACTCCCCTTCCGCGGCTGAGGCCTCTGCCCCGGTTAAGGCCATAGGTAGTTTCCATGCTCAAAGCCAAGATGTGTTCGGCCTCAGGTTTTGTTTCTTTTTTCTTTCTTTCATCTCTAGAGTTATAGACGGATTTTGCGATGGATAAGATTTCGCTTATACTTTTCCCATCGTATCCAATTTGGAGATTCAGGGCTTTCCTAATGTCTGGGCAGGCCTGATCCTTGAAGAAACCTTTAACAATTACTTCATGTTGTGGATTCTCGGGGTCTATTCCCCCCCACGTTTTGATGGCAGCGACTAATCTGGTATAATAATCAGACGGGTGCTCATTTGGTCCTTGCATTACCGTCTGGACTTTAGTCCAATTTACGGTGCGTTGTCCGGCAGCCTTTACACCATCTAGAATGGCTTTCTTAAATAGTTTCAGGTACCAGATTCCATTGGTGGTGTTATAATCCCATGCAGGCTCGACTCGGAGGCATTGCGCTGTGAGGGCCTGTAACCCTTGGGGTCGTCCCCTCTGATAGTCGGGTGATTCTATGGCTTCCCCCGCTTTCGTTAAAATATCCGCCTTCTCAGCCTCATTGAAGAGGGCGTTCAGGAGGACATGGACATCAGGCCAGGTGGGGTTATGGGTGGAAAAGATGGCGCTGATTTGGCGGTGGCATTTATCGGGGTCGTCCCTCAGGGAGGGCATCTGGTTTGACCAAGTTACGAGGTCCGAGGTATAGAAGGGTTGGTGTGTATAAACCATTCGTGGGGGTCCATCAGGTTGAAGTGGTGGAATCGGCAAAGCCCTTAGGGGCATTTGGACCGCGGTAGAGCTCACGGTAGAGCTCACCTGATCGGAAGTTCCTGGGGTTTCTGCAGTGAGGTCTAGAAGTTCTGCAGTGGGCGCACGAGATTCCAAGGGGGAAAGGCTTTCTCTGGCTTGGACGGGGTTCTCAACTACGTTTTGACGCGTTGAAGGGGGGGTCTTTGTCTTAGCCTGTCCGGGGTCTTTCTGGTCTCTTTTAGCCTGTAGCCTCGTGACTCTTTTATTCTCATTGCTTTGTGTCCCCTCATCCCCCGTTTCTTCATCACTACTAGATGGCGGCGACGGCGATCCTCTATAATAAAAGGGGATCAGGGCCCGTTGTGTGTCATCATCTACGGAGTGCCCTTCGTAAGGGGGGGGCATGGGGTGCCGTCCGGGATTCAATATGGGTAGCTGGTAAGATGTAATTCCTTTTGGGGCTTGCAGGAATCCCTTTACAGCCTCAAAGGTAGCTAGGTATTCCAACTGACGGGGTTTTTCTTCCATCAGGTATCTCTTTAGGTGGTTCATACGTTCTTCATTAAACGAACCTCCCACCGGCCAACGCAATTCGGGCTTGGCGGAGGCGGTGCTGGCGGGCCAGATTTCAGAACAGAGGTCCTCTAATTTTTGCTTTGATAATAATTTGTGGCCTGGAATCGTCTTCCAATAAGTGATGACAAATTGGAGAGGAGAGTCAGGGTCCCTCTGAGACTGAGAAGGCTTTCTAGAAGCCTTCTTCCCAGAGTGAGCCCGCTCGCGTTTGGAAGCCTGGGTACCCATTTTATGTTTTTACGCGTGTCTAGACAGAAAGAGGGGAGAGAAAGGGTGGTAAGGATTGGTATATCTAGGAGATTGATATACTTAATACGGGATTTATAGTAAAGAAAGGTTTCTAGTCGCTTGGCAACTTCCTTAGAGGGTTTTTAGAGAGCTCTAGCTATCCGGTATTCCTTCCTATTTCCTTAGTCAATAACCTGGGGTCCTTTTCCACTCTGCCAATCCCACCCAATTCCTCATGGGCTATCCCTCCTGGCAACCTCCTACCTATCGTCAATCTCAGGAAAAGGGGCCCTACTGAACGCCTGCGCCACGCAGTGCCAGATCAGGTGATCCCTGGATAGAGTCTTGGTTCGAAAATCCCCCTTGCTTTCGGAAGCGGGCTTACGGTACACGTGGTACGTAGCCCGACCGGTGCGGCTGGGATTGGGATAGAAAGCAAGACCACTTCCTGCCCCCTAGAAAGGACGCTCGGGAAGCTCGGAAAAAGAACTCCAACCCCTTGCTTTCAACTGGGATCACCCGTTGCGGAGAGTCGACTATCTTTCAAGTCGGGTCTCTCCGTCTTACTTTCGGGCTCCCAATTGGTGCGGCTGGCTGGAGAAATATAGAGAAAGAGATAGAGCTCAGAACCCCCCTTCGGGTCGAGCAGCAGTCCACGGTCTCTCTAACCAATTGGACCAAGAGACAGGCGAGAAAGAGCGATAGAGAGGAGGGCAGAGATTTCGGTTGCCAGGAGATTTCCACCCCCTTCCCACCAGTGCACTGGATTTTCTCTTCCTATACTCACGAGTCTTCTATGGCGATCCCGGGATCGATGAATAAGCCGGCCGGATTCCCTTTGCTCCCCGGCTGAACCCTAGGGACGTTCGATTACCGCCCGGAAGATGGCCGGAGGTCCAAAGGATCTTCCCAGGCAAAATGGCCCGGAGCCGGCTGAAGATTTCGGGGCCCCCGGTCAGCAACACGGGAGTACCGCCCGCCCCACGTTGGGCGCCAAATGTTACGGTAAAATCCGGGTGCGGAGTTGCCCTGCCACCCAGCACGTCGGACTAAGTCCGCGGGTCCTAGCGGAAGAAATGAGTTCAGCCAGAGACGGAGCAAAATGCGGAGATCCGAGTTTATTGGCCAACAGGTTCAAGATGAGATTGAACCCCGAGAATGGGGCGACATAGACTTTTAAAAGTTCCCTCCAAGTCCCAGAATACAATGCAGGAAAACGTCATGAATACATCATGGGAAGGTTGGGTTACATGTAAACACGTCATGAATACATTACGGTCAGGTAGGGTTACACTTATTAGCATTTCAGGAAGGGAGGGGGAGATATGCAGAGTGAAGGGATATGCATAGATAACATGGATAAACATTTCCTGAGTACAGGTGGTGGCAAGACAATGGAACAGATATGCATCGTCTGCCACCTGGCATTGCCCGGAGGAAGGGTTTGGCAGAACGATCCGATCGGATTAGGGTCTTCCTGAGTACGTGACCTGTCGCACAGGGGATTATGGCAGTGGGGCAGCAACATGGAGTCCAGAGGGAACAGAGTAGAACGATGTCGGAACGAAGAAAATCGGAGCTTTGGCTGATTTTATATCATTTTCCGAAGCTTTCGGCCGCCTCGCCGGTCAAGTGTATATTGTACATTGAAAACGGAAACAAATGGATACATTGTAACCAGACTTTGACAGTTTTACGAGGTCGCTGGTTTCGGTTCCATTGTTCTCGCAGCGGGGGGCCGTCAGCAACTTGTCAGGAGGTTAAATGAGGCGTGCAAGAGCTTCCGAGCTAGCTCCTGCAGGGGAAGGCACGCTCCTGATTGGCTGAGGCGCGGCCATTATAGTCAATGGAGGGTTTAGTTTGATACGGTCAACTCATGTTGAGAATAGGGCGAAAGGAAGGCATAGAAAAGGCATAGGAAAGAAGGGCTTATTCCGCCCGTATAGAGAGATAAGGAATATTTATAAGGTCAAGGGGTATAGTGTGGTGCTTGTGCAACAGTGTAGGGGTTCAGGGGCTGGGCGTCATCGAGGTCATCGCCTCGGGCCCCCTTTGAGGAGAAGGAGGTGAAGAAAGGTGCCCCCCCCTCTCCTTCCGTATCACCACCTTGTGAGAAGAGAAGACTCCCTGGAAAAGACCCTGATGTTGGGAAAGATGGAGGGCACAAGGAGAAGGGGATGACAGAGGACGAGATGGTGGGACAGTGTTCTCGAAGCTGCCAGCATGAGTTTGACCAAACTGGGGGAGGCAGTGGAAGAAAGAAGTGCCTGGTGTGCTCTGGTCCAGGGGGTCACGAAGAGTCAGACACGACTAAACGACTAAACAACAACAACAATACCAGGATATCTCAGGGCAGTTCACATAAAAAGATCACAGTTTGTAAAATAAAAATACAAGCAAGAACCCAGTAATACTCCCCCCCAAAAGAGTCACATTTTAAAAGGGGAAGGGATGTTGATCAGGTGAACCAAAGGCCTGGTTAAAAAGGTGCCTAATGGTGAAGGTGCCAGGCGAACTTCCCTGGGGAGAGCATTCCACAGATGAGGAGCCACTGTAGAAAAGGCCCCGTTCTCCTGCCAGCTTCTCCCTTGGGGGTCCCTCCAGAAAGTGCTCTGCTACCTTCTAGATCTTAGGGGCCAGAAGTCTGGCTCCAGGGTGGTTCAGGTGATGCCGTCCCTTTCGGGTGCCTAGACATAATGATAAATAATAGTGATTCCTGCACTGCAGTGGCTGGACTACATGATCCTTGGGTCCCTTGATGTTTTCAGGAAGCCCAGAGTCCTCTCCCCGACACCACCATCCAGGCCGTGCTCTGAGGCTCCTCAGCTCCATCTAGATGGTTTGCAAACAGCTGCAAAGGGCTCAACAGCTTTGTCAGGGCACAAAGAGGCTCTCGATTTCGCATGTCTGCTCCCGGGGTCTGAGGTGCTGGTGACTGAACAGGAAGGAGAACTTGGGGTTGCAGTGGGGACCTGGGCGAAGATGGTGGCCCAGCGTGTGGCGGCTGTGGGAAAGGCAAATTCCATGCCGCTCTGAGAAGCGGACGGGGCGCTGGTCTGATGCAAGAGGTCTGCTCTCATGTTCTGACATTCGCTGACAAAAATGGAAGAGTCCTGAGCCCAGGAGCATCTTTTGGGGTGCAGCTCAGTGGGTTCGTTGCACTTCAGGGACAGAGCAGTTCATGCACATTAATTGTATATATCTATATAAGGTGTTACTGGAATTTTTGCAAAGGTTGGGGGGGTTGCCCCTCCAGTGGATGTCATTCACACACACACACACACACACACACACACACACAACCAAAGTCAACACAATCACTCCTGCATCTGTCCCCACAAAACACTTCAGCACACCGGTGCCCCCCCCATCACTATTCAAAGGGCCTCTGCTGCACATTACCAAATGCAACAATTCACTGATAAATGTGTCTGCGCACTGGCTCCCTGGGAAAACTTTAGAAAGTCATACAAAATCACTCCAGTTTGGATTTGCACCATTCCAACTTTGTTCTGTTCAGGAAAGGAATGGCTATCAAGAGGGGAGCCTGGGATGTGGGCAGCCATAACCGCTCAAGCCTGAGATCAGGTATTCAGCAACCTCTTGCATGGGAGAGAATTGCTCGCATCCTGACTCCTGAGTGCCAGACAGGTAGCCATTCCAGAGACAATGGCAAACAATCCAGGAAAGGTCAGGACAAAGGAGGGTAATTACCTTGACCAGGAAGACTGGAACCTGTCAATGTTTCCCTTTGCATCACTTGACAGGTGTGAGGTGGAGATCAGACTGAACAGGAATCATTAAGCAAACAGTCTGTGAGCACCTAGAAAGGAATGCTGTGATCACCAATAGTCAGCATGGATTTCTGAAAAATAAGTCATGTCAGACTAACCTGATCTCGTTTTTTGACAGAATTACAAGTTTTTTGACAGAATTACAAGTCAACATCTTTATCAACGACTTGGATGATGGACTCAAGGGCATTCTGATCAAATTTGCAGATGACACCAAACTGGGAGGCGTGGCTAACACCCCAGAGGACAGGATCACACTTCAAAATGATCTTGACAGATTAGAGAACTGGGCCAAAACAAACAAGATGAATTTTAATAGGGAGAAATGTAAAGTATTGCACTTGGGCAAAAAAAAGGAGAGGCACAAATACAAGATGGGCGACACCAGGCTTGAGAGCAGTACATGTGAAAAGGATCTAGGAGTCTTGGTTGACCACAAACTTGACATGAGCCAACAGTGTGACGCGGCAGCTAAAAAAGCCAATGCAATTCTGGGCTGCATCAATAGGAGTATAGCATCTAGATCAAGGGAAGTAATAGTGCCACTGTATTCTGCTCTGGTCAGACCTCACCTGGAGTACTGTGTCCAGTTCTGGGCACCACAGTTCAAGAAGGACACTGACAAACTGGAACGTGTCCAGAGGAGGGCAACCAAAATGGTCCAAGGCCTGGAAACGATGCCTTATGAGGAACGGCTAAGGGAGCTGGGCATGTTTAGCCTGGAGAAGAGGAGGTTAAGGGGTGATATGATAGCCATGTTCAAATATATAAAAGGATGTCACATAGAGGAGGGAGAAAGGTTGTTTTCTGCTGCTCCAGAGAAGCGGACACGGAGCAATGGATCCAAACTACAAGACAGAAGATTCCACCTAAACATTAGGAAGAACTTCCTGACCGTAAGAGCTGTTTGACAGTGGAATTTGCTGCCAAGGAGTGTGGTGGAGTCTCCTTCTTTGGAGGTCTTTAAGCAGAGGCTTGACAACCATATGTCAGGAGTGCTCTGATGGTGTTTCCTGCTTGGCAGGGGGTTGGACTCGATGGCCCTTGTGGTCTCTTCCAACTCTACGATTCTATTCTATGAGTCTAAGAGAGGGATGGGGGCAAACTTGACTCAGGTTTCTGTCGCCAGACCCTCTCAGTTTGTGATGTATTCATGATGTATGCATGATGCTACATTGGCGTGTTGTGGGTTTCTTTGTGAAACTGATAAAAGTGGGAGCCATCCTTTGCTCTGGGCTTCTTCCTGCTTCTCCCATGGGGTGGGTGGAAGTCCTGCTGCAACAGTCCTTTGAATAAAGACCAGGCCTACTGGCTGCTGTTTTGCTCCAGTTTCTTGGCTGCCATCTTTGTTTGGCAATCCAAGGGAGCCCAGGAAATTTCCTTTAAAAATGGTAACCCTTCAGCATTCAACTGTACACAGTGCAAGGCTTCACTCTTGAACTCACTCCTGTGGGAGACAGTGATGTCCACCAACCCAGAGAGATTTAAATGAGGGTGAGACTAATTCACGGGGGAAGAGAGGGCTATTGATGGCTACGGTCAGTGAGGGCCAGCCTCTGCCTCCACAGTTGCTGGAAACCCCAGAAGGGGAATGTGGCTCTTGAGCTCAGACCCTGCTTGTCTGGTTGGCCCCTGTGAGAACAGTGTTGTAAACAAAAGTCTGCCCTTTCTCCCTTATGGAGTATCCAAGAGCCCATATAGAGTCCTTACGTAGGTTTCCTATTTGTAGGAGAAAAGAACAGAGGCCAACCAGAGAATATTGAGAAGCAAAGCAGCTAGTAAGCCTGATCTTTATTGATCTGTTGCAACAGGGTCCTCACTCACCACACGCAGGAGGGAGAGGGAACCCAGAACAAAAGGGTGCCTGCCCTTATACAGACATTTTAAATTCCCTCCCTGGAGTCCAAGACCACCCTCAGAATCATCATACATACATCACAAAAGGGGTGTAGCCCAAGACCACCACCCCCATATACATCATACCTACATCACAGAAAAGGCTGTCTACAGCAGAAATCTGAGTGCCTTGTTTATCTCGTCTGACAGGTTTACCTGTTAATGCTCACTTGATTGGATACTCTGGGGAGCCTGGCCAGTCTTTTGTAATGATAAATACTTAGTTCCTGAGCCAGGTCACAGGCTCACGCCCTATTCATATCTTAAATGTGCCCTTAAGACAGGATTTGTGAAGGAAAAGACAATGAGGAGGCTTTTCCATTTTCCTTTGACCTTGCAGAGAAAACATTGGCTCAGTTTAGGAATCAAAATGGTTCCAGGCCAGTCTTCCTGTGCTGATCTATGTACTTGCTTGGTTGGTACACTTATGAACATTTAACATATACCTAAGACCTCAAAATTCCCATCACAACAGGAGGCTGGGCTGAATGGGCCATTGGCCTCTTACACTGTCAGTGGTAGAGGACCTGCTTTGTATGAGGTCCTGGGTTCAGCTCCCTGCAGAATCTCTGAGGAGGGAGATCCTGTCCGCAACCCTGGCAACCTGCTGCCTTTCAGAGCAAGCGATTTCAGGGTGGGGCCTGCCTGGGCCAACGAGGCAGCTTTTTGCTGTGGGATGTAACATGAGCAGTCAAATGCAACATTTCCTGTTTGCCCAGAGTGGTCACGCAGAGGGGATGTTACTTCAGCCAGACCCTCCTGTCCCACCTGGTCTGGAGCATCCTTCCTTTGCATGTGACCAGGTAGGTGGACGTGACCCTGGCAGAGCCCACAGAAGGTCCATTCACGAAACCACCTTCCTCTCTTTTGATGGCTTTTCTTCTCTTGGACTGTGGATGAGTTCCCATCTGGGATGAACTCAAACCCTCTTCTGTAACTCTAAGCTAAAGCCGGACTTCAGGGATCCAGCTATGAACTGAATGTGAGTAAACTTCTTATTAAAAGAAGACCGTTGTGTCTTTATTCTTTTAGGAGGGAATCAAAGAGGTCTTACCAGGAATAACAGAAGTTAAAGAGATTCTCACGAATCTGCAACCAGCTTCCTGCTGTGTAAAGAGGGGATGCAATCTGCTGTATGAAGAAACTTGCTAGTGAAAGTTAGGAAGGATAATATTTGCTCAATATATCCTCTCCTGCTACCCACAACATTCCCACACCTGCCCCTGCGCTCCTGGAAGAGGTTGGCCTGTCGGTAGCTGCAGCAGCTTCTGGCCCTGTTAGCTGTTGCAGAGCCCCGTTCCCAACAAATTTCAGGGAAAGGCAGGCTGGCCAAACTGGCCTCTGACCAGAGCAATGACCTGCTCCCCACGGCTGTCGGGATGCCAATTTGGGAGCAGGTTAATGGAGAAAACGCAGAGCAGAAGCAGCCCTTTCCATCCTCAGCCTCAGCAAAGCTCCAATTGCAACTGAGTCTAGAGAAGAGAGTCTCTCATCAGGTGAAGAAGGCAGCCCTCCCAAGGCAGTGTGGGATGTGACACACAAGAGCAGTCAAGTACAACATCCCTAGAGTGAACATGTTTACACATGGGGAGGAATGTTTGTCTAGCCAGCAGGTCAACTTCCTGTTTCCTTCTGGGCTGGGACAGACTTCCTCTGCATGTGACTAGAGGTGGGCGTGGCCTCACCTGTGCAGGTAACGACAAAAGCACAGGGCAGGGCAGGCATCTCTCTCTCTTTGACTACCTGCATCGAAGAAGCAACATCTGCTTAGCCAAAGATGCTCTCTTGGCCTCCAGCCAAGAGAGGGCAGAGGGACTATCTTCTTATGAGATAGTTCCTAGGTATATGTTACTTTTCTAAGCTAAGTCTGCCTTCTGGGATCCAATTGTGAACAGAATGTGAGTGAGTAAACTCTTTTTATACTTTTATAGAAGACTGTGTCGTGTCTTATCTTTTATGAGGGAATAAGGGGGAAATACCAGAACAGTTATTGTAGAGGCTTTCGCGAGCCTGAGCAAACACATCCACTTTGAGTTTAAAAGGGGGGATGTTACTCTGCTAAATTGTGAACTTGTTTACACAAGTTGGAAAGGCTATAATCAAACAATATATCCTCTCCTGCATCCCTGAACATTCCCACGGACAGGATGTGGATGAGCAACAAATGAAGGCACAGACCTGGAGACAGGAGCCTGGAGACCCCCTCCCCAGGCAGGCTGCCTCTCCCTCCATGTCACATCACCAGCCTGTCAGGAGCTGCTCCCAGGTCCAGAGCTGCCCCTGTGGAACTGCTGCCTGCTTGCACACCCCAAGAGCAGCCTCCTTGCCAGTCGAGGAGGGTGAAGGCAGAGCTGGCCTCCTTCCTTTGCGGGGGGGGGGGCTGCCCAAAGAGAAGCCAGTTCTGCTCCAGGGCAGGCAAGGAAGTTAAAGGGCAGCTGAGCCCAAGAGCCGGTTTAGAAAACCAGGGCTCAAGCCCCAGTCCTATGCTGGTGCTTTAAAAGGGTGTCTCTGAGCACATGCAGAGTCCTTCCGCCCCCAGCCTTTGGAATGAGAGGGCAGTCCTTTTCCTGCTGAAGAGTGTGACTTCTGTAAGATCTTGGCACCTCTTATTTTTAATGTAGAAAATTAACCACTTGGCACGGCCAACGGCTTTATATCTGGGTCCCCTGGAGCACGCTAAGGAAATATTTGATGAGGGCTTGTTGTGCTGCAATAAAATAATGGCTAAATCTAATAAGGCTACAGAAGCAGAGCCAAGGAGAATCTGGAGCTCCATCTCGGCCCCTGGCGCGATCTGAGGCCTGGCTGTGCAGGGGGACGGGGGCCACACAGACCCACATCTGCTGCCCCCAAGAGCCCCCCTGTAGGAACAGAGGCCTCATCTGAGGGTCCCCCCTGGCTCCCTGAATTGGGGGGGGGTATCTGTGCCTCAGTGGCAACAGAACCTGTGTTTTGCAGGCACTGTGGGATGAGTTTTAAAAGGCAGGAGAGGATAGATTAATTGCAATTTATTCCCCCGGACCCCCATGTGTGTGAGCTGAGCAGCCTTCTCAAAGTCCCATCCTTAGCAGCCAAATTAAAGCTTGTAGGAAGAGGCTGTGAAGCCTTCTTTTAATTAAGCCCAGCTACAAAGTGAGCTGGCTTCGCCCTTTCCTACCCCATTTAGCAAAGAAATCAGACGACAGTCTGGAAAGGAAGCTTAGAATTTAATTCACTTGCTCAACAGTCTCACGTTGGTTTTCAGATATAGCAGCAGTAAAAATTGTGCAGGTAAAATACTTTTATTTTGTCTCAGGCTTATGCCTGGGATTGCGGGCACATGCGCTAACCCTGTCTGTGGTGCCTACCCCTTTACCCCAAATGATGAGACAAGAGTAAGAGAGTAAGAGAGTAAGAGAGGCTTGAGCAACAGAGTCATGCTCTTTTCTTTTGGCCTTAGGCCCACCCCCAGCAGGCTGTCCATTGTCCTCCCTGGCCAAGGGCGGATCAAAGGCCGGCCCAAACAGGTGGGTGGCACCTGCCCAGGTGAGCCCCGCTCAGTGCCCCAAACCCCGCCCACCTGTGGGGAAGGGAGAGTGGATATTGGAGCAAGCACAGGGCACATCTCCCCTCATGGCTGGTCGAGGAGAGAGTGGGGGGTGGAAACAGGAAGTGACATATGCTCCTTCCCTCCCAGGAGAGGAGGGGAAATGACATCACCCAGAGCCCTCTCTACCAATACATTTTCTATGGTCTGAGTATCTGCCTAGCAGTAATGCATCTCTGTGGTATTAGCCCCTTCTCAGGCTGACTAGCAGAAATATGCATTTGTTTGGTTTGGCTGATAATCTCCCACATGCAGACGGTCCCAGGTTTAACCCGCCCAGCTGGAAACATCTTCTTCTGGGACTCTGGAGAGACTCTTCCCTCAAGAGCCCACAAGCAAAGAGGACGCCCGGCCTCCCCTTCCTGGCTGATGCTGCTCCTCTGCGTCTTCCATCTCCCTTTGGGTCATTGAGCCAAAAAAAGCCCCGGCCAAAGAAGAAGACCAAGGAGCAGCTTGTATCCCAAGAAGCAACTGGGAGGCCAAGAGGCCAGGAGGGCATCTGCTATGATGGAGGGTGGGACCAGGGGGTGGGTGGGTTTGCCACTCTCCCCTCCTTGACTCATCACGTCCAGTTCTGGACACAAGCTGGAAGGTGTGCAGAGGAGGGCGACCAGGACGAGCCATGGAGGAGGTTGGGGGTGTCTAGCAAGGAGGAAAGGAGATTGAGGCTCATCTTCAAGGATCTGAAGGGCCACCACAGGGAAGATGGAGCCAGCTTATTTTCTGTGGCAGCAGAAAGTAGGACCCGGGGATTCAAATGGAAAGGAAGGAGGAAGACTTCTCTAATGGAAAGAGCTGTGCTACAGTGGAAAGGATTCCGTCAGAAGGTCTTCTTTGGCGATCCCTTGTAGCCCAGTAAGATTATCTTCCAAGAAGAGTTTTAGCAGTGAGTCATAAGTGACTGTGGAGGCCAATTCTGGATCCACACATCTTTCCACAGTGGGGACATTGGATTCCAGGCAGGAGCTGATCCCGGTGAGGGTTTGCCAAGTGTGCCTTCCTCTTAGCACGTTTCTCCCTTGCGTCCTGAGTTCCAGCGTCTTCAAAGCCCAGGACACCTTTGGTCAAGGCTGTTCTCCAACTGGAGCGCTCACAGGCCAGTGTTTCCCAGTTGTCAGTTTTATGCTACATTTTAAAAGATTTGCCTTGAGAGAGTCTTTAAACCTCTTTTGTTGACCACCAGCATTACGCTTTCCATTTTAAAGTTCGGAATAGAGTAGTTGCTTTGGAAGACGATCATCAGGCATCCGCACAACATGACCAGTCCAACAAAGTTGATGTTGAAGAATCATTGCTTCAACACGGGTGATCTTTGCTTCTTCCAGTACACTGGCATTAGTTTGCCTGTCTTCCCAAGTTATGTGCCAAATTTTTTAGAGACACCATTTATGGATCCAGTGAGGTGATGATCCAGCGAGTGAGCCTCAGAAGGTGGGCTCCCATTCACTGGAGTTTTTTCAACTGAGGTTGGATGCCCATCTGCCATCTTGAACTGGACTAGATGACCCTGGAAACCCTTCCAACCCTGCAGTTCTATGAAAGTGTTGGAATCGCCTTTGCTGGAGGGTCTTAAAGCAGAGGTTGGATCTGCCAGGGAAGCTCAAGCTGTGATTCCTGCTTTGCAGGGGGCTGGACTAGATGCCCCCTGGGGTTCCTTCCAACTCTGCAGTTATATGACTCTCTGGCCTCCCTTCCCACCTGGCAAATGAGAGGAAGGGAGGATTGGCATTCCAGAGAAGTGGATTCCTCACCCACCTCCCCTATTCAGAAAAGAGGATTTCTGCTCTCCAGCTGCAGTCACTCTCTTTGTGGTGTGTAATAAATGCAAATCTGCCCTTATTTCCTTATGGGGGACACAAGAGCCCTTATAGAGTCCTTTGCAGGTTCTCCATCGGTCGGAGAAAAGAACAGAGGCCAACCAGAGAATATTGAGAAGCAAAGCAGCTCGTAAGCCTGATCCTTACTGAACTGTTGCAAGAGGGTCCCCATTCACACGCAGGAGGAGGAGGAGGACCCAGAACCAAGGCGTGTCCGCCCCTATATAGGCATTTTAAATTGCCCGCCCTGGAGTTCAAGACCATCCCCAGAAACATCATACATACATCAGAGAAGGGGTGTAGCTCAAGACCACCCCCCCAGATACATCATACCTACATCACTGAAAGGGCGGTCTGCAACAGAAATCTGAGTGTGTTGTTTATCTACTGTCTGGCAGACCTGTTAATGGTCACTTGATTGGGTCCCCTGCGTAGCCTGGCCAGTCTTTTGTAATGACAAATACTTAGTTCCTGGGCCAGGTCACAGGCTCACCCTATTCACACACAGACATACCCTTAAGACAGGTTTTGTGAATGAAAAGACAATGGGGAGGCTTTTCCATTTTCCTTGACCTTGCAGAGTAAACGTTTGGTCAGTTTGGGAGTCAACATGGTTCCAGGGCTGTTTTCCTGAGCTGCTTCAGATATGTGGTTTATATATTTATGTACGTGTTTGCTTGGTACATTTATTATATATATAAGACCTTAAATTTTTTTTCAGGTGCAAACGATTTCTGCTCCCCTGCCATCGCCATTGAGCTGTGCCAGCCCAACTGAGCTGGAGCTAAGGAAGGACAACTAGCTTGTCTCTCCCCCCCCGCCCCAGAAAGATCCTCGCCAGCTCCTGCATTAAGGGGGGTGGTCTCCTGGTGCGAGGAGCAGCCTCACAACGGCAGCTCACTTGGGGAGGGGGCATCCGTGTGGGGTGTGGCTCAGCAGCCATGGGGCATTGGCAGGGCAGTTCTGGGGGGCTGACTCACCAGTCTGGATGGGCACCCCGTACCGAAGCTCTCTGGGCACCAAGCCCCCCCCCCCGTCCCTCCCTCCCCGCTCTCTGCCTTTCCCCTCCGAGTACCTGGCGGAGTTCCTTCTCTCTGATCTCTGGTTAAACACAAAGCAATTTGTTCTGCTACAGCTGTCGGCATCTCCTCCCTGCGGAGCGGGGCGGGCGGGGGGAGTCCCCTCCCTGGCTCTGCACCAGCTCAGCCCCCGCTCCGCTGCTGGCGCTCTTCCCTTAATCACATTCACACACGCCACTGCACCCGAGAGGCTGCCTGGGCACTGCCATCTGGACCCTCTCACCCACCCCGGTGCCAACTGCTCCCCCCCCCGCCCCCGCCATGCGCCTCAGCGGGGCCGGGAGTGAGTTTTAAACACACAGACACGTTCATTCAAGGCAGGGCGTCAGCTTCACCAGGCAGATGAAAGGAAGGAGTGGAACTGTGGAACTCCCTCCCTCAGGAGGCAACTTGAATGGCTTTAAAGGAGGATGGGGCAAATCCATGGGCTGCCAATGGCTTTTAGCCAGGATGATGTGACAGGAATTTTGATGGCTTAGATATATGTTAAATGTTCATAAGTGTACCAACGAAGCAAGTACATAGATCAGCACTGGAAGACGGACCTGAAGCCATTTTTGATTCCCATTGTCTACTGACCAAATGTTTTCTCTGCAAGGAGGGGGGGGGGGGTCAGGGAGCCCTCCCATTGTCTCAGGAATTGAGCAATCAGCATTTTAATGGGTGACAGACTATCAGGAAAGGCAATCAGGAGAGGCAATCAGATAACCTGGCAAACAGGAAAAAACAACATTCAAATTCCTTCCAGTAGCACCTTAAAGACCAACTGAGTTAGTTCTAGGTATGAGCTTTCGTGTGCATGCACACTTCTTCAGATACACTGAAACAGAAGTTTCCAGACCCTTCTATATAGTGAGAAGGTGGGGAGGGGTATTACTCAGAAGGGTGGTGGGAATGGGTGATTGGCAGATAGCTGTGATGAGCCTGTTGACGACTCTTAACGACTGCAATAGGTCTTACAGGAAAAAGCAAGGGGTGAAAAGGTGAAAAATGGCTTTGTCATGTATAATGAGATAAGAATCCAAGGTCTTTGTTCAGACCAGGTTTCTCCATGGTTTTAAGTTTGGTGATAAGTTGTAATTCAGCAGCTTCTCTTTCCAGTCTATTTCTGAAATTCCTTTCAGAAATACATGACAAAGCCATTTTTCACCTTAAGAGTCGTCAACAGGCTCATCACAGCTATCTGCCAATCACCCATTCCCACCACCCTTCTGAGTAATACCCCTCCCCACCTTCTCACTATATAGAAGGGTCTGGAAACTTCTGTTTCAGTGTATCTGAAGAAGTGTGCATGCACACGAAAGCTCATACCAAGAACTGACTTAGTTGGTCTTTAAGGTGCTACTGGAAGGAATTTGTTTTGTTTTGACTATGGCAGACCAACACGGCTACCTATCTGTAATTCAAATTTCTGTTGTAGACCACCTTTTCTGTGATGTAGGTATGATGTATCTGGGGGGTGGTCTTAGGTTACACCGCTTCTGTGACGTATGTATGATGTGTGGAGGGGTGGTCTGGAGCTCCAGGGCAGGCAATTTAAAATGTCTATATAAGGCCTTGCGGCCCATTGTTTGAGGTTCTCCTCCCTTCTGCGAGTGGGGAGTGAGGACCCTGTTGCAACAGATCAATAAAGATCAGGGTTACGAGCTGCTTTGCTTCTCCATCTTCTCTGCTTGGCCTCTGTTCTTTTCTCCTACCCATAGGGAACCTACGTAAGGACTCTATCTGGGCTCTTGGATACCCCATCGGGGGAAAGGGCAGATTTTGTTTACAACAATGGCTCTGCTCTTTCCTCCATAGTTAGAGAGAGCAGTGCTTCTGAAGACCCAGGAAGGGAGAAAGGTGGGATGAGGAGCCATTGAGAGGGCTGGGCATGTTGGGCCTGGAGAAGAAGAGGCTGAAGGTGAGAGCCCTCCTCAAATACCCAAAGGGCCGCCAGGCGGAAGGCGAAGGAAGCCTGCTTTGTGCTGCTCCAGAGACTGGGACTCGAACTGACGGATTCAATGACAGGTAAGGAGATTCTGGCAAAGCCTTGGGAAGAACCTTCCGAGGGTGAGAGCGATTCAACAGTAGACTCTCCTTCGTCTGAGGTTTCTAAGCAGAGGTTGGGTGGCAGCTGCAATTCCTGTGTGGCAGCGGGCTGGACTAGATGGTCCCTGGAGGCCCCTTCCAATGGTACGATTCTGTGGTTCTGCCTACACACACACACACACACAGTGTCTAGGAAAAAGGCAGGCTATAAGTAAGTTAAGCAGCAGCTCTCCAGGTTTGCCTCCGTTGGGCTGACCCGAACGGTTCTCCTGTAGCTGATCCTTCTTTCTTTTTTTTTAATATAAATCTTTATTAATTTAAAATACAACCATACATTAAAGGTAAGTATAACAAAATTAAGCACAAAAAAGAAAAAAGAAGAAAAAAAGGGATTCGTCACCTCAAAAAGGTGACAATAATCCCACTCCAGGAAACACAATAACACAAAAATCCAGGTCAAAAAAAGGTTTAAAAGTAACAAAAAAGAAAAAGAAAAAAGACAATTAAAAGAACCACATATTTATATAACACCATGTCTTATCCAATAAAGTTTTCTGTGAAAAACTTCCAATTGTTCTCATTATACTTTTTCTATTGTCTTGATTTTGTCGCACAGTTTGTTTTATATCTTTTTCAATATATTCCTCTGAACTGTTTATTCCATTTATTTATTGCACACAAGTATCATTCTCCTGCAGCTGATCCTGATGGATTTTGTTTTATTATTTTGGCCGCCCTCTGGATCTTCTAGAGCTTTCCATTGATTTGTTTTCTTTTGCATTTCTTGTCCTCTTGCCAGTCCTGGAGCAAACTGCTGAGGCCATCAAGGTAGCAGCAAAACAAGGTTGTTCTCAGGCAAAGCCCTGCTCCCCTCCAGGATTCAATCCCGCTGCAGAATCCCAGCCCCCCACCCCCCCTCGCCTCAAGGCCAGCGAACAAAGTGTCACCTTAGAGACTGGCAGGTGCAGGAAGCCTTGATCCGAAGTGTTGCCTGGAAATAGAGGGATTTGCGCCTCTTCCTGCAAAACTGCCTCCACTTCAGCCTTGAATGTTTCCTTGAAGTTCAGCTCTTGTGCCTTGGATGAAGCAGTCGAAAGGCAAACAGAAAATGGCCCTTTTCTCTGACCCAGGCAACCAACTGAGCCGCCAGCGGTTGATGGATGACCTGATGGCTCCACCAAGCTCAAGGCTGGCGTGTTAATTGGGGGTGGGCTTCAGGCCTTTGTCCATGTGGGTTGAGGAGGCCCAGGGCACCCAGGAGAATAAAATCTCCTTTCAATCATAGAATCATGGAGTGGGAGAGTTGGGAGGGATCCCCCAGGGTCATCTAGTCCAACCCCTGCAATGCAGGAACCAGAAGTGAAGCATCCCTGGCAGATGGCCACCCAACCTGACCATCAGAGCCCTTTGGCCGTGCAGCAGACTCCGTCTTAGAAGGGAGTGGAAGCTCCTTCACTTGAGGTTTTAAAGCAGATGTTGGACAGGCGCCTGCTTTGGTTGAGATTCCTTCATTGCAGGAGCTTCAAAGAATCATAGCATTGAAGATTTGGAAGGGACACTCGAGTAGGACCCTGGTAGAGTCACATACCCTGAAGTGAAGGACATGAGGCAGGAGCTGATAATGCGGGTGAGCTGTGCACAAGCAAGCTGCCGGCCAGCTCTGTGGAGGCTCCTTTTATTGACACAATATGCAAACCCAGGCAGATACGTTTTGGGCTGTGACCTTTACACATGTTCCAGTCCCGAGATTGTGGGGTGGTACAAAGCTATTTTGGCACCTGTTTCCACCACGTCATTTTCCCCTTGCACAATGTGTGACAAAGGAGACAAAGGTCTCAGAGACAAAGGTCACAGACAGGACACAGCCGACTACTGAGACCGCAAAAGGTTAGACAGATGTTCAGACAAGATGTTAGACAAGATGTTCAGACAGCTGTGGCCTTATCTGTGAGGGGGAGTGCACCCTGCACCCCAAGGTCACCCATGCAGGCAGCTGAGGCTGCCCGTGGGCGGGGAGTGTGCTCCGCACCCAGCGATCATTCCTACAATACGCAACTGGCATGTTCTCTCCCACCTGGTCATTCCTTTGGGAGCTCCAAAAGCTTTCTTCAGCATGAACATCACAGCGACCAATGCCAACAGACACCGGCACACTTAGGGCTCCGCAGAGTGTTTGCAGTTTGCGTAACAGACTTCAGCAACTCAGCATTTTGGCTAATCTACTTTTATTTACATATAAACACACACGGAGCAACATGGCTCCCTCTCTCTCTAGCATCAGACAGCAAAGAGAAAAAGAACAAAGGACAATAGTCCCACTGTTAGGCTCCTGGTCAGTTCCCTTTTATCCCTCTTAAAAGAATAAACAAGCCACAATCTAGTTTAAAGTCAATAATAGTAGTTTACTCACATTCAGTTCACAGTTGGATCCCTGAAGGCAGACTTAGTTACAAAGTATATGGATGTGGATCTATCCCCCTGGGGATAATCCCAGTGTCCTCTTCTGGCTGAAAGCCAACAGGGCATTTCTAGCTAAAAAGCTGCTCCAATGACGGAGAGTGTGGCAGCATGCCCTTTCCCTTTGTTACCTGGACAGGTAAGGTCATGCCCACCTCTGTTCGGTTTTTAAGATATACAAATAAATACATAAATAACAACAGGAAGCTTTCAACTGGCTGCACCAAACATTCCCCCGCATGTCCACTCTAGGAAAACAAGGAATGTTGTACTTGACTGCTACTTATGTATCACATCCCACACAATGGAGAGTCAAGGACCAAGAGCTGGCTGCCTGGAGGTCTGCCTCTGCCCCAGAATGCCTTCCCTCTTCCGAGGATGTCCCTTGGGTCTCCTGGCCAGAGTGCAAGGGGGGCTTCCTCTGTGAGGGGCCGCTCTGGAGCCTCACCCCTCCCCTGCTCACCTTTGGGCAGGCATTGTATGTTACTTGTTGCAATTACACCCCACACCCATGGTTCCCCCCTCCCCTCATTTAATCCCAAGAACCCTTCATGAAGGATTCGAACCCTGTTCTCTCCCAGATCTTAGCCTGACACTCTAACCACTGCACCACACAGCCCCCCTGCTGGAAGCCTCCCACCAGACCCTGGAGGGTCTTCTGTGAAGGCGGCTTAGCAACCAGCCTTGACTCCACCTGCTGGTCTCACCCCCTTCCTCACCCACATTGCTTCAACACCTTGCAAACCAAAATACGCCAGAGGGACTTGGCTGGATTCACAATGAATGATGTCTGCAGCATTCCCATTGACCACTAACTCAATAACAAAGCTAGTTGGGCAGAATTTATTGTTGACAAATGTATTCTGGCTGCTGCTAATCACTGCCTTGTTATGCAGATGCTTACAAATGAGCACACCCACCATCATCTTCTCCTCTTCTTTCCAGGAACCCAAATCAGGTTTGGAAGAGACCTTGGGCTTGGGCTCTTGGGCTCTTGGGCTCTTGGGCTCTTGACCATGGGGCCAAGACATGGCAGAGGGCGTGTACACCTGGCCGGAGTGTTGTTTAGGGGCAGAATCGAGGGCTGCCCCCACTGGAGCCCCTCCTGGTGCCATTTCCTATTTGGAGAAAGCCCAGGCAGCAGGCTGAAACCCACCCCCATCTCACAGTCCCAGGATAGCAGTGGCCCTTGAGGGCAAAGATGTCAGCAGGGGGATCATAGAACTGTAGAGGTGGAAGGGGTCGTGAGGGCCATTTAGTCCAGGCCCCTGCCTGCAATGCAGGAATTCCTGACAGATGGTCACCCAACCTCTGGTTGAAAACCTCCATTTGAGTCTTGGGTCCTCCCCTCTGGAGAAGCAGAGAACAGGTTTTCTCCATCTTCCATGGGGCAGTTGAAGATGGCTCTCCAATCTCCTCTCAGTCTCCTCTTTTCCAGGCTAAACATACCCAGCTCCTTCAACTGTTCCTCATCTGGCATAGTTTACCAGGCGCCATCTTGGTCGCCTTGGAAGGTGGTGGACTCTCCTTCCTTGGAGGTCTTTAAGCAGAGTTTGGGTGGCCCTCTGTCCTGGATGCTTCAGTTGCGATTCCTCATTGCGGGGGGCTGGTCTGGATGACCCTCGGGGGCCCTTCCACCTCTACAATTCTATGAGTCTATGGGTCGTGCCAAGAGGACTCTGTCACAGCTAAAAATTGGCCACTGTTTCTTTAATGCTAAAAGAACTAAGTCAGCTGGTTGCGTTTGGTGTGTGTAAAAGCTGTCGGTCGTGGTTGGAGAAGAAGACATTTTAAGAATATAGTGGTACCTCGGGTTACATACACTTCAGGTTACAGACGCTTCAGGTTACAGACTCCGTTAACCCAGAAATATTACTTTGGGTTAAGAACTTTGCTTCAGGATGAGAACAGAAATTGTGATCCATCGGCGCGGCAGCAGCGGGAGGCCCCATTAGCTAAAGTGATGCTTCAGGTTAAGAACAGTTTCAGGTTAAGAACGGACCCCCAGAATGAATTAAGTACTTAACCCGAGGTACCACTGTAAAAGCGGCAATACTCTGCAAGAATGCTCTTTCTCATAGACTCTTTGAGGCAAAGGAGTCAAAAGGAGGTCAGAACCTTTTCTTTTTCAAACCCTGACAGGTTATGGGCCCCTTCCCGTCCCACGATCCCCACGGCCCCCTCCTGCTGCTCTCTGTGCTGGTGGATGACAGGATGCCAAGGAAAGGGTTGGCCGTCCTTGCAGCAGTTCTTCTTTCTCCACAACTGGGGGGACGGGCTCTGGGCTGCAAGGAGAGGTGACAGGCAGAAGACATTCATTAGCCTGGATGCTACACGACTCTTCCAGCTCCTCTTAATGGACTTCAAAGATGGAGATAGATTTCTTTGACAGCTACAAGAACTGGATTTAAGATGCTGGCAGGAAACAGACGCAGCCTCAACGCTGCCAGGAGTCCTGACACCCCCTCAAGGAGCCAGGGGGGTGGGGAGGCAGGCAGGAAGCAAGCAAGCAAGGAAGAACGGCCACCACAATCATGTATCAGCATTTAGGAAACAAAGCAGAGGCTGACTCCACCAGCAGAGGACGTTGTTTTCTGCCCCCTGGAGACCCACCTGGCCTGTGGGGGGGGGGACTGGACCACAGACACCAAATGGGCCTGCTTGGTGGGTTTCTTGAATTGTACAACCCTCCCTTCTTCCCCAAGGAGCTCAGAGAGGCCAGCTTTACACTGAGCACAGAGATGGTTGGGCCAACCGTCATCTGACCACCCCCAGTGGAGAAGAGGAATTCCGGAGTTCCTCAGCTCACCTCTGTGCTGTGTAAGGAAGTCCTTTCTTTTCTCCATCTTGAATCTTCCAACATTCCCCTTGATAGGATGTCTCCTGGGGTGGGGGGGTGGGGGGTGTCACTGAATTTGCCCGCAAGGATCCAGCAATAGCATTTCCCAAGAAGCAGGGAGTGGGCACGAAACCAGGAGGAGGAGAAGGAGAAGCTCTCAGCCCCTCCCTCCCTCAGCCGGAAGGGGCACAGGGCAGCCTGGCATGGGAGAGGGGGCCTCCCCAGGGGGCCTCGTGCCAGGCCGCCTCTGCCCCTGCATGAACTATGGTCTGGCCAGCATTTGGGGAACTGACCCCACTTCGTGTGTGTTTGTGTCGGAGAGACACCTCCTCATTCTTTTTACCTGCCTCAGGTAAACATTTCTCTGGCAAACAATAAGAATGGTAACTGTGAGAATGATCAGGAGCGTAGAGCCAGAGAGTAAATCCTATTGAGCTCAAAGGAGCTTAGTAAAGGTAAAGGGACCCCTGACCATTAGGTCCAGTCATGGCCGACTCTGGGGTTGCGGCACTCATCTCATTTTATTGGCCAAGGGAGCCGGCGTGCAGCTTCCGGGTCATGTGGCCAGCAGGACTAAGCCGCTTCTGGCAAACCAGAGCAGCGCACAGAAACGCTGTTTACCTTCCCGCTGGAGCAGTATCTATTTATCTACTTGCACTTTGAGGTGCTTTCGAACTGCTAGCTTGGCAGGAGCAGGGACCGAGCAACGGGAGCTCACCCCTTCTGAGTAAAAATGCTTCAGATTGCAGTGCAAGGCTGCCCAGTCCTGAAACAGTTACCTGGGAGTAAGCTCCATTGAATACCGTGGGAGTTACTTCTCAGTAGACCGTGTAAGGTTCCCTTTACGATAAAGCAATAAACGAATAAAGAAGGAATTGCAGTGAAAGACTTTAGAGTGGATGAGTGACCTTTTCCTTCTTCATATCCCAGCTTTGCCATTTCTTTCACTTGGTGCAGGGATTTTATTTCCAGTATGAACAGAATCGTGTTTTTGCACCTGCGCCACTTTTAATTATTCTCCGAGATGTGGAGGGAAGGAAAAAGGGAACCCAGGGCTTTCTGGGATCAAATTCTAAACCAGGATGGCTTCTGTAATTCCAGGATTGTCCCTGGAAAATCGGGACACTTGCCAGTTTTGTGGGCATGCTGGAAATGTGCCCCCCCCCCTTTCCAAAAGCGTAACTGGGGAGCAGGTGGGGAGTGTTTTCATTTCCTTCTTCTGGTGCTGAGAGGCTCCAGCAAGGAGGGCTGGGGGGGGGGAGCTGAGGCTGCCGGAGGCCCCACCAAGGCCGTTTCCATGCCACCCCCTCCTACCCCCCTCCGCTCGCAGCTCAGAAAAGACACAGGAGATGAGCATCACCCCAGAATGAATGATTCAACAGCCGCTGGCATATTTAAGTGGGGAAAGTGATGATGCCTGGGGGTGGGGGAGGCAAGGGAAGGAAAGAGCAAAAATCCCACATCCCCAGGTATTTCTCTCTCTCACACACACACCCCCCCGGGCAAAATCCAGGGACTGAGACCACTTTCTCTGCTGCGCTGAAAGCAGGAAGGAGACACAAGACAGATCACGTTGGAGAACCTTTATTTTCCGACAGACACAAACCATGAAAAAGACCGCTGACCCCCACTAAAAGGGGGGTCTGGCACAAACAGAAGCAGGGGGTGTGCAGCGAGAAGGGGAACAGGGAAAGAGACCCCAGGCCCCACTGCGGGGAGCAGCCTCAGGGGATGTGTGGAGTGGCAGGGTCTGCCTCACGAGAGGGGTGGCCCCCTTGCCAGCGGGCAAGCCAGATCCCACAGCCAGCGCAGGTGGCTTCCTGTGGGTGGAATGGCGGGGCGGGGCGGGGCGGGGCGGGGGGGGGGCGAGGGGCCCAGCAGTTTGTTTTCCACCTTCAGCAGCCAAACATCTTGGCTCAGGTGGAGGGGTGGGGGTCTCCTGAGAAGCCCCTGCCTGGCTCTCTAGGGGGTGGCCATGGTGACGCAGGGACTACTGAGGAAAGGCTCTGCAGGAAGGCTGCTCCCTTCCGGAATGGCCCGCCAAACCTGCACCCGAGGCCACTGATTTGGGGAGTGGGTTTCCATGTCCGCCCGCCCTCAGAGCAGCCCTGCTTCCCACATAAAAAACATCCACATAAAAAACCCCGAAATCAACAAGACGACAAACAAGCCAGCCAAACCCCAGGTGTCCAGGAGGGGAAGGCAGCAGAAGGGCCTTGGAAGCAGAGCAGGTGTCCTTTTCCGAGGATGGGGAAACTCCAGATGCAGCAGAGAGAAAGTCTGGGGGCAGAGGCTCCTTTTGGTGTGGGGACGAGGGGGAACTAAAGGAGTCACGGGGGTAAAGTGGGGTGCATTTTCAAGATTAAGGTGTGAATGGGCCCCACCTGCATTGTCTCAGGAATAGCAGAACTGGAGAGTCCAACCCCCTGCAATGCGGAAGAGCTCAGCTCCTCTTTATGCCCCTCTTGCTTTAGTCCCCCCTGCAAGCCCCCCCCCCCGGCGGTTTCTGACTTACCTTACCAAGGTAAGGGGGAGCCAGGGAGGAAAGGTTTGGGGTGCCAGAAACACAGCCAAGGGGAGGGCGGTGAAGCTTCCTGGGGGAGGGCGTGCGAGGGAGTGGGAGGGGAGGGTCTCGGGATGTGGGGCAGCCCCCCCCCGGAGCTGTCCGGCAGGGTCAAGGGGGCCCGACGCTGCTGACGGTGGTGTAGCTGAACTTGGAGAGGGAGGCCCCTGTGGCCGTGAGCTCGTCCTCGGGGGGCCGGGGGCGCCTCCGGGAGCAGGGGGTCGCCCGGCCGCAGGAGCAGGTGGCGGCAAAGGCCTTGCGAAAGCGCTTGTTCATGAAGCAGTAGACGAAGGGGTTGACGCAGGCGGAGGCGAAGCAGAGCAGCTGGATGAAGGAGATGGGGGTCCCCGAGAGGGCGCGGTGGGCGGCCTGGGGGTCAAAGGCCCGCCAGGTGTTGACGGCGTAGAGGGGCAGCCAGCAGACGAAGAAGAGCACCACAATGGCCACCAGCATGCGCACCACCCGCTGCTTGGCCAGCAGCTTCGCCCGGGAGGTGTTGACGCGGGCCGCCTCCTGCTGGGCACCGTCCTCGGGGGTCAGGACCGACAGCTCCACCGCGCCCCCCGCCGGCCGGGGCACCTGGACGTAGCAGCCGTCGCCCTCCTCAGCGCAAGGCGGGAGGGGCTCCACGGATCCCCCGTTCTGCTGGGCTGGGGGACACAAGGGGGAAGGGCGTGTGAGGAGGGCTCGGGAGAGCGGGGCACCCCCAGGGCCATCCAGTCCACCCTCTGCAGTGCAGGAGCAGAACATTCCGGGCCATAGCTGTCAACGTTTCCCTTTTTTTAAGGGAAATTCCCTTATTCTGAATAGGATTCCTCGAAAGAAAAGGGAAAAGTTGACAGCTATGTCCTGGGCAGATGACCATCTGACCTCTACTGGAAAACCTCCAGGAAGGGGAGTCCACCATCTTCCCAGAAAGTTTCTCCTGAGTTTTAGACAGAATCTCCTTTCTTGTGATTTGAATCGGTTGGTTCAGGTCCTCCCTTCCAGAGCAGGAGAAAACAAGCTTGCTCCACCTTTTAGGAGGCTTGAAAGGTGGTGGGCTCTCCTTCCTCGGAGGCTGGATGGTCGCTTTTCAGGAGTTCCTTGGCTCTGATTCCTGTTTCCCTGGGGGGTTGGACTAGATGACCCCTGGGTTCCCTTCCGAATCCATGATCGTGACATTTCTAACACAGCGCCCGTCCTCAGGCAGAGCCAACAGGGTGCAGAAGTAACATGAGGAACAAGCTTCAAAACCTAGCCCAATAAACAGCAAAATGGGTTTCTGAAGCATCCAAACTGCCGGTGACTCAGTTACACCAGTCCCTCTGGCCACGATCTGAAGGCTTGTACAGATGCAAAGGTCTTGCATGACACTTCAACAACAAAAATTTTTTTTGGGGGGGGGAGTATCCAGGCCTGTGCATCTTGACAAGCCCAGCTGCCCTGCCTCCCCCCAGCTTCCGGCTTAGCTGATGAGCCCACCCCCAGTGACCCCCAGCCAACGCCCCCAGCTTTTCCTACCCCTGCCCCACACCAACCTTTGGCCTGCCGGGTGAGGTCCATCTCAAACTGAATGCCCCTGTAGAGCTCCCGGGAGATCATTCCATAGGCCACGATCATCACCAGTCCTGGAATCAGGAAGAGAGCAACCAGCAGCAGGACGGACCTGGCCAGGAGAAGAGGGGAGACAGTTGCCCTTGAGAAAGGCCTCACTCTCCTCCCTGGACTTGCCAGACCCTCTTTCCAAAGCGCTCCCAGGTGCACAAGGTAAACTCACATCCACCAGTACATAAGCAGAACAGAGAGCAATACGGCATCAATTGAGCCCCCCGATCAGCCTTGGAGACCCTCTCAAGTCATGTCACAGGGAAGCCCTCTGCAAAACCAGCCTGGCAAGTATCTGTTGAGCTTGCCAAGCAGACCTGTCCAAAGGGCATCTTCTGGGCATGGAGGGGGAGCCAAGGCATTCAGCATTCCCAGAGGACGTCTCAGACAGGCCAGGAAGGGCCATTGGCAGGTACTGTCATGCACCTTGATGGAGAGACTTGTAAACAGGTTGGAGAAACAGGACCTCTGAGCATGAGCTGATGTACACGGCCAACCCATTTTGCAATGTCTCTGACATTTTTGTGTGGGATGTGAAACACAAGAGCAGTCAAGTACAACCTTCCTAGAGTGAACATGTTTACACATGGGGAGGAATGTCCAGCCAGCAGGTCAACTTCCGGTTTCCTTCTGGGCTGGGACAGATTTCCTCTGCATGCGACTAGAGGTGGGCGTGGCCTCACCTGTGCAGGTAATGACAAAAGCACAGGGCAGGGCAGCCATCTCTCTCTGTGACTACATACATTAAAGAAGCAACATCTGCTTAGCCAAAGATGCTCTCTTGGCTTCCAACCAAGAGAGGACAAAGTCTCCTTATGAGATAGTTTCCAGGTATATGTTATGTTACTTTTCTAAGCTGAGTCTGCCTTCTGGGATCCGATTGTGAACAGAATGATGTGTGAGTAAACCTTTATATACTTTTATAGAAGACTGTGTTGTGTCTTATCTTTTATGTGGGAATAAGGGGAAAATACCAGAACAGTTATTGTAGAGGCTTTCGCGAGCCTGAGCAAACACATCCGCTACAAGTTTTAAAAGGGGGAATGTTACTCTGCTAAATTGTGAACTTGTTTACACAAGTTGTAAAGGGTATAACCAGACATTATCTCCTCTCCTGCATCCCTGAACATTCCCACATTTTGATGCGGTCTTTCTGCGATGGGCACAAAACACTTTCCCTCCCACTGGAATTCGTGGCCGTTCAATGAAGCTGAGCGTCAGATGATTCAGGATAGAGAAAATTAAACCTGTCCTCATGCAGCGCAGAGTTAAACTGCTCCTGGATTCCAGTTGCTCGGATCCTGCTTCCCACAGACAATTGTTCAGCCACGGCAAAAACAGGATGTTGGACTGCGTTGGCCACTGGGATCTAACAGGCTCTTACATTCTTAAAGAGAGCCCAAAGGGTGGAAAGGGCGGAAGGCCACCACTCTGACCGCCTCTGATCTGTGGGTCTTTGCCTTTTTCTGTACAAAATGGCTTTTTTTTAATTAAAAAAGGGCTGTGAGTCAGCAAGTCAAGAGATGGTACTTAGAGTCTGATTGATGGGCCCATCGACATTCTGCCCAGGGCTGCCCTCTCAGGCCTGGTTTACTCATTAAACTTGGCTCCTGTGCGGAGGAGCTAAAAGGAGGAGCCGTGCTTTTAATGCCCTTCGAGCAAATTTACTGGGGAGGCTTCCAGACCCCTGGAAAGCATTCCCTTCCTGACTGCAGCTTGAAGAAAGGATCCCTTGTCAAGCAAGGTGCGGAGGCTTCAGCCCAGAAAGCAGACAGGCGCTCTGGGGCAGAACTTGGGCTCATCACAGCTCAGACTGCCCTGATACATCCATGCTACACCTCTCCCCATATGAACCTTCTCGGACCCTGAGATCATCTTCTGAGGCCCTTCTTCACGTGCCTCCTCCCCGAGAGGTGCGGAGGGTGGCAACAGGAGAACGGGGCCTTCTCTGCAGTGGCCCCCTGTCTGTGGAATGTTCTCCCCAGGGAAGTTTGCCTGGCACATTCATTATACACCTTTAGGCACCAGGCAAAAAAGTTCCTTTCTAACCAGGCCTTTGGCTAATCTTGTTGACATCCAACACCCTTTTAGAATGTGGTTCTTTTTGGGGGGCGGGGCGTTATTGCTTTTGGTTTGATTTTATATGTTGTGGTCTTGTTGTGAACTGCCCTGAGACCTCTGGGTATAGGGCAGTGTATAAGGTGAATTAATAATAATAATAATAATAATAATAATAATAATAATAATAATTAATAATACACCCGCCAAGTTTCCCTCTTGCACATTGCAAGATGTTTGGTGGGGGGGGGCTTGGCAAATGCTGCAGTCCCTTTGAGCAAGGACTTTGTGCCTGTCTCTGCCCCCCCCCCCGCTTCTCCCGTGGGTGCTCCCCCCATGGCTTCCTGGGGGCTTCCCCCAAATCTTTAAACCAGTGGCGCAAAGGAATTGTGCCTTCAACGCCCCCACTTTCCCCCTCAAGCCACTGGGGCTGCAGCCTGAGCAGAATGAGGCCTTAGGATGAACGGGGCCCCAATCCTGCCATGTCTTTCTTCACGCTGCTGCAACTGCTCTGGTGAGAGATCAGCGTTTGCTGCATGGGGGGGGCAGCACTTCTGATGACTGGATCTGTGCAAGGGGATAGGTGCAGGGTTTTTGTTTGGGGGGGTGCACCCAGGAACAATTTATATATTTCACTTTTTTACTTATATCCCACTTCAGCTTCATGGCTGAGTTGGGCTCTGAACCCTGGTCCCTTCTAGGTCTAACCACTACACCACACTGCCTCTTAGGAGGCCTGTCACGCTTGGGGACCGTCCGCTCTGTGGGAGATGGTGTCCTGCACACCGAGAGAAAACCCTGCCCTCCCCAAAACTCGGACACATGGGCATCCCATGAGCTGAATGTGGGGAGATGCAGGACGGGTAAAAGAAAGTCCTTCTGCATGCAGCGCAGTGTTAGTCTGTGGAACTCCCTCCCTCATGAGGCAGCCATGATGGCTCTGGAGAGATAAATTCACGGAGGGGGAGAGCGCTATCGATGGCTCCTGGCCATGCTTCTGAACACCAGTTTCTGGAAACCTCAGGAGAGGAGAGTCCTTTGGGGCCCAGATCCTGCTTGTGGGTTTTCCCATTGAGGATCTGGTTGGCCCCTGTGAGAGAGGACACTGGGCCAGACAGGTCCTCTTTGGCCTGATCCGGGTTCTCCTTGGGTCCTCCTGGAGCCCCCAGTCCCAGGGGCAGTCTACCTTGCTCCCGAGGGGCATTTGGCCACTGGGAGGACTGGCTGCTGGGCCTGATCCGGCCGGGCTCTCCTCCTGCTCCCTCCCGCCAGGGCCCAGCGCTCTTCCCCCCACCGACCGCTCCTCACCAGGCCTGCTTGATGTTGCTTCCGGGCCAGTTGTGGGTGCACTGGGTGATGTGGGGCTCTCCGGGCTGCGTGGTGGTGGTGGTGTAGATGGGGTAGGGCAGCATCAGGAGGGCCGAGATCAGCCAGGTGGCGGCGATGACGCGGTAGGCGTGGGAGCGGGTCTGCCAGACGCGCGACTGGAGCGGGTTGCAGATGGCGTTGTAGCGCTCAATGGCGATGGCGACGAGGCTGAAGGTGGAGACGCTGACCGCCATCCCTGGGGGGGGGGGAGACAGAGGAAGAGGGTCAAGGAGTCCCGTCTCAGACCCAGGGCAGCCCCTTCCCCTGCGTGGGGCTCAAGGGCGCCCCCTCGGTGCCCCCGGCTCACCCATGAGGTAGGCGACGGCCTTGCAGACGGCCTTGCCAAAGACGAAGGTGCCCATCAGGCTAGGGATGAAGCTGAAGGGCAGGCAGAAGACGGCCACCATGAGGTCGCTGAGCGCCAGCGAGAGTAGGAAGGAGTTGGTGACGGTGCGAAGGCGCTTGTTCGCCAGCAGCACCCAGATCACCAGCACGTTGCCAAAGACGCTCAGCAAGAAGATCACCGAGTAGAGAAAGATCCGCACGGTCACGTCCAGGTCTGCTGCCGAGGGAGGAGAAGAAGAAGAAGAATAATAATAATTTATCATTTATACCCTGCCCATCTGGCTGGGCTTCCCCAGCCACTCTGGGCGGCTTCCAACAAAATATTAAAATACAGTAATGTAGTTTAAATGATGTCATGAATAGAGCAGGGGGAGAGGCCAGGGGGAGCCCTCCTGCCCAAAATGAGGGGGGTGGTAGCAAAGCTGGCCAGCCGGCCTGGCCCCAGAGAGGCCAGTCAGGAGCTATGGGGCTTATGCTACCCCCAGGGATTCTGTGACTGTGTTTTCTGCATTCCTGGGGGTGGACTCGATGACCCCTGGGGTCCCTTCTAACTCTACAGTTCTAGGGTGCTTGCAGCTTCTCTGTGCTGCAGCCGGGGAGGGGGGGCTCTTTAGCAATGAGCTTCCTTGGGGAGTATTATAATAATAATACTTCCCCCCCCCCATCTGACTGGGTTGCACCAGCCATTCTGGGCAGCTTCCAACAGGTATAAAAACATAATAAAACATCAAATTTCCCGAAACAGGGCTGCCTTTAGATGTCTTCTAAAAGTCAGATAGTTGTTTAGTTCCTTGACATCTGGTGGGACGGCGTTCCACAGGGCGGGAGCCACCACCAAGAAGGCCCTTTGCCTGGTTCCCTGTAACTTCACTTCCCGCAGTGAGGGAACCAGCAGAAGACCCTCAGAGGAGGACCTCCGTGTCTGGGCCATAGCTGTCAACTTTTCCCTTTTCTTGCATGGAGTCCTGTTTGGAATAAGGGAATATCCCTTAAAAAAAGGGAAACATTGACAGCTATGGTCTGGGCTGAACGGTGGGGGTGGAGATGCTCCACCAGGTCTACTGGGAGGAGGCTGTTTAGGGCTTTCAAGGTCAGTGCCAACACTTTGAATTGTGCTCAGAAACGTAGTGGGAGCCAATGCAGATCTCTCAGAACCGGTGTTATGTGGTCTCGGCGGCCAATCCCAGTCACCAGTCTAGCTGCCGTATTCTGGATTAATTGCAGTTTCCGAGTCACCTTCAAAGGTAGCCCCACGTAGAGCGCATTGCAGCAGTCCATCCTCCCTCCCTCCCTCCCAGACAGGGGCGGTTCTTGATCCAGTCTGCCCAACTCTCCATATCCTGCGTGTGCCACCCACCACCCTGGGGGGTTATTCCCTTTTCTCTTACCTGCCGCTGCCGGACCTTCTCTCAGCAGCTGCTGGCAGCTCCCCTCGCCCCCCCTCGCCCCTGCCACTCCAATGCCAGCCTCCCTGCTCTGAGCAGGCCGCTGGCACTGCTGCTGCCCACGGAGGCCTCACCAGGCCCTGAAACCTGCGGAGGCTGACAGCTGGCCTCCCCTGGGAGTTTCCTGAGGGTGGCTTGTTTCAGAGACGGGCCTTGCCCACCCAAGACGCCCACCCTCGTGCCACCCATCCCAGAGGACCCAGGCATCCTGCTATCCTTGCCGGACGCCTCTCCAGGTGTTGCTTCCTCTGGTTTCTCCCAGGGAAGAGGCCGCTGTTTGCCAAGGTACCTTTCTGCTGATAAGGATGTGTCAGCCAGCCGTGACATGCAGAGATGGGAGCGGAAGGCAGGAGGGAGCAGGCAGTGCCAGCGCCAACAGCCCCCCCCCCAACAGGGGTTTGCGTGTGTGGAGAGCTGTGTGCACACCTACACAGAGACAATCCGGATCTTCCTCTCTCTCTGCCCCTGCCAAGGACATGCCTTCCAGCTGACCCTCCCCCAGAGGGGGGAAGACCCCTGGGCATGTCTGCCTGGCACTCCCCCCCCTTGTGCCTCTGAGACCCAGACCCTCCACCTCCCACACCTCCTGTCTGAATTAACGCAGGAGGGGTTAGGATCACAGCTGCACCTCGGAAGTCGAATGGAATCCGTTCCGGAAGTCCATTCGACTTCCGAGACATTCAGAAACCAAGGAGCGGAAGACGTCCGGCTTCCAAAAAAAGTTCAAAAAACCCTGAACAATCACTTCCGGTTTTTGATTGTTCAGGAGTTGGAACGTTCAACTCCCAAGGTGTTCGGCAGCTGAGGTACGACTGTACTTTTGATTATTATTTATTAAATTGGAGGCTCGCTTTATCTTGCCAAAGGCAACTCAAAGTGGCTTAGAAGCAAACAAACAAACAAGCAGAAACCCTCCACAGAGATACGTTAAAATAAAACGAAGAACATGTTGAAATAATACCTTAAAGATACATTGAAAACACCATACCTGTTCTAAGAGGTCACAGAGAAACACAAGCCAGAGAGCTAGTTAAAGAGGAAAGTTTTTGCCCAGCATGAAAACCATGAGATGATTGTGCCAGGTGAGCCTCGCCGTGGAGAGCCTTGCGCAAACTGGGAGCTGCCTCTGAAAAGGCTATACCAGGAGGGAGTCCAACTCTCTTTCGCAGAAGGGAGACTGAGGGTCATCTAGACTGACCCCCTGCAATGCAGGAATCTCAGCTAAAGCACACATGACAGGCGGCCGTCCGACCTCTGCTTAGAAACCTCCAAGGAAGGAGAGTTCACCATCTCCCGAGGGAGACCACTCCACTGTCAAACCATAATAAGTAAATGACTCCTGATGTTTAGTCGGAATCTCATTTCTTGCCCTTTGAATCCACCAGTTTGGGTGTTACCCTCTGGAGCGGCAGAAAACAGCCTTGCTTCACCTTCCGACTAAACATTAGGAAGAACTTTCTGGGAGTAAGAACTATTTGACAGGGGGGCGGACTCCCTCCCTGAGAAGGGGGCAGATTCTCCTTCTGAAGCAGAGGTTATCATCACATGTCATTCTTGCAGCGGCATAGCGTGGGTTGTCAGCACCCGGGGCAAGGCAAGTAATTTGCGCCCCTAACCCCTAACCTGTGGCCGCTGCCAGCTTCTTCTTGCTGCTGCCTGGGCTGGGGTATTTACGGTAAGGTAGCCATGGCGGCGGCGGGTCCATGTCAGGTGATCTGAGGTGAGTTGCCGCTGGCGCTGCTGCCCAAACGACGCCGCTTGCCCGGAGGAGGAGGAGGGCAGAGAGGCGAGGAAAATGCAACATGGCCCAGCAGCTGCAGCACCAGCGGGGCTGTGAGGAAGCCCTTCGCGGCCAGCGCTGAGAGCCGCTGCCTGCCAGACGCCTTCAGCCCGGACGTGCGCACAGCTTGTTGGTTCCGCGAGACATGGGGCTCTGCTACAGCCTGCGCCCGAGGCTCTTCGGCGACTCCAGAGGCGGCGAGCCCCCCCAGATGTTGTGCCCAGTGTGGCCTGCCCCCCTGCATCCCCCCACGCTACGCCACTGCATTCTTGTTATCTGTTTATTGATACCCTGCCTTTTCCCCTGTTGGAATGCAAGGTGGCTGACAGATAAAATAAAAACAGCTAAAAATAGTCATTAAAACAATTAAAAACAAACATTAATAGAATAAACCTGTCTGTCTGTCTTATCTATCTAACTAGTGCTTTTTTCTTTAAAAAATTGTTGAGGGGTACTCTCATTTTGTTTTCCTTTTATCTCCCTACTTTATAAAGGAAAACAAAATGAGAGTACCCCTCAACAAATTTTTAAAGAAAAAAGACTAGATCGATAGATAGATAGACAGACAGACAGACAGACAGACTGACAGGTTGGTCATGAAGAGTCGGACACGACAAAACGACTAAACAACAACAACAACTCTCATTTTCCTACTCATATTGAAATCCTGCCCCTCAATGAGGCCAAACTTAGATTCACAAAATGTTTTGGGGTATGCGTCCCCCCAGAAAAAAGCACTCTATCTATCTATCATCTATCTATCTATCTATCTATCTATCTATCTATCTATCTATCTATCTATATCTATCTATCTATCATCTACTATCTATCATCTCTCTCTCTCTGAGCTATTTTAAGACATGCAATTGTAATGAAACCAGCAGGGTCCCAATCCTTTCATTGAAAGGTCTTCAGCTACCAGGGAAGGACAACCAGCGTTCCATTGGGTGGCCTCTGTCCCGGATGCTTCAGCTGACATTCCTGCATTGCTGGGGTTGGACTAGAGGACCCTTGGGGTCCCTTCCAATTCTACCATTCCAGGATTCTAGGGGGACAGCCCTTCCGATACTGGAAGATGGCTATCCCGTCTCCTCTCGGTCTCCAAGCCCAGCTCCCTCCACGGTTCCTCCCGCGCCTCATCCTGCTCTCCCTCCTTCGCACACCTTCCCTGCCGGACTCGAGGGGCCCCTGGCACTGTGCTCATGCTCTTACCCGCAGGAGAGAAGCCAAGCCCCCCCCCCCGAAAGCCAGGCAGAGAAGAGAAGCCAGGGGTCCAACCCGGAGGGACACGGCAGCACCCAGGCCACAAAAGAACTCTGTGCATGCTCCGAAGTCCTCCAAGGACCGGAGGGAATGACTGAGATGAATGACTGCCGGAGGGGGGGGGGGTCAGGACCTGCAAAGGGCAGAAAGGGAGGCTGGAGGACCCGATCCAGGGACGTGGAAGCGACACCACGTGGAGACGAGGGGGTCTCCCCGCTGCCTCAAACACGGGCTTGGGCTGGGGAGGCTCCAAATAGTTGGCCTGGGGGTTTCACCAGAAAACAGGGGTCTCCTCTAGGATGCTGAGGGAGAAAGTCCATTATCCTCCCCAGCGCCGTTGGGGCTGTGTGGAATCGCGGGTGGGGGGCACTTCAGACTTCCCACGCAAAAAGCGCGAGGGGGTCCCCGGAGGAACGTCCCCTTTGGGGGTGTCCCAGGCAAAAAGAGAGACGGTGATGGGGGCTCCCACCCTCTCCTTTAGGGGGATCTTGCGGGGTGGGCGCGGGAGTTCCGCGGCCGAGATGCGCGCGCGTGCGCGCGTGGCGGGTGGATTCCGGCATTAGGCTCGCCGGTACTGCAGAGAAGGTGGAATTTTTTTTGGGGGGGGTCCCCTTCCTGCTCACCTCGGGCTCCGCGCGGGGGTCTCTGCGAAGCGTCGCAGCCTCCGCCGGTCCCGTTCCAGACGCCGCCGGCCGAGCCGTTCCCGCTCCGGCCGCAGAGCAGCGTCTCGTTGAAGGGGCGCGCAGCCTCCATCCCCGGCGGGTCCTCCGTGCCGGCGCTCAGCGGCGTGGCGTCGCGGGCAGCAGCCCAGGCAGACTGACGCCCCCTCCTCGCCCGCCGCTGCCTCCGCCCCTTCGCTCGCCGCCGCCGCCGCCGCCTCTGCAGCCGCCCGGCTCAAGGCTGCTGCCACCCCGAGCCTGACACCGCGCGCCGCCGGCCCAGCAGCGCCCCCTGACGGCGGACGGGGACCCTCGCTGCGCCCGGGAGCTGCGGTCCGCGGCGCAGGCGGGGCGCTCTGCACATGCCCCGGCGGCGGGGGCGGAGCGCAGGCGAAGCACAGGCTGGCAGAGTGGGAAGGGAGCCCAGGGGTCATCCAGCCAACCCCCTGCAATGCCAAGGAAGGAGGGCCGCTCGGGAACAGCTTGGCGGCGCCCTTGAGCATGGGCAGAGTTCGGGGCCACCGACACTTTTCCGGGGTGGGCCGCACCCCGTGCCCCAGGGCATGTGCGGAGTGCCTTGATCCCCAGGCTCCCTGGCATCAAGAGCCCCCACCCCTGCGCGGGCCAGAGCTCAACCTGCTGGCCCTCGGGCTCCTCGAGTGGGCGGGGGGTGGCGTCTCCCGGCAGCAGCCCCGAGCCGAGGCACCTGACCGCCCCCCTCCCCGCTGTTGACACAGGTGGTTGTTTACCTGGCCGAACGGCAGTCAGGTAAGTGCTGCCTGCGGGTCCGAGCGGGGGAGGGAGCCTGGGAGCCGCAGAGGGGGGCTGCTCCTTCCTCGAAGCCCCCCAAGGTGCCCCCCCGTGGCACATCGCCTGCCCTTGACCGCCCCCCCCCCCGATCCGAGAGGGGAGAATTTTGAGAACTGCAGCTTCTCTCGTTCCTCCTGGTCCCCAGTTCCCCTCTCCCTCCGGTCAACCTCCCTCGCAGGGTTGTTATGGGAAATAAATTGGGAGCTGGAGAAGCCCCTGGTTGCGCCCCCTTGAGCTCCTGGCAGGAAAAAGGTTGGCTATGAACGCAATGAAGAGAGTCACAATTCTCTGCTCCTTGCGGGGGGGGGGGGGGCGGATCCCTCTCTGTCTCTTTGCGGGGGAGGCGCTGGCTTTCATTCGGCAAAGCAACGTTTTCAGGGCGGCGGCGCAATGGGGATCTGGGCTTGCCGACCAAGCAGCCGGACGTGGAGGGAGTGCTGAGCGGGGAGATGGGAGCCTCCTGGAATAGCAATAAAGGACGGCCGGTTCTCCTCCGATGCCCTGGGGGGGGGGGGCTCTGCGCCTGCTTGGCCTGGGGCTGTTCACACTTTCCCTTTCTTGGCTTCCCCTTGAAGCTGCCTTTGGATGTCTCTCTCTGAGTTTTGGAGAGAGGGATGAAGGGAGATCTGCGCGGGGGAGGAGGAGGGGGTGATCTCCTCCTCTGTGCAGAGGGTGGCGGCTGCCCCTAGGAAAAGGGGGTCAGTGAAGGCAGAAGATGGCAGGACGCTACACGGGAAGAGGGGCTGGAGTCTGGCTTGAAAGAGGGGGGCAGTGATCTGTGGGGAAGTGGGCCAGTCGGGAGGCAAGCGTGGGAGGCAGGGGACGCTTCAGAGCTGGAGGAAGAGGAGGAAGAGGCAGGCCAGGCCAGGGAAGGGCCAGGGGCTTCCCCACCTTCTCCTGAAGCTCCGTCTCCCAGAACCAGGAGGGGACTGAAGAGGGAAGGGCAGAGGGAGCTTCTGTGCAGGCGCAGTCTCTGGCTGTGAGGAGCGGAAACGGAGGGAGGGAGAGCTGCCCCTGTTGTTGCAGCTGCTCCACAGAGCGCAGACCTGGGAATAGCTGCATCCTAGCTCAAAGCTACCAGCATGAGTCTGACCAAACTGCGGGAGGCGATGGAATAATAATATAAATAAATAAAATTTTATTTATATCCCGCCCTCCCCAGCCGAAGCCGGGCTCAGAGCAGCTGACAGCAATAAAAATAACACAGCATTCTAAAATCATTTCATTCTAAAATCAATTCAAAATCAAATTGCTGGCAACCATTGGGCTAGAGTTCTGTGAGGATTACCGAAGGAGGGGGTCAGACTGTGCCGCGGCCAAAGGCCTGGTGGAACAGCTCTGTCCTGCAGGCCCTGCGGAAAGATGTCAAGTCCCGCAGGGCCCTAGTGACAGAGCGTTCCACCAGATTGGAGCCGCAGCCGAGAAGGCCCTGGCTCTAGTTGAGGCCAGCCTAACTTCCCTGTGGCCAGGGACCTCCAAGGTGTTTTTGTTTGAAGACCATAAGGTCCTCCGTGGGACATACCAGGAGAGGCGGTCCTGTAGGTACGAGGGTCCTAGACAGAAATGCTCTGGTCCAGGGGGTCACAAAGAGGCGGACACAACTAAATGCCTCAACAACAAGAAGCGAGTGTTATATTTGGCAAGAAAGAGCCTTCCTTGGGTGGGAAGTGCCCTTGATGCCAGCCATGCCAGCTCCATGGAAGGAAACAGACCTGGTGGACGGACGGGGGTAGAGAAGCTTTCAAGCTCCAACATAAAGTTCATTCTGGGGGAGGGAAAGAGGAGACATCAGGGTGGGGGCAGCCTTGCTCAGTTTGCCAAGAGGCAGCTGATGGAGATGGCCATTCCCGGGGGGGGGGGGCAGGGAGGGCAAATGACTCCTGACTTCTTGGCATGAGAACCCAAGAACCTAACAGGAGCCCCGCAGGGCATCAGAATCCGGCCTCCTCTTTTCCCAGGGGTCAGCCAGGTGCCTGTGGGGAACTGAGACCCATAAGCATGGCAGAAGCAAGAAGCAGGGGGTTTTTATGTTGTGTGGAAAAGCTCTTCCTTTTGTTTGTCCCGAATCATTTCAGCTTTGCTGGGTCTCTGCGTCTTCTAGTATTTCACATGTGCCAATTTGTGCAGCTCTCTTGTGGGACCTCTTCCTTTTTTTATAATTATATTTTATTAATTTTCCATCAAAAGAAAATACAAATCACACCACATTACAACTTCTATAATTTTTTTTCCATTTTTTGACTTCCTTCAGCCTCTCTGCCAATCATCCGAATTATAACTTCTTTAATTACACATTTCCAAATTTTGCTATTGCCTTTATGCCTACCCCCCACTTCTATTTTCCCTTTTTTACAATATTTCTTATGTTATTACAGAGCTTCTTTAAATGCCACTAACGTTATTCCATTATCACTTATACATTCCCAATACTCAACTAACTTTCCCCAGTTCTCGATGAACTTTTGATCTCGTAGATATCTGATCTTCCCAGTCAGTTTATCAAGTTCTGCATAGTCCATCAGCTTCATTCTCCACTCCTCCAGCGTTGGTATTTGTTCTTGTTTCCATTTCTGGGCCAGTAATATTTCTTGCCGCTGTTGTTGCATATTGGAAAAGTTTGTGGTCCTTTCTATTTATTTCATTTCCGACGATTCCTAAGAGAAAGGCCTCTGGTTTCTTAACAAATGTATATTTCAACATTTTTTTTCAGTTCATTATATATCAACTCCCAGAAGCTTTTCACTTTCTTACATTCCCACCACATATGATAAAATGTACCATCCTTTTCTTTACATTTCCAACACTTCTTACATGTTTTATACACTTTTGCAAGTTTTACTGGTGTAATATACCATCTATATATCATTTTCATAACATTTTCCTTTAATATAGTACATGCAATAAATTTAATACTTTCATTCCATGGTTTTATCCAATCATTAAATTGTATATTATGACCAATATCTCTGGCCCACTGTATCATAACTGATTTGACTTCTTCATCCTTTGTATGCCATTCCAACAATATCTTATACATTTTGGATAGAATTTTATATTCGTTATTTATTATTTCTAATTGAAATTTAGAATCTTCCTCTACATATCCATATTCTTTAAGATCTTTTTTAAACATTACATTTATTTGAAAATAATGCAACCAGTCATATACTAACTCTTCTACTTCTCCATAGGGTTTCATTTTCCATTTCCCCCCTTCTTTAACAATCAAATTTCCATATGTAATCCAATTCTTTCTCATATTAATTTTTTTAACACTCATAACCTCTAATGGAGACAACCAGTGTGGAGTTTTTGGTTCAAGTAGGTTTTTATACCTCTCCCATATTTCTATTAGCGATCTTCGGAGAATGTGGTTCTCAAAACCTTTATGGATTTTCTTCTTTTCAGCCCATAAATACGCATGCCATCCAAATCTTTGTTATCAAATCCTTCTCTGTCTAGCAACTTTGTATTTTCATCAATTTCTATTGGGGCATTCAGCCTATCTTTTTTTCTGTCGGGATCTTCTGCACCTTTTTCCCCTTTATCTTCCTCATATTGTTCTTCTCTGTTCTTTTATATAAATGTCTATAAAAATCCAAGAATCCTTTTTTAATACCTTTCGGACTGTCTATTTCTTCACCCTCCACGATGATTTTGTTGATTGTATTCTTTTCTTTTCTTTTTTTGATTTGCCATGCCAGCCATTTTACCTGATTTGTTAGCCGATTCGAAGTTCCTTTGTCTCATTCTTTTTATGTTCCATTCTACTTCTTTGTTGATTATCATCACAAATTGAGTTTGCAGAGTCTTTATATTCTGTTTACTTTCTCATTATTCGGTTTTTTAACTAATTTTTGTTCATTATCCATTATTTGTCTTAAGATTTCCTTCTTTCCTTTTTCTCTGCTTTTATTTTTGACTGAATTCTGCTGAATGAAAAATCCTCTCATAACCGCCTTGTTGGCATCCCATACTGTATTGATTTTTGTGCCTTTGTTAGAGTTGTTTATAAAATAGTCCATCAAAGTCTTTTGGGCTTTCTCAACAATTTTTTGGTCATCTAGGAGATAATCATTCATTCTCCATCTAAACGTTCTCTCTTCATATCCTTGTAATTCAAATTTTATTGGGCTATGGTCTGAAATTACTCTTGGTTGAATTTCTATTTGCCTGATTCTTGGAGTTAATTCATTTGAGACCCATATTTGATCAATTATCGACATTGATTTGGGTCTGAATAGAATGTAAATTGTTTTTCCAGTGGGTGTCTCAATCTCCAAATATCAATTAAATTACAGTTTTTTATCATAAAAAAAATGTCTTTGGTAATTTCCCTTCTTTGCTAAGCCCTGCTGCTCTTAGTCTATCCATTTCCAATGACACCACACCGTTCATGTCCCCCATTATTATAATCTTTTGGTCTATATATTCAAACAGCTTTTCTTCCAATTTTTTTAAAAAATCAGTTTTGTTTGCATTTGGTGCATAGATCCCGACAATTATTATTTTTTCTCCTTGCCATTTGATCTGGACTGCAATGATCCTTCTTCATCTTTAAAAATTTGTTGAGCTTCGATTTTGTTTCTCACATATAATACAACCCCTCTCTTCTTATTTTTATCGGAAGATATGATTTCATTTCCCAATCTTTTGTTAATCAAAACTTTTCTATGTTTTCTTGCCACATGAGCTTCTTGTAGGCAAATTATATCCCAATTTTTCCTTTTTAAACATTGCTCAATTTTATGCCTTTTTCCCTGTCATTCATTCCATTAATGTTCCAATTCCAAATTTTTAATGCCATTATAACCTCTTAATTAAATAAAGGCTTTTGTTGTTATTTATAATCCTTGTGTGGGACCTCTTCCTTGCCTTTTCTATCAAGTCAAAAGGCCCAGATGTTGCTAAAGAAGAGCAAAGTTGTCTCGGATGTTCCTTCTTGAATGCCGTGTAATGCCAGGCTTCACAGCCCCCCCATGCCACCCTTTTTGTACCCGTCTCCCTCAGCACTCTCGCAAAATTCAGTGCTAACCTTTTCCCTGGCGCGACATGTTTTGTTTTTGGAGAAGTCAGGTTTCGGCAGAGAACCAATTGGTTCCAATAGATGGGTAACCAAAATTAAAATGGCAAGAAGAGCAGCAGTCCAGACCCCCCTAAATGGCAGGTGCGTCAAAGCGCAACTCCTGGCGCAATTCCAGGGATGGTTGGCCAACGGAGCCAGGGAGGAGAGGAGTTCAAAACCCGCAGCAGAAGAAGAACAGGGGAGCAGCCCTCCCTTGCCAGCTCTGAAGGGCACCTTGTGGAAGACGGAGCCAGCTTGTTTCAGAGGCTGAAGCAGACACAAACGTTTGGCGTCAGATAAAGGCAAGAAATGAAACTGAAAACCTCACCTCTGCAACCCAACAAGAAAGGCTGTTGGGAGAGGGAGGCACAGAGAAAAGAAAGCGCTTCTTTATGGGGTGCAGAGTTGAACCACTGAACTCCCTCCTGCAGGAGGCAGGGATGGCCCCCCACCTGGGTTGCTAAAAAGAGGGTGAGGCTACCAAATAGGATGGGAAACAGCCCTACTAGAAAAATTAACCAATAAACTGAAACTGACACGGGGACAAATAGAAGAAGACACCTTCACCCTGGTATGGCTCCCCTTTATCACATACACAGCCCAACAAGACAATGACAAAAATTCACCAACAGCATACAAATCAGTATGGCTAACCTGATCCAAAACACCCACCCTCCCCACTCACACATGAAAACAAAGACCACCACAGACAACCCCAAATGAACAACCACACCCTAGACCAACCCCAACCTCTCTCACCACCAAAGGAACACAAGTGAACAGCAAGGAACCTGCACAAGCAACGCTGACACCAAACCCCACATATATTAAGCAAAATAGAACATTGTCACCCGACCTCCCCCCATCTCCCCCCCACCCCTTTCCCTCTTTTCTTCCTAATGTCTCAACAAATGAAACTGATTTGTAAAATGTTACATGGGGGGGGGGGGGAATACGAGAGAGACACAATGCACACACTTTTGTAAATCAACAAAATCTTTAATAAATAATAATTAAAAATAGAAGAGGATGAGGCCAGTTCATGGGGCAGGGCTGGATTACACCCTGTGGAGGGAGGCCCCTAGGCAGTCAAACTCGGGGTGGGGGGAGGGCCTCATGCGCCCCCTGGAATAACATTGAACTAAGAAAGCTTGATTGCCATTTTCTTTTAAGATCAAATCAGAATGATTTTGATCCATCGTCCCAGGGTGCCTAAAAGGGCCAGGGTCTACTCTGCCTATTTGGTAATCCAGCATGGCCCCTTTGGCCGCAGGAGAGAGAAGAAAGGAAGTGGAGGGAGGCCTCCTGATGCGCTGCAGCTGTTCCCCACAAGGAAAGGGAAGGCTCCACATTTGCCAGGCACTTTCGGATGCTGAGCAGTCCTGTGTGGATACAACAACCCTGTAAAGTAGGCCAGTGCTATACACTCCCCATATTGTAGCTGTAGGGACAACCGAGGCCGATCTGAGGCAGGGTGGCTTGAGGTCTGGGGGGAACGATCTGGGAGGGTGGGCTGCCCCCAGCAGCCTTTGCAGCATCGGAAGGCCGTCCCTGAACCACACTGGCTAAGACGACTCTGTGCTCCCACCCACAGCATCCGGAAAAGGCAGGGGCACTTTCTCAGTCTCGGTGTCCTGGGAAAAGGCAGAGATTCTTGGTTAGGATGGTTCTGACATGGTGGTCCCCCCCCCCCCCGAAGGACTGCATGACCTGCAACGCGGAGGAGGAGAGAGTTCAGAGCAGGTCATCCCTCCAAAAATGGGGGGGGGGGGATTCTGGTCCAGCTGGGCAAAGGAGCTCCTAGAACTTCCACGAACCTTTGCAAAAGACGACTTGTTCACTTCCCATTAATTAAGGATTCTGAAAGGCTGACGCACCACCAGAGCCTTGCTCTCCAGACTGAGCCCTTTGCCTCGTGTGGGTCACAGCAGGATGCGGCCTGAGGAGGGCCTCCCTTCTGGAAGAGCTCCTCCAGGTTGCACTTCCAGGCATGGATTCCTAGAGTCAGAATTGTAGAGCTGGAAAGGGACCCAGAGGGTCATCTAGTCCAGCCCCCTGCAACGCAGGAGTCACGGGTGAAGAATCCCTCACAGGTGGCCATCCAACTTCTGCTTAAAAGCCTCCAAGGAAGGAGAGTCCACCACCATCCCAGAGACTGGCCATCAGAAAGTTCTTCCTGATGTTTAGTCCGAATCTCCTTTCCTGCTCTCCCATCTGGAGCAGCAGAAGACAAGCTTGGTCCCTCTGGCAGCCCTTGAGATATTGGAAGATGGCTCTCCTCTCAGTCTCCTCTTCCCCAGGCTAAACATACCCAACTGCCTCAACCGTTCCTCATCAGGCTTGGTCTCCAGACCCTTGATCCTCCTGGCTGCCCTCCTCTGCTCCCCTTTCCAGCTGCTCAGTACCCTTCTTGAACTAGACAAAGATCTCTCTGATCTCAAAAGGATATTAGATTAATTCAAGGAGGAGGAGACAGTGTAATGGCTGGACTACGACCAGCATCACCTGCACTGACCGGCAGCTGCTCTCCAGGGTTCAGAGGGGGGAAAACATTGTCGCCCCCCCCCGGAGATGTTGCCCAGGATGGAAGACCTGCATGCAAAGCAGATGGTCCAATCCTGTGCTATGGAGACCCCTAGCCTCCCTGGGAGGATGTGGGGCTGGTCTCCCTTTAGGAATGGGGCTGCAGGAAGGAGGAGGAAGATGCAGCCCAGCTGCTGCAGGCGGAACAGCAGGGGCCTCTGAGTCCTGATGGGAGGGGCCAGGTGGGCCCAGGTCCAGGTGAGGGGGTTGCCATGGCGACAAGGACCCGCCCTCCTTTGTGACATCTCTTGCTTCTCCTTTAAAAGCCACTGACTTTCAGGCAGCCATTGTGGGTTAGGAGTGAGTGTCCAGAGGAGGGCAACCAAAATGGTCAAAGGCCTGGAAATGATGCCTTATGAAGAACGGCTAAGGGAGCTGGGCATGTTTAGCCTGAAGAAGAGGAGGTTAAGGGGTGATATGATAGCCATGTTCAAATATATAAAAGGATGTCACATAGAGGAGGGAGAAAGGTTGTTTTCTGCTGCTCCAGAGAAGCGGACACGGAGCAATGGTTCCAAACTACAAGAAAGAAGATTCCACCTAAACATTAGGAAGAACTTCCTGACAGTAAGAGCTGTTTGACAGTGGAATTTGCTGCCAAGGAGTGTGGTGGAGTCTCCTTCTTTGGAGGTCTTTAAGCAGAGGCTTGACAACCATATGTCAGGAGTGCTCTGGTGGTGTTTCCTGCTTGGCAGGGGGTTGGACTCGATGGCCCTTGTGGTCTCTTCCAACTCTATGATTCTATGATTCTATGATTCTATGAGTGGAGGAAAGAGGAATTGCTGGTGTTGGAGAAGATAAGGAGAAGCGTTCGGTTTATTGTTATTTTTCCAGTTTCTTATTTTGATTTATTACTTTTATTTGATTCATTTTATTTTATTTATTATTTTACTTTTTATTTTAACACTTTTGCTTTACTTTTTGCTTTTATTTTTTGCTCAGCTCCTCCACACTCTTTCCCTGCCTTCCCCCTTTCTCTCCCCTCTTATCCTTTATTATGACATTCCTAGCCCACTTTCCTCCCAGGAGCTCAAAGTGGCCTTCATGGTTCTCCCTGCCACCAATTTTTATCTTCTCAGCAGCCCTGCCAAGTAGGCCAGGCTGGCCCAAGGACCACCAGTGAGCTTCATGACTGTGTGGGGATTCGAACCCTGCTCTCCCAGGTCCTCCTAGTCCCGCCCTCCAACCACTACACCTCTGCCTGGCTCCATCTTGCATCTCTCCAGCTGCCCAACACCAACGGCCTTCTCCCCCTTCCTGGGGGTCTCTCTGGCTCCAAAGAAGTCTGCACCACCTCCCTCAGGTTCTGCTCCTCTTCTGGGACCCCTTGAGACTTGGAGGTCCCTCCTAGGGGTCTCCTCCCTCTCCAAGAAGGGCAGGGCTGTCCTAAGAAGATGAGGCAGAGCAGCCCTTGAACGGCTGGCAATGCTTCTCTTTCCTTTGGGCAGGAGCGTTGGATATAGCAAGGGATATGGCATAGCCGGAGAAGGGGCTTCCACCCAGAGCCAAGGCCAAGCAGATGTCTCCAGGAAGCCCACCAGCAACAGCCCACTCCTGTGGCCTGTCCTCCCGCAGGTGCCTTCCATGCTAGACTCTAGCTGGAAGCTCTAGACAGCTAGGTCTGATTATAACCAGAGATACTCTCCTCCTCCTCCTCCTCCTCCTCCTGTGAAGAGACGTGACCCCCGTTCCAAACTGGCATGCCTGTTGTCCTTGCTGCATCTTGTGGCTTCCAATTTCACCAACCAATTAAACATTATGAGAATAAGTTCCCATCCATGTTAATAATGACCCAAAGCTCTCCCCTCTCCCTGTTTATTTCATTTGTTTCATGAAATTTATACACTGCTTGACTGCATGAATGGGGGAGCCAGGCTCTCTGGGTCCTGGCATGGCCGTAGCTCTTGAACCCAGAGCACTTGGGGCCTCCTTTCTCTCTCTGCCAGCCCTTCGTGCTCTGGGCTGCCTCTTTCAGGCTCTGATGATGCCCTTTCAGGTCACTGAACTGCAGAGAGACAGAAGGAATTGGTGACGATGGGCCAGCAAGGATCAATTAGGTTCCACATACGTATTTCTGTTCTGCCAATTCAGCGGTGGTTCCTTGTCTTCTCCAGACGCCCCTCCTCACAAACAAACACCCCCCAAGAATTGGGGCTGCCGGCTTCTGAGTCGCTCTCTCTGCTCGTCTCTTCTAGGATCAGGTGCTTAAGGCGCCTCTTCAGACGCTGCAACAGGGTGGCCCCCCAGAAAGGCCCGGAGCAGCCAGTGGCACCAGGTGAGCAAGTGGCCCTCCTTTTTGGGACAGAGGAGGGCAGGAATGGGCATGGGGGGCAGCTAGACAAAAGATAAAGGTAAAGGTAAAGGTACCCCTGCCCGTACAGGCCAGTCGTGTCCGACTCTAGGGTTGTGCGCTCATCTCACTTAAGAAGCCGGGAGCCAGCGCTGTCCGAAGACACTTCCGGGTCACGTGGCCAGTGTGACGAAGCTGCTCTGGTGAGCCAGCACCAGCGCAGCACACGGAAACGCCGTTTACCTTCCCGCTATAAAGCAGTCCCTATTTATCTACTTGCACTTAAGAGTGCTTTCGAACTGCTAGGTGGGCAGGAGCTGGGACCGAATGACGGGAGCTCACCCCACCGCGGGGATTCGAACCGCCGACCATGCGATCGGCAAGTCCTAGGCACTGAGGTTTTACCCACAACGCCACCCGCGTCCCTAGTCAAAAGATGCAAAGAGCCAGGTGGCTGGATCCGAACCACAAGTCCATCTGGGCCAGCGACTGGAAAGCCAACCCCCCAGTGGCCACCCCATTTGTGGGGTCTGATAAGGAAGCAGGGGGCTGCGCTGTGGGGCAGTTGTCAGCTGGACAGGCACCTTCCCTGGGGAACCACGTTCTGGGGGAAGGAGGCCAGGATTAACCCCCAAGGCCTGGGGTGTCCCTCCCCTGTAGTAGGACTTGGAATGTGGGGGGAAAGTCTTGGAATAGCCTTGCCAGGTGCTCAGGGAGGGACTCACCTGTCTCCATGTTGTTCTCTTTGCAATTCTGCTGTGGTTCCACATCCCTCCCAGAGGGGTGAGTATTGAGAGAACCAGAGCAGGGACTGGACCCCTCAGACCTGCCCCCTGCTACCCGGGCTCCTTGCCCCCCACTCTGCCCTCTCAGATGTGGAGGAGCCCTCTGCTTGTGAGGAACATATGCCTGAAGAGTCTCTCTTTGCCTTCCAAGGAATAATACAGGAAACAAAAACAGAGCACCAGTTCCCTGACCTTCCCTCAGAGTTAGAAGAGGAGGTGCCCCCCTGGCTATGGGGAACAGAATCCACCTCAGTAGGACTTTTAAAATCAGCCACGCCAGTCAAGATTACCTGTCGGACAGATCTACCATACCCATGTAGTCAACAATCCCCTGTACCTAAAGAGGCTATTAAAGGCTTGATATCCCATGATAAATGTTTTCCCAGAGAAGGGAATTCTAGTTCCTTGCGCCTTTCCTTGTAATACCTCCTTACTTCCGATTAAAAAACCGGTGGGGGGGGGGGACCCCAGTGCGCTACCGCTTAGTCCAAGATTTGAGACTCATTGACCAATTTGTGACACAGTGCCTCCCAGTGGCAGGCAACCCAAATTCCCTTTTAAATGCCATCCTGGCAGAAACTACCTGGTAGTTCCTTTTTGCTTTTACCTGGAAAGCAGGCCAACTAATCTGGACAAGGCTGCCCCAGGGATATGCGGAGTCACCCGCCATATTTTCCTCAATCTTGCATCAAGATCTACAGGACATACTTCTGCCTGCAGGGTCTGTGCTTCTGCAATACATTTATGACCTTTTAATTTGCTCAACTCTTGGGAGAAAAGCAATGACAAACCTAGACAGCATCATAAAAAGCAGAGACATCACCTTGCCAACAAAGGTCCATATAGTTAAAGCTATTGTTTTCCCAGTAGTGATGTATGGAAGTGAGAGCTGAACCATAAAGAAGGCTGATCGCCAAAGAATTGGTGCTTTTGAATTCTGGTGCTGGAGGAGACTCTGGAGAGTCCCATGGACTGCAAGAAGATCAAACCGATCCATTCTGAAGGAAAACAGCCCTGAGTGGTCACTGGAAGGACAGATCCTGAAGCTGAGGCTCCAAGACTTTGGCCACCTCATGAGAAGAGAAGACTCCCTGGAAAAGACCCTGATGTTGGGAAAGATTGAGGGCACAAGGAGAAGGGGATGACAGAGGACAAGATGGTTGGACAGTGTTCTCGAAGTTACAAACATGAGTCTGACCAAACTGCGGGAGGCAGTGGAAGACAGGAGTGCCTGGCGTGCTCTGGTCCATGGGGTCACTGTTACCGGAAAAACCCGAGGGCTCCCTTGGACAAAAGTAAAGACACCAACCAGAGCAGTTTTTGAAGTGAATTAGCAGCCTGTAGGCCCGGTCTTTATTGAAGAAAGACTGTCACGACAGGACTCCCACTGCCCACAAGGTGAAGCAAGATGGAAGCCCAGAACAAAAGGAGATCCCTACTTTTATTAGCTTCTAATCCCTTAAGCTACACCCCTAGGAACACATCATTTTTACATCATGACTATATTAAAGATAGGAGGAGTCGTGGGGGGGCTGCACAGGTAATCCGAGTATCCTGACACCTGGCTGGAGCCCCCTCTCCCCTCCCCACATGAGTCATTTTCAGGAACAAAGGAAAAGGGCGAAGTTTCCTGCCCCCTGAGGGGAATCCAGCCACGGTCCTTTGTCAGAGTCCGCGTGGAATACACTAATGCATGCAGTTTATTGTGTCCCTGATGGCCTTCTGTCTGAGCCCATCAAGATGGCTATCAAGGTTGTCACGTCAACTGGGAAGGGCCGCAGAGTACGTGACTGCTCGGTCAAGGGATTATGGCTGTTCAGCATCAGGCCCCCCCCCCCCTTGATAGTCCTTGTAATATGCAGTAAAATAAAAGTGGTCCGGTGGAAATCCGAGGTATGGCTGATTTATGGTGAATTTATGAAGAATACTGTCCTTGAAGTTCAAAGCACTTTCGCCTTCCGGAAGCGGCTTGCAACATTTTGATTAAATCCGTCACGGTCAATTGAACTCGGAAACTTTGTATTGAGAGCTGTCAAAGGCAAGGGAAAAGAGCGCCTGTAGCCTGCAGTACCTGCGCGGCCGCCACAAGGGGCGCTGTTCGATAACGCTGATTGGTTGAGGCGGCCGCCGATTGACCCAGAGTTCAGGCGGCCGGTCTACCAGTAATAAAGATAGGGCAATGCGGAGTGTTACGGGGAAATATATGAGGAATTTCGGGTTTCCCATGAAGAGCCGTCAGGCTAGCGCTTCCTTATTTACGGAAGGCTTTTAGGGGATGTCCCTCTAGAAGGGGCATCTCCAGGGTCGGGATGGTGAGAGGTGTGTGTGTGTGGTGCTTGTGTATTATGGTGTAATGAAGGGGGGTTCTCCTGCTACATCACGAAGAGGCGGACATGACTAGACGACTAAACAACAACAATATGCACAACAAGCAAGGGAGCATGCAAAACAGACACTAAACAGCTCTCCACTGCCCTCGCTTACAAGGGACAAAAGTATCCCCTAAAAAGATACAATACTGCAAACAGGAAATCAAATGCCTAGGACACATTTTAGGTGTCGGCACCCGAAGCTTAGCCATCGTCACTAAAATCCCCTCGCCAAAAACAAAGCGACAACTTGTGAGGGTTCCTAGGCATGGCAAGATTCTGCGGGGCTTGAATAGCCGGGTACAGCAAAATAATAAAGCCACTATCAGCCATGACCTGACAAGACCATCCAATGAGTTAATCTGGAACAATGAGGCATACTCAAGCTTTGAGCAGCTTAAGAGAGAATTAAGATCCGCCCCAGCTCTAGGTCTGCCAGACTATCTCATCCCCTTCAACTTGTTTATTCATGAGCAAATGGGGGTGGCCTCCAGAGTTTTAACTCAAACTTTCCGTGACCAAGAATCTCGTATCTTCCCACCTTCCCACCACATATGTATTGTTGTACCTTCAATTTTCTTACATCTCCAGCAGACACTCAATTTTTTAAAAATACATCTTAGCTAGTTTGGCCCCCTTCATGGATCACTGCCTTGCCGTGGCGAAGGGGCTTGAATAACTCAGAGAAGCTATGAACTATGCCGAGCAAGGCACCCCAGATGGACAGGTCATAGTGGAGAGTTTTGACCAAACGTGATCCACCTGGAGGAGGAACCCCCAAGCCACTCCAGTATCCCTGCCAAGAAAACTCCACGGACAAAGACAACAGGCATATAAAAGTTATGACGCTGGAAGATGAGCCCCTCAGGTCGGAAGGCTTCCAACATGCTACTGAGGAAGAGCGGAGGACAAGTACAAGTAGATTCAGAGCTGATGAAGCGGCTGGGCCAAAGCCGAAAGGACGCTCAGTTGCGGGTATGCATGGAAGCGAAAGGAAAGTCCAATGCTGTAAAGAAAAATATTGCATAGGAACCTGGAATGTTCAGTTCGGATGACCATCATATCTACTACTGTGGGCAAGAATCCCGTAAAAGAAATGGAGCGGCCCTCATAGTCAACAAAAGAGTGGCGAAAGCTGTACTGGGATACAATCTCAAACATGATAGAATGATCTCGATACGAATAAGGTCAAACAAATTCCTCACTGGCCTTGCAGACAACTTCATTGTCCAGAAAGTGGGAGAAGCAACAAGAGGAACAGCCATTTTAGATCTGGTCCTAACCAATGTTGATGACCTGGTTAGTGGGGTAGAAGTGGAAGGATCATTAGGCGTGAGTGATCATGCTCTTCTGAAGTTTACTATACAGCGGAAAGGAGCAGCCAAGCATACTAGCACTCAATTTCTTGACTTTAAGAAAGCCGACTTCATAAAACTTAGGGAATTGCTGGGTGAGATCCCATGGACAGTAATACTAAAAGGAAAGGGAGTTCATGATGGCTGGGAGTTTGTTAAGAGAGAGATAGTAAAAGCACAACTTCAGGCAATACCAATGAGACGGAAACATGGAAGGTGCCTAAAGAAGCCAGGGTGGCTATCTAAAGAACTTTTAACTGAGTTAAGATTAAAAAAGGATGTGTACAAAAAATGGAAAAGGGGGAAAACCATCAAAGAGGAATTCAAACAAATAGCCAGCACGTGTAGACACAAAGTCAGAAAAGCTAAAGCACAGAATGAACTCCGGCTTGCTAGAGAGGTTAAAAGCAACAAAAAAGGCTTTTATGGGTATGTTCGTAGCAAAAGGAAGAACAAAGAAACAGTGGGGTCACTCAGAGGAGAAGATGGTGAAATGCAAACAGGGGACACAGAAAGGGCTGAACTCCTCAATGCCTTCTTTGCCTCAGTCTTCTCCGATAAAGAAAACAATGCCCGACCTGAAGAATTTGGAGCAAATGATTCAGCAGAGGAAACACAGCCCAGAATAACTAAGGAGATAGTACAAGAATACTTGGCTAGTTTAGATGTATTCAAGTCTCCAGGGCCAGATGAACTGCATCCAAGAGTATTAAAAGAACTGGCAGATGTGATTTCAGAACCACTGGCAGTCATCTTTGAGAATTCCTGGAGAACAGGCGAAGTCCCGGCAGAGTGGAGGAGGGCAAATGTTGTCCCTATTTTGAAAAAGGGGAAAAGTGGAGTCAAAGGGTGCTCATCAATGGTTCCTCTTCATCCTGGAGAAGAGTGACTAGTGGGGTGCCACAGGGTTCTGTCTTGGGCCCGGTCTTATTCAAAATCTTTATCAGCGACTTGGATGATGGACTCAAGGGCATCCTGATCAAATTTGCAGATGACACCTGTCAGAGTCACCCGTGGTCCCAGCTCACAAGAGACCAAAGTCCACTCCAGCTTATGTACAAAAGCTTTTATTGAAGAACATTAGTAGCTTTACATCCGAGGTCTGTGACTCTACGTCTGTTACGCTTAGACCGCTGAAGTACCCTCTGAGTCGGTCCCCCCTCTACACCAGTTTAAGAGGCTTGTACTGGTCCACCTCTTTCTCTCTTTCCTTTTCCGCAGGGTCTTTCTGCCCCCCTGTGTTCTCTCCCTTCGGGACTCTCCAGAGGCTGAGTCCTCTGCCGCCTCCTCCCCCCTCCTTCGGGCTTTGGGACCAGGCTCCTCCCCAGGACTCTCTTCATTTCTGCGCGCCTCCCATTTTGAACTTGGCGCGCGTACGTTGCTCCTGACCTTGCCTTCGACAGTTACACTGCCCTCGATACTACTTTCCTCCCCTTCCGGCAGGACGTTTTGCCCTGATCTCCTTCCCCTCTCTGCTTCCTGTTCTGCTCCTTCTGACACACTGGTCACTCCTCCCCCCTCACTCCGTTCCAGCGGAACAGCCGGTCTCGCTCTCCAACTCCCACTGGGGGTTCCCCCTTCGTTTCCCTGCTCCTGACTGCTTCCCCCTCTAGCTTCCCTTGGCTTGACCAGAGGGGCTCCCTTTTGGGAGTCCTCCGATTCACTGGACGGACTCATGGACAATCTTGGGTCATTGTCATCCTCTTCCTCGTCAGTCTGGAATCCTTCTCCCTCACTCTCGGTCTCCTCCCTCATCTGCGTCTCTCTCCCTGAACCCCTGACAACACCAAACTGGGAGGGGTGGCTAAGACCCCAGAGGACAGGATCACACTTCAAAACGACCTTGACAGATTAGAGAACTGGGCCAAAACAAACAAGATGAATTTTAACAGGGAGAAATGTGAAGTATTGCACTTGGGCAAAAAAAAAATATTAAAAAAAATGAGAGGCACAAATACAAGATGGGTGACACCTGGCTTGAGAGCAGTCCATGTGAAAAGGATCTAGGAGTCTTGGTTGACTACAAACTTGACATGAGCCAACAGTGTGACGTGGCAGCTAAAAAAGCCAATGCAATTCTGGGCTGCATCAATAGGAGTATAGCATCTAGATCAAGGGAAGTAATAGTGCCACTGTATTCTGCTCTGGTCAGACCTCACCTGGAGTACTGTGTCCAGTTCTGGGCACCACAGTTCAAGAAGGACACTGACAAACTGGAACGTGTCCAGAGGAGGGCAACCAAAATGGTCAAAGGCCTGGAAACGATGCCTTATGAAGAACGGCTAAGGGAGCTGGGCATGTTTAGCCTGGAGAAGAGGAGGTTAAGGGGTGATATGATAGCCATGTTCAAATATATAAAAGGATGTCACATAGAGGAGGGAGAAAGGTTGTTTTCTGCTGCTCCAGAGAAGCGGACACGGAGCAATGGATCCAAACTACAAGAAAGAAGATTCCACCTAAACATTAGGAAGAACTTCCTGACAGTAAGAGCTGTTCGACAGTGGAATTTGCTGCCAAGGAGTGTGGTGGAGTCTCCTTCTTTGGAGGTCTTTAAGCAGAGGCTTGACAACCATATGTCAGGAGTGCTCTGATGGTGTTTCCTGCTTGGCAGGGGGTTGGACTCGATGGCCCTTGTGGTCTCTTCCAACTCTATGATTCTATGATTCTAGACATGCAAAGGGAGTTCTCTTGTGCTTTGGGTCCTGGGACTTCAGAGGTCTTTGCCTAGGCTAATCTTATACCTGAGTCCTGCCCTGCCATGTCTGCTTATGCCAGTCTTGTACCAAGGACTTGTCTGGACATCTTTGCCAAGGCTCACCCCTCCCCTCTGGTGACATGTCAGTGATGGAGCAAGGATGCTGTACGAACTGTATTCTGGGATATGGTGGGAAAGTTTTAAAAGTCTTTGTCACCCCATCCTCGGGGTTCAAATTTGCTCTTTGAACCTGTTGCGCAATAAACTTTGGTCTACAGCTTTTTCCTCCAGTTGGGGGCTGGACTCCTCCTTTCTTCCGCCGGGACCCCCGGGCTCCGCTCGACCAGCTGGGGGACTGAGCAGCCTCTCACCTAGATGCTTCCCTAACAGCAGGAACACCAGGCTGAATGCCAACCCAGAAGAACCCGAGCAATCAATATTTGTGTGTGTGTGGGGGGGGGGGTGACAAAAAAACCTGCACCTGGTACCACCTGAGCTTGCTAGGCCTCTGCAGGGGAAAGGTCTCCCTTGGGAGGTGGGGGACTCTCCTTCCTGGGAGGTTTCTCAGCAGAGATCGGAGGGCCATCTGCCCTGGAGGCTTCCGCGGAGATTCCTGCATGGCGGGGGGTTGGACTGGATGACCCTGGGACCCCATTCTAGCCTCCCATTTCTGAATTCCAGGAGGAGCTTCCTGGCCTCCTGCAAAGCCCTTTTCCCTGCAAACTCTTCCTCCGGTTTCTGGCCAAGGGAGGGAGATGCTCAGAGTCCAGCCAAGAGCCTCACCCCCAAAAGGATCTCTGGGCATTGAGGTAGCCGGGGGGGGGGCAGCTGCCCCCCTGAATCCATAGAAAAATAAGAATCAGAGGGCTGAGCTGGGGGACTCGGCTTGGCAAGGGTTAAAGGGAACCGAGCTGCCTTCCTAGAGAGGACAGAAGGCAAGGGGGGGCAGGTCCTCCAGAGCCAAGCCCCCCCCCCCCCAGTCCTTCCCTGCTTCGGTGTCTCTCCTGCAAGGGCTGCCTCGCTCTCCCCTCCTGGGATCTGGTGAGTCTCCCCTCTCTCTCTCTGGGATCTGGTGGGGGTCCCAGGACTGCAGCAGGGGAGGGGGCCTGGGGGGGGCGATCTGCTCCTGCAGGGGGGGGGACCCCAAGTCAGGGGGGAGGAGAGGGTCCTGCCAGGGAGGGGCCAGGGCTGCCACGCTCTCCTTCCTGCAGATCAGAGGATCCCAAACTCAGTTGGCCTTTCGCCCCCCCTTTCAGAAAAACAATGACTCCCCCGAAATCTCCTTATTCAAACAAAGGAGTCCCTAGGATTTTAACTCTGTGTGACGTCGCTCAGCATCACTGCAGAACAGAGGAAACATCTGCAAATGGTTTTCCAAAGCTGGACGAGGAGGTGGACTAGCCCCCCCCCCCAAAAAAAAAGGTGGGAAAGAGAGGCCAGGAATAAAGAGAGGGATCCCAGTCTGGCTGCTGCAATGGGGACCAGTTTCCCAGTGTCTCCCAGGGCAGCTCCCCACGGAGGCCACGGCAGCCATCCCCTCGCACCCAGAGCAGGGCATCCCAGGACCACATCCTCTCTCTCCCAAAGGGATTGTTGCTGGCAAAGCAGCCGGAAATGGGCGCTGCTCCTCCCTGAGCCTCCAGGGACCTGGGCATCAATGGCTGTGCGTGTGTTCAGCCATCTAAGAGAAGAAGAATAATAATAAATTAGCTGCCTAAATTCCAAAGGAGATGTATTTGGCCCCACCCACTTGGCCCTCAGGGGGTTGACTAGATACAAACCTGGCCCTCAAGAGAAAGAAAAAGGGACCCCACCCCAGGAGTCTGTCTTGAGAGTGGCAGAGAGTCCAAGAGCAAGAAAGGAGACAGAAGCAGGGGGGAAATGTGCCCTGAAGTGGAGGTGGGGGGAGAGGAACTCCTGAGGACCCCCGGATGAGGACCCCCACTAGAGCCAAGCATCCATTTTTCAAATGATTGCCTTGTCAGTCAGTTCTGACTTCTTGCATTGACTGGAAGGCAGGAGCAACCAGGCTGATTCATCTCCCAGAAACCCCTTCCGTTGCCTCCACGTTCTGCATTCCTCCTCCTCATTCTTTTCAAAAAGGTATCTCACGCTTTGGGCTCTGGTACCGTCCAGTCCTGATTCCTGGCAAGTCTCATCCATGCTTGTTCAGGGATCTGTTTCTTCTCCTGACCTACAAATTCTGTAACAGAACAATGTATTTGCTTTCTAGGATTTGCTAGAGCTTCTCATTAAGACGGACAGAACTTGGCAGAAGACCAAAGGCTTCCTTCCGATCTCTCAGAGGCTTCCTGAGAGCACAGATGGATGAGCAAGACCCAGCTGGCCCTGAAGAAGGAAGAGGCCATGCCAACCAAACTGAGAGCAGTGGGGGATTCTGGGAAAACTCTGTGCTGAAGATCCTGGGTGAGGAGGACACCCTCCGCTCAAAGGTGCAGAGCCAGCAGGTGAGGCAGTTCTGTTTCCGGGAGGCCAAAGGACCCCGAGAGGTTTGCAGCCGACTCTACCACCTTGACCATCAGTGGCTGAAGCCAGAAAGGCACACAAAAGCTGAGATGCTGGACCTGGTGATCTTGGAGCAGTTCCTGGCTGTCCTTCCTCCGGAGATGGAGAGCTGGGTGAGGGACTGTGGAGCGGAGACCAGTTCGCAGGCGGTGGCCCTGGCCGAAGGTTTCCTCCTGAGTCAGGCAGAGGAGAGAAAGCAGGTGAGGGAGACTTTCCTCTGGATACTATCTTGACCAGAGCCAGGGCCTTTTCGGAAGTGGCTCCGTCCTGGTGGAACGCTCTCTCACAAGAGACCTTGGCTCTGTGGGATTTGACATCTTTCCTCAGAGCATGCAAGACAGAGCTGTTCCGCCAGGCCTTCAGGGTTCAGGGTTCAGTCTGATTCTTTTCTTTCAGTACAAGAATAAGCAATAAAGAGACTTCCTAGCCCGCTCACACCTCCTTTATAAGACCGGTGGTAACAGTCGTTGGCCCTAGCGAATATTAAAGGTAAAGGTAAAGGTACCCCTGCCCGTTCGAGCCAGTCTGGCCAGACTCTAGGGTTGTGCGCTCATCTCACTCTAGAGGCCGGGAGCCAGCGCTGTCCGCAGACACTTCCGGGTCACGTGGCCAGCGTGACAAGCTGCATCTGGAGAGCCAGCGCAGCACACCGAACGCTGTTTACCTTCCCGCTGGTAAGCGGTCCCTATTTATCTACTTGCACCCGGAGGTGCTTTCGAACTGCTAGGTTGGCAGGCGCTGGGACCGAACGACGGGAGCGCACCCCGCTGCGGGGATTCGAACCACCGACCATGCGATCGGCAAGTCCTAGGCGCTGTGGTTTTAACCACTCTCAATTTTACTTGACTTGATCATGGATGGAGGACTTGACCTGGCATGTGTAACAGAGACTTGGTTGGATGAAGCAGATGGGCCTGTCCTTGCCGCTGCTTGTCCACCAGGTTTCTCTTACGCACAGCAACCCAGGTCATGTGGGCAGGGAGGGGGTGTTGCAGTGATTTTTAGGAAGTCATTAGTTTGCACCAGGCGTCCTATTGGGAAGGCCCAGTTTTCCAAGTGCATGTTCATAGAATCATAGAGTTGGAAGAGACCACAAGGGCCATCGAGTCCAACCCCCTGCCAAGCAGGAAACAGCATCAGAGCACTCCTGACATATGGTTGTCAAGCCTCTGCTTAAAGACCTCCAAAGAAGGAGACTCCACCACACTCCTTGGCAGCAAATTCCACTGTCAAACAGCTCTTACTGTCAGGAAGTTCTTCCTAATGTTTAGGTGGAATCTTCTTTCTTGTAGTTTGGAACCATTGCTCCATGTCCGCTTCTCCGGAGCAGCAAAAAACAACCTTTCTCCCTCCTCTATGTGACATCCTTTTATATATTTGAACATGGCCATCATATCGCCCCTTCACCTCCTCTTCTCCAGGCTAAACATGCCCAGCTCCCTTAGCCGTTCCTCATAAGGCATCGTTTCCAGGCCTTTGACCATTTTGGTTGCCCTCCTCTGGACACGTTCCAGTTTGTCAGTGTCCTTCTTGAACTGTGGTGCCCAGAACTGGACACAGTACTCCAGCTGAGGTCTGACCAGAGCAGAATACAGTGGCACTATTACTTCCCTTGATCTAGATGCTATACTCCTATTGATGCAGCCCAGCATTGCATTGGCTTTTTTAGCTGCCGCGTCACACTGTTGGCTCATGTCAAGTTTGTGATCAACCAAGACTCCTAGATCCTTTTCACATGTACAGTGGTGCCCCGCAAGACGAATGCCTCGCAAGACGAAAAACTCGCTAGACGAAAGAGTTTTCCGTTTTTGAGGTGCTTCGCAAGACGAATCTCCCTATGGGCTTGGTCAAAACAAAATAAAAAAAATCCTTCCAGTAGCACCTAAAAGACCAACTGAGTTAGTTATAGGTATGAGCTTTCGTGTGCATGCACACTTCTTCAGATACCTGATGGACTTCCATTTCATGCGGCTCAATGTGGTGCCTTCCATAGTTCCAGTTACAGATAGGTAGCCGTGTTGGTCTGCCATGGTCAAAACAAAATAAAAAAAATCCTTCCAGTAGCACCTTAAAGACCAACTGAGTTAGTTATAGGTATGAGCTTTCGTGTGCATGCACACTTCTTCAGATACCTTGGGCTTGCTTCGCAAGACAAAAACGTCTTGTGAGTTCTTGCGAGTTTTTTCCCTTTTCCCCTCTTTTTCTAAGCCGCTAATAGCACTAAGCCGCTAATAGCCGTGCTTCGCAAGACGAAAAAACCGCAAGACGAAGAGATTTTCGGAACGAATTAATTTCGTCTTGCGAGGCACCACTGTACTGCTCTCAAGCCAGGTGTCACCCATCTTGTATTTGTGCCTCTCATTTTTTTTGCCCAAGTGCAATACTTTACATCTCTCCCTGTTAAAATTCATCTTGTTTGTTTTGGCCCAGTTCTCTAATCTGTCAAGGGCGTTTTGAAGTGTGATCCTGTCCTCTGGGGTCTTAGCCACCCCTCCCAGTTTGGTGTCATCTGCAAATTTGATCAGGATGCCCTTGAGTCCATCATCCAAGTCGTTGATAAAGATGTTGAATAAGACCGGGCCCAAGACAGAACCCTGTGGCACCCCACTAGCCACTCTTCTCCAGGATGAAGAGGAACCATTGATGAGCACCCTTTGGGTTCGGTCAGTCAGCCAGTTACAAATCCACTGAGTGGTAGCATAGTCAAGTCCGCATTTTACCAGCTTCTTTACAAGAATATCATGGGGCACCTTGTCAAATGCCTTGCTGAAATCAAGGTAGGCTACATGCACTGCGTTCCCTTCATCTTCCAGGCTTGTAATTCTGTCAAAAAACGAGATCAGGTTAGTCTGACATGACTTATTTTTCAGAAATCCATGCTGACTATTGGTGATCACCGTATTCCTTTCTAGGTGCTCACAGACTGTTTGCTTAATGATCTGCTCCAGAATCTTCCCTGGTATTGATGTCAGACTGACTGGGCGGTAATTATTTGGGTCCTCTCTTTTCCCCTTTTTGAAAATAGGGACAACATTTGCCCTCCTCCAGTCTGCCGGGACTTCGCCTGTTCTCCAGGAATTCTCAAAGATGACTGTCAGTGGTTCTGGCAGTGGATCAAAGATGACTGCCAGTGTTCTGGAAGTTGGGCAATAGAGTACAGGATTCCTTTTGGTGTACCGACCTCCCCGCTGCACCAAGGATTCCCTGCCCGAGCTGCTTCAGGTCGTGGCGGATGTTCTCCTGGAGATACCTAGTTTGGTTGTCCTAGGGGATTTTAATATTCATGCCGACACGATCTTACAAGGGGCTGCTCGGGACTTCATGGAAAGCATGGCCTCCATGGGGCTGTCCCTGAATAAGTCTGGCCCAACCCATAGCCGCGGACATGCCTTGGACCTGGTGTTTACCTCCATGGATGTTGGTGATCTGACACTAAGTAAAAGCGAAACGAAAGAAGTGCCATGGTCAGACCACTTCCTGGTGCAACTTGACTTCTCCGTGACCCTTCCCCTCTGCAGGGAGGTGGGACCGATTCAGATGGTCCGCCCCCGCCACTTAATGGATCCAAATGGTTTCCAGAGAGTGGTAGGGGATGCTTTATCCCATGTTGATGGCCTTTCAGCTGATTCCCTGGTGGCCCGCTGGAATGTGGAGTTAACCAGGGCTATTGACTGTTTCGCTCCGAAGCGCCCTCTCCGATTGCATGGAGCCCGGAGAGCCCCGTGGTTTTCCACGGATCTGAGGGCAATGAAACAATCGTTGAGACGGCTAGAGCACCGGTGGCAGATGACCTATTCTAAAGCTGACCGGACCCAGGTTAGAGCTCAATGTCGAGCCTACCAAGTGGTGGTAGCGACGGCGAAGAAGACTTTCTTCACCGCCTCTATTGCATCTGCAGAAAACAGCAGCAGGAGACTTTTAGCGGAACCACCTGCGACATCGGGGCCCAGTACGGGCCACATGGTCTCCTGCAATGATTTTGCAAAGTTTTTTGCAGATAAAGTCGCTCAGATTCATGAAGAGGTAGACGCCACCGTGGGATCAGGGCCGGGGCGGGAGAGTGCTAGAGTCCTGTCTAGTCAAATTGCGTGGGATCAGTTCCAATCTGTTACCTCCGAGGATGTGGACAGGCTGCTTGGACGAGTGAAGCCAACCAACTGTCTCCTGGATCCTTGCCCATCCTGGCTTATAAAAGCTAGCCTGGAAGGGCTGGGCGATGGGCTTCGTGGGGTGGTGAATGCTTCCCTCCGTGAAGGAGCCTTCACAGTCCCGCTGAAAGAGGCGGTTATTAAACTGCTTCTTTAAAAACCATCTTTAGATGCGGCCACTATGGCCAACTATCGCCCAGTCTCAAATCATCCATTCTTGGGCAAGGTGATTGAGCGAGTGGTTGCTGAACAACTCCAGGCACGCCTGGAAGAAGCGGACCATTTGGATCCCTTCCAGTCGGGATTCAGGCCTCACCATGGGACTGAAACTGCCTTGGTCGCACTGGTTGATGATCTCCGGCGGACTAGGGACAAAGGTGAGAGCTGTTTCCTAGTTCTGCTGGATCTCTCAGCGGCGTTTGATACCATCGACCATGACATCCTTCTGGACCGTCTTGAGGGGCTGGGAGCTGGGGGCACTGTCATACAGTGGTTCCGCTCCTTCCTCCTGGGCTGTGTTCAGAAAGTGGTGGTGGGGGGTGAGTGTTCAGACCCCTGGGCTCTCACTTGTGGGGTGCCTCAGGGTTCTGTCCTCTCCCCCATGCTTTTCAACATGTACATGCAGCCGCTGGGAGAGATCATCAGGGGGTTTGGGCTTGGTGTTCATCAGTATGCGGATGATACCCAGCTCTACCTCTCTTTCAAATCAGAACCAGTGAAGGCAGTGAAGGTCCTGTGTGAGTGTCTGGAGGCAGTTGGTTGGTGGATGGATGGTGGCTAACAGATTGATATTGAATCCTGACAAGACAGAAGTACTGTTTCTTTTTTTTTTTATAAATATTTATTAAGGTTTTTTTTTAATGAAAGAAATGCACAAATAATAAACAACATTAGTTATATCATAACAAAATCTCATAACTTCTTTGGACTTCCTCACGTCTCCTGCTCCCACTTGAAAATTTTTTTCAAGCAAATTATCATCTTGTTTACAGTCTTATTTCCACTCATTTAAATATAATCTAACAATTCTCCAAAAGGTTTATGTTTTCCTTAATCTCACTTATCATCAAATTCCAGTCTAATTTAGTGGTGGCCAATTATTTTATGATCAAGCATCCTTCTTAACATTCAACCAAATTACAATATTTTTGTAAATACATCTTAAATTTCTTCCAATCTTCTTCAATCCTCTCTTCTCCCAGGTCTCGGATTCTGCCAGTCATCTCGGCCAGTTGCATATAGTCCATCAGCTGCATCTGCCACTCTTCCAGTGTGGGTAGATCTTGAGTTTTCCAGTTCTTAGCGATGAGTATCCTTGCTGCCGTTGTTGCATACATAAAAAATGTTCGGTCCTTCTTTAGCACCTTCTGGCCGACAATACCCAGAAGGAAGGCCTCTGGTTTCTTAGTGAAGGTATACTTAAATACCTTTTTCAACTCATTATATATCATTTCCCAGAAGACCTTCACTTTAGGGCAAGTCCACCAGAGGTGAAAGAATGTTCCTTCATTTTCTTTACATTTCCAACATTTATTATCAGACAAATGGTATATTTTGGCAAGTTTAACTGGGGTCATGTACCATCTGTATATCATTTTCATTACATTTTCCTTCAAAGCATTACATGCAGTGAAGTTCAGCCCATTGGTCCACAACCTTTCCCAGTCCTCAAACATGATGTTATGCCCAATGTCCTGTGCCCACTTTATCATAGCCGATTTAACCATTTCGTCTTGTGTGTTCCATTTTAACAGCAAGTTATACATTCTTGATAATACCTTAGTCTTTGGTTCTAACAATTCTGTTTCCAACTTCGATTTCTCCACCTGGAACCCTAACTTTTTATCATTTTTTAAAACTTCTTTAATCTGAGCGTAATGTAACCAGTCTCGCACTTTATCCTTCATTTTCTCCAAACTCTGCAATTTCCAATTGTCTCCATCTTTTTCTAATATTTCCCAATATTTTGGCCATTTGGCCTCCATATTGGGTCTTTTTCGGGCCTTAGCCTCCAGAGGTGAAAGCCACCTTGGAGTTTTATTTTCCAATAAGTCTTTGTATTTTGTCCAGACGTTGAATACTGCTTTCCTGACAATATGGTTTTTAAAGGCCTTATTGATCTTAACTTTGTCATACCATAGGTATGCGTGCCAACCAAAAGCATTGTTAAAACCTTCCAGGTCCAGCACATCAGTGTCTTCAAGAAGTAGCCAGTCTTTTAGCCAGCAGAAGGCTGCGGCTTCATAGTACAGCTTTAAGTCTGGCAGGGCAAAGCCCCCTCTTTCTTTCGCATCAGTTAATATCTTAAACTTAATTCTGGGCTTTTTGCCCTGCCAGACAAATTTAGAAATATCTCTCTGCCACTTCCGGAAGCACTCCGTCTTGTCCACAATCTGCAATGTTTGAAACAAAAACAACATCTTTGGCAATACATTCATCTTAATAGCAGCAATTCGGCCTAACAAAGAAAGCTTCAATTTTGTCCAACTATCCAAGTCTCTCTTAATTTCAGACCAACATTTTTCATAATTATCCTTAAATAGACTCAGATTTTTTGCTGTTATGTTTAGCCCTAGGTACTTTACTTTTTTTACCAGACAGAAGTACTGTTTTTGGGGGACAGGAGGCGGGCAGGTGTGGAGGATTCCCTGGTCCTGAATGGGGTAACTGTGCCCCTGAAGGACCAGGTGCGCAGCCTGGGAGTCATTTTGAACTCACAGCTGTCCATGGAGGCACAGGTTAAATCCGTGTCCAGGGCAGCTGTGTACCAGCTCCATCTGGTATGCAGGCTGAGACCCTATCTGCCTGCGGACTGCCTCGCCAGAGTGGTGCATGCTCTGGTTATCTCCCGCTTGGACTACAGCTGTCAGGGCTGCCTCTAGGTCCCAGCTCACAGAGGACCAACGCCTGGCTGATATTATGTACAAAAGTCTTTATTGAAGTATAATTTCCATTTTAAAGCCAGAGCGTGCAACCCTACGTCTAGACTCTAGATAGGCGAAGTCCCCTCTGAGTCACTGCCCCTTCCGCACCAGTTTAAGATCCTAGCCCGGCTCCACCTCCTGCGCTGTTCCTTCCTCCTCTGGGTCCTTCTGCCCCCTGGGGTTTCCTCCCTCCTGGACTCTTCTGACGCTGACCCCCCTGAGTCTTGCCCCTCCTTCCGGCGGGCTTTAGGACCTGGCTCCCTATCCGGGCTACCTGCTGTGCCGCTCGCCTGTACATTTGAACTTGGCGCGCGCGCCCAGCCGGTGACTTTCCTCTTGACCGTTTCCCCGCTCTCCGATGGAGGCGTGGCCAATCCTGACTCATCTCCTCCCTCTGGTGGTGAGAAGACTGGTCCCGATGCCTGGGACTCCTCCCCCCCACTACGTTCTGGTGGGGACGCTGGTCCTGATTTCCAACTGCTGCTCAGGGAGTCCCCGCTGGCCCCTTCCTTCTGGGGTTTCCCCCTTGGCACCCCCCTTGCCCTGGCCATCGGCGCTCCTCTCTGTGAATCTTCCGATTCGCTGGAGAGACTCGTGGACTCTCTCTGACCACTGTCACTGCCTACACCCCCCTCGTATTCCTCCTCCTCACTCTCCATTTGCTCCTTCTCCTGTGTCTCTGCTCCTGAACCCCTGACAACAGCAATGCCCTCTACATGGGGCTACCTTTGAAGGTGACCCGGAAACTACAACTAATCCAGAATGCAGCAGCCAGACTGGTGACGGGGAGCGGCCTTTGAGACCACATAACACCGGTCTTGAAAGACCTACATTGGCTCCCAGTGCGTTTCTGAGCACAATTCAAAGTGTTGGTGCTGACCTTTAAAGCCCTAAATGGCCTCAGTCCAGTATACCTGAAGGAGCGTCTCCACCCTCATCGTTCTACCCGGACACTGAGGTCCAGCGCCGAGGGCCTTCTGGCAGTTCCCTCACTGCGAGAAGCCAAGTTACAGGGAACCAGGCAGAGGGCCTTCTCAGTAGTGGCGCCCTCCATGTGGAACACCCTCCCACCAGATGTCAAAGAGAACAACAACTACCAGACTTTTAGAAGACATCTGAAGGCAGCCCTGTTCAGGGAAGTTTTTAATGTTTGATGTATCACAGTATTTTAATATTCTTTTGGAAGCCACCCAGAGTGGCTGGGGAAACCCAGCCAGATGGGCGGGGTATAAATAATAAATTATTATTATTATTATTATACATTGGTGCCTCGCAAGACGAAATTAATCCGTTCCGTGAGGCTCTTTGTATAGCGGTTTTTTCGTCTTGCGAAGCAAGCCCATTGACAGCTTAGCGGATTAGTGCTATTAGTGGTTTAGCGACTTTTAGCGATCACCTGTTAAGCAGCTTATCAGCGGATCCGCTGATAAGCGGCTTAGCGGCTTAGGAAAAGGGGGGGGGAAAGGGGGAAAAACCCGCAGGAACTCGCAAGACATTTTCGTCTTGCGAAGCAAGCCCATAGGGAAATTCGTTTTGCGAAGCGCCTCCAAAACGGAAAACCCTTTCGTCTAGCGGGTTTTCCGTCTTGCGAGGCGTTCGTCTTGCGGGGCACCACTGTACCAGTGGACTGCCGTCTGTCCAGATTTTAATTTGTTTTGAACTAATTTTAAGAAGTATTTTAATTAATCAATTGCCTGTTCGTATGTTCTTTGTATACTGTGTTAGATTTATGATGTTAGCCGCCAAAAGATTGGCTCCGGCCCGGGAGGGTCGGGTACAAATAAAAAATTATTATTATTATTATTATTAGGGGCTCCAAAGTGGATGGAGAACATCCCATAATGCTCTGCTGATGGCCCATCCTTTTTCTGGGAAGGCATCCATGGAATGAGATCTCACACCATTAAAGTTTTAAACTTTTCCATTATCTTTCTGCTATTTCTCGTCATTCGTTTTCTGTTTTGAATCCTTGTTGCTCTTTCAGGAAAAGGATCGTTTTGAGGAAATGAATCTGGATTCCTGTGAGGCAGAGAGGCCTCTGTTGGACACCAGAGAGAGGCCACTGGGTAAGGAGGAAGGCGGTTTTTCTCCATTTGGTCTCATTCTGTTGGTTTCCCATATAATCTCTGGGTTCTTTTCATCAAGTTTTTTTTTGGGGGGGGGAGTTGGGAGGAAGGGTCCAGCGGAGGGGAGATGTATTTCTGCATGACTAACATATGAAATGGGCACAAATGTCCAAATGCACTCAACAGGTAAGGCTTTCTGAAAGGCCCATCTGTAGATAGAGATTCCCTGTTTCACCTGTGAGAGAAGCAGGCACTCCTGGCATCCTGCTTACCTGTTTTCTCTTTCAGGAGACAGAATGGTGGTGGCAAGACTTCCTGATCCATCTTTTCATGGGGGCAGAAGGGAAGCAGCGGCTGTGGAACCAGATCAGGTCAGGGGAAGCTGCCTTGTGGGGACAGAGGCCGAGGGATGGAGCAATGTCATGTACTGGTTGGGCACAGAGGAGTGGTGGGAGGAAGCAGCCGGGGAACCAGGAAGGCTGGTCAGAACCCAAGGAGTGGAAGTGGAGGAAGGATGAGCGGTCAGAGGGAGAAGAGGGATAAGCCTGGGAAGAGGAGGTGTCAGAAGCTGAAGGGGTAACAGGGCTTAGTGAGCTGGGAGACTCTGTGGCAGAATGCAGTGCAGAATCGGAGGCAGAAGAGGAAGGAGACAAGTGGGAGGAGGAAGGTTGAGAGGCAGAGGTGAGTCAGGAGAAGGAGGAGCCACTGGGGGCTCCCTCTCCTTCTGCCAGAAGCCCCCCTCCCTGCTTGTTTCTCAGAGCCAGGAGATGTCTGACAATGGAGGAGCAAAGGCAGGCTGCACACTGGCACACTGTTGGATCACTTGCCAGAAACCCCAGAGAGGAGGGGACTTGGAAAGCTGTGGGGAGCTAGGGGCCTTCTCTTTTGGCAGCTGATTTCATGGAGGAAGACCCTGTCATGGAATTCTACTCAGTATTGATCCAGGCAGAACTCCAATGTATAGTTACCAGAATGAAAATGTAAAGACGTTGCAGGATTCCCCAAAATAGACCAAAGGCAATTGTATTTCACCCAGCAGAGCTTTACTGCTACTGAAGACAAATGAGGATAATGGTCCCAAATCCAAAACATTCAGGATTGGCCCTGTCCATAAGAAATCCAGTTGCAGCAAACTTAACTGAAATTTCCCACAACTTAGTTTAAACCTCAACACTCAGCATACTATGTACAGAACACCAGAAGGAAGACAGAGAGAGAGAGAGAGAGAGAGAGAGAGAGAAAGAGAGAAAAACCCAGGCTCCTTCTGGCCTCTTCTTATAGTCAGCATGACCTTGACAGAAGACATAACAGAACCACTTTAACCCAGCTATACTCAGGCTGCGAGGCCTGGGTCCTTGTGCCAAAGGCCAAGCACAGAAAGGGTGACCCTAGGTCCCAAAAGATTATTTTCTGTGGGTATGAGCCAGGGACCAAGGGGTGGATATCTGCCTATCCAACAGGCAATCAGTCCAGGATTCTGCTCAGCAGCAGTGCTGAGTTCTGTGAGTAGAATGGATGGACACGCATACATGGGAACCTTGATGTTCTTGCAGAGAGTCTGCAAGACTCTGCTGATGAGGAAGAGGTAGAGGTTGAACCTGCTGCTGAGGCACAGAGTCCTGACCCAGAGCAGGTAGAGGAAAAACAACTCCTAAAGCTGTGAAGCTTGAACAGAGAAGTGTTCCTTCCTCACTCACAGGTTCAGCTGAGAAGTCTAAATGGTGCAGTAAGTCAGAGGGGGAGCTCTCGGAGGCCAAGGACGTTCTAGCTGATCCTAGTGGGTCTGAGGGGGTACCTGAAACTGGGTTGAGACGTTCAGCTCGCACAACGAAAGGTAAACCTCCTGACAGGTTTGCAGTTACAAGTGTGTGGGTTGGCATGGCACAGTGTGAACCCGAGAGTTTTGAGGATGTTCAGAAACTGCCTCAGGAAGAAGCCAGGAAATGGCATGAGGCAATGCAGAAGGAGATGAGCTCAATGGAGTCTCTAGGTGTGTTCTCCCTCACAACGTTGCCAGTGGGCAAACAGGCCGTGAGCAGGCGCTGGGTTTACTGTCTTAAACCCACAGCAACAGGCTAGGCCAGTAGCCAGAGGGTTCACACAGCAAAAGGGGCTGCATTATACTGAGGTATATGCTCCCACTTCCAGAAGTGAAACTCTGCACATGCTCTTAGCCATTGCTGCACAAAGAGCTTTTCAGGTGCATCACTTTGATGTGGATGTGGCCTATTTGACCTCAGACCTCCAGGAGGATCTGTACATGCTTCCTCCTCCAGCGTTTGATGGCAATGAGCCGAATACTGTATGGAAGTTTCACAAGTCCATTTATGGCTTAAAGCAATCGGCCAGAAATTGAAACTTGTACCTGAATGAAGCCTTAGAGAAGCTAGATATCAGGAAGAGTTTTGCTGACAGCTGCCTGTACCTTAAAGCGTCAGGAGTCACAGGAAATGGTGTTGATCTTTGTTGATAACATCATTCACATCTCAGGGGCAAACAAACAGGTGCAGAAGTTTGCCAAAGAGCTTGGAAAACAGTTTCAGCTCAAGAACCTGGGTGCAGTAAGGATCTACTTAGGTGTTCAGATAAACAGGACTGAAGATGGAAGCTTCTTGCTCAGTCAGAAAGGCAAGATTGAGCAGTTGCTTGAGAAGTTCAGAATGTCTGATTGTGCAGGGGTTAGGGCACCCATGCAGACAAGCTACGTGAAAGACAGTTGGCTAGCAGAACACGTTGAGTTTGAGAACGCTGAGCTCTTCCAGTCAGCTCTGGGTAGTCTGTTGTATCTGTCTCAATGGAGCAGGCCGGACATTGCTTTTGCTACCAATCTGCTCAGTAGGGAAGCATCAAAGCCCAGTGTAAATGCCTGGCATGGTATCAAGTGGGTACTGCGCTACCTGCAGGATACCAAGGACTTCAGTCTCAAGCTGTCAGCTGCAGGTGACACGGCGCTTACTTGGTGGGCAGATAGCGAAGGGGCGAATCTGGATGACAGGAAGTCCGTATCTGGGATGGTAATAAAGTTTGGGGAATCTCTAGTTGGGTGGAAGTCCCGGAAGCAAAGTCTCATTGCGCTGTCCTCTACTGAGGCTGAGTTCATTGCTCTGTTGGAATTGTCTAGGGAACTGGACTTCTATAGAAGCCTGGTGCAAGAGATCTATGGGGATTGTTGCCTGCCCATCACTGTTTGGGAAGACAACCAACCCTTGTCTGAAGTTGGCAGAATCTGGGCAGTTTAAGGCCAGAACCAAGCATCTAGACATACGTTTCCAGAATGAGTGTCAAAGTGTCAATCCCATTGAAAGCAATCCTATTGAAACAACACAGCAATTAAGAGGAAGGAAAGAACAGAGCATTGTGTAGCAGATCATATTTCTGCTGTCTCAGAAGAGGACATTTCTCTTTTCTTTTAGGGTCCAGTGTGCTTTGAAGATGTCGCTGTTTGTTTCACGGATGAGGAGTGGGCATTGCTGGATCCTGACCAGAGAGCTCTGCATAAGGACGTCATGGAGGAGAATCGTGGGATCGTGGCCTCTCTTGGTAAGGCTCCCTGTGGGATCGTCCTATCTGCCTGGAAATTCAAAAAATACCTCTATGTAACAAACCTCATTACATTTCCACAGAGCTCAACAGCACCCAATACAACACCTGGGAACCTAACAACCCCACAATAAACCTTGAACAGCAAATTCCAGTTTTTTCTGTGAACCATCTTCCTCCAGTTCTGCCTTTTTATACCACGATTCGGCTGGTCTGAACTGCCCAGGCATCTGAAATGTCAGCTTCAGTGTTGGTATCTGAAGAAGTGTGCATGCACACGAAAGCTCATACTAATAACAAACTCAGTTGGTCTCTAAGGTGCTACTGGAAGGAATTTTTTTTATTTAGCTTCAGTGGTGCTGTTTTTGTTTTTGGTGCTGTCAGTCTTGGGTTGACCAGAGAGACGACTGACATTGGAGATGGAGGGGATGCCATGACTGGGCCAAACAAAATCCATCCCAGAGAAGATCCAGGCTTATAGAATCTCAGGTAGTAGTTGCAGTGATAATAATAATAATAATAATAATAATAATAATAATAATTTTATTATTATTTTTACTCTGCCCACCTGGCTGGGATGCCCCAGCTGCTCTGGGTGGCTTCCAACACTTATATTAACCAGAAACATTAATCATAACAATCTGTCCCCATATAAAAAGTACATTAACTTTAAAATGAACAACTTAAACTAGTGGCCAAAATTGTGGAAACCTTTTGGAGAAAGTGTATTTCAGAGCTTTGATACCTCATAACACCACTTTTTGGGGAGTAATAGCATAAAACTATATATCAATAGAAAAATAATTTAATGAAGAATGTAATGATTTTCTTCTGTCATGCAGGCACAGTCTCTCCATTCTTCGGTCATCACTTGCTGTTGTGCACCTTTCCCTGCCTTTACCAGTCTGATTTTGGAGTGACTGAGTCTCTTATACCTCTTCAAAAATATAGACCAGCTTTGGTTATGTTTTCCCCAATCTTTCTTCTAATTTCTTCATACCTGTATGTTCTAGGTAATTAGGCGTGACGTGGCTAATTACTTTACGATCCCAATTAGCCCTTTGCAGCGGTCCGGTACGCTTCCTCAAGCTGCGTCACCTGCTCCGTTCTGTCACGCCTTGCAGAGTAAAACACAGCGGAACCACTGTTGCTGCTGCTCAAAACCATCCAAACACACGAAGCGTTAGTGTGCTTATTTATTTATCAGTCCTTTATTGCAGCAGAATATTTACAACTCAGCATTTCTCAGATAGACTCTCCCGGACTTCTAGCACACATGGCTAATGGCTGCTCTCTCTCTCGAAGACACAGAGACAAGAAGAGTGAGGAACAACTCCTCCCTCTTTCTGAGTCACGTGACAGGAATTGAGGGACGTCACACAGAACTCTTTAACCCTGTGAGTTCTGAAAACACTAACACCCCCTCTTCCCTCTATTCCTGAGGTGACTTGGGTGTTTACCTCTCCAGACTTATGTGAGATCAATCCCTCCCCCAATGCCTTGCGCCCTCTCCTGGCGTTCCTGTCAGGCATCTGTGGAACATCCTCACAACTCTCAGATTCGCACTGTGCGAAACTTACCCACGCACCTGTGGCCTGATACCTCTCAGGTGGAATACCCTTCGTTGTGCGACTGGACCGCCTGGGCACAAACTCAGGTATTTCCTCTGACTCACTGTCACCAGCAGGTGTGTCCTCTGCATCACAGGATTCCCCCTCTGACTTAAAGCGTCTTCGAATCCTTTGCATTACGCTAACAGGAGAACTAGGCTCACTCTTGGGCTCTCTTTTTACAACTTGTGGAGATGCCCCATCCTGTTCCTGACTTTGGTCAATGACCTGATCGTCATCAGCAGACTCAGCCTCTCCTTCCTCCTCATCAGAACCTTCCTGCTCTGAATCAGAAAGACATTCTGAGAGAACATCACGCTTTGCTGGAGTCTTTGACCTTTCATCCTGCTCATAGAACTCAGCGTGTTTACTGATCAGCAGCTTTGATCACCTGTTGGGTACGCAAACCTCCATGCACGAGCTGCTGGCTCATACCCACAGAAGATCATTTTCTGGAACTTGGATCCATCTGGCCCTCGCAAAGCCTCAGGCACCGGCACAGAAGCAATTGATCCAAAGGAACGCAGATAGTGAATCTGGGGTTTCCTGCCATGCAACAAGGAATAGGGTGTGTCACCTACCACTGAATTATAGATCCGATTCCAGGTGAAGCCCACATATTTAATTGCCTCCAACCAAAACCTTGGAGGTAATCTAGATTCTGACAGCATCACCTGTGCAGCCTTGACCAGAGCCTCACTCCTAAGCTCTGCCACCCCCCTCTGTTGAGGAGAAGTCACTGTGTGACGTATCCCTTTCTTGTGAAAGAACTTCTGCAAAGCAGACCCAGTATACTGCGCACCTCTGTCACTGGTGACTGCTTGCACCCTGGTGGAGAACCTTAGTTCCACCTCCTCAATCCAACTTTTAATCAGCTGTGCTGCATCTTCCTTGGATTTGAGACCATGAGTCCAGGTGTTCTGCGAAAAACTATCCTGCAGCGTCAGCAGAAACCTGGCCCCTCCCAGACTTGGTTCCTTTGTGGGACCCAACAGATCTATGTGCACAAGTTCAAAAGGTTTTGTGGTTACCCTCTCCACCTTTGGGTAACTGCACCCTTTTACCTTTGCCTGTCTGCAAGTTTCACAATTTATGGTACTACCACATTCTTTAATCTTACAGCCTTTGGATACCTCAGGCAGCGCCTGAAGATCCTCAAGAGAGCCATGAGCTGTCTTCCTGTGCCAAACACATGCACATGAAACATGAGTGGGAACTGTAGCACGCAGCGCTTGTGCTCTCTTAACCTTCCCCTCACCCTCCAGAGGCGTTTTAAGAATGAAGAGATCATTCTGCCCCTTTTTAACTTTGATGAGCTGCTTTCCCCCCTTGGAGATTGTGCAGACAGCATTCTCAAAAGAAACCTTAAACCCCTTTTTTAACAAACAAGGCACAGACAAAATACAGTGATGCATCCCTGGGACAGTGTAAACCTCCAACTCCTCCTGCAAAACAGAAAGATAGAAATTGGCAACATTAGTTACATCTCTTTTTTCCCCATTTGCAAACTGAACAGTTTTTCCAACTGGAATTGCCTTGCAATTCCACATCTTGACAGCAGGGGTCTCTGGAATCAAGTTGCGATTAGCTGCTGAGTCGATTACAAAGCTTAGTTCAGTGTCTCTCTCAGAGCTGTCCTCAAACATTGCCATAGCAACAAAAGTCTCGCTGCCCCCTCCCTCTGGGCGTCTGCAGCAGTTCTCTCTGGTTGCCACGTCAACCAACTCCCCCTTGTTCAGGACTTTATCAGCTTCAGTAGAAACAATTTCCTCTGTTGCCTTGGAGACCGGGCTGGCCTCTGCTTTCCCACGCAACTCTTTGGGGCTTATCTTCACTTCGTGCAGGTGGCCGGCCTTGAAGCGTCTAGCTCTCTGTAGCTTCAAAGAACTCAGCTGACGACGAAAACAACTCTTGGGTGCCTTTGGAAAACAAGCCGTTTCTGAGCTTTCACCGCTCACTGCCCCCCCATTGCTCTCAGGGCTCTCAGGACGTTTTCCTGCACCCCCTCTGGTGGGTAAAGGGCTCCCAACGCCTGGCTTCTGGCCTGGCTCCTCACACAGGCATGGTGCAGCATTAGTACAGCTGCCGGCAATAGTCTCTTCTGCCCCCTTTGGGGGCCCACAGCTTCCCTCAGCTGTGTGTTGGCTCTCCAGAATGTGCCCAGCGCCATCTTGCCTCTCCCTTTGGGATGCAGCCATCTCTGGGCTCTTTATTGCTTCTCCAGGGCTCTGGCCTCCTGCTGAAGTTTCACACAAACTTCTCAGCACCTCCCAGGCAGCCCTTGCTGACTCTATGCCCTCCAAACTAGGCAACAGCGATGCATGTACGCATGCTTTCAGCATACCAAGCTCTCTTTGCATTCTCTGCTGGCTATCTTCAGGCAACGCAGCCTCAAAGCCTGCAATGTCTGTTTCATCCGCTCCTGGACTGAGGGGTAGTGGCTCTTTCTGGCTTGCATTCCAAAGCCCAGTAGCCAGAAACCAACCTCTCACTCTTTTGGACCAGGTTGCCCAACTTTTTAAAGTGAGCTTTTCAAGCGGAACGTCCTCAAGGACCTGGCTTGCTGCCATGTTGCTCCCGGGGCCCCAAGCTTACTCACGTATCACCAGCTTTTCCAGCACCCGTTGTCTCAGCTGCTCTCAGCTCTCAGCTCCTCTGCCTCTTAGCATCAGGCAAAACTCAGAACGCAGACCTCCGCTTTCAGTAGCGTTCTCTCCAGCTGACCCGGCTGACTTCAAAGCATTCCGGCAGACTTTCAGCAACAGTTTTACAAGCGGTAATTAGGTCCATAACCTGTTCGAGGTAATTAGGCGTGACGTGGCTAATTACTTTACGATCCCAATTAGCCCTTTGCAGCGGTCCGGTACGCTTCCTCAAGCTGCGTCACCTGCTCCGTTCTGTCACGCCTTGCAGAGTAAAACACAGCGGAACAACTGTTGCTGCTGCTCAAAACCATCCAAACACATGAAGCATTAGTGTGCTTATTTATTTATCAGTCCTTTATTGCAGCAGAGTATTTACAACTCAGCATTTCTCAGATAGACTCTCCCGGACTTCTAGCACACATGGCTAATGGCTGCTGTCTCTCTCGAAGACACCGAGACAAGAAGAGTGAGGAACAACTCCTCCCTCTTTCTGAGTCACGCGACAGGAATTGAGGGACGTCACACAGAACTCTTTAACCCTGTGAGTTCTGAAAACACTAACACTGTAGCCTTGTTCACTTAATAGTACAATTTTACATCTCTTTCTGGGTAACTACCAACCAAATTGATAGCAATCACATAATACACTGAGAAAAGTCAACCTAAGCAAGTTGTGCTTCCCTTTTCTGGTCATATGTCTATAACCTTTGTTTTGTTTTGGGTTTTTTTAGAATAATATTTATTCAGGTTTAAAACATTCCAAAAAAAGAAGAAAACACAATACAGAAAAACAAGACATTTCCAAGAAAAAATGCAAAAAATAAAAAAGGAAAAAAAGATAAAAAGGAAAAAATAATTAGAAAATACATACAATCAAAACAGAAAAAAACAAGTTAAACCTTTACATATTTTTTTCTATGACTTATTTCCTTGACCTCCTCACACCTCCCCTCTTTGTTTTCTATTTCAAATAGATATTTCAGCAAATCCTTCCATCTTTATTTTTATCCTAATAATTTATCTTAATATACTGTAATTTTCTATTCTCTCTTTCACCAATTAGCCATCCACTTTTCATAGAATCATTGAATCATAGAGTTGGAAGAGACCACAAGGGCCATTGAGTCCAACCCCCTGCCAAGCAGGAAACACCATCAGAGCACTCCTGACATATGGTTGTCAAGCCTCTGCTTAAAGACCTCCAAAGAACGAGACTCCACCACACTCCTTGGCAGCAAATTCCACTGTCGAACAGCTCTTACTGTCAGGAAGTTCTTCCTAATGTTTAGGTGGAATCTTCTTTCTTGTAGTTTGGAACCATTGCTCCGTGTCCGCTTCTCTGGAGCAGCAGAAAACAACCTTTCTCCCTCCTCTATGTGACATCCTTTAATATATTTGAACATGGCTATCATATCACCCCTTAATCTCCTCTTCTCCAGGCTAAACATGCCCAGCTCCCTTAGCCGTTCCTCCTAAGGCATCGTTTCCAGGCCTTTGACCATTTTGGTTGCCCTCCTCTGGACACGTTCCAGTTTGTCAGTGTCCTTCTTGAACTGTGGTGCCCAGAACTGGACACAGTACTCCAGGTGAGGTCTGACCAGAGCAGAATACAGTGGCACTATTACTTCCCTTGATCTAGATGCAATACTCCTATTGATGCAGCCCAGAATTGCATTGGCTTTTTAGCTGCCGCGTCACACTGTTGGCACTTTTACTTTATTTAATCTTATTTCAAAGCAATTTTTTTTAAAAAAAAAAATCTCAATATATACACTTTAAATTCCCAATTTTCTATCACCGTCTCCCTTCCCCTGTCTCGGCCCCTACCAACAGTTCCATCGGCTTACAACAGTCCATCAACTTGGATATCTTAAATCCGAGGCTCTTAAGTCTTTTTCATGTCCCATCTGTCGATCTTCTTGATAATCTTTAATATTAAAAAGCAGTTCTCGGGGGAGCTCCAACCCAACGATGGTCATATTCCTTCTTATCAAGTCTGCCAGATTTCCATAATTAAAGATAGGGCCCATAAAGTATTCCCAATCTTGTTTCACACTTCTTCCGAGTCCAAAGGCCCCAGAAACTTCGATCCCCTCCTGGCTCAAATTCATATCCCAAAAGTCATTTGATCCCCACATAGGGTGATCTCTCCACTTTTCATTTTCCAAATCAAGCCAGGCTCCCATCTCCAAAAACTGGCTTCTCCTAATTACAGTCATGTAAGGCCTCAACTTGTAATCCTCCAATTGTCTCTGTAGGGTTAAAGCTCCCCCTTGCTTCACTTTAACAACCACTTTCTCCTTCTCTGGTTCTTCAATTTGTTCAATTGAGAAAGGTTCTTGTGCCGGATTCTTGTCGACTTCTTTACTGATGCCCACTTTTGTTCCCAAAATATCAACGCTGGTAGCCATGGCATCTATCTGTTCATGCAGCTTTCCCAACAGATAAAATGTCCTATTCAATACAAGCGTAACTTCTTTCTCCACCGACATCCTTGAAATGTCCAAGGTCAAAGCTAGTTTCTCAGAGTTTTTATCTTTAGGCTAATTTCCCAGCTGCATTCTTGTGACAATGTCCCAAAACTCCCTCTAGAGGAAAGCAGTCTATCAATCCTTCCAGCACAGTCCCAAAAGTCTCAAAAGTAAATTAATAACAATTCCAGTTACCTTTCCTTCTTTTTAAACCCAGAAACGGACAATGAAAACAAAGTCTTTCTTTGTATCTTAACAGCTAGCTGTCAAATTTGACAGCTGTCAAACCTGTCTATTCACCGTCGATGGGCTCCTCGCGGACCTCTCCCGGGTTTGGAGACGTGACGCTTCAGTTCCTAAATTTTACCTTCTCCAGCAGGCTTCCCCTGCTTCCAAAGGGAGTATAAGTAATAGTTTCAATCAGTGAAGTTTTAATCCTTTACGTAGAACTTTCCAAGACCTTAGTTAACAAACTCTTTGCTTCAGTCTGTTTACAGAAGGGAGAGGTGGACTTCCTGTTTAGACCTTCCCCCTTTCCTTGCCAAATTAGATTGTTTTAAAAACCCAATTTCCCGTTCTACTCACAGGTTGTTGTTTGAAATCCAATTGTCCACAAGAAAAAGTCAGCGCTCTCCGGCAATGGCTGTGCGGCTTCACTCCGTAAAAATAGCGGTCGATTCAAAACACCGCGCCGCTCACCCCATGTCATTTCGGAGCCCCCCAAAAGGGGTTTCCCAGCGGGTAGGGGGGGCGCTCCTGGTGTCAGCTGAATCCCACGCTCCCAGGCTTCCTCTGCCTGGGATTTTTAAAGGGTCTCCGCCTTCGCCGCCACGGCAAGACCCGATTTTCGTGGAGTGGGTTCCTCTAAGTCAGAGGAGCTCCGCCATTGCCGATGGCGCTAACCCGGAAGTCCTCACCTATAACCTTTGATAGAATACAGATAATTGAACAAATTTGTTGCACTACATTCTTGATTAAATTATCTTTCCATTGCTATGTAATATTATGGTATTGCAGTCATACCTGGGGTTACAGTCGCTTAAGGTTGCAGGTTTTCCGGTTGCGCACTGAGCTGAACCTGGAAGTACTGGAATGGGTTACTTCCAGGTTTCAGTGCTCGCACATGCGCAGAACCACCAAATTACGACCCACGCATTCGCAGATGCAACGCTGCAGGTGGCGAACGCTGCGAGTTGCGAACATGTCTCCCACACAGATCATGTTTGCATCCCGAGCATCCACTGTACTCCAAAAGAAGTGGTGTTATGAGCCATCAAACATCTGAAATGCACTTTTTTCTAAAGGGCTTTCACAATTTTACCACTACAGAATATCAAAAAAAGCAACATTCAACAACCCATCAGAATCTAATAAGAAATATGTTGGTTAATGACAAAACACAAAGGTAATGAACACACACGGAACTCCCTTCAGTTCTTCTTCATTTGTTCCTGAGGCTCTAATCCCTTTTTGTCTCCATTGCAGATTGTGATGAATTGCAGATCGAGAACAAAGGTGAACATGACAAAATCCCCAGAGAGGAGAAGCCATGCAAAAATTTGGAGTGTGGAGACAGCTGCACTCAGAGCGCCAATCTCACTAAGCATCAGAAAATTCATACAGGAGAAAAACCCTATCAGTGCATGGAATGTGGGAAGAGCTTCAGTTGGAGCTCCCATCTCACTTACCATCAGAGAATTCATACAGGTGAGAAACCCTATCAGTGTGGGGAATGTGGAAAGAGCTTCACTATGAGCTCCCATCTCACTAGGCATCAGAGAATTCATAAAGGGGAGAAACCCTATCAGTGTGGGGAATGTGGAAAGAGCTTCAGTCACAGCAATGATCTCACTTCCCATCAAAGAATTCATACAGGGGAGAAACCCTATCAGTGTGGGGAATGTGGAAAGAGCTTCAGTCACAGCCAAAGTCTGAATTCCCATCAAAGAATTCATACGCGGGAAAAACCCTATCAGTGTGGGGAATGTGGAAAGTGCTTCAGTCACAGCCAAAGTCTGAATTCCCATCAAAGAATTCATACAGGGGAGAAACCCTATCAGTGTGTGGAATGTGGAAAGAAATTCATTACAAGCTCTAGTCTCACTTCCCATCAGAGAATTCATACAGGGGAGAAACCCTATCAGTGTGGGGAATGTGGAAAGAGCTTCAGGAAGAGCTCGGATCTCACTTCCCATCAGAGAATTCATACAGGGGAGAAACCCTATCAGTGTGGGGAATGTGGAAAGAGCTTCAGGAAGAGCACGGATCTCACTTCCCATCAGAGAATTCATACAGGGGAGAAACCCTATCAGTGTGGGGAATGTGGAAAGAACTTCATTACAAGCTCCAGTCTCACTTCCCATCTAAGAATTCATACAGGAGAGAAACCCTATCAGTGTGGGGAATGTGGAAAGAAATGCATTACAAGCTCCAGTCTCACTTCCCATCAGAGAATTCATACAGGGGAGAAACCCTATCAGTGTGGGGAATGTGGAAAGAAATTCATTACAAGCTCCAATCTCACTTCCCATCAGAGAATTCATACAGGGGAGAAACCCTATCAGAGTGGGGAATGTGAAAAGAGCTTCTGGGTGAGCTCTGATCTCCCTAAGCATCAGAAACTTCATACAGGGGAGAAACCCTATCAGTGCATGGAATGTGGGAAGAACTTCAGTTGGAGCTCCCATCTCACTTACCATCAGAGAAGTCATACAGGGGAGAAACCCTATCAGTGCCTGGAATGTGGAAAGAGCTTCAGTCAGAGCTCCCATCTCACTTACCATCAGAGAAGTCATACAGGGGAGAAACCCTATCAGTGTGGTGAATGTGGAAAGAGCTTCAATCAGAGCTCCTCTCTCACTTCCCATCTAAGAATTCATACAGGGGAGAAACCCTATCAGTGCATGGAATGTGGAAAGAGCTTCAGTCAGAGCTCCTCTCTCACTTACCATCAGAGAAGTCATACAGGGGAGAAACCCTATCAGTGTGGTGAATGTGGAAAGAGCTTCAATCAGAGCTCCTCTCTCACTTCCCATCTAAGAATTCATACAGGGGAGAAACCCTATCAGTGCATGGAATGTGGAAAGAGCTTCAGTCAGAGCTCCTCTCTCACTTCTCATCAGAGAATTCATACAGGGGAGAAACCCTTCATTCTATAGCTTTAGGAGCCTGGTTAATACGCACCTTTTTAACCAGGCCTTTGGCTGATTGACATCTAAGGCCCTTTTAAAATGTGGTGGGGAGTTGAGTTACTGATGTGTATTTTGTGTTTTTATGTTGTGTTTTTATGTTGTAACCGTCCTGAGACATGTGGGAACAGGAGTCAACACTTGGAGGCCAAGGGGTTTTTGCCCCCCAATGATATATTTGAGGGGGCCACCCCCCCAGTTGATAGGCATTGCCATTCCATTTTTTTTTAAATAATTTTTATTAACTGGCCAATCACATCAAATTAAATCACATCATATAAATTCCGAATTACAAAGCCAAATTTTTAAATTTTGTTGGGGGAACCCATACTTCAAGATCCAAAGGGGAATTCAGATCATCTTCTTATTACTGCGTTAATGTCCAAATCAGTCCCAATCAGTCCAAACAAAGTTCATCATTCTATCCAGTCTTATCTTGGTGTTGCCACATCATATCTTGTTCGTATAATTTCTCTTTTTCCTTTACGATCTCTTCTGTTAGTCTCCTTAAGCCGATAGCAAGTGTAATAATCCTGTGTGGATTTCCCATTCCTCCACTAAGTCCACATGGTTTCCATATATCTCCTTCGTAGATAACATCACTTTTTCCATCGTAAATTTTGGCATTTGTCGCTCTTAAGTCCCACCGAGGAGTTGATTCACGATATGTAAACAACTCTATTTCTCTCTTTCTCCTCCCAGACCCAAGAGCTCCCACAATGCCTCACAAAATGGCAAACGGCATTTTTTCCTGACTGCGTCACTCCAAAACTCTTAGCTTTCCAGCTTCATCTTGAAACATTGCTTTGGATCGAAAGTTTATCTCCACACAGCCTTAAATCCACAGCTTAAGTCCTTAATTTCTGACTCATTGGGGGAGGGGGATTCTTGTTAAGTCACATAGAAAGGTAGAGGCAGGTTTTTCCCTCCCCTCCCCCCTCAGTCATTTGTCATACCGTATCTTGACGTTCTTCTCGTATTTTATTGTTGTCTTGTTATCAGAGATCTCTTCTGTCAGCAGTAGTTACTCCCCTTTTTCCTTGATGTATGTGCAATTAATCACGTCCAAATTTTTTCTTTTAAAGATCCTTGCAACCAGCGGCGCGAATCGGGGACAGCGTCGAGGAGTGCCGAAAATCCCACAGGAGGGCTTTGTGCCTAGTGCCCCCACCCCCACAAATTCGGGGGTGGTATAGGGCACAGCAGGCAAGGGCCATCCCCCCCATAATCCTGGGGGGGTTAAGGAGGCTAATTAAGGCATTGCCATTCCAATGCCCTTTATGCATCATGTGATTGTGTAAGGCAGGTTTTACCTGGTCCCCCACCAATATTTTATTCAAGTTGGCACCACTGGGTCGGGTGGTAGACAAATTAAATAAATACATAAATCACCTTCCTTTGCACATGTTTCAGCCTGTCAATATCCTAATTTTTTATCATTTTTAATATTTATGTGCCTTTCATCTGAAGATTTCACAACAGAAACATACAGGATAAAAGCATTGCTTTCTCAAAAGCAAGAAAAACCAGAGAAATCTCTCCTCCCCTTTTTTTGGATGGAGTTACAAACTTTGTTGATCAGGGAACAGCTGTGGAAATAATGCAAAGGAGGAAACTCTTAGGTGAATTTGACTAACCGAACCCAAACAGTCGTCCTCCATGGTTCCCCTGTGAGGAGAATCAGAACTTATAGGGTTAAACAGTTCTGTGTGACGTCTCACATTCTGAGGCGTGGTTATGTACACATACGGGAATCTTTCTTTGTGTGTGAGTTCTCTTTCGTTTTTGGCTGAGAAACGGAAAGGATGTGCGCTCTCTTGCCGGGCTAATTTATGATGTTTTTCTACTCATTAAAGACTATTGGAGATAAGCAAGAAGCCTGCATTCAGTCTGATTTATTACCCACACAAGGCAACAGTTTCTCCCGCTGCTGAACTCTGCTAGGACTATGCTAAGAGAGCTAAGGGAAGTTTTCAATCGGCACGGAAGTCCAGTGGCGCAGCAGAAACATGCCGGGCGCCATCTTAACTCACAGGTTATGGGAAGCCAGCCAAACTTTGAAGCTGTTGCCACATCGTTCCAGTGTGTGTGGGAGAAGGCAGCAAGCCGGCTGGAGCTTTTGCCTAACGTTTGAGGCAGATAAGCTCGCTGGGGAGGATCTCATCTTTAGGACCGGGTGCCAGGAGAAGCTGCTGTTACGTGAGTAGGCTCAGCCCCGGGGGAGAAGATGGCAGACGGCCAGGAGTCATATTCCGTCCCTTTTAAAAAATTAAATGGCAGAAATTGGCAGGAGTGGTCCAGGAAGCTGAAGGCCTGGCTGGTAGCCAAGGGTCTGTGGGAGGCAGTCTGAGGGCCTCCACAGCAAGCTGCAGCCGGAGCTGCAGCAGCAGATGGTGCAGCTGCCCAAGCCTCACAGAGGAGGAATCAGAAAGCCCTGGGAGCTATAGTGCTCAGTTTGGAGGGCTCACAGCTACCTTTAGTGGAAGGTCTTGACAGCGCCCAGGCTGTTTGGCAGGAGCTGGAGAGGGTTTGCTGAGAAACCACAGCAGAAGCCAAAAGCCACATCCCCAAATGCAGTACAGCCCCAAGGAGAGCTGCTGGCAAGGTTGGGGGGGGGGGGAGAGAAGACCAAAAGCAAGTTTCCAAAGTTTTCCACTGTGTGTGACGAGGAGGAACGCCGTCTCAGAGGGGGCCGAGCTGGTGCAGAGAGCCCTGCCGGTTGCAGAGGGGGGGCCAGGCCAGCAGAAGGCACAGTTCAGGCTTTTTCCACTCGTCGATGTTTTGTCTGCAAGTCTGTTGACCATTTGCGTCGATCCTGTCCGCAGAGAGCCAGAGAGGCCGGGCAGGATGTCTCCAAGGTCGCTTCCCATGGCAGTCAGCCAGGTTTCCATGGCAGCCAGTCTAGGAGAGGAGGCCATTGTGGGAATGCGAAGGGAGGACGTGACACAGGAAGTGGGAAGGACGGTGCTTATCACCTTGCAGCTGCCTCCATGGCAACGCTACGGGACAACTCCAGTGAGGGCAGAATGCTGCGTTGGGTCATCAACTCAGGAGCCAGCCACCACCTGATGCCAGCGCCACCTAGTGGTGAAATGTGGAACTGCAGGGCTGTTTCAACTGGGAAAACAGTCACTCTTGCTGATGGCTCAAAGAGACAATTAACCACTGTTGGCAATGTGTTTGTTTCTTTTTTACAGGCAGAGCTGGAGGTCTACATTGTGCCTGGAATGAAATGTTGTCTTTTATCTGTATCTTGTCTTTTACAGGAGGGTTTTAAGGTTTGCTTTGAAAATGATGCCTGTTCTATTTCCAGGGGTGGGGAACTGGTCAGTGTTGCATGTCAGGACAACCTCTTTATTTTGGAGACACCTCTGGAGGGTAAGGGGGACGTCAAGACAGCACAGGCGAAGTGTGCTAACGTTCCCACTCATGATTCTTGTGCTCTCTTGTGGCACAGGAGAATGTTGCATAGCTGTTGGAAATATATCCAGAAGTTGCCCGAATGCACTGAAGGTTGCAAGTTGAAAGCATGTGATAAATTCCTAGATTGTAGGGCATGCAAAAGGGCAAAGATAAAAAGGTGCAGTTATCCCAGATCGGAGAGGGTAACCACAAGGCCTTTTGAGCTTGTGCACACAGACCTTTGTGGACCCATGCCAGAGAGTCTGGGCGGGGCCAGATTTGCGCTCACGCTGACAGATGATTTTACTAGGACGGGGTGGGTCTTCTCGCTGAAACAGAAAAGCGAGGCAGCGCAACTGATCAAGGACTGGGTTGCGGCGGTGGAACTACAGTTTTCCACCAATGTGCAGAGTTTCCAGAGTGACCGAGGCAGAGAGTTCACTGGGTCTGCTCTGCAGAGTTTCTTCCGCCAGAAGGGAATACGTCACAGGTTGACGGTTGCTGCTTCTCCTCAGGAGAATGGCGTAGCAGAGCACAGAAACAGAACACTAGCTGAGGCAGCTAACGCTTTACTGTTTGACTCTGTTTGGGGCGAGGCTTGGAGGACGGCCAACTTCACGTTGAACAGGTCCTATAGCTCAGTGGTAGGTGACACCCCGTACTTCTTGCTCCACAGAAAGAAACCGAAGGTGCATTTCTTCTGTGTGTTTGGTTGCGAAGCTTGGGTGCTTGTGCCAAAGGCTCAACGAAAGAAAGGTGAACCGAGGTCCCAGAAAATGATCTTTTGTGGGTACGAGCCTGCGACAAAAGGGTGGAGGTTTGCCTATCCAGATGGTGGTCAGTCCAGGATTCTAGTCAGCAGAAGTTCTGAGTTCTGTGAGCAGAATGGGTGGTCAAGGATCCATGCGAATCCTGACGTTCTCTCAGAATGTCTGCTTGATTCTGATGAGGAGGGAGAGTCAGAAGCTGAACCTGTTGATGAGGACCAGGTCTCTGACCAAGAACAGGGATGGGCATCTCCACAGGTTGTTAAAAGAGAGCCCAAGAGTGAGCCTTTGTCTCCCGTTAGCAAAGTTCAGAAGGCCTGAAGACGCAGCAAGTCAGAGGGGGAGTCTTCTGGTGTTAGAGACACACTTGCTGGCCCCAGTGGGTCAGAGGGGGCACCTGAGACAGTGCTCAGACGTTCCGCACGCACTACACCTGAGAGGTTTCAGGTCACCAGATAGACACGAAACGGGGAGCGGAGGCCAATGTGGCAGAAGGCAGAATGAAGCAACCAGAAGTCACCTCAACCCAATGGACTGGTGACACCCTCCTCCTTTTCCTCTCCTCCCAAGCCATCAATACAGCTAGCACAATCAATATTCCTCCCCCCCAGCCTCACACCTCCACAGAGATCCCCACCCAACACCAGTCCAGGTGACATAAAAAGACACTCCCCATTACCCAACAATCTACAACTCACTCTCAGCACCCCTCCCCACGCCTTACTAAGTAAAATAATTCCCCTTGTTGCAAGGATTTTTAAGGTACCAGTGACCCACTCAAATTGTGTCCCAGAATTGACAGACACAGCAGTGGAGAAAAAGAAAGTGATATTTATTGGTTGGTTTCGCGCAGTGCGAACCTGAGAGTTTTGAGGAGGTTCAACAGTTGCCTGAGACAGAAGCCAGGAAGGGGCAAGAGGCAATGGGAAAGGAGATGAACTCAAAGAGGTCTTTAGATGTGTGCTCGACCACGAAAACGCCAGAGGGCAGACAGGCCGAGAGCTGTGCACAGACAGATAGACAGGTGCAAGGTTTTGCTGAAGAGCTTGGTGGGATGTTTAAGCTCAAAAACCTTGGTCCCGTTCAGGTTTATCCAGGCGTTAAGATAGATGGGTCTGAGAATGGGAGTTTCTTGCTTGGTCAGAAAGGCAAGATGGAGCAGTTGCTTGAGAAGTTCCGGATGTCTGACTGTGCAGGGGTCAGAACGCCCATGGAGTCCAATTCTGTGAAGGGTTGTGTTTGGGGTGAGTTATACTCACAGTTTCCCTCAGGATGTGAGACGACAGGGGGTGTGAGGAGAATCAGAACTTATAGGGTTAAACAGTTCTGTGTGACGTCTCACATTCTGAGGCGTGGTTATGTACACATACGGGAATCTTTCTATGTGTGTGAGTTCTCTTTCGTTTTTGGCTGAGAGACGGAAAGGATGTGCGCTCTCTCGCCGGGCTAATTTATGATGTTTTTCTACTCATTAAAGACTGTTGGAGATAAGCAAGAAGCCTGCATTCAGTCTGATTTATTACCCACACAAGGCAACAGTTTCTCCCGCTGCTGAACTCTGCTAGGACTATGCTAAGAGAAGTTTTCGATCGGCACGAACGTCCAGTGGCGCAGCAGAAACGTGCCGGGCGCCATCTTTACTCACATCCTCATCATCCTGGGGAAAAGTGAAGAGGGGTGCTGCAGGGTTCTGTCCTGGGCCCGTTGTTGTTCAACATCTTTATGAACGACTTGGATGAAGGAACTGAGGGGGTGCTCATCCCATTTGCCGATGACACGAAACGGGGAGCGGAGGCCAATGTGGCAGAAGGCAGAATGAAGCAACCAGAAGTCACCTCAACCCAATGGACTGGTGACACCCTCCTCCTTTTCCTCTCCTCCCAAGCCATCAATACAGCTAGCACGATCAATATTCCTCCCCCCCCAGCCTCACACCTCCACAGAGATCCCCACCCAACACCAGTCCAGGTGACATAAAAAGACACTCCCCATTACCCAACAATCTACAACTCACTCTCAGCACCCCTCCCCATGCCTTATTAAGTAAAATAATTCCCCTTGTTGCAAGGATTTTTAAGGTACCAGTGACCCACTCAAATTGTGTCCCAGAATTGACAGACACAGCAGTGGAGAAAAAGAAAGTGATATTTATTGCTGAGCAATAAGAGACCCAGTGGAATCCTTTCCCAAAGACTGGGCCCCGGGCTCTAGCACCCAGAGGCTTTATACCTGAGTACATACATCATAGTTCATGACATAATCGGATACAATCGCACACGGCAGCAAAAATAAGACCAATGAGCGCATTCAAGCCTTGCCCCCTGATCATGTAAAGAGTTCCCTCCCAACATGCATTTAACCTTTCCCCTGATTTATGGTAAGGAGGAAGAAAAAGGAACTTCGGCCCTTACGCTCCTACGCGGCCATCTGCTATACCGGGACATTTTGCGGTTAGCATCTTCCTGTTTGAGCTACTCGGGACCCTGTCTGGACAGGGGGGAAAGTGCCAGCACATCAGATTTATTGCTTCCCCCTTATGTTAGCGAGACATTGAGAAGAACAAGGGAAGGGAACTGGGGCAGAGTTCATTTCGGATTTTTCCGATCTAAGCAATTTGCTATAAGCTTTTGCAGAAGCCGTCCTGATTTAAACATGGATTATATAAAAATCATTATAAGGATATATGGTTATATGGCTAACTGATTATATGAAAAGCATAAGGGTAAAATTCCTCCAGGTGGTCCTGCTTCACCCTAACCTCAATAAAACAATCCACAAAGAGGCTAAAATCTGACAAACAAGCAGCACATTGGGGCTGCCAGAGAATATCAACAGCCTCATCTCTACCCCAACATACCAGTGATGTTAATAACATTAGCAACATTGCTTATGGACCCTATATCCAACATAGGCGTCACAAAGACGGTAGGAGGATGGATGGCAGCCAACAGATTGAGGTTGAATCCAGACAAGACAGAAGTACTGTTTTGGGGGGACAGGAGGCGGGTGGGTGTGGAGGACTCCCTGGTCCTGAATGGGGTAACTGTGCCCCTGAAGGACCAGGTGCGCAGCCTGGGAGTCATTGTGGACTCTCAACTGTCCATGGAGGCACAGGTCAATTCTGTGTCCAGGGCAGCTGTTTACCAGCTCCATCTAGTACGCAGGCTGAGACCCTACCTGCCCACGGACTGTCTCGCCAGAGTGGTGCATGCTTTGGCTATCTCCTGCTTGGACTACTGCAATACGCTATACGTGGGGCTATCTTTGAAGCTGACCCGGAAACTACAACTAATCCAGAATGCGGCAGCTAGGCTGGTGAATGGGAGCGGCTGCCTGGACCACATAACACCAGTCTTGAAAGACCTATATTGGCTCCCAGTACATTTCCGAGCACAACTCAAAGTGTTGGTGTTGACCTTTAAAACCCTAAAGGGCCTCAAAGGCCCAGTAGACCTGAAGGAGCATCTCCACCCCCATCGTTCTGCCCAGACACTGAGGTCCAGCACCGAGGGCCTTCTGGCGGTTCCCTCACTGCGAGAAGCCCAGTTACAGGGAACCAGGCAGAGGGCCTTCTCGGTAGTGGCGCCCGCCCTGTGGAACGCCCTCCCACCAAATGTCAAAGAGAAGAACAACTACCAGACTTTTAGAAGAGATCTGAAGGCAGCCCTGTTTAGGGAAGCTTTTAATGTTTGATGCATTATGATATTTTAATATTTTGTTGGGGTGAAGAAAACCCAGGAGACACCAGCCACACATTCTTGTCTGGGCGCCATGGCACAGTGTCCACCTGGACAGCATTCTGCTCACACAAGGTCTGATCCCCTCAGTAGAATCAATCAACATAGGTAACATTAAAATCACAGATCACGCCCCAGTAGAAGTCACCCTCAAAATAGGAGAGGGAACACAAGGAAAAAAGCACTCAAAACAAGAATACATTGCATCACCCAAAAGATCCCAGCTGGTCAGGGCACAAGTCCCCCGGGGGTCCGTGCGGTCAGTAAAAGAAGGAGATTCCAGCCAAGCAATTTGGAGCAAAACAGCAGCCAGTAGACGGAGATCCTTTCTTGTTGCGCAACAGGTTCAAGAGCAGCAAGGGAACCCAGAGCCATGGGGGGACATTGACTTTTAAAACTTCCCACCATATCCCAGAATGCAGTTCGTACAGCATCACCAATACGTCATTGCTACATCACTAAGAGGTCAGAAAGGGGAGGGTTACACAAGATTAACATATAGTCTGCTGACTTCTGTTTCAGTGTATCTGAAGAAGTGTGCATGCACACGAAAGCTCATACCAAGAACTAACTTAGTTGGTCTTTAAGGTGCTACTGGAAGGAATTTTTTGTCTTGAATAAGGAAAATGAGTCATTGCAAGACCCAAGGACAGGATTAGCATAGCATCACTGACATGTCACCAAAGGAGAGGGGTTAACCTTGGCAAAGATGTCCAGACAAGTCCTTGGTATAAGATTAGCAGAAGGAAACCTGTCAGGGCAAGACTCAGGTATAAGATGAGCCTAGGCAAAGACCTCTGAAGTCCCAGCACACAAAGTACAATAGAACTACCTTTGCATGTCTGGACCCCTAGGCAAGTCTGGGGGTGGGGTGAGGCTTTCCAATAATCAGCTCAGCAATTGTCACCTCTGGGTACTTTCTGGAGTCCCTTTTCCAAGGGCAAAATAGCATTGGAATGGAGGAAACTGGCAAAGGAGTTGATTTGATATGATTTATAAAGTTAGTAACCATTAGGAAGAACTTCCTGACAGTAAGAGCTGTTTGACAGTGGAATTTGCTGCCAAGGAGTGTGGTGGAGTCTCCTTCTTTGGAGGTCTTGAAGCAGAGGCTTGACGACCATATGTCAGGAGTGCTCTGATGGTGTTTCCTGCTTGGCCGGGGCTTGGACTCGATGGCCCTTGTGGTCTCTTCCAACTCTATGATTCTATGATTCTAGACATGCAAAGGGAGTTCTCTTGTGCTTTGGGTCCTGGGACTTCAGAGGTCTTTGCCCAGGCGAATCTTATACCTGAGTCCTGCCCTGCCATGTCTGCTTATGCCAGTCTTGTACCAAGGACTTGTCTGGACATCTTTGCCAAGGCTCACCCCTCCCCTCTGGTGACATGTCAGTGATGGAGCAAGGATGCTGTACGAACTGTATTCTGGAATATTTCTGGGAAAGTTTTAAAAGTCCTTGTGGCCCCATCCTCGGGGTTCAGAATTCCTCTTGGAACCTGTTGCGCAATAAACTTTGGTCTACAGCTGGTATTTCCTCCGGTTGGGGCTGGACTCCTCCTTTCTTCCGCCGGGACCCCCGGGCTCCGCTCGACCAGCTGGGGGACTGAGCAGCCTCGCACCTACATGCTTCCCTAACAGCAGGAACACCAGGCTGAATGCCAACCCAGAAGAACCCGAGCAATCAATATTGGGGGGGGGGACAAAAAGATCCGCACCCGGTACCACCTGAGCTTGCTGAGCTTGCTAGGCCTCTGCAGGGGAAAGGTCTCCCTTGGGAGGTGGGGGACTCTCCTTCCTGGGAGGTTTCTCAGCAGAGATCGGAGGGCCATCTGCCCTGGAGGCTTCCGCTGAGATTCCTGCATGGCGGGGGGTTGGACTGGATGACCCTGGGACCCCATTCTAGCCTCCCATTTCTGAATTCTAGGAGGAGCTTCCTGGCCTCCTGCAAAGCCCTTTCCCCTGCAAACTGTTCCTCCGGTTTCTGGCCAAGGGAGGGAGATGCTCAGAGTCCAGCCAAGAGCCTCACCCCCAAAAGGCATTGAGGGAGCCAGGGGGGCAGCTGCCCCCCTGAATCCATAGAAAAATAAGAATCAGAGGTTTTGCCAAGCAAGAGAGGGCTGAGCTGGGGGATTTGGCTTTGCAAGGGTTAAAGGGAACCGAGCTGCCTTCCTAGAAAGGACAGGAAGCAAGGGGGGAGGTCCTCCAGAGCCAAGCCCCCCCCCCCAGTCCTTTCCTGCTTGGGTGTCTCCCCTGCAAGGGCTGCCTCGCTCTCCCCTCCCGGGATCTGGTGAGTCTCCTCTCTCTCCCCCCAGAGGGTGCAGGGGGGGAGGGGGCCTGGGGGGCCTGATCTGCTCCTGCAGGGGGGGACCCCAAGTCAGGGAGGAGGAGAGGGTCCTGCCAGGGAGGGGCCAGGGCTGCCACGCTCTCCTTCCTGCAGAGCAGAGGATCCCAAACTCAGTTGGCCCTCCGCCCCCCCTTCAGAAAAACAATGACTCCCCCGAAATCTCCTTCTTTAAACAAAGGAGTCCCTGGGACTTTAACTCTGTGTGACGTCGCTCAGCATCACTGCAGAACAGAGGAAACATCTGCAAATGGTTTTCCAAAGCTGGACGAGGAGGTGGACTAGCCCCCCCCCGGGAGGGAGGGAGGGAAAGGTGGGAGAGAAAGGAGAGGAGTAAAGAAACGGATCCCAGCCCAGAGTCTGGCTGCTGCATTGGGGACCAGTTTCCCAGTGTCTCCCAGTGTCTCCCAGGGCAGCTCCCCACGGACCAGAGCAGGGCATCCCAGGACCACATCCTCTCTCTCCCAAAGGGATTGGTGCTGGCAAACCAGCCGGAAATGGGCGCTGCTCCTCACTGAGCCTCCAGGGACCTGGGCATCAATGGCTGAGCGTGTGTTCAGCCATCTAATAGAATAATAATAATAATAAATTAGCTGCCTAAATTTCAAGGGAGATGTCTTTGGCCCTCAGGGGGTTGAACAGATGTATACCTGGCCCTCAAGAGAAAGAAAAAGGGACCCCACCCCAGGAGTCCGTCTTGAGAGTAGCAGAGAGTCCAAGAGCAAGAAAGGAAACAAAAGCAGGGGGGAAATGTGCCCTGAAGTGGGGGGAGAGGAACTCCTGAGGCCCCCCAGGTGAGGACCCCCACTAGAGCCAAGCATCCATTTTTCAAATGACTCCCTTGTCAGTCAATTCTGACTTCATGCATTGACTGGAAGGCAGGAGCAACCAGGCTGATTCATCTCCCAGAAACCCCTTCCGTTGCCTCCACGTTCTGCATTCCTCCTCCTCTTTCTTTTCAAAAAGGTATCTCACGCTTTGGGCTCTGGTACCGTCCAGTCCTGATTCCTGGCAAGACTCATCCATGCTTGTTCAGGGATCTGTTTCTTCTCCTGACCTACAAATTCTGTAACAGAACAATGTATTTGCTTTCTAGGCTTTGCTAGAGCTTCTCATTAAGACGGACAGAACTTGGCAGAAGACCAAAGGCTTCCTTCCGATCTCTGGGAGGCTTCCTGAGAGCACAGATGGATGAGCAAGACCCAGCTGGCCCTGAAGAAGGAAAAGGCCATGCCAACCAAACTGGGAGCAGTGGGGGATTCTGGGAAAACTCTGTGCAGAAGATCCTGGGTGAGGAGGACACCCTCCGCTCAGAGGGGCAGAGCCAGCAGGTGAGGCAGTTCTGTTTCCGGGAGGCCAAAGGACCCCGAGAGGTTTGCAGCCGACTCTACCACTTTTGCCACCAATGGCTGAAGCCAGAAAGGCACACGAAAGCTGAGATGCTGGACCTGGTGATCTTGGAGCAGTTCCTGGCTGTCCTTCCTCCGGAGATGGAGAGCTGGGTGAGGGGCTGTGGAGCGGAGACCAGTTCCCAGGCGGTGGCCCTGGCCGAAGGTTTCCTCCTGAGTCAGGCAGAGGAGAGGAAGCAGGTGAGAGAGACTTTCCTCTGGATACTACCTTGACCAGAGCCAGGGCCTTTTCAGATGTCGCTCCGTCCTGGTGGAACGCTCTCTCACAAGAGACCTTGGCTCTGTGGGATTTGACATCTTTCCTCAGAGCATGCAAGACAGAGCTGTTCCGCCAGGCCTTCAGGGTTCAGGGTTCAGTCTGATTCTTTTCTTTCAGTACAAGAATAAGCAAAAGAGGCTTCCTAGCCCGCTCACACCTCCTTTATAAGACCGGTGGTAACAGTCGTTGGCCCTAGCGAATATTAAAGGTAAAGGTAAAGGTACCCCTGCCCGTTCGGGCCAGTCTTGCCAGACTCTAGGGTTGTGCGCTCATCTCACTCTAGGGGCCGGGAGCCAGCGCTGTCCACAGACACTTCCGGGTCACGTGGCCAGCGTGACAAGCTGCATCTGGAGAGCCAGCGCAGCACACCGAACACCGTTTACCTTCCCGCTGGTAAGCGGTCCCTATTTATCTACTTGCACCCGGAGGTGCTTTCGAACTGCTAGGTTGGCAGGCGCTGGGACCGAGCGACGGGAGCGCTCCCTGCCATGGGGATTCAAACCGCCGACCTTTCGATCGGCAAGTCCTAGGCGCTGTGGTTTTAACCACTCTCAATTTTACTTGACTTGATCATGGATGGAGGACTTGACCTGGCATGTGTAACAGAGACTTGGTTGGATGAAGCAGATGGGCCTGTCCTTGCTGCTGCTTGTCCACCAGGTTTCTCTTACGCACAGCAACCCAGGTCATGTGGGCGGGGAGGGGGGGTTGCAGTGATTTTTAGGAAGTCATTAGTTTGCACCAGGCGTCCTATTGGGAAGGCCCAGTTTTCCAAGTGCATGTTCATAGAATCATAGAGTTGGAAGAGACCACAAGGGCCATCAAGTCCAACCCCCTGCCAAGCAGGAAACAGCATCAGAGCACTCCTGACATATGGTTGTCAAGCCTCTGCTTAAAGACCTCCAAAGAAGGAGACTCCACCACACTCCTTGGCAGCAAATTCCACTGTCAAACAGCTCTTACTGTCAGGAAGTTCTTCCTAATGTTTAGGTGGAATCTTCTTTCTTGTAGTTTGGATCCATTGCTCTGTGTCCGCTTCTCTGGAGCAGCAGAAAACAACCTTTCTCCCTCCTCTATGTGACATCCTTTTATATATTTGAACATGGCTATCATATCACCCCTTCACCTCCTCTTCTCCAGCCTAAACATGCCCAGCTCCCTTAGCCGTTCCTCATAAGACATCGTTTCCAGGCCTTTGACCATTTTGGTTGCCCTCCTCTGGACACGTCCCAGTTTGTCAGTGTCCTTCTTGAACTGTGGTGCCCAGAACTGGACACAGTACTCCAGGTGAGGTCTGACCAGAGCAGAATACAGTGGCACTATTACTTCCCTTGAACTAGATGCAATACTCCTATTGATGCAGCCCAGAATTGCATTGGCTTTTTTAGCTGCCGCGTCACACTGTTGGCTCATGTCAAGTTTGTGGTCAACCAAGTCTCCTAGATCCTTTTCACATGTACAGTGGTGCCCCGCAAGATGAATGCCTCGCAAGACGAAAAACTCGCTAGACGAAAGAGTTTTCCATTTTTGAGGTGCTTCACAAGACGAATCTCCCTATGGGCTTGCTTCGCAAGACGAAAACGTCTTGCGAGTTCTGGCGAGTTTTTTCCCTTTTTTCCCTTTTTCTAAGCTGCTAATAGCGCTAAGCCGCTAATAGCCGTGCTTCGCAAGACGAAAAAACCGCAAGACGAAGAGACTCGCGGAACGAATTAATTTCGTCTTGCGAGGCACCACTGTACTGCTCTCAAGCCAGGTGTCACCCATCTTGTATTTGTGCCTCTCATTTTTTTGCCCTGTTTTTTTACATTTCTCCCTGTTAAAATTCATCATGTTTGTTTTGGCCCAGTTCTCCAATCTGTCAAGGTCGCCTTGAAGTGTGATCCTGTCCTCTGGGGTGTTAGCCACCCCTCCCAGTTTGGTGTCATCTGCAAATTTGATCAGGATGCCCTTGAGTCCATCATCCAAGTCGTTGATAAAGATGTTGAATACGACCGGGCCCAAGACAGAACCCTGTGGCACCCCACTAGTCACTCTTCTCCAGGATGAAGAGGAACCATTGATGAGCACCCTTTGGGTTCGGTCAGTCAGCCAGTTACAAATCCACTGAGTGGGAGCATAGTCAAGACCGCATTTTACCAGCTTCTTTACAAGAATATCATAGGGCACCTTGTCAGATGCCTTGCTGAAATCCAGGTAGGCTACATCCACTGCATTCCCTTCATCTACCAGGCTTGTAATTCTGTCAAAAAACAAGATCAAGTTAGTCGGACATGACTTATTTTTCAGAAATCCATGCTGACTATTGGTGATCACAGTATTCCTTTCTAGGTGCTCACAGACTGTTTGCTTTTTTTAAAAAAATAATTTTTATTGACAGGCCAATCACCTGATATTATTCAAATCACATTGGTTCCAAATTATACAGCCAAATTTTTAAATGTTTTGGGAGTACCCATATATCAAGCTCCGCACGAGTCCAAAATTCCGGCTATTTCCCGACTTCACTTATTTTACTGCATTCATTAATCAGTTCTATCCAGTTCAGACCAAATAGTTCTTTGTATATTTTCTTCATCTTGTTGTTATCGTATTCCTTTCTTTGTCATCTCTGATGATTCTCATAAGCCGACTGAAAGCTGGTTTCTCTCTCTGTGTGGGTTTAGTCCAGGACAGCCCTGTTCGGCACCTCCGTAGACAAAATTAATCATCATTGTCCTTTATTTTTCCAGGCTAGCAGAATAAATCAAATAGATCAGGGGGCTCTGTCAGGTCAAACTTCAGTTTCGTATTCCTTCTCCTTCCTGCATTCCTGAAACTCCTCCCCCATTTCTCTTTTCTCCTGCAGCCTGTCTTGGCGAGACGCCATTTTTTGACTGCATCATAAATATTCTTCAGCATCCACCGATCTTTTTTCCATCTCCCACACAGCTCTTAAACTTCTGCTTATGCTTCTTAAAAAAACGCAACGATCTTGTTTCTTTCTGGAGTGGAGGGTTATTTTTATCACTTCATATCACATAGAAAAAAAGAGAGTTTTTCCTCCACCCCCCTTCGTTCCAAACACACAGTCTCTTGGTGATATCATATCAAAAGATTTACTTATCCGTCCGTCGCTCTCAGTCGCAGAGATCCATTATTCAGCAGCCTTATCTGTCGAGCATTGCTTGATATATGTGCTTCAGCTTCCTTTCCAATCATCTGTTTCCAATTATAAGTCCAGACTGAAGCAACCAGCATGCGCTAATTGGAATCGGCGTCAGGAAGAGCTGACTTCACCGAGGGCTCGTGCCAAGTGTTCTGTGTGGGAATATGGTCATTTGTCCATAAGAGCATGGGCAAAAGTTTATTATTGCAAGGATGATTTCATAGCTAAAAGCATCCTTGGAGCATGATCAACGCGTGAATAGCTCGTGCTGTCCCAAATGATTGGTTCACGTAGTATAACATGATCAACTGCGTGGTCTGGTGTGAGAACATGAGACTAATGTATTGTATTGTCTTTTATCTGCTGACTGAGGCAAAGCTCTCTCCTTGAATTTGTATCTTTTCTTCGGCTCACAATAAAATGTTGGGCTGCAGCAGCTTCTGGAGCAGAGCTGCGGCCAGATTTCTGCAACCCATCTTGGTGTGAGACTGATTATTTACGGATGGCGAGCAGGTTCTCGTCATTTGGTGCCCCGTGTGACTACCTTTGGACTCCACGTTGTTTCTCATCGTCCAGCGCTCGCCACACCTTTTTCATCCGCTTCGGATCCCAGTGAGCGCTCCCTGTCCTTCTGCCTTTGTGGGGCAGTCTCTTTTGGACTTCGACTGATTTCGGACTTCAGGGCTGCGGCCCTCTCAGCACTCACCCCGCCCGGCACGGGTTTCAGACGCGTCTTTCATCCACTTTGGATCCCCGGTGAGTGCTCCTGCTCTTTTTGCTATTATGGGGCTGTCTCTTTCTGCACTACAGAAGAAGTTTTTTGATGAACTTAAGTTTCTCCTGGCCAGTAACAACCTTGTGGTCCTGGATGCCGATCTCAAGGCACTCATAGAAGCCCTGGACACCCACTGCCCCTGGTATCCTCAAAATGGCACTTTGAATTTAAAAGACTGGGAAAAAATAGGGCAATTTTTCCAGAACCATCCTAAAATTGATATCAAAGTTTTGCATGCCTGGTGTAAAGTCTACAAAGCTATGTCGAGCTTAACTCCTGCAAATATCCTCCTGGCTGCCTCATTGCCTGTTTCTCCTGTCCTTTTGGCTCCTCCTTTGCCTCTGCATCCCACGTTGCCTTCTTCGAATCCTCCGGTTTATGTCCCTCCGAAGCCCCCACCTCCTCTGCCCAAGGCATCTGGCACCGCTTCCACCCCACTTCAAGAGGCCCTTCGTGCCGCTGCTCCGTTGCTGGCCTTTGATTCTACAACTCCTAATCTCTTTCCTGTGATTGCTCCTGCCGCCCCGGGGGGAGGCCTAGCCCGGCACGAACAGTTTGATTTGAGATTCATAAAGGAACTGTATTCTTCTGTCCGAGACAACACCCTTAAGCGGCAAGTTCAAGACGTGGCAGCCCAAGAAGTGATTGTTCACCAGCTTGCATTTGATAATGCCAATGAAGACTGTAAGCAAGCGCTGCGCCCTTTGATGACAACTCCCAATATAGCCATTGCAGATATGCTTAAAGCCTGCCAGTCAGTAGGCACTGAGATGCACAAGGCCCACCTTTTAGCCACGGCTTTGACTTCCACCGTGTCCCAAAATCCTGCCAAGGATAAAATCTGCTTTGAATGTGGCTAAGTGGGTCATTTCCGTGCGCAGTGCAGACCTTGGCGCTCTTCTGTTGCCTCGTCATCGCCCAAGGAGACACCAGCGCCTTGAAACCGTATTTTACGCTGTCTGCCAGTGATGACCTCCCACCTGACCTCAACCCGCACGGCAGTCGGAGACATCGCCATATTGATGTGCCCTGGATAAAGTCACCTTCTACAGCTGTTCCAGTGTTTCCTGGCACGTTGAAAGGCCTTCTTCGTCTCTACCGCATTGGCCCCCCTTTTCCCTGGGACCCCACTTCAACCACCAAATATCATGACAGTTTTGCCGCCTCCTGTTTGGGAAATGAACCTGGCTTTGAAGGATGCCCTCGCTATACTGGCATCGCTTGGGTTTTACCCCCCCAGATCTCTTCTTCTTTTCTCCTCCCTCAGGAGTCCTGCCCCATGGTGTGTTCCCCTGAGCATGTACAGAAAGCTGTCTTGGAACTATTGTGGACTCTTGGCGGGAAAGGGGGTGAGGGGGTTTCAGTGTGTTCCAGTTGTTTCATTCTTGTGCTTTGGCATGGTTCCCGGACAGAAAGCAAGTTGCAATGTGGTTCTTTAGCAGGGCCTGAGAAGACAATGGGCTCTGTTCTCTACCTTCTTGTGATCTTTTTAGTTACAGCAAGCGGGATATGCTTGGCTAGTGCCTTTTAGCTGCTGAGAAAAATGATTTTGAAATAAATGTCAGAAATAAGAGATGTAGCGCTTAAAATTTTTTATGTTTTAGATGTAATCCTTGCTTCCAAAGGTGGAGTTTGTGCCTTGATTCATTCTCATTGTTGTATGTATATATCTGATCAATCGACTAATATCTATGCTACTATTGATTATATGGAACAAATGATAGCCCATGATCCTTTGAATCCACCTGAAGGTTTTGATCCATGGAATGGTTGTTTTCTTGGCTATCTAATAGAACATAGTTAAGAAAAATATTATTGATTGTAATTGCATGTATTGTTGGTTTTATTATGGTGTGCTATTGTATTCAATGCTTGCCTTCTTTGATTTCCCAATGTACTGCATGATGGTACCGACCAAGGCCCACCACAGGGGTTACATGAAGAATTTATGTTGCAAAATATAGACGCTTAGGTAATGAGATATATGATTCTGCTTAAGGTTCTCTCTTATAATATAAACAAGAAAAGAAGGGATGTGGGAATATGGTCATTTGTCCATAAGAGCATGGGCAAAAGTTTATTATTGCAAGGATGATTTCATAGCTAAAAGCATCCTTGGAGCATGATCAACGCGTGAATAGCTCGTGCTGTCCCAAATGATTGGTTCACGTAGCATAGCATGATCAACTGCGTGGTCTGGTGTGAGAACATGAGACTAATGTATTGTATTGTCTTTTATCTGCTGACTGAGGCAAAGCTCTCTCCTTGAATTTGTATCTTTTCTTCGGCTCACAATAAAATGTTGGGCTGCAGCAGCTTCTGGAGCAGAGCTGCGGCCAGATTTCTGCAACCCATCTTGGTGTGAGACTGATTATTTACGGATGGCGAGCAGGTTCTCGTCAGTTCTGCACCCCCATCTCTCGGATCAGGGGGTGCATTATGAACACCGCTGGCAAGACAGGGTCCCACCATATCCTGGTGGGAAGGGAAGGCTGCCTACTTCCCATAGCAGCCCCTAAACTACCTCGAGTGGGTCAGAGTGATGTTATTGTCGGCCATCTTCCAATGCGCCCCCTGGTGGACTCCCACAGACTGTTTGCTTAATGATCTGCTCCAGAATCTTCCCTAGTATTGATGTCAGACTGACTGGGCGATAATTATTATGCGAAAATCGATCTCTGAGCTTGATCGATGGAGCCGCGATCTCAGACAGCTTTACGATCCCAATCAATCACTTTTAGCGGTCCGGCACGCTTCTTCTGCTGTCTCTTCAGTCACGGCTTTAAGCAGAGTGAAACACGCAGCGTTGTAAAGCAGCCTTACTTCTCCATGCAAGCATACATAGACAGTGTGTCTATTTACAGGTCTTTATTAAAACATTAGAGCATCAAAGTCCGTCACTGCTGGCAGCCATTGCTGCAAAACATGTCTCCCTCTCCGGATACACAGAGGGAACTGAACAATACAGGAAAAAAGTCTCCTCCTATTCTTCTGTCTCCGCCCAGCTTCTGTAAGCTGACGTCAGCAGGTGACACACACCAGGGAATTTAACCAGATAAATTCTGAACTCTCACACCCCCCTTTGTGTCCCTGCGTGATACCTGTGCAACATCTTCAGGAACACCTTGTGGGATCAATCCCTTCCCCAATGCCTTGTGTCCCCTCTTGGCAAACTTGTCAGGCATTTGTGGTATTACCTCACAACTCTCAGAATCGCACTGTGCGAAACTTACCCACGTACCTGTGGCCTGGTACCTCTCAGGTGGAATACCCTTAGTTGCGCGACTGGATCTCCTAGGCACAAACTCAGGTGTTCCCTCTGACTCACTCTGATCAGCAGGTGTGTCCTCTGCATCACAGGATTCCCCCTCTGACTTAACGCGTCTTCGAATCCTCTCCATTACACTCACAGGAGAACTAGGCTCACTCTTGGGCAATCTCTTAACAGCTTTTGGAGATTCCCTATCCTGCTCCTGACCCTGGTCAGTGACCTGGTCGTCATCAGCAGCCTCAGCCTCTTCTTCCTCCTCAACAGAACTCAGCGTGTTTACTGATCAGCACCTTACTCTGATCACCTGACGGGTATGCAAATCGCCATGCACGGGCTTCTGGCTCATACCCACAGAAGATCATTTTCTGGACTTTGGCTCCATCTGGCCCTTGCAAAGCTTTGGGCACAGTAACATACGCAGGAGTCCCAAACGTGCGCAGAAAGTGAACCCGGGGTTTTCTGCCATTCAACAACGAGTACGATGTGTCACCTACCAGTGAGTTGTAGACACGATTCCAGGTGAATGACACAGCCCTAGTAGCCTCCAGCCAAAACCCAGGAGGTAACCTAGCTTCTTTCAGCATCACCTGTGCAGCTTTAACCAGAGCTCCACTTCGCAGCTCTGCCACCCCCCCTTGCTGGGGAGAAGTAACTGTGTGACGTATCCCTCTTTTGTGAAAGAACTGCTGCAAAGCAGAACCAGTGTACCTAGCATTTCTGTCACTGACGATTGCTTTCACCTTAGTGGAGAACCTTAGTTCCACCCCCTCAATCCAGCTCTTGATCAGCTGTGCTGCATCCTCCCTGGATTTGAGACCGTGAGTCCAGGAATTCTGTGAGAAATCATCCTGAAACGTTAGCAGATACCTGGCCCCTCCCAGACTTGGTTCCTTGACAGGACCGGCCAAATCTATGTGAACCAGCTCAAAAGGTTTAGTGGCAACCCGTTCCACCTTTGGGTAACTGCACCCTCTCACCTTTGCTTGCTTGCAAGTGTCACAGTTAATGGCACTTCTGCAATCTCGAATCTTACAACCTGTGGAAACCTCGGGTAGAACCTGCAAGTCTTCTACAGAACCATGAATGGTTCTCCCATGCCAAACACAAGCACATGACACATGAGCGGGAACTGTAGCACGCAACGCTTGTGCTTTCTCAACCTTCCCCTCACCCCCAAGAGACGTCTTAAGAATGAAAAGATCATTCTGTCCCTTCCGTACTTTGGCCAGTAACCTCCCTCCTCTGGAGATTGTGCAGACATCATTTTCAAAACAAACTTTGAACCCCTTATTTAACAAATAAGGCACAGATAACAAACAATGATGCGCCTCTGGGACGATACAAAAATCCACCGACTCCTGTAAAACAGAAAGAAATACATTAGTGCTCTTGGAAATTTTAGTTCTCTGTCCATTTGCGAATGTAATAGTCTGTCCTTTCGGAACTGCCGTGCAATTCCACATCCCGCCTGCAGGGGCCTCTGGAACCATGTTGCGGTTAGCTGCAGAGTCGATTACAAAAGCCATTTCGAAATTTTCCATTCGGCCGTCTTCGAACAATGCCATACTCGCGGAGACTTGATAAGTCTCTTCCTGTTGTTTACCACGACCACCTGGCTCAGTTCCACGCCTGCCTGTCTTCCCAGACTTGTTGCCATGGAAACCCGCTTGATTCCCATGGGAAGTGTCCTTGAAAACATCCTGCCTCGGCTCTGTGCTCCGGTGGGGGCAACTGCCACGCAGATGTTGAACTCCAGTGGAAAAACACTGCCCGGGGCTCCTCCCAGCTGGCCTGGCCTTCCTTCTCCTGGAACGGCGCCTCCCACCAGCCTGGCCCCCCCTGAAGCTCCTCTTCGCTTCAGCACTTGTGGAAAGTTTCTTAAACTTGCCTTTGGAACTCTTCGCCCCCCCGATCTGCTCACCAGCGCTCCCATCGGGAAATGGGCCTGCCAGTCCAGCGTCTCCAGGGCTCTGGCCTTCTGCTGAAGCTTCACACAAGCCCTTCAGCACATCCCAGGCAGCCCTTGCTGACTTGACACCCTCCAAATGAGGTTTCAGCGATGCATGAACGCATGCTATGAGCATATCCAGCTCTCTCTGCAGCATTTTCTGCTGGCCATCGTCCCAGCTAAGGGGTGGTGCTTTTGGCTCCCTCTGGCTTCCTTCCCAAAGCCCATGGACCAGGAACCAGCCCCTTATTCTGTTGCTCCAAGTTGCCCAACTTTTTAAAGTGAGCTTTTCCACCGGCATATCCTGGCTCTCTGCCATTTTCTCCCGTTCTCCCAAGGTGCCCCACAAGCTGTACTTACTCAGTACCAGCTGATTCCGGCTCCTGTACGTGGAGAAACGGCCCAGCTGCTCCGGCTCTCCCTTCCGTGGAGGAACGATTTCAGCTGCTCCCAGCGTTTAGCTCTGTCTCTCAGCAGCTCTCTTGCCTCTCAGAAGCAGGCAAAAAACTCCCTCTGCTTCCCGGCATCAGGCTAGACTCATGGAATGCAGCTTCCAACCTCCGGCTAGCTTCCGTGCCGACTTCAAAGCATTCCAGTGGCTCAAAGCGTTCCTGGAGCTCACACCGACTGCTTTACTAGCGTTGTCTGACCTTCCATAACCTATGCGAAAATCGATCTCTGAGCTTGATCGATGGAGCCGCGATCTCAGACAGCTTTACGATCCCAATCAATCACTTTTAGCGGTCCGGCACGCTTCTTCTGCTGTCTCTTCAGTCACGGCTTTAAGCAGAGTGAAACACGCAGCGTTGTAAAGCAGCCTTACTTCTCCATGCAAGCATACATAGACAGTGTGTCTATTTACAGGTCTTTATTAAAACATTACAGCATCAAAGTCCGTCACTGCTGGCAGCCATTGCTGCAAAACATGTCTCCCTCTCCGGATACACAGAGGGAACTGAACAATACAGGAAAAAAGTCTCCTCCTATTCTTCTGTCTCCGCCCAGCTTCTGTAAGCTGACGTCAGCAGGTGACACACACCAGGGAATTTAACCAGATAAATTCTGAACTCTCACAATTATTTGGGTCCTCTCTTTCCCCCTTTTTGAAAATAGGGACAACATTTGCCCTCCTCCAGTCTGCCGGGACTTCGCCTGTTCTCCAGGAATTCTCAAAGATGACTGCCAGTGGTTCTGGCAGTGGTTCAAAGATGACTGCCAGTGTTCTGGAAGTTGGGCAATAGAGTACAGGATTCCTTTTGGTGTACCGACCTCCCCGCTACACCAAGGATTCCCTGCCCGAGCTGCTTCAGGTCGTGGCGGATGTTCTCCTGGAGATACCTAGTTTGGTTGTCCTAGGGGATTTTAATATTCATGCCGACACAACCTTACAAGGGGCCACTCAGGACTTCATGGAAAGCATGGCCTCCATGGGGCTGTCCCTGAATAAGTCTGGCCCAACCCATAGCTGCGGACATGCCATGGACCTGGTGTTTACCTCTATGGATGTTGGTGATCTGACACAAAGTAAAAGCGAAACGAAAGAAGTGCCATGGTCAGACCACTTCCTGGTGCAACTTGACTTCTCCGTGACCCTTCCCCTCTGCAGGGAGGTGGGACCGATTCAGATGGTCCGCCCCTGCCACTTAATGGATCCAAATGCTTTCCAGAGAGTGGTAGGGGATGCTTTATCCCATGTTGATGGCCTTTCAGCTGATTCCCTGGTGGCCCGCTGGAATGTGGAGTTAACCAGGGCTATTGACTGTTTCGCTCCGAAGCGCCCTCTCCGATTGCATGGAGCCTGGACAGCCCCGTAGTTTTCCACGGATCTGAGGGCAATGAAACAATCGTTGAGATGGCTAGAGCGCCGGTGGTGAATGACCTATTCTAAAGCTGACCGGACACAGGTTAGAGCTCAATGTCGAGCCTACCAAGTGGCGGCAGTGATGGCGAAGACTTTCTTCACCGCCTCTATTGCATCTGCAGAAAACAGCAGCAGGAGACTTTTAGTGGAACCACCTGTAACATCGGGGCCCAGTACCGGCCACATGATCTCCTGCAATGATTTTGCAAAGTTTTTTGCAGATAAAGTTGCTCAGATTCAGGAAGAGGTAGACGCCACCGTGGGATCAGGGCCGGGGCGGGAGAGTGCTAGAGTCCTGTCTAGTCAAATTGCGTAGGATCAATTCCAATCTGTTACCTCCGAGGATGTGGACAGGCTGCTTGGATGAGTGAAGCCAACCACCTGTCTCCTGGATCCTTGCCCATCCTGGCTTATAAAAGCTAGCCGGGAAGGGCTGGGCGATGGGCTTCATGGGGTGGTGAATGCTTCCCTCCATGAAGGAGCCTTCACAGTCCCGCTGAAAGAGGCGGTTATTAAACTGCTTCTTTAAAAACCATCTTTAGATGCGGCCACAATGGCCAACTATCGCCCAGTGTCAAATCTTCCATTCTTGGGCAAGGTGATTGAGCGAGCGGTTGCCGAACAACTCCAGGCACGCCTGGAAGAAGCGGACCATTTGGATCCCTTCCACTCAGGATTCAGACCTCATCACGGGACTGAAACTGCCTTGGTCGTACTGGTTGATGATCTCCGGTGGGCTAGGGACAAAGGTGAGAGCCGTTTCCAAGTTCTGCTGGATCTCTCAGCGGCGTTTGATACCATCAACCATAATATCCTTCTGGACCGTCTTGAGGGGCTGGGAGCTGGGGGCACTGTCATACAGTGGTTCCGCTCCTTCCTCCTGGGCCGTGTTCAGAAAGTGGTGGTGGGGGATGAGTGTTCAGACCCCTGGGCTCTCACTTGTGGGGTGCCTCAGGGTTCTGTCCTCTCCCCAATGCTTTTCAACATCTACATGCAGCCGCTGGGAGAGATCATCAGGGGGTTTGGGCTGGGTGTTCATCAGTATGCAGATGATACCCAGCTCTACCTCTCTTTCAAATCAGAACCAGTGAAGGCGGTGAAGGTCCTGTGTGAGTGTCTGGAAGCGGTTGGTTGGTGGATGGATGGTGGCTAACAGATTGAGATTGAATCCTGACAAGACAGAAGTACTCTTTTTGGGGGACAGGAGGCGGGTGGGTGTGGAGGACTCCCTGGTCCTGAAGGGGGTAACTGTGCCCCTGAAGGACCAGGTGCGCAGCCTGGGAGTCATTTTGGACTCACAGCTGTCCATGGAGGCGCAGGTCAAATCTGTGTCCAGGGCAGCTGTGTACCAGCTCCATCTGGTACGCAGGCTGAGACCCTATCTGCCTGCGGACTGCCTCGCCAGAGTGGTGCATGCTCTGGTTATCTCCCGCTTGGACTACAGCAATGCGCTCTACGTGGGGCTACCTTTGAAGGTGACTCGGAAACTACAACTAATCCAGAATGCGGCAGCTAGACTGGTGACTGGGAGCGGCCGCCGAGACCACATAACACCGGTCTTGAAAGACCTACATTGGCTCCCAGTACGTTTCCAAGAACAATTCAAAGTGTTGGTGCTGACCTTTAAAACTCTAAATGGCCTCGGTCCAGTAGACCTGAAGGAGCGTCTCCACCCCCAGCATTCTGCCTGGACGCTGAGGTCCAGCGCCGAGGGCCTTCTGGCGGTTCCCTCACTGTGAGAAGCCAAGTTACAGGGAACCAGGCAGAGGGCCTTCTCAGTAGTGGCGCCCTCCCTGTGGAACGCCCTCCCACCAGATGTCAAAAACAACTACCAGACTTTTAGAAGACATCTGAAGGCAGCCCTGTTTAGGGAAGTTATTAATGTTTGATGTATCACAGTATTTTAATATTCTTTTGGAAGCCGCCCAGAGTGGCTGGGGAAACCCAGTCAGATGGGCGGGGTATAAATAATAAACTGTTATTATTATTATTATTATTATTATTATTATTATTATTATTATTATAGCAGTGGACTGCCGTCTGTCCTGATTTTAAATTGTTTTGAACTAATTTTAAGAAGTATTTTAATTAATCAATTGCCTGTTCTTATGTTATTTGTATACTGTGTTAGATTTATGATGTTAGTCGCCAAAAGATTGGCTCCGGCCAGGGAGGGTGGGGTACAAATAAAAAATTATTATTATTATTATTATTAGGGGCTCCAAAGAGGATGGAGAACATCCCATAATGCTCTGCTGATGGCCCATCCTTTTTCTGGGAAGGCATCCATGGAATGAGATCTCACACCATTAAAGTTTTTTACTTTTCCATTATCTTTCTGCTATTTCTTGTCATTCATTTTCTGTTTTGAATCCTTGTTGCTCTTTCAGGAAAAGGATCGTTTTGAGGAAATGGACCTGGATTCCTGTGAGGCAGAGAGGCCTCCGTTGGACACCAGAGAGAGGCCACTGGGTAAGGAGGAAGGCGGCTTTTCTCCATTTGGTCTCATTCTGTTGGTTTCCCATATAATCTCTGGGTTCTTTTCATCAAGTTTTTTTTTGGGGGGGGGAGTTGGGAGGAAGGGTCTAGAGGAGGAGAGATGTATTTCTGCATGACTAACATATGAAATGGGCACAAATGTCCAAATGCACTCAGCAGGAAAGGCTTTCTGAAAGGCCCATCTGTGGTTAGAGATGCCTTGTTTCACCTGTGAGAGAAGCAGGCACTCCTGGCATCCTGCTTACCTTTGTTCTCTTGCAGGTGACAGAATGATGGCGGCAAGACCTCCTGATCCATCTTTTCATGGGGGCAGAAGGGAAGCAGCGGCTGTGGAACCAGATCAGGTCAGGGGAAGCTGCCTTGTGGGGACAGAGGCCGAGGGATGGAGCAATGTCATGGACTGGTTGGGCACAGAGGAATGGTGGGCGGAAGCAGCCAGGGAACCAGGAAAGGAAGACATCTCAGACCCCACGGAGTGGAGGTGGAGGAAGGATTGGCGGTCAGAGGGAGAAGCTTGGGAAGAGGAGGTGTCAGAAGCTGAAAAGGGAGGAGACGAGTGGGAGGAGGAAGGTCGGGAGGCAGAGGTGAGTCAGGAGAAGGAGGAGCCACCAGGGGCTCCCTCTCCTTCTGCCATAAGCCCCCCTCCCTGCTTGTCTCTCAGAGCCAGGAGACGTCTGACAATGGAGGAGCAAAGGCAGGCTGCACACTGGCGCACTGTTGGATCGCTTGCCAGAAACCCCAGAGAGGAGGGGACTTGGAAAGCTGTGGGGAGCTAGGGGCCTTCTCTTTTGGCAGCTGATTTCATGGAGGAAGACCCTGTCAGGGAATTCTACTCAGTATTGATCCAGGCAGAACTCCAATGTATAGTTAGCAGAGTGAAAACGTAAAGACGTTGCAGGATTCCCCAAAATAGACCAGAGGCAATTGTATTTCACCCAGCAGAGCTTTACTGCTACTGAAGACAAATGAGCATAATGGTCCCAAATCCAAAACATTCAGGATTGGCTCTGTCCATAAGAAATCCAGTTGCAGCAGACTTAACTGAAATTTCCCACAACTTATAATAAGTTTAAACCTCAACACTCAGCATACTATGTACAGAACACCAGAAGGAAGAGAGAGAGAGGGAGAGAGAGAGAAACCCAGGCTCCTTCTGGCCTCTTCTTATAGTCAGCATGACCTTGACAGAAGACATAACAGAACCACAGAACTTCAACGGAGCCGGTTGAAGTTAAATCCTTAGAAGACAGAGGTCTTCTGGCTGGGGCGGGACGATATGGGATTGAGGGGGCAACTCCCATCTCTTGTGGGGGTGCAATTAGTGCCAGCTCCGTCCGTTAAGAATTTGGGTGTAATCTTCGGTACCTCCCTCTCTATGGAGGCGCAGATTACAGCTATTACAAAGGCGGCATTTTTTCATCTCCGCCAAGCTAAGCAGTTGGCCCCTTATCTCTCTCGCCCTGACCTAGCCACTGTGATCCATGCGACGGTCACCTCCAGACTGGATTATTGTAACTCGCTCTACGTGGGGCTGCCCTTCAGACTGACCCAGAAACTCCAGCGGGTGCAGAATGCCGCGGCGAGACGCCTTATGGGGTCTTCACTGCGAGATCACATTCCTCCCGTACTGTACCAGCTGCACTGGCTCCCGGTGGAGTACAGGATCAGGTTTAAGGTGCTGGTTTTAACCTTTAAAGCCCTATACGGCCTAGGACCCTCGTACCTACGGGACCGCCTCTCCTGGTATGCCCCACAGAGAAACCTATGGTCTGCAAATAATAACATCCTCAAGGTCCCAGGCCTCAGAGAGCTTAGGCTGGCCTCAACTAGAGCCAGGGCCTTCTCGGCTGCGGCTCCAGTCTGGTGGAACGCTCTGTCACAAGAGACCAGGGCCCTGCGGGACCTGACATCCTTCCGCAGGGACTGCAAGACAGAATTGTTCCACCAGGCCTTTGGTCAGGGCGCAGCCTGACTCCCTCCTCTGGCAACCTGCACAGAATCTTGCTTAATTGGTTGCCATTAATTTGATTTTAATTAATTTTTATAAAGAAATATTTTTAGAATGTGTGATTATTTGGTTGTTTGAATATTTGATTATTGTTAGCCGCCCTGAGCCTAGCTTCGGCTGGGGAGGGCGGGATATAAATAAAATTTATTATTATTATTATTATTATTATTATTATTAGTATTAGTATTAGTATTAGTATTATTATTATTATTATTATTATTATCACTTTAACCCAGCTGTACTCAGGCTGTGAGGCCTGGGTCCTTGTGCCAAAGGCCAAGCACAGAAAGGGTGGCCCAAGGTCCCAAAAGATGATTTTCTGTGGGTATGAGCCAGGGACCAAGGGGTGGAGATTTACCTATCCAACAGGCAATCAGTCCAGGATTCTGCTCAGCAGCAACGAAAGGTAAACCTCCTGACAGGTTTGCAGTCACAAGTGTGTGGGTTGGCATGGCACAGTGTGAACCCGAGAGTTTTGAGGATGTTCAGAAACTGCCTCAGGAAGAAGCCAGGAAATGGCATGAGGCAATGCAGAAGGAGATGAGCTCAATGGAGTCTCTAGGTGTGTTCTCCCTCACAACGTTGCCAGTGGGCAAACAGGCCGTGAGCAGCCGCTGGGTTTACCGTCTTAAACCCACAGCAACAGGCTAGGCCAGTAGCCAGAGGGTTCATGCAGCAAAAGGGGCTGCATTATACTGAGGTATATGCTCCCACTTCCAGAAGTGAAACTCTGCACATGCTCTTAGCCATTGCTGCACAGAGGTTTTCAGGTGCATCACTTTGATGTGGATGTGGCCTATTTGACCTCAGACCTCCAGGAGGATCTGTACATGCTTCCTCCTCCAGCGTTTGAGGGCAATGAGCCGAATACTGTATGGAAGTTTCACAAGTCCATTTATGGCTTAAAGCAATCGGCCATAAATTGAAACTTGTACCTGAATGAAGCCTTAGAGAAGCTAGGTTTCAGGAAGAGTCTTGCTGACAGCTGCCTGTACCTTAAAGGGTCAGGAGAGTCCCAGGAAATGGTGTTGATCTTTGTTGATGACAGTTACAGATAGGTAGCCGTGTTGGTCTGCCATAGTCAAAACAAAAAAAAAATTCCTTCCAGTAGCACCTTAAAGACCAACTAAGTCAGTTCTTGGTATGAGCTTTCGTGTGCATGCACACTTCTTCAGATACACTGAAACAGAAGTTTCCAGACCTTTCTATATAGTGAGAAGGTGGGGAGGGGTATTACTCAGAAGGGTGGTAGGAATGGGTGATTGGCAGATAGCTGTGATGAGCCTGTTGACGACTCTTAACGACTCTTAACGACTGCAATAGGTCTTACAGGAGGAAGCAAGGGGTGAAAAGGTGAAAAATGGCTTTGTCATGTATAATGAGATAAGAATCCAAGGTCTTTGTTCAGACCATGGTTTTAAGTTTGGTGATAAGTTGTAATTCAGCAGCTTCTCTTTCCAGTCTATTTCTGAAATTCCTTTGTAGTAAAACAGCTACTTTGAGATCTTGTATAGAAAGTCCTGGGAGATTGAAGTGTCCTGGGAGATTGAAGTGGGGACAGAGGCCATGCGGGTGCCCATTGCTGTGCCGCTGATCTGAAGGAACAGGTCATCACCGACCTTACCCTTAAGTTGTCCTTACCCACAACAACTTCAAATTCGGTGATGACCTGTTCCTTCAGATCAGCGGCACAGCAATGGGCACCCGCATGGCCCCACAGTATGCCAACATCTTCATGGCAGATTTAGAACAACGTTTCCTAAACTCCTACCCACTCAAACCTCTCTTGTACCTGCGATACATTGACGATATTTTTATCATCTGGACACATGGTCAACAGACCCTGAACACCTTCCACCAGAAATTCAATGATTTTCACCCCACAATCAACCTAACAATGAATCAATCTATGCAAGAAATACATTTTCTGGACACTACTATAAAAATACAGGATGGGCACATAGACACCACCTTATACCGTAAACCAACTGACCGACAAACATATCTACATGCCTCTAGCTACCATCCCAAACATACCAAACAGTCCATTGTATATAGCCAGGCACTACGTTACAGCCGCATCTGTTCCAATTCTACAGACAGAGACTCTCACCTAAGAGATCTACAGCAAACCTTTTTAGAACTAAAATACCCAACAGATGAAGTTAGACAACAGATCAACAGAGCCAGACTGATACCCAGAGAGAACTTGCTGCAAGACAGGCCCAAAAAAGAAAATAACAGAACACCTCTAGTCATCACATACAGCTCCCAAGTTAAAACAGTACAACGCATCATCAGAGATCTACAACCTCTCCTGGACAATGACAGTTCTCTTTCTCAAGCTCTGGGAGGAAGACCTTTCATTGCCTACAGACAGCCACCCAGTCTTAAACAACTCCTAACCCACAATAATACTACAACCAGACCTAACACAGACACTGGCACCAGAGCCTGTAATAAACCCAGATGCCAACTTTGCTGCCACATACACCCGGACAACACCATTACTGGCCCCAACAACATCACACATACCATTTCGGGACTATTTAATTGCTCATCGTCTAACATTGTGTATGCCATAAAATGCCAACAGTGTCCTTCAGCTCTCTATATTGGACAAACAGGCCAGACCTTACGCCAAAGAATAAACGGACATAAATCGGACATCAGGAATCACAAGACAGAGAAACCAGTAGAAGAACACTTCAATCTCCCAGGACATTCTATACAAGATCTCAAAGTAGCTGTTTTACTACAAAGGAATTTCAGAAATAGACTGGAAAGAGAAGCTGCTGAATTACAACTTATCACCAAACTTAAAACCATGGAAAAACCTGGCCTGAACAAAGACCTTGGATTCTTATCTCATTATACATGACAAAGCCATTTTTCACCTTTTCACCCCTTGCTTCCTCCTGTAAGACCTATTGCAGTCGTTAAGAGTCGTCAACAGGCTCATCACAGCTATCTGCCAATCACCCATTCCTACCACCCTTCTGAGTAATACCCCTCCCCACCTTCTCACTATATAGAAAGGTCTGGAAACTTCTGTTTCAGTGTATCTGAAGAAGTGTGCATGCACACGAAAGCTCATACCAAGAACTGACTTAGTTGGTCTTTAAGGTGCTACTGGAAGGAATTTGTTTTTGTTTTGTTGATGACATCATTCACATCTCAGGGGCAAACAAACAGGTGCAGAAGTTTGCCAAAGAGCTTGGGAAACGGTTTCAGCTCAAGAACCTGGGTGCAGTAAGGATCTACTTAGGTGTTCAGATAGACAGGACTGAAGATGGAAGCTTCTTGCTCAGTCAGAAAGGCAAGATTGAGCAGTTGCTTGAGAAGTTCAGAATGTCTGATTGTGCAGGGGTTCGGGCACCCATGGAGACAAGCTACGTGAAAGACAGTTGGCTAGCAGAACGCGCTGAGTTTGAGAACGCTGAGCTCTTCCAGTCAGCTCTGGGTAGTCTGTTGTATCTGTTCCAATGGAGCAGGCCAGACATTGCATTTGCTACCAATCTGCTCAGTAGGGATGCATCAAAGCCCAGTGTGTGTGCTTGGCACAGTATCAAGTGGGTACTGCGCTACCTGCAGGATACCAAGGACTTCAGTCTCAAGCTGTCAGCTGCAGGCGAGACGGCACTTACTTACTGGGCAGATAGCGACGGGGCAAATCTGGATGACAGGAAGTCCGTATCTGGGATGGTAATAAAGTTTGGGGAATCTCTAGTTGGGTGGAAGTCCCGGAAGCAAAGTCTCATTGCGCTGTCCTCTACTGAGGCTGAGTTCATTGCACTGTTGGAATTGTGCAGGGAACTGGAGTTCTATAGATGCCTGGTGCAAGAGATCTATGGGGATTGTTGCCTGCCCATCACGGTTTGGGAAGACAATCAACCCTGTCTGAAGTTGGCAGAATCTGGGCAGGTGAAGGCCAGAACCAAGCATCTAGACATACGTTTCCAGAATGCGTGTCTGTCAGGGGCTCAGGAGCAGAAGCACAGGGAAGGGAGGAGATGGAGAGCGAAGGGGAAGAATCTGAGGGCAGCGTAGGAGAAGATGACAGTGGCCCGAGAGATTCCATGAGCTTCTCCAGCGAATCGGAAGATTCACAGAAGGGGGCGCCGGTGGCCAGGGCAAGGGGGGTCCCAAGGGGGACACTCCAGAAGCAAGGGCCAGCGGGGACTCCCAGAGCAGCAGTTGGAGATCAGGACCAGCTTCCCCACCAGAGCGTAGTGGGGGGGAAGAGTAACAGGTATCGGGGCCAGCGTATCCCCCAGCAGGGAGAGAAGATGAGTCAGGGCTGACCACGCCTCCATCGGGGAGTCAGGCAACGGAGGGGAGGTCAGATCCAGCCAGCACCCCGGAAGAGGGAAGCAGTGATAGAAGCAGTGTAACGGTCAGGAGGAAGGTCACTGGGTTGGCGCGAGAGCCAAGTTCAAATGTACAGGCGCGCGGGACAGCAGAGAACGAGGATTGGGAACCAGGTCCTAAAACCGCCGGAGGCAGGGGGAGGAGTCAGGCGACTCAGCGTCAGAAGAGAGCAGAAAGGGGAATGCCTCGGCAGACAGGAGGACCCAGAGGAGGAGAGAGCAGAGGAAGAGGTGGAGCAGGGCTAGAATCTTAAACTGGTGTCAGAGGGGAGGAGATTCAGAGGGAACTTCGGCGGTCTAGGGTTTAAGACGTAGAGCTGCGCGCTACGGCTTTGAAATGGAAACTGAACTTCAATAAAGACTTTTGTATATAACGACGACCTAGCGTTGGTCCTCTGTGAGCTGGGACCTGGGGGCAGCTCTGACAGTGTCAAAGTGTCAATCCTATTGAAACAACACAGCAATTAAGGGGAAGGAAAGAACAGAGCATTGTGTAGCAGATCATATTTCTGCTGTCTCAGAAGAGGACATTTCCCTTTTCTTTTAGGGTCCAGTGTGCTTTGAAGACATATCTGTCTGTTTCACGGACGAGGAGTGGGCGTTGCTGGATCCTGACCAGAGAGCTCTGCATAAGGACGTCATGGAGGAGAATCGTGGGATCGTGGCCTCTCTTGGTAAGGCTCCCTGTGGGATCGTCCTATCTGCCTGGAAATTCAAAAAATACCTCTATGTAACAAACCTCATACATTTCCACAGAGCTCAGCAGCGCCCCCTCCAACACCTGGGAACCTAACACCCCAACAATAAACATTGAACAGCAAATTCCAGTTTTTTCTGTGAACCATCTTCCTCCAGTTCTGCCTTTTTATACCACAATTTGGCTGGTCTGAACTGCCCAGGCATCTGAAATGTCAGCTTCAGTGTTGGTATCTGAAGAAGTGTGCATGCACACGAAAGCTCATACTAATAACAAACTCAGTTGGTCTCTAAGGTGCTACTGGAAGGAATTTTTTTTTATTTAGCTTCAGTGGTGCTGTTTTTGTTTTTGGTGCTGTCAGTCTTGGGTTGACCAGAGAGACGACTGACATTGGAGATGGAGGGGATGCCATGACTGGGCCAAACAAAATCCATCCCAGAGAAGAGCCAGGCTTATTGAATCTCAGGTAGTAGTAGCACTGATAATAATAATAATAATTTTATTATTTTTACTCTGCCCACCTGGCTGGGATGCCCCAGCTGCTCTTGGTGGCTTCCAACACTTATATTAACCAGAAACATTAATCATAACAATCTGTCCCCATATAAAAAGTACATTAACTTTAAAATAAACAACTTACACTAGTGGCCAAAATTGTGGAAACCTTTTGGAGAAAGTGTATTTCAGAGCTTTGATACCTCACAACACCACTTTTGGGGGAGTAATAGCGTAAAATTATATACCAATGGAAAAATAATTTAATGAGGAATGTAATGATTTTCTTCTGTCATGCAGGCACAGTCTCTCCATTCTTCGATCATCACTTGCTGTTGTGCACCTTTTCCTGCCTTTACCAGTCTGATTTTGGAGTGACTGAGTCTCTTATACCTCTTCAAAAATATAGACCAGCTTTGGTTAAGTTTCCCCGCATCTTTCTTCTAATTTCTTCATACCTGTAGCCTTGTTCACTTAATAGTACAATTTTACATCTCTTTCTGGGTAACTACCAACCAAATTGATAGCAATCACATAATACCCTGTGTCAGAGCCGCCCCTAGGTCCCAGCTCACAGAGGACCAACGCCCGGCTGTCGTTATGTACAAAAGTCTTTATTGAAGTTCAGTTTCCATTTCAAAGCCGCAGCGCGCAGCTCTACGTCTTAAACCCTAGACCGGCGAAGCTCCGTCTGAATCTCCTCCCCTTCCACACCAGTTTAAGACTCTAGCCGTGCTCCACCTCTTCCTTAGCTCCTTCCTCCTCTGGGCCCTCCTGCCCGCTAGGGTTTCACCCTTTCTGGACTCTTCTGACGCTGACCCCCCTGATTCTTGCCCCTCCTTTCGGCGGGCTTTAGGACCTGGTTCCCTATCCGGGCTACCTGCTGTGCCGCTCGCCTGTACATTTGAACTTGGCGCGCGCGCCCAGCCGGCAACCTTCCTCTTGACCGTTCCCTCGCTCTCCGATGGAGGCGTGGTCAACCCTGACTCATCTCTCGCTGGTGGTGAATACGCTGGCCCCGATACCTGGGACTCCTCCCCCCCACTGCGCTCTGGTGGGGAAGCTGGTCCTGATCTCCAACTGCTGCTCTGGGAGTCCCCGCCGGCCCCTTGCTTCTGGGGTGTCCCCCTTGGGGCCCCCCTTGCCCTGGCCACCGACGCCCCCTTCTGTGAATCTTCCGATTCGCTGGAGAGGCTCATGGAATCTCTCGGGCTACTGTCATCTTCTCCTACGCTGCCCTCGGATTGCTCCCCCTCGCTCTCCATCTCCTCCCTTCCCTGTGCTCCCTCTCTTGAGTCTCTGACACCCTGACAAAAGTCAACCTAAGCAAGTTGTGCTTCCCTTTTCTGGTTATATGTCTATAACCTTTGATAGAATACAGATAATTGAACAAACTTTGTTGCACTACATTCTTGATTAAATTATATTTCCATTGCTATATAATATTATGGTATTACAGTCATACCTCGGTGTAATGGTTCTAGGGGTTGCTGGTGCGTAAATCGGTGCCACGCTTGTCTAGGTTACCTGGGTCAACCCTTTCTGTCTGGGCAGCCACTCATCCGTGGCTGTCTCAGTCGCTGGCAGAATCCGTCAGTGGGCGCTTCTTGAACTTCTTCCAGCAAAGAAGCTCCTTGACGCCTAGTCTCCACCTACTCTCCCTGCACGGAAGCCTTCTGCGCAGGGAGGGTGTGGGCAGCGGAGGACCCGTGCTCTCCCCGCTGGTCTCCGACGAGGAGTCATGGAGCCACCTCGCTGATTCCCCCATCTGCCCCCCTTCTCCACTGGTGCTACACTGATTTCCTTCCCCAGAAGATGGGCTGCCTCTCTCCCTCCTGGGACGCTCTCCGGAATCCCTCCAGAGCCCTCCCTCTCCCTCTGGCTCCGATGGCAGTTTCCTGACACTCGGGTTACATTCGCTTAAGGTTGCGTGTTTTCGTGTTGCGCACTGAGCTGAACCTGGAAGTACCGGAATGGGTTACTTCCAGGTTTCAGTGCTCGCACATGCGCAGAACCACCAAATAACGACCCACGCATGCGCAGATGCAACGCTGCAGGTGGCGAACGCTGCGAGTTGCGAACATGTCTCCCACACGGATCATGTTTGCATCCCGAGCATCCACTGTACTCCAAAAGGAGTGGTGTTATGAGCCATCAAACATCTGAAATGCACTTTTTTCTAAAAGGCTTTCACAATTTTACCACTACAGTATATCAAAGAAAGCAACATTCAACAACCCATCAGAATCTAATCATAAATATGTTGGTTAATGACAAACAACAAAGGTAATGAACACACACATGCAGCTCCCTTCAGTTCTTCTTCATTTGTTCCTGAGGCTCTAATCCCTTTTTGTCTCCATTGCAGATTGTGATGAATTGCAGATCGAGAACAAGGCTGAACAAGACAAAATCCCCAGAGAGGAGAAGCCACGGAAAAATTTGGAGTATGGAGAGAGCTGCAGTCAGAGCTCCCATTCCACTTCCCTCCAAAGAATTCTCATAGGAAAGAAACCCTTTCAGTGCATGGAATGTGGAAAGAGATTCAGTAGGAGCTCCAGTCTCACTTCCCATCAGAGAATTCATACAGGGGAGAAACCCTATCAGTGCGTGGAATGTGGAAAGAGCTTCAGGGAGAGCTCCAGTCTCACTTACCATCAGAGAATTCATACAGGGGAGAAACCCTATCAGTGTGGGCAGTGTGGAAAGCGCTTCAATCAGAGTTCCAATCTCACTTCCCATCAGAGAAGACATGCAGGGGAGAAACCCTATCAGTGTGTGGAATGTGGAAAGAGCTTCAGTCAGAGTTCTGATGTCACTAGGCATCAGAGAATTCATACAGGGGAGAAACCCTATCAGTGTGTGGAATGTGGAAAGAGCTTCAGTCAGAGTTCTGATGTCACTAAGCATCAGAGAATTCATAGAGTGGAGAAACCCTATCAGTGCGTGGAATGTGGAAAGAGCTTCAATCAGAGCTCCAATCTCACTTCCCATCAGAGAAGACATGCAGGGGAGAAACCCTATCAGTGCGTGGAATGTGGAAAGAGCTTCAGTCAGAGCTCCAATCTCACTTCCCATCAGAGAAGACATGCAGGGGAGAAACCCTATCAGTGTGGGGAATGTGGAAAGAACTTCAGGGAGAGCTCCCAGCTCAGTTACCATCAGAGAAGTCATACAGGGGAGAAACCCTATCAGTGTGTGGAATGTGGAAAGCGCTTCAAGAGGAGAGACATTCTCACTTCCCATCAAAGAATTCATACAGGGGAGAAACCCTATCAGTGTGGGGAATGTGGAAAGAGCTTCAGTCAGAGCTCCCATCTCACTTACCATCAAAGAATTCATACAGGGGAGAAACCCTATCAGTGTGTGGAATGTGGAAAGAGCTTCAGGAAGAGCGTATCTCTCACGTCTCATCAGAGAATTCATACAGGGGAGAAACCCTAACAGTGTGCGGAATGTGGAAAGATATTCATTCGTAACTCCTCTCTCACTTCCCATCAAAGAATTCATACAAAGGTTGGGAAAATCTTTCATTCTGTAGCTTTAGGAGCCTTGTTAACCAGGCCTTTGGCTGATTGACATCTAAGGCCCTTTTAACATGTGGTGGGGAGTTGAGTTACTGATGTGTATTTTGTGTTTTTATGTTGTTTTTATGTTGTAACTGTCCTGAGACATGTGGGAACAGGAGTCAACACTTAGAGACCCACTTTGGAAGAATGGCAGATGCAAGTGATCGACTACATGGAACTGGCAGAATTGACTGGCAGAATCCGAGACCGGGGAGAAGAGTCGGTGGAAGAGGACTGGAAGAAGTTCAAAGAATATCTCCAAAAAACATTGTAAAATGTTTGAATGTTAAAATGATGTTGGATATAAAGATAATATGGCATCAGCGACATGGTAAAAAGAAATATGTAAAAATGATTTGAGAGAAAAGGGGTAAGACCAGAGTATTATTATGTCGAGACTAAACAAATGATACAAGGGATTAAGTTACAAAGAACATGTGATAAATGGTTTTAAAAGGTAAAGAAACCAAAGGCATAATAGGTTGAAATCTATAATAGGGTATAAGATTGGAAAGAGGGTAGGAAATTGCTGAATTTGATTGTGTAAAGGGGAACACAGAAAAGGGAGATGTGAGGAAGTCAGGAAAGAGGGTTATAAAGATAGTAAGTAAGGAATAATTTTTTCTCTGTTTTTTGTCTTTTTTGTCATTTTTGGTTCGTGTTATTTTTGATTGTCTCTTTCTTTTCTTTTTCTTTTTGATTGTGATATTTGTTTTATTATGTAAAACCTTAATAAATATTTATTAAAAAATAAATAAACAAATGATACAAGGGATTAAGTTAAAAAGAACATGTGATAAATGGTTTTAAAAGGTAATGAAACCAAAGGCATAATAGGTTGAAATGTATAATAGGGTATAAGATTGGAAAGAGGGCAGGAAATTGCTGAATTTGATTGTGTAAAGGGGAACACAGAAAAGGGAGATGTGAGGAAGTCAGGAAAGAGGGTTATAAAGACAGTAAGCAAGGAATAATTGTTTCTCTGTTTTTTGTTTAGTTTTTTGTCATTTTTGGTTCGTGTTATTTTTGATTGTCTCTTTCTTTTCTTTTTTTCTGATTGTGATATCTGTTTTATTATGTAAAACCTCAATAAATATTTATAAAAAAAAATAAAATACCAGTGATGTTAATAACATTAGCAACATTGCTTATGGACCTTATATCCAACATAGGCGTGACAAAGACGGTTGGAGGATGGATGGTGGCCAACAGATTGAGGTTGAATCCTGACAAGACAGTACTGTTTTGGGGGGACAGGAGGCGGGTGGGTGTAGAGGACTCCCTGGTCCTGAATGGGGTAACTGTGCCCCTGAAGGACCAGGTGCGCAGCCTGGGAGTCATTTTGGACTCACAGCTGTCCATGGAGGCACAGGTCAATTCTGTGTCCAGGGCAGCTGTTTACCAGCTCCATCTAGTACGCAGGCTGAGACCCTACCTGCCCGCGGACTGTCTCGCCAGAGTGGTGCATGCTCTGGCTATCTCCTGCTTGGACTACTGCAATACGCTCTACGTGGGGCTATCTTTGAAGCTGACCTGGAAACTACAACTAATCCAGAATGCGGCAGCTAGACTGGTGAATGGGAGCAGCTGCCGGGACCACATAACTCCGGTCTTGAAAGACCTACATTGGCTCTCAGTGTGTTTCTGAGCACAATTCAAAGTGTTGGTGCTGACCTTTAAAGCCCTAAATGGCCTCGGTCTAGTATATCTGAAGGAGCGTCTCCACCCCCGTTGTTCTGCCTGGACACTGAGGTCCAGCACCGAGGGCCTTCTGGCGATTCCCTCACTGCGAGAAGCCCAGTTACAGGGAACCAGGCAGAGGACCTTCTCGGTGGTGGCACCCGCCCTGTGGAACGCCCTCCCACCAGTTGTCAAAGAGAAGAACAACTACCAGACTTTTAGAAGACATCTGAAGGCAGCCCTATTTAGGGAAGCTTTTAATGTTTGATGCATTATGATATTTTCATATTTTGTTGGAAGCCACCCAAAGTGGCTGGGGAAGCCCAGCCAGATGGGCGGGGTATAAATAATAAATTATTATTATTATTATTATTATTATTATTATTATTATTATTATGACACTTAACACCGTTTCACTGACCACTTCCTATCGCAAACAACAGGGAGGATGGCCTGACCTTGAACAAAGAACTCCATGCCAGCTGAGACCCGGGACCAACTGGCTAAATGGGGGGGTGACCTCAACCTAAATATGAAAAGCATATCCATGAAAGACACCCACCCTACAACCCCATTGGCAACCTTCCTCCGACGGAAACCCCCAACAACTAGGGACTCTTAGAAGTTGCTCGAAATGCTAAAAACAGGGGTCTCTGACATTTGGGGTGAAGAAAACCCAGGTGACACCAGCCACACATTCTTGTCTGGGCGCCATGGCACAGTGTCCCTCTGGACAGCATTCTGCTCACACAGACTTCCGGAGGCGGCGCGAACGGCAATGGCGGTCCTCTTCTTCTTGTGAAGGGGAAGCTCCGCGGAAAACGGGTCGTCCGCTACGGCGAAGCGGAGACCCGCATCGGAAACCCACAGGCAGCAAGAGCCTGGGTGTGATGGCCTGGGATTCCGATTCAGAGGATGAACCAGAGGAATCCCAGCCTGCACAGGAGTCCCCGCCTCCAGGGCCGGCTGAACTGGGGCAAGGCCTAGATGCTGAAGAGCCTGCACCTGTGGCAGAGCACCAGGAGCTGGCCCCAGGTGAAACCCTTCTGGCCCCAGAGGGGCTTGAGGACTCAGTGGCTACAAGGAGAGCCTCCTCCAGGGCCCAGTAACCCTTCGGCCTCTCCTGATCTGCAGAGGCTTAGGGCAGAGAGGCGAAGGGAACTGGTTGCTCCCAGGAGGAGTGCTCGCCTTAAGGCCAGAGGAGGCGGGGCTCCTGGGGGCCGGGACCGCCCCTGGCCTTAGAAGAGGATAAAAGCCCAGTCAGCCCGGTCCCAGGTTGCGGGAGCAACGTCGTTGTTGGCTTCGGACCTTCCTGTGTTCCTGATCCCTGCTCGGCCTCCTGTTCCTGACCATCCGGTGTTCCTGTACCCTGCCCGGCCTCCTGTTCCAGCATTCCTGTTCGCCGCCCGGCTCTCCGCCTCGGACCTCGCCCCTCTTCGTGTGGACTCTGCTTACGCCCACGGTACCTTACCCCCGGGACCAGCACAGTTTGCTCCCGCCACACCCGCACTCCCCCTTCGTTGGGGTGCGTTCGGGAAGAGCCAGAGGCCATGGCTGACCAGGCGGCTGCGCTGGTGGCTTTGGCCCAGAAGAACCAGGCCTTGACTCACACCGTGCAGCAGCTCAGTGACGCGGTTACGGCACTTCAGCAGCGCTTGGAAGCCCTACCGGCTCCTGGGGCCGACGCCCCGGCTCCTGGCAAGTACCCAGTGGCTTTGACCGAGAAATTTGATGGGGCCCCGGCCAGCTTTCCCATGTTCCTCGCCCAAGCCAAGCTGTATATTCAGGGGCGAGCCCGGAACTTCCCTGATGACCGCACCAAGGTGCACTTTTTGATTAGTTTGTTAAAGGACCAGGCGGCCAAGTGGGCGTTGCCGCTACTCAGGCAAGACTCCCCCTTGCTGGCAGACTATACGGGGTTTTGCAATCTTTTGGAGGCCGCGTTCGGCAACCCCCAGAAAGGGAGTCAAGCCAACCGGGCGATTCGGCGGTTGAAACAGGGCAAGTCCACGGTGGCCGCATATTCCACGGAGTTTCAGCTGTTGGCACAGGACTTGACCTGGAACGACTCGGCACTGCGGGACCAGTATCTCGAAGGGCTTTCGGACGAGATACTGGACCAGCTGGCCACAATGGAACGCCCCACCACGCTAGACACTCTCATTCAACGGAGTCTACAGATAGACGACCGGCTGGAGGATCGTCGCTAGGCCCGGGGCCGCCGACACCTCCAGTTCTCGGCACCAGTTTCTTCCGGCAGCCCCACGGTCACAACTGAGTTATCGGAGGAGCCTATGCAGCTCGGGGCAGTGCGGCCACGCCTTTCCCCCGCAGAGAAGGTGCGGCGTCGGGAGGTGAATCTATGTCTCTACTGTGGCGGAAGTGGACACTACGCTCGGTCCTGCCCTGAGAAACGCCAGCCGCAGGGAAACCGCCAACCCCCAGTAGCTGATGGCCCTAGCTACCGGGGGTCCCAAACAGCGCAGAATGGGCCCACACCAATGGACTTGCAACATCTTATGGTTCCGGTACGTTTATACCCTCCAGGTGGGCCCTGGATTCTTACCCATGCTTTGGTGGATTCAGGAGCAACCCGTTCTTATATGGACGCTGCTTTGCTGCCCATCATCAGGTGCCACTTCGGAACAAGCCAGAACCGGTCCAGGTGGAAGCAATTGACGGTCGGCTTCTACATTTAGGAGCCGTTACTCAGGAGACCCAGCCCCTGGTCCTGTGTCTCCAGCAGCACCGGGAGTTGCAAACTTTGGACATTGCCTCTATGCCCCGGTTCCCCCTCGTGCTCGGGATGGACTGGCTGGAAGCTCACAACGTTCAGATTGACTGGGTCAAACGGACTGTGCACTTCCCAGACCCATGTTCCCATGCTCAATCCGAGACGCTGGCGGCCGCGCCCACGGAGGAGGCAGCACCCACGCTCCCAGCCGTGTACCAGGACTACCAGGATGTGTTCGACCTGCTGCTGCCGCATCGGCCTTTTGACTGCGGCATAGACCTCCAGCCCGGAGCGCCCTTACCAGTGAGTCGCTTATATTCTCTAACAGAGCCAGAGCGCGAGGCTTTGCAGGACTTCTTGCGCAAGAACCTGGAGCGTGGTTTCATTAGGCCTTCTACCTCGCCCACCACGGCACCAGTGCTCTTTGTTAAGAAGAAATGTGGGGAACTCCGCCCTTGCCATGATTAGAAGATGGTGGCGCAAGCACTTGCAGCGGCTCGGCACTCCGAAGACCGGTTTTCAGTGAGTTGTGTTTTATTTTTATCTGTGAACTTACTGCTGCTATGGACTGTGAACACTCAGGGACAAGTAATTTATAGTCGTCAAGAGCTCTTAAGTATCGGCAGAGAAGGCTGCAGCCAGGAGGTCTCAACCTACAACATTCCAGCTGAGCTTATCAGAGAGCCTCCATATCTTGCATATCCTTGGGATACTCCCCTTGCTCTCCTGGCCAGAAAGAAAAGAAAACGGGGAGGGGCAGAAGAGGGGCTGTAGGGCCGGACTACGAGTGAGGCTAAGTAAAAATCCTCACAAGCCTGCATTGCCAAGTCTCCTTGTATCAAATGTTAGATCTTTACCCAACAAGGTAGAGGAGTTGGAACTTATTACCTCTCGGCAGAAAAGTATCCGGGACTGTTGTGTTATGGTCCTTTTAGAGACGTGGCTGGATTCCTCCTTTCCACAGGGACTTTTGCAGCTAGAAGGACGCTCAGTAATTAGAGCGGATAGAACCGCCGAATCCGGGAAGAGCAGAGGAGGAGGAATCTGTGTTTATATAAATAACAACTGGAGCTCGGACATTAAACAAATGGACACGCATTGTTCTCCTGACTTGGAGTACCTAGTGGTGAAGTGCCGCCCTTTTTATTTGCCACGTGAGTTTAATGTTGTCATAATAACAGCGGTGTGTATACCTCCCGATGCAAATACTACTACAGCTATGGGTCACCTGCTAACTGCTATTAGCAAACAGCAGCGGGCCCACCCGGATGGAGCATTTGTGGTTGCTGGTGATTTCAATCGAGCCGATTTAAGGACTGTGCTTCCTAAGTTCCATCAGTATGTTGATTGTCCCACTAGGGGGGGGAAATACCCTAGACCGAGTATATAGCAACATCATGCATGGATACAAGACCAAGCCCTTGCCCAATTTGGGACAGTCAGACCACATATCCTTACTTATGATACCATCATATAGACCTCTCGTACGCAGAATTAGACCATCAACTAGAGAGATACGAGTGTGGCCAGCAGGTGCACCCGAGCAACTTCAAGATTGCTTTCGGAACACTGAATGGTCACTTTTTGTGGAGAATAATGTGGACACATACGCTTCAATAGTACTGTTCTATGTCAAAAGCTGCATTGATGTCGTTACTACCACCAAACAAATACGGGTGTTTCCTAACAACAAGCCCTGGCTTAACAGGGATGTGTATCTTCTGTTAAAGGCAAGGAATGCTGCTTTTCACTCTGCCTTCGGGTAGAAGATATAGGACAATGAAAACACGAACCACACGCCTTCTGAATAGTTTCTATCCAAGAGCTCTGATTGCACTAAATAATGATCTCAGGGCCAGTTGTAAGAAATAGCAAGCAGTGAGTAGTAAGGAATGAGATAGGTTTTAGGTTATGCTATGCTTCTAATAGGTTGTGTTATATTCTGGATTATGTATGTTTTAATAGATTATGTCTGAATAGGATGAGAGTGTTGGAGATACGTGCAAATGTGTATGTGAATCCGGTCTTGGGTGTTTGATTTTCGTTGTTGTGTATACTGTGTATATACGGACAATGACAATAAATTTATCTATCTATTACCGAGCCCTGAACAAAATTACCATCCCAGAGCGGTACCCCTTGCCCCTTATCTCGGAGTTGCTGGAGCGGGTGCAAGGGGCACAGGTGTTCACCAAGCTGGACCTCCGGGGGGCCTACAACTTGATTCGGATCCGAGCTGGGGATGAGTGGAAGACAGCGTTTGGGACCCGGTACGGGCAGTTCGAATACTTGGTTATGCCTTTCGGTTTGTGCAACGCGCCTGCTGTGTTCCAAAGCTACATCAACCACGTGTTCCAGGACTTGTTAGACAAGTACGTGGTGGTGTACTTGGATGACATACTGGTTTACTCCCGTGACCCGGCTCGCCATGAGGGACATATCCGGACCGTTGCGTGAGCACCGTTTGTACGCAAAGCTCAGCAAGTGCGAGTTCCATCAGCGGACTGTGGACTTCCTTGGACACCGGCTCTCTCCAGATGGGGTGCAGATGGACCCTGGGAAGGTGGCAGCGGTTCGAGAATGGGCGGCACCCCAGAACCGCAAGGACCTACAGCGTTTCCTGGGGTTCGCCAACTAATACCGGACCTTCATCGCAGATTATGCTCATCGCACCACCCCGTTGACCCGGCTACTGCGCCCCAAGACGCCGTTTTCCTGGGACGAGGAGGCAGAGGAGGCGTTTCAGGGGTTGAAGGCCTGTTTCCAGAGGGCGCCAATCTTACAACATCCTGACCCCTCTCGACCCTTTGTGGTGGAGACCGACGCCTCCAGTACGGCTCTCGGTGCCATCTTGTCTCAACAGAATGGACCTGAAGTGCCACTCTTACCCTGTGCCTTCTATTCCCGCCAGCTCCTACCAGCGGAGCGTAACTATACTGTGTGGGAGCGGGAACTACTGGCCATCAAGGTGGCCTTTGAGGTCTGGCGCCACCATCTTGAGGGGGCACGACATCCGGTGGAGGTGAGAACCAACCACCGGAACCTGGAGTACCTCCAGACCACCCGCAAGCTGAACCAAAGACAGATCCGGTGGGCGTTGTTCTTTTCCCGGTTCCAGTTCCGGATCCGCTACATCCCTAGCTCTCAGAACCAGAAGGCGGATGCCCTGTCCCGGAAACCTGAAGACAACGCAGACACGGTACAGCAAGCAGAACCCACCACGATCCTACCTCCAGCTGCATTCCTGGCCACCCAGGAGGCGGAGCCACTGCAGGCTCGGGTGCGGGAACAGCAGCGGGTCGACGCTTGGGCCCAGGAACGACTCCGGGAGCTGGCTGAAGGGTCCAGCCCACAGTATCCGGGGCTGGTCCTGCATCAGGGCCTTCTGCTGCACCACGGTCGTCTGTACATCCCGCCAGGGCCACTGCGGCTGGAGGTTCTCCGGATGGCCCATGATGCCCCAGCAGCGGGGCACTTTGGACGGTATCGGACCACCCATCTGGTCAGTCGTGAGTTTTGGTGGCCCCGCCTGAAGGCTGACGTGGCTCGCTACGTTGCTGGTTGTGATGTCTGCCGGCGCGCCAAGGGCCCTACTGGGCGACCCCCCGGCCTACTTCAGCCATTGCCAGTTCCACCACGCCCTTGGCACACGGTTTCGTTGGACTTTGTAGTGGACATACCCCCGTCTCGTGGCTGTACCTGCCTTCTAGTTTTCTCCGACCATTTCACCAAGATGGTGCACTGCGCCCCCTGCCCATCTGTACCCACAGCCAAGGAAACCGCTCAGCTGTACCTTCAGCATGTCTTCCACCTGCATGGCCTACCTGAGCGCGTGGTGTCCGACCGGGGCATTCAGTTCACATCCCGGTTCTGGCGAGCATTACACCAGACCCTCGGGACAGAGGTCTGCCTCTCGTCAGCCTACCACCCACAGACCGATGGCCAGACGGAACGGGCGAACGCGGTGCTGGAGCAGTACCTCCGGTGTTACTGCAGCTACCAGCAGGATGACTGGGTCGACCACCTGGCATTGGCGGAGTTCGCCTACAACAACGCGGTGAATGCGTCCACCCAGCAGACCCCATTCCAGGCCAGTTACGGTTATCATCCACGGCTGTTTCCAGATGTGCTGCCGGCATCCGCGGTCCCGGCGGTGACGGAGTGGCTTCAAGAGCTCCAGTCCCAGCAACAGCTTTTGGTGGAGCAACTGCACCAGGCCAAGGAAGCGTACAAAGCCCAGGCCGACCGCCACCGCCAGGTGGAACTTCGCGTCGGTGACCTGGTTTGGCTCTCCACTCGCCACCTCCACCCCTCTCGACCTTCGCGGAAGTTGGACGCCCGCTTCACCGGCCCGTTCCCTATCGTGGACCAAGTCTCTCCTGTGGCATTCCGTCTCCGGTTACCCGCAACCCTGAAGGTTCACCCGGTCTTCCACAGGTCCCTTCTGAGTCCGGTGGCCCCACCCGACGAGTTCCACCCGAACCGTCCCCGACCGCAGCCAGTGTTGGTTCAGGGAGAGCCTGAGTACGAGGTGGAACGCATCCTGGACTCCCGATACCGCAGGGGAAAGCTGCAGTATCTCATTGACTGGAAGGGGTACGAACTGGAGGACCGTTCCTGGGAACCAGCGGCCAACGTCCACGCACCTGCCTGCCTCCGAGAGTTCCATGCGACGTATCCCGGCAAGCCGGGTCCGGACCCTCGGTTGAGGGGGGGCCTGGGAGGGGGGATGGTGTGATGGCCTGGGATTCCGATTTAGAGGATGAACCAGAGGAATCCCAGCCTGCACAGGAGTCCCCGCCTCCAGGGCCGGCTGAACTGGGACAAGGCCTAGATGCTGAAGAGCCTGCACCTGTGGCAGAGCACCAGGAGCTGGCCCCAGGTGAAACCCTTCTGGCCCCAGAGGGGCTTGAGGACTCAGTGGCTACAGGTGAGCCTCCTCCAGGGCCCAGTAACCCTTCGGCCTCTCCTGATCTGCAGAGGCTTAGGGCAGAGAGGCGAAGGGAACTGGTTGCTCCCAGGAGGAGTGCTTGCCTTAAGGCCAGAGGAGGCGGGGCTCCTGGGGGCCGGGACCGCCCCTGGCCTTAGAAGAGGATAAAAGCCCAGTCAGCCCGGCCCCAGGTTGCGGGAGCAACGTCGTTGTTGGCTTTGGACCTTCCTGTGTTCCTGATCCCTGCTCGGCCTCCTGTTCCTGACCATCCGGTGCTCCTGTTCCCTGCTCGGCCTCCTGTTCCTGACCATCCGGTGTTCCTGTACCCTGCCCGGCCTCCTGTTCCAGCGTTCCTGTTCGCCGCCCGGCTCTCCGCCTCGGACCTCGCCCCTCTTCGTGTGGACTCTGCTTACGCCCACGGTACCTTACCCCCGGGACCAGCACACTGTGGTCGTGGGACTCGGCAGGCGCCAGAAGCGGCTCCCGAAATGCAGAAGGAACCCCGTAAGGGGCTCCGGAACGTGGAGGGGGTATCGCGGTGCTGTGAGTCGATCGCTATTCCTGTGGAGTGAAGCCACACAGCCGCTGTCGGTGAGCGCTGACCTTTTTTCCTGCAAAGATTTGATTCTGAAAAAGCAACAACCCGTGAGTAAGAGGGGACTACAAAATTTGAGCTTAAATTATTATTAAATTCGGCTGAAAGCAGAGAGATGCAAACAGAAAGTCCGTCTTCCGCTCCTGCTTAAACATCAAAGCAAAAGAACTTGACATTTGGAGCCTTTGAAGAGGCGTTAAAAAAAAAAAGACGATCTATGCATTCATTGAAACTGCTGTGTAAAGTGAAGACTTAATCTGATTCTTTGATCTATTTTTTACATGGACTGTGCTAAATTTCTTCTTTTGGAATTACAATTCTTACGGAGAAGCCCAGGTATTGGGACTGCCTGAACAATAGAACTGTCAGACTGCAGACTTTGATACTTTGTAACTGGGGTTTGCTACAACCTGAGTGTTTACGGACTTGATATTTTGAAACACCATTTTGGCACTTGTCAGAGACAATGTAATGCTTTCTAAACCAACTCTGCTAATACAATTTAACTGAAGGTTCCCAGAAACTAAATTGGATTTTATTGACTTTTATTGACTTGGCTTCTTCCCTCAAGACATTATGAGCTCCCTCTAGAGGATTTTGGATTTTCAGAGGTGACCTAATTTTACTTTCTCTTTCCTTTCCTCCTATTTGACTGTTTATTCTCTGGGCTGCTGTATTCCCATGGGAACAACTTAGCTTGACCTTGACTACTAGACAAAATTGGAATGAGTGGTGCAAAAAAAAAAGAGGCCAGAGTTAGAACTAGACAAACAACTTTAGCCTTAGCCTCACAGGCACGTAGATCTTCTGTTCCTACTCTGCTGTTGGCAGGGGGAGAAGAAACTGAGCAACTACAGCTGGAAGATATGGCTGCAGGAGCACTTGGTTCAACCCTAGAGAAAATCCTGGAAAAATTGGAATCTTTGGACAAGAAAGTAGATGAACAAACGGCCAAGATTGACCAAAATGCAGCCTGTTTAAACAGAATAACTGAACAAGTGGCTCTGAACGTACAAGCAATCGGACAGTTATCTGAAGCCACTGCAGAAAACCGCAAATTGGCTGAGGCAACTAGCCAAAAAGTTGAAAACTTAGAACAAGAGGTTAAGCCACTGCACAAACAAGTTGGTGAGCAACAGACGTATTTGTCTATGATAGAACTGCGGAACCGGGAAAATAACCTAAGATTGAGGTCGATACCAGAACTTGAACAAGGAAACTTAATTGAGTTCCTGACTAAAGAATTTTCTAAATTTTGGTCTTTAGAAGAGGAAAAGGATTTTAAAATTGTGTCGGCCTTCAGACTTAGAAAGTTTGCGAGGAAAGACAAGCCCAGAGATTGTTTGATAACCCCGAGATCGAAGGAGGAAAGAGATAAAATACTAGGCCTACACTACGAAAAGTCACTGGACATTTTGGATAGAAGGGCTGAAATTTACAAAGATATTCCAAAACAACTTCTGGACCTTAGATCCACCTATCTTGAACTGGTCAAACTGTTGAGGAGCAACTCAATCATCTTTAGGTGGGAATTTCCTCAGGGATTATCCTTTACTTTCAGAGGGAAGAAGGTTAAAATTAAAACAGTTGAAGATAGAGATAAATTTCTGATTGCCTACGGAGAGGACCTGCAGAAAGGGATTGAAATACCCTCGGGGCCTGGACCATTAGTTCCACCCCCACCTTCGGAACCTGAAGATCCAGGGGAAAAGATACCACCACCAGAGCAATAACAGATTTATTCAGGATGTCTCTGCAACTTTTGAGCTGGAACATTAATGGATGCAATTCCCTGGAAAAAAGGAGGAAGATATTTCACATATTGAAAAAAGAACAATTGGACATTATCTGTTTGCAAGAAACACATGTGATTAGGCTCCACAAAAAAGTGTTAATAAACAAAAGATTAGGCCAAGAATTTATTTCTTCGGATAGAGTGAAGAAAAGAGGAGTGGTGATCTATGCAAAGGAGAGCCTATCACCAAAATTTTTATTTAAAGATGAGCAAGGAAGAATTTTGGCAATCGAGATACAACATCAAGGAGAGAAGCTTTTGATATTAGGAATTTACGCACCAAATGAGGGGAAATCGGAATTTTACAAGAAGTTGCATGAGAGTATGCTGGATTATCTGGACTATGACAACATCATCATGATGGGAGATATGAATGGGGTGGTATCAACCAACATGGATAAGTCACAAAGCCAAAATGTGACAAAAGATGGCAGACTACCCAAGACTTTCTTTGAACTGACGGACAATATGGACTTGATTGACATTTGGAGGATAAAGAACCCCTTGGGAAGAGAGGGAACTTTCTTTTCTGAAGCCCAACTGACATGGACAAGAATTGACCAAATATGGATATCTAGAGGTCTGGCACCTAAGATCAGAAAGGTGGAAATCTGCCCAAAGACTTGCTCCGACCATAATGCAGTAAAGATGGACATGAGACTACTACCAACCGGCTCTTTTAGATGGAAGATGAATGACAACTTGCTTAGAGATCAGGAGATTACCAAGAAGGCCCAAAAAGCTTTGAAGGACTATTTTGAGATAAATTTGAATACTACGGTGGAAAAAAGAATCATCTGGGATGCAAGCAAGGCCGTGATGAGGGGGTTCTTGATACAACAGAATGCTGTAAAAAAAAGGACACAAAATGAGAAAAAAGATAAGATTCTGGAGAAAATTAAAGAATGTGAGAAGAAGTTAAGATCAAAACCGAAGTCACAGCCGATTCTGAGAGAAATTAAACTCTATCAAGCACAATATTCCAAATTGATAAATCAGGAAATAGAGTGGTAGGTTAAATTAATGAAACAAAGAACATTTGAATCGGCGAATAAATGTGGGAAACTGCTAGCATGGCAGTTGAAGAAGAGACAAAAAATAAACACAGTTACAAACTTAGAGATTGAAGGAAGAAACATTCAGAATCCTATGGAGATTAGAAAGTGTTTCCAGAGATACTTCAAACAATTGTATACTCAAGGGCCGCAAGATGAGGCTGAGATAGAACAATTTTTGATAAAGAATGGATTACCAAAATTATCACAAGAAAACAGATCAATCCTGAATTGTAAAATAACACGACAAGAGATTGAACAAGCCATTCAGAACATGCAATTGGGCAAATCTCCAGGGCCAGATGGGCTTACCTCCAAGTACTACAAGACATTGAAAGACTATTTGATACAACCATTGATGGAGGTAGGCAACGAAATTTTGGAGGGGAAGAAGGCGCCGGAATCGTGGAAAGAGGCCTTTATCACATTGATACCCAAACTGGAAATGGAGAAGACACAACTTAAGAATTACCGTCCCATCTCCCTCTTAAATGTGGATTACAAAATATTTGCAGACATTTTAGCAAGTAGATTCAAAAAAGTACTAAATGAAATAATTCATAAGGACCAGGCAGGCTTTCTCCCAGGTAGACATTTGTTTGCTAACACAAGGAACATTATTGACATTTTGGAACTTTTGCAAACAAACATTAATACAAAAGCTGTGTTAATTTTTATAGATGCGGAGAAGGCCTTTGACAATATTTCCTGGAAATTCATGAAGAAAAACCTGGAAGGGATGGGAGTGGGACAGGGTTTTGAAAATGGGATAGATGCAATCTATTCAGAACAAAAGGCCAAATTGATAGTCAACAATGTGGTTACAGAAGAGTTTAAAATTGAAAAAGGAACACGACAAGGCTGCCCTATTTCCCCATTGTTATTTATTTTGGTCCTGGAGGTGCTCTTGAATATGATTAGAGGGGACCGGTTGGTTGAAGGAATTCAGGTCGGAGCGAAACAGTACAAACTTAAAGCTTTTGCAGATGACTTGGTTTTGACTTTACAGGAGCCAGAATCTAGTACAAAAAGAGTATTACAATTGATTCAAGAGTTTGGTCGGGTGGCGGGATTTAAATTAAATAAGCAAAAAACTAAGGTATTGGAAAAAAACTTGACAGTTACAGAGTCAGAAAGGTTTCAGAAAGAGACAGAGTAAAACGTGGTTAAAAAAGTAAAATACCTAGGGGTAAACATAACAGCAAAAAATCTGAGTCTATTTAAGGACAATTATGAGAAATGTTGGTTAGAAATTAAGAGAGACTTAGAAAGTTGGACAAGATTGAAACTTTCCTTGTTAGGCCGAATCGCCGCTATAAAGATGAATGTATTGCCAAAAATGCTGTTTTTGTTTCAAACTTTGCAGATTGTGGACAAAACTGAGTGCTTTCGGAAGTGGCAGAGAGATATTTCCAAATTTGTCTGGCAGGGCAAAAAGCCCAGAATTAAGTTTAAGATATTAACTGATGCGAAAGAAAGAGGGGGCTTTGCCCTGCCAGACTTAAGGTTGTACTATGAATCAGCAGCTTTCTGCTGGCTAAAAGATTGGCTGCTTCTCGAAGACACTGATGTACTGGACTTGGAAGGTTTTAATAATGCTTTTGGTTGGCATGCATATTTATGGTATGACAAGGTTAAGATCAATAGGACTTTTAAGAACCATATTGTCAGAAAAGCAGTGTTTAATGTCTGGACAAAATACAAAGACTTACTGGAAAGTAAAACTCCAAGGTGGCTCTCACCATTGGAAGCTAAGGCCCGGAAAAGACTCAATATGGAGGCCAAATGGCCGAAGTATTGGGAAATATTAGAAAAAGATGGAGATAACTGGAAATTGCAGAGTCAGGAGAAAATGAAAGACAAAGTGCGAGATTGGTTACATTACGCTCAGATTAAAGAAGTTTTTAAACTTGACAAAAAGATAGGATTCCAGGTGGAAAAATCGAAGTTAGAAACGGAATTGTTAGAGCCTAAGACTAAGGTACTTTCAAGAATGTATAACTTGCTGTTAAAATGGAATACACAAGATGAAACGGTCAAACCGGCTATGATAAAGTGGGCACAGGACATTGGTTATAACATCATGTTTGAGGACTGGGAGCGGTTGTGGACCACTGGGCTGAACTTCACTGCATGTAATGCTTTGAAAGAAAATGTTATGAAAATGATATATAGATGGTACATGACCCCAGTCAAACTTGCAAAAATGTACCACTTGTCTGATAACAAATGTTGGAAATGTAAAGAAAGTGAAGGAACGTTCTTTCACCTCTGGTGGACCTGCCCTAGAGTGAAGGCTTTCTGGGAAATGATATATAATGAGCTGAAAAGGGTATTTAAGTATACCTTCCCTAAGAAACCAGAGGCCTTCCTTCTGGGTATTGTCGGCCAGAGGGTGTTAAAGAAGGACCGAACATTCTTTATGTATGCAACAACAGCAGCAAGGATACTCGTTACCAAGCACTGGAAATCCCAAGATTTACCCACACTGGAAGAATGGCAGATGCAACTGATAGACTACATGGAACTGGCCGGGATGACTGGCAGAATCCGAGACCTGGGAGAGGAGACGGTAGAAGAAGACTGGAAGAAATTCAAGATTTATCTACAAAAATATTGTAAATTGTATGAATGTTAAGAAGGATGCTAGACTATAAATAACTTGGCACCATTAAGCTAGATGAAGTGAAGTATGAAGATAAGTTAAAATTAAGATACAGATAGGTAGCCGTGTTGGTCTGCCATAGTCAAAACAAAACAAATTCCTTCCAGTAGCACCTTAAAGACCAACTAAGTCAGTTCTTGGTATGAGCTACCAGATATCTGAAGAAGTGTGCATGCACACGAAAGCTCATACCAAGAACTGACTTAGTTGGTCTTTAAGGTGCTGCAGGAAGGAATTTGTTTTGTTTTAAAATTAAGAAAAGACAAATTTTGGATAAGTATTAGGCTAAATTTAAATTTTTAAGGTTTGAACAAACGATATCTAAAATTAGACAACATTGGAAAATTAGATAACAAGAATGGAATTAAGGAGATAAACTGCTGATTAAATTTTTAGAAACCAGGAACGCAGGAGCGGGGGATGTGAGGAAGTCCAAAGAAGTTAAGAAAATATGTTTATGATATGTATTACTTTGTTTTGTTATTTGTACTGTAATTAAAAAAAAAAAAAAACCTTTAATAAATATTTATTAAAAAAAAAGCATTCTGCTCACAGAAGGTCTGATCCCCTCAGTAGAATCAATGAACATAGGTAACATTAAAATCACAGATCACGCCCCAGTAGAAGTCACCCTCAAAATAGGAGAGGGAACACAAGGAAAAAAGCACTCAAAACAAGAATACATTGCATCACCCAAAAGATCCCAGCTCGTCAGGGCACAAGTCCCCCGTGGGTCCGTGCGGTCAGTAAAAGAAGGAGATTCCAGCCAAGCAATTTGGAGCAAAACAGCAGCCAGTAGACGGAGATCCTTGATTGTTGCGCAACAGGTTCAAGAGCAGCGAGGGAACCCAGAGCCATGGGGGGACATTGACTTTTAAAACTTCCCACCATATCCCAGAATACAGTTCGTACAGCATCACCAATACGTCATTGCTACATCACTAAGAGGTCAGAAAGGGGAGGGTTACACAAGATTAACATCAGGAAAATGAGTCAGTGCAAGACCCAAGGACAGGATTAGCTTGGCATCACTGACATGTCACCAAAGGGGAGGGGTTAGCCTTGGCAAAGATGTCCAGACAAGTCCTTGGTATAAGATTAGCATAAGGAAACTTGTCAGGGCAAGACTCAGGTATAAGATGAGCCTAGGCAAAGACCTCTGAAGTCCCAGCACACAAAGAACAATAGAACTACCTTTGCATGTCTGGACCCCTAGGCAAGTCTGGGGGTAGGGTGAGGCTTTCCAATAATCAGCTCAGCAATTGTCACCTCTGAGCACTTCCTGGAGTCCCTTTTCCAAGGGCAAAATAGCATTGGAATGGAGGAAACTGGCAAAGGAGTTGATATGATATGATTTATAAAGTGAGATATCTTCCCTGAGCTGTCAAGGCAAAAGGATACATTCAGGCATAATATTTGTAACATTTAACAATTTAAAGGTGTGCCCCCTCATCATTTCTGTAACCGCTCCCTTCTTTAGAAATAAATTTGCTTAGGTTCCATAGGAACCGCAAATATTTTCTCCACATTTAACTACAGTTCACACATAGACATATTTCCCACTCCCCTTGGGTCCTGTATGTTATATAGATGGGCTCTAAATAATAACCTGCTATTCCCCTCCCAGGTGTGTGGGGTTTTGTAATCGGAAAGGGACTTGCATGTCACGCCTCTTAAGGCCATTTGCAAGTGTAGCAATGCACATAGTTGGAGATAGGATATCACATAAAAAGAACACACATTTTGGTTTCCCTGCCAATCTCCCGGTCCTCAAACACTCTGCACTTCATTTGGGAGAAAGCCACACTCTCAGAGCTCAGGCGATGCTGGATCTCGGCATCAACGTTGGCCCTTGTGGAAAGATAACTGCCCAGGTAGAGGTGATTGACATTTTCCACTGTTACACCATTGAGTTGGATTTGTGGCACTGCAGAGGGGTTATTTTGTACCTGGTGCAGCACTAAGTTTGTTTGGATGTTGAGTGATAGGCCAAGCTTCTCGTAAGCTTCTGTCAAGATATTTAGGATGGTCTGGAGGTCGTCCTCTGAGCGTGCACACACTGCGTTGTCATCAGCATCCTGAAGCTCTAGGACGGAAGTTACGGTAACCTTACTCTTTGCTTTCAGCCTGCTCAGATTGAAGAGCTTTCCTTCTGTTCGATATATGATTTCTACTGCGGTGGTGAGTTTCCCTTCGACAACACGTAGGATCATGGCAATAAAAATAATGAATAGAGCTGGGGCAATAACACGGCCCTGTTTAACACCTGAAGGGGTAAAAAGCCAAAGAGGGGAGAATATCATAAGGGAAGCTGTAAACGATAAAAAAAACCTTAGAGTTCAGCATTTTATTCATTTAAATATTATCACCTTTACATATAATTACTACTGTTATTTTCTGCTCAGTCTAATTTCTTTCACTTAGTTTGGCTGTGGTAGAAATGAAGGGACAAAACCTTTGTTAATTTGGACACAGTTGACAAATTATTAAACATTTTCCTTATGTGGGTTTTGAGTTCTCTTAGAGGTTCACGTATCCTGTTTGAAAGGGAACATTAGGAGGAACTTCCTGACAGTGAGAGCTGTTCGACAGTGGAATTTGCTGCCAAGGAGTGTGGTGGAGTCTCCTTCTTTGGAGGTCTTTAAGCAGAGGCTTGACAACCATATGTCAGGAGTACTCTGATGGTGTTTCCTGCTTGGCAGGGGGTTGGACTCGATGGCCCTTGTGCTCTCTTCCAACTCTATGATTCTATGATTCTATGATTACCGTATTTTTCGCTTGATAAGACGCACTTGTTTCCTCTCAAAAGTAAGGGGAAATGTCTGTGTGTCTTCCTGAGCAAATATGTGGCCCCTGGAGCCGACTGGCCCAAGTGCAGGGGCGAAAATCAGATCGCGTGTTATGGAGGAGGGTGGGCTGGAGGGAGGAGGCTGCTGGGGTTCCTGTATCGGGCATGTTTTGATGTGTGTGTGGAGGCGTGTGAGTCGTGTTGCTGCACGGGAGAGCGTGTGGGTAAAGGGGGCGTTGGAGTGACCTTGTGTGTCGAGTCTCTCGATCTGTACGGCATCCCAAGGCTACCGTCTCTTCATCAGCCCTCTTCCCCTTGCCTAATTATTGTAGCGCCTTCCTAAGGATTCAGTTGTGACTCCTGCTGCGTATGGTTTTAACTGGGCAGTTAAAGTCAGACGAACGCAACAAGGAGCAGGGAAATCCCCTGCCCTCCTGGCAAGCAGAGCGGAGAGGATCGTGTCCTGTGCGCAGGCTCCAGCCCACCCAGCTCAGCTTCCGGCGCCTAGGAGCGCAACCAACAGCTGCCGCCTCCTCCTCTCCATGCTCCGGTGCTGCTGCATCCTGGGAAGCATTCTAGGGATGCGCAGGCAGCCAGAAAACATGCAGGTGGGGGAGGGGGCCAGGAGGGGAAGTAGAGGGGCGAATGAACCCCCTGGCCAGGTTGTCATCAAAGTACTCTCGGAGGGCCCCAAGTTCAAGAAGAAGAAGAGTTTGGATTTGATATCCCGCCTTTCACTCCCCTTCAGGAGTCTCAAAGCGGCTAACATTCTCCTTTCCCTTCCTACCCCACAACAAACACTCTGTGAGGTGAGTGGGGCTGAGAGACTTCAGAGAAGTGTGACTGGCCCAAGGTCACCCAGCAGCTGCATGTGGAGGAGCGGAGACACGAACCCGGTTCCCCAGATTATGTGACTGCCGCTCTTAACCACTACACCACACTGGCTCTTCAGGGGCCGGCAAGGCATAAATGCGGCCGAAAGGAATCTCTGCTCCTGGCTGCAAGTCAATAGGACAATCGTAAGTCCAATGGGGTAGCAAAGCCTCAGCCCCCTTTTTCTCAGACACGCCCACCAAATCCTGGTAGGGCTCCAGGATTAGGCCGACATCCGGTAACCCTGCCCAGTCTGGGGCAGTCCCCTGCAAAGCGGAAGAACTGAGGGCCGGCAGGTGAGGCTTCCCAGGTGCCGGCGGCAACACGGGGGTTGGGCACAGACGTCGTGGCAGAAAGACGATGAGAAACACAACATCCGCTGCACCCAGGAAATGGCGGGGTCATGTCGGACCAAGCAGAGGCTTCCAAGGACCACAGGGAAACGTAGCGTCTGGACTAGTTGAAACGTTAACAGTTCCTGGTGCAGGGGTGCCACTAACCTGGCCAGTGGACAGGTCTCACGGGCAATGGGTCCTGATGCGAGGGGGGTCCCCTGCAGACCCACCACTGAAATGGGCAAGGCTTTCACCACTGACGGTACTTGATACTTCTCAGTGAAACTGATGTCCATGAAGACGCCAGAGGCCCCCGAGTCAATCATTGCCTCCAGGCCAGCATGCCCCCCTGGGGAAAGAGAATATGGATAGGGAGAGGGAAATGGGGTGCAGAGGGATTGAGCCTCAGCTGAGCCCCTCCTAGCACAGCTGGGGCTTGGCGTTTCCCAACCTCTTGGCCAGACACTCTGCTGTGAAATGGCCCCCTCTCCACAAGACAAGCCCAGTCCCAGGGCCCGCATCAGACTCTTCTCTTGGCTAGAGAGAGCGACGGGTCCAAGGATCAAGGAGTCAAGAGGCCCAAGGAAGGAAACATTTTGCTGTGGCAAAGAGCCAAAGGGAAATGCTGACCTTATATCCCTTTCCGGCTCTTTCTTGCCACCAGGTGCTGTGAGTTACCAATCGGCCTCACCTGTGCAGCCCTGCCTCCTTGCCTCTTCAGAACAAACTTAGGAAAGCCCCACTCCTGCAAAGCCCCACCGGTCCCAGGGCCTGGCTCCGGCATGCGCTCCTGACAATAACACTACTTCTTTTGGAGTAATAGCATAAAATTATGTATCAATGGAAAGATAATATCAGCAAGAATGCAATTACCTGTATTCTATCAAAATTTATAGCCAAATAGCTAAGAAAAGGAAGCACAACTTGCTTAGGTTGACTTGTTATGTGATTCCTAACAAGTTGGTTGGTTTTTTTGTCTTCTTTCATTTCGTGAGTTTGAAGAACATAATAGAAGAAAAGAAAAATATGTGAGAAGAAGAATCGGAGAAGATTTACATCCCACTTGCATCACGCCTACCGTGAAGCACCCAGTTAGTGTGATGATCTGGGGTTGTATGACAGCAAAAGGTGGGGGCAGAATTTGCTCCATTAATGGGAAGGTAAAATCCCCAAATACATACATCAAATACGTGAGCCCAAATGCGTGAAGCCTTCCGCATGTGATCTTTCCCCAGATACTGAAGCATTATTTATTTATTTGTTCATGTATTTTATATTTCAACAGGATTCAGCTCCATGTCATGTTACTCCTTTGTGCAAAAGGCGGTTTCAATATAATCATATTCCACTGCTGGAATGGCCTGGTGGGTTCTGTCCCAGCCGTTCTGTTGGCGGGGGCCCCCTCCCCGGCAGCCCTGGCCCTCTCCCCTTGAGAACCAAATGCAAACTATACAATAATCCCAGGCCCTGGGAACACAGGGGGAACGAGGTGGGGGCGGTGGGGTTGGACCACCCCGGGTGCCATCCTGAGGGGGGTGACATTCGTCGTGCCCCCCGCCCGCACCCGCAATTCCAAGCGTAGCCCGAGCCTTCGAGGGAAGGGGGAGCTGCGCTGATTTGTCGCTTTGCCCTCTCCCCTGCCTGCCTGGCTGGCTCTGCGCCATTCAAAGGGAATAAATGCAATTTTGTTACCCTCCGTTGAAAAGAAAACAATACAGGACACGCAGCAAGATTTAATTATGATTGCAAGTGAGTAACAGCAGCAGCCCAGAGCTGGACGGACCCTCGGACAGGGACAGGGCCGTCTTTACCTGGGGGGGGGGTGGAAGGGGTGGGGGCCAGGGGCTGCCACTGAAGCCGCCTAAGCTCCTAACCATCTACCTCTTATGAAGTAATAAATAAATTTGATCAAGCTAGAAAAACAAAACACATATATACCCAGGTATTACTGAAATGTATACCTACTTTTCCTCTAAAGGACTTGAGACTGTGTGTGCTCATTTACCAAAGATGCGCCGTGCCAGCGGTGGCGTTTGTCAAACTGTTGCAGAAATTCATCTAGACCTGTGAGCTCAGCTCCTCAGCATCCCCTCTGCCTGAGCGATAATCCCTGGCATCCTGATACCTGAGTGCCAGACAGGTAGCCATTCCAGAAAGAACAAACCCAGAGGAAGACAAAAGGGTGTGATGAACTTGGCTGGGAAACAGGGAAATGTAAAGATCTCTTTTGTGACACTCGATGGGTGTTTGGTGGAGGGCAAGGGGAACCATGGGGCAGGGTCCAGGATGCTCAGATTCCGGCCACCAGATGTATGAGTGATGTAGTTTGGGGGGGGGGTGTAACCTGGGGATTAGCAGCTAATAAAACTTTGGGTTCTCTTTTGTTCAGGGCTTCCATCCTGTTCCACCTGGTGGCAGGTGGGAGTCCTGTCGCCAGAGTCTTCAATCAAGACCAATTTGCTCTGCTATTCCTGCCCAGTGTCCTTGTTTTTTGTCCAAGGGAGCCTCAGATTTCTCCGTTAACAATTCTCAACGGTGCCGTGCACTGAAATTAACTAAATTTGGGGGCAAGGGGCAGGTCTTTGCACCCCGGCTTTGACTCTCGAGCGCAGCCAAGCATAGGATGGGGTCTGCACAGAAAGTGAGGGGGGGTGACACTGAAGGAAGGTGAGGACAGGTGACCCCACCTAGGCCCAAAGTCACCCCCCACCAAAGCAGGCTCAAAGCTTCTCAAAGCTTTTCAAAATCATTTTCTCAGCAGAGAAGCATCAGAAACATTCCGCTCTGCTGTAACAAAGGTAGAGAACAGTCCATTGTTTCTCAGGCCTCTCTGATGCCTTCTGGCCTTGCTAAAGAACCACATTGCAACTTGCTTTCTGTCCGGGAACCATGCCAGAACAAGAGACTGAAACATATCTGAACACTCTGAAACCCCTTTCCTGGGAAGGGTGCCAAGAGTCCCAAGACAGCTTTCTGTTCATGCTCAGAGGACTCCTGAGGGAGGAGAAAGGAGGAGGGAACTGGAAAGGGGTATATATGCTTGTGCACATGATTGTGAACTCGTGCATGCTTTTTGTGACTTATCACACTTGCTCCTTCTACCATTTCATGGATGGTAGAAATAAAAGCCTTTTCTCCGAAACTATTCCTTGAGTGTCTGTTGACTCCCACTTCCCTTTCCCAGGCGCAATATTTTTCCCACCCGAGGGCAAAGCCTCATTAGGCTACTGTTGTGACGTGGGGTTTGTGATTTCAGCTCTCTTGACATAATATGCTGGAGACAGCTCTCTAGTAACACTTCTTTATTAAAGCAACGAGACTGGGGCCTGAGGAAGGGAGAGTTACATTTATAGGGACAGGGAACTAGCTAGAAGGGATACATCTTGGAGGGAACAATATCAGGCAATCACAGTCCTGCCTTTTGGAGGCAACCAATAAGACAGAGGATCCAAATACAGCAGCTTAAATGAACCAATAGTAGCTGTACCCTCTGGAACCAAAAGGCAGTTACTTTACCCTAATGCAAATACAGACAATCATAATAGAGATATCAAATCCTTTGACTCAAGACACAACAGCTACAACACCTGCGGGCAAGGAGAGGCAACCAGCGCTGGGCTTCCCTGGGCTTCCCGGCAGCAGAGAGACAACGTCCCCTTGGCGAGAAGCGCCTGGGACGAGGAGGGGCGGGGGGGTCGGCAGTCACCCCTCCAGTCCAGCCCTGGGGGTGTAACGGAAAAAACAAAAACAAAGACACCACCCAGGATTACTTGCAGCAAAACAGCAGCCTGTGGGCTTGGCCTCTATTGATCTCTTGCAACAGGGTGCTCCCCTCACTTGCAGGAGAGGAGGGACCCAGAAAAATGGTGTGCAAGGCCTTATATGGACTTTTGAAATTGCCCCCCTGGAGATCAAGACCCCCCCCCATTCCTCCCATTTCTGAATTCCAGGAGGAGCTTCCTGGCCTCCTGCAAAGCCCTTTTCCCTGCAAACTGTTCCTCCGGTTTCTGGCCAAGGGAGGGAGATGCTCAGAGTCCAGCCAAGAGCCTCACCCCCAAAAGGATCTCTGGGCATTGAGGGAGCCAGGGGGGCAGCTGCCCCCCTGAATCCATAGAAAAATAAGAATCAGAGGGCTGAGCTGGGGGACTCGGCTTGGCAAGGGTTAAAGGGAACCGAGCTGCCTTCCTAGAGAGGACAGGAAGCGGGGGGGGGGCAGGTCCTCCAGAGCCAAGGCCCCCCCCTCCCCAGTCCTTTCCTGCTTGGGTGTCTCTCCTGCAAGGGCTGCCTCGCTCTCCCCTCCTGGGATCTGGTGAGTCTCCCCTCTCTCTCTCTGGGATCTGGTGGGGGTCCCAGGGCTGCAGCAGGGGAGGGGGCCTGGGGGGCCTGATCTGCTCCTGCAGGGGGGGGACCCCAAGTCAGGGAGGAGGAGGGGGTCCTGCCAGGGAGGGGCCAGGGCTGCCACGCTCTCCTTCCTGCAGATCAGAGGATCCCAAACTCATCTGGCCTTTCGCCCCCCCTTTCAGAAAAACAATGACTCCCCCGAAATCCCCCTTCTTTATACAGTACAAAGGAGTCCCTGGGACTTTAACTCTGTGTGACGTCGCTCAGCGTCACTGCAGAACAGAGGAAACATCTGCAAATGGTTTTCCAAAGCTGGACGAGATGGACTAGCCCCCCCCTCAAAAAAACTCACGGGGAGGGAGGGGGGAAGGAAGGAAAGGTGGGAGAGAAAGGCCAGGAATAAAGAGAGGGATCCCAGCCCAGAGTCTGGCTGCTGCATTGGGGACCAGTTTCCCAGTGTCTCCCAGTGTCTCCCAGGGCAGCTCCCCACGGAGGCCACTGCAGCCATCCCCTCGCACCCAGAGCAGGGCATCCCAGGACCCCATCCTCTCTCTCCCAAAGGGATTGGTGCTGGCAAAGCAGCCGGAAATGGGCGCTGCTCCTAACTGAGCCCCCAGGGACCTGGGCATCAATGGCTGTGCGTGTGTTCAGCCATCTAATAGAATAATAATAATAATAATAAATTAGCTGCCTAAATTCCAAAGGAGATGTATTTGGCCCCACCCACTTGGCCCTCAGGGGGTTGACTAGATACATACCTGGCCCTCAAGAGAAAGAAAAAGGGACCCCACCCCAGGAGTCTGTCTTGAGAGTGGCAGAGAGTCCAAGAGCAAGAAAGGAAACAAAAGCAGGGGGGAAATGTGCCCTGAAGTGGGGGTGGGGGGAGAGGAACTCCTGAGGATGAGGACCCCCACTAGAGCCAAGCATCCATTTTTCAAATGACTCCCTTGTCAGTCAGTTCTGACTTCATGCATTGACTGGAAGGCAGGAGCAACCAGGCTGATTCATCTCCCAGAAACCCCTTCCGTTGCCTCCACGTTCTGCATTCCTCCTCCTCATTCTTTTCAAAAAGGTATCTCACGCTTTGGGCTCTGGTACCGTCCAGTCCTGATTCCTGGCAAGTCTCATCCATGCTTGTTCAGGGATCTGTTTCTTCTCCTGACCTACAAATTCTGTAACAGAACAATGTATTTGCTTTCTAGGATTTGCTAGAGCTTCTCATTAAGACGGACAGAACTTGGCAGAAGACCAAAGGGTTCCTTCCGATCTTTCAGAGGCTTCCTGAGAGCACAGATGGATGAGCGAGACTCAGCTGGCCCTGAAGAAGGAAGAGGCCATGCCATCCAAACTGGGAGCAGTGGGGGATTCTGGGAAAACTCTGTGCTGAAGATCCTGGGTGAGGAGGACACCCTCCGCTCAGAGGTGCAGAGCCAGCAGCTCAGGCAGTTCTGTTTCCGGGAGGCCAAAGGACCCCGAGAGGTTTGCAGCCGACTCTACCACTTTTGCCACCAATGGCTGAAGCCAGAAAGGCACACGAAAGCTGAGATGCTGGACCTGGTGATCTTGGAGCAGTTCCTGGCTGTCCTTCCCCCGGAGATGGAGAGCTGGGTGAGGGACTGTGGAGCGGAGACCAGTTCCCAGGCGGTGGCCCTGGCCGAAGGTTTCCTCCTGAGTCAGGCAGAGGAGAGGAAGCAGGTGAGGGAGACTTTCCTCTGGATACTACCTTGACCAGAGCCAGGGCCTTTTCGGAAGTGGCTCCGTCCTGGTGGAACGCTCTCTCACAAGAGACCTTGGCTCTGTGGGATTTGACATCTTTCCTCAGAGCATGCAAGACAGAGCTGTTCCGCCAGGCCTTCAGGGTTCAGTCTGATTCTTTTCTTTCAGTACAAGAATAAGCAATAAAGAGGCTTCCTAGCCCGCTCACACCTCCTTTATAAGACCAGTGGTAACAGTCGTTGGCCCTAGCGAATATTAAAGGTAAAGGTAAAGGTACCCCTGCCCGTTCGGGCCAGTCTGGCCAGACTCTAGGGTTGTGCGCTCATCTCACTCTAGGGGCCGGGAGCCAGCGCTGTCCACAGACACTTCCGGGTCACGTGGCCAGCGTGACAAGCTGCATCTGGAGAGCCAGCGCAGCACACCGAACACCGTTTACCTTCCCGCTGGTAAGCGGTCCCTATTTATCTACTTGCACCCGGGGGTGCTTTCGAACTGCTAGGTTGGCAGGCGCTGGGACCGAACGACGGGAGCGCACCCCGCCGTGGGGATTCGAACCGCCGACCATGTGATCGGCAAGTCCTAGGCGCTGAGGTTTTAACCACTCTCAATTTTACTTGACTTGATCATGGATGGAGGATTTGACCTGGCATGTGTAACAGAGACTTGGTTGGATGAAGCAGATGGGCCTGTTCTTGCCGCTGCTTGTCCACCAGGTTTCTCTTACGCACAGCAACCCAGGTCATGTTTGCAGTGATTTTTAGGAAGTCATTAGTTTGCAGCAGGCATCCTATTGGGAAGACCCAGTTTTCCGAGTGCATGTTCTGGAAGTTGGGCAATAGAGTACAGGATTCCTTTTGGTGTACCGACCTCCCCGCTGCACCAAGGATTCCCTGCCCAAGCTGCTTCAGGTCGTGGCGGATGTTGTCCTGGAGACACCTAGTTTGGGTAAAGAAATGTAAATAAACCGAAGGTACATTCTTCCACCTTTGGTGGACATGCCCAAGGATTAAGGCTTTCTGGGAGATGATCTATAATGAAATGAGAAAGGTATTTAAATATACCTTCCTGAAGAAACCAGAGGCCTTTCTCCTGGGCATGGTCGGCCAATTGGTGTTAAAGAAGGATAGAACATTTTTTATGTATGCAACAACAGCAGAAAGAATACTCATCGCAAAGTATTGGAAGACACAAGATTTACCCACCCAGGAAGAATAGCAGATGAAGGTGATGGAGTACATGGAACTGGCGGAAATGACTGGCAGAATCCGAGACCAGGGAGAAGAGTCGGTAGAAGAAGATTGGAAGAAATTTAAAGACTATCTACAGAAACACTATAAAATTAAGACAAAACAAATTCCTTCCAGTAGCACCTTAAAGACCAACTAAGTCAGTTCTTGGTATGAGCTTTCGTGTGCATGCACACTTCTTCAGATACACTGAAACAGAAGTTTCCAGACCCTTCTATATAGTGAGAAGGTGGGGAGGGGTATTACTCAGAAGGGTGGTGGGAATGGGTGATTGACAGATAGCTGTGATGAGCCTGTTGACGACTCTTAACGACTGCAATAGGTCTTACAGGAAAAAGCAAGGGGTGAAAAGGTGAAAAATGGCTTTGTCATGTATAATGAGATAAGAATCCAAGGTCTTTGTTCAGACCAGGTTTCTCCATGGTTTTAAGTTTTATTTTTATTTCCTGGCTAGGTTGCCTGGTTAAACCCTTTCTGTCTGGACAGCCCTTCACTCCGTGGCTGTTCAGTCGCTAGCAGAATCCGTCAGTGGGCATTTTTTGAACCTCTTCCAGCAAAGAAGTTGTTTGACGCCAAGTCTCCTCCTACTCTCCCTGCGCAGAAGTCTTCTGCGCAGGGAGGGAGTGGGCAGCGGAGTGCCAGTGCTCTCCCCACTGGTTTCTGGCAAAGAGTCTTGGAGCCTCCTCTCCAAATCCCCCATTTGCCCCCCTTCTCTACTGGTGTTGCGCTGATTTCCTTCCCCAGCCGATGAGCTCCCTCCCTCCCTGCTGGGCCCCTCTCCAGCATCGCTTGAGAGCCTGGGCTCCACCTCTGGCTCCGATGTCAGTTCCCTGACAGACACACATACATGGGAACCCTGATGTTCTTTCAGAGAGTCTGCAAGACTCTGCTGATGAGGAAGAGGCAGAGGTGGAACCTGCTGCTGAGGCACAGAGTCCTGACCCAGAACAGGAAAAGGGAAGAACTTCTAAAGCTGTGAAGTTTGAACAGAGAAGTGCTCCTTCCTCACCCACAGGTTCAGCTGAGAAGTCTAAACAGCGCAGTAAGTCAGAGGGGGAGCTCTCGGAGGCCAAGGACATTCTAGCTGGTCCTAGTGGGTCTGAGGGGGTACCTGAAACTGGGTTGAGATGTTCAGCTCGCACAACGAAAGGTAAACCTCCTGACAGGTTTGCAGTCACAAGTGTGTGGGTTGGCATGGCACAGTGTGAACCCGAGAGTTTTGAGGATGTTCAGAAACTGCCTCAGGAAGAAGCCAGGAAATGGCATGAGGCAATGCAGAAGGAGATGAGCTCAATGGAGTCTCTAGGTGTGTTCTCCCTCACAACGTTGCCAGTGGGCAAACAGGCCGTGAGCAGCCGCTGGGTTTACCGTCTTAAACCCACAGCAACAGGCTAGGCCAGTAGCCAGAGGGTTCACGCAGCAAAAGGGGCTGCATTATACTGAGGTATATGCTCCCAGTTCCAGAAGTGAAACTCTGCACATGCTCTTAGTCATTGCTGCACAGAGGTTTTCAGGTGCATCACATTGATGTGGATGTGGCCTATTTGAACTCAGACCTCCAGGAGGATCTGTACATGCTTCCTCCTCCAGCGTTTGAGGGCAATGAGCCGAATACTGTATGGAAGTTTCACAAGTCCATTTATGGCTTAAAGCAATCGGCCAGAAATTGAAACTTGTACCTGAATGAAGCCTTAGAGAAGCTAGGTTTCAGGAAGAGTCTTGCTGACAGCTGCCTGTACCTTAAAGGGTCAGGAGAGTCCCAGGAAATGGTGTTGATCTTTGTTGATGACATCATTCACATCTCAGGGGCAAACAAACAGGTGCAGAAGTTTGCCAAAGAGCTTGGGAAACGGTTTCAGCTCAAGAACCTGGGTGCAGTAAGGATCTACTTAGGTGTTCAGATAGACAGGACTGAAGATGGAAGCTTCTTGCTCAGTCAGAAAGGCAAGATTGAGCAGTTGCTTGAGAAGTTCAGAATGTCTGATTGTGCAGGGGTTAGGGCACCCATGGAGACAAGCTATGTGAAAGACAGTTGGCTAGCAGAACGCGTTGAGTTTGAGAACGCTGAGCTCTTCCAGTCAGCTCTGGGTAGTCTGTTGGATCTGTCCCAATGGAGCAGGCCGGACATTGCTTTTGCTACCAATCTGCTCAGTAGGGAAGCATCAAAGCCCAGTGTAAATGCCTGGCATGGTATCAAGCGGGTGCTGCGTTACCTGCAGGATACCAAGGACTTCAGTCTCAAGCTGTCAGCTGCAGGTGGGACGGCGCCTACTTGGTGGGCAGATAGCGACGGGGCAAATCTGGATGACAGGAAGTCCGTATCTGGGATGGTAATAAAGTTTGGGGAATCTCTAGTTGGGTGGAAGTCCCGGAAGCAAAGTCTCATTGCGCTGTTCTCTACTGAGGCTGAGTTCATTGCACTGTCAGAATTTGTGCAGGGAACTGGAGTTCTATAGATGCCTGGAGCAAGAGATCTATGGGGATTGTTGCCTGCCCATCACTGTTTGGGAAGACAATCAACCCTGTCTGAAGTTGGCAGAATCTGGGCAGTTGAAGGCCAGAACCAAACATCTAGACATACGTTTCCAGAATGCGTGTCCAAGTGTCAATCCTATTGAAAGCAATCCTATTGAAACAACACAGCAATTAAGAGGAAGGAAAGAACAGAGCATTGTGTAGCAGATCATATTTCTGCTGTCTCAGAAGAGGACATTTCCGTTTTCTTTTAGGGTCCAGTGTGCTTTGAAGATGTCACTGTTCATTTCACGGACGAGGAGTGGGCGTTGCTGGATCCTGACCAGAGAGCTCTGCATAAGGACGTCATGGAGGAGAATCGTGGGATCGTGGCCTCTCTTGGTAAGGCTCCCTGTGGGATCGTCCTATCTGCCTGGAAATTCAAAAATACCGCTGTGTGACAAACCTCATACATTTCCACAGAGCTCAGCAGCGCCCCCTCCAACACCTGGGAACCTAACACCCCAACAATAAACATTGAACAGCAAATTCCAGTTTTTTCTGTGAACCATCTTCCTCCAGTTCTGCCTTTTTATACCACGATTCGGCTGGTCTGAACTGCCCAGGCATCTGAAATGTCAGTGTTGGTATCTGAAGAAGTGTGCATGTACACGAAAGCTCATACTAATAACAAACTCAGTTGGTCTCTAAGGTGCTACTGGAAGGATTTTTTTTTATTTAGCTTCAGTTGTGCAGAAAGATAAGTAGCTTCTGTCAAGTTTTCTGTTTTTGTTTTTGCTGCTGTCAGTCTTGGGTTGACCAGAGAGACGACTGACATTGGAGATGGAGGGGATGCCATGACTGGGCCAAACAAAATCCATCCCAGAGAAGAGCCAGGCTTATTGAATCTCTTTTTTTAAAAAAAAAAATATATTTTATTAAGATTTTTAAATATAAATACAAGAATAAAGAACAGTGTAGCATATATCATAACATACTTTCTTAACTTCTTTGGACTCCCTCACATCTCCCGCTCCCACTTGCATCATTGTCAATTCTTGCCCGCAATTTATCATCTTGTTTACAATCTTATGTCGCATTCATTTAACTATAGTCTGTTAATTCTCCAATAGGTTTATAATTTTTCCTCAAATTACTTGTCATCTTAATTCCATCTAATTTAGTGGTGCACAATTATTTATGATCTAGCATCCTTTCTTAACATTCAACCAAATTGCAGTGTTTTTTTAAATAAATCTTAAATTTCTTCCAGTCTTCTTCAACCCTCTCCTCTCCCAGGTCTCGGATTCTGCCAGTCATCTCGGCCAGTTCCATGTAGTCCATCAGTTGCATCTGCCACTCTTCCAGGGTGGGTAGATCTTGAGTTTTGCAGTTCTTGGCGATGAGTATCCTTGCTGCTGTTGTTGCATACATAAAAAATGTTCGGTCCTTCTTTAACACCTTCTGGCCGACAATTCCCAAAAGGAAGGCCTCTGGTTTCTTGGTGAAGGTATACTTAAATACCTTTTTCAGCTCATTATATATCATTTCCCACAAGGCCTTCACCTTAGGGCAAGTCCACCAGAGGTGAAAGAATGTTCCTTCATTTTCTTTACATTTCCAACATTTATTATCAGACAAATGGTATATCTTGGCAAGTTTAACTGGGGTCATGTACCATCTATATATCATTTTCATTACATTTTCCTTCAAAGCATTACATGCAGTGAAGTTCAGCCCAGTGGTCCACAACCTTTCCCACTCCTCAAACATGATGTTATGCCCAATATCCTGTGCCCACTTTAGCATAGCTGATTTAACCATTTCATCTTGTGTATTCCATTTTAACAGCAAGTTATATATTCTTGAAAGTACCTTAGTCTTAGGTTCTAACAGTTCTGTTTCCAACTTCTATTTCTCCACCTGGAACCCTAACTTTTTATCATTTTTAAAGACTTCTTTAATCTGAGCGTAGTGTAACCAGTCTCGCACTTTATCCTTCATTTTCTCCAAACTCTGCAATTTCTAATTGTCTCCATCTTTTTCTAATATTTCCCAATATTTTGGCCATTTGGCCTTCATATTGGGTCTTTTTTGGGCCTTAGCTTCCAGGGGTGAAAGCCACCTCGGAGTTTTGTTTTCCAATAAGTCTTTGTATTTTGTCCAGACACAGGCTTATTGAATCTCAGGTAGTAGTAGCAGTGATAATAATAATAATAATAATTTTATTATTTTTACTCTGCCAACTGACAAAAGTCAACCTAAGCAAGTTGTGCTTCCCTTTTCTGGTTATATGTCTATAACCTTTGATAGAATACAGATAATTGAACAAACTTTGTTGCACTACATTATTGATTAAATTATCTTTCCATTGCTATATAATATTATGGTATTACAGTCATACCTCGGTGTAATGGTTCTAGGGGTTGCTGGTGCGTAAATCGGTGCCACGCTTGTCTAGGTTACCTGGGTCAACCCTTTCTGTCTGGGCAGCCACTCATCCGTGGCTGTCTCAGTCGCTGGCAGAATCCGTCAGTGGGCGCTTCTTGAACTTCTTCCAGCAAAGAAGCTCCTTGACGCCTAGTCTCTGCCTACTCTCCCTTCACGGAAGCCTTCTGCGCAGGGAGGGTGTGGGCAGCGGAGGACCCGTGCTCTCCCCGCTGGTCTCCGACGAGGAGTCATGGAGCCACCTCGCTGATTCCCCCATCTGCCCCCCTTCTCCACTGGTGCTACACTGATTTCCTTCCCCAGAAGATGGGCTGCCTCTCTCCCTCCTGGGACGCTCTCCGGAATCCCTCCAGAGCCCTCCCTCTCCCTCTGGCTCCGATGGCAGTTTCCTGACACTCGGGTTACATTCGCTTAAGGTTGCGTGTTTTCGTGTTGCGCACTGAGCTGAACCTGGAAGTACCGGAATGGGTTACTTCCAGGTTTCAGTGCTCGCACATGCGCAGAACCACCAAATAACGACCCACGCATGCGCAGATGCAACGCTGCAGGTGGCGAACGCTGCGAGTTGCGAACATGTCTCCCACACGGATCATGTTTGCATCCCGAGCATCCACTGTACTCCAAAAGGAGTGGTGTTATGAGCCATCAAACATCTGAAATGCACTTTTTTCTAAAAGGCTTTCACAATTTTACCACTACAGTATATCAAAGAAAGCAACATTCAACAACCCATCAGAATCTAATCATAAATATGTTGGTTAATGACAAACAACAAAGGTAATGAACACACACATGCAGCTCCCTTCAGTTCTTCTTCATTTGTTCCTGAGGCTCTAATCCCTTTTTGTCTCCATTGCAGATTGTGATGAATTGCAGATCGAGAACAAGGCTGAACAAGACAAAATCCCCAGAGAGGAGAAGCCACGGAAAAATTTGGAGTATGGAGAGAGCTGCACTCAGAGCTCCCATCTCACTTACCATCAGAGAATTCATAGAGGGGAGAAACCCTATCAGTGTGGGGATTGTGGAAATAGCTTCAGGGAGAGCTCCAATCTCACTTCCCATCAGAGAATTCATAGAGGAGAGAAACCCTATCAGTGTGGGGAATGTGGAAAGAGCTTCAGGGAGAGCTCCAGTCTCACTTCCCATCAGAGAATTCATATAGGGGAGAAACCCTATCATTGTGGGGAATGTGGAAAGAGCTTCAGTCAGAGCTCCAAGCTCACTTCCCATCAGAGAATTCATACAGGAGAGAAACCCTATCAGTGTCTGGAATGTGGAAAGAGCTTCTGTACAAGCTCCAGTCTCACTTCCCATCAGAGAATTCATACAAGAGAGAAACCCTATCAGTGTCTGGAATGTGGAAAGAGCTTCAGTCAGAATGGCAATCTCACTTCCCATCAGAGAATTCATACAAGAAAGAAACCCTATCAGTGTGGGGAATGTGGAAAGAGCTTCAGTCACAGCCATGATCTCACTTCCCATCAGAGAATTCATACAGGGGAGAAACCCTATCAGTGTGGGGAATGTGGAAAGAGCTTCAATCAGAGCTCCTCTCTTACTTCCCATCAGAGAATTCATAGAGGGGAGAAACCCTATCAGTGTGGGGAATGTGGGAAGAGCTTCAGTTGGAACTCCCATCTCACTTACCATCAGAGAATTCATAGAGGGGAGAAACCCTATCAGTGTGGGGAATGTGGAAAGAGCTTCAGTATGAGCTACTATCTCACTAAGCATCAGAGAATTCATACAGGGGAGAAACCCTATCAGTGCATTGAATAAAACAAAATAAAAAAATTCCTTCCAGTAGCACCTTAAAGACCAACTGAGTTAGTTCTAGGTATGAGCTTTCGTGTGCATGCACACTTCTTCAGATACCTGAAGAATTGAAGAAGTATCTGAAGAAGTGTGCATGCACACGAAAGCTCATACCTAGAACTAACTCAGTTGGTCTTTAAGGTGCTACTGGAAGGAATTTTTTTATTTTGTTTTGACCATGGCAGACCAACACGGCTACCTATCTGTAACTAGTGCATTGAATGTGGAAAGAGCTTCAGTCACAGCCATGCTCTCACTTCCCATCAGAGAATTCATACAGGGGAGAAACCCTATCAGTGTGGGGAATGTGGAAAGAGCTTCAGGGAGAGCTCTGATCTCACTAAGCATCAGAGAATTCATACAGGGGAGAAACCCTATCAGTGTGTGGAATGTGGAAAGAGCTTCAATCAGAGCTGCCATCTCACTTACCATCAGAGAATTCATACAGGAGAGAAACCCTATCAGTGCATTGAATGTGGAAAGAGCTTCAGTCACAGCCATGCTCTCACTTCCCATCAGAGAATTCATACAGGGGAGAAACCCTATCAGTGTGGGGAATGTGGAAAGAGCTTCAGGGAGAGCTCTGATCTCACTAAGCATCAGAGAATTCATACAGGGGAGAAACCCTATCAGTGTGTGGAATGTGGAAAGAGCTTCAATCAGAGCTGCCATCTCACTTCCCATCAAAGAATTCATACAGGGGAGAAACCCTTCATTCTTTAGCTTTAGGAGCCAGGCAAATCCGCACATTGTTAACCTATGATATATTTTAGGGGGCCACCCCCCCAGTTGATAGGCATTGCCATTTCAATGCCCTTTATGCATCATGTGATTGATTGTGCAAGGTGGGCCTTACCTGGCCCCCCACCAATATTTTATTCAAGTTGGCACCACTGGGTCGAGTGGTAGACAAATTAAATAAATACATTAATCGCCTTCCTTTGCACATGTTCCAGCTTGCCAATATCCTTCTTTATTATCATTTTTAATATTTATGTGCCCTCCAATTGAAGATTTCACAACATAAACATACAAGATGAAAGCATGGCTTTCCCAAAAACAAGTCAAGCCAGAGAAATCTCTCCTCCCCTTTTTTTAGATGCAGTTACAAACTTTGTTGATTAGGGGAGAGCTGTGGAAATAGTGCGTCTTGATTTCAGTAAGGCTTTTGAGAAAAACCTGTGATATTTTTGCCAGGAAGCTGCTAAAATGTGGGTTGAATGAGGTAACTGTTTGGTTGATTTGACTGACGACACCCAAAGAAGACTCCTTTATGGTTCCTCATCATCCTGGGGAAAAGTGACCAGAGGGGTGCTGCAGGGTTCTGTCCCGGGTCCGTTGTTGTTCAAGGTCTTTATGAACAACTTGGATGAAGGAACTGAGGGGGTGCTCATCCCATTTGCCAATGACACGAAACGGGGAGCGGAGGCCAATGTGGCAGAAGGAAGAATGAAGCAACCAGAAGTCACCTCAACCCGATGGACTGGTGACCCCCTCCTCCTTTTCCTCTCCCCCCAAGCCATCAATACAGCTAACACGATCAATATCCCCCCCCCAGCCTCACACCTCCACAGAGATCCCCACCCAACACCAGTCCAGGTGACATAAAAAGACACTCCCCATTACCCAACAATCTACAACTCACTCTCAGCACCCCTCCCCACGCCTTACTAAGTAAAATAATTCCCCTTGTTGCAAGGATTTTTAAGGTACCAGTGACCCACTCAAATTGTGTCCCAGAATTGACAGACACAGCAGTGGAGAAAAAGAAAGTGATATTTATTGCTGAGGAATAAGAGACCCAGTGGAATCCTTTCCCAAAGACTGGGCCCCGGGCTCTAGCACCCAGAGGCTTTATACCTGAGTACATACATCATAGTTCATGACATAATCGGATACAATCGCACACGGCAGCAAAAAGAAGACCAATGAGTGCATTCAAGCCTTGCCCCCTGATCATGCAAAGAGTTCCCTCCCAACTTCTGCTTTTTCAGTCTGAACATGCATTTAACCTTTCCCCTGATTTATGGTAAGGAGGAAGAAAAAGGAACTTCGGCCCTTACGCTCCTACGCGGCCATCTGCTATACCGGGACATTCTGCGGTTAGCATCTTCCTGTTTGAGCTACTCGGGACCCTGTCTGGACAGGGGGGAAAGTGCCAGCACAGCAGATTTATTGCTTCCCCCTTATGTTAGCAAGACATTGAGAAGAACAAGGGAAGGGAACTGGGGCAGAGTTTATTTCGGATTCTTCCGATCTAAGCAATTTGCTATAAGCTTTTGCAGAAGCCGTCCTGATTCAAACATGGATTATATAAAAATAATTATAAGGATATATGGTTATATGGCTAACTGATTATATGAAAAGCATAAGGGTAAAATTCCTCCAGGTGGTCCTGCTTCACCCTAACCTCAATAAAACAATCCACAAAGAGGCTAAAATCTGACAAACAAGCAGCACATTGGGGCTGCCAGAGCATATCAACAGCCTCATCTCTACCCCAACATACCAGTGATGTTAATAACATTAGCAACATTGCTTATGGACCCTATATCCAACATAGGCGTCACAAAGACGGTTGGAGGATGGATGGCGGCCAACAGATTGAGGTTGAATCCTGACAAGACAGAAGTACTGTTTTGGGGGGACAGGAGGCGGGTGGGTGTGGAGGACTCCCTGGTCCTGAATGGGGTAACTGTGCCCCTGAAGGACCAGGTGCGCAGCCTGGGAGTCATTTTGGACTCACAGCTGTCCATGGAGGCACAGGTCAATTCTGTGTCCAGGGCAGCTGTTTACCAGCTCCATCTAGTACGCAGGCTGAGACCCTACCTGCCCACGGACTGTCTCGCCAGAGTGGTGCATGCTCTGGCTATCTCCTGCTTGGACTACTGCAATGCACTCTAGGTGGGGCTAAATTTGAAGCTGACCCGGAAACTACAACTAATCCAGAATGCGGCAGCTAAACTGGTGACTGGGAGCGGCCGCCAAGACCACATAACACCGGTCTTGAAAGACCTACACTGGCTCCCAGTGCGTTTCCGAGCACAATTCAAAGTGTTGGTGCTGACCTTTAAAGCTCTAAACTGCCTCGGTCTAGTATATCTGAAGGAGCGTCTCCACCCCCGTTGTTCTGCCTGGACACTGAGGTCCAGCACCGAGGGCCTTCTGGCGGTTCCCTCGCTGCGAGAAGCCCAGTTACAGGGAACTAGGCAGAGGGCCTTCTCGGTAGTGGCGCCCTCCATGTGGAACACCCTCCCACCAAATGTCAAAGAGAAGAACAACTACTAGCCTTTAGAAGACATCTGAAGGCAGCCCTGTTTAGGGAAGTTTTTAATGTTTGATGTATCACAGTATTTGAATATTCTTTTGAAAGCCGCCCAGAGTGGCTGGGGAAGCCCAGCCAGATGGGCAGGGTATAAATAATAAATTATTATTATTATTATTATGATACTTAACACTGACCACTTCCTATCGCAAACAACAGGGAGGATGGCCTGACCTTGAACAAAGAACTCCATGTCAGCTGAGACCTAGGACCAACTGGCTAAATGCCAGATGGCCCATGATACCCCAAATAAACCCCTATATGACTACATAGGGGATACTTTCTGCAACCCACCCCCCACTCTTTAACCCAAATCTTATTTTAACCCCATCAAAAGAAAATGCATCACCTTGTATGTAAACACCATGAAACTATGCGAAAATCGATCTCCGAGCTTGATCGATGAGCCGTGTCCTCTGATTGCTTTACGATCCCAATCAGTCATTTACAGCGGTCCGGCACGCTTCCTTCTCAGCTGCGCAACAAAGTCTGCTGTCTCTTTGGCCACGGCTTAGCAGAGTAGCATACAGCGGTGTAAAACAGTCTTTTTCTCCCTTGCTCCATGCAAGCATACACAGACAGATTTGTCTATTTACAGCTGTTTATTGAAACATTACAGCCCATATAATACCAGGGCTCCTTTCAGCCATGTTAAAACATGTCCGTCTCTCTCTCGAACACAGAGAGAACAACAAGTCCAGTACAGTCTCCTCCCAGACTCCTCCCAGCTTCTAAAGCTGACGTCACATCAGAAAGTGACGCACACCTCAGAACACTTAACCAGTTAAGTTCTGAACACACACACCCCCTTGCGTTGCTTTCTGACAAGACCTGTGTAACATCTTCAGCAACACCCTGTGAGATCAATCCCTTCCCCAATGCCTTGCGCCCTACCTTGGCGTACCTGTTAGGCATCTGTGGAATCACCTCACAACTCTCAGAATCGCACTGTGCGAAACTTACCCACGCACCTGTGGCCTGGTACCTCTCAGGTGGAATACCCTTGGTTGTGCGACTGGATCGCCTAGGCACAAACTCTGGTGTTTCCTCTGACTCACTGTCACCAGCAGGTGTGTCCTCTGCATCACAGGATTCCCCCTCTGACTTAAAGCATCTTCGAATCCTTTCCATTACACTTACAGGAGAACTAGGCTCACTCTTGGGCTGTCCTCTCCTAACAACTTGTGGAGACGCCCCACCCTGCTCCTGACCCTGGTCGTTGACCTGGTCGTCATCAGCAGACTCAGCCTCTTCTTCCTCCTCAACAGAACTGTCCTCTGCATCAGAGAGACATTCTGAAAGAACATCACGCTGTGCAGAAATCTTTGGCCTTTCATCCTGCTCAAAGAATTCAGCGTGTTTACTGATCAGCACCTTACTCTGATCACCTGACGGGTATGCAAATCGCCATGCACGAGCATCTGGCTCATACCCACAGAAGATCATTTTCTGGACTTTGGCTCCATCTGGCCCTTGCAAAGCCTTGGGCACAGTAACATACGCAGGAGATCCAAACTTGCGCAGAAAGTGAACCTGGGGTTTTCTGCCATTCAACAACGAGTACGGTGTGTCGCCTACCAGTGAGTTGTAGACACGATTCCAGGTGAACGACACAGCCCTAGTAGCCTCCAGCCAAAACCCAGGAGGTAACCTAGCTTCTTTCAGCATCACCTGTGCAGCTTTAACCAGAGCTCCACTTCGAAGCTCTGCCACCCCCCCTTGCTGGGGAGAAGTAACTGTGTGACGTATCCCTCTTTTGTGAAAGAACTGCTGCAAAGCAGAACCAGTGTACCTAGCATTTCTGTCACTGACGATTGCTTTCACCTTGGTGGAGAACCTTAGTTCCACCCCCTCAATCCAGCTCTTGATCAGCTGTGCTGCATCCTCCCTGGATTTGAGACCGTGAGTCCAGGAATTCTGTGAGAAATCATCCAAAAAAGTTAGCAGAAACCTGGCCCCTCCCAGACTTGGTTCCTTGACAGGACCGGCCAAATCTATGTGAACCAGCTCAAAAGGTTTAGTGGCAACCCGTTCCACCTTTGGGTAACTGCACCCTCTCACCTTTGCTTGCTTGCAAGTGTCACAGTTAATGGCACTTCTGCAATCTCGAATCTTACAACCTGTGGAAACCTCGGGTAGAACCTGCAAGTCTTCTACAGAACCATGAATGGTTCTCCCATGCCAAACACAAGCACATGACACATGAGCGGGAACTGTAGCACGCTGGTTGGGAACTGTAGTACGCAACGCTTGTGCTTTCTCAACCTTCCCCTCACCCCCAAGAGACGTCTTAAGAATGAAAAGATCATTCTGTCCCTTCCGTACTTTGGCCAGTAACCTCCCTCCTCTGGAGATTGTGCAGACATCATTTTCAAAACAAACTTTGAACCCCTTATTTAACAAATAAGGCACAGATAACAAACAGTGATGCGCCTCTGGGACGATACAAAAATCCACCGACTCCTGTAAAACAGAAAGAAATACATTAGTGCTCTTGGAAATTTTAGTTCTCTGTCCATTTGCGAATGTAATAGTCTGTCCTTTCGGAACTGCCGTGCAATTCCACATCCCGCCTGCAGGGGTCTCTGGAACCATGTTGCGGTTAGCTGCAGAGTCGATTACAAAAGCCATTTCGAAATTTTCCATTCGGCCGTCTTCGAACAATGCCATACTCGCGGAGACTTGATAAGTCTCTTCCTGTTGTTTACCACGACCACCTGGCTCAGTTCCACGCCTGCCTGTCTTCCCAGGCCTGTTGCCATGGAAACCCGGCTGATTCCCATGAGAAGTGTCCTTGACAACATCCTGCCGTGCCTGTGTGCTCCGGTGGGGGCAACTGCCACGCAGACGTTGAACTCCAGTGGAAAAACACTGCCCGGGGCTCCTCCCAGCTGGCCTGGCCTTCCTTCTCCTGGAACGGCGCCTCCCACCAGCCTGGCCCCCCCTGAAGCTCCTCTTCGCTTCAGCAACAGTGGAAAGTTTCTTAAACTTGCCTTTGGAACTCTTCGCCCCCCCGATCTGCTCACCAGCGCTCCTAGAGGCCGATTCATCGGGAAATGGGCCTGCCAGCCCAGCATCTCCAGGGCTCTGGCCTTCTGCTGAAGCTTCACACAAGCCCTTCAGCACATCCCAGGCAGCCCTTGCTGACTGTATACCCTCCAAATGAGGTTTCAGCGATGCATGAATGCATGCTCTGAGCATATCCAGCTCTCTCTGAAGCATTTTCTGCTGGCCATCGTCCCAGCTAAGGGGTGGTGCTTTTGGCTCCCTCTGGCTTCCTTCCCAAAGCCCATGGACCAGGAACCAGCCCCTTACTCTTCTGCTCCAGGTTGCCCAACTTTTTAAAGTGAGCTTCTCCACCGGTATATCCTGGCTCTCTGCCATCTTCTCCCGTTCTCCCAAGGGGGCCCAAGCTTACTTACGATCAGGTACAGCTTCTCTGCCTCACCCTTCCGTGGAGAAACGATTTCAGCTGCTCCCAGCTTTTAGCTCTGTCTCTCAGCAGCTTCCTTGCCTCTCAGAAGCAGGCAAAAAACTCCCTCTGCTTCCCGGCATCAGGCTAGACTCATGGAATGCAGCTTCCAACCTCCGGCTAGCTTCCGTGCCGACTTCAAAGCATTCCAATGGCTCAATTCCGACTGTTTTACGAGCGTTGACTTGACCTCCATAACCTATGCGAAAATCGATCTCCGAGCTTGATCGATGAGCCGTGTCCTCTGATTGCTTTACGATCCCAATCAGTCATTTACAGCGGTCCGGCACGCTTCCTTCTCAGCTGCGCAACAAAGTCTGCTGTCTCTTTGGCCACGGCTTAGCAGAGTAGCATACAGCGGTGTAAAACAGTCTTTTTCTCCCTTGCTCCATGCAAGCATACACAGACAGATTTGTCTATTTACAGCTGTTTATTGAAACATTACAGCCCATATAATACCAGGGCTCCTTTCAGCCATGTTAAAACATGTCCGTCTCTCTCAAGAACACAGAGAGAACAACAAGTCCAGTACAGTCTCCTCCCAGACTCCTCCCAGCTTCTAAAGCTGACGTCACATCAGAAAGTGACGCACACCTCAGAACACTTAACCAGTTAAGTTCTGAACACTCACAGAAACCACACATTGCCTTCCTGCAATAAATACGCAACCCTCCCAAACTCCTGAGTGATCCCTGCTTCAGTCACCTGGCTCAGCGAAGTCCTGTGGAGTAGCCATAATACTCAGTAGAGACCTGAACTTCAAAGCCAGAACAGTTCTCAAAGACAAAAGAGGCAGACTCATTTTTGCTAAAAGGACACAAGATGGCAAAACTAAACTGACAATTGGCTCCATATATGCCCCAAACTTGAAACAGCTAGAGTTCATCCAAAAAACATTAAACAAGTTCCTCTCCTCCGAAGGGGAAGCAATTCCGGGGGGGGTCACCTCAACCTAAATATGAAAAGCGTATCCCTGAAAGACACCCACCCTACAACTCCCTGGGCAACCTTCCTCCGAAGGAAACCCCCAACAATTAGGGACTCTTACAAGTTGCTAAAAGCATCCCTTAAAAAACAAACCTCCTTAAAAGTTAGCAAGATAGAACAAGACATCACGGCCTCTCATCATGCTACAAACAAACCGGATCTAAAAAAGTCCTTAAAGCTATAGAACAGAAACGGAGAGAACCAGACTCCCTAGAAATCAACAAAACAATGATCAACATTCTATACTCTAAACAACACTTCTGTGAGTATGGAGGGGAAAGCTCCAGATTATTAGCAAGGAGGTGTAGGAAAAAAGGAATAAATTGCATCACCGAAAAGATTCCAGCTGGTCAGGGCACAAGTCCCCCGTGGGTCCGTGCGGTCAGTAAAAGAAGGAGATTCCAGCCAAGCAATTTGGAGCAAAACAGCAGCCAGTAGACGGAGATCCTTGATTGTTGCGCAACAGGTTCAAGAGCGGCGAGGGAACCCAGAGCCATGGGGGGACATTGACTTTTAAATCTTCCCACCATATCCCAGAATGCAGTTCGTACAGCATCACCAATACGTCATTGCTACACCACTAAAACGTCAGAAAGGGGAGGGTTACACAAGATTAACATAAGGAAAATGAGTCAGTGCAAGACCCAAGGATAGGATTAGCATAGGCAAACAAGTCTCAAGTACCCACCACCCAAAAGTACAACAGAACTTCCTTTGCATGTCTGGACCCCTTGGCAAGTCTGGGGATGGGATGAGGCTTTCCAATAATCAGCTCAGCAATTGTCACCTCTGGGCACTTCCTGGAGTTGATTTTATATGATTTATAAAGTGAGATATCTTCCCTGAGCTGTCAAGGCATAATATTTGTAACATTTAACAATTTAAAGGTGTGCCCCCCCGTCATTTCTGTAACAGCTCCCCCCTTTGGAGATAAATTTGCTTAGGTTCCGTAGGAATCGCAATATATAACATACAGGACCAAAGGGGGGTGGGAAATATGTCTTATTTCCCACCCCCCTTTGGTCCTGTATGTTATATAGGTAAAGGTAAAGGGACCCCTGACCATTAGGTCCAATCGTGACTGACTCTGGGGTTGCGACGCTCATCTCGCTTTACTGGCCAAGGGAGCCGTGGCCAGCAGGACTAAGCCGTTTCTGGCGAACCAGAGCAGCGCACGGAAACGCCATTTACCTTCCTGCCGGAGCGGGACCTACTTAACTACTTGCACTTTGACGTGCTTTCGAACTGCTGGGTTGGCAGGAGCAGGGACCGTGCAACGGGAGCTCACCCCGTCATTGTGGGGATTCGAACTGCCGACCTTCTGATTGGCAAGTCCTAGGCCCTGTGGTTCAACCCACAGCGCCACCCACATCCCTGAGATACTTATTAGGTCCATCAATTACCATCTCGCATATATTCAACACATAAAACAGCAGCAATTTGTAGTTGACAAAGGAGAGCTGGACCCAGAAAGGGCCCCATTCCCTTCCGGAGCTGAGGGCCGCATCCAAGCTCCCTCCGGCCCTCAGGGCCTGGCTGTCCTTTCTTCTGTGAGGAGCGGAGACCTTTTTCTCCTCAGAAGAGACGGGGATGGAGCCAGCCGGGCCCAGACATGGCAGCCGCCCTCCGGCTGAGGCCTTTTCCCGCCCTTTTCCTCCCCGGCTCAAAATGGCTCCCTCAGAGCGCTGCCTCCCGGCCGCTCTCCCCAAGGCCTCTCAGGGGCCTCGGCCCAAGCAAGCTCTGGCTTTCTTGACTCCCATCTTTCCCTCCCAAGGAGCTCCTCCCCATTGCCCTGGGAGGCAGGAGGAGGCAGAGGGATTTCTCCCTCTCCACTTGATCAGAATAAAAGGCCCCCAAGCTGCTTCCGAAAAGAAGACTTGGTGTTGGCAAGGGCAGCTCTCAAGAGCTTCAGCTGGAAATCATCCCTTTTTACCTCAGGAGTCCCTGAGGAGTTTTAGGAACTCCCCTAGAAAATGGATCGGAAGTGCAGGAAACGCCAGGAGTGTCTTTCCCTAGTTTCTTGAGGCTTCTCCTTTAGCTATTGAAAAGGTAGATTTCCTTCTCTTAAAAGAAGACGTTTTTCATAACTTTTGAATGTAACCGGCAGATGGAAAATCGGAAGTTCTTTCTTTCTATATTGCTTCTTTTCCCCTTTTCTTCTCTCTTCTCTTCCTTCCCTATCTTCTGTCTGCTTTTTCTTTTCTTTTTCCTTTTGTAACCTTTTCCATCTGTTTTTTATGTACATTCACTTTCTATATCTTAAAAGTAAAGGGACCCCTGACCATTAGGTCCAGTCGTGGCCGACTCTGGGGTTGCGGCGCTCATCTCGCTTTCTTGGCCGAGGGAGCCGGCGTTCAGCTTCTGGGTCACGTGGCCAGCATGACTAAGCCACTTCTGGCGAACCAGAGCAGCGCACGGAAACACCGTTTACCTTCCCGCTGGAGCGGTACCTATTTATCTTTATATATATATATATATATATATATATATATATATATATATATATAAAATTTTTTATTAGGATTTTTACAATATTACATAATAAAAAAAGGAAAAAAATACTAACAAAAAGAGTTAAAAACAATCAATCTTTTCATCACTTATTTTTCATTTACTTGTTTCCTGGACCTCCTCATACCTCCCTTTTTTGTATTCCAGTTCTATTTATTAGTTCAGCAGTTTCTTTCCCTCTTTATTTTACCCTGATCTTTAATCTTAAATTATTATAACATTAAATTTTACTAATAAAAAACCATTTTTTCCTATTCTTTTGTACCATCACAGCTAGAAACCACTTCATTTCAGTCCAACATCATTCTAGCATTCATTAATTTTGCAATATCTCTGTAAATAGTCTTTAAATTTCTTCCAGTCTTCTTCCACCGACTCTTCTCCTATTTATCTACTTGCACTTTGACGTGCTTTTGAACTGCTGGGTGGGCAGGAGCAGGGACCGAGCAACGGGAGCTCACCCCGTCATTGCGGGGATTCGAACCGCCAACCTTTTGATCGGCAAGTCCTAGGTTCTGTAGTTTAACCCACAGTGCCATCCGCGTCCCTTAGGCTTTCCAATAATCAGCCCAGCAATTGTCACCCCTGAGCACTTCCTGGAGTCCCTTTTCCAAGGGCAAAATAGCATTGGAATGGAGGAAACTGGCAAAGGAGTTGATTTGATATGATTTGTAAAGTTAGATATCTTCCCTGAGCTGTCAAGGCAAAAGGATTCATTCAGGCATAATATTTGTAACATTTAACAATTTAAAGATGTGCCCCCCCCCGATCATTTCTGTAACAGCTCCCCCCTTTGGAGATAATTTTACTTAGGTTCCGTAGGAACCACAATATTTTCTCCACATTTAACTACAGTTCACACAGAGACATATTTCCCACCCCCTTTGGTCCTGTATGATATATAGATATTCACTAAATAATAACCTGCTATTCCCCTCCCAGGTGTGTGGGTTTTAGTAAAACAGAAAGGCACTTGCATGTCACACCTCTTAAGGCCATTTGCAAACAAACATTTTGGTTTCCCTGCCAATCTCCCGGTCCTTACTCTGCACTTCAATTGGGAGAAAGCCACACTCCCAGAGCTCAGGCAGTGGCGTAGCGTGGGGGGTGCAGGGGGGCCGGCCGCACCGGGCTCAATATCGGGGGGGGGGTGTGCACCAATCTAGTGGAAGAGACTCGAGTGCTAAAATCCACGGGTTAGGGGGCGCAAATTACTTGCCTTGCCCCGGGTGCTGACAACCCACGCTACGCCACTGAGTTCAGGTGATGCTGGATGTCGGCATCAACGTTGGCCCTTGTGGAAAGATAACTGCCCAGGTAGAGGTGATTGACATTTTCCACTGTTACACCATTGAGTTGGATTTGTGGCACTGCAGAGGGGTTATTTTGTACCTGGTGCAGCACTTTGTTTGTTTGGATGTTGAGTGATAGGCCAAGCTTCTCATAAGCTTCTGTGAAGATATTTAGGATGGTCTGGAGGTCGTCCTCTGAGCGTGCACACACTGCGTTGTCATCAGCATCCTGAAGCTCTAGGACGGAAGTTACGGTAACCTTACTCTTTGCTTTCAGCCTGCTCAGATTGAAGAGCTTTCCTTCTGTTGGATATATGATTTCTACTGCGGTGGTGAGTTTCCCTTCGTCAACATGTAGGATCATGGGAATGAAAATAATGAATAGAGCTGGGGCAATAACACAACCCTGTTTAACACCTGAAGGGGTAAAAAGCCAAAGAGGGGAGAATATCATAAGGGAAGCTGTAAACGATTAAAAAAAACCTTAGAGTTCAGCATTTTATTCATTTAAATATCATCACCTTTACATATAATTACTACTGTTATTTTCTGCTCAGTCTAATTTCCTTCACTTAGTTTGGCTGTGGTAGAAATGAAGGGGTCAGCTATGGGTCACCTGCTAACTGCTATTAGCAAACAGCAGCGGGCCCACCCGGATGGAGCATTTGTGGTTGCTGGTGATTTCAATCGAGCCGATTTAAGGACTGTGCTTCCTAAGTTCCACCAGTATGTTGATTGTCCCACTAGGGGGGGAAATACCCTAGACCGAGTATATAGCAACATCATGCATGGATACAAGACCAAGCCCTTGCCCAATTTGGGACAGTCAGACCACATATCCTTACTTATGATACCATCATATAGACCTCTCGTACGCAGAATTAGACCATCAACTAGAGAGATACGAGTGTGGCCAGCAGGTGCACCCGAGCAACTTCAAGATTGCTTTCGGAACACTGAATGGTCACTTTTTGTGGAGAATAATGTGGACACATACGCTTCAATAGTACTGTTCTATGTCAAAAGCTGCATTGATGTCGTTACTACCACCAAACAAATACGGGTGTTTCCTAACAACAAGCCCTGGCTAAACAGGGATGTGTATCTTCTGTTAAAGGCAAGGAATGCTGCTTTTCACTCTGGCGATGCGCAACAGTACAGAGAAGCTAGAGCCAAACTGAAAAAGGGCATTAGGGATGCCAAAGCCATGTACTGCCGGAGGATCGAAAAGCATTTTGAGAGCTCCGACCCTCGTCATGTATGGCAAGGCCTGCGACAAATTACAGGGCAAAATATTAAAAACGAACTGGCTAACAGCAGTGCGCACCTGGCTGATCAGCTGAATCAATTCTTCAGTCGTTTTGAGGTGGGAACTGGAACCACCGTCACTACAGCATTGGCTACCAGCACATCATCAGGAACTATTACTGATAAACAACCACTTTTATTACAGACCTCCGACGTACAACGTGCTTTTCGGAGCATTAATATTAGGAAGGCAGCTGGACCGGATGGAATTATGGGACGAGTTATTAGGGACTGTGCTGCAGAATTAGCTGGTGTATTTACGGACATTTTTAATCTATCCCTGTTGCAGGGTTCTGTCCCTACCTGCCTGAAGACATCAATTATAGTGCCAGTCCCTAAACAGTCAGTGGTGGTATCTCTCAATGACTACAGACCAATAGCCCTAACATCTGTCATTATGAAATGCTTTGAGAGATTGGTGCTAGATTATATTAAGGCTGGTCTTCCATCCACTCTAGACCCGTTCCAGTTTGCATACAGAAGAAATAGATCTACTGATGATGCTATTTCCATCGCTGTCCATACTGTACTGAGTCATCTAGAACGACAGGGAACTTACGCAAGGCTGTTGTTTGTGGACTACAGTTCTGCCTTTAATACAATTCTACCAGACAGGTTATTCCTTAAAATGACCAATTTGGGTATACATCAGAAGATCTGTTTGTGGGTAAGGAATTTCCTGACCGATAGGCCGCAGACAGTGAGAATGGGACCTTACTATTCTTCTACTCTAGTATTAAGCACAGGAGCCCCTCAGGGGTGTGTGTTAAGCCCCTTTCTCTATTCCCTGTACACATTTGACTGCACCCCACTGTATAAGTCCAACACAATCATCAAAATTGCGGATGATACAACAGTGGTGGGGCTCATTAGTGAGAATGATGAGGCTGCTTATAGGAAAGAAGTACAGGGGTTAATTCAATGGTGTAAAGAAAATAATCTTATGCTTAACACCAAAAAAACCAAAGAACTCATAATTGATTTTAGGAGAAAGAAAAGTGTATTTTTACCATTGCACATAAATGGCGAGGAGGTGGAGAGGGTTGGTAGTTTTAAATACCTGGGCACTTACATCTCTGAGGACCTCTCATGGACTGCAAATATTAATATGGTTGTGAGGAAGGTGCAGGGGAGGTTGTATTTCCTGAGAATGCTCAGAGGATTGAATCTATCTCAGCACCTACTTCTGTCCTATTATCATAGTACCATTGAGAGTGTCTTAACCTATAGTATATTATCGTGGTATGGGAGCAGCTCTGGAATGGATAAAAAAGCTTTACAGAGAATAATTAAAATTGCCCAGAATGTTATTGGGCTCCAACTACCAACCCTGGATGAGATCTTCACGTCTCGCAGCTTGAAGAAGTCACACAATATCCTGAGAGATCCCACCCATCCTGCTCACAACCTCTTTGAACTGTTGCCTTCGGGCAGAAGATACAGGACAATGAAAACACAAACCACACGCCTTCTGAATAGTTTCTATCCAAGAGCTCTGATTGCACTAAATAATGATCTCAGGGCCAGTTGTAAGAAATAGCAAGCAGTGAGTAGTAAGGAATGAGATAGGTTTTAGGTTATGCTATGCTTCTAATAGGTTGTGTTATATTCTGGATTATGTATGTTTTAATAGATTATGTCTGAATAGGATGAGAGTGTTGGAGATACGTGCAAATGTGTATGTGAATCCGGTCTTGGGTGTTTGATTTTCGTTGTTGTGTATACTGTGTATATACGGACAATGACAATAAATTTATCTAATCTAAGGGACAAAACCTTTGTTAATTTGGACACAGTTGACAAATTATTAAACATTTTCCTTATGTGGGTTTTGAGTTCTCTTAGAGGTTCACGTATCCTGTTTGAAAGGGAAAATTACTGTATTTTTCGCTCGATAAGACACACTTGTTTCCTCTCAAAAGTAAGGGGAAATGTCTGTGTGTCTTCCTGAGCGAATATGTGGCCCCTGGAGCCGACTGGCCCAAGTGCAGGGGCGAAAATCAGATTGCGTGTTACGGAGGAGGGTGGGCTGGAGGGAGGAGGCTGCTGGGGTTCCTGTATCGGGCATATTTTGATGTGTGTGTGGAGGCGTGTGAGGCGTGTTGCTGCACGGGAGAGCGCGTGGTTAAAGGGGGCGTTGGAGTGACCTTGTGTATGGCGCCTCTCGATCTGTACGGCATCCCAAGGCTACCGTCTCTTCATCAGCCCTCTTCCCCTTGCCTAATTATTGTAGCGCCTTCCTAAGGATTCAGTTGTGACTCCTGCTGCGTATGGTTTTAACTGGGGAGTTAAAGTCAGACGAACGCAACAAAGAGCAGGGAAATCCCCTGCCCTCCTGGCAAGCAGAGCGGAGAGGATCGTGTCCTGTGCGCAGGCTCCAGCCCACCCAGCTCAGCTTCCGGCGCCTAGGAGCGCAACCAACAGCTGCCGCCTCCTCCTCTCCATGCTCCGGTGCTGCTGCATCCTGGGAAGCATTCTAGGGATGCGCAGGCAGCCAGAAAACATGCAGGTGGGGGAGGGGGCCGGGAGGGGAAGTAGAGGGGTGAATGAACCCCCTGGCCAGGTTGTCATCAAAGTACTCTCGGAGGGCCCCAAGTTCAAGAAGAAGAAGAGTTTGGATTTGATATCCCGCCTTTCACTCCCCTTCAGGAGTCTCAAAGCGGCTAACATTCTCCTTTCCCTTCCTACCCCACAACAAACACTCTGTGAGGTGAGTGGGGCTGAGAGACTTCAGAGAAGTGTGACTGGCCCAAGGTCACCCAGCAGCTGCATGTGGAGGAGCGGAGACACGAACCCGGTTCCCCAGATTATGTGACTGCCGCTCTTAACCACTACACCACACTGGCTCTTCAGGGGCCGGCAAGGCATAAATGCGGCCGAAAGGAATCTCTGCTCCTGGCTGCAAGTCAATAGGACAATCGTAAGTCCAATGGGGTAGCAAAGCCTCAGCCCCCTTTTTCTCAGACACGCCCACCAAATCCTGGTAGGGCTCCAGGATTAGGCCGACATCCGGTAACCCTGCCCAGTCTGGGGCAGTCCCCTGCAAAGCGGAAGAACTGAGGGCCGGCAGGTGAGGCTTCCCAGGTGCCGGCGGCAACACGGGGGTTGGGCACAGACGTCGTGGCAGAAAGACGATGAGAAACACAACATCCGCTGCACCCAGGAAATGGCGGGGTCATGTCGGACCAAGCAGAGGCTTCCAAGGACCACAGGGAAACGTAGCGTCTGGACTAGTTGAAACGTTAACAGTTCCTGGTGCAGGGGTGCCACTAACCTGGCCAGTGGACAGGTCTCACGGGCAATGGGTCCTGATGCGAGGGGGGTCCCCTGCAGACCCACCACTGAAATGGGCAAGGCTTTCACCACTGACGGTACTTGATACTTCTCAGTGAAACTGATGTCCATGAAGACGCCAGAGGCCCCCGAGTCAATCATTGCCTCCAGGCCAGCATGCCCCCCTGGGGAAAGAGAATATGGATAGGGAGAGGGAAATGGGGTGCAGAGGGATTGAGCCTCAGCTGAGCCCCTCCTAGCACAGCTGGGGCTTGGCGTTTCCCAACCTCTTGGCCGGACACTCTGCTGCGAAATGGCCCCCTCTCCACAAGACAAGCCCAGTCCCAGGGCCCGCATCAGACTCTTCTCTTGGCTAGAGAGAGCGACGGGTCCGAGGATCAAGGAGTCAAGAAGCCCAAGGAAGGAAACATTTTGCTGTGGCAAAGAGCCAAAGGGAAATGCTGACCTTATATCCCTTTCCGGCTCTTTCTTGCCACCAGGTGCTGTGAGTTACCAATCGGCCTCACCTGTGCAGCCCTGCCTCCTTGCCTCTTCAGAACAAACTTAGGAAAGCCCCACTCCTGCAAAGCCCCACCGGTCCCAGGGCCTGGCTCCGGCATGCGCTCCTGACAATAACACTACTTCTTTTGGAGTAATAGCATAAAATTATGTATCAATGGAAAGATAATATCAGCAAGAATGCAATTACCTGTATTCTATCAAAATTTATAGCCAAATAGCTAAGAAAAGGAAGCACAACTTGCTTAGGTTGACTTGTTATGTGATTCCTAACAAGTTGGTTGGTTTTTTTGTCTTCTTTCATTTCGTGAGTTTGAAGAACATAATAGAAGAAAAGAAAAATATGTGAGAAGAAGAATCGGAGAAGATTTACATCCCACTTGCATCACGCCTACCGTGAAGCACCCAGTTAGTGTGATGATCTGGGGTTGTATGACAGCAAAAGGTGGGGGCAGAATTTGCTCCATTAATGGGAAGGTAAAATCCCCAAATACATACATCAAATACGTGAGCCCAAATGCGTGAAGCCTTCCGCATGTGATCTTTCCCCAGATACTGAAGCATTATTTATTTATTTGTTCATGTATTTTATATTTCAACAGGATTCAGCTCCATGTCATGTTACTCCTTTGTGCAAAAGGCGGTTTCAATATAATCATATTCCACTGCTGGAATGGCCTGGTGGGTTCTGTCCCAGCCGTTCTGTTGGCGGGGGCCCCCTCCCCGGCAGCCCTGGCCCTCTCCCCTTGAGAACCAAATGCAAACTATACAATAATCCCAGGCCCTGGGAACACAGGGGGAACGAGGTGGGGGCGGTGGGGTTGGACCACCCCGGGTGCCATCCTGAGGGGGGTGACATTCGTCGTGCCCCCCGCCCGCACCTGCAATTCCAAGCGTAGCCCGAGCCTTCGAGGGAAGGGGGAGCTGCGCTGATTTGTCGCTTTGCCCTCTCCCCTGCCTGCCTGGCTGGCTCTGCGCCATTCAAAGGGAATAAATGCAATTTTGTTACCCTCCGTTGAAAAGAAAACAATACAGGACACGCAGCAAGATTTAATTATGATTGCAAGTGAGTAACAGCAGCAGCCCAGAGCTGGACGGACCCTCGGACAGGGACAGGGCCGTCTTTACCTGGGGGGGGGGGTGGAAGGGGTGGGGGCCAGGGGCTGCCACTGAAGCCGCCTAAGCTCCTAACCATCTACCTCTTATGAAGTAATAAATAAATTTGATCAAGCTAGAAAAACAAAACACATATATACCCGGGTATTACTGAAATGTATACCTACTTTTCCTCTAAAGGACTTGAGACTGTGTGTGCTCATTTACCAAAGATGCGCCGTGCCAGCGGTGGCGTTTGTCAAACTGTTGCAGAAATTCATCTAGACCTGTGAGCTCAGCTCCTCAGCAGCCCCTCTGCCTGAGCGATAATCCCTGGCATCCTGATACCTGAGTGCCAGACAGGTAGCCATTCCAGAAAGAACAAACCCAGAGGAAGACAAAAGGGTGTGATGAACTTGGCTGGGAAACAGGGAAATGTAAAGATCTCTTTTGTGACACTCGATGGGTGTTTGGTGGAGGGCAAGGGGAACCATGGGGCAGGGTCCAGGATGCTCAGATTCCGGCCACCAGATGTATGAGTGATGTAGTTTGGGGGGGGGGGTGTAACCTGGGGATTAGCAGCTAATAAAACTTTGGGTTCTCTTTTGTTCAGGGCTTCCATCCTGTTCCACCTGGTGGCAGGTGGGAGTCCTGTCGCCAGAGTCTTCAATCAAGACCAATTTGCTCTGCTATTCCTGCCCAGTGTCCTTGTTTTTTGTCCAAGGGAGCCTCAGATTTCTCCGTTAACAATTCTCAACGGTGCCGTGCACTGAAATTAACTAAATTTGGGGGCAAGGGGCAGGTCTTTGCACCCCGGCTTTGACTCCCGAGCGCAGCCAAGCATAGGATGGGGTCTGCACAGAAAGTGAGGGGGGGTGACACTGAAGGAAGGTGAGGACAGGTGACCCCACCTAGGCCCAAAGTCACCCCCCACCAAAGCAGGCTCAAAGCTTCTCAAAGCTTTTCAAAATCATTTTCTCAGCAGAGAAGCATCAGAAACATTCCGCTCTGCTGTAACAAAGGTAGAGAACAGTCCATTGTTTCTCAGGCCTCTCTGATGCCTTCTGGCCTTGCTAAAGAACCACATTGCAACTTGCTTTCTGTCCGGGAACCATGCCAGAACAAGAGACTGAAACATATCTGAACACTCTGAAACCCCTTTCCTGGGAAGGGTGCCAAGAGTCCCAAGACAGCTTTCTGTTCATGCTCAGAGGACTCCTGAGGGAGGAGAAAGGAGGAGGGAACTGGAAAGGGGTATATATGCTTGTGCACATGATTGTGAACTCGTGCATGCTTTTTGTGACTTATCACACTTGCTCCTTCTACCATTTCATGGATGGTAGAAATAAAAGCCTTTTCTCCGAAACTATTCCTTGAGTGTCTGTTGACTCCCACTTCCCTTTCCCAGGCGCAATATTTTTCCCACCCGAGGGCAAAGCCTCATTAGGCTACTGTTGTGACGTGGGGTTTGTGATTTCAGCTCTCTTGACATAATATGCTGGAGACAGCTCTCTAGTAACACTTCTTTATTAAAGCAACGAGACTGGGGCCTGAGGAAGGAAGAGTTACATTTATAGGGACAGGGAACTAGCTAGAAGGGATACATCTTGGAGGGAACAATATCAGGCAATCACAGTCCTGCCTTTTGGAGGCAACCAATAAGACAGAGGATCCAAATACAGCAGCTTAAATGAACCAATAGTAGCTGTACCCTCTGGAACCAAAAGGCAGTTACTTTACCCTAATGCAAATACAGACAATCATAATAGAGATATCAAATCCTTTGACTCAAGACACAACAGCTACAACACCTGCGGGCAAGGAGAGGCAACCAGCGCTGGGCTTCCCTGGGCTTCCCGGCAGCAGAGAGACAACGTCCCCTTGGCGAGAAGCGCCTGGGACGAGGAGGGGCGGGGGGGTCGGCAGTCACCCCTCCAGTCCAGCCCTGGGGGTGTAACGGAAAAAACAAAAACAAAGACACCACCCAGGATTACTTGCAGCAAAACAGCAGCCTGTGGGCTTGGCCTCTATTGATCTCTTGCAACAGGGTGCTCCCCTCACTTGCAGGAGAGGAGGGACCCAGAAAAATGGTGTGCAAGGCCTTATATGGACTTTTGAAATTGCCCCCCTGGAGATCAAGACCCCCCCCCCATTCCTCCCATTTCTGAATTCCAGGAGGAGCTTCCTGGCCTCCTGCAAAGCCCTTTTCCCTGCAAACTGTTCCTCCGGTTTCTGGCCAAGGGAGGGAGATGCTCAGAGTCCAGCCAAGAGCCTCACCCCCCAAAAGGATATCTGGGCATTGAGGGAGCCGGGGGGGGGGCAGCTGCCCCCCTAAATCCATAGAAAAATAAGAATCAGAGGGCTGAGCTGGGGGACTCGGCTTGACAAGGGTTAAAGGGAACCGAGCTGCCTTCCTAGAGAGGCCAGGAAACAAGGGGGGGCCAAGTCCTCCCCAGCCAAGCCCCCCCCCCAGTCCTTCCCTGCTTGGGTGTCTCTCCTGCAAGGGCTGCCTCGCTCTCCCCTCCTGGGATCTGGTGAGTCTCCCCTCTCTCTCTCTGGGATCTGGTGGGGGTCCCAGGGCTGCAGCAGGGGAGGGGGCCTGGGGGGCCTGATCTGCTCCTGCAGGGGGGGGGGACCCCAAGTCAGGGAGGAGGAGGGGGTCCTGCCAGGGAGGGGCCAGGGCTGCCACGCTCTCCTTCCTGCAGATCAGAGGATCCCAAACTCATCTGGCCTTTCGCCCCCCCTTTCAGAAAAACAATGACTCCCCCGAAATCCCCCTTCTTTATACAGTACAAAGGAGTCCCTGGGACTTTAACTCTGTGTGACGTCGCTCAGCGTCACTGCAGAACAGAGGAAACATCTGCAAATGGTTTTCCAAAGCTGGACGAGATGGACTAGCCCCCCCCCTCAAAAAAACTCACGGGGAGGGAGGGGGGAAGGAAGGAAAGGTGGGAGAGAAAGGCCAGGAATAAAGAGAGGAATCCCAGCCCAGAGTCTGGCTGCTGCATTGGGGACCAGTTTCCCAGTGTCTCCCAGTGTCTCCCAGGGCAGCTCCCCACGGAGGCCACTGCAGCCATCCCCTCGCACCCAGAGCAGGGCATCCCAGGACCCCATCCTCTCTCTCCCAAAGGGATTGGTGCTGGCAAAGCAGCCGGAAATGGGCGCTGCTCCTAACTGAGCCCCCAGGGACCTGGGCATCAATGGCTGTGCGTGTGTTCAGCCATCTAATAGAATAATAATAATAATAATAAATTAGCTGCCTAAATTCCAAAGGAGATGTATTTGGCCCCACCCACTTGGCCCTCAGGGGGTTGACTAGATACATACCTGGCCCTCAAGAGAAAGAAAAAGGGACCCCACCCCAGGAGTCTGTCTTGAGAGTGGCAGAGAGTCCAAGAGCAAGAAAGGAAACAAAAGCAGGGGGGAAATGTGCCCTGAAGTGGGGGTGGGGGGAGAGGAACTCCTGAGGATGAGGACCCCCACTAGAGCCAAGCATCCATTTTTCAAATGACTCCCTTGTCAGTCAGTTCTGACTTCATGCATTGACTGGAAGGCAGGAGCAACCAGGCTGATTCATCTCCCAGAAACCCCTTCCGTTGCCTCCACGTTCTGCATTCCTCCTCCTCATTCTTTTCAAAAAGGTATCTCACGCTTTGGGCTCTGGTACCGTCCAGTCCTGATTCCTGGCAAGTCTCATCCATGCTTGTTCAGGGATCTGTTTCTTCTCCTGACCTACAAATTCTGTAACAGAACAATGTATTTGCTTTCTAGGATTTGCTAGAGCTTCTCATTAAGACGGACAGAACTTGGCAGAAGACCAAAGGGTTCCTTCCGATCTTTCAGAGGCTTCCTGAGAGCACAGATGGATGAGCGAGACTCAGCTGGCCCTGAAGAAGGAAGAGGCCATGCCATCCAAACTGGGAGCAGTGGGGGATTCTTGGAAAACTCTGTGCGGAAAATCCTGGGTGAGGAGGACACCCTCCGCTCAGAGGTGCAGAGCCAGCAGCTCAGGCAGTTCTGCCGCCAGGAGGCCAAAGGACCCCGAGAGGTTTGCAGCCGACTCTACCACCTTGACCATCAGTGGCTGAAGCCAGAAAGGCACACGAAAGCTGAGATGCTGGACCTGGTGATCTTGGAGCAGTTCCTGGCTGTCCTTCCCCCGGAGATGGAGAGCTGGGTGAGGGACTGTGGAGCGGAGACCAGTTCCCAGGCGGTGGCCCTGGCCGAAGGTTTCCTCCTGAGTCAGGCAGAGGAGAGGAAGCAGGTGAGGGAGACTTTCCTCTGGATACTACCTTGACCAGAGCCAGGGCCTTTTCGGAAGTGGCTCCGTCCTGGTGGAACGCTCTCTCACAAGAGACCTTGGCTCTGTGGGATTTGACATCTTTCCTCAGAGCATGCAAGACAGAGCTGTTCCGCCAGGCCTTCAGGGTTCAGTCTGATTCTTTTCTTTCAGTACAAGAATAAGCAATAAAGAGGCTTCCTAGCCCGCTCACACCTCCTTTATAAGACCGGTGGTAACAGTCGTTGGCCTTAGCGAATATTAAAGGTAAAGGTAAAGGTACCCCTGCCCGTTCGGGCCAGTCTTGCCAGACTCTAGGGTTGTGCGCTCATCTCACTCTAGGGGCCGGGAGCCAGCGCTGTCCACAGACACTTCCGGGTCACGTGGCCAGCGTGACAAGCTGCATCTGGAGAGCCAGCGCAGCACACCGAACGCCGTTTACCTTCCCGCTGGTAAGCGGTCCCTATTTATCTACTTGCACCCGGAGGTGCTTTCGAACTGCTAGGTTGGCAGGCGCTGGGACCGAGCGACGGGAGCGCTCCCTGCCATGGGGATTCAAACCGCCGACCTTTCGATCGGCAAGTCCTAGGCGCTGTGGTTTTAACCACTCTCAATTTTACTTGACTTGATCATGGATGGAGGATTTGACCTGGCATGTGTAACAGAGACTTGGTTGGATGAAGCAGATGGGCCTGTCCTTGCTGCTGCTTGTCCACCAGGTTTCTCTTACGCACAGCAACCCAGGTCATGTTTGCAGTGATTTTTAGGAAGTCATTAGTTTGCAGCAGGCATCCTATTGGGAAGACCCAGTTTTCCGAGTGCATGTTCTGGAAGTTGGGCAATAGAGTACAGGATTCCTTTTGGTGTACCGACCTCCCCGCTGCACCAAGGATTCCCTGCCCAAGCTGCTTCAGGTCGTGGCGGATGTTGTCCTGGAGACACCTAGTTTGGGTAAAGAAATGTAAATAAACCGAAGGTACATTCTTCCACCTTTGGTGGACATGCCCAAGGATTAAGGCTTTCTGGGAGATGATCTATAATGAAATGAGAAAGGTATTTAAATATACCTTCCTGAAGAAACCAGAGGCCTTTCTCCTGGGCATGGTCGGCCAATTGGTGTTAAAGAAGGATAGAACATTTTTTATGTATGCAACAACAGCAGAAAGAATACTCATCGCAAAGTATTGGAAGACACAAGATTTACCCACCCAGGAAGAATAGCAGATGAAGGTGATGGAGTACATGGAACTGGCGGAAATGACTGGCAGAATCCGAGACCAGGGAGAAGAGTCGGTAGAAGAAGATTGGAAGAAATTTAAAGACTATCTACAGAAACACTATAAAATTAAGACAAAACAAATTCCTTCCAGTAGCACCTTAAAGACCAACTAAGTCAGTTCTTGGTATGAGCTTTCGTGTGCATGCACACTTCTTCAGATACACTGAAACAGAAGTTTCCAGACCCTTCTATATAGTGAGAAGGTGGGGAGGGGTATTACTCAGAAGGGTGGTGGGAATGGGTGATTGACAGATAGCTGTGATGAGCCTGTTGACGACTCTTAACGACTGCAATAGGTCTTACAGGAAAAAGCAAGGGGTGAAAAGGTGAAAAATGGCTTTGTCATGTATAATGAGATAAGAATCCAAGGTCTTTGTTCAGACCAGGTTTCTCCATGGTTTTAAGTTTTATTTTTATTTCCTGGCTAGGTTGCCTGGTTAAACCCTTTCTGTCTGGACAGCCCTTCACTCCGTGGCTGTTCAGTCGCTAGCAGAATCCGTCAGTGGGCATTTTTTGAACCTCTTCCAGCAAAGAAGTTGTTTGACGCCAAGTCTCCTCCTACTCTCCCTGCGCAGAAGTCTTCTGCGCAGGGAGGGAGTGGGCAGCGGAGTGCCAGTGCTCTCCCCACTGGTTTCTGGCAAAGAGTCTTGGAGCCTCCTCTCCAAATCCCCCATTTGCCCCCCTTCTCTACTGGTGTTGCGCTGATTTCCTTCCCCAGCCGATGAGCTCCCTCCCTCCCTGCTGGGCCCCTCTCCAGCATCGCTTGAGAGCCTGGGCTCCACCTCTGGCTCCGATGTCAGTTCCCTGACAGACACACATACATGGGAACCCTGATGTTCTTTCAGAGAGTCTGCAAGACTCTGCTGATGAGGAAGAGGCAGAGGTGGAACCTGCTGCTGAGGCACAGAGTCCTGACCCAGAACAGGAAAAGGGAAGAACTTCTAAAGCTGTGAAGTTTGAACAGAGAAGTGCTCCTTCCTCACCCACAGGTTCAGCTGAGAAGTCTAAACAGCGCAGTAAGTCAGAGGGGGAGCTCTCGGAGGCCAAGGACATTCTAGCTGGTCCTAGTGGGTCTGAGGGGGTACCTGAAACTGGGTTGAGATGTTCAGCTCGCACAACGAAAGGTAAACCTCCTGACAGGTTTGCAGTCACAAGTGTGTGGGTTGGCATGGCACAGTGTGAACCCGAGAGTTTTGAGGATGTTCAGAAACTGCCTCAGGAAGAAGCCAGGAAATGGCATGAGGCAATGCAGAAGGAGATGAGCTCAATGGAGTCTCTAGGTGTGTTCTCCCTCACAACGTTGCCAGTGGGCAAACAGGCCGTGAGCAGCCGCTGGGTTTACCGTCTTAAACCCACAGCAACAGGCTAGGCCAGTAGCCAGAGGGTTCACGCAGCAAAAGGGGCTGCATTATACTGAGGTATATGCTCCCAGTTCCAGAAGTGAAACTCTGCACATGCTCTTAGTCATTGCTGCACAGAGGTTTTCAGGTGCATCACATTGATGTGGATGTGGCCTATTTGAACTCAGACCTCCAGGAGGATCTGTACATGCTTCCTCCTCCAGCGTTTGAGGGCAATGAGCCGAATACTGTATGGAAGTTTCACAAGTCCATTTATGGCTTAAAGCAATCGGCCAGAAATTGAAACTTGTACCTGAATGAAGCCTTAGAGAAGCTAGGTTTCAGGAAGAGTCTTGCTGACAGCTGCCTGTACCTTAAAGGGTCAGGAGAGTCCCAGGAAATGGTGTTGATCTTTGTTGATGACATCATTCACATCTCAGGGGCAAACAAACAGGTGCAGAAGTTTGCCAAAGAGCTTGGGAAACGGTTTCAGCTCAAGAACCTGGGTGCAGTAAGGATCTACTTAGGTGTTCAGATAGACAGGACTGAAGATGGAAGCTTCTTGCTCAGTCAGAAAGGCAAGATTGAGCAGTTGCTTGAGAAGTTCAGAATGTCTGATTGTGCAGGGGTTAGGGCACCCATGGAGACAAGCTATGTGAAAGACAGTTGGCTAGCAGAACGCGTTGAGTTTGAGAACGCTGAGATCTTCCAGTCAGCTCTGGGTAGTCTGTTGGATCTGTCCCAATGGAGCAGGCCGGACATTGCTTTTGCTACCAATCTGCTCAGTAGGGAAGCATCAAAGCCCAGTGTAAATGCCTGGCATGGTATCAAGCGGGTGCTGCGTTACCTGCAGGATACCAAGGACTTCAGTCTCAAGCTGTCAGCTGCAGGTGGGACGGCGCCTACTTGGTGGGCAGATAGCGACAGGGCAAATCTGGATGACAGGAAGTCCGTATCTGGGATGGTAATAAAGTTTGGGGAATCTCTAGTTGGGTGGAAGTCCCGGAAGCAAAGTCTCATTGCGCTGTTCTCTACTGAGGCTGAGTTCATTGCACTGTCAGAATTTGTGCAGGGAACTGGAGTTCTATAGATGCCTGGAGCAAGAGATCTATGGGGATTGTTGCCTGCCCATCACTGTTTGGGAAGACAATCAACCCTGTCTGAAGTTGGCAGAATCTGGGCAGTTGAAGGCCAGAACCAAACATCTAGACATACGTTTCCAGAATGCGTGTCCAAGTGTCAATCCTATTGAAAGCAATCCTATTGAAACAACATAGCAATTAAGAGGAAGGAAAGAACAGAGCATTGTGTAGCAGATCATATTTCTGCTGTCTCAGAAGAGGACATTTCCGTTTTCTTTTAGGGTCCAGTGTGCTTTGAAGATGTCACTGTTCATTTCACGGACGAGGAGTGGGCGTTGCTGGATCCTGACCAGAGAGCTCTGCATAAGGACGTCATGGAGGAGAATCGTGGGATCGTGGCCTCTCTTGGTAAGGCTCCCTGTGGGATCGTCCTATCTGCCTGGAAATTCAAAAATACCGCTGTGTGACAAACCTCATACATTTCCACAGAGCTCAGCAGCGCCCCCTCCAACACCTGGGAACCTAACACCCCAACAATAAACATTGAACAGCAAATTCCAGTTTTTTCTGTGAACCATCTTCCTCCAGTTCTGCCTTTTTATACCACGATTCGGCTGGTCTGAACTGCCCAGGCATCTGAAATGTCAGTGTTGGTATCTGAAGAAGTGTGCATGTACACGAAAGCTCATACTAATAACAAACTCAGTTGGTCTCTAAGGTGCTACTGGAAGGATTTTTTTTTATTTAGCTTCAGTTGTGCAGAAAGATAAGTAGCTTCTGTCAAGTTTTCTGTTTTTGTTTTTGCTGCTGTCAGTCTTGGGTTGACCAGAGAGACGACTGACATTGGAGATGGAGGGGATGCCATGACTGGGCCAAACAAAATCCATCCCAGAGAAGAGCCAGGCTTATTGAATCTCTTTTTTTAAAAAAAAAATATATTTTATTAAGATTTTTAAATATAAATACAAGAATAAAGAACAGTGTAGCATATATCATAACATACTTTCTTAACTTCTTTGGACTCCCTCACATCTCCCGCTCCCACTTGCATCATTGTCAATTCTTGCCCGCAATTTATCATCTTGTTTACAATCTTATGTCGCATTCATTTAACTATAGTCTGTTAATTCTCCAATAGGTTTATAATTTTTCCTCAAATTACTTGTCATCTTAATTCCATCTAATTTAGTGGTGCACAATTATTTATGATCTAGCATCCTTTCTTAACATTCAACCAAATTGCAGTGTTTTTTTAAATAAATCTTAAATTTCTTCCAGTCTTCTTCAACCCTCTCCTCTCCCAGGTCTCGGATTCTGCCAGTCATCTCGGCCAGTTCCATGTAGTCCATCAGTTGCATCTGCCACTCTTCCAGGGTGGGTAGATCTTGAGTTTTGCAGTTCTTGGCGATGAGTATCCTTGCTGCTGTTGTTGCATACATAAAAAATGTTCGGTCCTTCTTTAACACCTTCTGGCCGACAATTCCCAAAAGGAAGGCCTCTGGTTTCTTGGTGAAGGTATACTTAAATACCTTTTTCAGCTCATTATATATCATTTCCCACAAGGCCTTCACCTTAGGGCAAGTCCACCAGAGGTGAAAGAATGTTCCTTCATTTTCTTTACATTTCCAACATTTATTATCAGACAAATGGTATATCTTGGCAAGTTTAACTGGGGTCATGTACCATCTATATATCATTTTCATTACATTTTCCTTCAAAGCATTACATGCAGTGAAGTTCAGCCCAGTGGTCCACAACCTTTCCCACTCCTCAAACATGATGTTATGCCCAATATCCTGTGCCCACTTTATCATAGCTGATTTAACCATTTCATCTTGTGTATTCCATTTTAACAGCAAGTTATATATTCTTGAAAGTACCTTAGTCTTAGGTTCTAACAGTTCTGTTTCCAACTTCGATTTCTCCACCTGGAACCCTAACTTTTTATCATTTTTAAAGACTTCTTTAATCTGAGCGTAGTGTAACCAGTCTCGCACTTTATCCTTCATTTTCTCCAAACTCTGCAATTTCTAATTGTCTCCATCTTTTTCTAATATTTCCCAATATTTTGGCCATTTGGCCTTCATATTGGGTCTTTTTTGGGCCTTAGCTTCCAGGGGTGAAAGCCACCTCGGAGTTTTGTTTTCCAATAAGTCTTTGTATTTTGTCCAGACACAGGCTTATTGAATCTCAGGTAGTAGTAGCAGTGATAATAATAATAATAATAATTTTATTATTTTTACTCTGCCAACTGACAAAAGTCAACCTAAGCAAGTTGTGCTTCCCTTTTCTGGTTATATGTCTATAACCTTTGATAGAATACAGATAATTGAACAAACTTTGTTGCACTACATTATTGATTAAATTATCTTTCCATTGCTATATAATATTATGGTATTACAGTCATACCTCGGTGTAATGGTTCTAGGGGTTGCTGGTGCGTAAATCGGTGCCACGCTTGTCTAGGTTACCTGGGTCAACCCTTTCTGTCTGGGCAGCCACTCATCCGTGGCTGTCTCAGTCGCTGGCAGAATCCGTCAGTGGGCGCTTCTTGAACTTCTTCCAGCAAAGAAGTTCTTTGACGCCAAGTCTCCGCCTACTCTCCCTGCGAGGAACTCTTCTGCGCAGGGAGGGTGTGGGCAGCGGAGGACCCGTGCTCTCCCCGCTGGTCTCCGACGAGGAGTCATGGAGCCACCTCGCTGATTCCCCCATCTGCCCCCCTTCTCCACTGGTGCTACACTGATTTCCTTCCCCAGAAGATGGGCTGCCTCTCTCCCTCCTGGGACGCTCTCCGGAATCCCTCCAGAGCCCTCCCTCTCCCTCTGGCTCCGATGGCAGTTTCCTGACACTCGGGTTACATTCGCTTAAGGTTGCGTGTTTTCGTGTTGCGCACTGAGCTGAACCTGGAAGTACCGGAATGGTTTACTTCCAGGTTTGAGTGCTCGCACATGCGCAGAACCACCAAATTACGACCCACGCATGCGCAGATGCAACGCTGCAGGTGGCGAATGCTGCGAGTTGCGAACATGTCTCCCACACAGATCATGTTTGCAACCCGAACATCCACTGTACTCCAAAAGAAGTGGTGTTATGAGCCATCAAACATCTGAAATGCACTTTTTTCTAAAAGGCTTTCACAATTTTACCACTACAGTATATCAAAGAAAGCAACATTCAACAACCCATCAGAATCTAATAAGAAATATGTTGGTTAATGACAAACCACAAAGGTAATGAACACACACGCAACTCCCTTTAGTTCTTCATTTGTTCCTAAGGCTCTAATCCCTTTTTGTCTCCATTGCAGATTGTGATGAATTGCAGATCGAGAACAAAGGTACACGACAAAATCCCCAGAGAGAAGCCATGCAAAAATTTGGAGTGTGGAGACAGCTGCACTCAGAGCTCCCATCTCACTTACCATCAGAGAATTCATAGAGGGGAGAAACCCTATCAGTGTGGGGATTGTGGAAATAGCTTCAGGGAGAGCTCCAATCTCACTTCCCATCAGAGAATTCATAGAGGAGAGAAACCCTATCAGTGTGGGGAATGTGGAAAGAGCTTCAGGGAGAGCTCCAGTCTCACTTCCCATCAGAGAATTCATATAGGGGAGAAACCCTATCATTGTGGGGAATGTGGAAAGAGCTTCAGTCAGAGCTCCAAGCTCACTTCCCATCAGAGAATTCATACAGGAGAGAAACCCTATCAGTGTCTGGAATGTGGAAAGAGCTTCTGTACAAGCTCCAGTCTCACTTCCCATCAGAGAATTCATACAAGAGAGAAACCCTATCAGTGTCTGGAATGTGGAAAGAGCTTCAGTCAGAATGGCAATCTCACTTCCCATCAGAGAATTCATACAAGAAAGAAACCCTATCAGTGTGGGGAATGTGGAAAGAGCTTCAGTCACAGCCATGATCTCACTTCCCATCAGAGAATTCATACAGGGGAGAAACCCTATCAGTGTGGGGAATGTGGAAAGAGCTTCAATCAGAGCTCCTCTCTTACTTCCCATCAGAGAATTCATAGAGGGGAGAAACCCTATCAGTGTGGGGAATGTGGGAAGAGCTTCAGTTGGAACTCCCATCTCACTTACCATCAGAGAATTCATAGAGGGGAGAAACCCTATCAGTGTGGGGAATGTGGAAAGAGCTTCAGTATGAGCTACTATCTCACTAAGCATCAGAGAATTCATACAGGGGAGAAACCCTATCAGTGCATTGAATGTGGAAAGAGCTTCAGTCACAGCCATGCTCTCACTTCCCATCAGAGAATTCATACAGGGGAGAAACCCTATCAGTGTGGGGAATGTGGAAAGAGCTTCAGGGAGAGCTCTGATCTCACTAAGCATCAGAGAATTCATACAGGGGAGAAACCCTATCAGTGTGTGGAATGTGGAAAGAGCTTCAATCAGAGCTGCCATCTCACTTCCCATCAAAGAATTCATACAGGGGAGAAACCCTTCATTCTTTAGCTTTAGGAGCCAGGCAAATCCGCACATTGTTAACCTATGATATATTTTAGGGGGCCACCCCCCCAGTTGATAGGCATTGCCATTTCAATGCCCTTTATGCATCATGTGATTGATTGTGCAAGGTGGGCCTTACCTGGCCCCCCACCAATATTTTATTCAAGTTGGCACCACTGGGTCGAGTGGTAGACAAATTAAATAAATACATTAATCGCCTTCCTTTGCACATGTTCCAGCTTGCCAATATCCTTCTTTATTATCATTTTTAATATTTATGTGCCCTCCAATTGAAGATTTCACAACATAAACATACAAGATGAAAGCATGGCTTTCCCAAAAACAAGTCAAGCCAGAGAAATCTCTCCTCCCCTTTTTTTAGATGCAGTTACAAACTTTGTTGATTAGGGGAGAGCTGTGGAAATAGTGCGTCTTGATTTCAGTAAGGCTTTTGAGAAAAACCTGTGATATTTTTGCCAGGAAGCTGCTAAAATGTGGGTTGAATGAGGTAACTGTTTGGTTGATTTGACTGACGACACCCAAAGAAGACTCCTTTATGGTTCCTCATCATCCTGGGGAAAAGTGACCAGAGGGGTGCTGCAGGGTTCTGTCCCGGGTCCGTTGTTGTTCAAGGTCTTTATGAACAACTTGGATGAAGGAACTGAGGGGGTGCTCATCCCATTTGCCAATGACACGAAACGGGGAGCGGAGGCCAATGTGGCAGAAGGAAGAATGAAGCAACCAGAAGTCACCTCAACCCGATGGACTGGTGACCCCCTCCTCCTTTTCCTCTCCCCCCAAGCCATCAATACAGCTAACACGATCAATATCCCCCCCCCAGCCTCACACCTCCACAGAGATCCCCACCCAACACCAGTCCAGGTGACATAAAAAGACACTCCCCATTACCCAACAATCTACAACTCACTCTCAGCACCCCTCCCCACGCCTTACTAAGTAAAATAATTCCCCTTGTTGCAAGGATTTTTAAGGTACCAGTGACCCACTCAAATTGTGTCCCAGAATTGACAGACACAGCAGTGGAGAAAAAGAAAGTGATATTTATTGCTGAGGAATAAGAGACCCAGTGGAATCCTTTCCCAAAGACTGGGCCCCGGGCTCTAGCACCCAGAGGCTTTATACCTGAGTACATACATCATAGTTCATGACATAATCGGATACAATCGCACACGGCAGCAAAAAGAAGACCAATGAGTGCATTCAAGCCTTGCCCCCTGATCATGCAAAGAGTTCCCTCCCAACTTCTGCTTTTTCAGTCTGAACATGCATTTAACCTTTCCCCTGATTTATGGTAAGGAGGAAGAAAAAGGAACTTCGGCCCTTACGCTCCTACGCGGCCATCTGCTATACCGGGACATTCTGCGGTTAGCATCTTCCTGTTTGAGCTACTCGGGACCCTGTCTGGACAGGGGGGAAAGTGCCAGCACAGCAGATTTATTGCTTCCCCCTTATGTTAGCAAGACATTGAGAAGAACAAGGGAAGGGAACTGGGGCAGAGTTTATTTCGGATTCTTCCGATCTAAGCAATTTGCTATAAGCTTTTGCAGAAGCCGTCCTGATTCAAACATGGATTATATAAAAATAATTATAAGGATATATGGTTATATGGCTAACTGATTATATGAAAAGCATAAGGGTAAAATTCCTCCAGGTGGTCCTGCTTCACCCTAACCTCAATAAAACAATCCACAAAGAGGCTAAAATCTGACAAACAAGCAGCACATTGGGGCTGCCAGAGCATATCAACAGCCTCATCTCTACCCCAACATACCAGTGATGTTAATAACATTAGCAACATTGCTTATGGACCCTATATCCAACATAGGCGTCACAAAGACGGTTGGAGGATGGATGGCGGCCAACAGATTGAGGTTGAATCCTGACAAGACAGAAGTACTGTTTTGGGGGGACAGGAGGCGGGTGGGTGTGGAGGACTCCCTGGTCCTGAATGGGGTAACTGTGCCCCTGAAGGACCAGGTGCGCAGCCTGGGAGTCATTTTGGACTCACAGCTGTCCATGGAGGCACAGGTCAATTCTGTGTCCAGGGCAGCTGTTTACCAGCTCCATCTAGTACGCAGGCTGAGACCCTACCTGCCCACGGACTGTCTCGCCAGAGTGGTGCATGCTCTGGCTATCTCCTGCTTGGACTACTGCAATGCACTCTAGGTGGGGCTAAATTTGAAGCTGACCCGGAAACTACAACTAATCCAGAATGCGGCAGCTAAACTGGTGACTGGGAGCGGCCGCCAAGACCACATAACACCGGTCTTGAAAGACCTACACTGGCTCCCAGTGCGTTTCCGAGCACAATTCAAAGTGTTGGTGCTGACCTTTAAAGCTCTAAACTGCCTCGGTCTAGTATATCTGAAGGAGCGTCTCCACCCCCGTTGTTCTGCCTGGACACTGAGGTCCAGCACCGAGGGCCTTCTGGCGGTTCCCTCGCTGCGAGAAGCCCAGTTACAGGGAACTAGGCAGAGGGCCTTCTCGGTAGTGGCGCCCTCCATGTGGAACACCCTCCCACCAAATGTCAAAGAGAAGAACAACTACTAGCCTTTAGAAGACATCTGAAGGCAGCCCTGTTTAGGGAAGTTTTTAATGTTTGATGTATCACAGTATTTGAATATTCTTTTGAAAGCCGCCCAGAGTGGCTGGGGAAGCCCAGCCAGATGGGCAGGGTATAAATAATAAATTATTATTATTATTATTATGATACTTAACACTGACCACTTCCTATCGCAAACAACAGGGAGGATGGCCTGACCTTGAACAAAGAACTCCATGTCAGCTGAGACCTAGGACCAACTGGCTAAATGCCAGATGGCCCATGATACCCCAAATAAACCCCTATATGACTACATAGGGGATACTTTCTGCAACCCACCCCCCACTCTTTAACCCAAATCTTATTTTAACCCCATCAAAAGAAAATGCATCACCTTGTATGTAAACACCATGAAACTATGCGAAAATCGATCTCCGAGCTTGATCGATGAGCCGTGTCCTCTGATTGCTTTACGATCCCAATCAGTCATTTACAGCGGTCCGGCACGCTTCCTTCTCAGCTGCGCAACAAAGTCTGCTGTCTCTTTGGCCACGGCTTAGCAGAGTAGCATACAGCGGTGTAAAACAGTCTTTTTCTCCCTTGCTCCATGCAAGCATACACAGACAGATTTGTCTATTTACAGCTGTTTATTGAAACATTACAGCCCATATAATACCAGGGCTCCTTTCAGCCATGTTAAAACATGTCCGTCTCTCTCTCGAACACAGAGAGAACAACAAGTCCAGTACAGTCTCCTCCCAGACTCCTCCCAGCTTCTAAAGCTGACGTCACATCAGAAAGTGACGCACACCTCAGAACACTTAACCAGTTAAGTTCTGAACACACACACCCCCTTGCGTTGCTTTCTGACAAGACCTGTGTAACATCTTCAGCAACACCCTGTGAGATCAATCCCTTCCCCAATGCCTTGCGCCCTACCTTGGCGTACCTGTTAGGCATCTGTGGAATCACCTCACAACTCTCAGAATCGCACTGTGCGAAACTTACCCACGCACCTGTGGCCTGGTACCTCTCAGGTGGAATACCCTTGGTTGTGCGACTGGATCGCCTAGGCACAAACTCTGGTGTTTCCTCTGACTCACTGTCACCAGCAGGTGTGTCCTCTGCATCACAGGATTCCCCCTCTGACTTAAAGCATCTTCGAATCCTTTCCATTACACTTACAGGAGAACTAGGCTCACTCTTGGGCTGTCCTCTCCTAACAACTTGTGGAGACGCCCCACCCTGCTCCTGACCCTGGTCGTTGACCTGGTCGTCATCAGCAGACTCAGCCTCTTCTTCCTCCTCAACAGAACTGTCCTCTGCATCAGAGAGACATTCTGAAAGAACATCACGCTGTGCAGAAATCTTTGGCCTTTCATCCTGCTCAAAGAATTCAGCGTGTTTACTGATCAGCACCTTACTCTGATCACCTGACGGGTATGCAAATCGCCATGCACGAGCATCTGGCTCATACCCACAGAAGATCATTTTCTGGACTTTGGCTCCATCTGGCCCTTGCAAAGCCTTGGGCACAGTAACATACGCAGGAGATCCAAACTTGCGCAGAAAGTGAACCTGGGGTTTTCTGCCATTCAACAACGAGTACGGTGTGTCGCCTACCAGTGAGTTGTAGACACGATTCCAGGTGAACGACACAGCCCTAGTAGCCTCCAGCCAAAACCCAGGAGGTAACCTAGCTTCTTTCAGCATCACCTGTGCAGCTTTAACCAGAGCTCCACTTCGAAGCTCTGCCACCCCCCCTTGCTGGGGAGAAGTAACTGTGTGACGTATCCCTCTTTTGTGAAAGAACTGCTGCAAAGCAGAACCAGTGTACCTAGCATTTCTGTCACTGACGATTGCTTTCACCTTGGTGGAGAACCTTAGTTCCACCCCCTCAATCCAGCTCTTGATCAGCTGTGCTGCATCCTCCCTGGATTTGAGACCGTGAGTCCAGGAATTCTGTGAGAAATCATCCAAAAAAGTTAGCAGAAACCTGGCCCCTCCCAGACTTGGTTCCTTGACAGGACCGGCCAAATCTATGTGAACCAGCTCAAAAGGTTTAGTGGCAACCCGTTCCACCTTTGGGTAACTGCACCCTCTCACCTTTGCTTGCTTGCAAGTGTCACAGTTAATGGCACTTCTGCAATCTCGAATCTTACAACCTGTGGAAACCTCGGGTAGAACCTGCAAGTCTTCTACAGAACCATGAATGGTTCTCCCATGCCAAACACAAGCACATGACACATGAGCGGGAACTGTAGCACGCTGGTTGGGAACTGTAGTACGCAACGCTTGTGCTTTCTCAACCTTCCCCTCACCCCCAAGAGACGTCTTAAGAATGAAAAGATCATTCTGTCCCTTCCGTACTTTGGCCAGTAACCTCCCTCCTCTGGAGATTGTGCAGACATCATTTTCAAAACAAACTTTGAACCCCTTATTTAACAAATAAGGCACAGATAACAAACAGTGATGCGCCTCTGGGACGATACAAAAATCCACCGACTCCTGTAAAACAGAAAGAAATACATTAGTGCTCTTGGAAATTTTAGTTCTCTGTCCATTTGCGAATGTAATAGTCTGTCCTTTCGGAACTGCCGTGCAATTCCACATCCCGCCTGCAGGGGTCTCTGGAACCATGTTGCGGTTAGCTGCAGAGTCGATTACAAAAGCCATTTCGAAATTTTCCATTCGGCCGTCTTCGAACAATGCCATACTCGCGGAGACTTGATAAGTCTCTTCCTGTTGTTTACCACGACCACCTGGCTCAGTTCCACGCCTGCCTGTCTTCCCAGGCCTGTTGCCATGGAAACCCGGCTGATTCCCATGAGAAGTGTCCTTGACAACATCCTGCCGTGCCTGTGTGCTCCGGTGGGGGCAACTGCCACGCAGACGTTGAACTCCAGTGGAAAAACACTGCCCGGGGCTCCTCCCAGCTGGCCTGGCCTTCCTTCTCCTGGAACGGCGCCTCCCACCAGCCTGGCCCCCCCTGAAGCTCCTCTTCGCTTCAGCAACAGTGGAAAGTTTCTTAAACTTGCCTTTGGAACTCTTCGCCCCCCCGATCTGCTCACCAGCGCTCCTAGAGGCCGATTCATCGGGAAATGGGCCTGCCAGCCCAGCATCTCCAGGGCTCTGGCCTTCTGCTGAAGCTTCACACAAGCCCTTCAGCACATCCCAGGCAGCCCTTGCTGACTGTATACCCTCCAAATGAGGTTTCAGCGATGCATGAATGCATGCTCTGAGCATATCCAGCTCTCTCTGAAGCATTTTCTGCTGGCCATCGTCCCAGCTAAGGGGTGGTGCTTTTGGCTCCCTCTGGCTTCCTTCCCAAAGCCCATGGACCAGGAACCAGCCCCTTACTCTTCTGCTCCAGGTTGCCCAACTTTTTAAAGTGAGCTTCTCCACCGGTATATCCTGGCTCTCTGCCATCTTCTCCCGTTCTCCCAAGGGGGCCCAAGCTTACTTACGATCAGGTACAGCTTCTCTGCCTCACCCTTCCGTGGAGAAACGATTTCAGCTGCTCCCAGCTTTTAGCTCTGTCTCTCAGCAGCTTCCTTGCCTCTCAGAAGCAGGCAAAAAACTCCCTCTGCTTCCCGGCATCAGGCTAGACTCATGGAATGCAGCTTCCAACCTCCGGCTAGCTTCCGTGCCGACTTCAAAGCATTCCAATGGCTCAATTCCGACTGTTTTACGAGCGTTGACTTGACCTCCATAACCTATGCGAAAATCGATCTCCGAGCTTGATCGATGAGCCGTGTCCTCTGATTGCTTTACGATCCCAATCAGTCATTTACAGCGGTCCGGCACGCTTCCTTCTCAGCTGCGCAACAAAGTCTGCTGTCTCTTTGGCCACGGCTTAGCAGAGTAGCATACAGCGGTGTAAAACAGTCTTTTTCTCCCTTGCTCCATGCAAGCATACACAGACAGATTTGTCTATTTACAGCTGTTTATTGAAACATTACAGCCCATATAATACCAGGGCTCCTTTCAGCCATGTTAAAACATGTCCGTCTCTCTCAAGAACACAGAGAGAACAACAAGTCCAGTACAGTCTCCTCCCAGACTCCTCCCAGCTTCTAAAGCTGACGTCACATCAGAAAGTGACGCACACCTCAGAACACTTAACCAGTTAAGTTCTGAACACTCACAGAAACCACACATTGCCTTCCTGCAATAAATACGCAACCCTCCCAAACTCCTGAGTGATCCCTGCTTCAGTCACCTGGCTCAGCGAAGTCCTGTGGAGTAGCCATAATACTCAGTAGAGACCTGAACTTCAAAGCCAGAACAGTTCTCAAAGACAAAAGAGGCAGACTCATTTTTGCTAAAAGGACACAAGATGGCAAAACTAAACTGACAATTGGCTCCATATATGCCCCAAACTTGAAACAGCTAGAGTTCATCCAAAAAACATTAAACAAGTTCCTCTCCTCCGAAGGGGAAGCAATTCCGGGGGGGGTCACCTCAACCTAAATATGAAAAGCGTATCCCTGAAAGACACCCACCCTACAACTCCCTGGGCAACCTTCCTCCGAAGGAAACCCCCAACAATTAGGGACTCTTACAAGTTGCTAAAAGCATCCCTTAAAAAACAAACCTCCTTAAAAGTTAGCAAGATAGAACAAGACATCACGGCCTCTCATCATGCTACAAACAAACCGGATCTAAAAAAGTCCTTAAAGCTATAGAACAGAAACGGAGAGAACCAGACTCCCTAGAAATCAACAAAACAATGATCAACATTCTATACTCTAAACAACACTTCTGTGAGTATGGAGGGGAAAGCTCCAGATTATTAGCAAGGAGGTGTAGGAAAAAAGGAATAAATTGCATCACCGAAAAGATTCCAGCTGGTCAGGGCACAAGTCCCCCGTGGGTCCGTGCGGTCAGTAAAAGAAGGAGATTCCAGCCAAGCAATTTGGAGCAAAACAGCAGCCAGTAGACGGAGATCCTTGATTGTTGCGCAACAGGTTCAAGAGCGGCGAGGGAACCCAGAGCCATGGGGGGACATTGACTTTTAAATCTTCCCACCATATCCCAGAATGCAGTTCGTACAGCATCACCAATACGTCATTGCTACACCACTAAAACGTCAGAAAGGGGAGGGTTACACAAGATTAACATAAGGAAAATGAGTCAGTGCAAGACCCAAGGATAGGATTAGCATAGGCAAACAAGTCTCAAGTACCCACCACCCAAAAGTACAACAGAACTTCCTTTGCATGTCTGGACCCCTTGGCAAGTCTGGGGATGGGATGAGGCTTTCCAATAATCAGCTCAGCAATTGTCACCTCTGGGCACTTCCTGGAGTTGATTTTATATGATTTATAAAGTGAGATATCTTCCCTGAGCTGTCAAGGCATAATATTTGTAACATTTAACAATTTAAAGGTGTGCCCCCCCGTCATTTCTGTAACAGCTCCCCCCTTTGGAGATAAATTTGCTTAGGTTCCGTAGGAATCGCAATATATAACATACAGGACCAAAGGGGGGTGGGAAATATGTCTTATTTCCCACCCCCCTTTGGTCCTGTATGTTATATAGGTAAAGGTAAAGGGACCCCTGACCATTAGGTCCAATCGTGACTGACTCTGGGGTTGCGACGCTCATCTCGCTTTACTGGCCAAGGGAGCCGTGGCCAGCAGGACTAAGCCGTTTCTGGCGAACCAGAGCAGCGCACGGAAACGCCATTTACCTTCCTGCCGGAGCGGGACCTACTTAACTACTTGCACTTTGACGTGCTTTCGAACTGCTGGGTTGGCAGGAGCAGGGACCGTGCAACGGGAGCTCACCCCGTCATTGTGGGGATTCGAACTGCCGACCTTCTGATTGGCAAGTCCTAGGCCCTGTGGTTCAACCCACAGCGCCACCCACATCCCTGAGATACTTATTAGGTCCATCAATTACCATCTCGCATATATTCAACACATAAAACAGCAGCAATTTGTAGTTGACAAAGGAGAGCTGGACCCAGAAAGGGCCCCATTCCCTTCCGGAGCTGAGGGCCGCATCCAAGCTCCCTCCGGCCCTCAGGGCCTGGCTGTCCTTTCTTCTGTGAGGAGCGGAGACCTTTTTCTCCTCAGAAGAGACGGGGATGGAGCCAGCCGGGCCCAGACATGGCAGCCGCCCTCCGGCTGAGGCCTTTTCCCGCCCTTTTCCTCCCCGGCTCAAAATGGCTCCCTCAGAGCGCTGCCTCCCGGCCGCTCTCCCCAAGGCCTCTCAGGGGCCTCGGCCCAAGCAAGCTCTGGCTTTCTTGACTCCCATCTTTCCCTCCCAAGGAGCTCCTCCCCATTGCCCTGGGAGGCAGGAGGAGGCAGAGGGATTTCTCCCTCTCCACTTGATCAGAATAAAAGGCCCCCAAGCTGCTTCCGAAAAGAAGACTTGGTGTTGGCAAGGGCAGCTCTCAAGAGCTTCAGCTGGAAATCATCCCTTTTTACCTCAGGAGTCCCTGAGGAGTTTTAGGAACTCCCCTAGAAAATGGATCGGAAGTGCAGGAAACGCCAGGAGTGTCTTTCCCTAGTTTCTTGAGGCTTCTCCTTTAGCTATTGAAAAGGTAGATTTCCTTCTCTTAAAAGAAGACGTTTTTCATAACTTTTGAATGTAACCGGCAGATGGAAAATCGGAAGTTCTTTCTTTCTATATTGCTTCTTTTCCCCTTTTCTTCTCTCTTCTCTTCCTTCCCTATCTTCTGTCTGCTTTTTCTTTTCTTTTTCCTTTTGTAACCTTTTCCATCTGTTTTTTATGTACATTCACTTTCTATATCTTAAAAGTAAAGGGACCCCTGACCATTAGGTCCAGTCGTGGCCGACTCTGGGGTTGCGGCGCTCATCTCGCTTTCTTGGCCGAGGGAGCCGGCGTTCAGCTTCTGGGTCACGTGGCCAGCATGACTAAGCCACTTCTGGCGAACCAGAGCAGCGCACGGAAACACCGTTTACCTTCCCGCTGGAGCGGTACCTATTTATCTTTATATATATATATATATATATATATATATATATATATATATATAAAATTTTTTATTAGGATTTTTACAATATTACATAATAAAAAAAGGAAAAAAATACAAACAAAAAGAGTTAAAAACAATCAATCTTTTCATCACTTATTTTTCATTTACTTGTTTCCTGGACCTCCTCATACCTCCCTTTTTTGTATTCCAGTTCTATTTATTAGTTCAGCAGTTTCTTTCCCTCTTTATTTTACCCTGATCTTTAATCTTAAATTATTATAACATTAAATTTTACTAATAAAAAACCATTTTTTCCTATTCTTTTGTACCATCACAGCTAGAAACCACTTCATTTCAGTCCAACATCATTCTAGCATTCATTAATTTTGCAATATCTCTGTAAATAGTCTTTAAATTTCTTCCAGTCTTCTTCCACCGACTCTTCTCCTATTTATCTACTTGCACTTTGACGTGCTTTTGAACTGCTGGGTGGGCAGGAGCAGGGACCGAGCAACGGGAGCTCACCCCGTCATTGCGGGGATTCGAACCGCCAACCTTTTGATCGGCAAGTCCTAGGTTCTGTAGTTTAACCCACAGTGCCATCCGCGTCCCTTAGGCTTTCCAATAATCAGCCCAGCAATTGTCACCCCTGAGCACTTCCTGGAGTCCCTTTTCCAAGGGCAAAATAGCATTGGAATGGAGGAAACTGGCAAAGGAGTTGATTTGATATGATTTGTAAAGTTAGATATCTTCCCTGAGCTGTCAAGGCAAAAGGATTCATTCAGGCATAATATTTGTAACATTTAACAATTTAAAGATGTGCCCCCCCCCGATCATTTCTGTAACAGCTCCCCCCTTTGGAGATAATTTTACTTAGGTTCCGTAGGAACCACAATATTTTCTCCACATTTAACTACAGTTCACACAGAGACATATTTCCCACCCCCTTTGGTCCTGTATGATATATAGATATTCACTAAATAATAACCTGCTATTCCCCTCCCAGGTGTGTGGGTTTTAGTAAAACAGAAAGGCACTTGCATGTCACACCTCTTAAGGCCATTTGCAAACAAACATTTTGGTTTCCCTGCCAATCTCCCGGTCCTTACTCTGCACTTCAATTGGGAGAAAGCCACACTCCCAGAGCTCAGGCAGTGGCGTAGCGTGGGGGGTGCAGGGGGGCCGGCCGCACCGGGCTCAATATCGGGGGGGGGGTGTGCACCAATCTAGTGGAAGAGACTCGAGTGCTAAAATCCACGGGTTAGGGGGCGCAAATTACTTGCCTTGCCCCGGGTGCTGACAACCCACGCTACGCCACTGAGTTCAGGTGATGCTGGATGTCGGCATCAACGTTGGCCCTTGTGGAAAGATAACTGCCCAGGTAAAGGTGATAGACATTTTCCACTGTTACACCATTGAGTTGGATTTGTGGCACTGCAGAGGGGTTATTTTGTACCTGGTGCAGCACTTTGTTTGTTTGGATGTTGAGTGATAGGCCAAGCTTCTCATAAGCTTCTGTGAAGATATTTAGGATGGTCTGGAGGTCGTCCTCTGAGCGTGCACACACTGCGTTGTCATCAGCATCCTGAAGCTCTAGGACGGAAGTTACGGTAACCTTACTCTTTGCTTTCAGCCTGCTCAGATTGAAGAGCTTTCCTTCTGTTGGATATATGATTTCTACTGCGGTGGTGAGTTTCCCTTCGTCAACATGTAGGATCATGGGAATGAAAATAATGAATAGAGCTGGGGCAATAACACAACCCTGTTTAACACCTGAAGGGGTAAAAAGCCAAAGAGGGGAGAATATCATAAGGGAAGCTGTAAACGATTAAAAAAAACCTTAGAGTTCAGCATTTTATTCATTTAAATATCATCACCTTTACATATAATTACTACTGTTATTTTCTGCTCAGTCTAATTTCCTTCACTTAGTTTGGCTGTGGTAGAAATGAAGGGGTCAGCTATGGGTCACCTGCTAACTGCTATTAGCAAACAGCAGCGGGCCCACCCGGATGGAGCATTTGTGGTTGCTGGTGATTTCAATCGAGCCGATTTAAGGACTGTGCTTCCTAAGTTCCACCAGTATGTTGATTGTCCCACTAGGGGGGGAAATACCCTAGACCGAGTATATAGCAACATCATGCATGGATACAAGACCAAGCCCTTGCCCAATTTGGGACAGTCAGACCACATATCCTTACTTATGATACCATCATATAGACCTCTCGTACGCAGAATTAGACCATCAACTAGAGAGATACGAGTGTGGCCAGCAGGTGCACCCGAGCAACTTCAAGATTGCTTTCGGAACACTGAATGGTCACTTTTTGTGGAGAATAATGTGGACACATACGCTTCAATAGTACTGTTCTATGTCAAAAGCTGCATTGATGTCGTTACTACCACCAAACAAATACGGGTGTTTCCTAACAACAAGCCCTGGCTAAACAGGGATGTGTATCTTCTGTTAAAGGCAAGGAATGCTGCTTTTCACTCTGGCGATGCGCAACAGTACAGAGAAGCTAGAGCCAAACTGAAAAAGGGCATTAGGGATGCCAAAGCCATGTACTGCCGGAGGATCGAAAAGCATTTTGAGAGCTCCGACCCTCGTCATGTATGGCAAGGCCTGCGACAAATTACAGGGCAAAATATTAAAAACGAACTGGCTAACAGCAGTGCGCACCTGGCTGATCAGCTGAATCAATTCTTCAGTCGTTTTGAGGTGGGAACTGGAACCACCGTCACTACAGCATTGGCTACCAGCACATCATCAGGAACTATTACTGATAAACAACCACTTTTATTACAGACCTCCGACGTACAACGTGCTTTTCGGAGCATTAATATTAGGAAGGCAGCTGGACCGGATGGAATTATGGGACGAGTTATTAGGGACTGTGCTGCAGAATTAGCTGGTGTATTTACGGACATTTTTAATCTATCCCTGTTGCAGGGTTCTGTCCCTACCTGCCTGAAGACATCAATTATAGTGCCAGTCCCTAAACAGTCAGTGGTGGTATCTCTCAATGACTATAGACCAATAGCCCTAACATCTGTCGTTATGAAATGCTTTGAGAGATTGGTGCTAGATTATATTAAGGCTGGTCTTCCATCCACTCTAGACCCGTTCCAGTTTGCATACAGAAGAAATAGATCTACTGATGATGCTATTTCCATCGCTGTCCATACTGTACTGAGTCATCTAGAACGACAGGGAACTTACGCAAGGCTGTTGTTTGTGGACTACAGTTCTGCCTTTAATACAATTCTACCAGACAGGTTATTCCTTAAAATGACCAATTTGGGTATACATCAGAAGATCTGTTTGTGGGTAAGGAATTTCCTGACCGATAGGCCGCAGACAGTGAGAATGGGACCTTACTATTCTTCTACTCTAGTATTAAGCACAGGAGCCCCTCAGGGGTGTGTGTTAAGCCCCTTTCTCTATTCCCTGTACACATTTGACTGCACCCCACTGTATAAGTCCAACACAATCATCAAAATTGCGGATGATACAACAGTGGTGGGGCTCATTAGTGAGAATGATGAGGCTGCTTATAGGAAAGAAGTACAGGGGTTAATTCAATGGTGTAAAGAAAATAATCTTATGCTTAACACCAAAAAAACCAAAGAACTCATAATTGATTTTAGGAGAAAGAAAAGTGTATTTTTACCATTGCACATAAATGGCGAGGAGGTGGAGAGGGTTGGTAGTTTTAAATACCTGGGCACTTACATCTCTGAGGACCTCTCATGGACTGCAAATATTAATATGGTTGTGAGGAAGGTGCAGGGGAGGTTGTATTTCCTGAGAATGCTCAGAGGATTGAATCTATCTCAGCACCTACTTCTGTCCTATTATCATAGTACCATTGAGAGTGTCTTAACCTATAGTATATTATCGTGGTATGGGAGCAGCTCTGGAATGGATAAAAAAGCTTTACAGAGAATAATTAAAATTGCCCAGAATGTTATTGGGCTCCAACTACCAACCCTGGATGAGATCTTCACGTCTCGCAGCTTGAAGAAGTCACACAATATCCTGAGAGATCCCACCCATCCTGCTCACAACCTCTTTGAACTGTTGCCTTCGGGCAGAAGATACAGGACAATGAAAACACAAACCACACGCCTTCTGAATAGTTTCTATCCAAGAGCTCTGATTGCACTAAATAATGATCTCAGGGCCAGTTGTAAGAAATAGCAAGCAGTGAGTAGTAAGGAATGAGATAGGTTTTAGGTTATGCTATGCTTCTAATAGGTTGTGTTATATTCTGGATTATGTATGTTTTAATAGATTATGTCTGAATAGGATGAGAGTGTTGGAGATACGTGCAAATGTGTATGTGAATCCGGTCTTGGGTGTTTGATTTTCGTTGTTGTGTATACTGTGTATATACGGACAATGACAATAAATTTATCTAATCTAAGGGACAAAACCTTTGTTAATTTGGACACAGTTGACAAATTATTAAACATTTTCCTTATGTGGGTTTTGAGTTCTCTTAGAGGTTCACGTATCCTGTTTGAAAGGGAAAATTACTGTATTTTTCGCTCGATAAGACACACTTGTTTCCTCTCAAAAGTAAGGGGAAATGTCTGTGTGTCTTCCTGAGCGAATATGTGGCCCCTGGAGCCGACTGGCCCAAGTGCAGGGGCGAAAATCAGATTGCGTGTTACGGAGGAGGGTGGGCTGGAGGGAGGAGGCTGCTGGGGTTCCTGTATCGGGCATGTTTTGATGTGTGTGTGGAGGCGTGTGAGTCGTGTTGCTGCACGGGAGAGCGTGTGGGTAAAGGGGGCGTTGGAGTGACCTTGTGTGTCGAGTCTCTCGATCTGTACGGCATCCCAAGGCTACCGTCTCTTCATCAGCCCTCTTCCCCTTGCCTAATTATTGTAGCGCCTTCCTAAGGATTCAGTTGTGACTCCTGCTGCGTATGGTTTTAACTGGGGAGTTAAAGTCAGACGAACGCAACAAAGAGCAGGGAAATCCCCTGCCCTCCTGGCAAGCAGAGCGGAGAGGATCGTGTCCTGTGCGCAGGCTCCAGCCCACCCAGCTCAGCTTCCGGCGCCTAGGAGCGCAACCAACAGCTGCCGCCTCCTCCTCTCCATGCTCCGGTGCTGCTGCATCCTGGGAAGCATTCTAGGGATGCGCAGGCAGCCAGAAAACATGCAGGTGGGGGAGGGGGCCGGGAGGGGAAGTAGAGGGGTGAATGAACCCCCTGGCCAGGTTGTCATCAAAGTACTCTCGGAGGGCCCCAAGTTCAAGAAGAAGAAGAGTTTGGATTTGATATCCCGCCTTTCACTCCCCTTCAGGAGTCTCAAAGCGGCTAACATTCTCCTTTCCCTTCCTACCCCACAACAAACACTCTGTGAGGTGAGTGGGGCTGAGAGACTTCACAGAAGTGTGACTGGCCCAAGGTCACCCAGCAGCTGCATGTGGAGGAGCGGAGACACGAACCCGGTTCCCCAGATTATGTGACTGCCGCTCTTAACCACTACACCACACTGGCTCTTCAGGGGCCGACAAGGCATAAATGCGGCCGAAAGGAATCTCTGCTCCTGGCTGCAAGTCAATAGGACAATCGTAAGTCCGATGGGGTGGCAAAGCCTCAGCCCCCTTTTTCTCAGACACGCCCACCAAATCCTGGTAGGGCTCCAGGATTAGGCCGACATCCGGTAACCCTGCCCAGTCTGGGGCAGTCCCCTGCAAAGCGGAAGAACCGAGGGCCGGCAGGTGAGGCTTCCCAGGTGCCGGCGGCAACACGGGGCTTGGGCACAGACGTCGTGGCAGAAAGACGATGAGAAACACAACATCCGCTGCACCCAGGAAATGGCGGGGTCATGTCGGACCACAGGGAAATGTGGCGTCTGGACTAGTTGAAACGTTAACAGTTCCTGGTGCAGGGGTGCCACTAACCTGGCCAGTGGACAGGTCTCACGGGCAATGGGTCCTGATGCGAGGGGGGTCCCCTCCAGACCCACCACTGAAATGGGCAAGGCTTTCACCACTGATGGTACTTGATACTTCTCAGTGAAACTGATGTCCATGAAGACGCCAGAGGCCCCCGAGTCAATCATTGCCTCCAGGCCAGCATGCCCCCCTGGGGAAAGAGAATATGGATAGGGAGAAGGAAATGGGGTGCAGAGGGATTGAGCCTCAGCTGAGCCCCTCCTAGCACAGCTGGGGCTTGGCGTTTCCCAACCTCTTGGCCAGACACTCTGCTGTGAAATGGCCCCCTCTCCACAAGACAAGCCCAGTCCCAGGGCCCGCATCAGACTCTTCTCTTGGCTAGAGAGAGCGACGGGTCCAAGGATCAAGGAGTCAAGAAGCCCAAGGAAGGAAACATTTTGCTGTGGCAAAGAGCCAAAGGGAAATGCTGACCTTATATCCCTTTCCGGCTCTTTCTTGCCACCAGGTGCTGTGAGTTACCAATCGGCCTCACCTGTGCAGCCCTGCCTCCTTGCCTCTTCAGAACAAACTTAGGAAAGCCCCACTCCTGCAAAGCCCCACTGGTCCCAGGGCCTGGCTCCGGCATGCGCTCCTGACAATAACACTACTTCTTTTGGAGTAATAGCATAAAATTATGTATCAATGGAAAGATAATATCAGCAAGAATGCAATTACCTGTATTCTATCAAAATTTATAGCCAAATAACTAAAAAAATGAAGCACAACTTGCTTAGGTTGACTTGTTATGTGATTCCTAACAAGTTGGTTGGTTTTTTTGTCTTCTTTCATTTCGTGAGTTTGAAGAACATAATAGAAGAAAAGAAAAATATGTGAGAAGAAGAATCGGAGAAGATTTACATCCCACTTGCATCACGCCTACCGTGAAGCACCCAGTTAGTGTGATGATCTGGGGTTGTATGACAGCAAAAGGTGGGGGCAGAATTTGCTCCATTAATGGGAAGGTAAAATCCCCAAATACATACATCAAATACGTGAGCCCAAATACGTGAAGCCTTCCGCATGTGATCTTTCCCCAGATACTGAAGCATTATTTATTTATTTGTTCATGTATTTTATATTTCAACAGGATTCAGCTCCATGTCATGTTACTCCTTTGTGCAAAAGACGGTTTCAATATAATCATATTCCACTGCTGGAATGGCCTGGTGGGTTCTGTCCCAGCCGTTCTGTTGGCGGGGGCCCCCTCCCTGGCAGCCCTGGCCCTCTCCCCTTGAGAACCAAATGCAAACTATACAATAATCCCAGGCCCTGGGAACAGAGGGGGAACAAGGTGGGGGCGGTGGGGTTGGACCACCCTGGGTGCCATCCTGAGGGGGCTGACGTTCGTCGTGCCCCCCGCCCGCACCCGCAATTCCAAGCGTACCCTGAGCCTTCGAGGGAAGGGGGAGCTGTGCTGATTTGTCGCTTTGCCCTCTCCCCTGCCTGCCTGGCTGGCTCTGCGCCATTCAAAGGGAATAAATGCAATTTTGTTACCCTCCCTTGAAAAGAAAAAAACAGAGGACACGCAGCAAGCTTTAATTATGATTGCAAGTGAGTAACAGCAGCAGCAGCAGCCCAGAGCTGGACGGACCCTCGGACAGGGACAGGGGGGGTGGTTGGGGGAGGGGTTGCCCCTCCAGCAGACATCATGCACATGCAGCCCACCACCCAAATCAGCACCATCACTTTTGTGAATTGTCCCCACAAAACACTTCATCACAGTTTCTTCCTATCTGTTCAAAGGGCCTCTGCTGCACGATACCAAATGTAACAATTCACTGATAAATGCATCTATGTACTGGCTCAGTGGGGAAACTTCAGGAATTCATCTAGACCTGTGAGCTGAGCAGCCCCTCTGCCTGAGCGATAATCCCTGGCATCCTGATACCTGAGTGCCAGACAGGTAGCCATTCCAGAAAGAACAAACCCAGAGGAAGACAAAAGGGTGGGATGAACTTGGCTGGGAAACAGGGAAATGTAAAATCTCTTTTGTGACACTCAGTGGGTGTTTGGCGGAGGGCAAGGGGAACCATGGGGCAGGGTCCAGGATGCTCAGATTACTGCCACGAGACCTCCCCTTTCATGATGTAACCGTGATGTATGAGTGATGTAGTTGGGGGGGCATTAGCAGCAGCTAATAAAAGTTTGGGTTCTCTTGTTCCACCTGGTGGCAGGTGGGAGTCCTGTCGCGACAGTCTTCAATCAAGACCAATTTGCTCTGCTATTCCTGGCCGGTGTCCTTGTTTTTTGTCCAAGGGAGCCTCAGATTTCTCCGTTAGCAATTCTCAACGGTGCCGTGCACTGAATTTAACTAAATTTGGGGGAATCATGGGGCAGGTCTTTGCACCCCAGTAGCGCCTATGCTAAAGACAGCCCTGGAGGGGGCTTTGACTCCCGAGCGCAGCCAAGCATAGGATCGGGTCTGCACAGAAAGTGAGGGGGGGTGACACCTGCGGGCAAGGAGAGGCAACCAGCGCTGGGCTTCCCTGGGCTTCCCGGCAGCAGAGAGACAACGTCCCCTTGGCGAGAAGCGCCTGGGACGAGGAGGGGCGGGGGGGTCGGCAGTCACCCCTCCAGTCCAGCCCTGGGGGTGTTAACGGAAAAAACAAAAACAAAGACACCACCCAGGATTACTTGCAGCAAAAGAGCAGCCTGTGGGCTTGGCCTTTCTTGATCTGTTGCAACAGGGTGCTCCCCTCACTTGCAGGAGAGAGGAAGGACCCAGAAAAATGGCGTGCAAGGCCTTAGAAAGACTTTTGAAATTGCCACCCTGGAGATCAAGACCACCCCCAGAAACATCATACATACATCACAGAAGGGGTGTAACCTAAGACCACCCCTCAGATACATCACACCTACATCACAAAAAGGCGGTCTTAAAACAGAAATTTGAATGTTGTTTTTCTCCTGTCCTTGTTTATCTCCTGTCTGGCAGGTTACTGTATTTTTCGTCCCATAGGACGCACCTAGTTTTTTGGGGGGGAAATAATGGGGGGGGGGAATTCCTTTATTTCCCCCCCAAAAGCAGGTCAGGGAAACCGAACCAGGTCGAGGAACAGCAGGATGGCGGCGCTGTGCCTCCCTGCTCTCCCCCGAGCTTGTGGGGCTGGCCGATGTCTGCCCGGCGCGAGGGGCGCTCCGCTTCAGGGCGCCCCACCCGCCGGGAAGCAGGCTACTATCCGCAGCCTAGCCAGCCCTGCGGATGTCTTCCTGAAGCCTGGAGAGCAAGAGGGGTCGGTGCGCACCCACCCCTCTCACTCTCCAAGCTTCAGCGAAAGCCTGCATTCGCCCCATAGGACGCACCCAGATTTCCCCTTCATTTTTGGAGGGGGGAAAGTGCGTCCTATAGGGCGAAAAATACGGTACTTGATTGGATTTCCTGGGTAGCCTGGCCAGTCTTTTGTAATAATAAATACTTAGTTCCTGGGCCAGGTCACAGGCTCACACCCTATTCAAACACAGACACACCCTTAAGACAGGATTTGTGAAGGAAAAGAAGATGGGGAGGCTTTTCCATTTTGACCTTGCAGAGAAAAGATTTGCTCAGTTTAGGAATTGGAATGGTTCCAGGTTGGCCTTCCTGTGCTGATCTATGTATGTGCTTGGTTGGTACACTTATGAACATTACCATATATCTAAGACCATAAAATCCCTATCACAGGGGGCAGTCGGAGGAGGAGGGGGGAGGGGGAGGGGGGCCAGGCTGCTCTGTCGCCTTCACACGTGACTCTTTTCTCTGCCACCTCCCCAAGCGTGAAGACATGTAGACACACCTCCCACCCCAGGAAGTGCCCAGAGGTGACAAGTGCTGAGCTGATTGTTGGCCAAGGAAAGCCTCACCCCACCCCCAGACTTACCAAGGGGTCCAGACCCCCAAAGGAAGTTCTATTGTGCTTTGGGTCCTGGGACTTCAGAGGTCTTTGCCTAGGCTAATCTTATACCTGAGTCCTGCCCTGCCATGTCTGCTTATGCCAGTCTTGTACCAAGGACTTGTCTGGACATCTTTGCCAAGGCTCACCCCTCCCCTCTGGTGACATGTCAGTGATGGAGCAAGGATGCTGTACGAACTGTATTCTGGGATATGGTGGGAAAGTTTTAAAAGTCTTTGTCACCCCATCCTCGGGGTTCAAATTTGCTCTTTGAACCTGTTGCGCAATAAACTTTGGTCTACAGCTTTTTCCTCCAGTTGGGGGCTGGACTCCTCCTTTCTTCCGCCGGGACCCCCGGGCTCCGCTCGACCAGCTGGGGGACTGAGCAGCCTCTCACCTAGATGCTTCCCTAACAGCAGGAACACCAGGCTGAATGCCAACCCAGCAGAACCCGAGCAATCAATATTTGTGTGTGTGTGGGGGGGGTGACAAAAAAACCTGCACCCGGTACCACCTGAGCTTGCTATGCCTCTGCAGGGGAAAGGTCTCCCTTGGGAGGTGGGGGACTCTCCTTCCTGGGAGGTTTCTCAGCAGAGATCGGAGGGCCATCTGCCCTGGAGGCTTCCGCGGAGATTCCTGCATGGCGGGGGGTTGGACTGGATGACCCTGGGACCCCATTCTAGCCTCCCATTTCTGAATTCCAGGAGGAGCTTCCTGGCCTCCTGCAAAGCCCTTTCCCCTGCAAACTCTTCCTCCGGTTTCTGGCCAAGGGAGGGAGATGCTCAGAGTCCAGCCAAGAGCCTCACCCCCAAAAGGCATTGAGGGAGCCAGGGGGGCAGCTGCCCCCCTGAATCCATAGAAAAATAAGAATCAGAGGTTTTGCCAAGCAAGAGAGGGCTGAGCTGGGGGATTTGGCTTTGCAAGGGTTAAAGGGAACCGAGCTGCCTTCCTAGAAAGGACAGGAAGCAAGGGGGGAGGTCCTCCAGAGCCAAGCCCCCCCCCCCCCAGTCCTTTCCTGCTTGGGTGTCTCTCCTGCAAGGGCTGCCTCGCTCTCCCCTCCTGGGATCTGGTGAGTCTCCGTTCTCTCTGGGATCTGGTGGGGGTCCCAGGGCTGCAGCAGGGGAGGGGGCCTGGGGGGGCCCCTGATCTGCTCCTGTAGGGGGGGGACCCCAAGTCAGGGAGGAGGAGAGGGTCCTGCCAGGGAGGGGCCAGGGCTGCCAGGCTCTCCCTCCTGCAGATCAGAGGATCCCAAACTCAGTTGGCCTTTCGCCCCCCCCCCCTTTCAGAAAAAACGACTCCCCCGAAATCTCCTTCTTTACACAAAGGAGTCCCTGGGACTTTGACTCTGTGTGACGTCGCTCAGCGTCACTGCAGAACAGAGGGAAGATGTGCAAATGGTTTTCCAAAGCTGGACGAGGAGGTGGACTAGACACCCCCCCAAAAAAAACCACGGGGAGGGGAGGAAGGAAGGAAATGTTGGAGAGAAAGACCAGGAGTAAAGAGAGGGACCCCAGCCCAGAGTCTGGCTGCTGCATTGGGGACCAGTTTCCCAGTGTCTCCCAGTGTCTCCCAGGGCAGCTCCCCACGGAGGCCACGGCAGCCATCCCCTCGCACCCAGAGCAGGGCATCCCAGGACCCCATCCTCTCTCTCCCAAAGGGATTGGTGCTGGCAAAGCAGCCGGAAATGGGCGCTGCTCCTCCCTGAGCCTCCAGGGACCTGGGCATCAATGGCTGTGCGTGTGTTAAGCTCTCTAAGAGAATAATAATAATAATAAATTAGCTGCCTAAATTCCAAAGGAGATGTATTTGGCCCTGCCCACTTGGCCCTCAGGGGGTTGGCCAGATACGTACCTGGCCCTCAAGAGAAAGAAAAAGGGACCCCACCCCAGGAGTCTGTCTTGAGAGCGGCAGAGAGTCCAAGTGCAACAAAAGGAGACAGAAGCAGGGGGGAAATGTGCCCTGAAGTGGGGGTGGGGGGAGAGCAACTCCTGAGGATGAGGACCCCCACTAGAGCCAAGCATCCATTTTTCAAATGACTCCCTTGTCAGTCAGTTCTGACTTCATGCATTGACTGGAAGGCAGGAGCAACCAGGCTGATTCATCTCCCAGAAACCCCTTCCGTTGCCTCCACGTTCTGCATTCCTCCTCCTCTTTCTTTTCAAAAAGGTATCTCACGCTTTGGGCTCTGGTACCGTCCAGTCCTGATTCCTGGCAAGTCTCATCCATGCTTGTTCAGGGATCTGTTTCTTCTCCTGACCTACAAATTCTGTAACAGAACAATGTATTTGCTTTCTAGGATTTGCTAGAGCTTCTCATTAAGACGGCCAGAACTTGGCAGAAGACCAAAGGCTTCCTTCCGATCTCTCAGAGGCTTCCTGAGAGCACAGATGGATGAGCAAGACCCAGCTGGCCCTGAAGAAGGAAGAGGCCATGCCAACCAAACTGGGAGCAGTGGGGGATTCTGGGAAAACTCTGTGCGGAAAATCCTGGGTGAGGAGGACACCCTCCGCTCAGAGGTGCAGAGCCAGCAGGTGAGGCAGTTCTGCTGCCAGGAGGCCAAAGGACCCCGAGAGGTTTGCAGCCGACTTTACAACCTGGACCGTCAGTGGCTGAAGCCGGAAAGGCACACGAAAGCTGAGATGCTGGACCTGGTGATCTTGGAGCAGTTCCTGGCTGTCCTTCCTCCGGAGATGGAGAGCTGGGTGAGGGACTGTGGAGCGGAGACCAGTTCCCAGGCGGTGGCCCTGGCCGAAGGTTTCCTCCTGAGTCAGGCAGAGGAGAGAAAGCAGTCAGAGAGAAAGCAGGTGAGAGAGACTTTCTTCTGGATACTACCTTGACCAGAGCCAGGGCCTTTTCGGATGTCGCTCCGTCCTGGTGGAACGCTCTCTCACAAGAGACCAGGGCACTGTGGGATTTGACATCTTTCCTCAGAGCATGCAAGAAAAAGCTGTTCCGCCAGGCCTTCAGGGTTCAGTCTGAATCTTTTCTTTCAGTACAAGAATAAGCAATAAAGAGGCTTCCTAGCCCGCTCACACCTCCTTTATAAGACCGGTGGTAACAGTCGTTGGCCTTAGCGAATATTAAAGGTAAAGGTAAAGGTACCCCTGCCCGTTCGGGCCAGTCTTGCCAGACTCTAGGGTTGTGCGCTCATCTCACTCTAGGGGCCGGGAGCCAGCGCTGTCCACAGACACTTCCGGGTCACGTGGCCAGCGTGACAAGCTGCATCTGGAGAGCCAGCGCAGCACACCGAACACCGTTTACCTTCCCGCTGGTAAGCGGTCCCTATTTATCTACTTGCACCCGGAGGTGCTTTCGAACTGCTAGGTTGGCAGGCGCTGGGACCGAACGATGGGAGCGCACCCCGCCACGGGGATTCGAACCGCCGACCATGCGATCGGCAAGTCCTAGGCGCTGTGGTTTTAACCACTCTCAATTTTACTTGACTTGATCATGGATGGAGGATTTGACCTGGCATGTGTAACAGAGACTTGGTTGGATGAAGCAGATGGGCCTGTTCTTGCCGCTGCTTGTCCACCAGGTTTCTCTTACGCACAGCAACCCAGGTCATGTTTGCAGTGATTTTTAGGAAGTCATTAGTTTGCAGCAGGCATCCTATTGGGAAGACCCAGTTTTCCGAGTGCATTTTCTGGAATTTGGGCAATAGAGTGCAGGATTCCTTTTGGTGTACCGACCTCCCCGCTGCACCAAGGTTTCCCTGCCCGAGCTGCTTCAAGTCGTGGCAGATGTTCTCCTGGAGACACCTAGTTTGGGTAAAGAAATGTAAAGAAACCGAAGGTACATTCTTTCACCTTTGGTGGACATGCCCAAGGATTAAGGCTTTCTGGGAGATGATCTATAATGAAATGAGAAAAGTATTTAAATATACCTTCCTGAAGAAACCAAAGGCCTTTCTCCTGGGCATGGTCGGCCAATTGGTGTTAAAAAAGGATAGAACTTTTTTTATGTATGCAACAACAGCAGAAAGAATACTCATCGCAAAGTATTGGAAGACACAAGATTTACCCACCCAGGAAGAATAGCAGATGAAGGTGATGGAGTACATGGAACTGGCGGAAATGACTGGCAGAATCCGAGACCAGGGAGAAGAGTCGGTAGAAGAAGATTGGAAGAAATTTAAAGACTATCTACAGAAACACTATAAAATTAAGGAATGTTAGAAGGATGCTGGAATGAAGTTATGTGGTTTTAGCAGTAATGTTACAAAGGGGTATGTAAAAATGGATTGTTAACAGGTGAGAATGTAAAGCTACAATATATTAAGATAAATTATTAAGATAAAAGCAAAAATGGAAAGGATTTGCCGAAATAACTAATTGAACTAGAATATAAAAAAGGGAGGTGTGAGGAGGTCAGGGAAACAAGTAAATGAAAGACAAGACATGGAAAGACCGACTTGTTTTTAATTGTTTTTATTTTTCTGTATTTTGTATTTTTTGTTTGTTTTCTTTCTTTTTTTCATTTTTGTAACTTTTTTGAAACTTTAATAAATATTATTTTTTAAAAAATAAAGCCATAAACGGCCTTGGTCCAGTATACCTGAAGGAGCATCTCCACCCCCATCGTTCTACCCGGACACTGAGGTCCAGCACCGAGGGCCTTCTGGCGGTTCCCTCACTGCGAGAGGCCAAGTTACAGGGAACCAGGCAGAGGGCCTTCTCGGTAGTGGCGCCCGCCCTGTGGAACGCCCTCCCACCAGATGTCAAAAACAACTACCAGACTTTTAGAAGACATCTGAAGGCAGCCCTGTTTAGGGAAGTTTTTAATGTTTGATGTATCACAGTATTTTAATATTCTTTTGGAAGCCGCCCAGAGTGGCTGGGGAAACCCAGCCAGATGGGCGGGGTATAAATAATAAATTATTATTATTATTATTATTATTATTATTATTATTATTATAGCAGTGGACTGCCGTCTGTCCTGATTTTAAATTGTTTTGAACTAATTTTAAGAAGTATTTTAATTAATCAATTGCCTGTTCTTATGTTCTTTGTATACTGTGTTAGATTTATGATGTTAGCCGCCAAAAGATTGGCTCCGGCCAGGGAGGGTGGGGTACAAATAAAAAATTATTATTATTATTATTATTAGGGGCTCCAAAGAGGATGGAGAACATCCCATAATGCTCTGCTGATGGCCCATCCTTTTTCTGGGAAGGCATCCATGGAATGAGATCTCACACCATTAAAGTTTTTTACTTTTCCATTATCTTTCTGCTATTTCTTGTCATTCATTTTCTGTTTTGAATCCTTGTTGCTCTTTCAGGAAAAGGATCGTTTTGAGGAAATGGACCTGGATTCCTGTGAGGCAGAGAGGCCTCCGTTGGACACCAGAGAGAGGCCACTGGGTAAGGAGGAAGGCGGTTTTTCTCCATTTGGTCTCATTCTGTTGGTTTCCCATATAATCTCTGGGGTCTTTTCATCAATTTTTTTTGGGGGGGGGGGAGTTGGGAGGAAGGGTCTAGAGGAGGAGAGATGTATTTCTGCATGACTAACATACGAAATGGGCACAAATGTCCAAATGCACTCAGCAGGTAAGGCTTTCTGAAAGGCCCATCTGTGGTTAGAGATGCCCTGTTTCACCTGTGAGAGACATGGGCACGCCTGGTTACCTGTTTTCTCTTTCAGGAGACAGAATGATGGCGGCAAGACCTTCTGATCCATCTTTTCATGGGGGCAGAAGGGAAGCAGCGGCTGTGGAACCAGATCAGGTCAGGGGAAGCTGCCTTGTGGGGACAGTGTCCGAGGGATGGAGCAATGTCATGGACTGATTGGGAACAGAGGAATGGTGGGAGGAAGCAGCCGGGGAACCAGGAAGGGAAGACGGCTCAGAGCCGAAGGAGTGGAGGTGGAGGAAGGATGAGCGGTTAGATGGAGAAGAGGGAGAAGCCTGGGAAGAGGAGGTGTCAGAAACTGGAATGGTAACAGGGCTTAGCGGATCAGCTGATAAGCGGCTTAGCGGATCAGCTGATCAGCTGTTTAGCAGCTTAGCGGATCAGCTGATAAGTGGCTTAGCGGCTTGGGGAAAAGGGTGGGAAAGGAAAAAAACCCTGCAGGAACTCGCAAGACATTTTCGTCTTGCGAAGCAAGCCCATAGGAAATTTGTTTTGCGAAGCACCTCCAAAATGGAAAACCCTTTCGTCTAGCAGGTTTTCCGTCTTGCGAGGCATTCGTCTTACGGGGCACCACTGTATAGTTACCAGAGTGAAAACGTAAAGATGTTGCAGATAAAGGTAAAGGTAAAGGTACCCCTGCCCGTACGGGCCAGTCTTGACAGACTCTGGGGTTGTGCGCCCATCTCACTCAAGAGGCCAGGGGCCAGTGCTGTCCGGAGACACTTCCGGGTCACGTGGCCAGCGTGACAAAGCTGCATCTGGCGAGCCAGAGCAGCACACGGAAACACCATTTACCTTCCCGCTAGAAAGCGGTCCCTATTTATCTACCTGCACCCGAGGGTGCTTTTGAACTGCTAGGTTGGCAGGCGCTGGGACCGAGCAGCGGGAGCGCACCCCGCCGCAGGGATTCGAACTGCCGACCTTTCGATCGGCAAGTCCTAGGCGCTGAGGCTTTAACCCACAGCGCCACCTGCGTCCCTAAAGATGTTGCAGGATTCCCCAAAATAGACCAGAGGCAATTGTATTTCACCCAGCAGAGCTTTACTCCTACTGAAGACAAATGAGCATAATGGTCCCAAATCCAAAACATTCAGGATTGGCCCTGTCCATAAGAAATCCAGTTCCAGCAAACTTAACTGAAATTTCCCACAACTTATAATAAGTTTAAACCTCAACACTCAGCATACTATGTACAGAACACCAGAAAAGAGAGAGAGAGAGAGAGAGAAACCCAGGCTCCTTCTGACCTCTTCTTATAGTCAGCATGACCTTGACAGAAGACATAACAGAACCACTTTAACCCAGCTGTACTCAGGCTGCGAGGCCTGGGTCCTTGTGCCAAAGGCCAAGCACAGAAAGGGTGACCCTAGGTCCCAAAAGATGATTTTCTGTGGGTATGAGCCAGGGACCAAGGGGTGGAGATTTGCCTATCCAACAGGCAATCAGTCCAGGATTCTGCTCAGCAGCAGTGCTGAGTTCTGTGAGTAGAATGGATGGACACGCATACATGGGAACCCTGATGTTCTTTCAAAGAGTCTGCAAGACTCTGCTGATGAGGAAGAGGTAGAGGTTGAACCTGCTGCTGAGGCAGAGCAGGTAGAGGGAAGAACTTCTGCTAAAGCTGTGAAGCTTGAGCATAGAAGTGCTCCTTCCTCACCCACATGTTGGAGCCAGGTTCAGCTGAGAAGTCTAAACGGTGCAGTAAGTCAGAGGGGGAGCTCTCGGAGGCCAAGGACGTTCCAGCTGGTCCTAGTGGGTTTGAGGGGGTACCTGAAACTGGGTTGAGACGTTCAGCTCGCACAACAAAAGGTAAACCTCCTGACAGGTTTGCAGTCACAAGTGTGTGGGTTGGCATGGCACAGTGTGAACCCGAGAGTTTTGAGGATGTTCAGAAACTGCCTCAAGAAGAAGCCAGGAAATGGGATGAGGCAATGCAGAAGGAGATGAGCTCAATGGAGTCTCTAGGTGTGTTCTCCCTCACAACGTTGCCAGTGGGCAAACAGGCCATGAGCAGCCGCTGGGTTTACTGTCTTAAACCCACAGCAACAGGCTAGGCCAGTAGCCAGAGGGTTCACACAGCAAAAGGGGCTGCATTATACTGAGGTATATGCTCCCACTTCCAGAAGTGAAACTCTGCACATGCTCTTAGCCATTGCTGCACAAAGAGCTTTTCAGGTGCATCACTTTGATGTGGATGTGGCCTATTTGAACTCAGACCTCCAGGAGGATCTGTACATGCTTCCTCCTCAAGCGTTTGAGGGCAATGAGCCGAATCCTGTATGGAAGTTTCACAAGTCCATTTATGGCTTAAAGCAATCGGCCAGAAATTGAAACTTGTACCTGAATGAAGCCTTAGAGAAGCTAGGTTTCAGGAAGAGTCTTGCTGACAGCTGCCTGTACCTTAAAGGGTCAGGAGAGTCCCAGGAAATGGTGTTGATCTTTGGTGATGACATCATTCACATCTCAGGGGCAAACAAACAGGTGCAGAAGTTTGCCAAAGAGCTTGGAAAACGGTTTCAGCTCAAGAACCTGGATGCAATAAGGATCTACTTAGGTGTTCAGATAGACAGGACTGAAGATGGAAGCTTCGTGCTCAGTCAGAAAGGCAAGATTGAGCAGTTGCTTGAGAAGTTCAGAATGTCTGATTGTGCAGGGGTTAGGCGCTCACTTGGTGGGCAGATAGCGACGGGGCAAATCTGGATGACAGGAAGTCCATATCTGGGATAGTAATAAACCTTGGGGAATCTCTAGTTGGGTGGAAGTCCCGGAAGCAAAGTCTCATTGCGCTGTCCTCTACTGAGGCTGAGTTCATTGCACTGTCAGAATTGTGCAGGGAACTGGAGTTCTATAGATGCCTGGTGCAAGAGATCTATGGGGATTGTTGCCTGCCCATCACTGTTTGGGAAGACAATCAACCCTGTTTGAAGTTGGCAGAATCTGGGCAGTTGAAGGCCAGAACCAAGCATCTAGAAATACGTTTCCAGAATGCGTGTCAAAGTGTCAATCCTATTGAAACAACACAGCAATTAAGAGGAAGGAAAGAGCAGAGCATTGTGTAGCAGATCATATTTCTGCTGTCTCAGAAGAGGACATTTCCCTTTTCTTTTAGGGTCCAGTGTGCTTTGAAGATGTCGCTGTTTGTTTCACGGATGAGGAGTGGGCGTTGCTGGATCCTGACCAGAGAGCTCTGCATAAGGACGTCATGGAGGAGAATCGTGGGATCGTGGCCTCTCTTGGTAAGGCTCCCTGTGGGATCGTCCTATCTGCCTGGAAATTCAAAAAATACCTCTATGTGACAAACCTCATACATTTCCACAGAGCTCAGCAGCGCCCCCTCCAACACCTGGGAACCTAACACCCCAACAATAAACATTGAACAGCAAATTCCAGTTTTTTCTGTGAACCATCTTCCTCCAGTTCTGCCTTTTTATACCACAATTTGGCTGGTCTGAACTGCCCAGGCATCTGAAATGTCAGCTTCCGTGTTGGTATCTGAAGAAGTGTGCATGCACACGAAAGCTCATACTAATAACAAACTCAGTTGGTCTCTAAGGTGCTACTGGAAGGAATTTTTTTTTATTTAGCTTCAGTGGTGCTGTTTTTGTTTTTGGTGCTGTCAGTCTTGGGTTGACCAGAGAGACGACTGACAGTGGAGATGGAGGGGGTGCCATGACTGGGCCAAACAAAATCCATCCCAGAGAAGAGCCAGGCTTATTGAATCTCAGGTAGTAGTAGCACTGATAATAATAATAATAATTTTATTATTTTTACTCTGCCCACCTGGCTGGGTTGCCCCATCTGCTCTGGGTGGCTTCCAACACTTATATTAACCAGAAACATTAATCATAACAATCTGTCCCCATATAAAAAGTACATTAACTTTAAAATGAACAACTTACACTAGTGGCCAAAATTGTGGAAACCTTTTGGAGAAAGTGTATTTCAGAGCTTTGATACCTCACAACACCACTTTTGGGGGAGTACTAGCATAAAACTATATATCAATGGAAAAATAATTTAATGAGGAATGTAATGATTTTCTTCTGTCATGCAGGCACAGTCTCTCCAGTCTTCGATCATCACTTGCTGTTGTGCACCTTTTCCTGCCTTTACCAGTCTGATTTTGGAGTGACTGAGTCTCTTATACCTCTTCAAAAATATAGACCAGCTTTGGTTAAGTTTTCCCCAATCTGTCTTCTAATTTCTTCATACCTGTAGCCTTTTTCACTTAATAGTACGATTTTACATCTCTTTCTGGGTAACTACCAACCAAATTGATAGCAATCACATAATACCCTGACCAAAGTCATTATCTGTATTCTATCTATAACCTTTGATAGAATACAGATAATTGAACAAACTTTGTTGCACTACATTCTTGATTAAATTATCTTTCCATTGCTATATAATATTATGGTATTACAGTCATACCTCGGTGTAATGGTTCTAGGGGTTGCTGGTGCGTAAATCGGTGCCACGCTTGTCTAGGTTACCTGGGTCAACCCTTTCTGTCCGGGCAGCCACTCATCCGTGGCTGTCTCAATCGCTGGCAGAATCCGTCAGTGGGCGTTTCTTGAACTTCTTCCAGCAAAGAAGCTCCTTGACGCCTAGTCTCTGCCTACTCTCCCTTCACGGAAGCCTTCTGCGCAGGGAGGGTGTGGGCAGCGGAGGACCCGTGCTCTCCCCGCTGGTCTCCGGCGAGGAGTCATGGAGCCACCTCGCTGATTCCCCCATCTGCCCCCCTTCTCCACTGGTGCTACACTGATTTCCTTCCCCAGAAGATGGGCTGCCTCTCTCCCTCCTGAGACGCTCTCCGGAATCCCTCCAGAGCCCTCCCTCTCCCTCTGGCTCCGATGGCAGTTTCCTGACACTCGGGTTACATTCGCTTAAGGTTGCGTGTTTTCGGGTTGTGCACTGAGCTGAACCTGGAAATACCAGAATGGGTTACTTCCAGGTTTGAGTGCTCGCACATGCGCAGAACCACCAAATTACGACCCACGCATGTGCAGATGCAACGCTGCAACTTGCGAACACTGCGGATTGCGAACATGTCTCCCACACAGATCATGTTTGCAACCCGAGCATCCACTGTACTCCAAAAGAAGTGGTGTTATGAGCCATCAAACATCTGAAATGCACTTTTTTCTAAAAGGCTTTCACAATTTTACCACTACAGTATATCAAAGAAAGCAACATTCAACAACCCATCAGAATCTAATCATAAATATGTTGGTTAATGACAAACAACAAAGGTAATGAACACACACATGCAGCTCCCTTCAGTTCTTCTTCATTTGTTCCTGAGGCTCTAATCCCTTTTTGTCTCCATTGCAGATTGTGATGAATTGCAGATCGACAACAAGGCTGAACAAGACAAAATCCCCAGAGAGGAGAAGCCATACAAAAATTTGGAGTATGGAGAGAGCTGCAGTCAGAGCTCCCATTCCACTTCCCAACAAAGAATTCTCATAGGAAAGAAACCCTATCAGTGCATGGAATGTGGGAAGAGCTTCAGTTGGAGCTCCCATCTCACTTACCATCAGAGAATTCATAGAGGGGAGAAACCCTATCAGTGTGGGGAATGTGGAAAGAGCTTCAGTCAGAGCTCCCATCTCACTTACCATCAGAGAAGTCATACAGGGGAGAAACCCTACCAGTGTGTGGAATGTGGAAAGCGCTTCAAGAGGAGAGACACTCTCACTTCCCATCAAAGAATTCATACAGGGGAGAAACCCTATCAGTGTGTGGAATGTGGAAAGAGCTTCAGGAAGAGCGTATCTCTCACGTCTCATCAGAGAATTCATACAGGGGAGAAACCCTATCAGTGTGTGGAATGTGGAAAGAGCTTCAGGGAGAGCGTATCTCTCACGTCTCATCAGAGAAGTCATACAGGGGAGAAACCCTATCAGTGTTTGGAATGTGGAAAGCGCTTCAAGAGGAGAGACACTCTCACTGCCCATCAAAGAATTCATACAGGGGAGAAACCCTATCAGTGTGTGGAATGTGGAAAGAGCTTTAGTCAGAGCTCCTCTCTCACTTCCCATCAGAGAGGACATATAGGGGAGAAACCCTATCAGTGTGGGGAATGTGGAAAGCACTTCAAGAGGAGAGACACACTCACTTCCCATCAAAGAATTCATACAGAGAAACCCTATCAGTGTGTGGAATGTGGAAAGAGCTTCAGGAAGAGCGTATCTCTCACGTCTCATCAGAGAATTCATACAGGGGAGAAACCCTATCAGTGTGCGGAATGTGGAAAGATATTCATTCGTAACTCCTCTCTCACTTCCCATCAAAGAATTCATACAAAGGTTGGGAAAATCTTTCATTCTGTAGCTTTAGGAGCCAGGCAAATCCGCACCTTGTTAACCAGGCCTTTGGCTGATTGACATCTAAGGCCCTTTTAAAATGTGGTGGGGAGTTGAGTTACTGATGTGTATTTTGTGTTTTTATGTTGTTTTTATGTTGTAACTGTCCTGAGACATGTGGGAACAGGAGTCAACACTTAGAGACCAAGGAGTTTTTGCCCCCCAATAGTATATTTGAGGGTCCCCCCCCCAGTTGATAGGCATTGCCATTCCAATGCCCTTTATGCATCATGTGATTGATTGTGCAAGGAGGGCCTTACCTGGCCCCCCACCAATATTTTATTCAAGTTGGCACCACTTGGTCGGGTGGTATATAAATTAAATAAATACATTAATAGCCTTCGTTGGCACATGTTCCAGCTTGCCAATATCCTTATTTATTATCATTTTTAATATTTATGTGCCCTCCAATTGAAGATTTCACAACAGAAACATACAAGATGAAAGCATGGCTTTCCCAAAAACAAGTCAAGCCAGAGAAATCTCTCCTCCCCTTTTTTTGGATGGAGTTACAAACTTTGTTGACCAGGGAATAGCTGTGGAAATAGTGCATCTTGATTTCAGTAAGGCTTTTGACGAAGTCCCCCCTAAAATGTGGGCTGAATGAGGAAACTGTTAGGTGGATTTGACTAACCGAACCCAAAAAGTCCTCCTCCATGGTTCCTCCTCATCCTGGGGAAAAGTGACAAGAGGGGTGCTGCAGGGTTCTGTCCTGGGCCCGTTGTTGTTCAACGTCTTTATGAACGACTTGGATGAAGGAACTGAGGGGGTGCTCATCCCATTTGCCGATGACACGAAATGTGGAGAGGAGGTCAACGTGGCAGAAGGCAGAATGAAGCAACCAGAAGTCACCTCAACCCAATGGACTGGTGACCCCCTCCTCCTTTTCCTCTCCCCCCAAGCCATCAATACAGCTAACACAATCAATATTCCCCCCCCCCCCAGCCTCACACCTCCACAGAGATCCCCACCCAACACCAGTCCAGGTGACATAAAAAGACACTCCCCATTACCCAACAATCTACAACTCACTCTCAGCACCCCTCCCCACGCCTTACTAAGTAAAATTATTCCCCTTGTTGCAAGGATTTTTAAGGTACCAGTGACCCACTCAAATTGTGTCCCAGAATTGACAGACGCAGCAGTGGAGAAAAAGAAAGTGATATTTATTGCTGAGGAATAAGAGACCCAGTGGAATCCTTTCCCAAAGACTGGGCCCCGGGCTCCAGCGCCCAGAGGCTTTATACCTGAGTACATACATCATAGTTCATGACATAATCGGATACAATCGCACACGGCAGCAAAAAGAAGACCAATGAGCGCATTCAAGCCTTGCCCCCTGATCATGCAAAGAGTTCCCTCCCAACTTCTGCTTTTTCAGTCTGAACATGCATTTAACCTTTCCCCTGATTTATGGTAAGGAGGAAGAAAAAGGAACTTCGGCCCTTACGCTCCTACGCGGCCATCTGCTATACTGGGACATTTTGCGGTTAGCATCTTCCTGTTTGAGCTACTCGGGACCCTGTCTGGACAGGGAGGAAAGTGCCAGCACATCAGATTTATTGCTTCCCCCTTATGTTAGCGAGACATTGAGAAGAACAAGGGAAGGGAACTGGGGCAGAGTTCATTTCGGATCTTTCCGATCTTTCCGATCTAAGCAATTTGCTATAAGCTTTTGCAGAAGCCGTCCTGATTCAAACATGGATTATATAAAAATCATTATAAGGATATATGGTTATATGGCTAACTGATTATATGAAAAGCATAAGGGTAAAATTCCTCCAGGTGGTCCTGCTTCACCCTAACCTCAATAAAACAATCCACAAAGAGGCTAAAATCTGACAAACAAGCAGCACACTGGGGCTGCCAGAGAATATCAACAGCCTCATCTCTACCCCAACATACCAATGATGTTAATAACATTAGCAACATTGCTTATGGACCCTATATCCAACATAGGCGTCACAAAGACGGTAGGAGGATGGATGGCAGCCAACAGATTGAGGTTGAATCCTGACAAGACAGAAGTACTGTTTTGGGGGGACAGGAGGCGGGTGGGTGTGGAGGACTCCCTGGTCCTGAATGGGGTAACTGTGCCCCTGAAGGACCAGGTGCGCAGCCTGGGAGACATTTTGGACTTTCAGCTGTCCATGGAGGCACAGGTCAATTCTGTGTCCAGGGCAGCTGTTTACCAGCTCCATCTGGTACGCAGGATGAGACCCTATCTGCCCACGGACTGCCTCGCCAGAGTGGTGCATGCTTTGGCTATCTCCTGCTTGGACTACTGCAATGCGCTCTATGTGGGGCTATCTTTGAAGCTGACCCGGAAACTACAACTAATCCAGAATGCGGCAGCTAGATTGGTGAATGGGAGCGGCTGCCGGGACCACATAACACCGGTCTTGAAAGACCTACATTGGCTCCCAGTGCGTTTCCGAGCACAATTCAAAGTGTTGGTGCTGACCTTTAAAGCCCTAAACGGAAGCCCAGCCAGATGGGCGGGGTATAAATAATAAATTAATTTGATGTGATTGGCCAGTTAATAAAAATTATTATAAATAAATAAATATATTATTATTATTATTATTATTAAGACACTTGACACCGTTTCACTGACCACTTCCTATTCCAAACAACAGGGAGGATGGCCTGAACTTGAACAAAGAACTCCATGCCAGCTGAGACCTAGGACCAACTGGCTAAATGCCAGATGGCCCATGATACCCCAAATAAACACCTATATGACTACATAGGGGATACTTTCTGCAACCCATCCCCCACTCTTTAACCCAAATCTTACTTTAATCTCTAGGTCAGCGCCATTTCACTGGTTTGATAGACAATACAAGGTGAGAGACAGAGGGCAACCCGGACGGGCTGGCATGGAATCACCCTATATAGTAGATAAGCAAGATGGCTAGCTTAAAAGCAATTACATTAAATGTGAGGGGGTTGGGAAACCCCATCAAAGAAAAGGCATCACCTTGTATGTAAACACCATGAAACCACACATCACCTTCCTACAATAAATACACAACCCTCCCAAACTCCTGAGCGATCCCTGCTTCAGTCAACAGTGAGTTGCACCTGGCTCAGGGAAGTCCTGTGGAGTAGCCATAATACTCAGTAGAGACCTGAACTTCAAAGCCAGAACAGTCCTCAAAGACAAAAGAGGCAGACTCGTTTTTGCTAAAAGGACACTAGATGGCAAAACTAAACTGACAGTTGGCTCCATATATGCCCCGAACTTGAAACAGCTAGAGTTCATCCAAAAAACATTAAATAAGTTCCTCTCCTCCGAAGGGGAAGGAAACCCCCAACAACTAGGGACTCTTAGAAGTTGCTAAAAATGCTAAAAACAGGGGGTCTCTGTGACATTTGGGGTGAAGAAAACCCAGGAGACACCAGCCACACATTCTTGTCCGGGCGCCATGGCACAGTGTCCCTCTGGAGAGCATTCTGCTCACACAAGGTCTGATCCCCTCAGTAGAATACCATCTCGGGACTATTTAATTGCTCATCGTCTAACATTGTGTATGCCATAAAATGCCAACAGTGTCCTTCAGCTCTCTATATTGGACAAACAGGCCAGACCTTACGCCAAAGAATAAACGGACATAAATCGGACATCAGGAATCACAAGACAGAGAAACCAGTAGGAGAACATTTCAATCTCCCAGGACATTCTATACAAGATCTCAAAGTAGCTGTTTTACTACAAAGGAATTTCAGAAATAGACTGGAAAGAGAAGCTGCTGAATTACAACTTATCACCAAACTCAAAACCATGGAGAAACCTGGTCTGAACAAAGACCTTGGATTCTTATCTCATTATACATGACAAAGCCATTTTTCACCTTTTAACCCCTTCCTTTTTCCTGTAAGACCTATTGCAGTCGTTAAGAGTCATCAACAGGCTCATCACAGCTATCTGCCAATCACCCATTCCCACCACCCTTCTGAGTAATACCCCTCCCCACCTTCTCACTATATAGAAGGGTCTGGAAACTTCTGTTTCAGTGTATCTGAAGAAGTGTGCATGAACACGAAAGCTCATACCAAGAACTGACTTAGTTGGTCTTTAAGGTGCTACTGGAAGGAAGTAGTTTCAACTAATATGGATAAAGCTCAAAGACAGGTAGTTACAAAAGATGGAAGACTACCAAAAATCTTTTTTGAAATGACTGACAATATGGACTTGGTTGATATTTGGAGAATAAAACACCCACTTGAAAGAGAGGGAACCTTCTTTTCTGAAGCCAAAATGACATGGACTAGAATTGACCAAATTTGGATTACTAGAGGAATGGCACCTAAGATAAAAAAAGTTGAAATCTGCCCAAAAACTTGCTCCGACCATAATGCGGTAAAGATGGTGATGAAGCTAACAACAATTGGCACCTTCAGATGGAGGATGAATGACACCCTATTTAGAGATGAAGAAGTTTGTAAAAAGGCCCAGAAAACCTTAAAAGATTATTTTGAAATTAACATGAGAACCAAGGTAGAAAAAAGAATAATCTGGGACGCAAGCAAAGCAGTGATGAGAGGAATCTTGATACAACAGAATGCAATCAAAAAGAAAAGCCAGAATGAAAAGAAAGAAAAAATATTGGAGAAGATAAAAGATGGGAAAAGGAAATTAAGATCAAAGCCAAAATCACAGGACATTCTGAAAGAAATTAAATTATATCAGACACAATATATGGAGTTGATGAATCAAGAAATAGAATGGAAAATTAAGCAAATGAGGCAAAAGACTTTTGAATCGGCAGATAAATGTGGTAAATTGCTGGCTTGGCAAATAAAGAAGAGACAAAAACTGAATACGGTTACAAATTTAGAAGTGAATGGAAAGAACATTTATAAACCAACAGAAATTAGAGACTGTTTCCAGAGATATTTTAGACAATTGTATACACAAGGGCCGCAGAAAGATATTGATATAGAACAGTTTGTGGAAAAAAATGGACTGAGAAAGATCTCACAGGAAAGCAAAAGAATTTTGAATCAGGAAAGAACAGAGCAAGAAATAGAAGGTGCCATTCAAAACATGGCAATGGGCAAATCTCCAGGAACGGATGGACTGACTTCCAAATACTATAAGGTTTTGAAGGAGTGGTTGATACAACCTTTGAAGGAAGTCTGTAACGAAATTATGGAGGGAAAAAGGGCACCAGATACGTGGAAAGAGACCTACATCACACTTATACCAACGACTGAGACAGAAAAGACTCAACTTAAAAACTACCGCCCTATTTCTTTACTAAATGTGGATTACAAATTTTTTGCTGACATTTTAGCAAAAAGATTGAAAGTAGTTTTGATGGAGGAGATTCATAGAGATCAAGCAGGCTTTCTCCCGAGAACACATCTATCAGATAATGTAAGGAACATAGTTGATATTTTGGAAAAGTTGGAAGTGAACATTAATACTAAAGCAGTTTTGATATTTGTGGACGCCGAGAAAGCCTTTGACAATATTTCTTGGAGTTTTATGATGAAGAATCTCCAGGGGATGGGGGTAGGACAAGGGTTTGAAAACGGTATAGGTGCGATATATTCTGAACAAAAAGCAAAACTTATTGTAAATAATGTGGTTACAGAAGAATTTAAGATAGAAAAAGGGACACGTCAGGGATGCCCAATCTCTCCACTGCTTTTTATATCAGTCCTGGAGGTTTTGCTGAACATGATTAGAAAGGACCAGTTGGTTAAAGGAGTGCAGGTCGGAGCGAAACAATACAAATTGAGAGCATTTGCAGATGATCTAGTACTTACGTTACAAGAGCCTGAATCTAGTACTAAAAGAGTCTTAGAATTAATTCAAGAGTTTGGTCAAGTAGCAGGATTTAAATTGAATAAGCTTAAAACGAAGGTTTTGGAGAAAAATTTAACAACATTTGAAAAAGAAAGGTTTCAGAATGAGACAGGGCTAACTGTGGTTAGGGACGCGGGTGGCGCTGTGGGTAAAAGCCTCAGCGCCTAGGGCTTGCCGATCGAAAGGTCGGCGGTTCGAATCACCGCGGCGGGGTGCGCTCCCGTTGCTCAGTCCCAGCGCCTGCCAACCTAGCAGTTCGAAAGCACCCCCGGGTGCAAGTAGATAAATAGGGACAGCTTTCTAGCGGGAAGGTAAATGGCGTTTCCGTGTGCAGCTCTGGCTCGCCAGAGCAGCTTTGTCACGCTGGCCACGTGACCCGGAAGTGTCTCCGGACAGCGCTGGCCCCTGGCCTCTTGAGTGAGATGGGCGCACAACCCCAGAGTCTGGCAAGACTGGCCCGTACGGGCAGGGGTACCTTTACCTTTAACTGTGGTTAAGAAAGTGAAATATCTGGGGATTAATATGACATCCAAAAATGTGAACTTATTTAAAGATAATTATGAGAAAACTTGGACTGAAGTAAAAAAAGATTTAGAAATTTGGTCAAATATGAAGCTTTCCTTGTTGGGTCGAATTGCAGTTATAAAAATGAATGTATTGCCTAGAATGTTGTTTTTGTTCCAAACATTACAAATACTGGACAAGATGGACTGTTTCAAGAAGTGGCAAAAAGACATTTCTAAATTCGTCTGGCAGGGCAAAAAGCCCAGAATAAAATTTAAGATATTAACTGATGCAAAAGAAAGGGGGGGATTTGCCCTGCCAGACCTTAAACATTATTATGAATCAGCAGCTTTTTGCTGGTTGAAAGACTGGCTACTTCTTGAAAACACTGACATTTTGGATTTAGAAGGTTTTAACAATATTTTCGGGTGGCATGCATACCTGTGGTACGACAAGGTTAAAGCTCATAAAAGTTTTAAAAATCATATTGTCAGAAAAGCACTATATAATGACTGGATTAGATATAAAGACTTATTGGAAAGTAAAACTCCAAGGTGGTTGTCACCAATGGAAGCAAAGGCTGTTAAAAACTCAATATGGAGGCCAAATGGCCGAGATATTGGGAAATTTTGGAACAAGAAGGGGACAGATTGAAATTGCAATGTTTTGAGAAACTAAAAGGGAAAGTGAGAGACTGGCTTCATTATTATCAAATAATGGAAGTCTTTAAAATGGACAGGAAAATTGGCTTCCAGGTGGAAAAATCAAAACTAGAGACTGAATTGTTAGAACCCAATACTAAGAATCTGTCAAGAATGTTTAACTTGCTGTTGAAATGGAATACACAAGATGAAACAGTTAAATCTGCAATGATTAAGTGGGCAAAGGATATTGGTCATAACATTATGTTTGCTGACTGGGAAAAGTTATGGACCACCGGCATGAAATTTACGGCATGTAATGCCTTAAGAGAAAATATTATGAAAATGATTTACAGGTGGTACATGACCCCAGTCAAGCTTGCAAAAATCTATCATTTGTCCGATAATAAATGTTGGAAATGTAAAGAAATTGAAGGTACATTCTTTCACCTTTGGTGGACGTGCCCAAAGATTAAGGCTTTCTGGGAAATGATCTATAATGAACTGAAAAAGGTACTTAAGTACACTTTCCCTAAGAAACCAGAGGCCTTTCTCCTGGGCATAGTCGGCCAATTGGTGTTAAAGAAGGATAGAACATTTTTTATGTATGCTACAACAGCAGCAAGAATACTCATCGCAAAGTATTGGAAGACGCAAGATCTACCCACCGTGGAAGAATGGCAGATGAAGGTGATAGACTACATGAGTTTGGCAGAGATGATGAGCAGAATCCGAGACCAGGGAAGAGAAGCGGCGGAAGAAGATTGGAAAAAATTTAAGGACTATCTAAAGAAATATTCCAAAATTAAGGAATGTTAGAATGATGCTGGAGGAGAAAATCCGAGGTTAATAGTGGTAATGGTTAAGTGAAAAGAGAATGAGTGTTATTAAAATTAAGTTAAAAGTAAGGGAAGGATTTGTTGACAAATTTATTAGACATAAGAATACAGAAAGGGGAGGTATGAGGAAGTCGGGAAAGTAAGTTACATGAAATTAAGAGTTGAAATTATATGTGTTTTTTGTTTTTCTTGTTATTGTTATGTTTTGTTTGTTAATGTTTTGTTTGTTGTTAAAAAATTTGGTGGAAATTTCAATAAAAATTTATTTTTTTTTTAAAAAAAAGACAAGTCCTTGGTATAAGATTAGCAGAAGGAAACCTGTCAGGGCAAGACTCCGGTATAAGATGAGCCTAGGCAAAGACCTCTGAAGTCCCAGCACACAAAGTACAATAGAACTACCTTTGCATGTCTGGACCCCTAGGCAAGTCTGGGGGTGGGGTGAGGCTTTCCAATAATCAGCTCAGCAATTGTCACCTCTGGGTACTTTCTGGAGTCCCTTTTCCAAGGGCAAAATAGCATTGGAATGGAGGAAACTGGCAAAGGAGTTGATTTGATAGGATTTATAAAGTTAGATATCTTCCATGAGCTGTCAAGGCAAAAGGACACATTCAGGCATAATATTTGTAACATTTAACAATTTAAAGGTGTGCCCCCCCCCGTCATTTCTGTAACAGCTCCCCCCTTTGGAGATAAATTTGCTTAGGTTCCATAGGAACCGCAAATATTTTCTCCACATTTAACTACAGTTCACACATAGACATATTTCCCACCCCCTTGGGTCCTGTATGTTATATAGATGTGCACTAAATAATAACCTGCTATTCCCCTCCCAAATGCATGGGTTTTAGTAAAACAGAAAGGCACTTGCATGTCACACCTCTTAAGGCCATTTGCAAGTGTAGCAGTGCACATAGTTGGACATAGCATATCATATAAAAAGAACACACATTTTGGTTTCCCTGCCAATCTCCCGGTCCTCAAACACTCTGCACTTCATTTGGGAGAAAGCCACACTCTCAGAGCTCAGGCGATGCTGGATCTCGGCATCAACGTTGGCCCTTGTGGAAAGATAACTGCCCAGGTAGAGGTGATTGACATTTTCCACTGTTACACCATTGAGTTGGATTTGTGGCACTGCAGAGGGGTTATTTTGTACCTGGTGCAGCACTTTGTTTGTTTGGATGTTGAGTGATAGGCCAAGCTTCTCGTAAGCTTATGTCAAGATATTTAGGATGGTCTGGAGGTCATCTTCTGAGCGTGCGCACACTGCGTTGTCATCAGTGTACTGAAGCTCTAGGACGGAAGTTACGGTAACCTTACTCTTTGCTTTCAGCCTGCTCAGATTGAAGAGCTTTCCTTCTGTTCGATATATGATTTCTACTGCTGTGGTGAGTTTCCCTTCGACAACGTGTAGGATCATGGCAATGAAAATAATGAATAGAGCTGGGGCAACAACACAACCCTGTTTAACAACTGAAGGGGTAAAAAGCCAAAGAGGGGGGAATATCATAAGGGAAGCTGTAAACGATAAAAAAAATACCTTAGAGTTCAGCATTTTATTCATTTAAATATTATCACTTTTACATATAATTACTACTGTTATTTTCTGCTCAGTCTAGTTTCCTTCACTTAGTTTGGCTGTGGTATAAATGAAGGGACAAAACCTTTGTTAATTTGGACACAGTCAACAAATTATTAAACATTTTCCTTATGTGGGTTTTGAGTTCTCTTAGAGGTTCACGTATCCTGTTTGAAAGGGAACATTACTGTATTTTTCGCTCGATAAGACGCACTTGTTTCCTCTCAAAAGGAAGGGGAAATGTCTGTGTGTCTTCCTGAGCGAATATGTGGTCCCTGGAGCCGACTGGCCCAAGTGCAGGGGCGAAAATCAGATTGCGTGTTACGGAGGAGGGTGGGCTGCAGGGAGGAGGCTGCTGGGGTTCCTGTATCGGGCATATTTTGATGTGTGTGTGGAGGCGTGTGAGTCGTGTTGCTGCACGGGAGAGCGCATGGATAAAGGGGGCGTTGGAGTGACCTTGTGTGTGGAGTATCTCGATCTGTACGGCATCCCAAGGCTACCGTCTGTTCATCAGCCCTCTTCCCCTTGCCTAATTATTGTGGCGCCTTCCTAAGGATTCAGTTGCGACTCCTGCTGCGTATGGTTTTAACTGGGCAGTTAAAGTCAGCTGCTGCTGCCCTCTTTTTGCTCTTGCCCCCTTCTGGCAGGGAGTGCACAGCCGCAGTGAATTCCTTTCCTGCCCTCTGCCTCAGGGTCTTACTGCCCACCCTCTTCTGTTTTCAGTTGCTGTGTTTGCTCGGATCGGGCCAGCAATGGCCCATTCCCCTTGCTCAGCGTGTCTGCTTGGTGCAAGGTGACGCGGCTAGGAAGGAATCAGCAGGCGGACATGATCCTTTCCCCTTTCGTTGCTCAGCGCAGGCTGCAGCAGCGTCACCTCGCAGCAAGCAGACACACTAAGCAAGTAGACTGGTAGCAGACGAACGCAACAAAGAGCAGGGAAATCCCTTGCCCTCCTGGCAAGCAGAGCGGAGAGGATCGTGTCCTGTGCGCAGGCTCCAGCCCACCCAGCTCAGCTTCCGGCGCCTAGGAGCGCAACCAACAGCTGCCTCCTCCTCCTCCTCCCTCTCTGCTCCGGTGATGCTGTGTCCAGGGAAGCATTCTAGGGATGCGCAGGCAGCCGAAAAGCATGCAGGTGGGGGAGGGGGCCAGGAGGGGAAGTAGAGGGGCGAATGAACCCCCTGGCCAGGTTGTCATCTAATACTCTCGGAGGGCCCCAAGTTCAGGGGCCGGCAAGGCATAAATGCGGCCGAAAGGAATCTCTGCTCCTGGCTGCAAGTCAATAGGACAATCGTAAGTCCAATGGGGTGGCAAAGCCTCAGCCCCCTTTTTCTCAGACACGCCCACCAAATCCTGGTAGGGCTCCAGGATTAGGCCGACACCCGGTAACCCTGCCCAGTCTGGCGCAGTCCCCTGCAAAGTGGAAGAACTGAGGGCCGGCAGGTGAGGCTTCCCAGGTGCCGGCGGCAACACGGGGCTTGGGCACAGACGTCGTGGCAGAAAGACGATGAGAAACACAACATCCGCTGCACCCAGGAAATGGCGGGGTCATGTCGGACCACAGGGAAATGTGGCGTCTGGACTAGTTGAAACGTTAACAGTTCCTGGTGCAGGGGTGCCACTAACCTGGCCAGTGGACAGGTCTCACGGGCAATGGGTCCTGATGCGAGGGGGGTCCCCTCCAGACCCACCACTGAAATGGGCAAGGCTTTCACCACTGACGGTACTTGATACTTCTCAGTGAAACTGATGTCCATGAAGATGCCAGAGGCCCCCGAGTCCATCATTGCCTCCAGGCCAGCATGCCCCCCTGGGGAAAGAGACTATGGCTAGGGAGAAGGAAATGGGGTGCAGAGGGATTGAGCCTCAGCTGAGCCCCCCCTAGCAAAGCTGGGGCTTGGCATTTCCCAACCTCTTCGCCGGACACTCTGCGAAATGGCCCCCTCTCCACAAGACAAGCCCAGTCCCTACTTGCATGGGCTCCACTTCCAGCCCCACTGCAGCGCTGGACCCCAGGGGCTCCCTCGATCGGAGCTCGGAATCTCAGACAATCTCAGAGCTCGGAATCTCAATGTTAATACGCAACGTGATAAAGTCTGTCAGGGCTGCTGGGGGGGTGGGTTACCAACGCCAGTTCATCCTTAAGGCAGGGATGAAGGCCCTGATGGAAGTGGAACCGTCAGGTAGCTACATAGCAGGGTGTCCGCAGCCCACCAACGGAGCTCTGCGGCGGACTCGGTAACTGGGCGAGCCCCCTGCCGGAGGTTCTGCAGGGCTATCTCAGCCACCAGGGCACGATTCAGCTCCCCGAACGTGCCCTCCAGGGTGGCAATGAAGTCGTCCAAATTCCCCAGCAGATGGTCGCTGGCCTCAAGGTACGGAGAGACCCCAGAAAGTGCCGGGCCCACAAAGAGGCTGACCATAAAGCACACGCGGCTCCGTGGGGTGGGGAAGTCTGTCTCACAGGTGGGGAACACCAGCCAACACTGGCTTACAAAGCCTCAAAGGGCCCCGTGTGTTGGTTTCTATTTCCCTCACTGAGCAGCAACTGCATGTCACAAGACATTGTTTACAGTCCAAGTTACTGTTGGGATCCCACGAGAATGAGAGACTGGATGTGACATACACTGGCTTCCTGTTTTTCAGTGTTCTCTCGGTTTCTTTGTGTCGAGAGTAAGTTTCTTCTCTGCTCTCACAGAGGCAAGATGTATGTTTGTGTCTTCTCGGTATAGTTGAGAAATAAAGATGAGCATGTAGCACATACTGCTTTATCCTTTCGTCTGCGGACTACGCTCTGCTGGGCTAAAGATAAGACGAGCCACTACCAGCTCCAGATGGGCCAGAGCTGGACAAATTCCAACACCATGCTCCCCCCTGAACCTCTCTGGTTATGGGACAGGGGAGCACGTCAGGCTGGGGCCGCTCAAAGTGCTTGAACCTCCCCCTAGAACATAGCTCCCTGGGTGTAGAGGTTCTGCAGCACCGTGGTGAGATCTATAGGCTGGGCTCCGTCCATCTTACACCCTGGCCGGGACATAGGTTGGCCACAGCGAACGTTTACGGTTTATGGGCGGTCAAAGTCCTGGTGGAGGACATCAGGACCCGGAGGCAAGATGGTGCGGTGGGAGCAGGAATGGGAATCCGGAAGCCAGGAGTCAAGAAGCCAAGGGTCCGAGGATCAGGAATTAAGGAGTCAAGAAGCCCAAGGAAGGAAACACTTTGCTGTGGCAAAGAGCCAAAGGGAAATGCTGACCTTATATCCCTTTCCGGCTCTTTCTTGCCACCAGGTGCTGTGAGTTACCCATCGGCCTCACCTGTGCAGCCGTGCCTCCTTGCCTCTTCAGAACAAACTTAGGAAAGCCCCACTCCTGCAAAGCCCCACTGGTCCCAGGGCCTGGCTCCGGCATGCGCCCCTGACAATAACACTACTTCTTTTGGAGTAATAGCATAAAATTATCTATCAATAGAAAGATAATATAATCAAGAATGCAATTACCTCTATTCTATTGAATTTTATAGCCAAATAACTAAAAAAAGGAAGCACAACTTGCTTAGCTTGACTTGTTATGTGATTCCTAACAAGTTGGTTGTTTTTTTTGTCTTCTTTCATTTCGTGAGTTTGAAGAACATAATAGAAGAAAAGAAAAATATGTGAGAAGAAGAATCGGAGAAGATTTACATCCCACTTGCATCACGCCTACCGTGAAGCACCCAGTTAGTGTGATGATCTGGGGTTGTATGACAGCAAAAGGTGTGGGCAGAATTTGCTGCATTAATGGGAAGGTAAAATCCCCAAATACATACATCAAATACGTGAGCCCAAATACGTGAAGCCTTCCGCATGTGATCTTTTCCCAGATACTGAAGCATTATTTATTCATTCATTCATTCATGTATTTTATATTTCAACAGGATTCAGCTCCATGTCGTGTTGCTCCTTTGTGCAAAGGCGGTTTCAATATAATCATATTCCACTGTTGGAATGGCCTGGTGGGTTCTGTCCCAGCTGTTCTGTTGGCTGGGGCCCCCTCCCCGGCAGCCCTGGCCCTCTCCCCTTGAGAACCAAATGCAAACTATACAATAATCCCAGGCCCTGGGAATAGAGGGGGAACAAGGTGGGGGCGGTGGGGTTGGACCACCCTGGGTGCCATCCTGAGGGGGGGTGACATTCGTCGTGCCCCCCGCCCGCACCCGCAATTCCAAGCGTACCCTGAGCCTTCGAGGGAAGGGGGAGCTGTGCTGATTTGTCGCTTTGCCCTCTCCCCTGCCTGCCTGGCTGGCTCTGCGCCATTCAAAGGGAATAAATGCAATTTTGTTACCCTCCCTTGAAAAGAAAAAAACAGAGGACACGCAGCAAGCTTTAATTATGATTGCAAGTGAGTAACAGCAGCAGCAGCAGCCCAGAGCTGGATGGACCCTCGGACAGGGACAGGGCCGTCTTTACCTGGGGGGGGGGTGGAAGGGGTGGGGGCCAGGGGCTGCCACTGAAGCCGCCTAAGCTCCTAACCATCTACCTCTTATGAAGTAATAAATAAATTTGATCCAGCTAGAAAAACCAAAATACAAATATACCCAGGTATTACTGAAATGTATACCTACTTTTTCTCTAAAGGACTTGAGACTGTGTGTGCTCATTTACCAAAGATGCGCCGCGCCGGCGGTGGCGCTTTTCAAACTGTTGCAGGAATTTGTGTATAGGTTGGGGGAGGGGTTGCCCCTCCAGCAGACATCCTGCACATGCAGCCCACCACCCAAATCAGCACCATCACTTTTGTGAATTGTCCCCACAAAACACTTCATCACAGTTTCTTCCTATCTGTTCAAAGGGCCTCTGCTGCACGATACCAAATGTAAGAATTCACTGATCAATGCATCTATGTACTGGCTCAGTGGGGAAACTTCAGGAATTCATCTAGACCTGTGAGCTCAGCTCCTCAGCAGCCCCTCTGCCTGAGCGATAATCCCTGGCATCCTGATACCTGAGTGCCAGACAGGTAGCCATGCCAGAAAGAACAAACCCAGAGGAAGACAAAAGGGTGGGATGAACTTGGCTGGGAAACAGGGAAATGTAAAGATCTCTTTTGTGACACTCAGTGGGTGTTTGGTGGAGGGCAGGGGGAACCATGGGGCAGGGTCCAGGATGCTCAGATTACTGCCACCAGATGTAGTTTGGGGGGGGTGTAACCTGGGGATTAAGGTAAAGGTAAAGGTACCCCTGCCCGTACGGGCCAGTCTTGACAGACTCTGGGGTTGTGCACCCATCTCACTTAAGAGGCCGGGGGCCAGCGCTGTCCGGAGACACTTCCAGGTCACGTGGCCAGCGTGACATTGCTGCTCTGGCGAGCCAGAGCCGCACACGGAAACGCCGTTTACCTTCCCGCTGGTAAGCGGTCCCTATTTATCTACTTGCACCCGGAGGTGCTTTCGAACTGCTAGGTTGGCAGGCGCTGGGACCGAGCAGGGGGAGCGCACCCCGCCGCGGGGATTCGAACCGCCGACCTTGCGATCGGCAAGTCCTAGGCACTGAGGCTTTAACCCACAGCGCCACCTGCGTCCCTAAACCTGGGGATTAGCAGCTAATAAAACTTTGGGTTCTCTTTTGTTCAGGGCTTCCATCCTGTTCCACCTGGTGGCAGGTGGGAGTCCTGTCACGACAGTCTTCAATCAAGACCAATTTGCTCTGCTATTCCTGGCCGGTGTCCTTGTTTTTTGTCCAAGGGAGCCTCAGATTTCTCCGTTAACAATTCTCAACGGTGCCGTGCACTGAATTTAACTAAATTTGGGGGAATCATGGGGCAGGTCTTTGCACCCCAGTAGCGCCTATGCTAAAGACAGCCCTGGAGGGGGCTTTGACTCCCGAGCGCAGCCAAGCATAGGATCGGGTCTGCACAGAAAGTGAGGGGGGGTGACACCTGCGGGCAAGGAGAGGCAACCAGCGCTGGGCTTCCCTGGGCTTCCCGGCAGCAGAGAGACAACGTCCCCTTGGCGAGAAGCGCCTGGGACGAGGTGGGGCGGGAGGGGCGCCAGGCAGCGGAGGGGGGGGGTCGGCAGTCACCCCTCCAGTCCAGCCCTTGGGGTCTTGACGGAAAAAACAAAAACAAAGACACCACCCAGGATTACTTGCAGCAAAAGAGCAGCCTGTGGGCTTGGCCTTTCTTGATCTCTTGCAACAGGGTGCACCCCTCACTTGCAGGAGAGAGGAGGGACCCAGAAAAATGGTGTGCAAGGCCTTATATGGACTTTTGAAATTGCCACCCTGGAGATCAAGACCCCCCCCCCCATTCCTCCCATTTCTGAATTCCAGGAGGAGCTTCCTGGCCTCCTGCAAAGCCCTTTTCCCTGCAAACTCTTCCTCCGGTTTCTGGCCAAGGGAGGGAGATGCTCAGAGTCCAGCCAAGAGCCTCACCCCCAAAAGGATCTCTGGGCATTGAGGGAGCCAGGGGGGCAGCTGCCCCCCTAAATCCATAGAAAAATAAGAATAATCTGACGTTTTGCCAAGCAAGAGAGGGCTGAGCTGGGGGACTCGGCTTGGCAAGGGTTAAAGGGAACCGAGCTGCCTTCCTAGAGAGGCCAGGAAGCAAGGGGGGGGCAGGTCCTCCAGCTCCAAGCCCCCCCCCCAGTCCTTCCCTGCTTGGGTGTCTCTCCTGCAAGGGCTGCCTCCCTCTCCCCTCCAGGGATCTGGTGAGTCTCCCCTCTCTCTCTCTCTGGGATCTGGTGGGGGTCCCAGGGCTGCAGCAGGGGAGGGGGCCGGGGGGGGGCTGATCTGCTCCTGCAGGGGGGGACCCCAAGTCAGGGAGGAGGAGGGGGTCCTGCCAGGGAGGGGCCAGGGCTGCCACGCTCCCCTTCCTCCAGATCAGAGGGTCCCAAACTCATTTGGCCTTCCGCCCCCCCCCCTTTTCAGAAAAATCTCCCTTCTTTAAACAAAGGAGTCCCTGGGACTTGAACTCTGTGTGACGTCGCTCAGCCTCATTGCACAACGGACGAAAAATGTGCAAATGGTTTTCCAAAGCTGGACGAGGAGGTGGACTAGCCCCCCCCCCAAAAAAAAAGGTGGGAGAGGAAGACCAGGAGTAAAGAGAGGGATCCCAGCCCAGAGTCTGGCTGCCGCATTGGGGACCAGTTTCCCAGTGTCTCCCAGGGCTGCTCCCCACAGAGGCCACTGCAGCCATCCCCTCGCACCCAGAGCAGGGCATCCCAGGACCACATCCTCTCTCTCCCAAAGGGATTGTTGCTGGCAAAGCAGCCGGAAATGGGCACTGCTCCTCACTGTGCGTGTGTTAAGCCATCTAAGAGAATAATAATAATAATAAATTTCCTGCCTAAATTCCAAAGGAGATGTATTTGGCCCTCAGGGGGTTGAACAGATGTATACCTGGCCCTCAAGAGAAAGAAAAAGGGACCCCACCCCAGGAGTCTGTCTTGAGAGTGGCAGAGAGTCCAAGAGCAAGAAAAGGAGACAGAAGCAGGGGGGAAATGTGCCCTGAAGTGGGGGTGGGGGGAGAGGAACTCCTGAGGCCCCCCAGGTGAGGACCCCCACTAGAGCCAAGCATCCATTTTTCAAATGATTGCCTTGTCAGTCAGTTCTGACTTCATGCATTGACTGGAAGGCAGGAGCAACCAGGCTGATTCATCTCCCAGAAACCCCTTCCGTTGCCTCCACGTTCTGCATTCCTCCTCCTCTTTCTTTTCAAAAAGGCATCTCACGCTTTGGGCTCTGGTACCGTCCAGTCCTGATTCCTGGCAAGTCTCATCCATGCTTGTTCAGGGATCTTGTTTCTTCTCCTGACCTACAAATTCTGTAACAGAACAATGTATTTGCTTTCTAGGATTTGCTAGAGCTTCTCATTAAGACGGACAGAACTTGGCAGAAGACCAAAGGCTTCCTTCCGATCTCTCAGAGGCTTCCTGAGAGCACAGATGGATGAGCGAGACACAGCTGGCCCTGAAGAAGGAAGAGGCCATGCCAACCAAACTGGGAGCAGTGGGGGATTCTGGGAAAACTCTGTGCGGAAAATCCTGGGTGAGGAGGACACCCTCCGCTCAAAGGTGCAGAGCCAGCAGGTGAGGCAGTTCTGTTTCCGGGAGGCCAAAGGACCCCGAGAGGTTTGCAGCCGACTCTACCACCTTGACCGTCAGTGGCTGAAGCCGGAAAGGCACACGAAAGCTGAGATGCTGGACCTGGTGATCTTGGAGCAGTTCCTGGCTGTCCTTCCCCCGGAGATGGAGAGCTGGGTGAGGGAGTGTGGAGCGGAGACCAGTTCCCAGGCGGTGGCCCTGGCCGAAGGTTTCCTCCTGAGTCATGCGGAGGAGAGAAAGGTGAGAGAGACTTTCCTCTGGATACTATCTTGACCAGAGCCAGGGCCTTTTCGGATGTCGCTCCGTCCTGGTGGAACGCTCTCTCACAAGAGACTAGGGCACTGCAGGATTTGACATCTTTCCTCAGAGCATGCAAGACAGAGCTGTTCCGCCAGGCCTTCAGGGTTCAGGGTTCAGTCTGATTCTTTTCTTTCAGTACAAGAATAAGCAATAAAGAGGCTTCCTAGCCCGCTCACACCTCCTTTATAAGACCGGTGGTAACAGTCGTTGGCCTTAGCGAATATTAAAGGTAAAGGTAAAGGTACCCCTGCCCGTTCGAGCCAGTCTGGCCAGACTCTAGGGTTGTGCGCTCATCTCACTCTAGAGGCCGGGAGCCAGCGCTGTCCGCAGACCCTTCCGGGTCACGTGGCCAGCGTGACAAGCTGCATCTGGCGAGCCAACACAGCACACGGAACGCCGTTTACCTTCCCGCTGGTAAACGGTCCCTATTTATCTACTTGCACCCGGAGGTGCTTTCAAACTGCTAGGTTGGCAGGCGCTGGGACCGAACGATGGGAGCGCACCCCGCCGTGGGGATTCAAACCGCCGACCATGCGATCGGCAAGTCCTAGGCGCTGAGGTTTTAACCACTCTCAATTTTACTTGACTTGATCATGGATGGAGGACTTGACCTGGCATGTGTAACAGAGACTTGGTTGGATGAAGCAGATGGGCCTGTTCTTGCTGCTGCTTGTCCACCAGGTTTCTCTTACGCACAGCAACCCAGGTCATGTGGGCGGGGAGGGGGGGTTGCAGTGATTTTTAGGAAGTCATTAGTTTGCACCAGGCGTCCTATTGGGAAGGCCCAGTTTTCCAAGTGCATGTTCATAGAATCATAGAGTTGGAAGAGACCACAAGGGCCATCAAGTCCAACCCCCTGCCAAGCAGGAAACACCATCAGAGCACTCCTGACATATGGTTGTCAAGCCTCTGCTTAAAGACCTCCAAAGAAGGAGACTCCACCACACTCCTTGGCAGCAAATTCCACTGTCGAACAGCTCTTACTGTCAGGAAGTTCTTCCTAATGTTTAGGTGGAATCTTCTTTCTTGTAGTTTGGAACCATTGCTCCGTGTCCGCTTCTCTGGAGCAGCAGAAAACAACCTTTCTCCCTCCTCTATGTGACATCCTTTTATATATTTGAACGTGGCTATCATATCACCCCTTCACCTCCTCTTCTCCAGGTTAAACATGCCCAGCTCCCTTAGCCGTTCCTCATAAGGCATCGTTTCCAGGCCTTTGACCATTTTGGTTGCCCTCCTCTGGACACGTTCCAGTTTGTCAGTGTCCTTCTTGAACTGTGGTGCCCAGAACTGGACACAGTACTCCAGGTGAGGTCTGACCAGAGCAGAATACAGTGGCACTATTACTTCCCTTGATCTAGATGCTATACTCCTATTGATGCAGCCCAGAATTGCATTGGCTTTTTTAGCTGCCGCGTCACACTGTTTGTGGTCAACCAAGACTCCTAGATCCTTTTCACATGTACAGTGGTGCCCCGCAAGACGAATGCCTCGCAAGACGAAAAACTCGCTACACGAAAGAGTTTTCCGTTTTTGAGGTGCTTCGCAAGACGAATCTCCCTATGGGCTTGCTTCGCAAGACGAAAATGTCTTGCAAGTTCTTGCGAGTTTTTTCCCTTTCCCCCCTTTTTCTAAGCCGCTAATAGCACTAATCCGCTAAGCCGCCAATAGCCGTGCTTCGCAAGACGAAAAAATCGCAAGACGAAGAGACTCGCGGAACGAATTAATTTCGTCTTGCGAGGCACCACTGTACTGCTCTCAAGCCAGGTGTCACCCATCTTGTATTTGTGCCTCTCATTTCTTTTGCCCAAGTGCAATACTTTACATTTCTCCCTGTTAAAATTTATCTTGTTTGTTTTGGCCCAGTTCTCTAATCTGTCAAGGGCGTTTTGAAGTGTGATCCTGTCCTCTGGGGTGTTAGCCACCCCTCCCAGTTTGGTGTCATCTGCAAATTTGATCAGGATGCCCTTGAGTCCATCATCCAAGTCGTTGATAAAGATGTTGAATAAGACCGGGCACAAGACAGAACCCTGGGGCACCCCACTAGTCACTCTTCTCCAGGATGAAGAGGAACCATTGATGAGCACTCTTTGGGTTCGGTCAGTCAGCCAGTTACAAATCCACTGAGTGGTAGCATAGTCAAGTCCGCATTTTACCAGCCGCTTTACAAGAATATCATGGGGCACCTTGTCAAATGCTGAAATCAAGGTAGGCTACATCCACTGCGTTCCCTTCATCTACCAGGCTTGTAATTCTGTCAAAAAACGAGATCAGGTTAGTCTGACATGACTTATTTTTCAGAAATCCATGCTGACTTTTGGTGATCACAGTATTCCTTTCTAGGTGCTCACAGACTGTTTGCTTAATGATCTGCTCCAGAATCTTCCCTGGTATTGATGTCAAACTGACTGGGCGGTAATTATTTGGGTCCTCTCTTTTCCCCTTTTTGAAAATAGGGACAACATTTGCCCTCCTCCAGTCTGCCGGGACTTCGTCTGTTCTCCAGGAATTCTCAAAGATGCCTGCCAGAACCACAAAGATGACTGCCAGTGGTTCTGGCAGTGATTCAAAGATGACTGCCAGTGTTCTGGAAGTTGGGCAATAGAGTACAGGATTCCTTTTGGTGTACCGACCTTCCCGCTGCAACAAGGATTCCCTGCCCGAGCTGCTTCAGGTCGTGGCAGATGTTCTCCTGGAGATACCTAGTTTGGTTGTCCTAGGGGATTTTAATATTCATGCCAACACGACCTTACAAGGGGCCGCTCGGGACTTCATGGAAAGCATGGCCTCCATGGGGCTGTCCCTGAATAAGTCTGGCCCAACCCATAGCCGCGGACATGCCATGGACCTGGTGTTTACCTCCATGGATTTTGGTGATCTGACACTAAGTAAAAGCGAAACGAAAGAAGTGCCATGGTCAGACCACTTCCTGGTGCAACTTGACTTCTCCGCGACCCTTCCCCTCTGCAGGGAGGTGGGACCGATTCAGATGGTCCGCCCCTGCCACTTAATGGATCAAATGGTTTCCAGAGAGTGGTAGGGGATGCTTTATCCCATGTTGATGGCCTTTCAGCTGATTCCCTGGTGGCCCGCTGGAATGTGGAGTTAACCAGGGCTATTGACTGTTTCGCTCCGAAGCGCCCTCTCCGATTGCATGGAGCCCGGACAGCCCCGTGGTTTTCCACGGATCTGAGGGCAATGAAACAATCGTTGAGATGGCTAGAGTGCCGGTGGCGGATGACCTATTCTAAAGCTGACCGGACACAGGTTAGAGCTCAATGTCGAGCCTACCAAGTGGCGGCAGCGACGGTGAAGACTTTCTTCACCGCCTCTATTTAATCTGCAGAAAACAGCAGCAGGAGACTTTTAGTGGAACCACCTTCTACATCGGGGCCCAGTACGGGCCACATGATCTCCTGCAATAATTTTGCAAAGTTTTTTGGGATCAGGGCTGGGGCGGGAGAGTGCTAGAGTCCTGTCTAGTCAAATTGCGTGGGATCAATTCCAATCTGTTACCTCCGAGGATGTGGACAGGCTGCTTGGACGAGTGAAGCCAACCACCTGTCTCCTGGATCCTTGCCCATCCTGGCTTATAAAAGCTAGCCTGGAAGGGCTGGGCGATGGGCTTCGTGGGGTGGTGAATGCTTCCCTCTGTGAGGGAGCCTTTCCAGACCTGCTGAAAGAGGCGGTTATTAAACCGCTTCTTTAAAAACCATCTTTAGATGCGGCCACGATGGCCAACTATCGCCCAGTCTCAAATCTTCCATTCTTGGGCAAGGTGATTGAGCGAGTGGTTGCTGAACAACTCCAGGCACGCCTGGAAGAAGCGGACCATTTGGATCCTTTCAAGTCGGGATTCAGGCCTCATCACGGGACTGAAACTGCCTTGGTCGCACTAGTTGATGATCTCCGGCGGGCTAGGGACAAAGGTGAGAGCTGTTTCCTAGTTCTGCTGGATCTCTCAGCGGTGTTTGATACCATCGACCATAACATCCTTTTGGACCGTCTTGAGGGGCTGGGAGCTGGGGGCACTGTCATACAGTGGTTCCGCTCCCTCCTCCTGGGCTGTGTTCAGAAAGTGGTGGGGGGGGGATGAGTGTTCAGACCCCTGGGCTCTCACTTGTGGGGTGCCTCAGGGTTCTGTTCTCTCCCCCATGCTTTTCAACATCTACATGAGCATATAACGCTTCGTCTGATTGGCCAATTCTGGCATTTAAATCCCCAGGCAGCAGCACTGCCGCTGCAGGAGTTTGATTCATTAGCTCATCGACATAGGATTCTAGCCTATGCCAGATGTTTTTGATAAGCTGCTTGCCTCTTTGGGGAGGGGCGTATATATTAATCAATAGAAGTGTGCAATATCTGCATTTCATTAATAATGCCATGGCCACACTGCTCAGAGGCTCCAGCTCGACGAAAGATGCTCTCAGCCTTGTGGATATTAGAATGCCTAGCCCACCCTTAACTCGTCCCCCTTTGTTGCTTGGTGAACCTGCGAGCGAAAATGAGGCAAAACCATTTACATCTAAATCCCCTGTTAGCCATGTCTCTTGCAGGAAGACTATATCATGATCTTGAATAAAATTGACAAATGATTGTTCAGTCGCCTTGTTGAGCCAACCAGCAATGTTCCATGATAAAAATTTAAGATTGGCTTTATCACAGTCGAGTCTTTGTCAATTATTAGCTAACGTACTTTTAGGGTTTGTCGCTTTGTGTATCAGTCGCCTATCGTCTTTGTATGGCGGGCTATCCAGCCGCTCTATGATTTCAATAGGTGGATGCAAAGTGCTCACGTTTGTGAACACCGGATCTTTATTATGCATAAATTCCTTCTGTGGATATTCTGTTGCGGCCTGATTTTGGCCCAATTCTGTATCATCTAGGTATCTCATTTTGTCCCATATGTCTGGTGGGGTCACCTTAGGGATATTTCTCCTTCGGGGGGGTGGTGATGGAATGCTCTCCTTGGAGGGTGGCACATTCTCTCTTGGTGGAAAGTTAATCTCCGCTTTAATCTGAAGATTATGTGCTGTGGTCTTTTTTTGGTCCCCCTTAATAACCTCATTGCCTGAAGGTCTCTCGGCCAGCTTATCTCTTAGCTTGTCTAGTCTTCCCAAGATGTCAGTTTGTATTAATGGTGGGAACATCCAGAATTGGTCAATTAGGATATTTTCTTCCATAGTAAAGGAATCCTCACCTTTGCTCACAAGGCATTGCGGGTTCTGTTTGTCAGGCCAGAATTTTGAGAGTTGTTTCCCCTTTCTAGGATTTGCCTGCTTAGTTTTCAAAAGGGGGCCCAAAGGAGCCTTATTTTCAAAGAGCCTAAGTATTGTTATCCGTGCTTTTAAAAAGGCAGGTCTTGACCTAAAAATAAACTTGGCCAGGTTCTGATCCCCAAAAGTGGTCAGTGCTCTCACTGAGTGACCATCATAATGTAGATATTCCACCGAGGTGATGTCATTAAAATTAACCATTCCTGGCAGTATGTCATTTAGGCTAGATACAAAGTTCATTATTCGCTGTTTCCCTGTAAGGAAGCCCTTAGGCTTCGGGAAGTTCGTGAATACCAATTTTTGGGGATTTAGGATCAAATTCCAATCTCTTTCCTGACTGGAGGCTTGCCAGGTCTGAAGGGGGGTATCAGCTCTACTAAACGCTTCCTAAATTGGTGGAGTGGATGGAAAGAGAGCATATTCTATCAGAAGCTCAAGCTGGCTTTAGAGCAAAGCGTTCAACTATAGACCAGGCCCTTATCCTTCAACACCTGGCAGACAAATACTCTAGAAAAGGGGGGTCTTTATATGCAGCTTTTGTCGATTTTAAATCGGCTTTTGATCTAATACCAAGGGACAGACTCTGGGAAAAGCTTGGCGCTACAAACATAGATAAACGCTTATTACGCCTTATCCGTGGTCTATACGAAAACACCAGGGTGAGGGTAAGATGCGATCGGTCAGGCCATCTAACTAAAGAAATTCAAACGCACTATGGGGTTAAACAAGGATGTGTCCTCGCGCCAACGCTATTTAATTTCTATATCAACTCTCTAGCGGTAAAAATGGCGAAAGAGGATGCCCACCCTCCCAAACTGGCAGGTTTGCCCCTCCCGGTGCTTCTGTATGCGGACGACGCAGTCCTACTCTCCTTTTCCTGTGTTGGCTTGAGGAAGCTTTTGAGATCACTTGCTGACTATTGTCAAGCGGAACAACTATCAATAAATTACAGCAAATCTAAAATTATGGTGTTCTCAAAAAAAAGAAGGAAACACAAATGGAGAATTAATGGTCAACCTACTGACCAGGTAGCAACTTTCAAATACCTGGGAATAACTTTTCAGGAAAGGGTCTCGTGGCACCAACAGATGAAAAACGCCATTGCCAACGCAGGAAGGGCCAATGAAGCCCTTACAAGATTCTTTCACGGGAAAGGGCGGAAATACGTTCCGGCAGCCTCCCAGGTTTTTGCTGCAAAAATACTCCCACAACTCACTTATGGATCCCAGGTTTGCAGTTTTAAAAATTTTGCACCTATGGAAGCATTTCAAACAAAATTCTATCGGTGTTTATTGGGGATCCCCCCCTGTGTATCTAATATAGCTGTCCGCTTAGAAGTTGGACAACCACCCGTTAACGCGCGGCTGTGGATTCTAAAGATACACTACTGGTTAAAACTTATTTTTCCCCCGGCCCGTTTGGCTCCCTTAACACTCTTAGACACCTTTCATTCTACCTGGAAAGCTTCCCTGTTTGAAAAGATAAGAAGCTTAGGATTCTCCCCGCAGATCTTGATAGCGGCAGGATATGAGAGAGCCAGAAGTCAAGTGCTCCAACGCATTAGGGACATAGAGCTGCAATGTCATATGGGCAAAATGGATAAACATGCCACAATTAGAGACTTTGGGAGAGGGTTCTCACCCGCAAATTATCTGGCTGATTTACAAATACCTAAGTACAGACACTCCTTTACCCTGGCCAGATTCAACGTTCTGCCTTCTGCCCTGTTGCTAGGCAGATATGAGGGCAAACCATATGAGTCACGTGTTTGCCCATGTGGCTCATCGGAAGTGGAAACAAGTCTGCATGTATTGCTGCACTGTAGTTATTACGAGGATCTACGCCTGACCTTTATTGCCCCAGTTCTGCAAAAGCTTAAAAGTGAACCAGAACTCCTATGTATGAGAGCCTTGGCAGAAGATAAGGTCCCTGAAATTACGATCAGTGTTGCCAAATTCTGTGTAGCCGCTATTAGGCGCAGGAAACAAGAGCTTTCCAATGTCAATATGCAGGCGAAGGCAAATACTTAATTTTATTTATGCTGTCTAATTTTAAATTGCTGTTATGGCCTAATCTGTATTGAAATTGTCCTTTGTTTTTTCGGTGTTATCTTTTGCTGACTAGCTGTACGAGTTAATCTGGTCTGTGACCGTTTAATGAAATTTGATTTGATTTTGAACATCTACATGCAGCCGCTGGGAGAGATCATCAGGGGGTTTGGGCTGGGTGTTCATCAGTATGCGGATGATACCCAGCTTTCCTCTCTTTCAAATCAGAACCAGTGAAGGCGGTGAAGGTCCTGTGTGAGTGTCTGGAGGCAGTTGGTGGGTGGGTGGATGGATGGATGGTGGCTAACAGATTGAGATTGAATCCTGACAAGACAGTACTGTTTCTGGGGGACAGGAGGCGGGCAGGTGTGGAGGATTCCCTGGTCCTGAATGGGGTAACTGAAGGACCAGGTTGCGCAGCCTGGGAGTCATTTTGAACTCACAGCTGTCCATGGAGGTGCAGGTCAAATCCATGTCCAGGGCAGCTGTGTACCAGCTCCATCTGGTACGCAGGCTGAGACCCTATCTGCCTGCGGACTGCCTCGCCAGAGTGGTGCATGCTCTGGTTATCTCCCGCTTGGACTACAGCAATGCGCTCTACGTGGGGCTACCTTTGAAGGTCACCCAGAAACTACAACTAATCCAGAATGCGGCAGCTAGACTGGTGAATGGGAGCGGCTGCCGGGACCACATAACACCGGTCTTGAAAGACCTACATTGGCTCCTAGTGCGTTTCTGAGAACAATTCAAAGTGTTGGTGGTGACCTTTAAAGCCCTAAACGGCCTCGGTCCAGTATACCTGAAGGAGCATCTCCACCCCCATCGTTCTACCCGGACACTGAGGTCCAGCACTGGGCCTTCTGGCGGTTCCCTCACTGCGAGAAGCCAAGTTACAGGGAACCAGGCAGAAGGCCTTCTTGGTAGTGGCGCCCTCCCTGTGGAATGCCCTCCCACCAGATGTTAAAGAGAACAACAACTACTAGACTTTTAGAAGACATCTGAAGGCAGCCCTGTTTAGGGAAGCTTTTAATGTTTGATGTATCACAGTATTTGAATATTCTTTTGGAAGCCGCCCAGAGTGGCTGGGGAAACCCAGCCAGATGGGTGGGGTATAAATAAATAAATAATAATAATAATAATAATAATAATAATAATTATACCAGTGGACTGCTGTTTGTCCAGATTTTAATTTGTTTTGAACTAATTTTAAGAAGTATTTTAATTAATCAATTGCCTGTTCTTATGTTCTTTGTATACTGTGTTAGATTTATGATGTTAGCCGCCAAAAGATTGGCTCCGGCCATGGGAGGGTGGGGTACAAATTAAAAATATTATTATTATTATTATTATTATTAGGGGCTCCAAAGAGGATGGAGCACATCCCATAATGCTCTGCTGATGGCCCATCCTTTTTCTGGGAAGGCATCCATGGAATGAGATCTCACACCATTAAAGTTTTAAACTTTTCCATAATCTTTCTGCTATTTCTTGTCATTCATTTTCTGTTTTGAATCCTTGTTGCTCTTTCAGGAAAAGGATCGTTTTGAGGAAATGGACCTGGATTCCTGTGAGGCAGAGAGGCCTCCGTTGGACACCAGAGAGAGGCCACTGGGTAAGGAGGAAGGCGGTTTTTCTCCATTTGGTCTCATTCTGTTGGTTTCCCATATAATCTCTGGGTTCTTTTCATCAATTTTTTTTGGGGGGGGAGTTGGGAGGAAGGGTCCAGAGGAGGAGAGATGTATTTCTGCATGACTAACATATGAAATGGGCACAAATGTCCAAATGCACTCAGCAGGTAAGGCTTTCTGAAAGGCCCATCTGTGGTTAGAGATGCCCTGTTTCACCTGTGAGAGACGCGGGCACGCCTGGCATCCTACTTACCTGTTTTCTCTTGCAGGAGACAGAATGATGTTGGCAAGACCTCCTTATCCATCTTTTCACGGGGGCAGAAGGGAAGCAGCGGCTGTGGAACCAGATCAGGTCAGAGGAAGCTGCCTTGTGGGGACAGAGGTTGAGGGATGGAGCAATGTCATGGACTGATTGGGTACAGAGGAATGGTGGGAGGAAGCAGCCAGGGAACCAGGAAGGGAAGATGTCTCAGCCCAAGGAGTGGAGGTGGAGGAAGGATGAGCAGTCAGAGGGAGAAGAGGGAGAAGCCTGGGAAGAGGAGATGTCAGAAGCTGAAGGGATAACAGGGCTTAGTGAGCTGGGAGACTCTGAGGCAGAATGCAGTGCAGAATCGGAGGCAGAAGAGGAAGGAGGCGAGTGGGAGGAGGAAGGTAGGGAGGGAGAGGTGAGTTAGGAGAAGGAGGAGCCACCGGGGGCTCCCTCTCCTTCTGCCAGAAGCCACCTTCCCTGCTTGTCTCTCAGAGCCTAGAGACTTCTGACAATGGAGGAGCAAAGGCAGGCTGCACACTGGCGCACTGTTGGATCACTTGCCAGAAACCCCAGAGAGGAGGGGACTTGGAAAGCTGTGGGGAGCCAGGGGCCTTCTCTTTTGGCAGCTGATTTCATGGAGGAAGACCCTATCATGGAATTCTACTCAGTATTGATCCAGGCAGAACTCCAATTTATAGTTACCAGAGTGAAAACGTAAAGACGTTGCAGGATTCCCCAAAATTGACCAGAGGCAATTGTATTTCACCCAGCAGAGCTTTACTGAAACCCAGGCTCCTTCTGACCTCTTCTTATAGGCAGCATGACCTTGACAGAAGACATAACAGAACCACTTTAACCCAGCTGTACTCAGGCTGCGAGGCCTGGGTCCTTGTGCCAAAGGCCAAGCACAGAAAGGGTGACCCTAGGTCCCAAAAGATGATTTTCTGTGGGTATGAGCCAGGGACCAAGGGGTGGAGATTTGCCTATCTAACAGGCAATCAGTCCAGGATTCTGCTCAGCAGCAGGGCTGAGTTCTGTGAGTAGAATGGATGGACACGCATACATGGGAACCCTTTCAGAGAGTCTGCAAGACTCTGCTGCTGAGGAAGAGGTAGAGGTTGAACCTGCTGCTGAGGCAGAGCAGGTAGAGGGAAGAACTTCTGCTAAAGCTGTGAAGCTTGAGCATAGAAGTGCTCCTTCCTCACCCACAGGTTCAGCTGAGAAGTCTAAACGGCGCAGTAAGTCAGAGGGGGAGCTCTCGGAGGCCAAGGACATTCTAGCTGGTCCTAGTGGGTCTGAGGGGGTACCTGAAACTGGGTTGAGACGTTCAGCTCGCACAACAAAAGGTAAACCTCCTGACAGGTTTGCAGTCACAAGTGTGTGGGTTGGCATGGCACAGTGTGAAGCCGAGAGTTTTGAGGATGTTCAGAAACTGCCTCAGGAAGAAGCCAGGAAATGGCATGAGGCAATGCAGAAGGAGATGAGCTCAATGGAATCTCTAGGTGTGTTTTCCCTCACAATGTTGCCAGTGGGCAAACAGGCCGTGAGCAGGCGCTGGGTTTACTGTCTTAAACCCACAGCAGCAGGGGAACCACAGTACAAGGCTAGGCTAGCAGCCAGAGGGTTCATGCAGGAAAAGAGGCTGCATTATACTGAGGTATATGCTCCTACTTCCAGAAGTGAATTTCTGCACATGCTTTTAGCCATTGCTGCACAAAGACGTTTTCAGGTGTATCACTTTGATGTGGATGTGGCCTATTTGAACTCAGACCTCCAGGAGGATCTGTACATGCTTCCTCCTCCAGTGTTTGAGGGCAATGAGCCAAATACTGTATGGAGGCTTCACAAGTCTATGGTTGGAAGCAATCGGCCAGAAATTGAAACTTGTACCTGGATGAAGCCTTAGAGAAGCTAGGTTTCAAGAAGAGTCTTGCTGACAGCTGCCTGTACCTTAAAGGGTCAGGAGAGTCACAGGAAATGGTGTTGATCTTTGTTGATGACATCAGAATTTGAATATTCTTTTGGAAGCCGCCCAGAGTGGCTGGGGAAACCCAGCCAGATGGGTGGGGTATAAATAAATAAATAATAATAATAATAATAATAATAATAATAATAATAATAATTCACATCTCAGGGGCAAACAAACAGGTGCAGAAGTTTGCCAAAGAGCTTGGAAAATGGTTTCAGCTCAAGAACCTGGGTGCAGTAAGGATCTACTTAGGGGTTCAGATAGACCGGACTGAAGATGGAAGCTTCTTGCTCAGTCAGAAAGGCAAGATTGAGCAGTTGCTTGAGAAGTTCAGAATGTCTGATAGTGCAGGGGTTAGGGCACCCATGGAGACAAGCTATGTGAAAGACAGTTGGTTAGCAGAACGCGTTGAGTTTGAGAACGCTGAGATCTTCCAGTCAGCTCTGGGTAGTCTGTTGTATCTGTTCCAATGGAGCAGGCCAGACATTGCATTTGCTACCAATCTGCTCAGTAGGGAAGCATCAAAGCCCAGTGTGAGTGCTTGGCACGGTATCAAGTGGGTACTGCGCTACCTGCAGGATACCAAGGACTTCAGTCTCAAGCTGTCAGCTGCAGGTGGGACGGCGCCTACTTGGTGGGCAGATAGCGACGGGGCAAATCTGGATGACAGGAAGTCCGTATCTGGGATGGTAATAAAGTTTGGGGAATCTCTAGTTGGGTGGAAGTCCCGGAAGCAAAGTCTCATTGAGCTGTCCTCTACTGAGGCTGAGTTCATTGCACTGTTGGAATTGTGCAGGGAACTGGAGTTCTATAGATGCCTGGTGCAAGAGATCTATGGGGATTGTTGCCTGCCCATCACTGTTTGGGAAGACCATCAACCCTGTCAGAAGTTGGCAGAATCTGGGCAGTTTAAGGCCAGAACCAAGCATCTAGACATACGTTTCCAGAATCCGTGTCAAAGTGTCAATCCTATTGAAAGCAATCCTATTGAAACAACAGCAATTAAGAGGAAGGAAAGAACAGAGCATTGTGTAGCAGATCATATTTCTGCTGTCTCAGAAGAGCACATTTCCCTTTTCTTTTAGGGTCCAGTGTGCTTTGAAGATGTCGCTGTTTGTTTCACGGATGAGGAGTGGGCATTGCTGGATCCTGACCAGAGAGCTCTGTATAAGGACATCATGGAGGAGAATCATGGGATCGTGGCCTCTCTTGGTAAGGCTCCCTGTGGGATCGTCCTATCTGCCTGGAAATTCAAAAAATACCTCTATGTGACAAACCTCATACATTTCCACAGAGCTCAGCAGCGCCCCCTCCAACACCTGGGAACCTAACACCCCAACAATAAACATTGAACAGCAAATTCCAGTTTTTTCTGTGAACCATCTTCCTCCAGTTCTGCCTTTTTATACCACGATTTGGCTGGTCTGAACTGCCCAGGCATCTGAAATGTCAGCTTCAGTGTTGGTATCTGAAGAAGTGTGCATGCACACGAAAGCTCATACTAATAACAAACTCAGTTGGTCTCTAAGGTGCTACTGGAAGGAATTTTTTTTATTTAGCTTCATTTGTGCGGAAAGATAAGTAGCTTCTGTCAAGTTTTCTGTTTTTGTTTTTGCTGCTGTCAGTCTTGGGTTGACCAGAGAGACACCTGACATTGGAGATGGAAGGGATGCCATGACTGGGCCAAACAAAATCCATCCCAGAGAAGAGCCAGGCTTATTGAATCTCAGGTAGTAGTAGCACTGATAATAATAATAGTAATAATAATTTTTATTTTTGCTCTGCTCACCTGGCTGGGTTGCCCCAGCTGCTCTGGGCGTTTTCCAACACTTATATAAACCAGAAACATTAATCATAACAATCTGTCCCCATATAAAAAGTACATTAACTTTAAAATGAACAACTTACACTAGTGGCCAAAATTGTGGAAACCTTTTGGAGAAAGTGTATTTCAGAGCTTTCATACCTCACAACACCACTTTTTGGGGAGTAATAGCATAAAACTATATCAATGGAAAAAATAATTTAATGAGGAATGTAATGATTTTCTTCTGTCATGCAGGCACAGTCTCTCCAGTCTTCGATCATCACTTGCTGTTGTGCACCTTTTCCTGCCTTTACCAGTCTGATTTTGGAGTGACTGAGTCTCTTATACCTCTTCAAAAATATAGACCAGCTTTGGTTAAGTTTTCCCCAATCTGTCTTCTAATTTCTTCATACCTGTAGCCTTTTTCACTTAATAGTACGATTTTACATCTCTTTCTGGGTAACTACCAACCAAATTGATAGCAATCACATAATACCCTGACCAAAGTCAACCTAAGCAAGTTGTGCTTCCCTTTTCTGGTTATATGTCTATAACCTTTGATAGAATACAGATAATTGAACAAACTTTGTTGCACTACATTCTTGATTAAATTATCTTTCCATTGCTATATAATATTATGGTATTACAGTCATACCTCGGTGTAATGGTTCTAGGGGTTGCTGGTGCGTAAATCGGTGCCACGCTTGTCTAGGTTACCTGGGTCAACCCTTTCTGTCCGGGCAGCCACTCATCCGTGGCTGTCTCAATCGCTGGCAGAATCCGTCAGTGGGCGCTTCTTGAACTTCTTCCAGCAAAGAAGCTCCTTGACGCCTAGTCTCTGCCTACTCTCCCTTCACGGAAGCCTTCTGCGCAGGGAGGGTGTGGGCAGCGGAGGACCCGTGCTCTCCCCGCTGGTCTCCGACGAGGAGTCATGGAGCCACCTCGCTGATTCCCCCATCTGCCCCCCTTCTCCACCGGTGCTACACTGATTTCCTTCCCCAGAAGATGGGCTGCCTCTCTCCCTCCTGGGACGCTCTCCGGAATCCCTCCAGAGCCCTCCCTCTCCCTCTGGCTCCGATGGCAGTTTCCTGACACTCGGGTTACATTCGCTTAAGGTTGCGTGTTTTCGTGTTGCGCACTGAGCTGAACCTGGAAATACCAGAATGGGCTACTTCCAGGTTTCAGTGCTCGCACATGCACAGAACCACCAAATTACGACCCACGCATGCGCAGATGCAACGCTGCAACTTGCGAACGCTGCGGATTGCGAACATGTCTCCCACACGGATCATGTTTGCAACCCGAGCATCCACTGTACTCCAAAAGAAGTGGTGTTATGAGCCATCAAACATCTGAAATGCACTTTTTTCTAAAAGGCTTTCACAATTTTACCACTACAGTATATCAAAGAAAGCAACATTCAACAACCCATCAGAATCTAATCATAAATATGTTGGTTAATGACAAACCACAAAGGTAATGAACACACACATGCAGCTCCCTTCAGTTCTTCTTCATTTGTTCCTGAGGCTCTAATCCCTTTTTGTCTCCATTGCAGATTGTGATGAATTGCAGATCGAGAACAAGGCTGAACAAGACAAAATCCCCAGAGAGGAGAAGCCATGCAAAAATTTGGGGTATGGAGAGAGCTGCAGTCAGAGCTCCCATTCCACTTCCCAACAAAGAATTCTCATAGGAAAGAAACCCTATCAGTGCATGGAATGTGGAAAGAGATTCAGTAGAAGCTCCAGTCTCACTTCCCATCAGAGAATTCATACAGGGGAGAAACCCTATCAGTGTAGGGAATGTGGAAAGAGATTCAGTAGGAGCTCCAGTCTCACTTCCCATCAGAGAATTCATACAGGGGAGAAACCCTATCAGTGTGGGGAATGTGGAAAGAGCTTCAGTCAGAGCTCCCGTCTCAGTTACCATCAGAGAATTCATACAGGAGAGAAACCCTATCAGTGTCTGGAATGTGGAAAGAGCTTCAGTCGGAATGGCAATCTCACTTCCCATCAGAGAATTCATAGAGGAGAGAAACCCTATCAGTGTGGGGAATGTGGAAAGAGCTTCTGTACGAGCTCCAGTCTCACTTCCCATCAGAGAATTCATACAGGGGAGAAACCCTATCAGTGTGGAGAATGTGGAAAGAGCTTCTGTCAGAAGTCCAAGCTCACTTCCCATCAGAGAATTCATACAGGGGAGAAACCCTATCTGTGCTTCAAATGTGGGAAGAGCTTCAGTCAGAAAGATCGTCTCACTTCCCATCAGAGAATTCATACAGGGGAGAAACCCTATCAGTGCGTAGAATGTGGAAAGAGCTTCACTAAGGGCTCCTATCTCACTTCCCATCAGAGAATTCATGCAAAGGTTGGAAAAACCATTATCCAGCTTTAGGAGCCAGGCAAATCTGCACCTTGTTAACCAGGCCTTTGCCTGATTGACATCTAAGGCCCTTTTATAATGTGGTGGGGAGTTGAGTTACTGATGTGCATTTTGTGATTCTATGTTGTGTTTTTATGTTGTAACCGTCCTGAGACGTGGGAACAGGTGTCAACACCTAGAGGCCGAGGGGTTTTTGCCCCCCAATGATATATTTTAGGGGGCCACCCCCCCCCCAGTTGATAGGCATTGCCATTCCAATGCCCTTTATGCATCATGTGATTGATTGTGCAAGGTGGGCCTTACCTGGCCCCTCCCACCAATATTTTATTCAAGTTGGCACCACTGGGTTGAGTGGTATACAAATTAAATAAATACATAAATCGCCTTCCTTTGCACATGTTCCAGCTTGCCAATATCCTTATTTATTATCATTTTTAATATTTATGTGCCCTCCAATTGAAGATTTCACAACATAAACATACAAGATGAAAGCATGGCTTTCCCAAAAACAAGTCAAGCCAGACAAATCTCTCCTCCCCTTTTTTTGGATGGAGTTACAAACTTTGTTGATTAGGAGAGCTGTGGAAATAGTGCGTCTTGATTTCAGTAAGGCTTTTGAGAAAAACCTGTGATATTTTTGCCAGGAAGCTGCTAAAATGTGGGTTGAATGAGGTAACTGTTCGGTTTATTTTACTGACGACACCCAGAGGACTCCTTTATGGTTCCTCATCATCCTGGGGAAAAGTGACATGAGGGGTGCTGCAGGGTTCTGTCCTGGGCCCGTTGTTGTTCAACGTCTTTATGAATGACTTGGATGAAGGAACTGAGGGGGTGCTCATCCCATTTGCCGATGACACAGAACGGGGAGCGGAGGCCAATGTGGCAGAAGGCAGAATGAAGCAACCAGAAGTCACCTCAACCCGATGGACTGGTGACCCCCTCCTCCTTTTCCTCTCCCCCCAAGCCATCAATACAGCTAACACGATCAATATTCCCCCCAGCCTCACACCTCCACAGAGATCCCCACCCAACACCAGTCCAGGTGACATAAAAAGACACTCCCCATTACCCAACAATCTACAACTCACTCTCAGCACCCCTCCCCACGCCTTACTAAGTAAAATAATTCCCCTTGTTGCAAGGGAATCCATTGGAATCCTTTCCCAAAGACTGGGCCCCGGGCTCTAGCGCCCAGAGGCTTTATACCTGAGTACATACATGACATAATCAGATACAATTGGCTCCATAGATGCCCCAAACATGAAACAACTAAGGTTCATCCAAAAAACATTAAACAAGTTCCTCTCCTCCAAAGGGGAAGCAATTCCGGGGGGGGGGGGTGGTAACCTCAACCTAAATATGAAAAGCATATCCCTGAAAGACACCCACCCTACAACCCCCTGGGCAACCTTCCTCCGAAGGAAACCCCCAACAATTAGGGACTCTTACAAGTTGCTAAAAATGCTAAAAACGGGTCTCTGACATTTGGAGTGAAGAAAACCCAGGAGACACCAGCCACACATTTTTGTCTGGATGCCATGGAACAGTGTCCACCTGGACAGCATTCTGCTCACACAAGGTCTGATCCCCTCAGTAATAATAATAATAATAATAATTTATTATTTATACCTCGCCCATCTGGCTGGGCCTCCCCAGCCACTCTGGGCGGCTTCCATAAAAACCAAAAATACAGTAAAATATCACACGTTAAAAACTTCCCTGAACAGGGCTGCCTTAAGATGTCTTCTGAATGTCAGATAGTTGTTTATCGCTTTGACATCTGCTAGAAGGGCGTTCCACAGGGTGGGCGCCACTACCGAGAAGGCCCTCTGCCTGGTTCCCTGTAGCTTTGCTTCTCGCAATGAGGGAACCGCCAGAAGGCCCTCGGCGCTGGACCTCAGCGTCCGGGCAGAATGATGGGGGTGGAGACGCTCCTTCAGGTATACTGGACCGAGGCCGTTTAGGGCTTTAAAGGTCAGCACCAACTCTTTGAATTGTGCTCGGAAACATACTGGGAGCCAATGTAGGTCTTTCAAGACCGGTGTTATATGGTCTCGGCGGCCGCTCCCAGTCACCAGTCTAGCTGCCGCATTCTGGATTAGTTGTAGTTTCCGAGTCACCTTCAAAGGTAGCCCCACGTAGAGCGCATTGCAGTAGTCCAAGCGGGAGATAACCAGAGCATGCACCACTCTGGCGAGACAGTCCGCAGGCAGATAGGGTCTCAGCCTACGTACCAGATGGAGCTGGTAAACAGCTGCCCTGGACACAGATTTGACCTGTGCCTCCATGGACAGCTGTGAGTCCAAAATGACTCCCAGGCTGCGCACCTGGTCCTTCAAGGGCACAGTTACCCCATTCAGGACCAGGGAATCCTCCACACCTGCCCGCCTCCTGTCCCTCAGAAACAGTACTTCCGTCTTGTCAGGATTCAACCTCAATCTGTTAGCCGCCATCCATCCTCCAACCGCCTCCAGACACTCACACAGGACCTTCACCGCCCTCACTGGTTTTGATTTAAAAGAGAGGTAGAGCTGGGTATCATCCGCATACTGATGAACACCCAGCCCAAACCTCCTGATGATTTCTCCCAGCAGCTGAATGTAAATGTTGAAAAGCATGGGGGAGAGGACAGAACCCTGAGGCACCCCACAAGTGAGAGCCCAGGGGTCTGAACACTCATCCCCCACCACCACTTTCTGAACACGGCCCAGGAAGAAGGAGCGGAACCACTGTAGGACAGTGCCCCCAGCTCCCAGCCCCTCAAGACGGTCCAGAAGGATGTTATGGTCGATGGTATCAAACGCTGCTAAGAGATCCAGCAGAACTAGGAAACAGCTCTCACCTTTGTCCCTAGCCCGCCGGAGATCATCAACCAGTGCGACCAAGGCAGTTTCAGTCCCATGATGAGGCCTGAATCCCGACTGGAAGGGATCCAAATGGTCCGCTTCTTCCAGGCGTGCCTGGACTTGTTCGGCGACCGCTCGCTCTATCACCTTGCCCAAGAATGGAAGATTTGAGACTGGGCGATAGTTGGCCATTGTGGCCGCATCTAAAGATGTTTTTTTAAGAAGCGGTTTAATAACCGCCTCTTTCAGTGGGTCTGGGAAGGCTCCCTCACGGAGGGAAGCATTCACCACCCCACGAAGCCCATCGCCCAGTCCTTCCCGGCTAGCTTTTATAAGCCAGGATGGGCAAGGATCAAGGAGACAGGTGGTTGGTTTCACTCGTCCAAGCAGCCTGTCCACAGCCTCGGAGGTAACAGATTGGAATTGATCCCTCTCAACTTGACTAGACAGAACTCTAGCACTCTCCCGCCCCGGCCCTGCTCCCACGGTGGAGTCTACTTCTTCCCGAATCTGAGCGATTTTATCTGCAAAAAACTTTGCAAAATCATAGCAGGAGAATATGTGGCCCGTACTGGGCCCCGATGTTGCAGGTGGTTCCGCTAAATTGTGAACCACCTGAAAAAGTCTCCTGCTGCTGTTTTCTGCAGATGCAATAGAGGCGGTGAAGAAATTCTTCTTCGCCGTCGCTATCGCCACTTGGTAGGCTCGACGTTGAGCTCTAACCTGTGTCCGGTCAGATTCGGAATGAGTCATCTGCCACCGGCGCTCTAGCCGTCTCAGCGATTGTTTCATTGCCCTCAGATCCGTGGAAAACCACGGGGCTGTCTGGGCTCCATGCAATCGGAGAAGGCACTTCGGAGCCAAACAGTCAATAGCCCTGGTTAACTCCGCATTCCAGCGGGCCACCAGGGAATCAGCTGAAAGGCCATCAACATGGGATAAAGCATCCCCTACCACTCTCTGGAAACCATTTGGATCCATTAAGTGGCGGGGGCGGACCATCCGAATTGGTCCCACCTCCCTGCAGAGGGGATGGGTCGCAGAGAAGTCCAGTTGCACCAGGAAGTGCAATGTTACATGTTACATGTTACATGTAGAATGTTACATGGGTAACATTAAAATCACAGATCACGCCCCAGTAGAAGTTACCCTCAAAATAGGAGGGGGAACACAAGCCACCCCATCATGGTCCTTCAGTCCCATCCTAAGCACAAATAGAGTCTCACAGAAACTCTCCCAAACTACTTCAAGAAAAACAATGTAGACAACAAACAACCCCGCTCCTATGGGAATCAGTGGAAGTGGTCACCAGAGGAGCTTGTATAAAAGAGAAAGCATCCCTTAAAAAACAAACCTCCTTAAAAGTTAGCAAGATAGAACAAGACATCATGGCCTCTCATCATGCTACAAACAGGATCTAAAAAAGTCCTTGAAGCTATAGAACAGAAACGGAGAGAACTAGACTCCCTAGAAATCAGCAAAACAGTGATCAACATTCTATACTCTAAACAACGCTTCTGTGAGTATGGAGGGGAAAGATCCAGATTATTAGCAAAGAGGTTGTAGGAAAAAAGGAATACATTGCATCACCAAAAAGATCCCAGCTGGTCAGGGCACAAGTCCCCCGTGGGTCCGTGCTGTCAGTAAAAGAAGGAGATTCCAGCCAAGCAATTTGGAGCAAAACAGCAGCCAGTAGACGGAGATCCTTTCTTGTTGCGCAACAGGTTCAAGAGCAGCGAGGGAACCCAGAGCCATGGGGGGACATTGACTTTTAAAACTTCCCACCATATCCCAGAATGCAGTTCGTACAGCATCACCAATACGTCATTGCTACATCAATAAAACGTCAGAAAGGGGAGGGTTACACAAGATTAACATAAGGAAAATGAGTCAGTGCAAGACCCAAGGATAGGATTAGCATAGCATCACTGACATGTCACCAAAGGGGAGGGGTTAACCTTGGCAAAGATGTCCAGACAAGTCCTTGGTATAAGATTAGCATAAGCAGACATGTCAGGGCAAGACTCAGGTATAAGATGAGCCTAGGCAAAGACCTCTGAAGTCCCAGCACACAAAGTACAATAGAACTACCTTTGCATGTCTGGACCCCTAGGCAAGTCTGGGGGTGGGGTGAGGCTTTCCAATAATCAGCTCAGCAATTGTCACCTCTGGGTACTTTCTGGAGTCCCTTTTCCAAGGGCAAAATAGCATTGGAATGGAGGAAACTGGCAAAGGAGTTGATTTGATAGGATTTATAAAGTGAGATATCATCCCTGAGCTGTCAAGGCAAAAGGATACATTCAGGCATAATATTTGTAACATTTAACAATTTAAAGGTGCGCCCCCCCCCCATCATTTCTGTAACAGCTCCCCCCTTGGGAGATAAATTTGCTTAGGTTCCGTAGGAACCGCAAATATTTTCTCCACATTTAACTACAGTTCACACACAGACATATTTCCCACTCCCCTTGGGTCCTGTATGTTATATAGATGGGCTCTAAATAATAACCTGCTATTCCCCTCCCAGATGTGTGGGTTTTTGTAATCGGAAAGGGACTTGCATGTCACGCCTCTTAAGGCCATTTGCAAGTGTAGCAATGCACATAGTTGGACATAGGATATCACATAAAAAGAACACACATTTTGGTTTCCCTGCCAATCTTCCGGTCCTCAAACACTCTGCACTTCATTTGGGAGAAAGCCACACTCTCAGAGCTCAGGCGATGCTGGATTTTGGCATCATTGTTGACCCTTGTGGAAAGATAACTGCCCAAGTAGAGGTGATTGACATTTTCCACTGTTACACCATTGAGTTGGATTCGTGGCACTGCAGAGGGGTTATTTTGTACTTGTTGGTGCAGCACTTTGTTTGTTTGGATGTTGAGTGATAGGCCAAGCTTCTCGTAAGCTTCTGTGAAGATATTTAGGATGGTCTGGAGGTCGTCCTCTGAGCGTGCACACACTGCGTTGTCATCAGCATCCTGAAGCTCTAGGACGGAAGTTACGGTAACCTTACTCTTTGCTTTCAGCCTGCTCAGATTGAAGAGCTTTCCTTCTGTTGGATATATGATTTCTACTGCTGTGGTGAGTTTCCCTTCGACAACGTGTAGGATCATGGCAATGAAAATAATGAATGGAGCTGGGGCAATAACACAGCCCAGTTTAACACCTGAAGGGGTAAAAAGCCAAAGAGGGGAGAATATCATAAGGGAAGCTGTAAACGATTAAAAAAACCTTTAGAGTTCAGCATTTTATTCATTTAAATATTATCTCCTTTACATATAATTACTACTGTTATTTTCTGCTCAGTCTAATTTCCTTCACTTAGTTTGGCTGTGGTAGAAATGAAGGGACAAAACCTTTGTTAATTTGGACACAGTTGACAAATTATTAAACATTTTCCTTATGTGGGTTTTGAGTTCTCTTAGAGGTTCACGTATCCTGTTTGAAAGGGAAAATTACCGTATTTTTCGCTCAATAAGACACACTTGTTTCCTCTCAAAAGTAAGGGGAAATGTCTGTGTGTCTTCCTGAGCGAATATGTGGTCCCTGGAGCCGAAGGAAGGGAGAAGGAAACGGGGTGCAGAGGGATTGAGCCTCAGCTGAGCCCCTCCTAGCACAGCTGGGGCTTGGCGTTTCCCAACCTCTTGGCCGGACACTCTGCTGCGAAATGGCCCCCCTCTCCACAAGACAAGCCCAGTCCCTACTTGCATGGGCTCCACTTCCATCCCCACTGCAGCGCTGGACCCCGGGGGCTCCCTCGATCATAACCCCTCTGGTTATGGGACAGGGGAGCACGTCAGGCTGGGGCCGCAGCAGGGGCCGCTCAAAGTGCTTGAACCTCCCCCTAGAACATAGCTCCCTGGGTGCAGAGGTTCTGCAGCACCGTGGTGAGATCTATAGGCTGGGCTCCGTCCATCTTACACCCTGGCCGGGACATAGGTTGGCCACAGCAAACTTTTATGGTTTATGGGCGGTCAAAGTTCTGGTGGAGGACATGAGGACTCGGGGGCAAGAAAGTGGGGTGGGAGCAGGAATGGGAATCCGAAAGCCAGGAGTCAAGAAGCCAAGGGTCCGAGGATCAGGAATTAAGGAGTCAAGAAGCCCAAGGAAGGAAACACTTTGCTGTGGCAAAGAGCCAAAGGGAAATGCTGACCTTATATCCCTTTCCGGCTCTTTCTTGCCACCAGGTGCCAATTGGCCTCACCTGTGCAGCCGTGCCTCTTCAGAACAAACTTAGGAAAGCCCCAATCCTGCAAAGGCCAGGGCCTGGCTCCGGCATGCGCTCCTGACAATAACACTACTTCTTTTGGAGTAATAGCATAAAATTATGTATCAATGGAAAGATAATATAATCAAAAATGCATTTACCGGACTTCCGGGTTGGCGCGACTGGCTAATGGCGGATTCCCTCCGAGCTCCGGAGGGAATTGGCTCAGCAGGGGGTTGGGTCTTGCCGTGCCGGCGACACAGGGACCCTTAAAAACCACGGGCACGGAGCCCGTGGACATGGTGACTCGGCGGGCACCATAAGCGCCCCCCGACTCGTGAAGGAGCCTTTTTAAAGGCTACGGATCGGGTGCCAGGGAGCGGTGTGGTCCTGTGAGTCCTCCGCTTCCCCTGCCGAGCGAAGCCGCATGCCATTCTTCGGTCAGCGCCGACTTCTTCCTATTAAATTTGGACTTAAAAGCAAGAACAACAACCCGTGAGTAACTTGAAAATTGGATTACAATATATTCGGCTTTGGATTTGGCACGAGCGGGGGAGTGGAAAAAAAGGAAGTCCGTCTCCCCCCTATTGTAAACAGCTCAAAGCAAGGACTTGTCAACTAAGGTTGCGGGAAGAACCGCCGGGATTGGATAAAGATACAAATTCCACGGATTTAAAAGGACTAAGCTAACGTGCTGGAGGACTAGAGTTTACTTTGTTTGAATTAAGTACCATTCTTCTCAAGCCCGGGAGTATCCCGAGTTAAGAGCCTGCTGAGGACTTATAGAAACATTTGACAGCTGTCAAACTAGCTGTCAAAGTCGGAAGAATTGAAAGTTGAAACTTTAACCAGCTATATCGTTACAAAATATTGGAAACAAAGAAAGATTGCTACAAACAAATTCGACTTTTGGGTCGGAGGGGAAAAGATCATTAAGTAACCAGAATCCCTCTAGAGGGGATTCTTGGACATTACAAGAATGGAAGTAAAACAGGGAATACAGGAAATACGTGCTGGCTTGGAAAAGCTGACCTCTCTCGTGGGAAAGTTGTTAGAGATGAATGAGAAACGCCTTGTTTTGTCTACGAGCCCCTCAAACCCGAAGTTATCTGAAGATATACCAACTGAATTGGAAAAGGACTCGTTGTTCAAAACACAGGCAGCTGGACAAGAAAAAGAACCAAAGACTGAGGAAGAGAAGACATCTGCCAAGCAGGAGGAGCTGAAAGAAGGGATGGCTGAGATGATACAGAAGAGAAAAGAGAACTGGAGACCTGTTAAGAAGAACCTTAAATCGACCAAGGTGAAAGTCGGACTAGTTGGGACATATAGATTTTGGAAACAGTGTTGGAGCACCACCTGCAAACAAGTAGGTCTCATTGGAAGAATCATGTTACAGATAGGTAGCCGTGTTGGTCTGCCATAGTCAAAACAAAACAAATTCCTTCCAGTAGCACCTTAGAGACCAACTAAGTCAGTTCTTGGTATGAGCTTTCGTGTGCATGCACACTTCTTCAGATACACTGAAACAGAAGTTTCCAGACCCTTCTATGTAGTGAGAAGGTGGGGAGGGGTATTACTCAGAAGGGTGGTGGGAATGGGTGATATGGCAGATAGCTGTGATGAGCCTGTTGATGACTCTTAACGACTGCAATAGGTCTTACAGGAAAAAGCAAGGGGTGAAAAGGTGAAAAATGGCTTTGTCATGTATAATGAGATAAGAATCCAAGGTCTTTGTTCAGACCAGGTTTCTCCATGGTTTTAAGTTTGGTGATAAGTTGTAATTCAGCAGCTTCTCTTTCCAGTCTATTTCTGAAATTCCTTTGTAGTAAAACAGCTACTTTGAGATCTTGTATAGAATGTCCTGGGAGATTGAAGTGTTCTCCTACTGGTTTCTCTGTCTTGTGATTCCTGGAAGAATCATGGTCAGCATTGAGAAAATACATCTTCGACCCTGGGCGCTAAGCAAGAGAGACTTTCGAAGAAACCGGCTGAAAGGGACTGAGAGAGACTTGCGTGCCTCGGACGAAAGATCACCAGGCTAAAAAGATGGACCAAATGGATTTTGGTTAGGGATGGAAACCGGGGAGGGAAGGGTGGGACCTAACAGTCTGAAGGGGGTCTGTTCTTTCTTTGCTTTAGGAGTATAAAAATTATAGGCTTTTTTATTACTATAAAAATGGAGAATCTGTGGAGGGGAAATAGTGGCAACCTTAGGAAGGGTATATCTAATCTTTTTTTCCCTCTATATATAGGGTTAAGGTATATATTTGAATAAATGGCTAAAGTATAACAATGAATTAAAGCTTAATTCTATTATGAAAAATTATCTTAACTAAATTAGGGTTAAGTGATTTTAAACGAACTACGTTTTAAGATATTAAGTGGAAAACTTGCTTGAATAAACAATTGAAGATGGAATACAATAGGGGGAGATGTGGGGAAGTCTTGAAAAGAAGTTAAGGAAAATGAGTTTAAAAGGTGGAATTTTTTTATAATTTTTTGTTTTTTTCTTCTCTGGTCTTCTTACTTTTTTCTTATTTTTCTTTCTTTTTCTTTTGCTCTGCTATTTGTAACCTTTTGAAAATTTAATAAAGATCATTTAAATAATAATAATAATAATCAAAAATGCATTTACCTGTATTCTATCAAATTTTATAGCCAAATAACTAAAAAAAGGAAGCACAACTTGCTTAGCTTGACTTGTTATGTGACTCCTAACAAGTTGGTTGGTTTTTTCTGTCTTCTTTCATTTCGTGAGTTTGAAGAACATATTAGAAGAAAAGAAAAATATGTGAGAAGAAGAATCGGAGAAGATTTACATCCCACTTGCATCACGCCTACCGTGAAGCACCCAGTTAGTGTGATGATCCGGGGTTGTATGACAGCAAAAGGTGGGGGCAGAATTTGCTGCATTAATGGGAAGGTAAAATCCCCAAATACATACATCAAATACGTGAGCCCAAATACGTGAAGCCTTCCGCATGTGATCTTTTCCCAGATACTGAAGCATTATTTATTCATTCATTCATGTATTTTATATTTCAACAGGTCCTCTCCCCGCAGGCCAGGGAAACAGAGGGGGAACAAGGTGGGGGTGGTGGGGTTGGACCACCCCGGGTGCCATCCTGAGGGGGGGGTGACATTCGTCGTGCCCCCCGCCCGCACCCGCAATTCCAAGCGTACCCCGAGCCTTCGAGGGAAGGGGGAGCTGCGCTGATTTGTCGCTTTGCCCTCTGCCCGGCTGGCTCTGCACCATTCAAAGGGAATAAATGCAATTTCTCTGATTTTGTTACCCTCCGTTGAAAAGAAAACAATACAGGACACGCAGCAAGCTTTAATTATGATTGCAAGTGAGTAACAGCAGCAGCAGCCCAGAGCTGGACGGACCCTCGGAGAGGCCAGGGCCGTCTTTACCGGGGGGGTGCAAGGGGTGGGGGCCAGGGGCTGCCACTCAGCGGCGTTGCGTGGGTTGTCAGCACCTGGGGCAAGGCAAGTAATTTGCGCCCCCTAACCCGGGGTAAGGCAAGTAATTTGCGCCCCCTAACCCCTAACCATGGTCATTAATACTGATGGCTCTACTCTGAGGCAAACTTCGTGGTGACTACTGCCCTCCGTGGTGTTGTTTTTGCAATTAAAGGACCCCTGCTTTAAAGCATCTTGGGGATTGGGGACTGGGATTTGCCAAGGGAGCTGGGAATTGCAGTTCAGTGGCGGGTCAGGGGGAGAGGGTCCCTTCCGCGTCTGGGTGCCGCGGGCCCCTTTGCGCCAAGACGCACGTCTTTGGGTGTCGCGGCGCAGCCTTCTCGGTCTCCCTCCCCGGCCCGGCTAGCCCCGACGCGGCTTCTTTCTGGCACGGGGAGGGGGCTTCTTTCTGGCGCGGAGAGGGGGCGTCTCTGGGATGCAATGGAAGTGGTCACCAGAGGAGCTTGTATAAAAGAGAAAGCATCCCTTAAAAAACAAACCTCCTTAAAAGTTAGCAAGATAGAACAAGACATCACGGCCTCTCATCATGCTACAAACAGGATCGGGGTGCAGAGGGATTGAGCCTCAGCTGAGCCCCTCCTAGCACAGCTGGGGCTTGGCGTTTCCCAACCTCTTGGCCGGACACTCTGCTGCGAAATGGCCCCCTCTCCATAAGACAAGCCCAGTCCCTACTTGCATGGGCTCCACTTCCAGCCCCACTGCAGCGCTGGACCCCGGGGGCTCCCTCGATCAGAGCTCGGAATCTCAGACAATCTCAGAGCTCGGAATCTCATGGAAGTTGGTAAAGAGTTTTTTAATGGAATAAAGGCAATCTATACAGAACAAAAAGCTAAACTGACTATAAACAATGTTGTCAGGGAACTGCCATCGGAGCGCAGGGTGGTGGAGAGGCTCTTGGATGCTGAGGAGGGAACCAGCCGGGGAAGAGGGAGGGCTTCCGCTGAAGAAGGAGGGGAGGAGGAGACAGCGTCGGAGGTAAGGCTCAGAGACGCTTCAAGCGAGACCAGCGATGAGAGCTCAGGACCTCCCCTTGGAACGCCCACTCTGCGCAGAAGGCTGTCGCGCAGGGAATCAAGGAGGAGACTTTCTGTCAAAGAACTTTTATGTTGGAAGAAGTTCCGGAAGCGCCCACTGACAGATTCTGCCAGCGATTAAGACAGTCACGCACTGAGGGTTGTCCGGTTAGGGAGAGTTTTAACCAACTCCTCTACTTAGAATCATAGAATCCTAGAGTTGGAAGAGACCACAAGGGCCATCAAGTCCAACCCCCTGCCAAGCAGGAAACACCATCAGAGCACTCCTGACATATGGTTGTCAAGCCTCTGCTTAAAGGACCTCCAAAGAAGGAGACTCCACCACACTCCTTGGCAGCAAATTCCACTGTCGAACAGCTCTTACTGTCAGGAAGTTCTTCCTAATGTTTAGGTGGAATCTACTTGGAGCGGTTTGGCGCTTACGCACAAGCAACCCCTTATCCCATTACAAATGTAGTCACAGAAGAAATAAGGATACAAAAAGGAACAAGACAGGGATGCCCACTTTCACCACTATTATTTATAAAGGTGTGAGAAGTTCTTCTGAATTCGATTAGACAAAATAAGGAAATAAAAGGTGTGACAATCGGCCAGAATGAATATAAGACTAAAGCATTTGCTGATGACTTGGTAATAATGATTGAAGAGCCAATAAGTACGGTAAAAGAAGTGTTGGAGGAAATGGAACAGTTTGGAAAAGTGGCAGGTTTTAAATTAAATAAGAAAAAAACAAAAATGATTGTGAAGAATATGGATCAAGGTGCAATAGAAGTACAAAAACCTATTAGAACCTAGAACGCCACGCTGGCTATCACCTCTAGAAGTTATGAGTGTAAAGAAAACCAATATGAGAAGCAAGTGGATAACATATGGTCAACTGTTACTTAAAGAAGGAGGAAAATGGAAGATAAAACCTTATGAGCAGGTCAAAGAACATGTATATGATTGGTTGCATTATTTCCAAACAAATGAGATGTTTAGGAAAGATGGTAAAGAACGAGGTTTTGCGGACAAGGATTCTAAATTTCAGAGTGAAATTATAGATAATGATGGTAAAAGTCTATCCAAAATGTATAGGCTGTTGTTAGAATGGAATTTAAAGGATGAAGACGTTAAATCGGTAGTGATTCGTTGGGCCAGAGATGTGGGTTATAATATACAATTTGAGGACTGGGAAAAAGGAAGGCTTAAAATTTACTGCATGTATGACGTTAGAAGAGAAAATGTATAAGACATGCAATAAGTGTTGGAAATGTAAAGATAAAGAAGGTACTTTTTATCACATGTGGTGGGAATGTAAGAAGGTGAAAGACTTCTGGGAAGGTGAAAGACTTCTATATCTGGGAAAAGATATACAATGAACTGAAGAAGATCTTAAAATATACATTTATAAAGAAACCAGAAGTCTTTCTGTTAGGAATAGTAGGAAATGAGATAAAAAGAAAAGACTGTAATTTTTTTCTGTATGCAATAACAGCAGCAAGAGTGTTACTGGCCCAGAAATGGAAACAACAAGAAATACCGACTGTGGAAGATTGGAGAATGAAACTGTTAGACTACACGGAGCTAGATAAACTGACAGGGAAGATTAGATACTTAAGAGACCAAAAGTTCATCGAGGACTGGGGGAAATTTGTGGAATATCTGGAACATATAAGTGAGGGACAGATGACGCTAAAGGGATTTAAAGAAGCACTGTGAAAAAGTAAGAAGTATTGTCTAAAGGGAATAGGAAAAAAGAGATAAATAATGTCAATATAAATTTGAGAAATGCGTAATCAAAATTATAACTATGGATGATTTACGAAACAGCTGAGGGAAGTCCTAAAAAAGAAATAAGTTGTGAAAAACGATGTGAAATTAATATGTTTTGTTTGTTTTGTCTTTTGATGATAATTGATAAAAAATTATATATATATATATATATATATATATATATATATATATATATATATAATATATATATATATTAATTTAATATAGAGAGAGAGAGAGAGAGAGAAACAAAAGGAGAGAGAAAAGATAAAAAAGAGAGAGAAACACAACATCCGCTGCACCCAGGAAATGGCTGGGGCTTGGCGTTTCCCAACCACTTGGCCGGACACTCTGCTGCGAAATGGCCCCCCTCTCCACAAGACAAGCCCAGTCCCTACTTGCATGGGCTCCACTTCCAGCCCCACTGCAGCGCTGGACCCCGGGGGCTCCCTCGATCATAACCCCTCTGGTTATGGGACAGGGGAGCACGTCAGGCTGGGGCCGCAGCAGGGGCCGCTCAAAGTGCTTGAACCTCCCCCTAGAACATAGCTCCCTGGGTGCAGAGGTTCTGCAGCACCGTGGTGAGATCTATAGGCTGGGCTCCGTCCATCTTACACCCTGGCCGGGACATAGGTTGGCCACAGCAAACTTTTATGGTTTATGGGCGGTCAAAGTTCTGGTGGAGGACATGAGGACCCGGGGGCAAGACAGTGGGGTGGGAGCAGGAATGGGAATCCGAAAGCCAGGAGTCAAGAAGCCAAGGGTCCGAGGATCAGGAATTAAGGAGTCAAGAAGCCCAAGGAAGGAAACACTTTGCTGTGGCAAAGAGCCAAAGGGAAATGCTGACCTTATATCCCTTTCCGGCTCTTTCTTGCCACCAGGTGCCAATTGGCCTCACCTGTGCAGCCGTGCCTCTTCAGAACAAACTTAGGAAAGCCCCAATCCTGCAAAGGCCAGGGCCTGGCTCCGGCATGCGCTCCTGACAATAACACTACTTCTTTTGGAGTAATAGCATAAAATTATGTATCAATGGAAAGATAATATAATCAAAAATGCATTTACCGGACTTCCGGGTTGGCGCGACTGGCTAATGGCGGATTCCCTCCGAGCTCCGGAGGGAATTGGCTCAGCAGGGGGTTGGGTCTTGCCGTGCCGGCGACACAGGGACCCTTAAAAACCACGGGCACGGAGCCCGTGGACATGGTGACTCGGCGGGCACCATAAGCGCCCCCCGACTCGTGAAGGAGCCTTTTTAAAGGCTACGGATCGGGTGCCAGGGAGCGGTGTGGTCCTGTGAGTCCTCCGCTTCCCCTGCCGAGCGAAGCCGCATGCCATTCTTCGGTCAGCGCCGACTTCTTCCTATTAAATTTGGACTTAAAAGCAAGAACAACAACCCGTGAGTAACTTGAAAATTGGATTACAATATATTCGGCTTTGGATTTGGCACGAGCGGGGGAGTGGAAAAAAAGGAAGTCCGTCTCCCCCCTATTGTAAACAGCTCAAAGCAAGGACTTGTCAACTAAGGTTGCGGGAAGAACCGCCGGGATTGGATAAAGATACAAATTCCACGGATTTAAAAGGACTAAGCTAACGTGCTGGAGGACTAGAGTTTACTTTGTTTGAATTAAGTACCATTCTTCTCAAGCCCGGGAGTATCCCGAGTTAAGAGCCTGCTGAGGACTTATAGAAACATTTGACAGCTGTCAAACTAGCTGTCAAAGTCGGAAGAATTGAAAGTTGAAACTTTAACCAGCTATATCGTTACAAAATATTGGAAACAAAGAAAGATTGCTACAAACAAATTCGACTTTTGGGTCGGAGGGGAAAAGATCATTAAGTAACCAGAATCCCTCTAGAGGGGATTCTTGGACATTACAAGAATGGAAGTAAAACAGGGAATACAGGAAATACGTGCTGGCTTGGAAAAGCTGACCTCTCTCGTGGGAAAGTTGTTAGAGATGAATGAGAAACGCCTTGTTTTGTCTACGAGCCCCTCAAACCCGAAGTTATCTGAAGATATACCAACTGAATTGGAAAAGGACTCGTTGTTCAAAACACAGGCAGCTGGACAAGAAAAAGAACCAAAGACTGAGGAAGAGAAGACATCTGCCAAGCAGGAGGAGCTGAAAGAAGGGATGGCTGAGATGATACAGAAGAGAAAAGAGAACTGGAGACCTGTTAAGAAGAACCTTAAATCGACCAAGGTGAAAGTCGGACTAGTTGGGACATATAGATTTTGGAAACAGTGTTGGAGCACCACCTGCAAACAAGTAGGTCTCATTGGAAGAATCATGTTACAGATAGGTAGCCGTGTTGGTCTGCCATAGTCAAAACAAAACAAATTCCTTCCAGTAGCACCTTAGAGACCAACTAAGTCAGTTCTTGGTATGAGCTTTCGTGTGCATGCACACTTCTTCAGATACACTGAAACAGAAGTTTCCAGACCCTTCTATGTAGTGAGAAGGTGGGGAGGGGTATTACTCAGAAGGGTGGTGGGAATGGGTGATATGGCAGATAGCTGTGATGAGCCTGTTGATGACTCTTAACGACTGCAATAGGTCTTACAGGAAAAAGCAAGGGGTGAAAAGGTGAAAAATGGCTTTGTCATGTATAATGAGATAAGAATCCAAGGTCTTTGTTCAGACCAGGTTTCTCCATGGTTTTAAGTTTGGTGATAAGTTGTAATTCAGCAGCTTCTCTTTCCAGTCTATTTCTGAAATTCCTTTGTAGTAAAACAGCTACTTTGAGATCTTGTATAGAATGTCCTGGGAGATTGAAGTGTTCTCCTACTGGTTTCTCTGTCTTGTGATTCCTGGAAGAATCATGGTCAGCATTGAGAAAATACATCTTCGACCCTGGGCGCTAAGCAAGAGAGACTTTCGAAGAAACCGGCTGAAAGGGACTGAGAGAGACTTGCGTGCCTCGGACGAAAGATCACCAGGCTAAAAAGATGGACCAAATGGATTTTGGTTAGGGATGGAAACCGGGGAGGGAAGGGTGGGACCTAACAGTCTGAAGGGGGTCTGTTCTTTCTTTGCTTTAGGAGTATAAAAATTATAGGCTTTTTTATTACTATAAAAATGGAGAATCTGTGGAGGGGAAATAGTGGCAACCTTAGGAAGGGTATATCTAATCTTTTTTTCCCTCTATATATAGGGTTAAGGTATATATTTGAATAAATGGCTAAAGTATAACAATGAATTAAAGCTTAATTCTATTATGAAAAATTATCTTAACTAAATTAGGGTTAAGTGATTTTAAACGAACTACGTTTTAAGATATTAAGTGGAAAACTTGCTTGAATAAACAATTGAAGATGGAATACAATAGGGGGAGATGTGGGGAAGTCTTGAAAAGAAGTTAAGGAAAATGAGTTTAAAAGGTGGATTTTTTTATAATTTTTTGTTTTTTCTTCTCTGGTCTTCTTACTTTTTTCTTATTTTTCTTTCTTTTTCTTTTGCTCTGCTATTTGTAACCTTTTGAAAATTTAATAAAGATCATTTAAATAATAATAATAATAATAATCAAAAATGCATTTACCTGTATTCTATCAAATTTTATAGCCAAATAACTAAAAAAAGGAAGCACAACTTGCTTAGCTTGACTTGTTATGTGACTCCTAACAAGTTGGTTGGTTTTTTCTGTCTTCTTTCATTTCGTGAGTTTGAAGAACATATTAGAAGAAAAGAAAAATATGTGAGAAGAAGAATCGGAGAAGATTTACATCCCACTTGCATCACGCCTACCGTGAAGCACCCAGTTAGTGTGATGATCCGGGGTTGTATGACAGCAAAAGGTGGGGGCAGAATTTGCTGCATTAATGGGAAGGTAAAATCCCCAAATACATACATCAAATACGTGAGCCCAAATACGTGAAGCCTTCCGCATGTGATCTTTTCCCAGATACTGAAGCATTATTTATTCATTCATTCATGTATTTTATATTTCAACAGGTCCTCTCCCCGCAGGCCAGGGAAACAGAGGGGGAACAAGGTGGGGGTGGTGGGGTTGGACCACCCCGGGTGCCATCCTGAGGGGGGGTGACATTCGTCGTGCCCCCCGCCTGCACCCGCAATTCCAAGCGTACCCCGAGCCTTCGAGGGAAGGGGGAGCTGCGCTGATTTGTCGCTTTGCCCTCTCCCCTGCCTGCCCGGCTGGCTCTGCGCCATTCAAAGGGAATAAATGCAATTTCTCTGATTTTGTTACCCTCCGTTGAAAAGAAAACAATACAGGACACGCAGCAAGCTTTAATTATGATTGCAAGTGAGTAGCAGCAGCAGCAGCAGCCCAGAGCTGGACGGACCCTCGGAGAGGCCAGGGCCGTCTTTACCGGGGGGGTGCAAGGGGTGGGGGCCAGGGGCTGCCACTCAGCGGCGTTGCGTGGGTTGTCAGCACCTGGGGCAAGGCAAGTAATTTGCGCCCCCTAACCCCTAACCATGGTCATTAATACTGATGGCTCTACTCTGAGGCAAACTTCGTGGTGACTACTGCCCTCCGTGGTGTTGTTTTTGCAATTAAAGGACCCCTGCTTTAAAGCATCTTGGGGATTGGGGACTGGGATTTGCCAAGGGAGCTGGGAATTGCAGTTCAGTGGCGGGTCAGGGGGAGAGGGTCCCTTCCGCGTCTGGGTGCCGCGGGCCCCTTTGCGCCAAGACGCACGTCTTTGGGTGTCGCGGCGCAGCCTTCTCGGTCTCCCTCCCCGGCCCGGCTAGGCCCGACGCGGCTTCTTTCTGGCACGGGGAGGGGGCTTCTTTCTGGCGCGGAGAGGGGGCGTCTCTGGGGCCAGTGCGTCGGCCGGCCTCCGGCGCGGGTGGGCGGGCCCCGTCGGGGCACGTGGGCGTTCTTGGCGCGCAGACACTAGAGCGCAGGTGGCTCCAGCTGGGCGCTTCATTCGCCGCCGGTGGCGCGTTCGGCGGGCTGCGCGCGTCCAGACAGCGACCCGAGCCTGGGCGGCGTGGCGCTTGGTGCCGGAGCCTCCGCCCGCAGCGCCCTGTCGGGAGACCCGGCCAGAAGGAGCCTCGAGCCGGCTGCCAGGGCGGCATGGCAGGCAGCGGCTCCTCGGCGACTCCGGAGGCAGCGAGCGTGCCCCCCCAGAAGTTGCGCCCGGTGCGGCCGGCCCCCCTGCACCCCCCACGCTACGCCACTGCTGCCACTGAAGCCGCCTAAGCTCCTAACCATCTACCTCTTATGAAGTAATAAATAATTTTGATCAAGCTAGAAAAACAAAACACATATATACCCAGGTATTACCAAAATGTATACCTGCTTTTTCTCTAAAGGACTTGAGACTGTCTGTGCTCATTTACCAGCGGTGGCGCTTTTCAAACTGTTGCATGAATTTGTGTATGGGTTGGGGGAGGGGTTGGCCCTCCAGCAGACATCCTGCACATGCAGCCCACCACCCAAATCAGCACCATCACTTTTGTGACTTGTCCCCACAAAACACTTCATCACAGTTTCTACCTATCTGTTCAGAGGGCCTCTGCTGCAGGGGCGCCGACTTATAAAAAATATTGGGGGGGCCCATACCGGGGTCCTGCCCCGGGAAGTTTTCTAAATTTTAGATGAAAATTAGTGAGTTTTAAAGTTTTTTAAAAGAATTTTAGAGTCATATGATCAACATTAGAACCCCGAAAACTCGACTCTCTATAACTCCACACTATGGGAAACTCGACAAGCCTGAAACACTTTTTGGCTTTGAAAAAAGAAACAAAACATAAACACGCACGGTATTTTCGTAAAAAGCTAATTTAATTTACAGTAACAATTATGCTTATAGACTATTACAGAGCAGTGAATATATAGCTCTGAAAAGACTGAAATGATATTTAAATAAATCCTAAACTATCATTAAAAGAATAAAACATAAAATATTGCTGTCGCACAGTAATAGCACTTTGATTAATAAGTGAAATAGCTAATTTAAGCTTACTTTGAATAAGGCTGAGGGTTCATTAAATAAAAATAATATCTCAAAGTTAATGCTTTAATACAGTTAATAAAGTTAATACAGTATGCCTAATACTGTATGTAAATACTGTAATACTGTATGTAAATAACGGGCTTTAATTGGGTCTTACACCCTAAAAATATTTAAGTATTTGAAAATAACTAATACAGCACTATAGTAATATAGAAATACAGTACTAAACTAGTACTAATATTTCGAAACTGAAAATTTAACATTCTGTATGTATTTAATTCTCTATTTTATAAAGATTTTTAATATCTGACAGTGAGTTTGGAGTAGCCCAATGCAAAAATCCTGAGGATCCATGTGGATCCATGCTTTGTAACCACGTTTTTGCACCATTGTGGCCCCAGGCCACAGTGGGTGCGTGATTTTTTTGGTGCAGGCTGTAGCCATGGACATGCTATGTTATCTGATGGTGAATTTGGGGTGACCCAGTGCAAAGATCCTGTGGATCCATGCTTTGTAACCACGTTTTTGCACCATTGCAGCCCCAGGCAACAGTGGGTGCGTGATTTTTTTGGTACAGACTGTAGCTATGGACATGTAATGTGATCTGATGGTGAATTTGGGGTGACCCAATGCAAAAATCCTGAGGATCCATGTGGATCTGTGCTTTATTACCACGTTTTAAGTGGGGACGGAAGGAAAAACACAGAAGGGACAAGAAGCACAAGAGGGGTGTGCGGAGAAGCAGCTGGCTAAGAATGCAGGGAAGGAGTTTAACGGGGTGGGGGGGAGGAAAGGAAGGCAAAAGTCCCCCCCCCCCAAGCCAAAGGAGGAGGTGGTGGGCTGGAGCCTGCACGCAGTGTGACTAGGAAAGAATTAGAAGGAAGGACTCGATCCTTTCCTTAACCCTCTGCTTGCCAGGAGGGCAGGGGATTCCCTGCTCTTTGTTGAGTTTGAGCAAACGCAGCAACAGAAGCGGGTGGGCAGTAAGACCCTGAGGCAGAATGCAGGAAAGCAGCAGCTTCCGCCTTCCCTCCGCCGACCGCCCAATCTTATTTTTGCGAAATTTACGGTAATAATTTTCTTAAATTATTGGGGGGGCAGAGCCCCCCCAAACGAATTTTTGAGGGGGTTCGGGCCCCCTCAGGCCCCATGGAGTCGGCGCCTATGCTCTGCTGCATGATACCAAATGTAAGAATTCACTGATCAATGGATCTATGTACTGGCTCAGTGGGGAAACTTCAGGAATTCATCTAGACCTGTGAGCTCAGCTCCTCAGCAGCCCCTCTGCCTGAGCGATAATCCCTGGCATCCTGATACCTGAGTGCCAGACAGGTAGCCATGCCAGAAAGAACAAACCCAGAGGAAGACAAAAGGGTGGGATGAACTTGGCTGGGAAACAGGGAAATGTAAAATCTCTTTTGTGACACTCAGTGGGTGTTTGGTGGAGGGCAAGGGGAACCATGGGGCAGGGTCCAGGATGCTCAGATTACTGCCATCAGACCTCCCCTTTCATGATGTAACCGTGATGTATGAGTGATGTAGTTGGGGGGGCATTAGCAGCAGCTAATAAAAGTTTGGGTTCTCTTGTTCCACCTGGTGGCAGGTGGGAGTCCTGTCGCCAGAGTCTTCAATCAAGACCAAGCCGACTGGCTGCTCTTTTGCTCTGCTATTCCTGGCTGGGCAGGTCTTTGCACCCCAGTAGCGCCTATGCTAAAGACAGCCCTGGAGGCGCAGCCAAGCATAGGATCGGGTCTGCACAGAAAGTGAGGGGGGGGGTGACACCTGCGGGCAAGGAGAGGCAACCAGCGCTGGGCTTCCCTGGGCTTCCCGGCAGCAGAGAGACAACCTCGTCCCCTTGGCGAGAAGCGCCTGGGACGAGGAGGGGCGGGGGGGTCGGCAGTCACCCCTCGAATCCAGCCCTGGGGGTGTAACGGAAAAAACAAAAACAAAGACACCACCCAGGATTACTTGCAGCAAAAGAGCAGCCTGTGGGCTTGGCCTCTATTGATCTCTTGCAACAGGGTGCACCCCTCACTTGCAGGAGAGGAGGGACCCAGAAAAATGGTGTGCAAGGCCTTAGAAAGACTTTTGAAATTGCCACCCTGGAGATCAAGACACCCCCCCCCCATTCCTCCCATTTCTGAATTCCAGGAGGAGCTTCCTGGCCTCCTGCAAAGCCCTTTTCCCTGCAAACTCTTCCTCCGGTTTCTGGCCAAGGGAGGGAGATGCTCAGAGTCCAGCCAGGAGCCTCACCCCCAAAAGGATCTCTGGGCATTGAGGGAGCCAGGGGGGGGGGGCAGCTGCCCCCCTGAATCCATAGAAAAATAAGAATCAGAGGCTGAGCAGGGGGACTCGGCCTTGCAAGGGTTAAAGGGAACCGAGCTGCCTTCCTAGAGAGGCCAGGAAGTGGACGGGGGGGGGAGCAGGTCCTCCAGAGCCCAGGCCCCTCCCTCCCCAGTCCTTTCCTGCAAGGGCTGCCTCGCTCTCCCCTCCCGGGATCTGGTGAGTCTCCCCTCTCTCTCTCTGGGATCTGGTGGGGGTCCCAGGGCTGCAGCAGGGGAGGGGGCCTGGGGGGGGGCCTGATCTGCTCCTGCAGGGGGGGACCCCAAGTCAGGGGGGAGGAGAGGGTCCTGCCAGGGAGGGGCCAGGGCTGCCACGCTCTCCTTCCTGCAGATCAGAGGATCCCAAACTCAGTTGGCCTTTCGCCCCCCCTTTCAGAAAAACAGTGACTCCCCCAAAATCTCCTTATTCAAACAAAGGAGTCCCTGGGACTTTGACTCTGTGTGACGTCGCTCAGCGTCACTGCAGAACAGAGGAAACATCTGCAAATGGTTTTCCAAAGCTGAACGAGGAGGTGGACTAGCCCCCCCCCCCCAAAAAAAGGTGGGAAAGAGAGGCCAGGAGTAAAGAGAGGGATCCCAGTCTGGCTGCTGCAATGGGGACCAGTTTCCCCGGGTGACCCGGAAACTACAACTAATCCAGAATGCAGTGTCTCCCAGGGCAGCTCCCCACGGAGGCCACTGCAGCCATCCCCTCGCACCCAGAGCAGGGCATCCCAGGACCCCATCCTCTCTCTCCCAAAGGGATTGGTGCTGGAAAACCCGCCGGAAATGGGCGCTGCTCCTCCCTGAGCCTCCAGGGACCTGGGCATCAATGGCTGTGCGTGTGTTAAGCCATCTAAGAGAATAATAATAATAAATTTCCTGCCTAAATTCCAAAGGAGATGTATTTGGCCCTCAGGGGGTTGAACAGATGTATACCTGGCCCTCAAGAGAAAGAAAAAGGGACCCCACCCCAGGAGTCTGTCTTGAGAGTGGCAGAGAGTCCAAGAGCAAGAAAAGGAGACAGAAGCAGGGGGGAAATGTGCCCTGAAGTGGGGGTGGGGGGAGAGGAACTCCTGAGGCCCCCCAGGTGAGGACCCCCACTAGAGCCAAGCATCCATTTTTCAAATGACTCCCTTGTCAGTCAGTTCTGACTTCATGCATTGACTGGAAGGCAGGAGCAACCAGGCTGATTCATCTCCCAGAAACCCCTTCCGTTGCCTCCACGGTCTGCATTCCTCCTCCTCTTTCTTTTCAAAAAGGTATCTCACGCTTTGGGCTCTGGTGCCGTCCAGTCCTGATTCCTGGCAAGTCTCATCCATGCTTGTTCAGGGATCTGTTTCTTCTCCTGACCTACAAATTCTGTAACAGAACAATGTATTTGCTTTGTAGGATTTGCTAGAGCTTCTCATTAAGACGGCAGAACTTGGCAGAAGACCAAAGGGTTCCTTCCGATCTCTCAGAGGCTTCCTGAGAGCACAGATGGATGAGCGAGACCCAGCTGGCCCTGAAGAAGGAAGAGGCCATGCCAACCAAACTGGGAGCAGTGGGGGATTCTGGGAAAACTCTGTGCGGAAAATCCTGGGTGAGGAGGATACCCTCCGCTCAAAGGTGCAGAGCCAGCAGGTGAGGCAGTTCTGTTTCCGGGAGGCCAAAGGACCCCGAGAGGTTTGCAGGCGACTCTACCACCTTGACCGTCAGTGGCTGAAGCCGGAAAGGCACACGAAAGCTGAGATGCTGGACCTGGTGATCTTGGAGCAGTTCCTGGCTGTCCTTCCCCCGGAGATGGAGAGCTGGGTGAGGGAGTGTGGAGCGGAGACCAGTTCCCAGGCGGTGGCCCTGGCCGAAGGTTTCCTCCTGAGTCAGGCGGAGGAGAGAAAGCAGGTGAGGGAGACTTTCCTCTGGATACTACCTTGACCAGAGCCAGGGCCTTTTCGGATGTCGCTCCGTCCTGGTGGAACGCTCTCTCACAAGAGACCAGGGCACTGCAGGATTTGACATCTTTCCTCAGAGCATGCAAGACAGAGCTGTTCCGCCAGGCCTTCAGGGTTCAGTCTGATTCTTTTTTTTCAGTACAAGAATAAGCAATAAAGAGGCTTCCTAGCCCGCTCACACCTCCTTTATAAGACCGGTGGTAACAGTCGTTGGCCCTAGCGAATATTAAAGGTAAAGGTACCCCTGCCCGTTCGAGCCAGTCTGGCCAGACTCTAGGGTTGTGCGCTCATCTCACTCTAGAGGCCGGGAGCCAGCGCTGTCCGCAGACACTTCCGGGTCACGTGGCCAGCGTGACAAGCTGCATCTGGCGAGCCAGCACAGCACACGGAACGCCGTTTACCTTCCCGCTGTTAAGCGGTCCCTATTTATCTACTTGCACCCGGAGGTGCTTTCGAACTGCTAGGTTGGCAGGCGCAGGGACCGAACGACGGGAGCTCACCCCGCCGCGGGGATTCGAACCACCGACCATGCGATCGGCAAGTCCTAGGCGCTGAGGTTTTAACCACTCTCAATTTTACTTGACTTGATCATGGATGGAGGACTTGACCTGGCATGTGTAACAGAGACTTGGTTGGATGAAGCAGATGGGCCTGTTCTTGCCGCTGCTTGTCCACCAGGTTTCTCTTACGCACAGCAACCCAGGTCATGTTTGCAGTGATTTTTAGGAAGTCATTAGTTTGCACCAGGCGTCCTATTGGGAAGGCCCAGTTTTCCAAGTGCATGTTCATAGAATCATAGAATCATAGAGTTGGAAGAGACGACAAGGGCCATCGAGTCCAACCCCCTGCCAAGCAGGAAACACCATCAGAGCACTCCTGACATATGCTTGTCAAGCCTCTGCCTAAAGACCTCCAAAGAAGGAGACTCCACCACACTCCTTGGCAGCAAATTCCACTGTCAAACAGCTCTTACTGTCAGGAAGTTCTTCCTAATGTTTAGGTGGAATCTTCTTTCTTGTAGTTTGGAGCCATTGCTCCGTGTCCGCTTCTCTGGAGCAGCAGAAAACAACCTTTCTCCCTCCTCTATGTGACATCCTCTTATATATTTGAACATGGCTATCATATCACCCCTTAACCTCCTCTTCTCCAGGCTAAACATGCCCAGCTCCCTTAGCCGTTCCTCATAAGGCATCGTTTCCAGGCCTTTGACCATTTTGGTTGCCCTCCTCTGGACACGTTCCAGTTTGTCAGTGTCCTTCTTGAACTGTGGTGCCCAGAACTGGACACAGCACTCCAGGTGAGGTCTGATCAGAGCAGAATACAGTGGTACTATTACTTCCCTTGATCTAGATGCAATACTCCTATTGATGCAGCCCAGAATTGCATTGGCTTTTTTAGCTGCCGCGTCGCACTGTTTGTGGTCAACCAAGACTCCTAGATCCTTTTCACATGTACACTGGTGCCCCGCAAGACGAATGCCTCGCAAGACGAAAAACTCGCTAGACGAAAGAGTTTTCCGTTTTTGAGGTGCTTCGCAAGACGAATCTCCCTATGGGCTTGCTTCGCAAGACGAAAACGTCTTGCAAGTTATTGCGAGTTTTTTCCCTTTCCCCCCCTTTTTCTAAGCCGCTAATAGCACTAATCCGCTAAGCCGCCAATAGCCGTGCTTCGCAAGACGAAAAAATCGCAAGACGAAGAGACTCGCGGAACGAATTAATTTCGTCTTGCGAGGCACCACTGTACTGCTCTCAAGCCAGGTGTCACCCATCTTGTATTTGTGCCTCTCATTTCTTTTGCCCAAGTGCAATACTTTACATTTCTCCCTGTTAAAATTCATCTTGTTTGTTTTGGCCCAGTTCTCTAATCTGTCAAGGGCGTTTTGAAGTGTGATCCTGTCCTCTGGGGTCTTAGCCACCCCTCCCAGTTTGGTGTCATCTGCAAATTTGATCAGGATGCCCTTGAGTCCATCATCCAAGTCGTTGATAAAGATGTTGAATAAGACCGGGCCCAAGACAGAACCCTGTGGCACCCCACTAGTCACTCTTCTCCAGGATGAAGAGGAACCATTGATGAGCACCCTTTGGGTTCGGTCAGTCAGCCAGTTACAAATCCACTGAGTGGTAGCATAGTCAAGTCCGCATTTTACCAGCCGCTTTACAAGAATATCATGGGGCACCTTGTCAAATGCTGAAATCAAGGTAGGCTACATCCACTGCGTTCCCTTCATCTACCAGGCTTGTAATTCTGTCAAAAAACGAGATCAGGTTAGTCTGACATGACTTATTTTTCAGAAATCCATGCTGACTTTGGGTGATCACAGTATTCCTTTCTAGGTGCTCACAGACTGTTTGCTTAATGATCTGCTCCAGAATCTTCCCTGGTATTGATGTCAAACTGACTGGGCGGTAATTATTTGGGTCCTCTCTTTTCCCCTTTTTCAAAATAGGGACAACATTTGCCCTCCTCCAGTCTGCCGGGACTTCGTCTGTTCTCCAGGAATTCTCAAAGATGCCTGCCAGAACCACAAAGATGACTGCCAGTGGTTCTGGCAGTGATTCAAAGATGACTGCCAGTGTTCTGGAAGTTGGGCAATAGAGTACAGGATTCCTTTTGGTGTACCGACCTTCCCGCTGCAACAAGGATTCCCTGCCCGAGCTGCTTCAGGTCGTGGCAGATGTTCTCCTGGAGATACCTAGTTTGGTTGTCCTGGGGGATTTTAATATTCATGCCAACAAGACCTTACAAGGGGCCGCTCGGGACTTCATGGAAAGCATGGCCTCCATGGGGCTGTCCCTGAATAAGTCTGGCCCAACCCATAGCCGCGGACATGCCTTGGACCTGGTGTTTACCTCCATGGATTTTGGTGATCTGACACTAAGTAAAAGCGAAACGAAAGAAGTGCCATGGTCAGACCACTTCCTGGTGCAACTTGACTTCTCCGCGACCCTTCCCCTCTGCAGGGAGGTGGGACCGATTCAGATGGTCCGCCCCTGCCACTTAATGGATCAAATGGTTTCCAGAGAGTGGTAGGGGATGCTTTATCCCATGTTGATGGCCTTTCAGCTGATTCCCTGGTGGCCCGCTGGAATGTGGAGTTAACCAGGGCTATTGACTGTTTCGCTCCGAAGCGCCCTCTCCGATTGCATGGAGCCCAGACAGCCCCGTGGTTTTCCACGGATCTGAGGGCAATGAAACAATCGTTGAGATGGCTAGAGTGCCGGTGGCAGATGACCTATTCTAAAGCTGACCGGACACAGGTTAGAGCTCAATGTCGAGCCTACCAAGTGGCGGCAGCGACGGTGAAGACTTTCTTCACCGCCTCTATTGCATCTGCAGAAAACAGCAGCAGGAGACTTTTAGTGGAACCACCTTCTACATCGGGGCCCAGTACGGGCCACATGATCTCCTGCAATAATTTTGCAAAGTTTTTTGGGATCAGGGCTGGGGCGGGAGAGTGCTAGAGTCCTGTCTAGTCAAATTGCGTGGGATCAATTCCAATCTGTTACCTCCGAGGATGTGGACAGGCTGCTTGGACGAGTGAAGCCAACCAACTGTCTCCTGGATCCTTGCCCATCCTGGCTTATAAAAGCTAGACTGGAAGGGCTGGGCGATGGGCTTCATGGGGTGGTGAATGCTTCCCTCCGTGAGGGAGCCTTTCCAGACCCGCTGAAAGAGGCAGTTATTAAACCGCTTCTTTAAAAACCATCTTTAGATGCGGCCACGATGGCCAATTATCGCCCAGTCTCAAATCATCCATTCTTGGGCAAGGTGATTGAGCGAGTGGTTCCTGAACAACTCCAGGCACGCCTGGAAGAAGCGGACCATTTGGATCCCTTCCAGTCGGGATTCAGGCCTCATCACGGGACTGAAACTGCCTTGGTCGCACTGGTTGATGATCTCCGGCGGACTAGGGACAAAGGTGAGAGCTGTTTCCTAGTTCTGCTGGATCTCTCAGTGGCGTTTGATACCATCAACCATAACATCCTTCTGGACCGTGTTGAGGGGCTGGGAGCTGGGGGCACTGTCATACAGTGGTTCCGCTCCTTCCTCCTGGGCTGTGTTCAGAAAGTGGTGGGGGGGGATGAGTGTTCAGACCCCTGGGCTCTCACTTGTGGGGTGCCAACCAGCAATGTTCCATGATAAAAATTTAAGATTGGCTTTATCACAGTCGAGTCTTTGTCAATTATTAGCTAACGTACTTTTAGGGTTTGTCGCTTTGTGTATCAGTCGCCTATCGTCTTTGTATGGCGGGCTATCCAGCCGCTCTATGATTTCAATAGGTGGATGCAAAGTGCTCACGTTTGTGAACACCAGATCTTTATTATGCATAAATTCCTTCTGTGGATATTCTGTTGCGGCCTGATTTTGGCCCAATTCTGTATCATCTAGGTATCTCATTTTGTCCCATACGTCTGGTGGGGTCACCTTAGGGTTATTTCTCCTCCGGGGGGGGGGTGATGGAGTGCTCTCTTTGGAGGGTGGCACATTCTCTCTTGGTGGAAAGTTAATCTCCGCTTTAATCTGAAGGTTATGTGCTGTGGTCTTTTTTTGGTCCCCCTTAATAACCTCGTTGCCTGAGGCTCTCTCGGCCAGCTTATCTCTTAGCTTGTCTAGTCTTCCCAAGATGTCAGTTTGTATTAATGGTGGGAACATCCAGAATTGGTCAATTAGGATATTTTCTTCCATAGTAAAGGAATCCTCACCTTTGCTCACAAGGCATTGCGGGTTCTGTTTGTCAGGCCAGAATTTTGAGAGATGTTTCCCCTTTCTAGGATTTGCCTGCTTAGTTTTCAAAAGGGGGCCCAAAGGAGCCTTATTTTCAAAGAGCCTAAGTATTGTTATCCGTGCTTTTAAAAAGGCAGGTCTTGACCTAAAAATAAACTTGGCCAGGTTCTGATCCCCAAAAGTGGTCAGTGCTCTCACTGAGTGACCATCATAATGTAGATATTCCACCGAGGTGATGTCATTAAAATTAACCATTCCTGGCAGTATGTCATTTAGGCTAGATACAAAGTTCATTATTCGCTGTTTCCCTGTAAGGAAGCCCTTAGGCTTCGGGAAGTTCGTGAATACCAATTTTGGGGGATTTAGGATCAAATTCCAATCTCTTTCCTGACTGGAGGCTTGCCAGGTCTGAAGGGGGGTATCATCTCTACTAAACGCTTCCTAAATTGGTGGAGTGGATGGAAAGAGAGCATATTCTATCAGAAGCTCAAGCTGGCTTTAGAGCAAAGCGTTCAACTACAGACCAGGCCCTTATCCTTCAACACCTGGCAGACAAATACTCTAGAAAAGGGGGGTCTTTATATGCAGCTTTTGTCGATTTTAAATCGGCTTTTGATCTAATACCAAGGGACAGACTCTGGGAAAAGCTTGGCGCTACAAACATAGATAAACGCTTATTACGCCTTATCCGTGGTCTATACGAAAACACCAGGGTGAGGGTAAGATGCGATCGGTCAGGCCATCTAACTAAAGAAATTCAAACGCACTATGGGGTTAAACAAGGATGTGTCCTCGCGCCAACGCTATTTAATTTCTATATCAACTCTCTAGCGGTAAAAATGGCGAAAGAGGATGCCCACCCTCCCAAACTGGCAGGTTTGCCCCTCCCGGTGCTTCTGTATGCGGACGACGCAGTCCTACTCTCCTTTTCCTGTGTTGGCTTGAGGAAGCTTTTGAGATCACTTGCTGACTATTGTCAAGCGGAACAACTATCAATAAATTACAGCAAATCTAAAATTATGGTGTTCTCAAAAAAAAGAAGGAAACACAAATGGAGAATTAATGGTCAACCTACTGACCAGGTAGCAACTTTCAAATACCTGGGAATAACTTTTCAGGAAAGGGTCTCGTGGCACCAACAGATGAAAAACGCCATTGCCAACGCAGGAAGGGCCAATGAAGCCCTTACAAGATTCTTTCACGGGAAAGGGCGGAAATACGTTCCGGCAGCCTCCCAGGTTTTTGCTGCAAAAATACTCCCACAACTCACTTATGGATCCCAGGTTTGCAGTTTTAAAAATTTTGCACCTATGGAAGCATTTCAAACAAAATTCTATCGGTGTTTATTGGGGATCCCCCCCTGTGTATCTAATATAGCTGTCCGCTTAGAAGTTGGACAACCACCCGTTAACGCGCGGCTGTGGATTCTAAAGATACACTACTGGTTAAAACTTATTTTTCCCCCGGCCCGTTTGGCTCCCTTAACACTCTTAGACACCTTTCATTCTACCTGGAAAGCTTCCCTGTTTGAAAAGATAAGAAGCTTAGGATTCTCCCCGCAGATCTTGATAGCGGCAGGATATGAGAGAGCCAGAAGTCAAGTGCTCCAACGCATTAGGGACATAGAGCTGCAATGTCATATGGGCAAAATGGATAAACATGCCACAATTAGAGACTTTGGGAGAGGGTTCTCACCCGCAAATTATCTGGCTGATTTACAAATACCTAAGTACAGACACTCCTTTACCCTGGCCAGATTCAACGTTCTGCCTTCTGCCCTGTTGCTAGGCAGATATGAGGGCAAACCATATGAGTCACGTGTTTGCCCATGTGGCTCATCGGAAGTGGAAACAAGTCTGCATGTATTGCTGCACTGTAGTTATTACGAGGATCTACGCCTGACCTTTATTGCCCCAGTTCTGCAAAAGCTTAAAAGTGAACCAGAACTCCTATGTATGAGAGCCTTGGCAGAAGATAAGGTCCCTGAAATTACGATCAGTGTTGCCAAATTCTGTGTAGCCGCTATTAGGCGCAGGAAACAAGAGCTTTCCAATGTCAATATGCAGGCGAAGGCAAATACTTAATTTTATTTATGCTGTCTAATTTTAAATTGCTGTTATGGCCTAATCTGTATTGAAATTGTCCTTTGTTTTTTCGGTGTTATCTTTTGCTGACTAGCTGTACGAGTTAATCTGGTCTGTGACCGTTTAATGAAATTTGATTTGATTTTGAACATCTACATGCAGCCGCTGGGAGAGATCATCAGGGGGTTTGGGCTGGGTGTTCATCAGTATGCGGATGATACCCAGCTTTCCTCTCTTTCAAATCAGAACCAGTGAAGGCGGTGAAGGTCCTGTGTGAGTGTCTGGAGGCAGTTGGTGGGTGGGTGGATGGATGGATGGATGGCGGCTAACAGATTGAGATTGAATCCTGACAAGACAGAAGTACTGTTTCTGGGGGACAGGAGGCGGGCAGGTGTGGAGGATTCCCTGGTCCTGAATGGGGTAACTGTGCCCCTGAAGGACCAGGTTGCGCAGCCTGGGAGTCATTTTGAACTCACAGCTGTCCATGGAGGTGCAGGTCAAATCCATGTCCAGGGCAGCTGTGTACCAGCTCCATCTGGTACGCAGGCTGAGACCCTATCTGCCTGCAGACTGTCTCGCCAGAGTGGTGCATGCTCTGGTTATCTCCCGCTTGGACTACAGCAATGCGCTCTACGTGGGGCTACCTTTGAAGGTGACCCAGAAACTACAACTAATCCAGAATGCGGCAGCTAGACTGGTGAATGGGAGCGGCTGCCGGGACCACATAACACCGGTCTTGAAAGACCTACATTGGCTCCTAGTGCGTTTCTGAGAACAATTCAAAGTGTTGGTGGTGACCTTTAAAGCCCTAAACGGCCTCGGTCCAGTATACCTGAAGGAGCATCTCCACCCCCATCGTTCTACCCGGACACTGAGGTCCAGCACTGGGCCTTCTGGCGGTTCCCTCACTGCGAGAAGCCAAGTTACAGGGAACCAGGCAGAAGGCCTTCTTGGTAGTGGCGCCCTCCCTGTGGAATGCTCTCCCACCAGATGTTAAAGAGAACAACAACTACTAGACTTTTAGAAGACATCTGAAGGCAGCCCTGTTTAGGGAAGCTTTTAATGTTTGATGTATCACAGTATTTGAATATTCTTTTGGAAGCCGCCCAGAGTGGCTGGGGAAACCCAGCCAGATGGGTGGGGTATAAATAAATAATAATAATAATAATAATAATAATAATAATAATAATAATAATTATACCAGTGGACTGCTGTCTGTCCAGATTTTAATTTGTTTTGAACTAATTTTAAGAAGTATTTTAATTAATCAATTGCCTGTTCTTATGTTCTTTGTATACTGTGTTAGATTTATGATGTTAGCCGCCAAAAGATTGGCTCCGGCCAGGGAGGGTGGGGTACAAATTAAAAAAATTATTATTATTATTATTATTATTATTATTAGGGGCTCCAAAGAGGATGGAGCACATCCCATAATGCTCTGCTGATGGCCCATCCTTTTTCTGGGAAGGCATCCATGGAATGAGATCTCACACCATTAAAGTTTTAAACTTTTCCATAATCTTTCTGCTATTTCTTGTCATTCATTTTCTGTTTTGAATCCTTGTTGCTCTTTCAGGAAAAGGATCATTTTGAGGAAATGGACCTGGATTCCTGTGAGGCAGAGAGGCCTCCATTGGACACCAGAGAGAGGCCACTGGGTAAGGAGGAAGGCGGTTTTTCTCCATTTGGTCTCATTCTGTTGGTTTCCCATATAATCTCTGGGTTCTTTTCATCAATTTTTTTTTTGGGGGGGGGAGTTGGGAGGAAGGGTCCAGAGGAGGAGAGATGTATTTCTGCATGACTAACATATGAAATGGGCACAAATGTCCAAATGCACTCAGCAGGAAAGGCTTTCTGAAAGGCCCATCTGTAGATAGAGATGCCCTGTTTCACCTGTGAGAGACGTGGGCACGCCTGGCATCCTACTTACCTGTTTTCTCTTGCAGGAGACAGAATGATGTTGGCAAGACCTCCTTATCCATCTTTTCACGGGGGCAGAAGGGAAGCAGCGGCTGTGGAACCAGATCAGGTCAGAGGAAGCTGCCTTGTGGGGACAGAGGCCGAGGGATGGAGCAATGTCATGGACTGGTTTGGCACAGAGGAATGGTGGGAGGAAGCAGCCAGGGAACCAGGAAGGGAAGATGTCTCAGCCCAAGGAGTGGAGGTGGAGGAAGGATGAGCAGTCAGAGGGAGAAGAGGGAGAAGCCTGGGAAGAGGAGATGTCAGAAGCTGAAGGGATAACAGGGCTTAGTGAGCTGGGAGACTCTGAGGCAGAATGCAGTGCAGAATCGGAGGCAGAAGAGGAAGGAGGCGAGTGGGAGGAGGAAGGTAGGGAGGGAGAGGTGAGTTAGGAGAAGGAGGAGCCACCGGGGACTCCCTCTCCTTCTGCCAGAAGCCACCTTCCCTGCTTGTCTCTCAGAGCCCAGAGACTTCTGACAATGGAGGAGCAAAGGCAGGCTGCACACTGGCGCACTGTTGGATCGCTTGCCAAAAACCCCACAGAGGAGGGGACTTGGAAAGCTGTGGGGAGCCAGGGGCCTTCTCTTTTGGCAGCTGATTTCATGGAGGAAGACCCTGTCATGGAATTCTACTCAGTATTGATCCAGGCAGAACTCCAATTTATAGTTACCAGAGTGAAAACGTAAAGACGTTGCAGGATTCCCCAAAATTGACCAGAGGCAATTGTATTTCTTTTTTTTTTTTTTTTTTTTTCATATATTTTTATTGAGTTTTTAACAACACAAAAAGAAAAACTCATTTACATCCAAGTACATATCACTTATTTTCATTATCCGGACTTCCCTCAACTCTTCCGACAATCTTTCGTAATTTCCATCCTATCTACACATTTCCTAACTTCAACATTACTATTAAGTATTACAGTTCTATCTCTAAATATCTTCACGTAACGTTCCTCATTCTTTTACAAAGCTTCTTTAAAACACACTAACGTTGTATGTTCCTCACATGCAGTTTCCAAATATTCCGTAAATTTCCCCCAGTCTTCCAAAAATTTCTGATCTTTTTGATATCTTATTTTACCTGTTAATTTGTCTAATTCTGCGTAATCAATAAGCTTTACCCTCCAATCTTCCAAAGTTGGGACCTCTTTTCCCTTCCAATTCTGAGCCACCAACATCCTTGCCGCCGTAATAGCATATTGAAAAAATTTACAGTCTTTCCTTGTTATATCCTTTCTTGTTATTCCTAATAAGAAAATTTCAGGTTTTTTAATAAAGTTATATCTTAGTATTTTCTTCAGTTCGTTGTGTATTGTCCCCCAAAACTCCCTTATTTTACTGCACTCCCACCACATATGCATGAATGTACCCTCCTTCTCTCCACACCTCCAGCATTTATTACTGATTTTGTACATTCTGGCTAATCTTACTGGCGTTAAATACCATCTGTACACCATCTTCATTGAGTTCTCTTTTAGGGAGACACAAGCTGTAAATTTTATGTTTTCGTTCCATATTTTGTACCATTCATCTATTTCTATATTGTATCCCAAATCTCTGGCCCATTGAATCATCACATCCTTTACCCCCTCATCCATCGTATGCCAATCTAGCAAGATTTTATACATTTTTGAGATCACCTTATAATTGCTGTTCACTATTTCAGTTTGAAATTTAGATTCTCTTTCTCTGTACCCTTTTTCCTTTGCATCTTTCTTAAACATTTCATTTATTTGGAGGTAATGCAGCCAATCATAAACCTGACCTTTTATTTGTTCATATGGTTTTATCCTCCATTTTCCTCCTTCCTTCATCACCAATTCTCCATATGTCGCCCAATTATCTCTCATGTTGACTTTTTTAACAGCTAACACCTCTAATGGAGACAGCCAGTGTGGGACTCCTACTTCCAATATGTTTTTATATCTATCCCATACTTCCCACAACGCTCTCCGGACAATATGGTTATCAAATGACTTAAAACCCTTCTTCTTCTCTTTCCATAAATAAGCATGCCATCCGGCTATATTGTCGAATCCTTCCAAATCTAACAGCTTTGTATTCTTAAGGTTGATCCATTCTTTCAGCCAACAGAGGCATGATGCCTCGTAATATATCTTCAGGTCTGGCAGGGAAAATCCCCCCCTCTCCTTTGTATCTGTCAATAATTTATATTTAATTCTTGGTTTTTTCCCTTGCCAAACATATCTTGTGATCAGCCTCTGCCATTCTTTGAAGATCGACGTTCCTTTTAATATTGGTAGCATTTGGAATAGGAATAGCATTTTGGGCAATACTTGCATCTTAATTAGTGAAATTCTGCCCCAGAAGGATAGTTTTAGTCTGTTCCAAATTATCAGGTCTTTCTTAATTTTATTCCATGTCGGTGTATAGTTGTTCTGATAAAGGTCGATATTTTTGGGTGTCAGCCAAATTCCTAGATATTTCACTTTTTTAACAATTTCAATTCCTATTTGTTGCTGTAATTCTTCCAGTGCTGTTTTCTCCATATTTTTGACCATGATTTTGGTTTTCTTCCTATTTATTATGAACCCCGCCACCTCTCCAAATTTCTCAATTTCGTCCAGTATTCCTTTTGCCGACTCCAACGGATCTTCAGCCGTCAGCACTAAATCATCCGCAAAGGCTCTTATTTTATGTTGGTCTTTTCCTACCGTCACCCCTTTTATTCCTTCATTTTTCCTTATTGAATCTAATAACACCTCCAGGACCATGATAAATATCAATGGAGACAATGGACAACCTTGTCTGGTGCCTTTTGAGATTTTTATTTCTTCTGAGATCACACTGTTTACTATCAATTTGGCTCTTTGTTCCGTGTATATTGCCTTTATTCCGTTGAGAAAATCATCACCCATATCCCTCTGTTCTATATTTTTCAGCAGAAAGTCCCATGATACATTATCAAATGCTTTTTCCGCATCCACGAACATTAGCATTGCCTGCTTCTCATTCCTGGCAGACAAATATTCTATAATATTTATAATATTTCTCACATTATCTCTCATTTGTCTGCCAGGAAGAAAGCCTGCCTGGTCTTCATGTATAATTCCTTGTAAAACCTTTTTCAGCCTTTCTGCCAATATCCCTGCAAAGATTTTGTAATCCGTATTCAATAAAGAAATTGGCCTATAATTTTTAACTTGCGTCAAATCTGCATCGTCTTTTGGGATAAATGTTATGAATGCTTCTCTCCACGTCTCCGGAATTTCTTTCTCCTTCAGAATCATATTCATCACTTCTTTCATTGGTTGTGACAAGGTTGTCTCCAATTCTTTATAATACCTTGCTGTAAAACCGTCTGGTCCCGGAGCTTTCCCATTTTTCATTTTTTTAATTGTCTCTTTTATCTCTTCCAATCTTATTGGAGTGTTCAGCCTTTCTTGTGCCTCTGTCGAAATCTTTTGTATCTCTTTCTCCTTTAAGTATCTTTCTATTTTCCTTATGTTGTTCTTTTCTTTATTTCTATACAGTTGATTGTAGAAATCCAAAAATCCTTTCCTAATCCCTTTAGGGTTAGTTATCTCCTCTCCACCCACTTTTATTTTATTTATTGTGGTTCGTTCTTTTCTTTCCTTGGTCCGCCATGCCAGCCACTTCCCTGCCTTATTCGCAAATTCAAAGTTCCTTTGTCTTAGTCTTTTGATGTTCCACTCAACTTCTTTGTTTATCATCATTTCAAACTCCTTTTGCAGCACCTTAATACTTTGTTTGATTCTAGCATTATTTGGCTTCTTTATCAGTTTCTGTTCATTTTCCATAATTTGTCTTAGTATTTCCTTCTTTTCTCTTTCTCTGTTCTTTCTTTTAATCGAGTTCTGTTGGATAAAATACCCTCTCATCACCGCCTTGCCCGCGTCCCAGACAACACTCCTCTTCGTTCCTTTATCCCAGTTATCTTCAAAATATTCTTTCAATTTCTTCCTGGCCTCGTGGATTACCTTTTGATCATCCAATAAGTAGTCGTTTAATTTCCACCTAAACGATCTTTCTTCCAAACCTTTAAGTTCCAATTCCAGAGGACTATGGTCTGAGATGACTCTTGGTTGAATTTCTACCTGGGATGTTCTTGGTGTCAACTCATTTGATATCCAAATTTGATCAATTCTGGACATTGATTCGTTTGGGTCGGAGTAAAATGTGAATTCTTTTCTCAGAGGATGTCTTAACCTCCAGATGTCTATTAGATTACAGCTCTTTACCATCTCAAAAAAAGGCTTGGGTAACTTCCCTTCCTTTGAGTTGTTATTTCTTAGTCTGTCCATTTCTAAGGAGACCACCCCGTTCATATCTCCCATCAGAACTATCTTTTGGTCTGCAAATTCTGATAACTTGTCCTCCAATTTTTTGAAGAATTCGGATTTGTTTTCGTTTGGTGCGTAGATCCCGACCACCATTATTTTTTCACCTTGCCAATTTATCTGGATTGCCATCATTCTTCCTTCATCATCTTTGAATATTTGTTGTGCTTCAATTTTGCTTTTAACATACATTACCACTCCTCTCTTTTTCTTTTTATCTGAGGATATGAATTCATTGCCTAATCTCTTATTGATCAAAATTTTTCTATGACTCCTTGCTACGTGAGTCTCTTGCAAGCAGATTATATCTAGGTTTTTCTTCTTTAAAAGTTGTTCCACCTTATTGCGTTTTTTCCTATCGTTCAAGCCATTCACATTCCAGTTCCATATTTTTAGAGCCATGTTGTTTTAATTAAGTGTGTTTAGATTCCTTCCTCCTCTTCTTCCTCCCCCTCCTCTCTCGCCTCCTCTTCCTCCTGTTCCTCGTTTCTCTGGCCGTTTTTCCTCTTTCTCTCTTCTCCTCCCGATGCTCCTTTCGCTTCTTCATCTTCTTCCGTCGTTAATTCTTTATACTTTCTTTGAAATTTACTTATTTCTTGCGGGCTGGTCAGTCTATGTCTTTTACTCTTGTAAAAAAAGGAGATCCCCTCGGGGAACTCCCATTTAAATTCTATATTGTTCTTTTTGAGGGTTTGGACTATTACTTTATAGGGGTCTCTCCGTTTCAGCAATCTAATTGGGATGTCCTTGAAAATGATTATATAGCCGCCATCTATGATTAGCCTTTTTTCTCTGTTTTTTTGAAGGACCAAATTTCTCATATCCCTATCTTTGAAGGTTATGAGGCAGTCTCCTGGGTATTTCTTCGCTTTGGTCGTTTTGACCCTCATTCTAAAGGCATTCATTATCGTATTTGCTACTTCGACTTCCTGAAGTTCTAACCATTGCGCCAGTTCTACTATTAACTTTTGTCTAATGTTCTCGTTCTGCGCTTCTGGTATCCCTCTCAGCCTCAAGTTTGTTTCCCGTTGTCGAAGTTCATTCATAGAGATGGCATCCCACATTTCTTCTTGAGCTTTGTTAGTCTCCTGAAGTCCCACCTTAATTTTATCTTCCTCCCGCTTTAATTCTCTTATTTCCATTTTTGTCTTTTTCATCCCTTCTTCTAATACTTGGGTTCTTTTGGATACTTCCTTGATTTGCCCTTTAAGTTCTCTTACTGTCTCATCTATTTTCTTATCTAATTTTCCAATTCTTGCATCTACTTGTTCAATTTTTGATTCTAAATTCTTTTCACTTTGTCTGATCTCACTAAACATTTTTAATATTTCTGATCTAAAATCAGACTCTTGTTTGGACCCCTTTCTTTCTACTGGAGTCCCTCCCTCCCCCGCCTTTTTCTGCGTATATGACATTTTAAAATTTTTGGATCTGATTTCACTAACCGTTTAAACTGAACCCGATAGACCTTTTTTCCTTCTTTCCACTTCTTTCCACTTCCCCACACACCAATTCCCCCTTCCCCCCGCAAAGAATTCAATTTAGGAGTAAGATGGGGAAATCTGAATTTCAATTCCCACTGTCTCCTTTGGGTTGCAGTCTTTACAAATTTTAGTCCAGTTTGGTCTTCTTACTTCTTGCCACCAATTAGGCTAATCCGTTAAATATGAATGTTCACCCTCCACCACCAAATCTCAGTGCCACTGTTCCCTTTTAGTTCTTTCCAAGTCTTCTTGCCCTCAATTGGGCTAATCCACTTTTCACTATATTCTTAATCTGTTCTTTATCTTCTTGCCCTCAATTGGGCTAAACCACCTTTCACTATGTTCTGTGTCTGTTTTTTATCTTCTTGCCCCCAATTGGGCTAACTCCTTTTGGCCGCAATTGCGGCTGCTTTCAGAGATTCCAGAAATTCTTCTCTATCCGCCCCCTTTCCTTAGGCAGCGCTCTGTTCCATCTCTTTCAACACAGTTCCAGTGGATCAGGTGGGTAGGTAGGGCAGATGAAACAGTAATACGTTGCAGTCTCCTCTCCTTCCGCAAAGGCGCTACTACTCCCTCTGGCAAGGAGGAGGCGGGTGCCGCGAAAGGGGAGAAAAGAGGAAAGAAGAGAAAGAAGGAGCAAAGTATTTTCTCTAAATCTCCCCAGAACTCCGCGGTGTTCTCATAAATGTCTCTCACAGAGGGGAAAATGGGAAGGAACCGCTAGTGTCTTTTATTTTGTCCACGTCTCTGCTGAGTAGTTAATCACTGTCCTGCGCTCCTCCACTTGTCCCCTCCTCCTTCTCCTTCTCCTAGTACGTGCTGACAGTGAGGAAGGTAATGGCGTCTCTAATTTCTCTTATCTTCTCTCACGCAGTGCTTTTCCAAAGATCGCACTATCTCCTTCTTTTCCCTCTATCCTGTTACAGGCTGGAGAGACATGGACTAAGTCCGTCAAAGAATTATATAGTATCTTTTTGCTCTCCCCTTGCCTTCCTTCCTAATCTGTTACTTAATATCTGGCACTTTGGAAAGTTTTCGGGGAGAGAGAATTCTGTCCGCTAGCGACACACACGTTTTTCTCCGCTTTGCTTAGCGCTCTGCGTCTAATGCGATTTCGAGTGAAAGTTGAGCTCTCTTATGCTTTTCTTTCTCCAATTCGAATTTCAACTTAATCAATCCTGAAAACCTCCTTCTTTAATTCGAAATTGTCCTTTTTTCTGAGAATCTAGCGCTCCTCCTCCAGGCTCGGGGCTTCGCTCCCCAGAGGCAGTTATGGCTTCCCTCTGCCCGCTTCCCCCCCCGCCGTACTCTTCGCTCCGAAACGGAGTTACCTGACGGCCGGGGATTCTGCGTTTCGGCACCGCGGGAACCTCTGTATCTGTATCGTCCTGCAGATACTTTTCAGGGGTTCGCTGCGCCCTGCGATACCCCTATTTTCCCCTGGAAAGTTCGGGATCCTCCGCAACGAAGGAATCCCCGCCTGGTTCAGAGTCGCGCTAAACCGGAAGTCCGAGGCAATTGTATTTCACCCAGCAGAGCTTTACTGAAACCCAGGCTCCTTCTGACCTCTTCTTATAGGCAGCATGACCTTGACAGAAGACATAACAGAACCACTTTAACCCAGCTGTACTCAGGCTGCGAGGCCTGGGTCCTTGTGCCAAAGGCCAAGCACAGAAAGGGTGACCCTAGGTCCCAAAAGATGATTTTCTGTGGGTATGAGCCAGGGACCAAGGGGTGGAGATTTGCCTATCTAACAGGCAATCAGTCCAGGATTCTGCTCAGCAGCAGTGCTGAGTTCTGTGAGTAGAATGGATGGACACGCATACATGGGAACCCTTTCAGAGAGTCTGCAAGACTCTGCTGCTGAGGAAGAGGTAGAGGTTGAACCTGCTGCTGAGGCAGAGCAGGTAGAGGGAAGAACTTCTGCTAAAGCTGCGAAGCTTGAGCATAGAAGTGCTCCTTCCTCACCCACAGGTTCAGCTGAGAAGTCTAAACGGTGCAGTAAGTCAGAGGGGGAGCTCTCGGAGGCCAAGGACATTCTAGCTGGTCCTAGTGGGTCTGAGGGGGTACCTGAAACTGGGTTGAGACGTTCAGCTCGCACAACGAAAGGTAAACCTCCTGACAGGTTTGCAGTCACAAGTGTGTGGGTTGGCATGGCACAGTGTGAAGCCGAGAGTTTTGAGGATGTTCAGAAACTGCCTCAGGAAGAAGCCAGGAAATGGCATGAGGCAATGCAGAAGGAGATGAGCTCAATGGAGTCTCTAGGTGTGTTCTCCCTCACAATGTTGCCAGTGGGCAAACAGGCCGTGAGCAGCCGCTGGGTTTACCGTCTTAAACCCACAGCAACGGGAAAAACAGTACAAGGCTAGGCTAGTAGCCAGAGTGTTCACGCAGCAAAAGGGGCTGCATTATACTGAGGTATATGCTCCTATTTCTAGAAGTGAAACTCTGCACATGCTCTTTGCGATTGCTGCACAAAGAGTTTTTCAGGTGAATCACTTTGATGTGGATGTGGCCTATTTGAACTCAGACCTCCAGGATGATCTGTACATGCTTCCTCCTCCAGCGTTTGAGGGCAATGAGCTTAATGCTGTATGGAGGTTTCACAAGTCCATTTATGGCTTAAAGCCTTAGAGAAGCTAGGTTTCAAGAAGAGTCTTGCTGACAGCTGCCTGTACCTTAAAGGGTCAGGAGAGTCACAGGAAATGGTGTTGATCTTTGTTGATGACATCAGAATTTGAATATTCTTTTGGAAGCCGCCCAGAGTGGCTGGGGAAACCCAGCCAGATGGGTGGGGTATAAATAATAATAATAAATAATAATAATAATAATAATAATAATAATAATAATTCACATCTCAGGGGCAAACAAACAGGTGCAGAAGTTTGCCAAAGAGCTTGGAAAATGGTTTCAGCTCAAGAACCTGGGTGCAGTAAGGATCTACTTAGGTGTTCAGATAGACCGGACTGAAGATGGAAGCTTCTTGCTCAGTCAGAAAGGCAAGATTGAGCAGTTGCTTGAGAAGTTCAGAATGTCTGATAGCGCAGGGGTTAGGGCACCCATGGAGACAAGCTATGTGAAAGACAGTTGGTTAGCAGAACGCGTTGAGTTTGAGAACGCTGAGATCTTCCAGTCAGCTCTGGGTAGTCTGTTGTATCTGTTCCAATGGAGCAGGCCAGACATTGCATTTGCTACCAATCTGCTCAGTAGGGAAGCATCAAAGCCCAGTGTGTGTGCTTGGCACAGTATCAAGTGGGTACTGCGCTACCTGCAGGATACCAAGGACTTCAGTCTCAAGCTGTCAGCTGCAGGTGAGACGGCGCTTACTTACTGGGCAGATAGCGACGGGGCAAATCTGGATGACAGGAAGTCCGTATCTGGGATGGTAATAAAGTTTGGGGAATCTCTAGTTGGGTGGAAGTCCCGGAAGCAAAGTCTCATTGCGCTGTCCTCTACTGAGGCTGAGTTCATTGCACTGTTGGAATTGTGCAGGGAACTGGAGTTCTATAGATGCCTGGTGCAAGAGATCTATGGGGATTGTTGCCTGCCCATCACTGTTTGGGAAGACCATCAACCCTGTCAGAAGTTGGCAGAATCTGGGCAGTTTAAGGCCAGAACCAAGCATCTAGACATACGTTTCCAGAATGCGTGTCAAAGTGTCAATCCTATTGAAAGCAATCCTATTGAAACAACAGAGCAATTAAGAGGAAGGAAAGAACAGAGCATTGTGTAGCAGATCATATTTCTGCTGTCTCAGAAGAGGACATTTCCTTTTTCTTTTAGGGCCCAGTGTGCTTTGAAGATGTCGCTGTTTGTTTCACGGACGAGGAGTGGGCGTTGCTGGATCCTGACCAGAGAGCTCTGCATAAGGATATCATGGAGGAGAATCATGGGATCGTGGCCTCTCTTGGTAAGGCTCCCTGTGGGATCGTCCTATCTGCCTGGAAATTCAAAAAATACCTCTATGTGACAAACCTCATACATTTCCACAGAGCTCAGCAGCACCCCCTCCAACACCTGGGAACCTAACACCCCCACAGTAAATCTTGAACAGCAAATTCCAGTTTTTTCTGTGAACCATCTTCCTCCAGTTCTGCCTTTTTATACCACGATTCGGCTGGTCTGAACTGCCCAGGCATCTGAAATGTCAGCTTCAGTGTTGGTATCTGAAGAAGTGTGCATGCACACGAAAGCTCATACTAATATAATAACAAACTCAGTTGGTCTCTAAGGTGCTACTGGAAGGAATTTTTTTTATTTAGCTTCATTTGTGCGGAAAGATAAGTAGCTTCTGTCAAGTTTTCTGTTTTTGTTTTTGCTGCTGTCAGTCTTGGGTTGACCAGAGAGACACCTGACATTGGAGATGGAGGGGATGCCATGACTGGGCCAAACAAAATCCATCCCAGAGAAGAGCCAGGCTTATTGAATCTCAGGTAGTAGTAGCACTGATAATAATAATAGTAATAATAATTTTTATTTTTGCCCTGCTCACCTGGCTGGGTTGCCCCATCTGCTCTGGGCGGCTTCCAACACTTATATAAACCAGAAACATTAATCATAACAATCTGTCCCCATATAAAAAGTACATTAACTTTAAAATGAACAACTTACACTAGTGGCCAAAATTGTGGAAACCTTTTGGAGAAAGTGTATTTCAGAGCTTTGATACCTCACAACACCACTTTTGGGGGAGTACTAGCATAAAACTATATATCAATGGAAAAATAATTTAATGAAGAATGTAATGATTTTCTTCTGTCATGCAGGCACAGTCTCTCCAGTCTTCGATCATCACTTGCTGTTGTGCACCTTTTCCTGCCTTTACCAGTCTGATTTTGGAGTGACTGAGTCTCTTATACCTCTTCAAAAATATAGACCAGCTTTGGTTAAGTTTTCCCCAATCTATCTTCTAATTTCTTCATACCTGTAGCCTTTTTCACTTAATAGTACGATTTTACATCTCTTTCTGGGTAACTACCAACCAAATTGATAGCAATCACATAAAACCCTGACCAAAGTCAACCTAAGCAAGTTGTGCTTCCCTTTTCTGGTTATATGTCTATAACCTTTGATAGAATACAGATAATTGAACAAACTTTGTTGCACTACATTCTTGATTAAATTATCTTTCCATTGCTATATAATATTATGGTATTACAGTCATACCTCGGTGTAATGGTTCTAGGGGTTGCTGGTGCGTAAATCGGTGCCACGCTTGTCTAGGTTACCTGGGTCAACCCTTTCTGTCCGGGCAGCCACTCATCCGTGGCTGTCTCAATCGCTGGCAGAATCCGTCAGTGGGCGCTTCTTGAACTTCTTCCAGCAAAGAAGCTCCTTGACGCCTAGTCTTTGCCTACTCTCCCTTCACGGAAGCCTTCTGCGCAGGGAGGGTGTGGGCAGCGGAGGACCCGTGCTCTCCCCGCTGGTCTCCGACGAGGAGTCATGGAGCCACCTCGCTGATTCCCCCATCTGCCCCCCTTCTCCACTGGTGCTACACTGATTTCCTTCCCCAGAAGATGGGCTGCCTCTCTCCCTCCTGGGACGCTCTCCGGAATCCCTCCAGAGCGCTCCCTCTCCCTCTGGCTCCGATGGCAGTTTCCTGACACTCGGGTTACATTCGCTTAAGGTTGCGTGTTTTCGGGTTGTGCACTGAGCTGAACCTGGAAGTACCAGAATGGGTTACTCCAGGTTTGAGTGCTCGCACATGCGCAGAACCACCAAATAACGACCCACGCATGCGCAAATGCAACGCTGCAACTTGCGAACACTGCGGATTGCGAACATGTCTCCCACACGGATCATGTTTGCAACCCGAGCATCCACTGTACTCCAAAAGGAGTGGTGTTATGAGCCATCAAACATCTGAAATGCACTTTTTTCTAAAAGGCTTTCACAATTTTACCACTACAGTATATAAAAGAAAGCAACATTCAACAACCCATCAGAATCTAATCATAAATATGTTGGTTAATGACAAACCACAAAGGTAATGAACACTCACCCAACTCCCTTCAGTTCTTCTTCATTTGTTCCTGAGGCTCTAATCCCTTTTTGTCTCCATTTCAGATTGTGATGAATTGGAAATCGAGAACAAAGGTGAACACGACAAATTCCCCAGAGAGGAGAAGCCACGTGAGAATTTGGAGTGTGGAGAGAGCTGCAGTCAGAGCTCCCATTCCACTTCCCAACAAAGAATTCATAGAGGGGAGAAACCCTATCAGTGTGGGGAATGTGGAAAGAGCTTCTGTACGAGCTCCAGTCTCACTTCCCATCAGAGAATTCATACAGGAGAGAAACCCTATCAGTGTCTGGAATGTGGAAAGAGCTTCAGTCAGAAGTCCAAGCTCACTTCCCATCAGAGAATTCATACAGGGGAGAAACCCTATCAGTGTGGGGAATGTGGAAAGAGCTTCAGGGAGAACTCCAGTCTCACTTACCATCAGAGAATTCATACAGGGGAGAAACCCTATCAGTGTGGGGAATGTGGAAAGAGCTTCAGGGAGAACTCCAGTCTCACTTACCATCAGAGAATTCATACAGGGGAGAAACCCTATCAGTGTGGGGAATGTGGAAAGAGCTTCAGGGAGCGCTCCAGTCTCACTTCCCATCAGAGAATTCATACAGGGGAGAAACCCTATCAGTGTGGGGAATGTGGAAAGAGCTTCTGTACGAGCTCCAGTCTCACTTCCCATCAGAGAATTCATACAGGAGAGAAACCCTATCAGTGTCTGGAATGTGGAAAGAGCTTCAGTCAGAAGTCCAAGCTCACTTCCCATCAGAGAATTCATACAGGGGAGAAACCCTATCAGTGTATGGAATGTGGAAAGAGCTTCAGTCAGAAGTCCAAGCTCACTTCCCATCAGAGAATTTATACAGGGGAGAAACCCTATCAGTGTATGGAATGTGGAAAGAGCTTCAGTCAGAATGGCAATCTTACTTCCCATCAGAGAATTCATAGAGGAGAGAAACCCTATCAGTGTGGGGAATGTGGAAAGAGCTTCAATAAGAACTCCAATCTCACTTCCCATCAGAGAATTCATACAGGGGAGAAACCCTATCAGTGCGTAGAATGTGGAAAGAGCTTCACTAAGGGCTCCTATCTCACTTCCCATCAGAGAATTCATGCAAAGGTTGGAAAAACCATTATACAGCTTTAGGAGCCAGGCAAATCCGCACCTTGTTAACCAGGCCTTTGGCTGATTGGCATCTAAGGCCCTGATTGGCATCTAAGGCATTTTGTGATTCTATGTTGTGTTTTTATGTTGTAACCGTCCTGACATATGTGGAAACAGGAGTCAACACCTAGAGGCCGAGGGGTTTTTGCCCCCCAATGATATATTTTAGGGGGCCACCCCCCCAGTTGATAGGCATTGCCATTCCAATGCCCTTTATGCATCATGTGATTGATTGTGCAAAGCGGGCCTTACCTGGCCCCTCCCACCAATATTTTATTCAAGTTGGCACCACTGGGTCGAGTGGTATACAAATTAAATAAATACATAAATCTGTTGAATGGTTTCTTTAAATGTAAAAGTTCATCATTGTTCCACCTAATGTGTATGTCTTTAAGGGGCCAGAGCAAGGGCCAGAGCAAGATAACGAGACCCAGCTTTACAGCTGTGAAACACAGCAGGTGCTGCTGAGTTGCATTGATTAAGGTGTGTCAGCATTTGCATGTAGTATATAAGGAGCAGCACCTAGCTCTCCCATTACCCTGGGGGTTGGGTTGGTGGTTGGGTCTGGTTTGTTGTTAATGTATTTAGTGTATAAGGAGTTTTTGTTTTTTGTAATTAAAACCTTGTTTAAGTTATTTTTGAGTCCCTTTCTTTTTAATGCATGGTCTCCCCAGCAAGCTCTCTGCAGCGCTACCATACTGCAAATAGCCAACAAAATCGCCTTCCTTTGCACATGTTCCAGCTTGCCAATATCCTTATTTATTATCATTTTTAATATTTATGTGCCCTCCAATTGAAGATTTCACAACATAAACATACAAGATGAAAGCATGGCTTTCCCAAAAACAAGTCAAGCCAGAGAAATCTCTCCTCCCCTTTTTTTGGATGGAGTTACAAACTTTGTTGACCAGGGAATAGCTGTGGAAATAGTGCATCTTGATTTCAGTAAGGCTTTTGACGAAGTCCCCCATAATATTTTTGCCATTAAGCTTCTAAAATGTGGGCTGAATGAGGAAACTGTTAGGTGGATTTGACTAACCGAACCCAAAAAGTCCTCCTCCATGGTTCCTCCTCATCCTGGGGAAAAGTGACAAGAGGAATGCTGCAGGGTTCTGTCCTGGGCCCGTTGTTGTTCAACGTCTTTATGAATGACTTGGATGAAGGAACTGAGGGGGTGCTCATCCCATTTGCCGATGACACGAAATGTGGAGAGGAGGTCATGTCAATTTTATTGCATTAGCCATGTGGCCATAGCATAATATACATAGAAAAAACAGCATAAAATGGGGGTGGGGAGATAAAAGTGGTTGTCGTCCTGGGCGAATACTTTGAAAAAATAGGGATAACAAAAGTAACAAGGGATTTAAAACATCGAGTGACAGAGAATACAAAAAGAAGTTTGATTGTGCGGCGTATCGACTGTTGTGTGGTATTAAAGAAGAAGTTGGTGCCACTTTCCTCTTCATCACACTAAGCAGGAAGTTAGCTGTCATCTCGGTAATCCAACAGTCAGTCTGGAGACTATGGAGAGGAGGTCAATGTGGCAGAAGGCAGAATGAAGCAACCAGAAGTCACCTCAACCCGATGGACTGGTGACCCCCTCCTCCTTTTCCTCTCCCCCCAAGCCATCAATACAGCTAACACGATCAATATCCCCCCCCCCAGCCTCACACCTCCACAGAGATCCCCACCCAACACCAGACCAGGTGACATAAAAAGACACTCCCCATTACCCAACAATCTACAACTCACTCTCAGCACCCCTCCCCACGCCTTACTAAGTAAAATAATTCCCCTTGTTGCAAGGATTTTTAAGGTACCAGTGACCCACTCAAATTGTGTCCCAGAATTGACAGACGCAGCAGTGGAGAAAAAGAAAGTGATATTTATTGCTGAGGAATAAGAGACCCAGTGGAATCCTTTCCCAAAGACTGGGCCCCGGGCTCCAGCGCCCAGAGGCTTTATACCTGAGTACATACATCATAGTTCATGACATAATCGGATACAATCGCACACGGCAGCAAAAAGAAGACCAATGAGCACATTCAAGCCTTGCCCCCCGATCATGTAAAGAGTTCCCTCCCAACTTCTGCAGAGGCAGACTCATTTTTGCTAAAAGGACACTAGATGGCAAAACTAAACTGACAATTGGCTCCATATATGCCCCAAACATGAAACAACTAAGGTTCATCCAAAAAACATTAAACAAGTTCCTCTCCTCCGAAGGGGAAGCAATTCCGGGGGGGGGGGGGTGACCTCAACCTAAATATGAAAAGCATATCCCTGAAAGACACCCACCCTACAACCCCCTGGGCAACCTTCCTCCGAAGGAAACCCCCAACCATTAGGGACTCTTAGAAGTTGCTAGAAATGCTAAAAACTGGTCTCTATGACATTTGGGGTGAAGAAAACCCAGGAGACACCAGCCACACATTCTTGTCCGGGCGCCATGGCACAGTGTCCCTCTGGAGAGCATTCTGCTCACACAAGGTCTGATCCTGACAGATCCCCTCAGTAGAATCAATGAACATGGGTAACATTAAAATCACAGATCACGCCCCAGTAGAAGTCACCCTCAAAATAGGAGGGGGAACACAAGGAAAAAAGCACTCAAAACAAGAATACATTGCATCACCCAAAAGATCCCAGCTCGTCAGGGCACAAGTCCCCCGGGGGTCCGTGCGGTCAGTAAAAGAAGGAGATTCCAGCCAAGCAATTTGGAGCAAAACAGCAGCCAGTAGACAGAGATCCTTTCTTGTTGCGCAACAGGTTCAACAGCAGCGAGGGAACCCAGAGCCATGGGGCGACATTGACTTTTAAAACTTCCCACCATATCCCAGAATACAGTTCGTACAGCATCACCAATACGTCATTGCTACATCACTAAGAGGTCAGAAAGGGGAGGGTTACACAAGATTAACATAAGGAAAATGAGTCAGTGCAAGACCCAAGGACAGGATTAGCATAGCATCACTGACATGTCACCATGGGCACCACAGTTCAAGAAAGACACTGACAAACTGGAACGTGTCCAGAGGAGGGCAACCAAAATGGTCAAAGGTCTGGAAACGATGCCTTATGAGGAACCGCTAAGGGAACTGGGCATGTTTATCCTGGAGAAGAGGGGGTTAAGGGGTGATATGATAGCCATGTTCAAATATATAAAAGGATGTCACATAGAGGAGGGAGAAAGGTTGTTTTCTGCTGCTCCAGAGAAGCGGACACGGAGCAATGGTTCCAAACTATAAGAAAGAAGATTCCACCTAAACATTAGGAGGAACTTCCTGACAGTAAGAGCTGTTTGACAGTGGAATTTTCTGCCAAGGAGTGTGGTGGAGTCTCCTTCTTTGGAGGTCTTTAAGCAGAGGCTTGACAACCATATGTCAGGAGTGCTCTGATGGTGTTTCCTGCTTGGCAGGGGGTTGGACTCTATGGCCCTTGTGGTCTCTTCCAACTCTATGATTCTATGATTCTATGAAAGGGGAGGGGTTAAGATGTCCAGACAAGTCCTTGGTATAAGATTAGCATAAGCAGACATGGCAGGGCAAGACTCAGGTATAAGATGAGCCTAGGCAAAGACCTCTGAAGTCCCAGCACACAAAGAACAATAGAACTACCTTTGCATGTCTGGACCCCTAGGCAAGTCTGGGGGTGGGGTGAGGCTTTCCAATAATCAGCTCAGCAATTGTCACCTCTGGGTACTTTCTGGAGTCCCTTTTCCAAGGGCAAAATAGCATTGGAATGGAGGAAACTGGCAAAGGAGTTGATTTGATAGGATTTATAAAGTGAGATATCTTCCCTGAGCTGTCAAGGCAAAAGGATACATTCAGGCATAATATTTGTAACATTTAACAATTTAAAGGTGTGCCCCCTCGTCATTTCTGTAACAGCTCCCTTCTTTAGAAATAAATTTGCTTAGGTTCCATAGGAACCGCAAATATTTTCTCCACATTTAACTACAGTTCACACATAGACATATTTCCCACCCCTATTTGGTCCTGTATGTTATATAGATGGGCTCTAAATAATAACCTGGTATTCCCCTCCCAGGTGTGTGGGGTTTTGTAATCGGAAAGGGACTTGCATGTCACACCTCTTAAGGCCATTTGCAAGTGTAGCAGTGCACATAGTTGGACATAGGATATCACATAAAAAGAACACACATTTTGGTTTCCCTGCCAATCTCCCAGTCCTCAAACACTCTGCACTTCAATTGGGAGAAAGCCACACTCTCAGAGCTCAGGCAGTGGCGTAGCGTGGGGGGTGCAGGGGGGCCGGCCGCACCGGGCGCAATATCTGGGGGGGGGGGCGCACCAATCTAGTGGAAGAGACTCGAGTGCTAAAATCCACGGGTTAGGGGGCGCAAATTACTTGCCTTGCCCCGGGTGCTGACAACCCACGCTACGCCACTGAGCTCAGGCGATGCTGGATGTCGGCATCAATGTTGACCTTTGTGGAAAGATAACTGCCCAGGTAGAGGTGATTGACATTTTCCACTGTTACACCATTGAGTTGGATTTGTGGCACTGCAGAGGGGTTATTTTGTACCTGGTGCAGCACTTTGTTTGTTTGGATGTTGAGTGATAGGCCAAGCTTCTCGTAAGCTTCTGTGAAGATATTTAGGATGGTCTGGAGGTCGTCCTCTGAGCGTGCACACACTGCGTTGTCATCAGCATCCTGAAGCTCTAGGACGGAAGTTACGGTAACCTTACTCTTTGCTTTCAGCCTGCTCAGATTGAAGAGCTTTCCTTCTGTTGGATATATGATTTCTACTGCGGTGGTGAGTTTCCCTTCGACAACGTGTAGGATCATGGGAATGAAAATAATGAATAGAGCTGGGGCAATAACACAACCCTGTTTAACACCTGAAGGGGTAAAAAGCCAAAGAGGGGGGAATATCATAAGGGAAGCTGTAAACGATAAAAAAAATACCTTAGAGTTCAGCATTTTATTCATTTAAATATTATCACCATTACATATAATTACTACTGTTATTTTCTGCTCAGTCTTATTTCCTTCACTTAGTTTGGCTGTGGTAGAAATGAAGGGACAAAACCTTTGTTAATTTGGACACAGTCGACAAATTATTAAACATTTTCCTTATGTGGGTTTTGAGTTCTCTTAGACGTTCACGTATCCTGTTTGAAAGGGAACATTACCGTATTTTTCGCTCGATAAGACGCACTTGTTTCCTCTCAAAAGGAAGGGGAAATGTCTGTGTGTCTTCCTGAGCGAATATGTGGTCCCTGGAGCCGACTGGCCCAAGTGCAGGGGCGAAAATCAGATCGCGTGTTACGGAGGAGGGTGGGCTGCAGGGAGGAGGCTGCTGGGGTTCCTGTATCGGGCATATTTTGATGTGTGTGTGGAGGCGTGTGAGTCGTGTTGCTGCACGGGAGAGCGCATGGATAAAGGGGGCGTTGGAGTGACCTTGTGTGTGGAGTATCTCGATCTGTACGGCATCCCAAGGCTACCGTCTGTTCATCAGCCCTCTTCCCCTTGCCTAATTATTGTGGCGCCTTCCTAAGGATTCAGTTGTGATTTCTGCTGCGTATGGTTTTAACTGGGCAGTTAAAGTCAGATGAACGCAACAAAGAGTAGGGAAATCCCTTGCCCTCCTGGCAAGCAGAGCGGAGAGGATCGTGTCCTGTGCGCAGGCTCCAGCCCACCCAGCTCAGCTTCCGGCGCCTAGGAGCGCAACCAACAGCTGCCTCCTCCTCCTCCTCCTCCCTCTCTGCTCCGGTGATGCTGTGTCCAGGGAAGCATTCTAGGGATGCGCAGGCAGCCGAAAAGCATGCAGCATGCAGGTGGGGGAGGGGGGCCAGGAGGGGAAGTAGAGGGGCGAATGAACCCCCTGGCCAGGTTGTCATCAAAGTACTCTCGGAGGGCCCCAAGTTCAAGAAGAAGAAGAGTTTGGATTTGATATCCCGCCTTTCACTCCCCTTCAGGAGTCTCAAAGCGGCTCACATTCTCCTTTCCCTTCCTCCCCCACAACAAACACTCTGTGAGGTGAGTGGGGCTGAGAGACTTCACAGAAGTGTGACTGGCCCAAGGTCACCCAGCAGCTGCATGTGGAGGAGCGGAGACACGAACCCGGTTCCCCAGATTATGTGACTGCCGCTCTTAACCACTACACCACACTGGCTCTTCAAGGGCCGACAAGGCATAAATGCGGCCGAAAGGAATCTCTGCTCCTGGCTGCAAGTCAATAGGACAATCGTAAGTCCGATGGGGTGGCAAAGCCTCAGCCCCCTTTTTCTCAGACACGTCCACCAAATCCTGGTAGGGCTCCAGGATTAGGCCGACATCCGGTAACCCTGCCCAGTCTGGGGCAGTCCCCTGCAAAGCGGAAGAACTGAGGGCCGGCAGGTGAGGCTTCCCAGGTGCCGGCGGCAACACGGGGCTTGGGCACAGACGTCGTGGCAGAAAGACGATGAGAAACACAACATCCGCTGCACCCAGGAAATGGCAGGGTCATGTCGGACCAAGCAGAGGCTTCCAAGGACCACAGGGAAATGTGGCGTCTGGACTAGTTGAAACGTTAACAGTTCCTGGTGCAGGGGTGCCACTAACCTGGCCAGTGGACAGGTCTCACGGGCAATGGGTCCTGATGCGAGGGGGGTCCCCTCTAGACCCACCCCTGAAATGGGCAAGGCTTTCACCACTGACGGTACTTGATACTTCTCAGTGAAACTGATGTCCATGAAGACGCCAGAGGCCCCCGAGTCCATCATTGCCTCCAGGCCAGCATGCCCCCCTGGGGAAAGAGACTATGGCTAGGGAGAAGGAAATGGGGTGCAGAGGGATTGAGCCTCAGCTGAGCCCCTCCTAGCACAGCTGGGGCTTGGCATTTCCCAACCTCTTGGCCAGACACTCTGCTGTGAAATGGCCCCCCTCTCCATAAGACAAGCCTAGTCCCTACTTGCATGGGCTCCACTTCCAGCCCCACTGCAGCGCTGGACCCCAGGGGCTCCCTCGATCAGAGCTCGGAATCTCAGACAATCTCAGAGCTCAGAATCTCAATGTTAATACGCAACGTGATAAGTCTGTCAGGGCTGCTGGGGGGGGGGTCACCCACGCCAGTTCATCCTTAAGGCAGGGATGAAGGCCCTGATGGAAGTGGAACCGTCAGGCAGCTACATAGCAGGGTGTCCGCAGCCCACCAACGGAGCTCTGCGGCGGACTTGGTAACTGGGTGAGCCCCCTGCCGGAGGTTCTGCAGGGCCATCTCAGCCGCCAGGGCGCGATGCAGCTCCCCGAACATGCCCTCCAGGGTGGCAATGAAGTCGTCCACATTCCCCAGCAGATGGCCGCTGGCCTCAAGGTACGGAGAGACCCAAGAAAGTGCCGGGCCCACGAAGAGGCTGACCATGAAGCACACGCGGCTCTGTGGGGTGGGGAAGTCTGCTGCAAAGGTGGCGGACATCAGCCAACACTGGCTGACAAAGCCTCGAAGGGCCCCATGCTCCCCCCTGAACCTCTCTGGTTATGGGACAGGGGAGCACGTCAGGGTGGGGCCGCTCAAAGTGCTTGAACCTCCCCCTAGAACATAGGGGGAAATTCCTCGCGGCGTTTTCAGCAGAAATGCTCAGAGTCCCAGGTTTTTCCCAGTGCAGTCTTTTTAATGTGAGCTATATACAGGTATTTACAAAAACAGTTCATACAGAGTACCTGCTCCTTAAGGCAAACGAATACTCTCCACACAGCATCACCACACCACAGCACAACCACCACACCCTGTTGAGCAGGCTTTCCTTTTTAAAACAGGTGATAGCCAATCACATTAATCACACTCCTGCTGAGTCACTCTGACCCAGCACTTCACGGAGTATTGCATCAGCCTGTTGAAGCCTGCAGACTTATTCAGTATCCTGCGAATCCCAACACTCCCTGTGTGTAGAAGTTCTGCAGCACCATGGTGAGATCTATAGGCTGGGCTCCGTCCATCTTACACCATCTTACATAGGTTGGCCAGCAAACTTTTACAGTTTATGGGCGGTCAAAGTCCTGGTGGAGGACATCAGACCTGTGAACTAGATGCAAGTCTTCTTCACTCATCTCCTCCTTCTTAGGAGAAAAATGACCAATGGTGAACAGTGGTTCTTCCAGTTCATTGTCAGACGCATCAGATGGTCTGACTGAGGCCTTTGCGCTCTTCTAGTCTGCTGTGTCATCACTGTCGCTGACACCAACAGCAACGCCGCCCACTGAACTGGAATCCGAACTCTGATCATCATCATCATCATCTTCATCTTCCTCTGGTTAACGCTGGAAAATTCCCACATTCCCCCCCCCCTTAGGATTGTACTCAACACTCTTGGTGAACTTAATGGACTTAGAGTCAGTTATCCATACTCTGTATGCATCTTTTTCGAACCCCATGAACAAACTGTGAGGAGAATCAGAACTTACAGGGTTAAATAGTTCTGAGTGACGTCTCACATTCTGAGGCGTGGCTATGTTCTCATAAGGGAGTGTTTCTCTGTGTGTTTCCTTCCTTTCGCTTTTGCAGAGAAGCGGAGAGAATGCCAGCTAATTCGCCGGGCTGAATTTACGATGCTATTCTACTCATTAAAAGCTATTGGAGATAAGAGAAAAGCCTGTGTTGCAGTCTGAGTCATTCCCACACAAGCAACAGTTTTCCCGCTGTGTAAACTCTGCTAAGAGGGCCAAAGAGGCTGGAGGAGGTTTTTACCGGCAAGGACAGCAGTGGCGCAGCTAAGAAGAGTGCCAGACGCCATCTTGGCCCCATAGGTTATGGAGGTCAGCCAAGCTTTTGAAGCTGTTGCTACGTTGTGCCTGTGTGTGGGGGAAGCCAGCTGAGCTGAGCTGGAGCCAGTTGGAGTTTTGCCTAACATTTTGAGGCAAGGAGGAGCTTCCTGGGAGGATCTCATCTGCTGAATCGGGAGCCATAGAAGCTGCTGTTATGTGAGTATGCTGAGCCCCAGGGAGAAGATGGCAAACGGCCAGGGGTCACATTCCGTCCCTTTTAAAAAATTAAATGGGAGAAATTGGCTCCAGTGGAGCTTTCAAGTGGAGCTGATGCTGGTGGGGGAGAAGCTTTGGGATTTGGTCCACCCCACACAAAATGCGGCTGGGAAAGCTGAGGCTGAAAGGGCTGCAGAGCAAAGTGAAGTTGAGAAGCGTGTGCTTGCTTTTTTAGCTGAAAATGTGGATGCTCATCGAGTGCCTGTTGTCCTGGATGCTAAAGGGCCAGAGGCCACTTGGCTAGCACTCCGAGAGGCTTGTGAAGCTGGGGTGGGAAGCAAAGGCCAAGACGTGGCTGCGTCTGAAAGGGAGAGGCAAGATGGCGCTGGCCACATTCCTGAGAGCCAACACACAGCTGGGAGAAGCTGGGAGCCCCACGGGGGGGGGGGCGAAGGGACAGTTGCTGGTGCTGTTGCTGGCAAGGCTGTTGTTGTTGCTTTTGCTGAGCCTGGGAGCTGCATGGATGCTGCAACATGTCCGTGTGAGATGCCAGGAGAGAGGCCAAGTGCTGGGAGCCCTTTACCCACCAGAGGGGGTGCAGGAAAACGTCCTGGGAGCCCTGTGAGAAGTGGGGGGGCAGTGACAACCAAAAGCAAGTTTGTAAAGTTTTCCACTGTGTGTGACGAGGAGGAATGCCGTTTCAGAGGGGGCAGAGCTGGCACAGAGAGCCCATCCGGTTGCAGGGGGGGGGGGCCAGGCCAGTTGGAGGCCCAGTTCAGTTTTTTGCCACTCGTCACTGTTTTGTCTGCAAGTCTGTTGAACATCTGCGCCGATCCTGCCCGCGGAGAGCCAGAAAGGCTGAGCAGGATGTCTCCAAGGTCGCTTCCCATGGCAGTCAGCCAGGTTTCCATGGCAGCCAGTCCAGGAAAGGAGGCCAGCGTGGGAATGCACAAGGAGGACGTGACAGAGTGGAGGACAGTCCTTCTCACTTAACTGCCTCCAGGGCAACGTTAAAGAACAACTCCAGTGAGGGGAGAGTGCTGCGCTGGATCATTGACTCAGGAGCGAGTCATCATCTAATACCAGCGCCACCTAGTGTTGAAATGTGGAACTGCAGGGCTGTTTCAACTGGGAAAACAGTCATCTTTGCTGATGGGTCACAGAGACATTTAACCACTGTTGGAAATGTGTTTCTTTCTTTTTTGCAGGCGGAGCTGGAGGTCTACACTGTGCCTGAGATGAAACATTGTCTTTTATCTGTATCTTCTCTTTTGCAGGAAGGGTACAAGGTTTGCTTTGAAAATAATGTCTGTTCTATTTCCAGAGGTGGGAGGCAACTGGTCAGTGTTGCATGTCAGAACAACCTCTTTATTTTGGAGACACCTCTGGAGGGAAAGGGGGACGCTGAGGAAGCACAGGCGAAGTGTGCAAACGTTCCACCTCATGATTCATGTGCTCATTTGTGGCACAAAAGAATGTCACATGGCTCTTGGGAAGATATCCAGAAGTTGCCCCAGTACACTGTAGGGTGCAGGATAAAAGCATGTGACCAATCCCTAGATTGTAGGGCATGCAGAAGGGCAAAGGAAAAAGGGTGCAGTTATCCCAGGTTGGAGAGGGTAACCACAAAGCCTTTTGAGCTTGTGCACTCAGACCTTTTTGGGCCCATGCCAGAGAGCCTGGGCGGGGCCAGATTTGCACTGACGCTGACAGATGATTTTACCCAGAACGGGTGGGTCTTCTCGCTGAGATGCAAAAGCGAGGCAGCGCAACTGATCAAAGATTGGGTTGCAGCAGTGGAACTACAGTTTTCCACCAAGGTGCAGGGGTTCAAGAGTGACCGAGGTGCAGAGTTCACTGGGTCTGCTCTGCAGAGTTTCTTCCGCCAGAAGGGAATACGTCACTGGTTGACGGGTGCTAATTCTCCTCAGGAGATTGGTGCGGCAGAGCGCAGGAGCAAGGCACTAGCTCAAGCAGCTGACGCTTTGCTGATTGACTCTGGTTTGCCTCAAAGTTTTTGGGGGGAGGTGTGAAGACGGCCAATTTCACGATGAACAGGTCCTACAATTCAGTGGTAGGTGACACCCCGTATTTCGTGCTCCACGGAAAGAAGCCGAAGCTGCATTTCTTCCGTGTGTTTGGTTCACAAGCCTGGGTGCCTGTACCAAAGGCTCAACAAAAGAAGGGTGACCCGAGGTCCCGGAAAATGATCTTTTGTGGGTACGAGCCTGGAACAAAGGGGTGGAGGTTTGCATATCCAGATGGTGATCAGTCCAGGATTCTAGTTAGCAGAAATGCTGAGTTCTGTGAACAGAATGGTTGGTCAAGGATCAATCCTGACGTTCTCTCAGAATGTCTGTCTGATTCTGAGGAGGAGGGAGAGGCAGAAGCTGAACCTGTTGAGGACCAGGTCACTGACCAGGGTCAAGAACAGGATTGGGCATCTCCACAGGTTGTTAAAAGAGAGCCCAAGAGTGAGCCTTCGTCTCCCGTTAGCAAAGTTCAGAAGGCCCGAAGACGCAGTAAGTCAGAGGGGGAGCCTTACTGGCCCCAGTGGGTCAGAGGGAGCACCTGAGACAGTGCTCAGACGTTTCGCACGCTCGACAAAGGGGGTACCACCTGAGAGGTTTCAGGTCACCAGCGCGTGGGTTGGTTTCGCACAGTGAGAACCTGAAAGTTTTGAGAAGGTTCAACAGTTGCCTAAGACAAATGCCGGGAAGGGGCAAGAGGCAATGGGAAAGGTGTTGAGCTCAAAGGGATCTGTAGATGTGTCCTCACAGTTTCCCTCAGGATGCGAGACGAGAGGGGGTGTGAGGAGAATCAGAACTTACAGGGTTAAATAGTTCTGAGTGACGTCTCACATTCTGAGGCGTGGCTATATTCTCATAAGGGAGTGTTTCTCTGTGTGTTTCTTTCCTTTCGCTTTTGCAGAGAAGCGGAGAGAATGCCAGCTAATTTGCTGGGCTGAATTTACGATGTTATTCTACTCATTAAAAGCTATTGGAGATAAGAGAAAAGCTTGCGTTGCAGTCTGAGTCATTCCCACACAAGCAACAGTTTTCCTGCTGTGTAAACTCTGCTAAGAGGGCCAAAGAGGCTGGAGGAGGTTTTTACCAGCAAGGACAGCAGTGGCGCAGCTAAGAAGAGTGCCAGACGCCATCTTGGCCCCATACAAACCATGTGCCCCACGCTTCCCAAGCTTGTTGCTCTGTGGGGTGTGTACCCACATGTCAGAACCAAAGATTCTCATGTGCTTGATGTTAGGTTTCTTACCAAACATCTTCTCATAGGGAGTACAACCAATAGGTGATGACAGTCTGTGATTAAAGGTATAAACAAACGTGGACAGAGCCTCTCCCCAAAACTTCTCAGGGAGATTGGTATCATGCAAAAGGTTTTTAGGCCTTGAAGCAAAGTTTGGTTTGCTCGCTCCGCAAGTCCATTCATCCATGGCGATCTAGGCGTGGACAAGTCATGCTGGATTCCCTTCTCAGTCAGGAAAGTTTCAAACTGCTGAGAAGTGAATTCCCCGCCTCGATCAGTAAAGAGACAGCTGATACGTTTACTGTGAACATTCTCCAACCAAGCACAGAATGCCTTGAACCTAGGAAACGCTTGCAATTTCTGCTCGAGGATAAGCACATGAATGTACCTGGAAAAAGAATCAATTAGAACCATGAAGTACATTGCTCCACCCAAAGAGGGCGCAAGTGGACCAACAAGGTCTGCGTGGACTAGCTGGTAGGGTTTGGAAGCCTGCCTGCTAGACTCCTTGCCTTTTGGAGCAACCTTCACCTTGTTCTCTGCACAAGATACACATTTCATGTGAAACTTACAGGGTTTGATGTTCAAACCCTGAACCAATTCAGGCATCTTGGCCAGTGCCTGCCAAGACATGTGACAAAATCTTCTGTGTACTTCGTGAATACATCCTGCATGAAGAACCTTGTTAGTTTGTGCAACACAACAAGAATCAACATTAGACACAGCAACACCATTGTCATCATAAGCCATCTATAAACTTTGCATGCAAAATGTCCTCTTTGCCTTTCCTGATGACACAGACGCTCCTCTTGAAGGAAATCTGAAAGCCACGCCCAGTCAGCTGTGGGACACTGAGCAAATTGTCTGCAGCACCTGGAACATAAAGTACATCTTTGCTGGTTGTGTGCAGACTTGCCAGTTTCACAGTCCCTTCTCCTGCAATTCACAACGTCTTTCCATCAGCCAGGTGGATCTCACCATCTTGAGGTGTGAAGGAGATAAAAAGGCGCCGATCCTTTGCCAGATGGCGGGTCGCTCCAGAGTCAACAATAAACCTTCCTTTGGCTTTTGGGGACGCAGTGCCAGCAAACAGAACCTTGTTTTCCACTGGCTTGGGCTGCTGCTGCTTGCCCCCTTGCTCCTGGCCATCAGACTTGCCTTTAGCCAATGGTGAAGCTGTGCCAGCAAACAAAGCCTTGTTTTCCACTGGCGTGGGCTCTTCACCCCCCCTTCTGCTTCGGGCCATCTGCAGACATCTGTCTCTGTTTACTTCTGGCCTTCCGGCCTCTGCAAAGATGACCTTGGCTCTCATGCGAAAGAGAGCTCTCAGCTGCCGACTCCTTGGCTCCCTGGAGGCTGGAATGCTGCCTGGGATGACATCACAGTCAGCTCCCCCTGCAGCTTGCAACCGGTGCCCTCAGCATCCCTGCATTCATTCGCATTCTGGGAAACAGCCAGGACCTTTGATGCAGTCAAACTCTGGGCTGGGATGATTGGCAGATGGGCTACTTTCAAAGCATTCCACATCTGACGTGCTGTGGTGTTTCCAGCTAGCGTAGCAATTTCCTCCAGAGAGACGGACAAGACTATTATGTCTATGGCCCTTGAATCTTGGGCTCTCCATCTATCTGTCAGAGGAACTGGAGGGGCTTCACACACAGTATGCCACACTCCAAACTGACGAATCAAGCTCTCACAGCAACTTGCCCAAGTCTCATAATTGTGCCTGTTTAACTTTGGGCACTGAGCAGCTTCAGAAGTTTGTAAAAGCTCCATCTCAGCTATTCACAGAATTAACCTGTGCCTCCGTGAACGGCTGTGAGTCCAAAATGACTCCCAGGCTGTGCACCTGGTCCTTCAGGGGCACAGTTGCCCCATTCAGGACCAGGGAATCCCCCACATCCACCCACTCCCTGTACCCCCAAAAAAGTACTTCTGTCTTGTCAGGATTCGACCTCAATCTGTTAGCCACCATCCATCCACCAACCAACCGCCTCCAGGCACTCGCACAGGACCTTCACCACCTTCACTGGTTCTGATTTAAAGGAGAGGTAGAGCTGCGTGTCATCTGCATACTGATGAACACCCAGCCCAAACCCCCTGATGATCTCTCCCTGCAGCTGCATATAGATGTTGAAAAGCATGGGGGGATAGGACAGAATCCTGAGGCACCCCACAAGTGAGAGCCCAGGGGTCTGAACGCTCATCACCCACCACCACTTTCTGAACACAGCCCAGGAGGAAGGAGCGGAACCACCATATAACAGTGCTCCCAGCCCCTCTAGATGGTCCAGAAGGATGTTATGGTCGATGGTGTCAAAGGCTGCTGAGAGATCCAGCAGAACTAGGAAACAGCTCTCACCTTTGTCCCTAGCCCGCCAGAGATCATCAACCAGTGCAATCAAGACAGTTTCAATCACATGATGCATGCATGCCATTGGAATGGCAATGTCTACCAACTTGGGGGTGGCCCCCTCAGATATTTTATTGGGGGGGGGGCAAAAACCCCTTGGCCTCTAAGAGTTGACTCCTGTTCCCACATTTCAGGACAGTTACAAGATAAAAAGACATCACAAAATACGCACCTGTAACCCCCCTCCCTATCACATTTTAAAAGCGCATTAGATGTAATCAGCCAAAGGCCTGGTTAACAAGGTGGGGATTTGCCTGGCTCCTAAAGCTGTATAATGATTTTCCCAACCTTTCTATGGATTATTTGATGGGAAGTGAGATGGGAGCCCTGACTGAAGCTCACTCCACATTCCACACACATAGGGGTTTTCTCCTATCAGCACACGCACATATAATATTCTTGTTAAATTTCCATTTTAACAATCCAATAAAGACCACAATAAAACATTCTAAGTTATAATACAATCAAAAGAGCCAATTCTTCAATGCCAAATTACTGTATATATCCTTTGGGTGACTTCCCATGATCTGAATTTTGGGGAATGATGTCATACTGCATTTCTTTATTAGTCCAAAGAAATTATTTCCGATGTTAATCCTTCATTTATGTTTTGTTTATTTTAACAGCCACAGGCCCAGTCAACTTTCGCTCGTATTCAAATAATCCCTCCATTAATTCAGCAAGCGGGTCAGTCCTTTATAATTCTGTATGAAATATTTTCTTCTTTCCCCCCTGTTGTTTTCCAAAGTCCTCAGCAATGTCACTTTCCGGTTCTGCACACAAGGGCAAATCTCAGTGCGTCACATCCAAGACAAAAGGGAGGTTTAGCCTTCCGCCATTAGCCCCGGGCAGATATCCAAAATTCCCTTCTATGATCTCATTCCAGCTACTAACAAGTTGACGCCTCAGCGAAAACACAATAACTGCAGTCAAGAATTCTTTTTATCATTCCATTGAGGGTCGTTGCCAGAATCATAGTCAAAATTTCAGACAGTCTATTTTGAAGTTAAACCATAACAATAACAAAATACTCTTTAAATCCCGCTTGCATATTTCAAAAACTTAACCTTTCAGAGGAGATTTGCCGAGTAAAACAGCAAATGCAAAATATATCAAAAGAAAATAGTCAAGGCTCACCTCCCCCAACATACCGATCCAATTACAATGAATGTCCTTCTCTAGATCAAAAACTTGGCGGATTCAATTAGTAGATAATTTTATCTCCCCTACTTCAAAGCATGCCTGTTAATTAAGTCCAAATTTCATCTTAAAAAACAGGTGTCCTCTGCTCATGGCGACAGCTTTGGAGAGTTGACTCCCCTGTATGAATTCTGTGATGCTTAGTGAGATGGGAGCTCTGCCTGAAGCTCTTTCCACACTCCACGCACTGATAGGGTTTCTCCCTTGTATGAATTCTCTGATGGGAAGTGAGAGAGGAGCTCTGACTGAAGCTCTTTCCACATTCCACGCACTGATAGGGTTTCTCCCCTGTATGAATTCTCTGATGAGAAGTGAGATGGGCGTTTTTCCTGAAGCTCTTTCCACATTCCACGCACTGATAGGGTTTCTCCCTTGTATGAATTCTGTGATGGGAAGTGAGAGAGGAGCTCTGACTGAAGTTCTTTCCACAGGACTTCCGGGTCGGCGCCATCGCCGAATGGCGGACTCCCTCCGAGCTCCGGAGGGAGCCTGCACGGCAGGGGCTGGGTCCTACCGCACCGGCGATGCGGGGACCCTTAAAAACCACGGCCACGGGGGCCGTGGACATGGAGACTCGGCTGACACCATTAGCGCCCTCCCGACTCGTGAAGGAGCCTTTTTAAAGGCTACGGATCGGGTGCCGGGGAGAAGCGTGGTGTTTTGAGTCCTCTGCTATCCCTGCCGTGCGAAGCCGCATGCCATTCGGCGGAGAGCGCTGGCTTTTTCCTTTGAAAATTCGGACCTAAAAGAACAACCCGTAAGTAATTGGAACTTGGACTAAAAAGAGGGACAAAAATTTTAAAAATTTCGGAGCGAGCGGGGGAGGCGCAAAAAAGGAAGTCAGCCACCCCCTCCATTGTAGAAGGGTCAAAGCAAAGGATCTGATAACTAAGATCGGAGTAACATCATTTTGGCAAATTTTTAACCTCACGAGTGAAGAATATGAGATTGAGCTGGAGGAGGAAAGTAGAATTCGGACTTAAAAACAACCCCCCCTGGAACCCCGGGAGCGATCGATGATGGAGTTTGGAGAGGAGAAAGGCAAGTTTTGACAGCTGTCAAAGAGCTGTCAAAGCGGAAAATAAGATAGAGACTATGTTACAAGGACTTTGCTGGTTATATTTGTTATAAATTGGATACAAATTGTTTTAAATAAGGATTATAAAGTTACTAGGGCTAATGGACGCGATCTGGAAGAGAACTCAGTTTTTGCAATCCACCTAGAGGAGCCGAGGGATATTACAAGTGGTTTTAGCTGGAAATTGGAACAGAACTGTTTATCTCCTGGGAAACTGCAGAAATGGAACATTATTATGACTACAGAGGCCACTACACCGAAGAAGACAATGGAATCATCTGTTGTGGAATGAAAGGAACTTGACGTAATGTTTTGTTTCTGAATAACAAGCCTCTGTAAAGGAACTAACTTTTGGAATTAGGACATTTGTGCAGGAAAACAGGGACAGAAAGAAATAGAAAGAGGAGTGTGATCAATAAGAATAACAAAATAACAAGAATTGGACCAAGTCAGAAGTGGGGACGTTTGGGACATCCAGATTTGACAAGCTTAAGGATTATAATTTGGAGTTTTTCACTCCTGGATATAAAAATTTGGATGGAAAAAATGGGCCTTTCTTTGAGACAGAATCCTTCCATGATTGGACATTCGAAATTAAAGAGGACTGGCAAAGGACTATGACTTAGAGAGACGTGGAAATATCGGACATTGAGGAACATTGGGAACGCGACCGGGAAAAGGGGGGGTGGGAAATGTGGAATCCAAAGGGCGTAAACTATGTTTTATTTAGGCTATATACATCTACATGGTATTCTAAAGTGGGGAACTCGTGGTGGGAATAAGCCGATTTTAGGGGAATGGAAAATAATGTTTTTAAAAAAAAAAAAAAATTTGGGTTAAGGATAACAAGTCTGAATTGAGGAGAAGAACTTGTTGAGATCATTTGAGAGATTTGGAATACAAGGGGGGGAGGGAAGGGGAAGTCCTGAAAGGATGTAATTGGAAAAAGATTTGAAATTGGATGTTTTATTAATTTGTAATTAATTGGAAAACTTTAATAAATATTATTCAAAAAAAAAAAGAAGTTCTTTCCACATTCCACACACCAATAAGGTTTCTCTCCTATATGACTTCTCTGATGCTTAGTGACATCAGAACTGTGACTGAAGCTCTTTCCACATTACACACTCTGATAGGGTTTCTCCCTTGTATGAATTCTGTGATGGGAAGTGAGAGAGGAGCTCTGACTGAAGCTCTTTCCACATTCCCCACACTGATAGGGTTTCTCCCCTGTATGACTTCTCTGATGGGAAGTTAGACTGGAGCTTGTAATGAATTTCTTTCCACATTCCCCACACTGATAGGGTTTCTCCCCTGTATGAATTCTCTGATGAGAAGTGAGAGAGGAGCTCTGACTGAAGCTCTTCCCACATTCCACACACTGATAGGGTTTCTTCCCAATGAGATTTCTTTGTTGGAAAGTGTAATGGAAGCTCTGACTGCAGCTGTCTCCACACTCCAAATTTTTGCATGGCTTCTCCTCTCTGGGGATTTTGTCGTGTTCACCTTTGTTCTCGATTTCCAATTCATCACAATCTGCAATGGAGACAAAAAGGGATTAGAGCCTCAGGAACAAATCAAGAAGAACTGAAGGGAGTTGGGTGTGTGTTCATTACCTTTGTGGTTCATCATTAACCAACGTATTTGTTATTAGATTTTGATGGGTTGTTGAATGTTGCTTTGTTTGATATACAGCAGTGGTAAAATTGCAGAAGCCTTTTGTGGAAAAAAGTATATTTCAGAGGTTTGATGGCTCATAACCCTGCTTTTTTTTTTTTAAGTAATATCATAAAGTTATGTATCAATGGAAAGATAATTTAATCAAGAATGTAATTACCTGTTACAGCCAAATAACTAGAAAAAGGAAGCACATTTGCTTAGGTTGACTTTTGTCATATTGTTATGTGATTGCTATCAAGTTGGTTGGTCTTCTTTCGTTTCATGAGTTTGAAGAACATACCATAACAGAATAAAAGAAAAATATGTGAGAAGAAGAATCGGAGAAGATTTACATCCCACTTACATTATACCTACTGTGAAGCACCCTATTAGTGCTTCATTAATGGGAATGTAAAATCCCCAAATACATAAAGCAAACACTTGAGCCCAAACTGAAGCCTTCTGCATGTGATCTTTCCCCAGATACTGAAGCATTTTTATTTATTTATTTTCTATTTCAGCAGGATTCAGCTTCATGTCATGTTGCTCCTTTGTGCAAAAGTTGGTTTCAATATAATCATATTCCACTGCTGGAATGGCCTGGGAATAGCCCAGACCTTAACCAAATTGAAAATCTATGGAGCTGACAAAAGAATCTTTTAAGCAACCCAGAAATACAGTGTTACCTTGGTTTACGAACTTATTCCGTTCCAGTAGTCCATTCTTAAACCAAAGCATTCTTAAACCAAGGCGTTCTTTCCCATTGAAAGTAATGCAAAATGGATTAATCCATTCCACTTTTAAAAACAACCCCTAAAACATTTATTTAACATGAATTTTTACTATCTAACAAGACCATTCGTCCTTAAAATGAAAGGAATAATCAATGTATACCACTGTATAAAAAATTGTATATCCCTCCCTTCATCCCAATCTCACACAGCGGTTCACAACACAAAAACACATAACGAGAACACGAGCTAACCAGCTTGACAGCGAGTAGTAGTTACTTCCCTCTGGAAGTGGAGAAGAAGTTCCACACTGCTCAGATAGAGCTCGCTGGGCAAGACACAGATCTCTGCCCAAAAAGAGAGTTTCCACATTTGGGCATTCCAACATTGCTTGCTGGGAACGCTGATGCAGGAAAGCTGCTCCGTCAAGCAACCTTCTATCTTCTCGTTTGAGGAGTACCAGGAGGTACCAGAAAAGGGTGGAGAACCCAGACTGTACGTGGGCCAGGCGTGGCAGAAAGGTTTGGCTGCACATTGCTTTGGGTTACCCTGGGGAAGTGACTGACAAATTTGGAAAATAAAATTGAATAATAATCACAGAATCTTGTCAGCAGGAATAACTTAACTGAAAACAACACTACTTTCCGTAACGGAGACACAAACAGCATCTGCATCCAGTATCAATTAGCTGAGATTGCATTCCAGGGGGTTGGACTAGATGACCCTGTGAGGAGAACCTGAGCTTGCAGGGCTAAACAGCTTAGTTTTTTCGCCCTGCCTTCTGAGGGGGCGGAGAGATCCTACGTATACATCCGGGATCTGTTTCTTTGTTCTGTTATTCTGCTTTCGTTTTCGTCCGGTGCGGAGATGCTTTTTCTGCCTGATACAGGATGATTTACCATAAACTGCTGTAAAATAAACACTTCTAGATTAGAGGAGCTGACTGGACTCTTGATTTATGGACACTTAATGCAAGCACAGAGGGCAGAAGGCTAAACACGCTGTGTTTACTCTGCTGTGCTCAGAGGTCCAGGGAAAGCACACCGGAAGCCTGCAGGACCTTTACCCTGAGCAATATTTCATAGAATCATAGAGTTGGAAGAGACCACAAGGGCCATCGAGTCCAACCCCCTGCCAAGCAGGAAACACCATCAGAGCACTCCTGACATATGGTTGCCAAGCCTCTGCTTAAAGACCTCCAAAGAAGGAGACTCCACCTTCTTCATTTCACAGACCCTTTTCCAACTCTGCAATTCTATGATTCAATAACTCAAGAGACCTTAGATTTGCAAGCAGAAATGGTGCTGCTTTTAATTTTCATTCTGGTTTTGAAGTGTTGTTGTTGTTTAGTCGTTTAGTTGTGTCCGACTCTTCATGACTCCATGGACCAGAACACGCCAGGCACTCCTGTCTTCCACTGCCTCCCTCATGATGGTAGTTTTGAGAACACTGTCCCACCATCTCGTCCTCTGTCGTCCCCTTCTCCTTCTGCCCTCCATCTTTCCCAACATCAGGGTCTTTTCCAGGGAGTCTTCTCTTCTCATGAGGTGGCCTAAGTATTGGAGCCTCAGCTTCAGGATCTGTCCTCCCAGTGAGAACTCAGGGCTGATTTCCTTTAGAATGGAGAGGATTGATCTTCTTGCAGTCCGCACCATCATTCAAAAGCACCAATTCTTCGGTGATCAGCCTTCTTTATGGTCCAGTTTTCACTTCCATACATCACTATTGGGAAAACCAGAGCTTTAACTATAGGGACCTTTGTTGGCAAGGTGATGTCTCTGCTTTTTAAGATGCTGTCTAGGTTTGTCATTGCTTTTCTCCCAAGAAGCAGGTGTCTTTTAATTTTGTGACTGCTGTCACCATCTGCAGTGATCATGGAGCCCAAGTGTACGTAACCCCAAAAGATCGTGAACTAGGCTGTTTGGAACTCGAGGTACCACTGTAAAGATCAATTAATAGGGGCAATAAGTGAATCTTGGCTTCACACCATTACAGCTGTGGGGGTGTTAGGTTCCCAGGTGTTGGAGGGGGCGCTGCTGAGCTCTGTGAAAATATATGAGGTTTGTTACATAGAGGTATTTTTTTTGAATTTCCTGGCAGATAGGACGATCCCACAGGGAGCCTTACCAAGAGAGGCCACGATCCCACGATTCTCCTCCATGACGTCCTTATGCAGAGCTCTCTGGTCAGGATCCAGCAACGCCCACTCCTCATCTGTGAAACGAACAGAAACATCTTCAAAGCACACTGGACCCTAAAAGAAAAAGGGAAATGTCCTCCTCTGAGACAGGATCAATATGATCTGCTACACAATGCTCTGTTATAACAGATTGAAGTCAAATCCTGACAAGACAGAAAGTACTCTTTTGGGGGACAGAGGGTGGGCAGGTGTGGGGGACTCCCTGGTCCTGAATGGGGCAACTGTGCCCCTGAAGGACCAGGTGCGCAGCCTGGGAGTCATTTTGGACTCACAGCTGTCCATGGAGGCGCAGGTTAATTCTGTTTCCAGGGCAGCTGTCTCCCAGCTCCACCTGGTCCACAGGATGAGACCCTACCTGCCCGCAGACTGTCTGGCCAGGGTGGTGCATGCTCTGGTTATCTCCCGCTTGGACTACTGCCATGTGCTCTACTTGGGACTACCTTTGAAGGTGACCTGGAAACTACAACCAATCCAGAATGCGACAGCTAGACTGGTGACTGGAGCAGTCATGTTTTGTAAATAGGTGGTTCTCCGCCTTGTGTTTTCCACGTTTTTCTGCCTATGCAAGAATCCCAGTTTCCCCGATGGAAGAATCCACTTTCTCCTCTCCTCGTGAGTTGTTCTGGGGAGGTTCCCTCCCAGTGCCCTAGAGCCAAATTCAAGGGGTTCATGGGGGCATGGAGAGGGGGAGGAGTGGGGGGCAGGCCCCATTTTGCAGCAGATAGGGCTGGCTAGGTGAATCCTGGACACTATTTGTAATTGTCTGTCCACTGCTTAGAAGCTTATTTTAGCATTCAGTGTTCAATATAGAAATACAATAAGCCTACTTTGGGTGGCCAACTGTTTTGGAGGATCTAGCTGAGATTCCTGCAATGCAGGGGATGGGACTTGATGACCTTTGGGGTCCCTTTCAACTCCTGGATTCCATGAAAACAGCAACTACAACGGAATCCTACAGGCGACATTCAGAAGGCTGGAGTCACAGAGTTATCTGGGCAGGAAATCCCACAGTTCACAGCTGGAGTTTCAGGGTTAATGAGAAGAGCAGCTCATTCCCTGAGGGTCTGTCAGTTTGCATTTCTTGGTGCAGAAAGTATGGATCTGATATTGTCTATTCAATTCTTATTAGTTCAAGAGGGTTCTGGAAGCTTCTTTGAATAAAAGAAACAGAAGTTTCCTGATGTTTGGGTTATTCCTTCAGAGAAGCTGAGTACAGCTGGGTTAAAGGGGTTCTGTCATCTCTTCTGTCAAGGTCATGCTGACTCTAAGAAGAGGCCAGAAGGAGCCTGGGTTTCACTTTCTCTCTCTCTCTCTCTCTCTCTCTCTCTCTCTCTCTATCTCTCTCTCTCTCTCTCTCTTCCCTCTGGTGTTCTGTACATAGTATGCCGATTGTTGAGGTTTAAATTTATTATAAGTTTAGGTTAAGTCTGCTGCAACTGGATTTCTTATGGGCAGGGCCAATCCTGTACATTTTGGATTTGTGACCAGTATCCTCATTTGTCTTCAGTAGCAGTAAAGCTCTGCTGGAAGAAATACAATTGCCTCTGGTCTATTTTGGGGAATCCTGCAACGTCTTTACGTTTTCACTCTGCTAACTATACATTGGAGTTCTGCCTGGATCAATACTGAGTAGAATTCCATGACAGGGTCTTCCTCCATGAAATCAGCTGCCAAAAGAGAAGGCCCCCAACTCCCCACAGCTTTCCAAGTCCCCTCCTCTCTGGGGTTTCTGGCAAGCGATCCAACAGTGCGCCAGTGTGCAGCCTGCCTTGGCTCCTCCATTGTCAGAAGTCTCCTGCCTCTGAGAGACAAGCAGGGAGGGGGGCTTATGGCAGAAGGAGAGGGAGCCCCCGGTGGCTCCTCCTTCTCCTAACTCACCTCTGCCTCCCGACCTTCCTCCTCCCACTCGCCTCCTCCCTCTTCTGCCTCCGATTCTGCACTGCATTCTGCCTCAGAGTCTCCCAGCTCACTAAGATCTGTTGCCCCTTCAGCTTCTGACGCCTCCTCTTCCCAGGCTTCTCCTTCTTCTCCCTCTGACAGCTCATCCTTCTTCTACCTCCACTTCTTGGGCTCAGAGCCATCTTCCCTTCCTGGTTCCCCGGCTGCTTCCTCCCACCACTCCTCTGTGCCCAACCAGTCCATGACATTGCTCCATCCCTCGGCCTCTGTCCCCACAAGGCAGCTTCCCCTGACCTGATCTGGTTCCACAGCCACAACCAATCATACTGCTGCATTGTTCTAGGACCAATCAGACTGCTGCATTCTGAATCCTATTGTTCTAGGACCAATCAGACTGCTGCATTCTGAATCCTATTGTTCTAGGACCAATCAGACTGCTGCATTTTGGATCCTATTCAACTCAGCATATAGCAGCCTGCCTGGCTGGCCTCCCCCTTGTCTGTCCATTCCCAGCAACATGGGCTGGCGGGGTGGGCTCCTTCACCCACTTCAGCTCCTGGCAACCAGCACCCCCTGACCAACCCCAGGAACACCATTCACCTGTAGCCATGCAAGCCTTTGGGAGGCAGAGATGTGAGGGGCCATCAGAAGAGGAAGGGAAGGAAAGAGAGGCAGAGGCCAGGGTTGCCCACAGCACCCCAACCATCATTCAGGGCACCCAGGGTGCCATGGCACATGGGTTGAAAACCACTGCCATAAAGCATTTTGTCTTCTTTTTTGGGGATGAAGTACCAACTGCTAGAGGGGCAGCTCTGTTACTTGGGGGATTTTGGCTCTTGGCTGGACTCTGAGCATCTCCCTCCCTTGGCCAGAAACCAGAGGAAGAGCTTGCAGGGAAAAGGGCTTTGCAGGAGGCAAGGAAGCTCCTCCTGGAATTCAGGAGTGGAGAGATAGGAGGGGATCCCAGGGTCATCTAGTCCAACCCCCAGCAATGCAGGAATCTCAGCTAGAGCATCCATGGCAGATGGCCGTCCGATCTCTGCTGAGAAACCTCCAAGGAAGGAGAGTCCCCCACCTCCCAAGGGAGACCTTTCCCATGCCCAACTGCTCTTAGATGTCCCTCAAGGCAGCGGGTCCTGAGTTCTAGCCCTGCTGAAACAATCGCACTGGCTGCCAAGGAGGAACCCAGCAAAGTTCAAAAGAAATAAATCCTAGTCTCATCATGAATAACCAAAACTTTCTTAAGCATGTTTCTATGCAAACATTCAATAGTATGTCATTTCCCCTTCCAAAAATGCGGAATTTCTAACTCAATGGACTAAAAATGGATGGTTGTTATGCTTAGGGGAGCTTTTAATATTTGATGGACTACTGTATTTTAATATTTTGTTGGAAGCCGCCCAGAGTGGCTTGGGAAACCCAGCCAGATGGGCGGGGTATAAATGAATGAATAAATAAGAATAATTGTTGTTGTTGTTAACTGAATTGATATACCGCCCTTCATCAAGAGATCTCAGGGACATTGAAAACATAGAACTCCAAAAAGTATACAAATGATGCATCACCTCAAATTCTTTTATCAGGTGAGTTTTCTTCTTTGGAAAGAGGCAGGTGGAATCTCCACGGTTGCTAACAGAATAACGTTGAAAGGCTAGTGAAATATGGGGAACCCAGAGCATCTGCTTGGCATGCAGAATGTCCCAGGGTCAGCCCCTGGCATCTCCCGCAAGGGCTGGATGAGATCCCTGCCTGAAACTGGGGGAGCTGCTGCCAGTCAGTGTGGACTATACAGGGTTAGAGGGAGCCCTTGGTCGGGCTCAGCAGAAGGCAGCTTCTGAGGCTACTTCAAAGCTCTGCAAGATCAAAAGGGATAGATATTCCCTAAGCAAACCAAATTTAAGAAACTGGAATCACGGCAGCCGGAATTTTGCACAGGATTCCAGGTGTGGATTCTGACCAAGGCAGAAGAGAGCAGGACTCGGACTTCCCTCCATCTGGACACGATCCACTTCTGTGGATGCAGCCGAGAAGAACATTTGCCTTCTTTGCTGCTGCATCACTTGTTGGACTCAGGTGGAGCTTGGGATCCACCAAGACCCTGAGATCCTTTTCGCATGTCCTGCTGGTCAGTCCGGTGTCCCCTGCGCAGCAGAGTCTCCCTGCTAATTGTCCCAAATTAAATCCAGGTGTCTTGTGTGAGGGAAACTGCGATCCAAGGAGTCTCTGGCAGGAGATAATTAGACAAGGAAAGTTTTATTCGCAAAAAAGAGAACGGTGAAACAAAGTGAAGACAGGAAATGTGTTCTTTCAGGTAGAAGTTAACTTATTACTTCAGTTAAATGTCTCAGGATTAAACACAGTTCTGCAGGCACAGCTTTCCTCCAATTCAGTTGCTGCACTTCAGGGAGATGTTCAGGTTTCCAGAATAGATGGTGAAAGGCTGGACTCTCTTTCTGCTGCTTCTCTCTCACCCCCGAACTTAGTTATGAGGGGTCTTTCCGTGAGGTACTTTTGACACAGCCCAGCTTCCTTCACGGCGAGGGGCCACTTTTCCTGGGTTCCCCTGAGGTATTTTCCTTTGTATGCCATGTGCGAAAATTTATTGATTGGGGCGTGACCTTGCTGATTTCTTTACGATCCCAATCAGTCACTTACAGCGTCCGGCACGTTTCCTCTGCGCAGTAACTCCTGCTGTCTCTTCAGTCACGCCTAGCAGAGTAGACACAGCGGTAAAGCTGTCACTTGCTCCAGACAAACTTACACAGTACAGATTTGTCTATTTACAGTTCTTTATTGCGACATTTCTCAGAAAAATAGTCCAGGACTTCTTTCAGCCATTACAGCCGTTACAAGCTGCGTCCGTCTCCCTCAAAGACAAAGAGGAACAACAAGAAACAGAGAACAAGCTCCTCCCAGCTTCGAATCGCTGACGTCAGAAAGTGACGCACACCTCAGCACACTTAACCAGTTAAGTTCTGAACTCTAACATGCCAGACCCAGGGGATCCTCTCAGCCCTTGCCACGGACTCAGGAATCTCCTTTTCCTAGAAGATCTCTCCCCCCCTCCTGACTGGAAGGAGACCCCAGAAGAAGAAGAGGAGAGTCTTCCCACAGCTTCTCCCTCCAGCTTCACTCCCTCCAGACCCTCAACATGGTCTACCCTTCTCAGCTGTGAGGCTCCTTCCTCTGGCTCCATAGATATTCTCCTCAGAGCGGAGGATCCACTCAGATCAGAGCCACTTCTCCCTCCCTCCCTCCCCCCTCTCCTCATCCCCATCTTCTCCCAACCTTCCCTCTTTCCCATCTCAAATCCCCTCAGAAACGGCTCTCTTTATTTTCCCTCCAAAAGTCCTGGCGCCACCCCCCTCTGGGTAGCCAATCAGAAAGAGGCTCTGGCCCTCTGGTGGAATGGTGAGGCACTGCACCCCAGACTCTGCTCTGGCTCTGCTGTCCGTCACAGCAGCCAGCTGCCCCAGCAGGCCTTGCCATCTCCCCACCGCTTGAGCCGTCCTCCATTGTCTCCCGAGACAGGCGGATGAGGAGAGAGCCATTCAGGGGCCACAGGAAAGGGGCATCGGGGGCCGACAGAGGCAAACTGGAGTGGGGCAGCATCGTTGAAAGGGTGCCTACGTCTCTCTCTTCTTCCTTCTCAATATCCGTTATTGCTAGCTAAGAAATTGGGGGAAAGGCAGCTACTCTGTGTAGGGTTTCTTGGGGTTGAGATCCGTAAGCTGAGTATGGTACGATTTCTCAGCAATAAATAGGATACACTTTTATGGGTGTTACGGAAAATTCCAGGTGGAGAGACGACTCATCAGCCCAGCCAGTCAGGGTGCAAGTCCCTCATGGATCCATGCGGTCGGTAAAAGAAGCAAGTTCCGGCCAAGTAATTTGGAGCAAAACAGCGGTCAGTAGATCTTGATCTTTCTTGTTGCCCAACAGGCCCATACTACATCACAAAGGAGGAGGGGATATAAGACATACACAAGTTCAGCAGGGGCCAGACACCGCTCCCAACGCCTCTTAAGTGCCCATTACCCAAAGAACAATGAAACCCTTGGCATCTCCTTGCCCTCAGGACTTGTCCAGAGATGGGCTTTCAGAACACCTGACTTGCTAAATTGCCTCTGGGGATGTCTATTGTTGCCCCCCCCGGTCACTCCCTGGGTGGGGGGGCCGTGTATGTGCTCTCAGGCTTGGGGAAAGATGCCCTCTTCCGGCTGCCTACGTGACTTCCTGCTTCTTGGTTCATGGAGGGAGGTGGAGCCCAAATTCACCTTTCACCTTTCTTTCAGGGTTAAAATGCCATTTGAATGAGAAGAGTCGGTTAAAGTATGGATTTTCTACGAATTTATAAAGCTAGGTATCTTCCCTGCGCTGTCAAGTCAAAAGCATAGCAGGCCTAATATTTGTAACATTGCAACAACTATGAAGATGCCCCCCCCATCATTTCCGTAACATGGGTAAGTGAACTCATATGTTTCATTCAGCCTCACCTGAATAAACACTTAGATTATGTGAAAATAATGGGAGATACCTGTCAGGGAACTGCCATCGGAGCTAGAGGCGGAGGCAAGGCTCCAAAGCGATGCTGGAGAGGGGCCCAGCAGGGAGAGAGGCAGCCCATCTGCTGGGGAAGGAAATCAGCGTAACACCAGTGGAGAAGGGGGGCAGATGGGGGAATCGGTGAGGGGGCTCCAGGACTCCTCGCTGGAGACCAGCGGGGAGAGCACGGGTCCTCCGCTGCCCACACCCTCCCTGCACAGAAGGCTTCCGCGCAGGGAGAGTAGGCGGAGACTTGGCGTCAAAGAACTTCTTTGCTGGAAGAGGTTCAAGAAACGCCCACTGACGGATTCTGCCCGCGACTGAAACAGCCACGAAGTGAAGGGCTGTCCAGACAGAAAGGGTTTAAGCAGGTAACCTAGCCAGGAGCGGCGACAACTTATGCACGAGCAACCCCTATAACCATTACAGCAATCCGTCAGTCACTGACGTTGCTTGTGCGCAGCAACAGGCAGGCAGCATAATGAGCCAAACCGGAGAAGTCAGAGGAACGGAGCAAGCAGCTGGAGTGCAAAATCTGGTGGAGAGGAACCGAGATTTGGAACAGCATGTGGCTCTCCTGACGGCGCGGCTGGACGAAAGGCGGGCTCAGGATGCACAGGTCAGACCCACCCCCGTTGCAAGGAAGGTACCGGGACTGGTACACAAGTTTGGGGGGAAGCCCCAGGACTACAACGCGTTCCGAACGGAAATAGAGTACGCTTTGGAACTGCAGCATGATGACTTTGTGGATGATGGGGAGAGGGTGGCCTATATTGTTGGGCATCTACAGGATGGGGCCCGGGAATGGATCAGGCCCCCAATGGCGACGCAAAATGCTGCCTTGAAGGACCTTAGGAAATTTTTTCAGGCGATGGATGCAATGTATTCCAGTGAAGTGGAGCAAAATGTGACTCAACGGGAATTGATGGGGTGCCAGCAGGGGAGCCAATCAGAGACTACTGGTCGCGCTTTGTGAAGTTGATCCACTGGCTTGGGTGGGATCTGGACTCTGAACCCATTCAAATGTTGTTTGAGGAGGGGTTGTCCCCAACTGTGAAGGACGAGCTCTCCTGCGCGCCCCGCCCGCAGTCGATGGACCAGCTGACCAAGGCTGTGCTTGCGATTGGAGTAAGACAGGAAGCGCGGGCTCAGGAGAAGCGCGAAGTGAGAGGGGAACGTTGCCATGACTACCGCATTCCTGAAATGCTGAGGCAGCCTTCCCAGGCGGCTGAGCCAATGGAAATAGATGGTGCGTGCGAGGTTTCAAACTCCAGTGAAGGTCAGAAGAGGGAGGGAAAGGATTGGAAAACCACCAATAAGTGTTTCCTCTGCCAACGGCCAGGACATTTTGCCAGGGTCTGCCCTCAAAGAAAGACCTGGCAAGGGATGGTGGGAGCTGCTGGCTGTGAGGAGGAGGGGGAAAGGGGGCAGGCACAGGGAAACGACAATGCTTGGCTGCCAATCAGCAGGGGCAGCAGCCAAACCAGCTGTGATGGCCTGGGAATCCGATTCAGAGGCTGAACCGGAGGAATCCCAGCCTGCACAGGAGTCCCCACCTCCAGGGCTGGCTGAACTGGGGCAGGGCCTTGATTCTGAAGCGCCTGCACCTGTGCCGGATCCTCAGGAGCAGGCACCAGGTGAATCCACTTTGGCTCCAGAGGCGGCTGAGGACTCAGTGCCTGCAGGTGAGTCTCCCCCTGGGCCCAGTAACCCTTCAGCCTCTCCTGAACTGCAGAGGCTCAGGGCAGAGAGGCGAAGGGAACTGGTTTCTCCCAGGAGTGCTCGCCTTAAGGCCAGGAGAGGCGGGTCTCCTGGGGGCCGGGGCCGCCCCTGGCCTCAGAGAAGATAAAGGCCAGTCAGCCCGGTCCCAGGTTGCGGGAGCAATGTCGTTGTTGAGTACCTGTTCCTGCCTGGACCCAGACCTGACCCTCCAGTGTTCCTGTCCCCGCCCGGCTTTCTGCTTCGGACCTCTCCCCGCTCCTTGTGAACTGTTTCCAGGCTAGTGACCCAGGACCGGACTTTGGCTACGCCAACGGTAACCTTCCCCCCGGGACCAGCACACCAGCAACCAATAGAAGTGCCCCAGCCAGACCCTCCCAGGGCAGCTATAGCCATAGAAGTGGTGCTAGAACTCCCGAATGGGCACCCAGTCAAGGTGGAGGGGCTGCTGGATTCAGGCAGCTCCTGCAATTTCTTCAGCAAAGACTTCGCTCTGGAGCACCAACTCCACCTGCTGCCCCTGGATTTTCCCTTGCAAGTGACCACCATTGATGGCAGAGAACTTCTGGGAGGGGAAGTGATGCAGCAGACCCCACCAATGAGAATGAGGGTTTCCAGGCACACGGAGACCATTGCCTTTCACGTAGCCACACTGGCAGGGCCCCCAATAATACTGGGGATGAGCTGGCTGGCACTGCATGATCCAGTAGTGGCATGGCATCAGAGGTCGGTCACCTTTGGGTCAGCTTACTGCTTGGAACACTGTCAGGGGGGGGACCCAAGCATGACAGTGGCCAGGGTGGCTGGGATGGCTGTGGAGCCAAAAGGGGAGGTGCTGCCACAATATGCTGACCTGAAGGAGGTCTTCAGCGAGAAGGAGGCGGATAGACTACTCCCCCCATAGGCCCTTTGACTGCCAAATCAACACTCCCAGGGGCTCAGCTGCCGGTGGGTAAGCTGTATGCCATGTCTGACCAGGAGATGCTGTACAAGAACTGTGTAGCCTTTTTGGACGACGTCTTAATCTATTCTGACAATGAGAAGCAACATGTCAGAGACGTCAGGGAAGTGCTAAAGAGACTGCAGAAGCACCAGTTGTGGGTCAAGCTGGAAAAATGCCAATTTCACGCAAGAGAGGTAGTTTCTGGGGTACAAGTTGTCAGACAAGGGCCTAGCTATGGACCCCAGCAAGGTGCAGGCGGTGCTGGAATGGAAGACCCCCAAAACCCAGAAGGACGTGCAGAGGTTCCTAGGGTTCAGCAACTTCTACAGGAAGTTCATCAAGAACTTCGCCCACTTGACAGCGCCCATCACAGATTGTCTTAGTAGCAAAAAGAAGTTCGTCTGGACAGAAAGGGCCCAGCAATCCTTTGAAAGACTGAAGAAGGTGTTCGCTTCGGAAGAGCAGCTCCTGCATGTGGATCTGGAGAAGCCCATGAGGCTGGAGACCAATGCGTCAGACCGAGCCATTGGAGCGGTACTTTTGCAGCCAGGGGCCCAGCAGGGCTGGAGCCCGTGCGCCTTTTTTCTCGAGGAAGCTGAGCAAGTCAGAGCAAAACTACACAGCGTATGACCGCGAACTGCTTGCGATCTATGCGACATTTCGGCAATGGAGACATCTGCTAATAGGGGCGCAGCACAAGATCCAGGTTTGTACTGATCACAAGAACTTGGAATACTGGAGGACTGTGCGAGTACTCAACCAGAGACAGATTCGATGGGCACAGGAGTTCTCCAAGTTTGCCTTCAAGATCCGGTACGTGCCGGGAGAGGAAAACGTAAGAGCAGATGCTCTCTCCCGAAAGCCGGAGTACATGGAAGAAGAGGGACCGCCGGAACTCTGACACGTGTTCCCCGAGAACCAATGGGTGTGTGGGGGAGCGTTGGTTGGGAAACGAGAACTGGCCGGGCTTACTAGAAACGACAAGTTCGCTCAAACTATAATCAGGGAACTCTGGGACGGAAGGGAAAACCATGGAGGGTTTGAGGAAAAGGAAGGGCTACTGTACTATAAGGGGGTGCTGTATGTACCGGGGGAGACCTTGAGGGGAAGAGTACTCAAACAACTCCACGACAACCCAACAGCGGGGCACTTTGGTCAACACAAAACCATGTTGCTTGTCACCAGGCAGTTCTGGTGGCCAAGGGTAAGGGAAGATGTACGGGAATATGTACGGGGGTGCGACCGCTGCCAGAGGGCAAAGGGGGAGAGGGCTGCCCCCGCAGGGTTACTGGAACCCTTACCCACGCCGGGAAGACCCTGGGAGGTGGTGTCCATCGATTTTATGACAGATTTGCCCAAGTCAAGGGGGAAGACAGCAGTCATGGTAGTAGTCGATCTACTGACAAAAAATGTGCCATTTCATAGCTTGCTCACATGCGGTGATGGCAGAGGAAGCAGCCAGGTTGTTTGTGGATCACATCTTCAGGCTGCATGGGGCTCCCTCGAGGGTCATCTCAGATCGCGGGAAACAATTTACTTCCCGGTTCTGGAGGAAGCTCATGAGCTTGCTGCAGGTCGAGGTGGGCTTCTCGACGGCGAGACACCCGGAAACCAACGGGCAAGCAGAAAGAGCGAACGGTATACTCCAGCAATACCTGCGCTGCTACGTCAGCGAGAGACAGAACAATTCGGAAGAGAAACTAGTGCTGGCTGAATTTGTGTACAATAACACTGAACATGTGTCCACGGGAATGAGCCCGTTCATGGCCAATTATGGGTGTCACCCCAGGGCCTTCCTGGGAAGGGGGGAGGAAGGATGCGGCAGAGCAGTTTGTGGAAGAAATGGAGGCCTTGCACCAGCAACTCAATATGAACTTGGAACGGGCCAAGGAAATTTACAAGAGGCAGGCAGACAAGCACCGTCAGGAAGGGGAGACCATATGGGTGGGAGACCGGGTGTGGTTGTCAACCCAAGGGTTACCCTTTAAGGGAGGGTGCAAGAAGTTGCAGCCGAGGCAGCTGGGACCTTTTGAGGTAACACAGCAGGTGAACCCCGTGGGATTCAAGCTCAAGTTGCCTGACAGCATGAAGATACACCTGGTGTTCCATAGCTCCCTACTCTCTCTGTACAGGGAGGGGCGGGAATTCCCGGGGTGGGAGGGAGAAGTCACGACACACCCGCAGGTAGAGGAGAGGGAACACCACAACCAAGCCACAGAAATACTCGATTCAAGGTGGCAAGGGCACCAGGTGGAGTACTTGGTAGCTTGGGAGGGAGAACCCAGGTCAGAAAACACGTAGGTTCCTGCGGAGGCAATCAATGATGGGTATCTTGTGGAGGAGTTCCACAGCCTGTTCCCAGATAAACCAAAACCACTAGCGAGATTCTGGGAGGAGCAATTTGGACGACGAAGAGGACTTTGTGGGTTTTCCTGCCTCCGAAGAGGAGGGAGGGGAGGCGTCAGAGGGAGAAGAATCAGACTGGGAGGCCCACCCTGCGGGAAGAGTTCGGAGCGGGTGGGAAGCGGGTTTTGAATCCTCAGAGGATGGCGACAGCTCCTTCCAGGGATTCCCCGCATTGTCGGCCGAGGAAAGGGACGAAGTTGGATCAGAAGGTCGGGCCGGGGGTGGAGGGGGTCCTGGGGGGGAGGTGGATGTCAGGGAACTGCCATCAGGGCCGGAGGGAGAGAGCGGGCTCCAGAGGGATTCCAGAGAGCGTCCCGGGATGGGGAGAGGCAGCCCATCTTCTGGGGAAGGGAATCAGTGTAGCACCAGTGGAGAAGGGGGGCAGATGGGGGAATCGGCGAGGCGGTCCCATGACTCCTTGCCGGGGACCAGCGGGGAGAGTAAGGGTCCTCCGCTGCCCACACCCTCCTTGTGCAGAAGGCTTCTGCGCAGGGAGAGTAGGCGGAGACTTGGCGTCAAAGAACTTCTTTGCTGGAAGAGGTTCAAGAAACGCCCACTGACGGATTCTGCCAGCGACTGAAACAGCCACGAAGTGAAGGGCTGTCCAGACAGAAAGGGTTTAAGCAGGTAACCTAGCCAGGAGCGGCGACAACTTATGCACGAGCAACCCCTATAACCATTACAATACCGTCTCCAGATGAAATTAAACCTGTGCTTTTATTTATTTTCATGGTATAAAAGACAATTTTAAAGAAAGCAATGGTTACAACAGTAAACAACAAATAGCTTGTCCTCATGGAATTGCAGACTTTCATCCTGCCATGTGTTAAAGTTTCAATTGATTATTCTATAAGATCACGCCACATTTTCCCACGAGTGCTGGGTAGATTCTGGCAAAGGTCTTCACAATTTATGTATTCAATAAACATTGGCCACATGTTATAAAAGGAATACGGATTGTGTTCCCCCACCTTTTGGATACTTAAATTGTGATGCCCAGAACTGAACACAGGATTCTAGGTGGGGCCTGACCAAAGGTAGAATAAAGTGGTACAATTCCTGCTTATTTAACTTATATGTGAAAGGCTGGGCTGGATGAATCCCAAGCAGGAATTAAGATTGCCGGAAGAAATATCAACAACCTCAGATATGCAGATGACACAACCTTGATGGCAGAAAGTGAGGAGGAATTAAAGAACCTTTTATTGAGGGTGAAAGAGGAGAGCGCAAAATATGGTTTGAAGCTCAACATCAAAAAAACGAAGATCATGGCCACTGGTCCCATCACCTCCTGGCAAATAGAAGGGGAAGAAATAGAGGCAGTGAGAGATTTTACTTTCTTGGGCTCCATGATCACTGCAGATGGTGACAGCAGTCACAAAATTAAAAGGCGCCTGCTTCTTCGGAGAAAAGCAATGACAACCTAGACAGCATCTTAAAAAGCAGAGACATCACCTTGCCAACAAAGGTCCATATAGTTAAAGCTATGGTTTTCCCAGCAGTGATGTATGGAAGTCAGAGCTGGACCATAAAGAAGGCTGATCGCCGAAGAATGGATGCTTTTGAATTATGGTGCTGGAGGAGACTCTTGAGAGTCCCATGGACTGCAAGAAGATCAAACCTCTCCATTCTGAAGGAAATTAGCCACCTCATGAGAAGAGAAGACTCCCTGGAAAAGACCCTGATGCTGGGAAAGATGGAGGGCACAAGGAGAAGGGGGCGACAGAGGACAAGATGGTGGGACAGTGTTCTCGAAGCTACAAACATGAGTTTGACCAAACTGCGGGAGGCAGTGGAAGACAGAAGTGCCTGGCGTGCTCTGGTCCAGGGGGTCACGAAGAGTCGGACATGACTAAATGACTAAGTGACTAAACAACAACAACAACATTCCTGCCCTTGATCTGATTCTGCCTCCGCCAATGGTGTCGTCTGCAAATGTGATGAGCATCCCCTTCAGTTCCTTCATCCAACTCATTCATAAAGACATTGAATGACAACGGGCCCAGGATTGAACCCTACAGCACCCCTCTTGTCGCTTCTCCCAGGATGATGAGGAACCATGAAGGAGTCCTCTTTGGGTTTGGTCAGTCAAATCCACCAAACAGTTACCTTGTTCAGCCGAATTTTTACCAGCTTTCTCACAGAAAGAGCACGGGGGACTTTCTCAAAAGCCTTACTGAAATCAAGATGCATTATTTCCACAGCTGTCCCCTGACCAACAAAGTTTGTAACTCCATCCATAAAAGGATCTAGGAGTCTTGGTTGACCACAAACTTGACATGAGCCAACAGTGTGACGCGGCAGCTAAAAAAGCCAATGCAATTCTGGGCTGCATTAATAGGAGTATTGCATCTAGATCAAGGGAAGTAATAGTGCCACTGTATTCTGCTCTGGTCAGATCTCACCTGGAGTACTGTGTCCAGTTCTGGGCACCACAGTTCAAGAAGGACACTGACAAACTGGAACGTGTCCAGAGGAGGGCAACCAAAATGGTCAAAGGCCTGGAAACAATGCCTTATGAGGAACGGCTAAGGGAGCTGGGCATGTTTATGTTATGAAAAAGGAGCAATGCAGCGAGCTGCAACTGGCTGGAAAGCCAAACAGGATGTTGATGTTTGGGACTGTACCGTGGGAGCAAAAGGACAGTCTATTCACTGTACTGAGCACCGGATGTTAGCTGACCAATCTGAGGCTTGCGCCTGATGGAGATGTTCAAGCGCACCTGACGGACATGAAGTTTCTGCGCCAACAGATGGTGGAACGCAATTTCCATCTACAGGAGGAAGTGTTTTGCTTTATGGATATAAACAGCCTGAATCGGACTTACAAAACAGTTGCCAGTCAGCTTGGTTCCCTTCCGGCCAACGATCTCACTTCGGAGAGAGTGTATGCTGTGGTTCTGAATGAACATGACAGACTTGCTGCACTGGAAGTAAAGGACAGGGGGAGGGAGGAACGGAGTTCTAGCTCCCCCACTGCTACTGCTACTGGAGAGGATGCTGTAGCTTTGAACGCTGTCCGTTGTTACAATTGTGGACAGACTGGGCATCTTCAGCGAAACTGTGAGAAGCCACATCATCCAAGAGGAGCCAAGGGGAGCTCTGCAAAGCCTGAGGCGTCAGGCAAAAGTCGTACCAAGTCACAGGTGAAACCTGCAAAGGCTTTGATGTCGAAAGGAACCACGCCAGAGGTGGGAAACTCGTTTGTAATTGACACGGGGTGCACAAAACACATGACCCCACACAGAGAACTGTTTTCGTTGTTCAAGAAGCAAAGCTTCACTGTGAAGCAGGCCAACGGTCAGGAGTTGGAAGCGACCGGAGTTGGGACTGTGTATCTTGAGAGTCTGAACTTGACTATAGACAATGTGTACTTGGTTCCTGAGTTGCAATTCAATCTGCTGAGTGTTCCGCAGATTGCCAAGAAAGGACTGAAACTGTCCTATGATGCTGAAAGCTGCAAGATCTTCAAAGATGGAGAGTTATATCTTTCTGCCAGAGAGAAAGATGGACTGTATTTGTTGACTTTTGATCAGAGTGATTACATGAAATGTAATTCATCTGATTCTAACATGATTTCTTTCGCAGGTGTGGCAAAGGATGCCAGGAAGGTCACCAGAGTCGACAATGCATTTCAGCGGGTGTATGCTGATGTGATAGGTCCTCTAGCACCATCTAGAAGCAATGCAAGATTTTACCTTGTGTGTGTGGATTGTTTCTCAAATTATGTCTGGGTTTTTTTGTTAGAGAAACCACAAGAAGCCTTAGAAAGGTTTAAAGAGTTTTGTGACAAGGTTAAAAATGTGCATGATGCTAACATTGATTGTCTTTTCACAGATGAGAAGCCAATTTTTCTTTTACAGGATTTTCAGGACTTCCTGCAGAAGAAAGGGATAAGGCACAAAGTTGCTGTTTCAGCGGAAGCGTGGAACAGGGGTGTCTGTGTACGGGTGAACAAAGAGTTGCAAAAGGGGATGCAAGCGCAATTGCTTAGTTCACATCTGCCACATGAGTTCTGGGCGGAGTCGCTAATGTCGTTTTGTTATACGTGGTTGAGAAAGGTTTCAAAAGAATTGGGAAGTTCTCCTTTTGAGAAGCTGTTCCATAGAAAACCTTCTGTTGCCCATTTCAAGGTTTTTGGGTCTCATGTGAGGACAGAGGCTCCAGGTGGAGTTAAAAATGTCAAAGGCATTTTTGTGGGATATGAAAAGGGTCTCTACAGAGTAATTTTGTCTGAATCTGGTCAGGTGATTCTCACGAAATTTCTAGAGAGAGCTCCTGAACAGGAGAGAGTGATTGTTCACACATTTCCCACAGAGGACAATTCAGATGATGATGATGATTTTACTGATTACAGTGGTACTGATGATGACAGTGATAGCTCAGGGAGCTCAGTTGACACAGTCATTGAGAGGAAATCTCACACAATAGCTAGACCTTCACAGGTGGAGGATGAACCACTGTTTACTATTGGAACTGGTTCTCCAAAGAGTCCTGAGACTGAACCAGTGAGCAGAGAGGATCAGCACCTCATATGTAGGTCTGAGAGAGTTACAAAAGGTGTACCACCCAAGAGGTATTCAAAAGAGTTTGCCAACTTAGCTGTTGCATGTGTTGCTGTTGTACACAACCGAGGACAGGTTGAAACTGTGTCTAAGTCAGAGACAAAGGCACAACAGAAAGTTGCTAGCCAAGGTAATGCAGAAGCACTCATTCCTTGGAAGCCAGACAACCAAAGAGGTACACTGGGGAAACCAATGGCAGGGAGTTCCAAGGGTGGAACTGAAACAACAAGGGAATGTTATATGTACAACAGCTGTTTGTTTTCCTCTTTGGATCAAGCTTTGCTCGCAACACGCATTGATTCTTTTGGGGGAGTATGTTACGAAAAAGGAGCAATGCAGCGAGCTGCAGCTGGCTGGAAAGCCAAACAGGATGTTGATGTTTGGGACTGTACCGTGGGAGCAAAAGGACAGTCTATTCACTGTACTGAGCACCGGATGTTAGCTCAGAGTGTCACCTGACATGTACTGGAAGTACAGGGGAGGAGTCTCTCTCTCTGCTGTTGGTGTTTGGAGAGTACAGACGTGTTTCTCTGTACTGCTGCATAGACAGAAATAAAGGCATGTAAATACATTTCTGTCTGTCTCTTTCCCCCCTCCTGGGGAAGACAGGGAGGAGGGAAGAGTGCTGTGTTCTTCTCACGTTTGAGGAGAATCACTGATAGAGACCCCGCCTGTCTCCTGCCGGGAGTCGCAGACAGGGAGGTCAAGTAATCCAAGCCGGGTGCCTGGAGAGTGGCACATTCCTCTGACTAGGCTTGAAGATTACAACAGTTTAGCCTGGAGATGAGGAGGTTAAGGGGTGATATGATAGCCATGTTCAAATATATAAAAGGATGTCACATAGAGGAGGGAGGAAGGTTGTTTTCTGCTGCTCCAGAGAAGCGGACATGGAGCAACAGATCCAAACTACAAGAAAGAAGATTCCACCTAAACATTAGGAAGAACTTCCTGACAGTAAAAGCTGTTCGACAGTGGAATTTGCTGCCAAGGAGTGTGGTGGAGTCTCCTTATTTGGAGGTCTTTAAGCAGAGGCTTGGCAACCATATGTCAGGAGTGCTCTGATGGTGTTTCCTGCTTAGCAGGGGGTTGGACTCGATGGCCCTTGTGGTCTCTTCCAACTCTATGATTCTATGATTCTAAAAAGGGGAGGAGAGATTTCTCTGGCTTGACTTGTTTTTGAGAAAGCCATGCTTTCATCCTGTATGTTTCTGTTATGAAATCTTCAGATGGAGGGCACATAAATATTAAAAATGATAATAAATAAGGATATTGACAAGCTGAAACATGTGCAAAGGAAGGCAATTTATGTAATTATTTAATTTGTATACCACCCAAAACAGTGGTGCCAACTTGAATAAAATATTGGTGGGGGTCCAGGTAAGGCCCACCTTGAACAATCAATCGCATGATGCATAAAGGGCATTGGAATGGCGATGCGTACCAACTGGGGGGGGTGGCCCCCTCAAATATACTATTGGGGGCAAAACCCCCTCAGCCTCTAAAAGTTGACTACTGTTTCCACATGTCGTAGGACGGTTACAACATAAAAAGACAACATAAAAACACAAAATATAAATCTGTAACCCCCCTCACTACCACATTTTAAAAGGGCATTAGATGTCAATTAGGCAAAGGCCTGGTTAACAAGGTGCGGATTTGCCTGGATCCTAAAGCTGTATAATGGTTTTTCCGATCGTTGCATGAATTCTCTGATGAGAAGTGAGAAAAGAGCTCTGACTGAAGCTCTTTCCACATTCTGCTTACGGATAGGGTTTCTCCCCTGTATGAATTCTCTGATGCTTAGTGAGAGAGGAGCTCTCCCTGAAGCTCTTTCCACATTCCACACACTGATAGGGTTTCTCCCCTGTATGAATTCTTTGATGGGAAGCGAGATGGGAGCTCCTACTGAAGCTCTTTCCACATTCCACACACTGATAGGGTTTCTCCCCTGTATGAATTCTCTGATGGGAAGTGAGACTGTAGCCCTCACTGAAGCTCTTTCCACATTCAAAGCACTGATAGGATTTCTCTCCTGTATGAATTTTCTGATGCTTAGTGAGATCAGAGCTCTCCCTGAAGCTCTTTCCACATTCCACACACTGATAGGGTTTCTCCCCTGTATGAATTCTTTGATGGGAAGTGAGATAGGACCTCCTACTGAAGCTCTTTCCACATTCAACACACTGATAGGGTTTCTCTCCTGTATGAATTCTTTGATGGGAAGTGAGACGGGAGCTCATACTGAAGCTCTTTCCACATTCCACACACTGATAGGGTTTCTCTCCTGTATGAATTCTTTGATGGGAAGTGAGAGAGGAGCTCTCCCTGAAGCTCTTTCCACATTCAACACACTGATAGGGTTTCTCCCCTGTATGAATTCTCTGATGCTTAGTGAGATCTGAGCTCTTTATGAAACTCTTTCCACATTCCACACACTGATAGGGTTTCTCTCCTGTGTGAATTTTTCGATGGGAAGTGAGAGAGAAGGTCTGACTGAAGCTCTTTCCACATTCAACACACTGGTAGGGTTTCTCTCCTGTATGAATTCTTCGATGGGAGGTGAGACGGAAGCCCAGGCTGAAGCTCTTTCCACATTCCACACACTGATAGGGTTTCTCTGCTGTATGAATTCTTCGATGGGAAGTGAGAGAGGAGCTTTCCCTGAAGCTCTTTCCACATTCAACACACTGATAGGGTTTCTCCCCTGTATGAATTTTCTGATGCTTAGTGAGATCTGAGCTCTTTCTGAAACTCTTTCCACATTCCACACACTGATAGGGTTTCTCTCCTGTATGAATTTTTCGATGGGAAGTGAGAGAGGAGCTCTGACTGAAGGTCTTTCCACATTCAACACACTGGTAGGGTTTCTCCCCTGTATGAATTTTCTGATGGGAAGTGAGAGAGGAGCTCTGACTGAAGCTCTTTCCACATTCCACACACTGGTAGGGTTTCTCCCCTGTATGAATTCTCTGATGCTTAGTGAGAGAGTAGCTCTGACTGAAGCTCTTTCCACATTCCACACACTGATGGGGTTTCTCCCCTGTATGAATTCTCTGATGCTTAGTGAGAGAGGAGCTCTGACTGAAGCTCTTTCCACATTCCACACACTGATAGGGTTTCTCTCCTGTATGAATTTTTCGATGGAAAGTGAGAATGGAGCTCTTCCTGAAGCTCTTTCCACATTCAACACACTGGTAGGGTTTCTCTCCTGTATGAATTTTTCGATGGGAAGTGAGAATGGAGCTCTTCCTGAAGCACTTTCCACATTCAAAGCACGGATAGGGTTTCTCCCCTTCATGAACTTTCTGATGCTTAGTGAGATTGGAGTTCTGACTGAAGCTCTTTCCACATTCCATGCAGTGATATGGTTTCTCCCCTGTATGAATTCTCTGATGGGAAGTGAGATGGGAACTCTGACTGAAGCTCTTTCCACATTCCATACACTGATATGGTTTCTCCCCTGTATGAATTCTCTGATGGGAAGTGAGACTGTAGCTCATACTAAAGCACTTTCCACATTCCACACACTGATAGGGTTTCTCTCCTGAATGAATTCTCTGATGGGAAGTGAGATGGGAACTCTGACTGAAACTCTTTCCACATTCTATGCACTGATAGGGTTTCTGCCCGGTATGGATTTTCTGATGGGAAGTGAGATGGCTTCTCTGACTGAAGCTCTTTCCACATTCCATGCACTGATAGGGTTTCTTTCCAATGAGAATTCTTTGTTGGGAAGTGGAATGGGAGCTCTGACTGCAGCTCGCTCCATACTCCAAAATTTTGCGTGGCTTCTCCTCTCCGGGGGTTTTGTCATGTTCATCCTTGTTCTTGTTTTCCAATTCATCAAAATCTGCAATGGAGACAAAAAGGGATTAGAGCCTCAGGAACAAATCAAGAAGAACTGAAGGGAGTTGGGTCTTTGTTCATTGCCTTTGTTGGTTGTCATTAACCAACATTTTTATTAATATATTCTGATGGATTGTTGAATGTTGATTTGTTTGATATACAGTAGTGGCCAAAATTGTGGAAACCTTTTTGGGGGAAAAGTGTATTTCAGATATTTGCGTGTAAATACACAGAAAAAACTGCAATTTGCTGTTCAAGATTTACTGTGGGGGTGTTAGGTTCCCAGGTGTTGTATTGGGCGCTGTTGAGCTCTGTGGAAATATATGACGTTTGTTACATAGAGGTATTTTTTAAATTTCCAGGCAGATAGGACGATCCCACAGGGAGCCTTACCAAGAGAGGCCACGATCCCCCGATTCTCCTCCATGACGTCCTTATGCAGAGCTCTCTGGTCAGGATCCAGCAATGCCCACTCCTCATCCGTGAAATGAACAGAAACATCTTCAAAGCACACTGGACCCTAAAAGAAAAAGGGAAATGTCCTCTTCTGAGACAGGATCAATATGATCTGCTACACAATGCTCTGTTATAACAGATTGAGGTCGAATCCTGACAAGACAGAAAGTACTCTTTTGGGGGACAGTGGGTGGGCAGGTGTGGGGGACTCCCTGGTCCTGAATGGGGCAACTGTGCCCCCGAAGGACCAGGTGCACAGCTTGGGGGTCATTTTGGACTCTCAGCTGTCCATGGAGGCGCAGGTTAATTCTGTTTCCAGGGCAGCTATCTCCCAGCTCCATCTGGTACGCAGGGTGAGACCCTATCTGCCCGCAGACTGTCTGGCCAGAGTGGTGCATGCTCTGGTTATCTCCTGCTTAGACTACTGCAATGCGCTCTATGTGGGGCTACCTTTGAAGGTGACCTGGAAACTACAACTAATCCAGAATGCGACAGCTAGACTGGTGACTGGGAGCAGTCATTTTTTTGTAAATAGGTGGTTCTCCAGTTGGTGTTTTTTTTTCTTCTTCTTTTTTTTAAAAGAATATTTATTAACATTTCCAAAATAGTACAAAAACAAAAAAAACACAAAAAATAACAAAAATACAAAAATATAAAATTAAAACCAATTAAAAACAGATACAATTTCCATTACTTATTTTCGATTAACTTGTTTCCCAGACCTCCTCTCCCCTCCCCTTTTTGTATTCCAGTTCAAATTATTAGCTCAGCAAATCCTTATTGTAACTTATTACAACTTATTATAACTTATTATTCCAGTTATTATTCCAGTTGGTGTTTTTCAAGTCATTCTGCCTACGCAGGGATTCCAGTTTCCCCGATGGAAGGATCCACTTTCTCCTCTCCTCGTGAGTTGTTCTGGGGAGGTTCCCTCCCAGTGCCCTACAGCCAAATTCAAGGGGTTCATGGGGGCATGGAGAGGGGGAGGAGTGGGGGGCAGGCCCCATTTTGCAGCAGATAGGGCTGGCTAGGTGAATCCTGGAAATTATTTGTTATCGTCTGTCCGCTGCTTAGAAGCCTATTTTAGCATTCATTGATGAATACAGAAATACAAGAAGCCTAGTTTGGATGGCCATCTGTCTTGGGTGATCTAGCTGAGATTCCTGCAATGCAGGGGGTGGGACTTGATGACCCTTTTTGTCCCTTTCAACTCTAGGATTCCATGAAAACTGCAACTACAGATGAATCCTACAGGCGACATTCAGAAGGCTGGTATGACAGAGTTATCTGGGCAGGAAATCCCACAGTTCACAGCTGGAGTTTACTCTTTATCAGCAAGAGCACAATGTTCACATACTTGGCTGAGTTTCGGGCTTAATGAAAACAGCAGCTCCTTCCCTGAGCCTCTTCCTGCACAAAAGCAGTTGCTGAGAGTGAAGGCCCCCGGCTCCCCACAGCTTTCCAAGCCCCCTCCTCTCTGGGGTTTCTGGCAAGCGATTGAACAGTGCGCCAGTGTGCAGCCTGCCTTTGCTCCTCCATTGTCAGATGTCTCCTGGCTCCGAGAGACAAGCAGGGAGGGGGGCTTCTGGCAGAAGGAGAGGGAGCCCCCGGTGGCTCCTCCTTCTCCTGACTCTTCTCTGCCTCTCGACCTCCCTCCTCCCACTCGTCTCCTTCCTCTTCTGCCTCCGATTCTGCGCTGCATTCTTCCACAGAGTCTCCCAGCTCACTAAGCCCTGTTGCCCCTTCAGCTTCTGACACCTCCTCTTCCCAGGCTTCTCCCTCTGACCGCCCATCCTTCCTCCACCTCCACTCCGTGGGGTCTGAGATGTCTTCCTTTCCTGGTTCCCTGGCTGCTTCCTCCCACCATTCCTCTGTGCCCAACCAGTCCATGACATTGTTCCATCCCTCGGCCTCTGTCCCCACAAGGCAGCTTCCCCTGACCTGATCTGGTTCCACAGCCGCTGTTCCCCTTCTGCCCCCATGAAAAGGCAGATCAGGAGGTTTTGCCGGCATCGTTCTGTCACCTGGAAGAGAAAAAATGTAAGCAGGATGCCAGGATTGCCTGCTTCTCTCACAGGTGAAACAGGGCATCTCTGTCTACAGATGGGCCTTTCAGAAAGCCTTACCTGCTGAGTGCATTTGGACATTTGTGCCCATTTTATATGTTAGTCATGCAGAAATACATCTCTCCTCCTCTGGACCCTTCCTCCCAACTCCCCCCCTCCCCCCCCAAAAAACTTGATGAAAAGAACCCAGAGATTAGTTGGGAAAGCAACAGAATGAGACCAAACAGAGAAACGCCACCTTCCTCCTTACCCAGTGGCCTCTCTCTGGTGTCCAACGGAGGCCTCTCTGCCTCACAGGAATCCAGGTCCATTTCTGCAAAATGATCCTTTTCCTGAAAAAGAAACAAGGATTCAAAACAGAGAATGGGGAGAAATACTAGAAAGAGAATGACAAAGACAAAAACTTTAAGGGTGTGAGATCTCATTCCCAGAAAAAGGATGGGCCATCAGCTGAGTATTATGGGATGTTCATCATCCTGTTTGGAGCCCCTTGGGAGTATCCAGAGGAAAGTCTCTCTCACCTGCTTTCTCTCCTCCGCCTGACTCAGGAGGAAACCTTCGGCCAGGGCCACCGCCTGGGAACTGGTCTCTGCTCCGCATTCCCTCACCCAGCTCTCCATCTCCAGAGGAAGGACAGCCAGGAACTGCTCCAAGATCACCAGGTCCAGCATCTCAGCTTTCGTGTGCCTTTCTGGCTTCAGCCACTGATGGTCAAGGTGGTAGAGTCGGCTGCAAACCTCTCGGGGTCCTTTGGCCTCCTGGCAGCAGAACTGCCTCAACTGCTGGCTCTGCCCCTCTGAGCGGAGGGTGTCCTCCTCACCCAGGATCTTCTGCCCAGAGTTTTCCCAGAATCCCCCACTGCTCCCGGTTTGGATGACATGGCCTCTCCCTGCTCCAGGGCCGGCTGAGTCTTGCTCATCCATCTGTGCTCTCAGGAAGTCTCTAAGAGATGGGAAGGAACCCTTTGGTCTTCTGCCAAGTTCTGTCTTAATGAGAAGCTCTTGCCAATCCTACAAAGCAAATGCTTTGTTACGTAAAAGTTTTTATTATTAGTAGTAAATATTTTTATTTTTTACTATAGTTTATATAGTTTTGTTCTTTAGTTGAGAGGGTCAGGGCTGTCTGGGAGTCGGCCCCATTCAACAGAATGGCAGGGGGCGGGTTCCCCGGGGGGGGGAAGCACTGGGACACCCGATCATGTCATTACCGAGGAGGCAGGTTTAGTCATTGTTTGAGGACTATCCTTCCCTCCGGGTCTGGTCTTAACCAGAAGGATACTGGATTCAGCAAGGGAGACCCACGTGACCTGAAGGGGCTGCTGTGCAATGCCAGGTCAAGGATTGATGAGACCACGACTTGGATGGAGGACTTGACCTGGCATGTGGGTGATCTGACATGAAGTGAAACCGAAACAAAAGAAGTGTCATGGTCGGATCACTTCCTGGTGCAACTGGACTTCTCCACGACCCTTCCCTACAGCAAGGAGGAGGGACCAATTTGGATGGCCCACCCCCGGTACTTAATGGATCCAAATGGTTTCCAGAAAGAAGGGGGGATGTTTTATCCTATGTTGATGGCCTTTCAGCTGATTTCCTTGTGGCCCCTGGAATGTGGAGTTAACCCGGGCTATCGATGGCCTGGTTCAAAATCGACCTCTTCAATTGCATGGAGCCTGGACAGCCCCGTGGTTTTCCCCGGATCTGATGGGGGTGAAACAATCACTGAGATGGCTAGAGTGTCGGTGGCAGAAAACACACTCTGAACCTGACCAGATATGGGTTAGAGCTCAACGTCGAGCCTACCAAGTGACGATGGCTGTCTAAACTGCCTCTACTGCCAGGAGACTCTTTCAGGTGGTTCACAATTTAGTGGAACCCCCTGGGTCATTGGGGCCTCAAAAGGACCCTGAGATCTCCTGCAATGATTTGGCAAAGTTTTTTGCAGTTAAAGTCACTCAGATTTGGAAAGAGGTAGACTCCACCAAGGGAGCAGGGCCAGGGTGGGAGAGTGCTAGAGTCCCGTCTAGTCAGGTTGCCTCCAAGGATGTGGACAGGCTGCTTGGACAAGTGAAACTGACCACCTGCCTCCTTGATCATCCTGGCTCATAAAAGCCAACCGGGAAGGGCTGGGCGATGGGCTCTGCGGGGTGGTGAATGCTTCCCTCTGTGAGGGAGCCTTCTCAGACCCGATGAAAGAGGCAATTATTAAACCGCTTCTTAAAAAAAAAATCTTTGGACCAGGCCAATATAGCCAGCTATCGCCCAGTCTCAAATTTCCCATTTTTGGGCAAGGTGATTGAGCGAGTGGTTGCTGAACAACTCCAGGCACGCCTGGAGGATGCGGACCATTTGGATCCCTTCCAGTCGGGATTCAGGCCTCATCATGAGACTGAAATTCCCTTGGTTGCGCTGGTTGATGATCTCCGGCGGGCTAGGGACAAAGGTGAGAGCTGTTTCCTAGTTCTGCTGGATCTCTCAGCGGCCTTTGATACCATCGACCACAACATCCTTCTGGAGGGGCTGGGAGCTGGGGGCACTGTCATACAGTGGTTCCGCTCCTTCCTCCTGGGCCATGTCCAGAAAGTGGTGGGGGGGGGATGAGTCTTCAGACCTTTGGGCTCTCACCTGTGGGGTGCCCCGGGGTTCTGTCTCTCCCCCTTGCTTTTTAACACATATATGAAGCCACTGGGAGGGATCATCAGGAGGTTTGGGCTGGGTGTTCATCAGTATGCAGATGACACACAGCTCTACCTCTCTTTTCAATCAGAACATGTGAAGGCAGTGAAGGTCCTGTGCGAGTGCCTGGAGGCGGTTGGTTGGTGGATGGATGGACAGGGGCTAAGAGATTGAGGTTGAATCCTGACAAGATAGAAGTACTGTTTTGGGAGGACAGGAAGCAGGCGGGTGTGGGGGACTCCCTGGTCCTGAATGGGGCAACTGTGCCCCTGAAGGACCAGGTGCGCAGCCTGGGAGTCATTTTGGACTCACAGCTGTCCATGAATGTGCAGGTCAATTCTGTGTCCAGGGCAGCTGTTTACCAGCTCCACCTGGTATGCAGGCTGAGACCCTACCTGCCCACAGACTGTCTCGCCTGAGTGGTGCATGCTCTGGTTATCTCCCGACTGGACTACTGCAATGCGCTCTACGTGGGGCTACCTTTGAAGGTGACCCAGAAACTACAACTAATCCAGAATGCAGCAGCTAGACTGGGAGCTGGTGACTGGGAGTGGCTTCCATAACCACATAACACCAATCCAGAAAGACCTACATTGGCTACCAGTACATTTCCAGGCACAATTCAAAGAGTTGCTGTTAACCTTGAAAGCCCTAAACGGCCTCAGTCCAGTATACCTGAAGTCTACCCCATTGTTCAGCCCGGACACTGAGGTCCAGCACCAAGGGCCTTCTGGCGGTTCCCTCATTGCGAGGAAAGAGGTTACAGGAAACCAGTCAGAGGGCCTTCTCGGTGGTGGCACCCGCCCTGTGGAACACCCTCCCATCAGATATCAAGGAAATAAACAACTATCTGACTTTTAGAAGACATCTGAAGGCAGCCCTGTTAGGGAAGTTTTAAATGTTTGATGTTTCATACTGTTTTTAGTATTCTATTGGGGGACACCCATAGTGGGTGGAGTATAAATATTATTATTATTATTATTATTATTATTATTATTATTATTATTATTATTACCAGGGCTGGATTGCACCACAGCTGAAACCATGAGGTATCTGGAGGAGGAGGAGGAGGAGAAGGAGGAGACGAAGAAAGCAGCCTCTATCCTCCTAGAAGGAAGATTGCAATGCAGAATGTGGAGGAACCGAAGGGATTTCTGGGAGATGAATCAGCCTGGTTCCTCCTGCCTTCCAGTCAGTGCATGAAGTCAGAACTGACTGACAAGGGAGTCATTTGTATCTTGTGAAAAATGGATGCTTGGCTCACTTGGGGGTCCTCAGGAGTTGCTCTCCCCCCACCCCCACGTCTGGGCACATTTCTCCCCTGCTTCCGTCTCCTTTTCTTGCACTTGGACTCTCTGCCGCTCTCAAGACAGACTCCTGGGGTGGGGTCCCTTATTCTTTGCTGTGAGGGCCAGGTATGTATCTAGTCAACCCCCTGAGGGCCAAGGGGCGGGGCCAAAGACATCTCCCTTGAAATTTAGGAGGGTAATTTAGTATTGTTATTCAGTTAGAGAGCTTAACACACGCACAGCCATTGATGCCCAGGTCCCTGGAGGCTCAGTGAGGAGCAGCGCCCATTTCCGGCTGCTTTGCCAGCACCAATCCCTTTGGGAGAGAGAGGATGGGGTCCTGGGATGCCCTGCTCTGGGTGCGAGGGGATGGCTGCCGTGGCCTCCGTGGGGAGCTGCCCTGGGAGACACGGGGAGACACTGGGAAACTGGTCCCCAATGCAGCAGCCAGACTCTGGCCTGGGATCCCTCTCTTTACTCCTGGTCTTTCTCTCCAACATTTCCTTCCTTCCTTCCTCCCTTCCCCGTGGTTTTTTTTTTTGGGGGGGGGGGTCTAGTCCACCTCCTCGTCCAGCTTTGGAAAACCACTTGCACATCTTCCCTCTGTTCTGCAATGACGATGAGCGACGTCACACAGAGGTAAAGTCCCAGGGACTCCTTTGTTTGAATAAGGAGATTTCGGGGGAGAGTCATTGTTTTTCTGAAAGGGGGGCGGAGGGCCAACTGAGTTTGGGATCCTCTGATCTGCAGGAAGGGGAGCGGGGCAGCCCTGGCCCCTCCCTGGCAGGACCCTCTCCTCCCCCCTGACTTGGGGTCCCCCCCCTGCAGGAGCAGATCAGCCCCCCCCCAGGCCCCCTCCCCTGCTGCAGCCCTGGGACCCCCACCAGATCCCAGAGAGAGAGAGGGGAGACTCACCAGATCCCAGGAGGGGAGAGCGAGGCAGCCCTTGCAGGAGAGACACCCAAGCAGGGAAGGACTGGGGAGGGGGGGGGGGCTTGGCTGGGGAGGACTTGGCCCCCCCTTGCTTCCTGGCCTCTCTAGGAAGGCAGCTCGGTTCCCTTTAACCCTTGCAATGCCGAGTCCCCCAGCTCAGCCCCCCCCCCCTTGCACATCCTGACCGACCCGCTGCGCCCCAGAACAGATCCGGCTCGCGAAGGGTCTCTCTAATCCATCGCTGAAGCGCAGAAAGCGGGGGGGGGGGAATGGAGGGCTTGGCCAAAGAGGAGAGCCCCCCCCCCGCTCCCTCCCCCCTCCACTTTCCCTCCTGGCTGGACCAGAGCAGCTTCTCCTGGGGGGCCACCCCCTCCCCCCCCATAAATTGACATATTCATGGCACCGTTTTAAAGCCGATTCTGCGGGGGGGGGGGGGCGCCTATGCCCCTGGCTGCCAGGGAGGAACCAAGCGAAGCTCAAAATAACTTAATAATAATAATAATAATAATAATTTATTTATACCCCGCCCATCTGGCTGGGCTTCCCCAGCCACTCTGGGCAGCTTACAACCAAATATTAAAAACACATTGAAACCTCAGTCATTAAAAACTTCCCTAAACAGGGCTGCCTTCAGTTGTCTTCTAAACATCAGATAGTTGTTTATTTCCTTCACATCTGATGGGAGGGCGTTCCACAGGGTGGGCGCCACCACCAAGAAGGCCCTCTGCCTGGTTCCCTGTAACTTGGCCTCTCGCAGTGAGGGAACTGCCAGAAGGCCCTTGGTGCTGGACCTCAGTGTCCGGGCAGAACGATGGGGGTGGAGACGCTCCTTCAGGTCTACTGGGCCGAGGCCGTTTAGGGCTTTCAAGGTCAGCACCAACACTTTGACTTGTGCTCAGAAACGTAATGGGAACCAATGTAGGTCTTTCAAGACTGGTGTTATGTGGTCTCGGCGGCCGCTCCCAGTCAGCAGTCTGGCTCCCGTGTTCTGGATTAGTTGTAGTTTCCAGGTCACCTTCAAAGGTAGCCCTGTCCACCCCCCAAAACAGTACTTCTGTCTTGTCAGGATTCAACCTCAATCTGTTAGCCGCCATCCATCCTCCAACCGCCTCCAGACACTCACACAGGACCTTCACCGCCTTCACATGTTCTGATTTAAAAGAGAGGTAGAGCTGGGTATCATCTGCATACTGATGAACACCAAGCCCAAACCCCCTGATGATCTCTCCCAGCGGCTGCATGTAGATGTTGAAAAGCATGGGGGAGAGGACAGAACCCTGAGGCACCCCACAAGTGAGGGTCCAGGGGTCTGAACATTCATCCCCCCCCCCACTTTCTGGACATTTCCCAGGAAGTAGGAGCGGAACCACTGTATAACAGTGCCCCCAGCTCCCAGTCCCTCTAGACCAGCAAATTTTTTCAACAGGGGGGCGGTCCACTGTCCCTCAGACCTTGGGGGGGGGGAGAGAATATTTGCAGGGGTGGAGAACGAATTCCTATGCCCCACAAATAACCCAGAGATGCATTTAAAATAAAAGGTATAATTTTTCTCATGTAAAAACACAATGATTCCTGGGCTGTCAGCGGGCCGGATTTAGAAGGCAATTGGGTCGGATCCAGACCCTGAGCCTTAGTTTGCCTTTCCATGCTCTAGACGGTCCAGAAGGATGTTATGGTTGATGGTATCAAAAGCCACTGAGAGCGCCAGCAGAACTAGGAAACAGCTCTCACCTTTGTCCCTAGCCCGCCGGAGATCATCAGCCAGTGCGACCAAGGCGACCTTATGCTCTTGGCTGTGTTTGACATCCAACAAATATCCGGGTAATTGAAGTCCCTCATTACTACTATCTCCCTTCCTTTTGCATGCTTGGCCATCTGTTCCAGGAAGGCATCATCTATGTCCTCTGTTTGGCTTGGGGATCTATAGTAAACTCCCACAATGAGGTCCCTGTTATTCTTCTATCCCTTAATTTTGACCCAAATGCTCTCACTTTGGCTTTGAGGTTCTAAATCTTGGATCTCTTCACAGGTATACACATCCCTGACATATAACGCCACTCCTCCTCCTTTCTTGTCTGGTCTGTTTCTCTGAAATAGATTGTATCCCTCCATTATTACATTCCAATCGTGGGACTTATCCCACCAGGTTTCAGTGATGCCTATTATGTCATATTTAGTTTGCTGTACCAAGAGCTCAAGCTCATCTTGTTTATTTCCCATGCTTTGCGCATTAGTGTACAGACACTGAAGTCCATTATTCATTTCCCCGTGTCTCTTATTTAAGGATTTTTTCCTCCCACCACTAGGTCGGCGTGCTGTTTGCTCCATTTGGTCTATGACATTTGGATGATCATCTTAATCAATTGATAGACTCCTACCTTTTGCTGAAGCCGGGAGAGCAAGACTCTCCTGGCTTCAGCAGAGAGGGAGAGCTGTGCAGCGCCCCTTCAGTCAAGAAGGAGGAGAAATGGAAGGGGCTCCGTTTCTCCTGCCGCTTCGCTGAAGGGGTGCTGAGCAGAGAGGGGGAGATTCCCCCCCTGTTCTCCCCCTCTAAAACAAGGTGCGTCCTATGGTCGGGTGCGTCCTATAGAGCGAAAAATATGGTAAATTAACTTACGTGGACCTGAGTGAAAACTCTGTACACAATACCCCCTGGTGGCCAGGGTGAGAACTTCAATACATAACAGAAACGTACTAAGAGGAAGGTACGCTTGGCAAATCCACACCGTCATCAACTCCCGCCTGGAAGCCTATGTCTCCCCACTGTGGAAGGATGTGTGGATCCAGAATTGGCCTCCACAGTCACTTACGGACTCATTGTTAAAACCGTGTTCATGGAAGGCAATCTTACTCAGCTATGAATGATCGCCGAAGAAGAAGAAGAAGAAGAAGAAGAAGAAGAAGAAGAAGAAGACTCTGCCTATTTGGTAATCCAGCATGGCCCCTTTGGCTGCAGGAGAGAGAAGAACGGAAGTGGATGGAGGCCTCCTGATGCGCTGCAGATGTTCTCCACAATGAAATGGAAGAAAGGCTCCACATGGCACTTCTGGATGCTCGGCAGCCCTGTGTGGTTACAACAACCCTGTAAAGTAGGCCGGTGCTATACTCTCCCCATTTTGCAGCTGTGGGGACTCCTGAGGCTGACCTGAAGCAGGGTAGCCAGGGTCTGGGGGGAGCGATCCAGGAGGGTGGGCTGCCACAAGCAGTCTTTGCAGCATAGGAAGGCTGTCACTAGACACCTTTGGTAATGGCTGTTCTCCAGTTGGAGCGATCACAGGCAAGTATTTCCCAATTGTTGGTGTTTATACCACATTTTCCCCCCTTCATGGATCACTGCCTTGCCGTGGCGAAGGGGCTTGAATAACTCAGAGAAGCTATGAGCTATGCCGTGCAGGGCACCCAAGATGGACAGGTCATAGTGGAGAGTTTTGACCAAATGTGATCCACCTGGAGGAGGAACCGGCAAGCCACTCCAGTATCCCTGCCAAGAAAACTCCATGGACAAAGACAACAGGCATATAAAAGTTATGACACTGCGTCCAACATGCTACTGAGGAAGAGCGGAGGACAAGTACAAGTAGATTCAGAGCTGATGAAGCGGCTGGGCCAAAGCCGAAAGGACGCTCAGTTGCGGATATGCCTGAAAGTGAAGGGAAAGTCCAATGCTGTAAAGAAAAATATTGCATAGGAACCTGGAATGTAAGAACCATGAACCTGGGTAAGTTGGATGTGGTCAAAAATGAGATGGCAAGAATAAATATTGACATCCTGGGCATCAGTGAACTAAAATGGACGGGAATGGGCAAATTCAGTTCGGATGACCATCATATCTACTACTGTGGGCAAGAAACCCGTAAAAGAAATAGAGTGGCCCTCATAGTCAACAAAAGCTTTTAGTTTCTATTGTTTTATTGGGGTGGTTTGTATAGGTTTTATTTTGTTTTGTTTTGTTTTTGAAATAATTTTTATTAATTTTCATAAAACAAAAAACACACAAATAAACAAACAGTACATGACTTCCCCATGCCTCCCCTTCACTGCACCCCTGTTTCAAAAAAATTTTTAGCAATCCTTCATTCCTTTTCAAAATTTGATTTCCCTCCAAATTTTCTCAACTTGAATATTTACAGCTATAGTTCTCTGTTTCTTAACCCTCAACATTTTATCAGTCCGAAACTTTACAACAGTTCTTAAGATATAATTTAAATTTTTTTCAGTCCTCTTCCACTGTCTCCCTCCTCTGATCACGGATTCTGCCGGTCATCTCTGCCAGTCCCATAAATTCAGTCACCTTCGTCTGCCATTCTTCCAGAGTAGGTAATTCTTGCATCTTCCAATACTTTGCCAGAAGAATTCTTGCTGCTGTAGTTGCGTACATAAAAAAAATCTTATCTTTCTTTGGTACCAATTGGCCGACCATGCCCAAGAGAAAAGCCTCCGGTTTCTTTACAAATGTCCACTTAAGGACTTTCTTAATTTCGTTATAGATCATTTCCCAGTAGGCTTTAACCTTTGGGCAGGTCCACCAAAGATGATAGAAAGTTCCTTCGCATTCGTTACATTTCCAACATTTATTACTGGGCAGATGATATATCTTTGCAAGCTTGACTGGGGTCATGTACCATCTATAGATCATTTTCATTATGTTTTCTTTCAAGGCACTACATGCCGTAAATTTAAGGCCTGTGGTCCATAACTGTTCCCAGTCAGCAAACATGATATCATGACCTAAATCTTGTGCCCATTTAATCATAGCTGATTTAACCGTTTCATCCTGTGTGTTCCATTTCAGCAACAAGTTATACATTTTAGACAAGTTCTTAGTATTGGTCTCTAACAATTCTGTTTCCAATTTTGACCTCTCTTTCTGAAAACCTAGTTTCTTGTCCTGCTTAAAAGTCTCATTTATCTGATAATAATGTAACCAATCTCGAACTTTGGATTTTAATTTCTCAAAGCTCTGTAATTTAACTTCTTCACCGTCATATTCTATAATTTCACTGTATTTTGGCCAATTCGAATCCATGTTAAGTTTTTTTACCGCTCTAGCTTCCATTGGTGACAACCATCTGGGTGTTTTATTTTCCAACAAATCCTTATATCGATTCCAAACATTATATAAAGCTTTCCTGACAATATGATTTTTAAAGCCTTTATAGATCTTAACCTTGTCATACCATAAATATGCATGCCAGCCAAAATTGTTATCATACCCTTCCAAGTCTAAAATATCTGTGTCTTCAAGAAGTAGACATTGCTTCAACCAGCAAAAAGCTGCTGCTTCATAATAAAGTCTTAAGTCCGGCAGCGCAAAACCCCCTCTATCTTTTGCATCAGTTAAAATCTTAAATTTTATTCTGGGTTTTTTGCCCTGCCAGACAAATTTGGATATATCTTTCTGCCACTTCTTCAAACAATCCAACTTGTCTATAATTTGCAATGTCTGAAACAAAAACAACAATCTCGGCAATACATTCATCTTAATAACAGCAATTCGGCCTAACAAGGATAATCTCAGTCTAGACCATATGTCAAAATCTTTCTTCACTTCCAACCAACATTTCTCATAATTGTCTTTAAACAAATTCATATTTTTAGATGTTAGATTCACCCCTAGATATTTCACCTTTTTTGTTATCTCCAAGCCAGTTTCTCTTTGAAAACTATCTTTTTCCCCTGGGTTTTATTTTGTTTTTAAGGGGACGGGTCAGGGCTGTCTGGGAGTGGGCAGGTTCCACAGGGGGGAACCCGATCTCAGTGATCACGGGTAGGAGGAGGAATTACTCTAAGACCAGACCATGTCATTACCGAGGAGGCAGGTTTAGTCGTTGTTTGAGGACTATCCCTGCCTCCAGGTCTGGTCTTGACCGGACAGATACTGGAATCAGCAAGGGAGACCCACATGACCTGAAGGTGCTGCAGTACAATGCCAGGTAAATGACTCATAAGACGGCTGTCATCCATAACTTGATCGTGGATGGAGGACTTGACCAGGCATACTCAGTTGAATAAGCAGATGGGCCTGTTCTTGCCGCTGCTTGTCCACCAGGTTTCTCTTACACACAGCAACCCAGGCCTTGTGGGCGGGGGGGGGGGGCGTTGCAGTGATTTTTAGGAAGTCATTAGCTTGCACTAGGCATCCTATTGGGAAGACCCAGTTTTCCGAGTGCATGTTCTGGAAGTTGGGCAATAGGGGCAGTACAGGATTCCTTTTGGTGTACCAACCTCCCCGCTGCACCAAGGATTCCCTGCCCAAGCTTCTTCAGTTCATTTTGTTGTCCTGGAAGATTTTAACATCCACACTGACACGACTTTACACGGGGCCACATGGGACTTCATGGAAAGCATGGCCTCCATGTGGCTGTCCCTGAATAAGTTTGGCCCAACTCATAGTCATGGTCATGCCTCGTTTTCACTTCTATGGATGCTGGTGATCTGACACAAAGTAAAAGCGAAATGAAAGAAGTGCCATGGTCAGATCACTTCCTTGTGCAACTGGACTTCTCCGTGACCCTTCCCCTCTGCAGGGAGGTGGGACTGATTTGGATGGTCTACCCTGCCACTTAATGGATCCAAATGGTTACCAGAGAGTGGTAGGAGAGGTTTTATCCCATGTTGATGGCCTTTCAGCTGATTCTGTGAGTGGGATCAGAGTTTACAGGGTTAAACAGCTCAGTTCCAGTTGTCCAGCCTCTGAGGGGCGGAGAGATCATCCAGGGATCTGTTCTTTGTCTGTGAGTTACCACGTTTTTCGCTCTATAGGACGCACCCGACCATAGGACACACCTTGTTTTAGAGGGGGAGAACAGGGGGGGAATCTCCCCCTCTCTGCTCAGCACCCCTTCAGCGAAGGGGCAGGAGAAACGGAGCCCCTTCCATTTCTCCTCCTTCTTGACTGAAGGGGCGCTGCGCAGCTCTCCCTCTCTGCTGAAGCCGGGAGAGTCTTGCTCTCCCGGCTTCAGCAAAAGGAACCCGAAGCCTTATTAAACCGCTTCTTAAGAATACCATCTTTAGATGCGGCCAATATGGCCAACAGTCACCCAGTCTCAAATCCTTCATTCTTGGGCAAGGTGATTGAGCAAATGGTTGCTGTACAACTCCAGGAACGCCTGGAAGAAGTGGACCATTTGGATCCCTTCCAGTCAGGATTCAGACCTCATCACGGGACTGAAACTGCCTTGGTCGCACTGGTTGATGATCTCTGGCGAGCGAGGGACAAAGGTGAGAGCTGTTTCCTAGTTCTGCTGGATCTCTCAGTGGCTTTTGATACCATCGACCATAACATCCTTCTGGACCGTCCAGATCATGGGAAGGCAAACTAAGGCCCAGGGTCTGGATCCGACCCAATTGCCTTCTAAATCCGGCCCGCTGACCGCCCAGGAATCAGTGTGTTTTTACATGAGAAAAATGTGTGCTTTTATTTAAAATGCATCTCTGGGTTATTTGTGGGGCATAGGAATTCGTTCTCCACCCCCGCAAATATAGTCTGCCCCCCCACAAGGTCTGAAGAACAGTGGACCGGCCCCCTGCTGAAAAAGTTCGCTGACCTCTGGTCTAGAGGGACTGGGAGCTGGGGGCACTGTTATATAGTGGTTCCGCTACTACCTCCTGGACTATCAACAGAAAGTGTTGGGGGGGATGAGTGTTCAGACGCCTGGGCTCTCACTTGTGGGGTCCTCAGGGTTCTGTCCTCTCCCCCATGCTTTTTAATATCTATATGAAGCCGCTGGGAGAGATCATCAGGGGGTTTGGGCTGGGTGTTCATCAGTATGCGGATGATACCCAGCTCTACCTCCCCTTTAAATCAGAACCAGTGAAGGCGGTGAAGGTCCTGTGTGAGTGTCTGGAGGCAGTTGGAGGATGGATGGCAGCTAATGCATTCGGGTTGAATCCTGACAAGACAGAAGTACTGTTTTGGGGGGTGGACAGGGCTACCTTTGAAGGTAACCCGGAAACTACAACTAATCCAGAACACGGGAGCCAGACTGCTGACTGGGAGCGGCCGCCGAGACCACATAACACCAGTCTTGAAAGACCTACATTGGTTCCCATTACGTTTCTGAGCACAAGTCAAAGTGTTGGTGCTGACCTTCAAAGCCCTAAACGGCCTCGGTCCAGTATACTTGAAGGAGCGTCTCCCCCCTCCCCCCATCATTCTGCCCGGACGCTGAGGTCCAGCTCCGAGGGCCTTCTGGTGGTTCTGCACTGCGAGAAGCCAAGTTACAGGGAACCAGGCAGAGGGCCTTCTCGGTAGTGGCACCCGTGCTGTGGAACACCCTCCTACCAGATGTCGAAGAGATAAACAACTATCTGATGTTTAGAAGACAATTGAAGGCAGTCCTGGTAAGGGAAGTTTTTAATGACTGAGGTTTCAATGTGTTTTTAATATTTGGTTGTAATCCGCCCAGAGTGGCTGGGGTATAAATAATAAATTATTATTATTATTATTATTGATACCGAAGGGGGGGCATGTCTTCTTCACCTTCTTCTTCACTACAATATATCAATTTATTTCCAATTGTCAATGTCAAAAGGGACTAAAATCTATAAAATTCATAGAAAATCAACGTGCCAATTTGCTCTATTTCTCTAGGACTCCATGACACCTCCCCTGTCCTCCATAATCCCTCAAGCAAGGTGTCAAGGCCCTAATCCTGTCAAATCACTCTGCCAAGGCTTTCCTCCAGGCAATGCCAGGTGGCAGGCTATGCATACATGGACCATTGTCTTCTCATCACCGGTACTCAGGATGTGCTTATCTGCGCATATCTCCAGCTCTGCATATTCCCTCCTCCCTCCTCCATATGTTAATCCTGTGTAACCCAACCTCTTCTTAATGTATTCGTGATGTAATCTGTGTAACCTCTTCTTAATGTATTCATGATGTAACTGGGATGTATTTTGCACTGTATTCTGGGACATGGAGGGAAGTTTCAAAAGTTCATGTCACCCCTTTCTCGCTGTTCAATCTCGCCTTGAACCTGTTGCGCAATAAACGTGGATCTTCTGCAGTTTGCTCCTGTCTCCGGCTGAGCTCATTTTCCTCCGCAGGGACCTGCGGACTTAGTCCGACGAGCTGGGTGGCAGGGCAGCCTCGCACCCAGATTTTGCCGTAACATTATTATTATTATTATTATTATCATTATTAAATAAATTATTATTATTATTATTATTAAATTATTATTATTATTATTAATATTATTATTATTAAATAAATTATTATTATTATTATTAAATATATTATTATTAATATTATTATTAAATATATTATTATTATTATTATTATTAAATAAATTATTATTAATATTATTATTAAATAAATTATTATTAATATTATTATTAAATATATTATTATTATTATTATTATTATTATTATTATTAAATAAATTATTATTGTTATTAACAGTTATTTTGAACTTCGCTTGGTTCCTTCCTGGCAGCCAGTGCGATGGTTTCAGCAGGGCTCGAACTCAGGACCCGCTGCCTTGAGGGACACCTAAGAGCAGCTGGGCAGGGGAAAGGTCTCCCTGGGGAGGTGGGGGACTCTCCTTCCTGGGAGGTTTCTCAGCAGAGATCGGAGGGCCATCTGCCCTGGATGCTGGAGCTGAGATTCCTGCATTGCTGGGGGTGGGACTGGATGACCCTGGGATCAGGGCCGTATCTAGCAAGAAAGTGGCAAGGACGTCTCCCCCCCCCCGGGGCATAGGCGCCCCCCCCGCAAAATCGGCTTTAAAACGGGTCCATGAATATGTCAATTTATGGGTGGGGGGGGAGAGGGGGGGTGGCCCCCCAAGAGAAGCTGCTCTGGTCCAGCCAGGAGGGAAAGTGAAGGGGGGGGAGGCAGTTGCACAGGCTCCCCACTCCGCCCCAGTTGCTCCCCGTCTCTGGATCTCCACTCCCCCCCCCCTTTCTGCGCTCCAGCACTTCAAGCTGAATTGAGAGACTAGCCGGGATCTGTTCTGGGGCGCAGCGGGTCGGTCAGGCTGTGCAAAGCGAGAGAGGGCTGAGCTGGGGGGACTCGGCAGTGCAAGGGTTAAAGGGAACCGAGCTGCCTTCCTAGAGAGGCCAGGAAGCAAGGGGGGGCCAAGTCCTCCCCAGCCAAGCCCCCCCCCCTCCCCAGTCCTTCCCTGCTTGGGTGTCTCTCCTGCAAGGGCTGCCTCGCTCTCCCTCCTGGGATCTGGTGAGTCTCCCCTCTCTCTCTCTGGGATCTGGTGGGGGTCCCAGGGCTGCAGCAGGGGAGGGGGCCTGGGGGGCCTGATCTGCTCCTGCAGGGGGGGGGACCCCAAGTCAGGGAGGAGGAGGGGGTCCTGCCAGGGAGGGGCCAGGGCTGCCACGCTCTCCTTCCTGCAGATCAGAGGATCCCAAACTCATTTTGCCTTTCGCCCCCCCCCTTTCAGAAAAACAGTGACTCCCCCAAAATCTCCTTATTCAGACAAAGGAGTCCCTGGGACTTTAGCTCGGTGTGATGTCGCTCAGCATCACTGCAGAACAGAGGAAACATCTGCAAATGGTTTTCCAAAGCTGGACGAGGAGGTGGACTAGCCCCCCCCCCCCAAAAAAAAGCTGGGAAAGAGAGGCCAGGAATAAAGAGAGGGATCCCAGCCCATAGTCTGGCTGCTGCATTGGGGACCAGTTTCCCAGTGTCTCCCAGGGCAGCTCCCCACGGAGGCCACTGCAGCCATCCCCTCGCACCCAGAGCAGGGCATCCCAGGACCCCATCCTCTCTCTCCCAAAGGGATTGGTGCTGGCAAAGCAGCCGGAAATGGGCGCTGCTCCTCACTGAGCCTCCAGGGACGTGGGCATCAGTGGCTGTGCGTGTGTTAAGCCATCTAAGAGAAGCATCATCATCATCAAACTACCCATCCTTTACTCTGGGTTTCAAGGGAGATGTCTTTGGCCCTCAGTGGGTTGACTAGATACATACCTGGCCCTCAGAGCAAAGAAAAAGAGACCCCACCCCAGGAGTCTGTTTTCTTTGTCTTCTCCTCCTCCTCCTCCTCCTCCTCCAGATACCTCATGGTTTGGGCTGTGGTGCAGTCCAGCCCTGGTTCTAATAATAATAATAATAATAATAATAATAATAATAATAATAATAATAATATTTATACTCCACCCACTCTGGGTGTCTCCCAATAGAATACTAAAAACAGTATGGAACATCAAACATTTAAAACTTCCCTAAACAGAGCTGCCTTCAGATGTCTTCTAAACATCAGATAGTTGTTTATCTCTTTAACATCTGATGGGAGAGAGTTCCACAGGGCGGGTGCCACCACCGAGAAGGCCCTCTGCCTCGTTCCCTGTAACCTCTTTTCCCGCAATGAGGGAACGGCCAGAAGGCCCTTGGTACTGGACCTCAGTATCCGGGCTGAACGATGGGAGGTGGAGATGCTACTTCAGGTCTTCTGGGCTGAGGGCATTTAGGGCTTTCAAGGTCAGCACCAACACTTTGAATTGTGCTCGGAAACGTAATGGGAGTCAATATAGGTCATTCAGGACTGGTGTTATGTTGTCTTGGCGGCCGCTCCCAGTCACCAGTCTTGCTGCCGCATTCTGGATTACAGTAGTTGTAGTTTCTGGGTCACCTTCAAAGGTAGCCCCACGTAGAGTGCATTGCAGTAGTCCAAGTGGGAGATAAGCAGAGCATGCACCACTCTGGAGAGACAGTCCGCAGGCAGGTAGGGTCTCACTCTGTGTACCAGATGGAGCTGGTAGACGGCTACCCTGGACACAAAATTGACCTGTGCCTCCATGGACAGCTGTGAGTCCAAAATGACTCCTAGGCTGCACACCTGGTCCTTCAGGGGCACAGTTGCCCCATTCAGGACCAGGGAATCCCCCACACCTGCACCCCCCCAGTTCCCCAAAAGAGTACTTCTGTCTTGTCACGCTTCGACCTCAATTTGTTAGCCCCCACCCACCCACCAACCAACCAACCAACCGCCTCCAGGCATTCACAAAAGGACCTTCACCGCCTTCACATGTTCTGATTTAAAAGAGAGGTAGAGCTGGGTATCATCCGCATACTGATGAACACCAAGCCCAAACCCCCTGATGATCCCTCCCAGTGGCTTCATATATATGTTAAAAAGCATGGGGGAGAAGACAGAACCCTGGGGCACCCCACAAGTGAGAGCCGAAGGGTCTGAACACTCATCCCCCACCACCACTTTCTGGACATGGCCCAGGAGGAAGGAGCAAAACCACTGTATGACAGTGCCCCCAGCTCCCAGCCCCTCTAGACGGTCCAGAAGGATGTCGTGGTCGATGGTATCAAAGGCCGCTGAGAGAACCAGCAGAACTAGGAAATAGCTCTCACCTTAGCCCGCTGGAAATCATGAACCAGCACGACCAAGGGAATTTCAGTCCCATGGTGAATCCCGACTGGAAGGGATCCAAATGGTCCGCTTCTTCCAGGCGTGCCTGGAGTTGTTCAGCAACCACTCGCTCAATCACCTTGCCCAAAAATGGGAAATTTGAGACTGGGCGATAGCTGGCTATATTGGCCTGGTCCAAAGATATTTTTTTTAAGAGGCGGTTTAATGACCACCTCTTTCAGCGGGTCTGAGAAGGCTCCCTCACAGAGGGAAGCATTCACCACCCCGCAGAGCCCATCACCCAGCCCTTCCCGGTTCACTTTTATGAGCCAGGATGATCAAGGAGGCAGGTGGTCAGTTTCACTTGTCCAAGCAGCCTGTCCACATCCTTTGAGGCAACCTGACTAGACGGGACTCTAGCACTCTCCCACCCTTGCCCTGCTCCCATGGCGGAGTCTACCTCTTTCCAAATCTGGGTCAATTTAACTGCACAAAACTTTGCCAAATCATTGAAGGAGATCTCAGGGTCCTTTTGAGGCCCCAATGACGCAGGTGGTTCCACTAAATTGTGAACCACCTGAAAGAGTCTCCTGGTGTGTTTTCTGCAGATGCAATAGAGGCAGTTTAGACAGCCATCGTCACTTGGTAGGCTCGACGTTGAGCTCTAACCCATATCTGGTCAGATTCAGAGTGTGTTTTCTGCCACCGACACTCTAGCCATCTCAGTGATTGTTTCATCACCCTCAGATCCGGGGGAAACCATGGGGCTGTCCAGGCTCCATGCAATTGAAGAGATTGATTTTGAACCAGGCCATCGATAGCCCGGGTTAACTCCACATTCCAGGGGCCACAAGGAAATCAGCTGAAAGGCCATCAACATGGAATAAAACATCCCCTCCTCCTTTCTGGAAACCATTTGGATCCATTAAGTACCGGGGGTGGGCCATCCAAATTGGTCCCTCCCTGCAGAGGGAAAGGGTTGTGGAGAAGTCCAGTTGCACCAGGAAGTGATCCGACCATAACACTTCTTTTGTTTTGGTTTCACTTCATGTCAGATCACCCACATCCATAGAGGTGAACATGCCAGGTCAAGTCCTCCATCCAAGTCGTGGTCTTATGAATCCTTGACCTGGCATTGCACAGCAGCCCCTTCAGGTCACGTGGGTCTCCCTTGCTGAATCCAGTATCCACCCGGTCAAGACCAGACCCAGAGGGAAGGATAGTCCTCAAACAATGACTAAACCTGCCTCCTCAGTAATGACATGGTCTGGTCATAGTGTAACTCTTCCTCCTACCCGTGATCACTGTGATCGGGTGTCCCAGTGCTCCCCCCCCGGGGAACCCGCCCCCTGCCATTCTGTTGAATGGGGCCGACTCCCAGACAGCCCTGACCCTCTCACCTAAAGAACAAAACTATACAAACTATACAAAAAATAAAAATATTGACTACTAATAATAAAAACTTTTACATAACAAAGCATTTGCTTTGTAGGATTGGCAAGAGCTTCTCATTAAGAACGAACTTGGCAGAAGACCAAAGGGTTCCTTCCGAACTCTGAGAGGCTTCCTGAGAGCACAGATGGATGAGCGAGACTCAGCTGGCCCTGGAGCAAGAAGAGGCCATGCCAACCAAACTGGGAGCAGTGGGGGATTCTGGGAAAACTCTGTGCAGAAGGGTGAGGAGGACACCCTCCACTCAGAGAGGCAGATCCAGCAGTTGAGGCAGTTCTGCTTCGAGGAGGCCAAAGGACCCCGAGAGGTTTGCAGCCGACTCTACCACCTTGACCGTCAGTGGCTGAAGCCAGAAAGGCACACGAAAGCTGAGATGCTGGACCTGGTGATCTTGGAGCAGTTCCTGGCTGTGCTTCCCCCGGAGATGGAGAGCTGGGTGAGGGACTGTGGAGCGGAGACCAGTTCCCAGGCGGTGGCCCTGGCCGAAGGTTTCCTCCTGAGTCAGGCAGAGGAGAGAAAGCAGGTGAGAGAGACTTTGCTCTGGATACTCCCAAGGGGCTCCAAACAGGACGGAGAACATCAAAAAAATGGTCTGCTGATGGCCCATCCTTTTTCTGGGAATGAGATCTAACACCCTTAAAGATTCTGTCTTTGTCATTCTCTTTCTAACATTTCTCACCATTCATTTACAGTTTTGAATCCTTGTTGCTCTTTCAGGGAAAGGATCGTTTTGCAGAAATGGACCTGGATTCCTGTGAGGCAGAGAGGCCTCCGTTGGACACCAGAGAGCGGCCACTGGGTAAGGAGGAAGGCGGTTTTTCTCTGTTTGGTCTCATTCTGTTGCTTTCCCAACTAATCTGTGGGGTTTTTAAATCTTTTTTTTGGGGGGGGGGCACAGTTGGGAACAAGGGTACAAAGGAAGGGAGAAGTATTTCTGCACGACTAACATATGAAATGGGCACAAACATCCAACTGCACTCAGCAGGTACGGCTTTCTGAAAGGCCCATCTGTAGATAGAGATTCCCTGTTTCACCTGTGAGAGAAGCAGGCACACCTGGCACCCTGCTTACCTTTTTTCTCTTGCAGGTGGCAGAATGATGCCGGCAAGACCTCCTGATCCGCCTTTTCATGGGGGCAGAAGGGGAACAGCGGCTGTGGAACCAGATCAGGTCAGGGGAAGCTGCCTTGTGGGGACAGAGGCCGAGGGATGGAGCAATGTCATGGACTGGTTGGGCACAGAGGAATGGTGGGAGGAAGCAGCCGGGGAGCCAGGAAGGGAAGACCTTTCAGAGCCCAAGGAGTGGAGGTGGAGGAAGGATGAGGAGTGAGGGGGAGAAGAGGGAGAAGTCTGGGAAGAGGTGGTGTCAGAAGCTGAAGGGGCAACAGGGCTTAGTGAGCTGGGAGACTCTGTGGCAGAATGCAGTGCAGAATCAGAGGCAGAAGAGGAAGGAGGCGAGTGGGAGGAGGAAGGTCGAGAGGCAGAGGTGAGTCAGGAGAAGGAGGAGCCATGGGGGGCTCCCTCTCCTTCTCCCAGAAGCCACCCTCCCTGCTTGTCTCTCAGAGCCCAGAGACTTCTGACAATTGAATTGACACTGTTGGATCGCTTGCCAGAAACCCCAGAGAGGAGGGGACTTGGAAAGCTGTGGGGAGTCGGGGGCTTTCACTCTCAGCAATTGATTTCTTGGAGGAAGACCCTTTCATGGAATTCTACTCAATTTTGATCCAGAGCAGAACTACAATGTATAGTTAGCAGAGTGAAAACCTAAGCACATTGCAGGATTCCCCCGAAATAGACCAGAGGCAATTGTATTTCATTCAGCAGAGCTTTACTGCTACTGTGAAGGCATAACGTTCCCAAATCCAAAACGTTCAGGATTGGCCCTGTGCATAAGAAATCCAGTTGCAGCAGACTTAGCTGAAATTTACCACAACCTAGGACTTGCTGATCAGAAGGTTGGTGGTTTTGAATCCCCACAACGGGGTGAGCTCCCGTTGCTCGGTCCCTGCTCCTGCCATCCTAGCAGTTGGAAAGCACATCAAAGTGCAAGTAGATAAATAGGCACCGCTCCGGCGGGAAGGTAAACGGCATTTCCGGGCACTGCTCTGGTTTCACCAGAAGCGGCTTAGTCATGCTGGCCGCATGACCCGGAAGCTGTATGCCGGCTCTTTCGGCCAATAAAGCGAGATGAGCGTTGCAACCCCAGAGTCGGCCACAACTGGACCTAATGGTCAGGGGTCCCTTTACCTTTAGGGAATTCTGGTGGCCCAAAATTAAGGAGGATACCGCAGAATACACAAGGGGGTGCAAAGTCTGTCAGACAGCCAAAGGGCAAAGGGCAGCCCCAGCTGGGCTGTTACAACCGTTACCCACCCCAAGTAAACCGTGGGAAGTGGTATCCATGGATTTTTTCACCAACTTGCCAGTGTCACAGGAACCCCCCCCCCTCAGTTATTTGGGTGGTGGTAGATGCGCTGACAAAGATGGCGCATTTTGTACCTTGCTCTAAGATACCTTCCAGAAAGGAGACAGCAGGGTTGTTTGTGGATCATGTGTTTAAGTTGCACGGTATGCCATCAAGGCTAATCACAGATTGCGGAAGTCAGTTTACTTCGCATTTCTGGAGGAAGTTGATGCAGTTGTTAGGGGTGGAGGTTAGCCTGACTTCAGCTAGGAATCCACAGAGAAACCGAGAGTCAGAAAGGACCAATGCCACCCTGCAGCAATACTTGAGGTGCTGTACATACTACCTTCAAGATGATTGGGTAGAGAAGCTGAACCTGGCCGAGTTTGCACACAACAATGCGGTCCACGCATCCGCGGGCATGGCCCCCTTTGTGGCGAACGATGGTGTGCATCCCAGGGCCTTTCTGGGTAGGGAAGAGGCGCTGTCAGTACCAGCAGCTGAGGAGTCTGTGGAGTAAATGGAGTACTTGCATGAGATATTGAAAGACAGCCTGGAAGCATCAAAGGCAGATTACAAAAGGATCTCGGACGCACATAGGCGGGAGGGAGAGAAAATCCAGGTAGGAGACCAGGTGTGGTTGTCCTCAAAGGGGTTGCCGTTCAAAGGGAGGTGCATGAAGCTAGAGCCGCGGAGGCTGGGGCCGTTTAAGGGGGTGCAGGAGATTAATCTGGTGTCCTTTAGGCTCCGGTTCTTTGCTGTCCCCCTTTATTCCAGCACACAGGTACCAGGGGGAGAGGAAGGAACCTCCACCCCCCTAAGCTGGTAGAAGGGGAGCAGGAGTACAAAGATGGATTCTGAAACTGGGATGCTTGCATAGGCAGAATGATTAGAAAAACACCAACTGGAGTACCACCTATTTACAAAAAATGACTGCTCCAGTCACCAGTCTAGCTGCCGCATTCTGGATTAGTTGTTGTTTCCGGGTCACCTTCAAAGGTAGTCCCAGGTAGAGCGCATGGCAGTAGTCCAAGCAGGAGATAACCAGAGCATGCATCACTCTGGCAAGACAGTCCGCGGGCAGGGAGGGTCTCATCCTGCATACCAGATGGAGCTGGTAGACAGCACCCCTGGACACAGAATTGACCTACGCCTCCATGGATAGCTGTGAGTCCGAAATGACTCCCAGGCTGCACAGCTGGTCCTTCAGGGGCACAGTTGCCCCATTCAGGACCAGGGAGTCCCCCACACCCGCCTGCTTCCTGTCCCCCCAAAACAGTACTTTTGTCTTGTCAGGATTCGACCTCAATCTGTTAGCCACCATCCATCCACCAACCAACCGCCTCCAGGCACTCACACAGGACCTTCACCACCTTCACTGGTTCTGATTTGAAAGAGAGGTAGAGCTGGGTATCATCCGCATATTGATCAACACCCAGCCCAAACCCCCTGATGATCTCTCCCAGTGGCTGTATTAACAGAAAGGAAAGAACAGAGCATTGAGTCGTGGCAAGAAGCCTATATCACACTTATACCGAAAACTGAGTCTGAGAAGACACAACTTAAGAACTACCGTCCCATATCCCTGCTCAATGTGGATTACAAAATTTTTGCAGATATTCTGGCTAAAAGATTTAAAAAAGTATTAGCTGAAATGATACATAAAGATCAGGCTGGCTTTCTCCCTGGTAGACATTTATCTGACAACATGAGGAATGTAATTAACATTTTGGAAAAGTTACAAGTGAATATCAATACAGAAGCAGTTTTGATATTTGTAGATGCAGAGAAAGCCTTTGACAATATTTCTTGGAGCTTTATGAAGAAAAATCTTCAGGGGATGGGGGTAGGGCAAAATTTTGAAAACGGTATAGGTGCGATTTTTTCTGAACAAAAGGCTAAACTGATAGTTAATAATGTGGTGACGGAAGAGTTTAGGATTGATAAAGGGACACAACAAAGCTGCCCAATTTCCCCATTGCTCTTTATTTCGGTCCTGGAAGTTTTGCTAAACATGATAAGAAGGGACCACTTGATACAGGGTATCCAGGTCGGAGTTAAACATTATAAACTTAAAGCCTTTGCAGATGACCTTGTATTGACACTACAGGAGCCTATAGCTAGCACTAAGAGGGCCCTAGAATTAATCCAGGAATTTGGTCAAGTGGCAGGTTTTAAATTAAATAAGTCAAAAACTAAGGTTTTGGAGAAAAATTTGATGCCGACTGAGAGAGAAAGGTTTCAGAAGGAGACAGAACTAACACTGGTAAAGAAGGTAAAATACCTGGGGGTGAATTTGACTTCTAAGAATGTTAACTTATTTAAAGATAACTATGAGAAATGTTGGTCAGAAGTGAAAAAAGATCTAGAAATTTGGTCGAATTTGAAGCTTTCCTTGCTAGGTCGAATTGCTGTTATTAAAATGAATGTATTGCCGAGAATGTTGTTTTTGTTTCAATCTTTGCAAATCATTGACAAGATGGATTGTTTCAAGAGGTGGCAAAGAGATATCTCTAGATTTGTCTGGCAGGGCAAAAAGCCCAGAATAAAATTTAAGATACTTACAGATGCTAAAGATAGAGGGGGGTTTGCCCTGCCAGATTTGAAACTTTACTATGAATCAGCAGCTTTCTGCTGGCTGAAGGAATGGCTACTTCTTGAGAACACAGACATCTTAGACCTTGAAGGTTATGACAATGTATTTGGGTGGCATGCATATTTATAGTATGGCAAGGTTAAAGTACACAAGGCTTTTAAAAACCATATTGTCAGGAAAGCATTGTTTAATGTATGGTCGAGATATAAAGATTTTCTGGAAAGTAGAACCCCAAGGTGGCTCTCACCTATGGAAGCGAAAGCTTTGAAAAAACTTAATATGGAGACTAAATGGCCAAAATATTGGGAAATTTTGGAACAGGAAGGTAACAAATTAAAATTGCAGAGTTATGAGAAGCTTAAAGATAAGGTGCGAGACTGGTTACATTATTTTCAAATAAGAGAGGCCTATAACCAGGATTAAAAAGTGGGCTTCCAGGTGGAAAAATCAAAGTTAGAGACAGAATTGTTAGAACCCAATGCTAAGATATTATCAAGAATGTATCATTTGCTGTTGAAATGGAACACTGAGGAAGAAACGGTAAAATCTGCTATGCTAAAATGGGCACAAGACATAGGATATAACATTATGTTTGCTGACTGGGAGAAGTTGTGGACCACCGGGATTAAATTTACGGCATGTAATGCCTTAAGGGAGAATATTATGAAAATGATGTATAGGTGGTACATGACCCCAGTCAAGCTTGCAAAAATATATCATTTGCCCGATAACAAATGTTGGAAATGTAAGGAAACGGAAGGTACATTCTTTCACCTTTGGTGGACGTGCCCAAGGATTAAGGCTTTCTGGGAGATGATCTATAATGAAATGAAAAAGGTATTTAAGTACACTTCCCTAAGAAACCAGAGGCCTTTCTCTTGGGCATGGTCGGCCAATTGGTGTTAAAGAAGGATAGGAATTTTTTTATGTACGCAACAGCAGCAGCAAGAATACTCATCGCAAAGCATTGGAAGACACAAGACCGACCCACTTTGGAAGAATGGCAGATGCAAGTAATAGAATATATGGAGATGGCGGAAATGACTGGCAGAATCCGAGACCAGGGAGAAGAGTTGGTGGAAGAAGATTGGAAGAAATTCAAAATTTATTTACAGAAATATTGTAAAATTTTTGAAAGTTAATGGCATTGAAATGAACTGAAGGGGTTCTAGCAACGAGGTTAAAAATAAGATTGGATGGGTAATTAGACAAATAAATTGGACATGAATTTGCTGAATTAATTTTTAACAGGGATACAAAAAAGGGAGATGTGAGGAAGTCAAGAAAATAAGTGAATCAAATATGAGAAATAAAAAGAGGGATTTTTGTGTTGTTGTTTTCTTTTTTAAAATGTGTTTTTTCTTTTTCCCCCCTCAAAACTATTTTGTCCTTTTTTTCTCATGTACACTGTATTTTTGTGTATTTGTTCTTGTTTTTTGTTATGTTTGTTGTCTTTTCTGAAACTTAATAAAATATTTACAAAAAAAAGAGAGGAAAGAACAGAGCATTGTGTAGCAGATCATATTGATCCTGTCTCAGAGGAGGACATTTCCCTTTTTCTTTTAGGGTCCAGTGTGCTTTGAAGACGTCTCTATTCGTTTCACGGACGAGGAGTGGGAGCTGCTGGATCCTGACCAGAGAGCTCTGCACAAGGACGTCATGGAGGAGAATCGTGGGATCGTGGCCTCTCTTGGTAAGGCTCTCTGTGGGATTGTTCTATCTGCCTGGAAATTCAAAAAATACCTCTATGTGATTTCCACAGAGCTCAACAGCGCCCCCTCCAACACCTGGGAACCAACACCCCCACAAGAAACCTTGAACAGCAAATTACAGATTTTTCTGAGAACCATCTTCCTCCAGTTCTACCTTTTTATACCACGATTCGGCTGGTCTGAACTGGCCAGACATCTTAAATGTCAGCTTCAGAGTTGTTCGGAAAGATAATAAGCTTCTGTCAGGTTTTCTGTTTTTGTTTTTGCTGCTGTCAGTCTTGGGTTGACCAGAGAGACAACTGACATTGTGGATAGAGGGGATGCCATGACTGGGCCAAACAAAATCCATCCCAGAGAAAAGCCAGGCTTATTGAATCTCAGGTAGTACTAGCAGTGATAGTAATAGTAATAATTTTTATTTATCCCCTGCCCATCTCGTTGAGTTGCCCCAGCCACACATATATACACATGAAACATTAATAATAAGAATCTGATCCCATATAAAAAGCACATTAGCTTTAAATGAACAGCTTATACTAGTGGCTAAAATTGTGGAAACTTTTTTAAAGGTGTGTTTCCGAGGTTTGATGGCTCATAACACCACTTTTTTCGCAGTGATACCATAGGAAAGATAATTTGATGAAGAATGCAATGCAATAACTTTTATGAAGGAGTATTTATTAGAACAGCAGTCATTAAAAAGAAATGTGAAACACATAGAAAAAAGGAGATATACAGAAATTCTCACCATGTCAATTAATACTGACTTTGGTAACCTTTAGCTTTAATTCCGGCCTTACAACTCATGGAGTGAAGCAAGTTTTTTAGTTCTGCTGTCAAACTAGCTGTCAAAGTTGGAAAAAAAATAGAAAACTTTGTTTCTGTTGTCTTTGCTGGTGATTTGTGTTACAATATAGCTTTATAACTACAATATTGTTATAAATTGTTGAAAACAAAGAAGAACTGAAACAAGTTAACTTGACTTTTGGGCTGGAAGTGAAAGGAATACTAAGTAACCAGAATCCCTCTAGAGGGGGTTCAGGGACATTACAAGAATGGCTACAAGTGGAAAAATACAAGCTGAGCTGGACAAGGCTTTGTTTCTCTTGAGAAAGTTGCAAGAGCAAAGTGATGTTTTGGCTACAAGTGTAACAACTTTGAAGTTAACAGTAAATAATCTTACTGAGTTGTATAAGGACTTGATTCAAAAAGTCCAGGCAGCTGAGCAAGAAAAGAAACCCGAGAAATTTGAGGAAGTGGAGAAAGAGACATATGCTGATCAGGAGGAGCAGGAAGGAGGGGCTGCAATGCTGCAGATGGTAAAGGAGAGCCAGAGGCCTGTCAAGATGGACACAAAGGAAAAAAAAGGACTGGATGATGGAAATTTGGCTTGAATTGAAGAATGAGGAATGGAAAGATCTCCTTTTGTGGAAATCTGAAGATCTGTGGATTATAAATTCGATCAAGGTGGAAGTTGGAGCTTTTGGGACATTTGGACCTAAAAGGATTAAGAAACAAGATCTGAGCTCCACTTTTAAAAATGGAGGTCTGGCTGGAAGAAATTTGGACATTATTGGGACAGAGCTCCTCCGAGACTTGGCGTTTAATACAAAGGACTATCAAAAAAACCAGCAGAGAGGAACTGAGAGAGATTTAAGAGCCTCAGATGTGAGGTCTCCAGGCTGAGATGGACTGATGGACATTGGTTTGGGGATTGAAACCGGGAAAGGGAGGGTGGGGTTTGGGAATCCAAAGGATGTATAAATATATTCTGATTTTTTTTTTTTTGTTCTGTTATTATATAAAATTGGGGAATTCGTGGAAGGGAATTTGGGTCGACCTTAGAAAAAGGTTTTAACTATAAAGATTGATGTATATAAGTTAAAATTTGATATATAAAATGAATTAAATATAATAATGAAATTAAGGTTAAAAATTGGGGATAAGAACTTGTTGAATTAACAAGGGGCCCCTGCTGTACAAGAATTGCATAGCCCTTTTGGATGACGTCTTAATCTATTCGGACAATGAGAAGCAACACGTCAGAGATGTCAGGGAGGTGCTACAGAGATTGCAGAAGCAGCAGTTGTGGGTCAAGCTGGAAAAATGCCAATTTCACGCAAGAGAGGTAGAGTTTCTGGGGTACAAGTTGTCAGACATGGGCCTAGCTATGGACCCCAGCAAGGTGCAGGCGGTGCTGGAATGGAAGACCCCCAAAACCCAGAAGGACGTGCAGAGGTTCCTAGGGTTCAGCAACTTCTACAGGAAGTTCATCAAGAACTTCGCCCACTTGACAGCGCCCATCACAGATTGTCTCAGTAGCAAAAAGAAGTTCGTCTGGACAGAAAGGGCCCAGCAATCCTTTGAAAGACTGAAGAAGGTGTTCGCTTCGGAAGAGCAGCTCCTGCATGTGGATCTGGAGAAGCCCATGAGGCTGGAGACCGATGCGTCAGACCGAGCCATCGGAGCGGTACTTTTGCAGCCAGGGGCCCAGCAGGGCTGGAGGCCGTGCGCCTTTTTTCTCGAGGAAGCTGAGCAAGTCAGAGCAAAACTACACAGCGTATGACTGAGAACTGCTTGCAGTCTATGCGACATTTCGGCAATGGAGACATCTATTGATAGGGACGCGGCACAAGATCCAAGTCCGAACTGACCACAAGAACTTGGAATACTGGCGGACCACACAAGTGCTCAACCAGAGACAGATTCGGTGGGCCCAGGAGTTCACCAAGTTTTCCTTCGAGATCACATACGTGCCGGGAGAGGAGAACGTAAGGGCAGATGCTCTCTCCTGGAAACCGGAGTACATGGAAGGAGAGGGACCACCGGAGACCCAACATGTGTTCCCTGAGGACCGGTGGGTGTGGGGGGGGAGCGTTGGTTGGGAAACGAGAACTGGCAGGGCTTACTAGAAACGACAAGTTCGCTCAAACTAAAATCAGGGAACTCCAAGACGGAAGGGAAAACAATGGAGGGTTTGAGGAAAAGGAAGGGCTACTGTCCTATAAGGGGGCACTGTATGTACCGGGGGAGACTTTGAGGGGGAAGGTACTTAAACAACTCCACGACAACCTAACAGCTGGGCACTTTGGACAGCACAAGACCATGCTGCTTGTCACCAGGCAGTTCTGGTGGCCAAGGGTGAGGGAAGATGTAGGGGAATATGTACGAGGGTGCCAGAGGGCAAAGGGGGAGAGGGCGGCCCCCGCAGGGTTACTGGAACCCTTACCTACACTGGGAAAGCCCTGGGAGGTGGTGTCCATTGATTTTATGACAGATCTGCTCAAGTCAAGGGGGAAGACAGCAGTCATGGTAGTAGTCAACTGACAAATAATGTGCCATTTCGTAGCTTGCTCACATGTGGCAACGGCAGAGGAGACAGCCAGGCTGTTTGTGGATCACATTTTTAGACTGCATGGGGTTCCATTGAGGGTAATCTCAAATCACGGGAAACAATTTACTTCCCGGTTCTGAAGGAAGCTCATGAGCTTGCTACAGGTCGAGGTGGGTTTCTCGACGGTGAGGCACCCAGAAACCAACGGACAAGCAGAAAGAGCAAACGGTATACTCCAGCAATACCTGCGCTGTTACGTCAGCGAGAGACAGAATGACTGGGTAGAGAAATTAGCTTTGGCTGAATTTGCGTACAATAACGCTGAACACGTGTCCACGGGAATGAGCCCTTTCATGGCCAATTATGGGTGTCATCGCAGGGCCTTCCCGGGGAGGAGGGAGGAAGGATGGAGTGTACCTGCGGCTGAGCAATTTGTGGAGGAAATGGAGGCCTTGCACCAGCAACTCAGGATGAACTTGGAGCGGGCCAAGGAAGTTTACAAGAGGCAGGCGGACAGGTACCGTCAGGAGCGGGAGGCCGTATGAGTGGGAGACTGGGTGTGGTTGTCAACCCAAGGGTTACCCCTGAAGGGAGGGTGCAAGAAGTTGCAGCCGAGGCGGCTGGGGCCTTTTGAGGTAATACAGCAGGTGAACCCAGTGGCATTCAAACTCAAGTTGCCTGACAGCATGAAGATACATCCGGTGTTCCATAGGTCCCTACTTTCACCGTACAGGGAGGGGCGGGAATTTCCGGGGCGGGAGGGAGGAGTCACCACCCACCCACGGGTAGGGAACACTGTAACCAAGCCATGGAAATACTCGATTCAAGGTGGCGAGGTCGCCAGGTGGAGTACTTGGTAGCTTGGGAGGGAGAACCCAGGTCAGAAAACACGTGGGTCCCCGCTGAATCAATCAATGACGGGTATCTGGTGGAAGAATTCCACAGTTTGTTCCCAGATAAGCCAAAACCACTAGCTAGATTCTGGGAGGAAGAATTTGGACCCACAGACGATGAAGGGGACTTTGTGGGTTTTCCTGCCTCCGAAGAGGAGGGAGAGGAGGTGTCCGAGGGAGAAGAAACAGACTGGGAGGTTCAACCTGCGGGAAGAGATCTGAGCGGATGGGAGGCTGGTTTTGAATCCTCAGAGGATGATGACAGCTCATTCAGGAGATTCCCCACATCGTCGGCCGAGGAGAGAGGAGGTTGTGTCGGAGAATCGCGCCGGGGTGGAGGGGGTCCTGGGGAGGAGGTGGATATCAGGGAACTGCCATCAGGGCCGGAGGGAGAGAGCGGGCTCCAGAGGGATTCCAGAGAGTGTCCCGGGATGGGGAGAGGCAGCCCATCTTCTGGGGAAGGGAATCACTGTAGCACCAGTGGAGAAGGGGGGCAGATGGGGGAATCGGCGAGGCGGTCCCATGACTCCTTGCCGGGGACCAGTGGGGAGAGTAAGGGTCCTCCGCTGCCCACACCCTCCTTGTGCAGAAGGCTTCCGCGCAGGGAGAGTAGGAGGAGACTAGGCGTCAAAGAGCTTCTTTGCTGGATGAAGTTCAAGAAACGCCCACTGACAGATTCTGCCAGCGATTGAGACAGCCACGGGCGAGTGGCTGTCCAGACAGAAGAGGTTCAGTCAGGCAACCCAGCCAGGTGTGGCACCGGTTTACGCACGAGCAACCCCTAGAACCATTACAATCATCATGTTATATACAAATGTTCTCCCTTCCATCCTCAGGACTTCCCTCAACTCCCCCTCTACTGAGTTATTGAGTTTTATTTATTGTGTGCTTCTTTATATAAAAGTAAATTCCCTTATCATTTCGCTAAAATTTCTGTTACTAAACTAAAGTTGTGAACGTTTATTCAGATCCTGCCAGTTGTTGTTTCTGCAAATAACCTGTAAATGGTTCCCAAACTCTTTTAAAATCCTTTTTGTCCTTCTCTTGTAGTTTCTCTGTTAGCTTAGCCAATTCTGCATAATTCATCAGTTTTTCTTACCATTGTTCTTTTGATGGTATTTCTTCCATCTTCCAATTTTGTGCAGTCAAGATATTTGCCGCTGTTGTAGCATACATAAATAATGTCCATTTTTCTTTTGGCAGCTCTTGATTTGAGATACCTAACAGAAAGGCTTCAGGATGTTTACTAAAGCTCATTTTGAACATTTTTTCCATTCATTATATATCATTTCCCAATATTTTTTAATGCATTTGCATTCCCACCATATATGATAAAATGTTCCTTCCTTTTCTTTACATCTCCAGCATCTCTTATTTTCTTTCTTAAACATCTTTGCCATTCTCACTGGTGTGATATACCATCTATACATAATTTTCATGTAATTCTCTCTTAATAATATACAATCTGTAAATTTTATATCAATTTTCCACAATTTCCCCCAACTTTCAAATTGAATGTTGTGTCTCACATCCTGAGCACATTTAAACATGACTGATTTAACCTCTTCATCTTTGGTTTCCCACTCTAATAAAACACTATATGCTTTTTTAAACAAAATTGGATAAAGTTGGAAAAAGAAGAAGAATCCTCAATCTTTCTTCTAATTTCTTCATTACTGTAGCCTTTTTCACTTAATAGTACTATTTTACATCGCTTCTGGGTGTCTGGTCAACTCTTTGTGCCATTTCTTTAATTTTATTATGTTTTACAAACTCACTAAATGAAAAAACCACCAAATAAACAACGAACGTGATAGACATCACATAACACGCTTACAAAAGTCAACCTAAGCAAGTTGTGCTTCCTTTTTCTAGTTATTTGGCTGAAACTTTTGGTAGAATACAGATAGGTACATTCTTGATTAAATTATCCTTACATTGATACATAATTTGTGGTGTTACGAACCATAAAACATCTGAAATAAGCTTTTTTCCTAAAAGGCTTCCACAATTTTGGCCTCTACTGTATATCAAACAAATCAACATTCAACAATCCATCAGAATATATTGCTAAAAATGTTGGTTAATGAAAACCAACAAAGGCAATGAGCAAATACCCAACTCCCTTCAGTTCTTCTTGATTTGTGCCTGAGGCTCTAATCCCTTTTTGTCCCCATTGCAGATTTTGATGAATTGGAAATCAAGAACAAGGGTGACCATGACAAAACCCCTGGAGAGGAGAAGCCACGCAAAAATTTGGAATGTGGAGAAAGCTGCAGTCAGAGGTCCCATTCCACTTCCCAACAAAGAATTCTCATTGGAAAGAAACCCTATCAGTGTGTGGAATGTGGAAAGAGCTTTAGTCGCAGCTCCAGTCTCACTAATCATCACATAATTCATACAGGGGAGAAACCCTATCAGTGCGTGGAATGTGGAAAGAGCTTCAGTCACAGCTCCAGTCTCACTAATCATCACAGAATTCATACAGGGGAGAAACCCTATCAGTGCGTGGAATGTGGAAAGAGCTTCAGTCAGAGCTCCCATCTCAGTTACCATCAGAAAATTCATACAGGAGAGAAACCCTATCAGTGCTTTGAATGTGGAAAGAGCTTCAGGGAGAGCTCCAGTCTCACTAAGCATCAGAGAATTCATACAGGGGAGAAACCCTATCAGTGCGTGGAATGTGGAAAGAGCTTCAATAAGAACTTCAATCTTACTTCCCATCAGAGAATTCATACAGGGGAGAAACCCTATCATTGTGTGGAATGTGGAAAGAGCTTCAGGGAGAGCTCCAGTCTCACTTGCCATCAGAGAATTCATAGAGGGGAGAAACCCTATCAGTGCGTGGAATGTGGAAAGAGCTTCAGGGAGAGCTCCAGTCTCACTAAGCATCAGAGAATTCATGCAGGGGAGAAACCCTATCAGTGTGGGGAATGTGGAAAGAGCTTCAATAAGAACTCCAATCTCACTTCCCATCAGAGAATTCATACAGGGGAGAAACCCTATCAGTGTGGGGAATGTGGAAAGAAATTCATTACAAGCTCCAGTCTCACTTCCCATCAGAGAATTCATACAGGGGAGAAACCCTATCAGTGTGTGGAATGTGGAAAGAGCTTCAGTCACAGCTCTGCTGTCACTAAGCATCAGAGAATTCATACAGGGGAGAAACCCTATCAGTGTGTGGAATGTGGGAAGAGCTTCAGTCAGGGCTCCAGTCTCACTTCCCATCAGAAAATTCATGCAGGGGAGAAACCCTATCAGTGCGTGGAATGTGGAAAGAAATTCATTACAAGCTCCAGTCTCACTTTCCATCAGATAATTCATACAGGGGAGAAACCCTATCAGTGTGTGGAATGTGGAAAAAGCTTCAGGAAGAGCTTCATGCAAAGGTTGGAAAAACCATTATACAGTTTTAGGAGCCAGGCAAATCCGCACCTTGTTAACCAGGCCTTTTGCTGATTGACATCTAATGCCCTATTAAAATGTGGTAGTGAGGGGGGTTACATATGTGTATTTTGTGTTTTTATGTTGTCTTTTTATGTTGTAACCATCCTGCGACATGTGGGAACAGAAGTCAACTCTTAGAGGCTGACGGGTCTTTGCCCCCCCCAATAATATAGTTGTTAGTGTTTTCAGAACTCACAGGGTTAAAGAGTTCTGTGTGACGTCCCTCAATTCCTGTCGCGTGACTCAGAAGGAAGGAGGAGTTGTTTCTCACTGTTCCGTCTCTGCTTCCGAGGAAGACGGTAGCAGCCATGAGTGCTAGAAGCCCAGGAGAATCTGAGAAATGCTGATTTGTATTTTACTGCTGTAATAAAGACTGTAAACACACAGACGCCTAGGTGTGTTTGGATCTTATACACTGAGACGCAACAGTTTTCCGCTGTGTTTACTCTGCACTTGTGGCTAACGGAGGAGGACCAGCAGAGGGGTCGCAGCTATAAGGAAGAGTGCCGGACCCGGAGATCGCTGTAAGCTGCGCCTAATTGGGGTCGTAAACCAATTAGCCACGTTATCTGACAGGTTATGGACGCTAATTACTGCTATAAAGCTGTTGCGAAGTGTGCCGGTGTGTGTTTAACGCCAGGAGGCTAAGACGCTGCTGAAAGCTGAAAGCTGATAGCCGGAGTCCTGCCTGACGCTGAGAGGCAGAGGAGCTGAGAGCAGCTGGAAACCAGGTGCTGGAGAGCTGACTGGCTACAGAATGTGCATGCTGCTCTGAAGCCAGTTATCCTGGATGCTGAGAGGCCTGAGGCTGCTTGGCTGGCACTCCGTGAGGCTTGTGAAGCAGGAGTGGAATGCAAGAGCCAAGATATGGCTGCATCCGAAGGGGAGAAGCAAGATGGCGCTGGGCACATTCTTGAGAGCCGACACACAGCTGAGGGAAGCTGTGAGCCCCCAGAGGGGGACGAAGGGACTATTGCTGGCAGCTGTTTGAATGCTGCACCGTACCTGTGTGAGGAGCCAGGCCAGAGGCCAAGCGTTGGGAGCCCTTTACCCACCAGAGGGGGTGCAGGAAAACGTCCTGGGAGCCCTGAGAGCAGTGGGGGGGCAGTGAGCGGTGGAAGCTCAGAAACGGCTTGTTTTTCAAAGGCAGCCAAGAGTTGTTTTCGTCGTCAGCCGAAGTCTGGAAAGCTACGGAGAGCTAGACGCTTCAAGGCCAGCCACCTGCAGATAAGCCCTACAGAGTTGCGTGGGAACACAGAGGCCAGTCCAGTCTCCAAGGCAACGGAGGAAGTTGCTTCTACGGAAGCCACCAAGGTCCTGAGCAAGGGGGAGTTGGTTGCCATGACAACCTGAGAGAACAGCTGCAGAAGCCCAGAGGGAGGGGGCAGCGAGACGTTTGTTGCTATGGCAATGTTGAAGGACAGCTCTGAGAGAGACAATGACCTATGCTTTGTAATCGACTCTGGAGCGAACCGCAACCTGATTCCAGAGACCCCTGCTGTCGAGTTGTGGAATTGCAAGGCAATTCCAGCTGGAAAAACTGTTCAGTTTGCAAATGGGGAAAAGAAAAATGTAACTAATGTTGCAAATGTCTATCTTTCTGTTTTGCAGGAGCAGGTGGAGGTTTGCACTGTACCAGGGATGCGTCACTGTCTTTTATCTGTCCTTTATTTGTTGCAGAAGGGGTTTAAGGTTTGCTTTGAACATGATGTTTGCACAATCTCCAAGGGAGGGAAGCAGCTAGTCAGAGTTGAAAAGGGGCAGAATGATCTCTTCATTCTAAAAACGCCTCTGGAGGGTGAGGGGAAGGTTAAGAGGGCACAAGCTATGCGTGCTACAGTTCCCACTCATGTTTCATGTGCGTGTGCTTGGCACAAGAAGACAGCCCATAGTTCTCTTGAAGAACTCCAGGTGTTACCTGAGTGCACTAAAGGCTGTAAAATTCAGGAATGTGGAAGAGCCATAAATTGTAAGGCTTGCAGAAAGGCAAAGGTAAAAGGGTGCAGTTACCCCAGGGTGGACAGGGTAACCACAAAACCTTTTGAGCTTGTTCACATAGATCTGTTTGGACCCATGGCAAAGCCAAGTCTGGGAGGAGCCAGGTTTCTGCTAACGATGCAGGATGATTTTAGCCAGAATTCCTGGACTCATGCTCTGAAATCCAAGGGAGATGCAGCGCAACTGATTAAAAGTTGGGTTGAGGAGGTGAACTAAGGTTCTCCACCAGGGTACAGGGAGTTCGAAGTGATCGTTGTGCAGAGTTTACTGGGTCTGCTTTGCAGAAGTTCTTTCACCAGAAAGGGATACGTCACAAGGTGACTTCTCCTCAAGAGAGGGGGTGGCAGAGCTCAGAAGTGAAGCTCTGGTTAAGGCTACACAGGTGTTGCTGTCAGACTCTGGGTTACCTCCAAGCTTTTGGATGGAGGCAATTAAGAATGTGAATTTCACCTGGAATCGGTCCTACAATTCAGTGGTAGGCGACACCCCGTTTTTCTTGCTTCACGGGAGGAAACCTCAGGTTCATTTCCTCCGTCAGTTTGGGTCGCCAGCATCTGTGCCAGTGCCTAAAGCTTTGCAAAGGCCAGGTGGACCCAAGTTCCAGAAGATGATCTTCTGTGGGTATGAACCGTCTTCTAAAGCATGGCGGTGCGCATATCCAGGAGGTGATCAGAGTAAGCTTCTGATCAGTAAACGTGCTGAGTTCTATGAGCAGGGTAGTTGGTCAAAGAGTCCTGCAAGGCGTGACGTTCTCTCAGAATGCCTGTCTGATTCTGATGAGGAGGAAGGAGAGCCAGGGGCTGAACCTGTTGATGAAGACCAGGTCGATGACCAGGGTCAAGAACAGGGTGGGGCGTCTCCACAAGTTGTCAAAAGAGAGCCCATTGGGTTGGTTTCGCACAGTGCGAACCTGAGAGTTGTGAGGATGTTCCACAGGTGCCTGACAGGAACGCCAAGAGAAGGCGCAAGGCATTGGGGAAGGGATTGATCTCACAGAGGTCTGTAAAGGTAAACACCCAAGTCACCTCAGGAATGGAGGGAAGAGGGGGTGTTAGTGTTTTCAGAACTCACAGGGTTAAAGAGTTCTGTGTGACGTCCCTCAATTCCTGTCACGTGACTCAGAAGGAGGGAGGAGTTGTTTCTCACTGTTCCATCTCTGCTTCCGAGGAAGACGGTAGCAGCCATGAGTGCTAGAAGCCCAGGAGAATCTGAGAAATGCTGATTTGTATTTTACTGCTGTAATAAAGACTGTAAACACACAGACGCCTAGGTGTGTTTGGATCTTATACACTGAGACGCAACAGTTTTCCACTGTGTTTACTCTGCACTTGTGGCTAACGGAGGAGGACCAGCAGAGGGGTCGCAGCTATAAGGAAGAGTGCCGGACCCGGAGATCGCTGTAAGCTGCGCCTAATTGGGGTCGTAAACCAATTAGCCACGTTATCTGACAATAGTCATACCTTTTGTTACATTTGCTTCAGGTTACATCTTTTCAGGTTGCATTCTGCAACAACCCGGAAGTACCAGAAAGGGTTACTTCCGGGTTTCACCGCTCACCATGCGCAGACGTGCAAAATGATGTCATGCGCATGCACAGATGTGGCGGCTTATGACCCTTGCATGCGCAGACACGGGTTGTGTTCCTTTCAGGTTGCGAATGGGGCTCCAGAATGGATCCTGTTCGCAACCAGTTGGTACATGTTGCCATTCCAATGCCCTTTATGCATCATGTGATTGATTGTGCAAGGCGGGCCTTACCTGGCCCCTCCCACCCATATTTTATTCAAGTTGGCACCACTGTTTCGGGTGGTATACAAATTAAATACATAAATTGCCTTCCTTTGCACATGTTCCAGCTTGTCAATATCCTTATTTATTATCATTTTTAAAATTTATGTGCCTTTCATCTGAAGATTTTACAACAGAAACATACTGGATGAAAGCATGGCTTTCTCAAAAACAAGTCAAGCCTGAGAAATCTCTCCTCCCCTTTTTTTTGGATGGAGTTACAAACTTTGTTGATCAGGGGAGAAGGCTTTTGACAAAGTCCCCCGTGAAATTTTGGCAGGAAGCTGGTAAAATGTGGGCTGAACGAAGTAACTGTTAGGTGGATTTGACTAACCGAACCCAAACAGTCCTCCTCCATGGTTCCTCGTCATCCTGGATAAAAGTGACAAGAGGGGTGCTGCAGGGTTCTGTCCTGGGCCCGTTGTTGTTCAACGTCTTTATAAATGACTTGGATGAAGGACCTGAGAGGGATACTCATTACATTTGCAGATGACACAAAACAGGAAGCAGAGGTCAACACAATAATCTTTATTGTCATTATCCCATGTCGCAGAAGGCAGAATCAGATCAAGGACATGAATTTTGTTGTTTAGTCATTTAGTCGTGTCCGCCTCTTCGTGACCCCCTGGACCAGACCACGCCAGGCACTCCTGTCTTCCACTGCCTCCCACAGTTTGGTCAGACTCATGCTGGTAGCTTTGAGAACACTGACCCACCATCTCATCCTCTGTCCTCCCCTTCGCCTTGTGCCCTCCATCTTTCCCAGCATCAGGGTCTTTTCCAGGGAGTCTTTTCTTCTCATGAGGTGGCCAAAGTCTTGGTGCCTCAGCTTCAGGATCTGTCCTTCCAGTGAGCACTTGGGGCTGATTTCCTTCAGAATGGAGAGGGTTGATCTTTTTTAAAAATATATATATATATTTATTCGAATTTTAAAGATTACAAAAAGAAAAAAGAAAAATAAAAAAGACAGAAAAAATACAAACAATTAAAAAAGAACAGATCAAACCTTTACATAGCTTTCTTTCCTATGCTTATTTCCTTGACCTCCTCACACCTCCCATTTTTGTATTCTAATTCAATTTGTTATTTCAGCAAATCCTTCCAACCTTGTTTTTATCTTAATAATTTGTCTTAGTATACTATAATTTTACATTCTCTCTTTCACCAATTCATTTTTACTTAATCCTTTATGTCATTTCTGCTAAAACCACATAATTTTCTTTTCCCAACATCTTTCTAACAATCCTTAATTTTGCAATATTTTTGAAGATAAACTTTAATTTTTTCCCAATCTTCTTCCACCGACTCTTCTCCTTGGTCCCGGATTCTGCCAGTCATCTCAGCCAGTTCCATGTATTCCATCACCATCATCTGCCATTCTTCCCGGGTGGGCAAATCTTGTGTTTTCCAATACTTTGCAATGAGTATTCTTGCTGCTGTTGTGGCGTACATAAAAAAAATTCTATCCTCCTTTTGCACCACTTGGCCGACCATGCCCAAGAGAAAGGCCTCTGGTTTCTTCTGGAAGGTATATTTAAATACCTTTTTCATTTCATTATAGATCATCTCCCAGAAGGTCTTAATCTTTGGGCATGTCCACCAAAGGTGAAAGAATGTACCTTCAATCTCTTTACATTTCCAACATTTATTATCGGGCAAGTGATAATTTTTTGCAAGCTTGACTGGTGTCAAGTACCACCTGTAAATCATTTTCATTATATTCTCTCTTGAGGGTTGATCTTCTTGCAGTCCATGGGACTCTCCAGAGTCTCCTCCAGCACCAGAATTCAAAAGCATCAATTCTTCGGCGATTAGCCTTCTTTATGGTCCAGCTCTCACTTCCATACATCACTACTGGGAAAACCATAGCTTTAGCTATACGGACCTTTGTTGGCAAGGTGATGTCTCTGCTTTTTAAGATGCTGTCTAGGTTTGCCATCGTCTTTCTCCCAAGAAGCAGGCGTCTTTTAATTTCGGATGAATAGTACCACTATATTCATGTCCACTAATAGGACATGAATAGTACCACTTTATTCTGCCTTGGTCTGGCCCAACGTAGAATACTGTGTTCAATTCTGGGCACCACAATTTTAAGTATCAAGAAGGTGGAACACAATCCATATTCCTTTTATAACACATGGCCAATGGTTATTGAATACATAAATTGTGAAGACTGTTGCAGGAATCCACCCAGCACTCATGGGTAAAGGTGGCCTGATCTTTTTTAAAATAATCAAATGAAACTTTAACACATGGCAGGATGAAAGTCTGCAATTCCATCAGACAAGTTATTTGTTGTTTACTGTTGTAATCTTTGCTTTAAAATTATCTTTTACATCATGAAAATTGAAGTGAAGGACATGAGGCAGGAGCTGATAATGCAGGTGAGCTGTGCACATGTGAGCTGCAAGCAAGCTGCCGGCCAGCTCTGTGGAGGCTCCTTTTATTGACACAATATGCAAACCCAGGCAGATACATTTTGGGCTGTGACCTTTAAACATCTTCCAGTCCCGAGATTGTGGGGTGGTACAAAGCTATTTTGGCACCTGTTTCCACTGTGTCATTTGCCCCTTGCACAATGTATGACGAAGGAGACAAAGGTCTCAGAGACAAAGGTTACAGACAGGACACTGCAGACCACTGAGACTGCAAAAGGTTAGACAGAGGGCAAGATGTTCAGACAGCTGTGGCTTTATCTGTGGAGGGGAGTGTGCCCCACACCCAGCGATCATTCCTACAAAAATAAAAGCAATTTTTTAAAAAAAAAAAGGAGGTGGGGAAATCATGTGTACTATTCCATTAATCTGCTTACATGTGTATTATGTTATTTGCAGACTGTAACTCCCAGTGATTTCACATTATCTATGGGTTTCTTTGTATTCAGCACACATGATTGCAGGCGAGACTGAATAAAAGACTTCCTAGGAAATTCCCTTTTACTGCTTCTGTATTGATTCAAATGTGACTTCACTTACAGATAAGGACAAATCATATTTATTGCTGACAAATCACACCACAGTCAGCTCATTAATCTCAACCCCAACAAACCCTGCGCTGAACATGAGCAGCTGCTTTCTTCCCATTTCTTAGGTGGAAATAACTGATAAGGAAGAAGGGAGATAGACCCTTTCCCTTGACCTTTGGGGGTCTGGGGGCTTCATTTCACCCCTTAGTCCTGCTCCTGAAAGCTTGGCAGTCGTCGAGTATTTGCTCACACATTGTCATGACTTAAAGATCAACATTTTTTAAAAAAATGGTATTGCAGTACTAAAAAGGCTCAAGAACGCCATTCCTGTAGTAGCTTGAATTAACAATTAAGAATTTCTGCAAGGGGGAAATGATATACAGTGGTACCTTGGGTTACATACGCTTCAGGTTACAGCCTCCGCTAACCCAGAAATAGTACCTCGGGTTAAGAACTTTGATTCAGGTTATGAACAGTTTAAGGTTAAGAACGGACCTCCAGAATGAATTAAGTACTTAACCCGAGGTACCACTGTACTTGTGTATGTTTGTATAGCACCATGCATAAGAAAGTATTGGTCACTCAGAATGAGAATAGGATTCCTGCATTGCTGGGGTGGGACTAGATGACCAGGGATCCCCTTCTATCCCTCCCACTCATGCCTGCTGAGGTAAAAGGAAAGGATCCTGGGGGGGGTCCTGTCACAGCCCTGCGACCTGCTGTTAATAAAGTGTGTGCCCAAAGACTGGTGAAATCATGTACAACCTCGAAGGTGAAAGAATGGTGTAAAATATGAGACTGTACTCTACAAATGAAAGAAACGCAATACAAATGAAATGAGGCAACCACACAGTGAGTGTAACCGAAGGAAGGACTTGTGTGTCTCCGGGCCAGATTGTTGCCCTCAGGAGAGGGAGACCAGGAACCCCCCAAGCAGGACCGAAAGAACCAATTCCCCCCTCGGACACCCGTAAGGGCCAGCCGGGCCGGGAAGAGAGCAGCTTCCCCTGCTTCCCACTCTCCTCCCCACCCCAGAACAACTCTCCCAGGCCGGCTTCTTCCTCCGGCGGCAGCAGGGCTCTCTCTGGCCAGCCAAACCGGCAGCGTCTCGCCCACTGAGCTCCAGCCTGGGCTGCGCTGCTCCTCCGCTTCCTGGCCGAGGGACCGAGGGAGATGCTCAGAGCCCAGCCAAGAGCCAAAGGCCCCCCCCAAAGGGACCGAGGGAGATGCTCGGAGCCCAGCCAAGAGCCAAAGGCCCCCCCAAAAGGGACCGAGGGAGATGCTCAGAGCCCAGCCAAGAGCCAAAGGCCCCCCAAAAAAGGGACCGAGGGAGATGCTCAGAGCCCAGCCAAGAGCCAAAGGCCCCCCCAAAAGGGACCGAGGGAGATGCTCAGAGCCCAGCCAAGAGCCAAAGGCCCCCCCAAAAAGGGATCGAGGGAGATGCTCAGAGCCTAGCCAAGAGCCAAAGGCCCCCCCCAAAAGGGACCGAGGGAGATGCTCAGAGCCCAGCCAGGAGCCAAAGGCCCCCCCAAAAGGGACCGAGGGAGATGCTCAGAACCCAGCCAAGAGCCAAAGGCCCCCCAAAAAAGGGATCGAGGGAGATGCTCAGAGTCCAGCCAAGAGCCAAAGGCCCCCCCCCAAAGGGACCGAGGGAGATGCTCAGAGCCCAGCCAGGAGCCAAAGGCCCCCCCCAAAGGGACCGAGGGAGATGCTCAGAGCCCAGCCAAGAGCCAAAGGCCCCCCCCCCAAAAGGGACCGAGGGAGATGCTCAGAGCCCAGCCAAGAGCCCAAATCCCCCCCAAAAGGGACCGAGGGAGATGCTCAGAGCCCAGCCAAGAACCAAAGCCCCCCCCCCAAAGGGACCGAGGGAGATGCTCAGAGCCCAGCCAAGAGCCAAAGGCCCCCCCCAAAGGGACCGAGGGAGATGCTCAGAGCCCAGCCAGGAGCCAAAGGACCCCCCCAAAAAAGGGACCGAGGGAGATGCTGAGAGCCCAGCCAGGAGCCAAAGGCCCCCCCAAAAGGGACCGAGGGAGATGCTCAGAGCCCAGCCAAGAGCCAAAGGCCCCCCCCCAAAAGAGACCGAGGGAGATGCTCAGAGCCCAGCCAAGAGCCAAAGGCCCCCCCCAAAAGGGACCAAGGGAGATGCTCAGAGCCCAGCCAAGAGCCAAAGGCCCCCCCCAAAGGGACTGAGGGAGATGCTCAGAGCCCAGCCAAGAGCCAAAGGCCCCCCCCCCAAGGGACCGAGGGAGATGCTCAGAGCCCAGCCAAGAGCCAAAGGCCCCCCCCAAAGGGACTGAGGGAGATGCTGAGAGCCCAGCCAAGAGCCAAAGCCCCCCCCCAAAGGGACCGAGGGAGATGCTGAGAGCCCAGCCAAGAGCCAAAGGCCCCCCCCCAAAGGGACCGAGGGAGATGCTCAGAGCCCAGCCAAGAGCCAAAGGCCCCCCCCAAAGGGACCGAGGGAGATGCTCAGAGCCCAGCCAAGAGCCAAAGGCCCCCCCAAAAGAGACCGAGGGAGATGCTCAGAGCCCAGCCAAGAGCCAAAGGCCCCCCCAAAAAGAGACCGAGGGAGATGCTCAGAGCCCAGCCAAGAGCCAAAGCCCCCCCCCCAAAGGGACTGAGGGAGATGCTCAGAGCCCAGCCAAGAGCCAAAGGCCCCCCCAAAAAGAGACCGAGGGAGATGCTCAGAGCCCAGCCAAGAGCCAAAGGCCCCCCCAAAAAGAGACTGAGGGAGATGCTCAGAGCCCAGCCAAGAGCCAAAGGCCCCCCCAAAAGGGACCGAGGGAGATGCTCAGAGCCCAGCCAAGAGCCAAAGGCCCCCCCGAAAAAAGGATCTCTTGCCATAGGCGGATCCAGGGGGAAGCTGCCCCTTTAGAGCCATTCAAAATAATAAAGAGCTGAGGTTCAGAAAGGCAAGAGAGGGCTGAGCTGGGGGGGGGGGGACTGGCCTTGCAAGGGTTAAAGGGAACCGAGCTGCCTTCCTAGAGAGGCCAGGAAGCAAGGGGGGGCAGGTCCTCCAGAGCCAAGCCCCTCCCTCCCCAGTCCTTTCCTGCTTGGGTGTCTCTCCTGCAAGGGCTGCATCGCTCCCCCCTCCTGGGATCTGGTGAGTCTCCTCTCTCTCTCTGGGATCTGGTGGGGGTCCCAGGGCTGCAGCAGGGGAGGGGGCCGGGGGGGGCGGATTAGGGAGGAGAGGGTCCTGCCAGGGAGGGGCCAGGGCTGCCACGCTCCCCTTCCTGGAGATCAGATGATCCCAAACTCATTTTGCCTTTCGCCCCCCCTTTCAGAAAAACAATGACTCCCCCGAAATCTCCTTCTTTAAACAAAGGAGTCCCTGGGACTTTAACTCTCTGTGACGTTGCTCAGCATCGCTGCACAACAGAGGAAACATGTGCAAATGGTTTTCCAAAGCTGGACGAGGAGGTGGACTAGCCCCCCCCCCCAAAAAAAAGGTGGGAGAGGAAGACCAGGAGTAAAGAGAGGGATCCCAGCCCAGAGTCTGGCTGCTGCATTGGGGACCAGTTTCCCAGTGTCTCCCAGGGCAGCTCCCCACGGAGGCCACTGCAGCCATCCCCTCGCACCCAGAGCAGGGCATCCCAGGACCACATCCTCTCTCTCCCAAAGGGATTGGTGCTGGCAAAGCAGCAGGAAATGGGCGCTGCTCCTCCCTGAGCCTCCAGGGACCTTGGCATCAATGGCTGTGCGTGTGTTCAGCCATCTAAGAGAAGAATAATAATAATAAATTAGCTGCCTAAATTCCAAAGGAGATGTATTTGGCCCCACCCACTTGGCCCTCAGGGGGTTGACTAGATACATACCTGGCCCTCAGAGCAAAGAAAAAGGGACCCCACCCCAGGAGTCTGTCTTGAGAGCGGCAGAGAGTCCAAGTGCAAGAAAAGGAGACAAAAGCAGGGGAGTGGGGGTGGGGGGAGAGCAACTCCTGAGGACCCCCGTAATAGTAATAGTAGTAATAATAATAATAATAATAATAATAATAATAATAATAATAATAATAATTTATTTATACCCCACCCATCTGGCTGGATTTCCTCAGCTACTCTGGGCGGCTCCCAAACAGAACACTAAAAACAGAATAAAACATTAAAAGTTTCCCTGAACAGGGCTGCCTTCAGATGTCTTCTAAAAGTCTGGTAGTTGTTCTCTTTGACATTGAATTGGAGGGCGTTCCACAGGGCGGGCGCCACTACCGAGAAGGCCCTCTGCCTGGTTCCCTGTATCTTTGCTTCTCGCAGGGAGGGAACCACCAGAAGGCCCTCGGCAATGGACCTCAGTGTCCAGGCTGAACGATGGGGGTGGAGATGCTCCATCAGGTCTACTCAGCCTTTGAGGCCGTTTAGGGCTTTAAAGGTCGGGACCAACACTTTGAATTCTGCTCGGAAACGTCCTCGGAGCCAATGTAGGTCTTTCAAGACCGGTGTTAGGTGGTCTCGGCGGCCGCTCCCTGTCACCAGTCTAGCTGCCGCATTCTGGATTAGTTGTAGTTTCCGGGTCACCTTCAAAGGTAGCCCCACGTAGAGCGCGTTGCATCCACATAGAACCAAGCATTCATTTTTCACAAAATACAAATTATTCCCTTGTCAGTCAGTTCTGACTTCTTGCATTTACTCAAAGGCAGGAGCAACTAGACTGATTCACCTCAGAGAAATCTCTTCAGTTGCCTCCACATTTTGCATCGCAATCTTCCTTCTAGGAGGGCTAGAGTCTGCTTCCTCCTCCTCCTCCTCTTCTTCTTCTTCCTCTTCTCTCCACCTCTTCCTCCTCCGTCTTCTTCTTCAGAAGATATCTCATGGTTTGGTACAGTCCCGCCCTGGTTCCTAGGAAGACTCATTCATGCTTGCTCAGGGAACATTTCTCTTCCTCTGACCTAAAAATTCTGTAACTGAACAATGTATTTGCTTTGTACGATTTCCTTGTTGTTGCTTAGTTGTTTCGTCGTGTCCGACTCTTCGTGACCCCATGGACCAGAGCACGCCAGGTCCTCCTGTCTTCCACTACCTCCCGCAGTTTGGTCAAACTCATGCTGGTAGCTTCGAGAACACTGTCCCACCATCTCGTCCTCTGTCATCCCCTTCTCCTTGTGCCCTCCATCTTTCCCAACATCAGGGTCTTTTCCAGGGAGTCTTCTCTCCTCATGACGTGGCCAAAGTCTTGGAGCCTCAGCTTCAGGATCTGTCCTTCCAGTGAGCACTCAGGGTTGATTTCCTTCAGAATGGATACGTTTGATCTTCTTGCAGTCCATGGGACTCTCAAGAGTCTCCTCCAGCACCATAATTCAAAAGCATCAATTCTTCGGCAATCAGCCTTCTTTATGGTCCAGCCCTCACTTCCATACATCACTACTGGGAAAACCATGGCTTTTACTATACGGACCTTTGTTGGCAAGGTGATGTTTCTGCTTTTTAAGTGCTGTCTAGGTTTGTCATTGCTTTTCTTCCAAGAAGCAGGTGTCTTTTAATTTTGTGGTTGCTCTCAAAATCTGCAGTGATCATTGAACCCAAGAAAGTAAAATCTCTCACTGCCTCCATTTCTTCCCCTTCTATTTGCCAGGAGGTGATGGGCCCAGTGGCCATGATCTTCGTTTTTTTGATGTTGAGCTTCAGTCCATATTTTGCACTCTCCTCTTTCACCCTCATTAAAAGGTTCTTTAATTCCTCCTCACTTTCTGCCATCAAGGTTGTGTCATCTGCATATCTGAGATTGTTTATATTTCTTCCGGCAATCTTAATTCCGGCTAGGGATTCATCCAGTCCAGCCTTTCACATGATGAATTCTGCATATAAGTTGGATAAGCAGGGAGACAATATACACCCTTGTCATACTCCTTTCCCAATTTTGAATGAATCAGTTCCATATCCAGTTCGAACTGTAGCTTCTTATCCCAAATAGAGATTTGCTAGCAATTCTCATTAACACAGGTAGAACTTGACAGAAGACCAAAGGGTTTCTTCTGATCTCTGAGAGCCTTCCTGAGAGCACAGATGGATGAGCAAGATTCAGATGGAGCAGGAAGAGGCCATGCCAACCAAACTGGGAGCAGTGGGGGATGCTGGGAAAACTCTGGGCAGAAGATCCTGGGTGAGGAGGACACCGTCCGCTCAGAGGTGCAGAGCCAGCAGTTGAGGCAGTTCTGCTGCCAGGAGGCCAAAGGACCCCGAGAGGGTTGCCGCCGACTCTACCACTTTTGCCACCAGTGGCTGAAGCCAGAAAGGCACACGAAAGCTGAGATGCTGGACCTGGTGATCTTGGAGCAGTTCCTGGCTGTCCTTCCTCCGGAGATGGAGAGCTGGGTGAGGGGCTGTGGAGTGGAGACCAGTTCCCAGGCGGTGGCCCTGGCCGAAGGTTTCCTCCTGAGTCAGGCAGAGGAGAGGAAGCAGGTGAGAGAGACTTTCCTCTGGATACTCCCAAGGGGATCCAAGCAGGACGGAGAACATCCCATAATGCTCTACTGGTGGCCCTTCCTTTTCCTGGGAAGGTATCCATGGAATAAGATTTCAAACCCTTACAGTTTTTGACTTTGTAATTCCCTTTCTAACATTTCTCACCATTCTCTGTTTTGAATCCTTGTTTCTTTTTCAGGGAAAGGATCATTTTGCAGAAATGGACCTGGATTCCTGTGAGGCAGAGAGGCCTCCGTTGGACACCAGAGAGAGGCCTCTGGGTAAGGAGGAAGGTGGTTTTTCTCTGTTTGGTCTCATTCGGTTGGCTTCCCAACTAATCTGTGGGTTCTTTTTTTGGGGGGGGCAGTTGGGGTCAAGGGTCCAGAGGAGGGGAGGTGTATTTTTATACAACTAACATATGAAATGGGCACAAACGTCTAACTGCACTCAGCAGGTAAGGCTTTCTGAAAGGCCCATCTGTAGTTAGAGATGCCCCGTTTCACCTGTGAGACGTGGGCACTCCTGGCATCCTGCTTACCTTTTCTCTCTTGCAGGTGACAGAAGGATGCTGGCAGGACCTCCCTACCCACCTTTTCATGGGGGCAGAAGAGAAACAGCGGCTGTGGAACCAGATCAGGTCAGGCGAAGCTCCCTTGTGGGGACAGAGGCTGAGGGATGGAGCAATGTCATGGACTGGTTGGGCACAGAGGAATGGTGGGAGGAAGTAGCCAGGGAACCAGGAAGGGAAGATGTCTCAGAGCCCAAGGAGTGAAGGTGGCGGAAGGATGAGTGAGAAGAGGGAGAAGAGGGAGAAGCCTGGGAAGAGGAGGTGTCAGAAGCTGAAGGGGCAACAGGGCTTAGTGAGCTGGGAGACTCTGTGGCAGAATGCAGTGCAGAATCAGAGGCAGAAGAGGAAGGAGGCGAGTGGGAGGAGGGAGGTCGAGAGGCAGAGGAGAGTCAGGAGAAGGGGGAGCCACTGGGGGTCAGGATGACCTTGACAGAAGAGTTGACAGAACCTCTTTAAACCAGCTGTACTCTGAAGGAATGATCCAAACCTTACGAACCTTCTGACTGTTTCTTTTTCGCAGAGAAGCTTCTGGAACCCTCTTGAATTACCTTATTTTTCGCTCTATACCACACACTTTTCCCCCTCCAAAAATGAAGGGGGAAAGTGTGTGCATCCTATGGAGCGAACGCAGGCTTTCGCTGAAGCCTGGAGTGCGAGAGAGGTCCCGGCGGACAGCTGCCTGCAGCCTGAAGCCTGGGGAGTGCGGCGCTGTGCACCCCGGGCTTCGGGCAGCTCTCCACAAGTCTTCGGAGCCCGGAGGGAGTTCCTGCCGGGCTCCCAAGGCTTGCAGATAGCAGCCTGCTGTCCCCGAAGCCAAAAAAGTGAGACGGGGCGCTGCGCTGCCCTCCGTCTCGCTGTTCCAGCTTCGGGATGGCTGCGCAAAGCCTCTGCAGGGCGGCGGGGTGAAGGCACCCTGTCACCCTGCGGAGGCTACAAAGGATGTCCCTGAGGCCTCAAGCCTTTGGAGTGCAGCTGCGCTCCAAAGGCTTCAGGGATCTTTGAGGCTGGTGGTGGGGGAAAGCAGCGCTTCCTCCCACTGCCAGCCCCACAAGCTCGGGGGGCAGCGGCAAGGTTCCCCGACCTGCTCTTGAACGCACCATGAACGCACCTTGTTTTTGAGGGGGAGAACAAGAATTTTTTTTTTCCTATTCTCCCCCTTCTATGGTCCGGTGCGTCCAAAAGAGCGAAAAATATGGTAACTAAAATAGGAAAGAACTCTACATCTCAGATCAATGCTTTCTCCACTAAGAAATGCAGACTGACAATCCCCCCATTTATTAAGTGCAGGAAGTATCGATATGCAAAACACCTCTGGAAAAAGATTGCATGTACACTTTCCTTTGACAAGAATAAATCCTAGCCTTTGGTTGGTAGAACTGCAGTTCACCAGCAGACGACACAGTCTGACCAGAAGCTTCTGTGAGCAGCAGAACAACATCCTGACTCCGAAAACTAAACGTTGTCCCTCACATTAGAAAACAAAAGGCTACCTATGAAACCTGACACAGTTAAGGAAAAAACACAACTCACTCATCAAAACAGCTATCTTATAAACCTTATCATCTTATCTTAGTTTGGTTAGCTTACTAATAGTATATAAACTCCACTCAAACATATAAACCAAGACCTGAAAACCTCGCTTTATAGCAAATCTCTCTAACAGAATATTCAACAGAGCACTTCTTTACCAGACCACATCAACAAACTTTGCCCTATATCATCCCACTTTTCAAATCTCTCCACACTAAATAAACTTCCACCTAGACAACTAGTCCATTAATTGATTGACAGTGCAAACTGACAGACCCTCAGGGAATGAGCTGCTGTTCTCATTCGGCCTGAAACTTAGCCAAGATTGTGAATATTGTGTTCATGCTGATAAGGAGTTAACTCCAGCTGTGAACTGTGGGATTTCCTGCCCATATAACTCTGTGACACCAGCCTTCTGAATGTCGCCTGTAGGATTCATCTGTAGTTGCAGTTTTCATGGAATCCTAGAGTTGAAAGGGACCCCAAGGGTCATCAAGTCCCACCCCCCGCATTGCAGGAGTCTCAGCTAGATCACCCAAGACAGATGGCCATCCAAACTAGGCTTCTTGTATTTCTATATTCATCAATGAGTGCTAAAATAGGCTTCTAAGCAGTGGACAGACGAGAACAAATAGTGTCCAGGATTCACTTTGTTGTTGTTGTTTAGTTGTTTAGTCGTGTCCGACTCTTCGTGACCCCATGGACCAGAGCACACCAGGCACTCCTGTCTTCCACTGCCTCCTGCAGTTTGGTCAAACTCATGCTGGCAGCTTCAAGAACACTGTCTAACCATCTCATCCTCTGTCGTCCCCTTCTCCTTGTGCCCTCCATCTTTCCCAACATCAGGGTCTTTTCCAGGGAGTCTTCTCTTCTCATGAGGTGGCCAAAGTCTTGGAGCCTCAGCTTCAGGATCTGTCCTTCCAGGGAGCACTCAGGGCTGATTTCCTTCAGAGTGGAGAGGTTTGATCTTCTTGCAGTCCATGGGACTCTCAAGAGTCTCCTCCAGCACCAGAATTCAAAAGCATCAATTCTTTGACGATCAGCCTTCTTGATGGTCCAGCTCTCACTTCCATACATCACTACTGGGAAAACCATGGCTTTAACTATACGGACCTTTGTTGGTAAGGTGATGTCTCTGCTTTTTATGATACTGTCTAGGTTTGCCATCGCCTTTCTCCCAAGGAGCAGGTGTCTTTTAATTTCGTGACTGCTGTCACCATCTGCAGTGATCATGGAGCCCAAGAAAGTAAAATCTCTCACTGCCTCCATTTCTTCCCCTTCCATTTGCCAGGAGGTGATGGGCCCAGTGGCCATGATCTTTGTTTTTTTGATGTTGAGCTTCAGACCATATTTTGCGCTCTCCTCTTTCAACCTCATTAAAAGGTTCTTTAATTCCTCCTCACTTTCTGCCATCCAAGTTGTGTCATCTGCATATCTGAAGTTGTTGATATTTCTTCCGGCAATCTTAATTCCAGTTTGGGATTCATCCAGCCCAGCCTTTTGCATGATGAATTCTGCATATAAGTTAAATAAGCAGGGAGACAATATGCAGCCTTGCCGTACTCCTTTCCCAATTTTGAACCAATCAATTGTTCCATATCCAGTTCTAACTGTAGCTTCTTGTCCCACATAGAGATTTCTCAGGAGACAGATGAGGTGATCTGGCACTCCCATTTCTTTAAGAACTTGCCATAGTTTGCTGTGGTCGACACAGTCAAAGGCTCTTGCGTAGTCAATGAAGCAGAAGTAGATGTCTTTCTGGAACTCTCTAGCTTTCTCCATAATCCAGCGCATGTTTGCAATTTGGTCTCTGGTTCCTCTGCCCCTTCGAAATCCAGCTTGCACTTCTGGGAGTTCTCGGTCCACATACTGCTTAAGCCTGCCTTGTAGAATTTTAAGCATAACCTTGCTAGCATGTGAAATGAGTGCAATTGTGCGGTAGTTGGAGCATTCTTTGGCACTGCCCTTCTTTGGGATTGGGATGTAGACTGATCTTCTCCAATCCTCTGACCACTGCTGAGTTTTCCAAATTTGCTGGCATATTGAGTGTAGCACCTTAACAGCATCATCTTTTAAAATTTTAAATAGTTCAGCTGGAATACCATCACTTCCACTGGCCTTGTTATTCACTTAGCTAGCCCCAACAGCATGCCCCCTTGAACCCTTGGAATTTGGCTGTAGGGCACTGGGAAGGATCCTCTTCAGAACAGGACATGAGGAGAGGAGAAAGGGGATCCTTCCATCTGGAAAACTGGAATCCCTGCGTAGGCAGGATGACTTGAAAACCACAAGGAAGAGAACCACCTATTTGCACAAAGACGAATACCCATAATTAAAAGCAGAATAAAATAATTCAATTAAAACGTCAAAATAGGCATCCAGAATTAAATTGTGCAGCAAAGCAATCCTATTGAAACAACGCAGCAATTAAGAGGAAGGAAGGAGACAGAGCATTGTGTAGCAGATCACATTTCCCTTTTTCTTTTAGGGTCCAGTGTGCTTTGAAGATGTCACTGTTCGTTTCACAGACGAGGAGTGGGTGTTGCTGGATCCTGACCAGAGAGCTCTGCATAAGGACGTCATGGAGGAGAATCTTGGGATCGTGGCCTCTCTTGGTAAGGATCCCTGTGGGATCGTCATATCTGCCTGGAAATTCAGAAAATACCTCTATGTGACAAACCTCTTATTTTTTCACAGAGCTCAACAGCGCCCCCTCCAACACCTAGTTTCTGTCAGGTTTTCTGTTTTTGTTTTCTTGGGTTGACCCAAGAGACGCCTGACATTGGCGATGGAGGGGATGCCATGACTGGGCCAAACAAAACCCATCCCAGAGCTCTTGCCAGGCTTATTGAATCTCAGGTAGTAGAATCGATGATAATAATAATAGTAATAGTAGTAATTTTTATTTATCCCCTGCCCATCTTGCTGGGTTTCCCCAGCCACTCTGGGTGGCTTCCAACACATATATACACATGAAATATTAGTAATAACAATCTGATCCCATATAAAAAGTACATAAACTTTAAAATAAACAATTTATAGTAGTGGCCAAAATTGTGGAAATCTCTTGCAAAAAGTATATTTCCGAGGTTTGATGGCTCAAAACACCACTTTTTTGGGAGTAATACCATAAAATTGTATATCAATGCAAATATAATTTAATGAAGAATGCAATGCAATAACTTTTATGAAAGCGTATGTATTAGAGCAGCAGCCATAAATACGAAACATGAAAGACATAGAAAAAATGAGATCTACAGAAATTCTCACCATGTCAATTAATACTGACTTTGTTAACCTTTAGCTTTAATTCTGGCCTTACAACGCCTTCCCATGGAGTGAACCAAGTTTTTTCATTCTGCAGCTGCAATAATGTGACACCAAGATGGAACTGTTGACTCTATTAATTGGGCTTTATTGCTGGGTTGCTTCTGACTAACTAAATATTTATATAAATATATATTGTTGCTGTTTAGTCGTTTAGTCGTGTCTGACTCTTCGTGACCCCGTGGACCAGAGCACACCAGGCACTCCTATCTTCCGCTGCCTCCCGCAGTTTGGTCAAACTCATGATGGTAGCTTCGAGAAAACTGTCCCACCATCTCGTCCTCTGCTATCCCCTTCTCCTTGTGCCCTCCATCTTTCGCAACCTCGGGCTCTTTTCCAGGGAGTCTTCTCTTCTCATGAGGTGTAAGGGGTGAGGGTGCTGATAAGCTAGTAAAGAAACACTCCGGGCTTCGCGCCATCTCTTCACAAGATTTATTGTTCCGCTCCAAAGCCGTTTACGAGAGATCAAACACATACATCCATACTCCTCACACTCTGTTATTTGCAGTGCTTTCCAAGGCCCATTTGACTTCACTCTCCAGGATGTCTGGCTCAAGATCAGCAACCACACTTCCTGGGGTGTATGAGACATCCATATCTTTCTGGTATAATTCCTCTGTGTATTCTTGCCAGTTCTTCTTGATGTCTTCTGTTTCTGTTAGGTCCTTACCACTTTTGTCCTTTATTATGGCAATCTTTGAACGAAATGTTCCTTTCATATCTCCAATTTTCTTGAACAGATCTCTGGTTCTTCCCATTCTGTTGTTTTCCTCTATTTCTTTGCATTGCTCGTTTAAGAAGGCCTTCTTATCTCTCCTTGCTATTTTTTGGAAATCTGCATTCAATTTCCTGTATCTTTTTCTATCTCCCTCGCATTTTGCTTGCCTTCTCTCCCCCGCTATTTGTAAGGCCTCAGTGGACAGCCACTTTGCTTTCTTGCATTTCCTTTTCATTGGGATGGTTTTCGTTGCTGCCTCCTGTATAATGTTGCGAGCCTCCATCCATAGTTCTTCAGGCACTCTGTCCACCAAATCTAAATCCTTAAACCTGTTCCTCACTTCCACTGTGTATTCATAAGGGATTTGACTTAGATTGTATCTTACGGGCCCAGTGGTTTTTCCTACTTTCTTCAGTTTAAGCCTGAATTTACACATTATTCAGAGCCACATAAATCGGCGGGACGAATCAACGCAATCTGGACAACAAAGGATTTATTAAATAATATTACAAAAGCAGAAATTCATCCAAGGACAATTTCAGATCACAGAGCGGTCTGGGTTAACTTTAAAGGAAAAGAAGAAAAGGTTAAAAGGTGGCAACTTAATGAGAGTATGCTAAACGATGAAAAAAGTGTACAGAAGGCCAAGCACATCTTAGAATAATATTTTAAGTTCAGTTTAAATCAAGATCTAGAGACGGTTTGGGATGCGGGTAAAGCCGTCATAAGAGGCTTCTTTATCCAACAAAACACATTCCAAAGGAAAATAAAGGAGAAGAAGAAAATGGAGATATGGGAGGAGATTAGAAAAAAGGAAAGGATCCTTTTCCAAAAACCAGATGATGAACTAATTAAGCAAAGTATAAAAATTTTACAGACGCAATTCTCCATGATAATAAATGAAGAGATAGAATAGAAGATAAAATGGTTGAGACATAGAAATTTTGAGTTTGCAAATAAACCTGGCAAACCTTTGGCCTGGCAATTAAAGAAGAAAAAGGAAGATAGAATTATCAATAAAATTAAAATTGAAGACAAATGGATTCAAGAACAGAAGGAAATTAGTAAAAACTTTGCTAGTTTTTTCGGAAAACTATATAAGAAGGTCCAGAGACTCTAGAAAAAATAATTGATTATTTGAGCAAAAATAAACTACCAATAATACCTAAGGAAAAAACTGAAATCTTGAACTCACCAATAACAGCTATGGAGGTGCAACAAGCTATACAGAGATCAAAATTAGGAAAGACACCGGGCCCAGATGGTCTCCCAGCTAATTACTATAAAAAGTTAGAACAAGCATTATTTCTTCCCATGAAAGACCTAATGAATAATATTTTGGCAAATGGAAAGCTACCGAAAACCTGGAAGGACAGCTTTATTACTCTTATCCACAAACAGGGAACAGATGCCTCAAACACGGCCAATTACAGACCCATTGCACTGCTAAATAACGATTACAAGATATTCGCAGACATTCTTGCAAATAGATTAAAAATGGTGCTGAAAGAGATAATTCATAAAGATCAAACTGGATTTCTTCCCGGATGATTTATGCAATCCAATATTAGATGTGTGATTAATGTATTAGAATATTTGGATATTAAAATTGATAAACCAGCAGCTATTATGTTGGTGGACGCTGAAAAAGCTTTTGATAATGTGTCCTGGAAGTTTATGAAAAAATTAATGGAAGAAATCGGACTGGGAGAAAATATTTGTAAAGGAATAAATGCCATCTATTCGGAACAATATGCAAAATTGATCATCAACGGAAGAAATACTGAGGAGTGCAAAATAAACAAGGGAACCAGACAGGGCTGCCCACTGTCACCACTGATATTTATCTTGGTGATGGAAGTCTTGAACAATCAGATAAGAAAGGATCAGCTTGTTAAAGGCATCACTCTGGGAAACAAAACATATAAAATTAAAGCTTTTGCGGACAATTTACTTGTTATGACTGAAAACCCTAAAGAAAGTCTGAAAAGAGTGCTGGAATTGATTAAAGAATTTGGAGAAGTGGCAGGCTTCAAGCTGAATATAACAAAAACAAAAATGCTTGTTAAAAATGTAACCACAGAAGAAAAGGACAATTTAGAAAAACTATTGGGCCTGAAAATCTCCTCAAAAGCGAAATACCTGGGTATTTGAATCACCCCCAAGAACATAAACTTATTTCAGGATAATTACACCAAAACTTGGTTAGAGATTAGAAAAAACTTTGTAACCTGGAGTGAACTAAAATTAACATTTCTGGGTAGGATTTCCATTATAAAGATGAATGTGCTTCCAAAATTAATCTTTTTATTTCAAATGATTCTGATACTGGGTGAAGCAGGTTGTCTCAAGATATGGCAAAGAGAAATTTCCAAATTCCTGTAGGAAGGGAAGAAACCTAGGATTAAACACCTGATCTTAATAGACATAAAAGAGAGAGGAGGCTTTTCCCTACCCGATCTAAAACTTTACTACGAGGCAGCCTGTTTCACCTGGCTAAAAGATTGGTGCACATTGCAGGATCTAGACCTCCTGGACCTGGAAGGTTTTGACAACCGTTGGGGATGGCACGCCTACCTAATATATGGAAAAGCGAAAATTCATTAAAACTTTACCAACCATATAATAAGAAAGTCACTCTTTGCTGTATGTGAAAAATATAAAGACCTGATGGAGCCTAAAGTCCCGTGGTGGACTTCTCCAATAGAAGCCGTAGCAGTAAAACGGAAAAATACTCAGGAAAGCTGGCCAACATATAAAATACTTCTAAAAAACGAAGATAACCAAATAAAATTTAAAAACTTTGAGGAAATAAGAGACCACATTTCAGACTGGTTCCAATACCATCAGTTATTTGAAAAATTTAAATCTGACAAACAAAAGGGGTTCTCAACAGAAATTTCCCGATTCGAATCTGATCTTGTAAATTCTAAAAGAAAAACTCTTTCCAAAACTTACCGACTCCTCCTTGACTGGACAGTCAAGGAGGAGGAAGTAACAGTGGCAATGGTGAGGTGGTCCCAGGATTTTGGCCACTCAATAACCATGGCCCAATGGGAAAATTTATGGATGATCAATTGGAAATTCACAAATTGTTACACGATTAGAGAGAACTTTCAAAAAATGCAACATCGATGGTATCTAACACCATGGAAGCTTTCAAAAATGTATAGAAATGTATCAAGTAATTGTTGGAGATGCGGAGACTCAGGAACATTCTACCATATGTGGTGGATATGTAGGAAAATACAGGTATTCTGAGAGAGTATACATGCAGAACTGCAAAAAATGCTAAAGATCTCTTTCAATAAAAAACCAGAGGCCTACCTCCTGGGAATAACAGATTTGGATATTCCACAAAAGAGGAAGGGTATCTTTTTATATGCGACGGCGGCAGCAAGAGTTTTGATCGCAGCAAAATGGAAGAGTAATGAAAGCCCCTCTATTCAAGATTGGATCCAAAAGCTGACAGAATATGCTGAATTAGATGGTTTATCAGAAAAAATAAAGAATAAATCAAAACAGGAATTTGTTTCTATATGGGAGGTTTTTAAAGAATATCTGAAAAATAAATATAGTAGTTTAAATTCTGTTGCAGCATTCGGGGAACTTCAGTAATAGTTGCAAGGTAGATATAATAAATTAGATTTAATGAGAATAAGTTTAATTATGAAAAAAATGTGCATTGGCAATAAGTAATATGAATTTGAAGTATGGAATAGACGGGAGGTTGGGTACCATTAATGATGCAAATTCTGCGAACACCATTTTCTGTCATACAACCCCAGATCATCACACTATCTATGGGAACAACCCTTCAGGCTCTTTCCAGTATGACACTTCGGCCCCCACCCTGGGGTGAGAGCATGCATTAGCAGAGTTTAGCGATATCGGACTGTGCAGGATTGTAGCATCGAGAATTTTATTTACAGCAGAGAAAACACAGAAACAGGGCCATCTCCTCTAAGTCAAAAGAGAAGGACAAAGAGAGGAAGTAAAATCATCCTAATTTCCGTTCCCATACACCCAACAGCAAGGAATGTAAATATAGGATCATAGGACCCTGAAATGGGAGAATGAAAATACTAACACCAACTGGGTGTTTCACGGTCGGTGTAATGCAAGTAGGATGTAAATCTTCTCCCATTCTCCTCATGCATTTCATGCCCTCACTACCAAGCAAGGAGATTTGGGTCTCATCACTCCAAATAACACTTTCCCATTGTTCGCTGTCCAGTTACCATGGGTTTTAGCCCATGCTTAATCTTTCCAACCTTGGCTTGAGAATTTTGCGCTAGGATGAGAACGGAAATCATTTGCCAGCAGTGAAGCGGCAGCAAGAGGCCACATTCATGAAAGCATGCCTATAGTTAAGAACAGTTTTGAGTTAAAAACAGACCTTCGTAACTAGAGGTACCACTGTATATCAAACAAAGCCACATTTAACAACCCATGTGAATCTAAAAATAAATATGTTGGATATTGATAAACAAAAAAAGGTATTGAACACACACCCAACTCCCTTGAGTTCTTCTCCATTTCTTCCTGAGGCTCTAATCCCTTTTTGTCTCCATTGCAGATTGTGATGAATTGGAAATCGAGAACAAGGGTGACCACAACAAAATTCCCATAAAGGAGAAGCCACATCAAAATTTGGAGTGTGGAGAAAGCTGCAGTCAGAGCTCCCACTCCACTTCCCAACAAAGAATTCACACAGGAGAGAGACCCTATCAGTGCGTGGAATGCGGAAAGACTTTCAAGAGGAGCTCACATCTCACTTCCCATCAAAAAATTCATATGAGTGAGAAACCCTATCAGTGTGGGGAATGTGGAAAGAGCTTCAGTCACAGCGACATTCTCACTAAGCATCAGAGAATTCATACAGGGGGGAAACCCTATCAGTGCGTGGAATGTGGAAAGAGCTTCAGGAGGAGCTCCCATCTCATTTCCCATCAAAAGATTCATACAGGGGAGAAACCCTATCAGTGTGTGGAATGTGGAAAGAGCTTCAGTCAGAGCCACAGTCTCACTTTCCACCAAAGAATTCATACAGGTGAGAAACCCTATCAATGTGTGGAATGTGGAAAGAGCTTCACTCATAGCTCCTCTCTGACTTCCCATCAGAGAATTCATGCAGGGGAGAAACCCTATCAGTGCATGGAATGTGGAAAGAGCTTCAGTCAGAGCTCCCATCTCACTGCGCATCAAAGAATTCATACAGGGGAGAAACCCCATCAGTGTGTGGAATGTGGAAAGAGCTTCAGTCACAGCCACAGTCTCACTTTCCATCAAAGAATTCATACGGGAGAGAAACCCTATCAGTGTATGCAATGTGGAAAGAGCTTCAATAAGAACTCCAATCTCACTTCCCATCAAATAATTCATACAGGGGAGAAACCCTATCAGTGTCTGGAATGTGGAAAGAGCTTCAGGAAGAACTTCACTCTTACCTCCCATCAAAGAATTCATACAGGGGAGAAACCCTATCAGTGTGTGGAATGTGGAAAGAGCTTCAGTCAGAGCTCCCATCTCACCAGGCATCAGAGAATTCATACATAGTTTGGAAAAATCCTTCAGTATAGCTTTAGACATCAGGCTAATATGCACCTTTTTAAGTAGACCTTTGGCTGATTGACATCTAATGTCCTTTTAAAATGTTGGGAGGGGGGTTACAGATGTGTATTTTTTGTTTTTATTTTGTCTTTTTATGTCGTAACCGTCCTTAGACCTGGGGTGTAGGGATTAGGAGCCAACTCTTAGAGGCCAAGGGTTCATTGCCCCCCCAATAAAATATTTGAGGGGGCACCCACCCAGTTGATAGGCATTGCCATTCCAATGGCACGCATGCATCATGTGATTGATTGTGCAAGGCGGGCCTTACCTGATCCCCCCACCAATATTTCATTTCAGTTGGCACTGCTGGGTAGGGGGGTATACAAATTAAATGCATGAATCACCTTCCTTTGCACATGTTTCAGCTTGTCAGTATCCTTATTTATAATCATTTTTAAAATTTATGTGCCCTTCGTCTGAAGATTTCACAATATAAACATACAGGACGAAAGCACGGCTTTCTCAAAAACAAGTCAAGCCAGAGAAATCTCTCCTCCCCTTCTTTTGGATGGAGTTAAAATCTTTGTTGATCGGGGACAGCTGTGGAAATAGTGCATCTTGATTTCAATAAGGCTTTTGACAAAGTCCCCTGTGATATTTATGTGAATGTCGGCTGAACAAGGTAACTGTTAGGTGGATTTTGCTGACGTAACCTGAACAGTACTCCTTCATGGTTCCTCACCTTCCTGGGGAAAAGTGACAAGTGGGGTGCTGCAACACGTACCTGGTGCCAGTGGACCTGACCCAATCCTGTCAGCAGTTGCTGGTGGATGAGGCCACCATTGAGGCACAGATGATTGTAAAGCACAGGGGCACGTTCTGGGTCAAGCGACAGCAATTCTGCATCAACGTGGCGCTAGGCATCTTCCAGAATCTAATGGACTCTCTCCTCAAAGGGGTTCCCGGTGTCACTCCCTTCTTCAATGATGTGTTGGTTGCTGGGTCCATGCTGGAGGAGTTCAGGGTCTGCCTCTGCACTGTCCTGCACTGTTTCCAGACTGCTGGGCTCAAGATGAAGCAGGAAAAGTGTCTACTAGGAGTGCCCCAGGTGGACTTTCTGGGATTTACGATGGATGCAGACGGGGTCCACCCGACCGGGAACAAGGTGCAGGCCATTTGCGACACCCTGGCACCTAAGGGTAAGGCCGAACTCCAGGCCGCCTTGGTACTAATGAAGAAGGAAGGCGTGGTAAAAGTTCAAAAGGTGGCGGTAGCGGAACCCCTACACAGGCTCCTAGACAAGCAGCCCTCGTGGGTGTGGGGGCAGTGCCAGGAGGCCACATTCCAGGCAGTCAAGGACTTGCTCATCTTGAACTCGGTCCTGGCGCACTTTGACGAGAGGCTGCTGGTGGTGCTGGCATGCAACGTCTCGCCCTATGGCATTGGCGCCATCCTGGGGCACCAACTTTCAGATGAGAGAGAAGTGCTGGTGGCGTACTTTTCCCAGATCATCACCGCAGCTGAGCAGAACTACTCGCAAATTGACAAGGAGGGTCTCGCAGTCGTGAAGGGAGTAAATTGTTTTCATGATTTCATGCGCGGGTGCCCTTTATTGTGGTGACTGACCACAAGCCGCTGCTCGGCCTGTTCGTCCCTGAGAAGCAGACCCCCCCCCCAAGTACTGCCCCCCCACATTGATTTTCCTTGCTAACTACCAGTATGCACTGGTCCATCAGCCCAGGAAGGCGATGGGCTACGTGGATGCCCTCAGCCGGCTACCACTACCATAGACCAATCCCAACCCAGTGCCCGCGCAAGAGGTCATGAACCTGGAGCTGCTTCCTGATTGCCCCAATCAGGTGCAGGAACTAGCGTGCCACTCCAAGAAAGATAGGGTCATCTCCCAGGTCCTGGACTGGGTGTGGCAAGAATGGCCCAGTAACAGCCGAGGTCTGGGGCTACACGACCCGCAAACAAAAACTGTTGGCCCACAGGTGATGCCTGTTATGTGGGAGGAGGGTGGTAGTTCCCCAGCCACTCCGCCAAAAGTTCCTCACAGCCATACATGAGAGACACCCAGGGTTAGTGAGAATGAAGGCCCTTGCCAGGAGTTACGTGTAGTGGCCCGGGATCAACGGGGAGAGATAGAGGCCTGGGTTCAATACTGCCAGACCTGCCAGGAGTCCCACCTGGATCCCCTCAGGGCCCCCATCCATTCCTGGGAGTCCACCCAAGAGCCATGGTCCTGCTTGCACATGTACTTCGCTGGGCCCTTCCAGGGAAAAACATCCTTCATAGTGGTGGACTCCAACACCAAATGACTGGAGGTCACCCTGGAATGGTTCCATTTCTATGGCCGTGGTCATCTGGGTACTACGTAGGCTGTTCATGACCCATGGGCTTTTCCTCGTCTCAGACAACAGAACTGCATTCACGTCAGAGGAGTTCCAGACTTTCACAGTGCAAAATGCCACCCGCCACGTCTGCTTGCCACCGTTCCACCCAGCCACCAACAGCAAAGCAGAGCGCACAGTGCAGAGCACCAAAGATACCTGAGACCACCAAGAGCCAGTGTGGTGTAGTGGTTAAGAGTGGTAGATTCGTAATCTGGGGAATCGGGTTTGCTTCTCCGCTCCTCCACCTGCAGCTGCTGGGTGACCTTGGGCCAGTCACAATTCTCTGAAGTCTCGCAGCCCCACTCACCTCACAGAGTGTTTGTTGTGGGGGAGGAAGGGAAAGGAGAATGTTAGCCACTTTGAGACTCCTGAAGGGGAGAGATAAAGCGGGATATCAAATCCAAACTCTTCATCTTCTTCTCTGCCGCATGACGCAAGGGGGCTGGGAGTACCACCTCACCACATTCCTTCTAGCTCAGCACAGCAATCCCAGCACAACAACCGGCCAGAGCCCAGCGGAACGATTAAAGGCCGGCGCCTCACAATAAGACTTGACCACCTTCACCCCAACAGAGCTCAGGACGAGGCAGCGGCGGGGGGTAGCATGGACCCCCGGACCCAGCGTACAGAAAGAATTTCAGGGCAGGCCATCATGGGTAACTGCCACAGTCACCAGGGCGACTTGCCCCATGTATTATGAGGTGCTAACGGGCAGGGGGGGTGGGCAATGCTGACACTGCCACTCCGGTGAGCTACAGCGACCATTCCTGGGAGAAAACCGGGAGGAGGGCCGGACAGAAGGGTCCCAAGAGGGCAGCTGGGCGGTGAGGCCCATAGAGCAGGAGGAGTGGGCAGGGGAGGCAGAACCACTATGCAGGCCAAGCGGCCACAGGAACCAGAGTTGTGACTGAGTGGGCCGGCTGTGCCAGACCAAATGGCCCTGAGCATCCAGCAGCCCTGGAACATGAGCCAGAACCAGAACCCCCAACCGAGGAACACTCCAGGCATCAACTTAGATGTAGGCAACCAGCGTACATTGAGGACAATGAATGCAAACCTCCTGTATGTACTGAGCTTGGATCCTAGAACAATATGCAGGTAGGATCCAGAAGGCAGCAACCTGATTGGCCTGTAGGAACAGTCCATTCAGGCTCTAGGAATGATGGGTAAAGAAATCAAAAAAGAGGATAAGATGCCACAACAGCTGCAAGAACCATGTTAGCACAAAATTGGAAAACGGAGGTTATACCCAATATAAGTGATTGGCAGGTTAAGGTGATAAATTATGCCAAGCTTGCTAGAATAACAGGAAGATTAAGGGATCAAGATGAACAGAAATTTCATGATAATTGGAATAAATATTTGATGTATATTGGAACTAAATTTCAGACGACACTGGCGGGGTTGAAATAACTCTAACAGTAAGTGACTAGGAAGTAAAAGGGATAAAATACGTGACTGTAAAACCTATCTGATACTTACCAAAGGAGTGGAGGGAAGTCTAAGGCTCGGCAGAGCCTAAAACAACTTTGTAATATACTTATGATTTCTGGAATGGATATAATATGTGTACATTATCAACTTTGTAATATATTTATGATTTCTAGAATGGATATAATATGTGTAAGTTATGTAATGGATTTTGTATATGTTTATATGTATATATATGTAATATCAATAAAAATTTATCAGCAAAAAAAAAAAAAAAAATAAGAACAGTCCATTCAGGCTCTAGGAGGGGACCTGAATCAGCCAATCACGTGGGACCCATTGTATAAATAATGTATATATAGCCAGAGGTTTGGGGGGAAATTCATTCACTGTGTACTAGGAGCTGAAATAAAGAGCATGAAATCAATACTCAGAGTATATTTCACCCTTTGGGGGGGAGCTCAAGCAGTGGGGAGATTGCAAGGCCTGCCGGGGCAGTTGGTTGCTGGGACAGACAGCAGAGCCAGAGCAGAGTCTGGGGTGTAAAAGGTAAAGGGGACCCCTGACCATTAGGTCCAGTCGTGGACGGCTCTGGGGTTGCGGCGCTCGTCTTGCTTTATTGGCCGAGGGAGCCGGCGTACAGCTTCCGGGTCATGTGGCCGGCATGACTAAGCCGCTTCTGGCGAACCAGAGCAGCGCACGGAAACGCCGTTTACCTTCCCGCCGGAGCGGTACCTATTTATCTACTTGCACTTTGACGTGCTTTCGAACTGCTAGGTTGGTAGGAGCAGGGACCGAGCAACGGGAGCTCACCCCGTCGCGGGGGTTTGAACCACTAAACTTCTGATCGGCTCTGTGGTTTAGACTACAGTGCCACCTGCGTCCCTCAGTCTGGGGTGTAAAGGTAAAGGCAACCCACGTCCCTCACAACTCCACCAGAGGGCCAGGGCCTCTCTCTGATTGGCTACCCTACAAGAGAGGGATGGAGGGAAAATAAAGAGGGCCATTTCTGAGGGGATTTTTAGAAAGGGCTGGATTTGAGATGGGAGAGAGGGAAGGTTGGGAGAAGATGGGGATGAGGAGAGGGGGGAGGGAGGGAGGGAGGGAGAAGTGGCTCTGATCTGAGTGGATCCTCCGCTCTGAGGAGAATATCTATGGAGCCAGAGGAAGGAGCCTCACAGCTGAGATGGGGAGACCATGTTGAGGGTCCGAAGGGAGAATTCAGATGGAAGAGAAGCTGGAGGGAGAAGCTGTGGGAAGACTCTCCTCTCCTTCTTCTTCTGGGGTCTCCTTCCAGTCAGGAGGGGGGGGAGAGAGATCTCATAGGAAAAGGAGATTCCCGAGTCCGTGGCAAGGGCTGAGAGGATCCCCTGGGTCTGGCATACAAAGGAAAATACCTCAGGGGAACCCAGGGAAAGTGGCCCCTCGCTGTGAAGGAAGCTGGGCTGCGTCAAAAGTACCTCACGGAAAGACCCCTCATAACTAAGTTCGGGGGTGAGAGAGAAGCAGCAGAAAGAGAGTCCAGCCTTTCACCATCTATTCTGGAAACCTGAACATCTCCCTGAAGCGCAGCAACTGAATTGGAGGGAAGCTGCAGAGCCGTGTTGAATCCTGAGACCTTCAGGTCCACCACCTGCTTTCCCGCGTCTGAGAGGACCTGCTCTGGCTCGCGACGAATTCTCCCTGCTTTTGGGCGGGACGGGCGGGTCTGCTGATTGGGCAGGCGTCTGTGGACTGCGGGAAGCTCGGCTGCCTATTGGCTGGGAGGGCGAGGAGGCGGCTGCTTCCGCTGATCCGGCAGTTGGGAGGCAGCTTGGGCCAAAGCGCTCCCAAATAGCCCGGCCTGGGTCTCGGCTGCCCTGAGGGAGGCGAGCTGCTCTTCCTCCTCCTCCTCCTCCTCCTCCTCCGGGCTCGCCCAGGTGGGGCAGCCGAGGGGAAGGAAGCCCTTCAAGGCGAGGACTGCGAGAAGATGGGGCTGCAGGCCAAGGCAGGGAGGTGCTCAGGGCCCAGCCAAGAGGAGAGCCCGGCAGGGGCCTCGCCAGGGGCGCAGCTGGCCCGCCACAGCCATCGCAAATAACAGGACATCATGGAAATCTGCCTGGCTGCAGGCGTGGGTGGACTCGGCACTGCAAGGGTTAAAGGGAACCGAGCTGCCTTCCTAGAGAGGCCAGGAAGCAAGGGGGGGCCAAGTCCTCCCCAGCCAAGCCCCCCCCCCTCCCCAGTCCTTCCCTGCTTGGGTGTCTCTCCTGCAAGGGCTGCCTCGCTCTCCCCTCCTGGGATCTGGTGAGTCTCCCCTCTCTCTCTCTGGGATCTGGTGGGGGTCCCAGGGCTGCAGCAGGGGAGGGGGCCTGGGGGGCCTGATCTGCTCCTGCGGGGGGGGGACCCCAAGTCAGGGGGGAGGAGAGGGTCCTGCCAGGGAGGGGCCAGGGCTGCCACGCTCTCCTTCCTGCAGATCAGAGGATCCCAAACTCAGTTGGCCTTCTGCCCCCCTATCCCAATCTCCTTCTTTAAACAAAGGAGTCCCATTGCATAACAGAGGAAACATGTGCAAATGGTTTTCGAAAGCTGGACGAGGAGGTGGACTAGCCCCCCCCCAAGAAAACCCCCAGGGAGGGAGGAAGGAAAGGTGGGAAAGAGATGCCAGGAATTAAAGAGAGGGATCCCAGCCCAGAGTCTGGCTGCTGCATTGCAAACAATTTCCCCCGTGTCTCCCAGGGCAGCTCCCCACGGAGGCCACGGCAGCCATCCCCTCGCACCCAGAGCAGGGCATCCCAGGACCACATCCTCTCTGTCCCAAAGGGATTGGTGCTGGAAAACCAGCCGGAAATGGGCGCTGCTCCTCACTGAGCCTCCAGGGACCAGGGCATCAATGGCTGTGCGTGTGTTAATCCATCTAACAGAATAATAATAATAAATTGGGCGCCTAAATTTCAAGGGAGATCTATTTGGCCCTGCCCACTTGGCCCTCAGGGGGTTGGCCAGATACATACCTGGCCCTCAGAGCAAAGAAAAAGGGACCCCACCCCAGGAGTCTGTCTGGAGAGCGGCAGAGAGTCCAAGTGCAGGAAAAGGAGACAGAAGCAGGGGAGTGGGGGTGGGCAGAGCAACTCCTGAGGACCCCCAGGCGAGGACCCCCACTAGAGCCAGGCATCCATTTTCCACAAGATACAAATTATTCCCTTGTCAGTCAGTTCTGACTTCTTGCATTTACTCAAAGGCAGGAGCAACTAGACTGATTCACCTCAGAGAAATCCCTTCAGTTGCCTCCACATTTTGCATTGCAATCTTCCTTCTAGGAGGGCTAGAGTCTGCTTCCTCCTCCTCCTCCTCCGTCTTCTTCTTCAGAAGATACCTCATGGTTTGGTAGAGTCCCACCCTGGTTCCTAGGAAGACTCATCCATGCTTGCTCAAGGAACATTTCTCTTCTTCTGACCTAAAAATTCTGTAACTGAACAATGTATTTGCTTTGTAGGATTTGCTAGCACTTCATTAGCACAGGCAGAACTTGGCAGAAGACCAAAGGGTTCCTTCCGATCTCTTAGAGACTTCCTGAGAGCACAGATGGATGAGCAAGACTCAGCTAGCCCTGAAGAAGGAAGAGGCCATGTCATCCAAACTGGGAGCAGTGGGGGATTCTTGGAAAACTCTGGGCAGAAGATCCTGGGTGAGGAGGACACCCTCCGCTCAGAGGTGCAGAGCCAGCAGTTTGGGAGGTTCTGCTGCCAGGAGGCCAAAGGACCCCGAGAGGTTTGCAGCCGACTCTACCACCTTGACCATCAGTGGCTGAAGCCAGAAAGGCACACAAAAGCTGAGATGCTGGACCTGGTGATCTTGGAGCAGTTCCTGGCTGTCCTTCCTCCGGAGATGGAGAGCTGGGTGAGGGAGTGTGGAGCGGAGACCAGTTCCCAGGCGGTGGCCCTGGCCGAAGGTTTCCTCCTGAGTCATGCGGAGGAGAGAAAGCAGGTGAGGGAGACTTTCCTCTGGATACTACCTTGACCAGAGCCAGGGCCTTTTCGGATGTCGCTCCGTCCTGGTGGAACGCTCTCTCACAAGAGACCAGGGCACTGCAGGATTTGACATCTTTCCTCAGAGCATGCAAGACAGAGCTGTTCCGCCAGGCCTTCAGGGTTCAGGGTTCAGTCTGATTCTTTTTTTTCAGTACAAGAATAAGCAGTAAAGAGGCTTCTTAGCCCGCTCACACCTCCTTTATAAGACCGGTGGTAACAGTCGTTGGCCCTAGCGAATATTAACCACTCTCAATTTTACCAGTGGACTGCCGTCTGTCCAGATTTTAATTTGTTTTGAACTAATTTTAAGAAGTATTTTAATTAATTGATTGCCTGTTCTTATATTCTTTGTATATTGTGTTAGATTTATGATGTTAGCCGCTGAAAGATTGGCTCCGGCCAGGGAGGGTGGGGTACAAATAAAAAATTATTATTATTATTATTATTAGGGGCTCGAAAGAGGATGTAGAACATCCCATAATGCTCTGCTGATGGCCCATCCTTCTTCTGGGAAGGCATCCATGGAATGAGATCTCACACCATTAAAGTTTTTTACTTTTCCATTATCTTTCTGCTATTTCTTGTCATTCATTTTTTTTTTTTTATGAATCCTTGTTGCTCTTTCAGGAAAAGGATCATTTTGAGGAAATGGACCTGGATTCCTGTGAGGCAGAGAGGCCTCCGTTGGACACCAGAGAGAGGCCACTGGGTAAGGAGGAAGGCGGGTTTTCTCTGTTTGGTCTCATTCTGTTGCTTTCCCAACTAATCTGTGGGGTTTTTAAATCTTTTTTTGGGGGGGGGACACAGTTGGGAACAAGGGTACAAAGGAAGGGAGAAGTATTTCTGCACGACTAACATATGAAATGGGCACAAACATCCAACTGCACTCAGCAGGAAAGGCTTTCTGAAAGGCCCATCTGTAGATAGAGATGCCCTATTTCACCTGTGAGAGAAGCAGGCACTCCTGGCATCCTGATTACATTTTTTCTTTTGCAGGTGACAGAATGATGGCGGCAAGACCTCCTGATCCGCCTTTTCATGGGGGCAGAAGGGAAGCAGCGGCTGTGGAACCAGATCAGGTCAGGGGAAGCTGCCTTGTGGGGACAGAGGCCGAGGGATGGAGCAATGTCATGGACTGGTTGGGCACAGAGGAGTGGTGGGAGGAAGCAGCCGGGGAACCAGGAAGGGAAGACATCTCAGACCCCACGGAGTGGAGGTGGAGGAAGGATGAGCGGTCAGAGGGAGAAGAGGGAGAAGCCTGGGAAGAGGAGGTGTCAGAAGCTGAAGGGATAACAGGGCTTAGTGAGCTGGGAGACTCTGTGGCAGAATGCAGTGCAGAATCGGAGGCAGAAGAGGAAGGAGACAAGTGGGAGGAGGAAGGTTGAGAGGCAGAGGTGAGTCAGGAGAAGGAGGAGCCACTGGGGGCTCCCTCTCCTTCTGCCATAAGCCCCCCTCCCTGCTTGTCTCTCAGAGCCAGCTGATGGCTGACATTGGAGGAGCAAAGGCAGGCTGCACATTGGCGCACTGTTCAATCGCTTGCCAGAAACCCCAGAGAGGAGGGGACTTGGAAAGCTGTGGGGAGCCGGGGGCCTTCTCTTTTGGCAGCTGATTTCATGGAGGAAGACCCTGTCATGGAATTCTACTCAGTATTGATCCAGGCAGAACTCCAATGTATAGTCTGCAGAGTGAAAATGTAAAGACGTTGCAGGATTCCCCAAAATAGACCAGAGGCAATTGTATTTCATCCAGCAGAGCTTTACTGCTACTAAAGACAAATGAGCATAATGGATCCCAAATCCAAAACATTCAGGATTGGCCCTGTCCATAAGAAATCCAGTTGCAGCAGACTTAACTGAAACTTACCACAACTTATAATGTCTAAACCTTAACACTCAGCTTACTATGTACAGAACACCAGAAGGAAGAGAGACAGAATGAGAAAGAGAAACCTAGGCTCCTTCTGGCCTCCTCTTATAGTCAGCATGACCTTGACAGAATCATAGAATCATAGAGTTGGAAGAGACCACAAGGGCCATCGAGTCCAACCCCCTGCCAAGCAGGAAACACCATCAGAGCACTCCTGACATATGGTTGTCAAGCCTCTGCTTAAAGACCTCCAAAGAAGGAGACTCCACCACACTCCTTGGCAGCAAATTCCACTGTCAAACAGCTCTTACTGTCAGGAAGTTCTTCCTAATGTTTAGGTGGAATCTTCTTTCTTGTAGTTTGGAACCATTGCTCCGTGTCCGCTTCTCTGGAGCAGCAGAAAACAACCTTTCTCCCTCCTCTATGTGACATCCTTTTATATATTTGAACATGGCTATCATATCACCCCTTAACCTCCTCTTCTCCAGGCTAAACATGCCCAGCTCCCTTAGCTGTTCCTCATAAGGCATCGTTTCCAGGCCTTTGACTGTTTTGGTTGCCCTCCTCTGGACACGTTCCAGTTTGTCAGTGTCCATCTTGAACTGTGGTGCCCAGAACTGGACACAGTACTCCAGGTGAGGTCTGACCAGAGCAGAATACAGTGGCACTATTACTTCCCTTGATCTAGATGCTATACTCCTATTGATGCAGCCCAGAATTGCATTGGCTTTTTTAGCTGCTGCGTCACACTGTTGGCTCATGTCAAGTTTGTGGTCAACCAAGACTCCTAGATCCTTTTCACATGTACTGCTCTCAAGCCAGGTGTCACCCATCTTGTATTTGTGCCTCTCATTTTTTTTGCCCAAGTGCAATACTTTACATTTCTCCCTGTTAAAATTCATCTTGTTTGTTTTGGCCCAGTTCTCTAATCTGTCAAGGTCGTTTTGAAGTGTGATCCTGTCCTCTGGGGTGTTAGCCACCCCTCCCAGTTTGGTGTCATCTGCAACTTTGATCAGGATGCCCTTGAGTCCATCATCCAAGTCGTTGATAAAGATGTTGAATAAGACCGGGCCCAAGACAGAACCCTGTGGCACCCCACTAGTCACTCTTCTCCAGGATGAAGAGGAACCATTGATGAGCACCCTTTGGGTTCGGTCAGTCAGCCAGTTACAAATCCACTGAGTGGTAGCATAGTCAAGACCGCATTTTACCAGCTTCTTTACAAGAATATCATGGGGCACCTTCTCAAATGCCTTGCTGAAATCCAGGTAGGCTACATCCACTGCGTTCCCTTCATCTACCAGGCTTGTAATTCTGTCAAAAAACGAGATCAGGTTAGTCTGACATGACTTATTTTTCAGAAATCCATGCTGACTATTGGTGATCACAGCATTCCTTTCTAGGTGCTCACAGACTGTTTGCTTAATGATCTGCTCCAGAATCTTCCCTGGTATTGATGTCAGACTGACTGGGCGGTAATTATTTGGGTCCTCTCTTTTCCCCTTTGTGAAAATAGGGACAACATTTGCCCTCCTCCAGTCTGCCGGGACTTCGCCTGTTCTCCAGGAATTCTCAAAGATGACTGCCAGTGGTTCTGAGATCACATCTGCCAGTTCTTTTAATACTCTTGGATGCAGTTCATCTGGCCCTGGAGACTTGAATACATCTAAACTAGCCAAGTATTCTTGTACTATCTCCTTAGTTATTCTGGGCTGTGTTTCCTCTGCTGAATCATTTGCTCCAAATTCTTCAGGTCGGGCATTGTTTTCTTTATCGGAGAAGACTGAGGCAAAGAAGGCATTGAGGAGTTCAGCCCTTTCTGTGTCCCCTGTTTGCATTTCACCATCTTCTCCTCTGAGTGACCCCACTGTTTCTTTGTTCTTCCTTTTTGCTACGAACATACCCATAAAAGCCTTTTTTGTTGCTTTTAACCTCTCTAGCAAGCCTGAGTTCATTCTGTGCTTTAGCTTTTCTGACTTTGTGTCTACACGTGCTGGCTATTTGTTTGAATTCCTCTTTGGTGGTTTCCCCCCTTTTCCATTTTTTGTACACATCCTTTTTTAATCTTAACTCAGTTAAAAGTTCTTTAGATAGCCACCCTGGCTTCTTTAGGCACCTTCCATCTTTCCGTCTCATTGGTATTGCCTGAAGTTGTGCTTTTACTATCTCCCTCTTAACAAACTCCCAGCCATCATGAACTCCCTTTCCTTTTAGTACTACTGTCCATGGGATCTCACCCAGCACTTCCCTTATTTTTATGAAGTCGGCTTTCTTAAAGTCAAGAAATTGAGTCCTAGTATGCTTGGCTGCTCCTTTCCGCTGTATAGTAAACTTCAGAAGAGCATGATCACTCGCGCCTAATGATCCTTCCACTTCTACCCCACTAACCAGGTCGTCAACATTGGTTACAACCCGATCTAAAATGGCTGTTCCTCTTGTTGCTTCTCCCACTTTCTGGACAATGAAGTTGTCTGCAAGGCCAGTGAGGAATCTGTTTGACCTTATGCTCTTGGCTGAGTTTGACATCCAACAAATATCCGGGTAATTGAAGTCCCCTATTACTACTATCTCCCTTCCTTTTGCATGCTTGGCCATCTGTTCCAGGAAGGCATCATCTATGTCCTCCGTTTGGCTTGGGGATCTGTAGTAAACTCCCACAATGAGGTCCCTGTTATTCTTCTCTCCCTTAATTTTGACCCAAATGCTCTCACTTTGGCTTTGAGGTTCTAAATCTTGGATCTCTTCACAGGTATACACATCCCTGACATATAACGCCATTCCTTCTCCTTTCTTGTCTGGTCTGTTTCTCTGAAATAGATTGTATCCCTCCATTATTACATTCCAGTCGTGGGACTTATCCCACCAGGTTTCAGTGATGCCTATTATGTCATATTTAGTTTGCTGTACCAAGAGCTCAAGCTCATCTTGTTTATTACCCATGCTTTGCGCATTAGTGTACAGACATTGAAGTCCATTAATCATTCCCCCGTGTCTCTTATTTAAGGATTTTTTCCTCCCACCACTAGATCTGCGTGCTGTTTGCTCCATTTGGTCTATGACATTTGGAAGATCATCTTCATCAACTGATAGACTCCTACCTTCAGGAGCACTGTCTCCCTCCCCCACATTAGTCAGTTTAAAGCCCTCCTGATGAGGTTTCTGAGATTTTTGGCAAAAACATTCCTCCCAACCGTTGTGAGGTGCAGCCCATCGCTTGCCAGAAGTCCATCTTCAAGAAACTGCAGTCCGTGATCTAAGAATCCAAACCGTTCCGTTTACACCATTTGCGAAGCCAGCTGTTCACTTCCACTATTTCTCCCTCTCTCCCTGGGCCACGTCGTTCAACTGGGAGGACAGATGAGAAGACAATTTGTGCATTTAATTGCTTCAATTTCCTGCCCAGAGCCTCATAGTCTCTTTTGATCTTCTGGAGGCTATTGCTTGCAGTGTCATTGGTTCCCACATGAACCAAGAGGAAGGGGTATTTGTCAGTGGGTTTTATGATTCCTTGCAGTCGTTCAGTTACATCTTGGATCTTAGCCCCGGGGAGACAGCACACTTCCTGAGACATCTTGTCAGGCCCACAGATCACTGCTTCTGTTCCCCTCAGTAGGGAATCAACCTATCACCACTACATGCCTCCTCTTAGGTTTGGTCGGGGTTCTTCCGTGAGCTGTCCGTTCCAAGGTCGCCTGCACATTCCCTGAGGACTGACTTTGCTGCTCGTCTTCATATACCTTATCGACTATAATGAGGGAGAGATCCTCAAATGGAGTCTGCTCTTCGTCTTTCATGCTAGAGGAGAGGACCTCAAAGCGATTGTGTATTTCTAAACAATCAGAGCGAACCCTGGGCCTCCTACTTCTTTGAGTCCCGTTTCTCCATATATCTGTCGGAAATCAAGCCTTTATCAGGAGAAACTGGCATCTCTCCCAGGCACCCGGTATGATTCCCTGTTGACCTCCCTGGCTGCATTCCCCAGCAAGATCCAGGCGAGGTCTCAATAGGCGATTCTTCTCAAACGTGAGAAGAACACCCCCCCTCTTTCCTGCCCCCCCCCGGCAGGGGAAAGAGATAGACAGAAACGTATTTACATGCCTTTATTTCTGTCTTTGCAGCATTACAAAAAACATGACTGCTCTCTTCAAACTCCAGCAGTCTAGAGACAAACACTTCCTGTACTTCCTGGACAGGAACAAACGGAAGAGCTCATATTACACTCTGAGCTAATTCCGGTGCTTCGCACTGTGAATTGACTGTCCCTCTGTTTCCCACGGGCAGTCCCAACATTCCCATCATGTTTACTTTTCAAGCTAGCACTTTGCAGCTGCATTGCATCCATATCGTAACAATATCTGGCTCCTGTGTTGGTGAACTAGCCTTCTTCTCAGGGGAGTCCCCTGTCTCCTCCTTGGTGGAGACGGTGTGCTCTGTTGCTTCCAAGAAGTGCTCCAGCTCTCTAATTCTTTTGAGCGTAGCTACACGTTCCTCCAGTTGCTGGACTTTGTCTTCTAAGAGGGCAATCAACATGCAATTGCTGCAGGTAAAGCTGCCTGCAACCTTTGGCAAGATGGCAAACATTGCGCAGGAACCGCAGGCGACTGCAGCTGTTCCCTCACCCTCCATCTTGAGAACGTGTCGTTGAGGGTGACTACATCATAAAAAGCGTGAAGACAGGACATCTCCATCATAAAAAGTGTGAAGACAGGACAAATAACTCCCCCCCAAAAAACCTAGGTCTCCCCAAACAAATGTTTGAGACTAGCTCCCCTAAATCTAAAAGATGGATCAAACTGCACGCTCTAATAAGCTCCTCCCACAGCTAATCACCTGCCTCAACAGAAACCCTGCCCCCTCTGACCTTTGCACAGGGAGAGCAGCTAATCAGCCACAAAGAAACACACACACAAGAAAACCCTTTTTGCTCCTTCAGCTGCTGCCCTGCAAGCTCTCATAACAGAACCACTTTAACCCAGCTGTACTCAGGCTGCGAGGCCTGGGTCCTTGTGCCAAAGGCCAAGCTCAAAAAGGGTGGCCCTAGGTCCCAAAAGATGATTTGTTTTTTTTAATAATATTTATTAGAAATTTCCAATTACAACAAAATAAAAAGAACAAAACATCCCAATTTGAAATCTTATTTTCAATAACATCTTTCCAGGACTTCCCCTCCCCTCCCCCTCTTGTATTCCAATTCTTACAAATAAATTCAGCAAGTTCTTATCCCAGATTTTGAACTTATTATTGTTATTGTTAGCCCAATTTTAAAAATATTTTCCCATCCCCTAAAATCAACCTGTTCCCTTCCACGCGTTCCCTCCTTTAATATACAATACAGATTAAAGTAATCAAATATAATTAATTAAAATAAAATTATAAAATATAGTTAAGATAATCAAATATAATTTTACGCCCTTTGGATTCCAAATTTCCCTCCCCCCTTTCCCGGTTGCATTCCCAATGTTCATCAACGTCTGATGTCTTCCTGGAGCTCCCACATCTATCTAGGCCATAGTCCTTTACCAGTCATCTTTAATTTCGAATGTCCAATCTTGGAAGGAGTCTATCTCAAAAAGGCCCATTTCTTCCATCCAGATTTTTATATTTAGGAGTAAAAACTCCAATTTTATTTCTTTAGACCTTTCAAATCTGGATGTCCCAAATGTTCCCACTTCCAACTTTATCCAATTCTTGTTGTTCTTGTTGTTCTTGTTAATCTCTCTCCTCCTTTCCCCCCCCCCCTGCTCTCCTGCACAAATGTTCTAATTCCAAAAGCTTCTAATTCCTCTGCAGAGGCTCTGTTATTCAGGAACAAAACATTATGCCAAGTCCCTTCCATTCTTCAATAGATAAATCTATTGTCTCCTTTAGTGTGTAGACCTCTGTAGACAAAATAGTGTTCCATTTCTGCAGTTTCCCAGGAGATAAAAAGTTCTGTTCAAGTTCCAAGCCAACAATACTTGTAATATCCCTCAGCTCCTCTAGGTGGATTGCAATAACTCAATTCCCTTCCAGATCACGCCCACCAGTCAAAATAACTTGTTATTCCTTGTTTTAAACAATTTATATCCAATTTATAACAAATGTAACCGGCAAAGTCCTCGTAACAAAGTTCTCATTTTTGTTCTTCTGCTTTGACAGCTCTTTGACAGCTGTCAAAACCTCTCTTTCTCTTCTCCCGGCGCTCTCACAAATCGCTCCCAGGATTCCGGGGGGGGGGGTTGCTTTTTAATTCAATTCCACTTTTCTCCTCCAGCTCAATCTTATAATTTTCCATCGCGAAGTTAGTAACTTTGTCAAAATAGGGTTGCGCTCGATCTTAGTTGTCAAATCCTTTACTTTAACTCCTCTACAACACGGGGGGGCTGACTTCCTTTTTGCGCCTCCCCCGCTCGCTCCGAATTTTTTAAAAAAATTTATCCCCCTTTTTAGTCCAGGTTCCAATTACTCACGGGTTATTCTTTTAAGTCCAAATTTTCAATAGAAGAAGTCAGCGCTCTCTGTCGAATGGCATGCGGCTTCGCTCGGCAGGGGAAGCAGAGGACTCAAAGCACCACCCCCCGGCACCCGTTCCGCAGCCTTTAAAAAGGCTCCTTCGCGGGTCGGGGGGTGGCGCAAAAGGTGCCAGCCGAGTCACCATGCCCATGGGTTTCAGCGCCCATGGTTTTTGAGGGTCCCCGCGTCGCCGGCGCGGTAGGACCCAGCCCCTGCCAAGCAGGCTCCCTCCGGAGCTTGGAGGGAGTCCGCCATTCGGCGATGGCGCCAACCCAGAAGTCCCAAAAGATGATTTTCTGTGGGTATGAGCCAGGGACCAAGGGGTGGAGATTTGCCTATCCAACAGGCAATCAGTCCAGGATTCTGCTCAGTAGCAGTGCTGAGTTCTGTGAGTAGAATGGATGGACACGCATACATGGGAACCCTGATGTTCTTTCAGAGAGTCTGCTTGACTCTGCTGATGAGGAAGAGGTAGAGGTTGAACCTGCTGCTGAGGCACAGAGTCCTGACCCAGAGCAGGTAGAGGGAAGAATTTCTAAAGCTGTGAAGCTTGAACAGAGAAGTGCTCCTTCCTCACCCACAGGTTCAGCTGAGAAGTCTAAATGCAGCAGTAAGTCAGAGGGGGAGCTCTCGGAGGCCAAGGATGTTCTAGCTGGTCCTAGTGTGTCTGAGGGGGCACCTGAAACTGGGTTGAGACGTTCAGCTCGCACAATGAAAGATAAACTTCCTGACAGGTTTGCAGTTACAAGTGTGTGGGTTGGCATGGCACAGTGTGAACCCGAGAGTTTTGAGGATGTTCAGAAACTGCCTCAGGAAGAAGCCAGGAAATGGCATGAGGCAATGCAGAAGGAGATGAGCTCAATGGAGTCTCTAGGTGTGTTCTCCCTCACAACGTTGCCAGTGGGCAAACAGGCCGTGAGCAGGCGCTGGGTTTACTGTCTTAAACCCACAGCAGCAGGGGAACCACAGTACAAGGCTAGGCTAGCAGCCAGAGGGTTCATGCAGGAAAAGAGGCTGCATTATACTGAGGTATATGCTCCCACTTCCAGATGTGAATTTCTGCACATGCTTTTAGCCATTGCTGCACAAAGACGTTTTCAGGTGTATCACTTTGATGTGGATGTGGCCTATTTGAACTCAGACCTCCAGGAGGATCTGTACATGCTTCCTCCTTCAGTGTTTGAGGGCAATGAGCCAAATACTGTATGGAGGCTTCACAAGTCTATGGTTGGAAGCAATCGGCCAGAAATTGAAACTTGTACCTGGATGAAGCCTTAGAGAAGCTAGGTTTCAAGAAGAGTCTTGCTGACAGCTGCCTGTACCTTAAAGGGTCAGGAGAGTCACAGGAAATGGTGTTGATCTTTGTTGATGACATCATTCACATCTCAGGGGCAAACAAACAGGTGCAGAAGTTTGCCAAAGAGCTTGGAAAACGGTTTCAGCTCAAGAACCTGGGTGCAGTAAGGATCTACTTAGGTGTTCAGATAGACAGGACTGAAGATGGAAGCTTCTTGCTCAGTCAGAAAGGCAAGATTGAGCAGTTGCTTGAGAAGATCAGAATGTCTGATTGTGCAGGGGTTAGGGCACCCATGGAGACAAGCTATGTGAAAGACAGTTGGCTAGCAGAACGCGTTGAGTTTGAGAACGCTGAGATCTTCCAGTCAGCTCTGGGTAGTCTGTTGTATCTGTTCCAATGGAGCAGGCCAGACATTGCATTTGCTACCAATCTGCTCAGTAGGGAAGCATCAAAGCCCAGTGTGTGTGCTTGGCACAGTATCAAGTGGGTACTGCGCTACCTGCAGGATACCAAGGACTTCAGTCTCAAGCTGTCAGCTGCAGGTGAGACGGCGCTTACTTACTGGGCAGATAGCGACGGGGCAAATCTGGATGACAGGAAGTCCGTATCTGGGATGGTAATAAAGTTTGGGGAATCTCTAGTTGGGTGGAAGTCCCGGAAGCAAAGTCTCATTGCGCTGTCCTCTACTGAGGCTGAGTTCATTGCACTGTTGGAATTGTGCAGGGAACTGGAGTTCTATAGATGCCTGGTGCAAGAGATCTATGGGAATTGTTGCCTGCCCATCACGGTTTGGGAAGACAATCAACCCTGTCTGAAGTTGGCAGAATCTGGGCAGTTTAAGGCCAGAACCAAGCATCTAGACATACGTTTCCAGAATGTGTGTCAAAGTGTCAATCCTATTGAAAGCAATCCTATCAAAACAACACAGCAATTAAGAGGAAGGAAAGAACAGAGCATTGTGTAGCAGATCATATTTCTGCTGTCTCAGAAGAGGACATTTCCTTTTTCTTTTAGGGCCCAGTGTGCTTTGAAGATGTCGCTGTTTGTTTCACGGACGAGGAGTGGGCGTTGCTGGATCCTGACCAGAGAGCTCTGCATAAGGATATCATGGAGGAGAATCGTGGGATCGTGGCCTCTCTTGGTAAGGCTCCCTGTGGGATCGTCCTATCTGCCTGGAAATTCAAAAAATACCTCTATGTGACAAACCTCATACATTTCCACAGAGCTCAACAGCGCCCAATACAACGGCTGGGAACCTAACACCCCCACAATAAACGTTGAACAGCAAATTCCATTTTTTCTGTATTCCAGCAAATTCCCGTTTTTTGGGTATCTGAAGAAGTGTGCATGCACACGAAAACTCATACTAATAACAAACTCAGTTGGTCTCTAAGGTGCTACTGGAAGGATTTTTTTTTTATTTAGCTTCAGAGTTGTGCAGAAAGATAAGTAGCTTCTGTCAAGTTTTCTGTTTTTGTTTTTGGTGCTGTCAGTCTTGGGTTGACCAGAGAGACGACTGACATTGGAGATGGAGGGGATGCCATGACTGGGCCAAACAAAATCCATCCCAGAGAAGAGCCAGGCTTATTGAATCTCAGGTAGTAGTAGCACTGATAATAATAATAATAATAATAATAATTTTATTATTTTTACTCTGCCCACCTGGCTGGGATGCCCCAGCTGCTCTGGGTGGCTTCCAACACTTATATAAACCAGAAACATTAATCATAACAATCTGTCCCCATATAAAAAGTACATTAACTTTAAAATGAACAACTTACACTAGTGGCCAAAATTGTGGAAACCTTTTGGAGAAAGTGTATTTCAGAGCTTTCATACCTCACAACACCACTTTTTGGGGAGTAATAGCATAAAACTATATCAATGGAAAAAATAATTTAATGAGGAATGTAATGATTTTCTTCTGTCATGCAGGCACAGTCTCTCCATTCTTCGATCATCACTTGCTGTTGTGCACCTTTTCCTGCCTTTACCAGTCTGATTTTGGAGTGACTGAGTCTCTTATACCTCTTCAAAAATATAGACCAGCTTTGGTTAAGTTTCCCCGCATCTTTCTTCTAATTTCTTCATACCTGTAGCCTTGTTCACTTAATAGTACGATTTTACATCTCTTTCTGAGTAACTACCAACCAAATTGATAGCAATCACATAATACCCTGACAAAAGTCAACCTAAGCAAGTTGTGCTTCCCTTTTCTGGTTATACGTCTATAACCGTTGATAGAATACAGATAATTGAACAAACTTTGTTGCACCGCATTCTTGATTAAATTATATTTCCATTGCTATATAATATTATGGTATTACAGTCATACCTCGGTGTAATGCTTCTAGGGGTTGCTGGTGCGTAAATCGGTGCCACGCTTGTCTAGGTTACCTGGGTCAACCCTTTCTGTCCGGGCAGCCACTCATCCGTGGCTGTCTCAATCGCTGGCAGAATCCGTCAGTGGGCGCTTCTTGAACTTCTTCCAGCAAAGAAGCTCCTTGACGCCTAGTCTCTGCCTACTCTCCCTGCACGGAAGCCTTCTGCGCAGGGAGGGTGTGGGCAGCGGAGGACCCGTGCTCTCCCCGCTGGTCTCCGACGAGGAGTCATGGAGCCACCTCGCTGATTCCCCCATCTGCCCCCCTTCTCCACTGGTGCTACACTGATTTCCTTCCCCAGAAGATGGGCTGCCTCTCTCCCTCCTGGGACGCTCTCCGGAATCCCTCCAGAGCCCTCCCTCTCCCTCTGGCTCCGATGGCAGTTTCCTGACACTCGGGTTACATTCGCTTAAGGTTGCGTGTTTTCGGGTTGTGCACTGAGCTGAACCTGGAAGTACCGGAATGGGTTACTTCCAGGTTTGAGTGCTCGCACATGCGCAGAACCACCAAATAACGACCCACGCATGCGCAGATGCAACGCTGCAACTTGCGAACACTGCGGATTGCAAACATGTCTCCCACATGGATCATGTTTGCAACCCGAGCATCCACTGTACTCCAAAAGAAGTGGTGTTATGAGCCATCAAACATCTGAAATGCACTTTTTTCTAAAAGGCTTTCACAATTTTACCACTACAGTATATCAAAGAAAGCAACATTCAACAACCCATCAGAATCTAATCAGAAATATGTTGGTTAATGACAAACAACAAAGGTAATGAACACACACATGCAGCTCCCTTCAGTTCTTCTTGATTTGTTCCTGAGGCTCTAATCCCTTTTTGTCTCCATTGCAGATTGTGATGAATTGCAGATCAAGATCAAAGGTGAACACGACAAAATCCCCAGAGAGGAGAAGCCACGGAAAAATTTGGAGTGTGGAGCGAGCTGCAGTCAGAGCTCCCATTCCACATCCCATCAAAGAAATCTCATTGGAAAGAAACCCTATCAGTGCATGGAATGTGGGAAGAGCTTCAGTTGGAGCTCCCATCTCACTTACCATCAGAGAATTCATAGAGGGGAGAAACCCTATCAGTGTGGGGAATGTGGAAAGAGCTTCACTATGAGCTCCCATCTCACTAGGCATCAGAGAATTCATAAAGGGGAGAAACCCTATCAGTGTGGGGAATGTGGAAAGCGCTTCAAGAGGAGAGACACTCTCACTTCCCATCAAAGAATTCATACAGGGGAGAAAACCTATCAGTGTGCGGAATGTGGAAAGAGCTTCAGGGAGAGCTCTGGTCTCACTAAGATTCAGAGAATTCATACAGGAGAGAAATCCTATCAGTGTGGGGAATGTGGAAAGAGCTTCCGTCAGAGCTCCGATCTCACTTCCCATCAGAGAATTCATAGAGGGGAGAAACCCTATCAGTGTGGGGAATGTGGAAAGAGCTTCCGTCAGAGCTCCGATCTCACTTCCCATCAGAGAATTCATACAGGGGAGAAACCCTATCAGTGTGGGGAATGTGGAAAGAGCTTCCGTCAGAGCTCCGATCTCACTTCCCATCAGAGAATTCATACAGGGGAGAAACCCTATCCGTGTGGGGAATGTGGAAAGAGCTTCAGGAAGAGCTCCAGTCTCACTTCCCATCAGAGAATTCATAGAGGGGAGAAACCCTACCAGTGTGGGGAATGTGGAAAGAGATTCAGTAGGAGCTCCAGTCTAACTTACCATCAGAGAATTCATACAGGGGAGAAACCCTATCAGTGTGTGGAATGTGGAAAGCGTTTCAGTCACTGTTCCAATCTCACTTCCCATCAAAGAATTCATACAGGGGAGAAACCCTATCAGTGTGGGGAATGTGGAAAGAGCTTCAGGGAGAGCTCTGGTCTCACTAAGCATCAGATAATTCATACAGGAGAGAAATCCTATCAGTGTGATGAATGTGGAAAGAGCTTCAGTAGAAGCTCCCATCTCACTTCCCATCAGAGAATTCATACAGGAGAGAAATCCTATCAGTGTGATGAATGTGGAAAGAGCTTCAGTCACAGCTCTGATGTCACTAAGCACCAGAGAATTCATACAGGGGAGAAACCCTATCAGTGTGGGGAATGTGGAAAGAGCTTCAGTCAGAGCTCCCATCTCACTTCTCATCAGAGAATTCATACAGTGGAGAAACCCTTCATTCTATAGCTTTAGGAGCCTGGTTAATATGCACCTTTTTAACCAGGCCTTTGGCTGATTGAAATCTAAGGCCCTTTTAAACTGTGGTGGGGAGTTGAGTTACTGATGTGTATTTTGTGTTTTCATGTTGTGTTTTTATGTTGTAATCGTCCTGAGACACGTGGCAACAGGAGTCAACAACTAGAGGCCAAGGGGTTTTTGCCCCCCAATAGTATATTTGAGGGGGCCGCCACCCCAGTTGATAGGCATTGCCATTCCAATGCCCTTTATGCATCATGTGATTGATTGTGCAAAGCGGGCCTTACCTGGCCCCTCCCACCAATATTTTATTCAAGTTGGCACCACTGGGTCGTGTGGTATACAAATTAAATAAATACATAAATCGCCTTCCTTTGCACATGTTCCAGCTTGTCAATATCCTTATGCATTATCATTTTTAATATTTATGTGCCCTCCAATTGAAGATTTCACAACAGAAACATGCAAGATGAAAGCATGGCTTTCTTAAAAACAAGAAAAGCCAGAGAAATCTCTCCTCCCCTTTTTTGGATGTAGTTACAAACTTTGTTGATCAGGGAACAGCTGTGGAAATAGTGCATCTTGATTTCAGTAAGGCTTTTGACGAAGTCCCCCCTAAAATGTGGGCTGAATGAGGAAACTGTTAGGTGGATTTGACTAATCGACCCTAAAAGGTCCTCCTGAGCGATCCCTTCTTCAGTCAACAATGAGTTGCACCGGGCTCAGGGAAGGCCTGTGGAGTAGCCATAATACTCAGTAGAGACCTGAACTTCAAAGCCAGAACAGTCCTCAAAGACAAAAGAGGCAGACTCATTTTTGCTAAAAGGACACTAGATGGCAATTGGCTCCATATATGCCCCAAACATGAAACAGCTAGAGTTCATCCAAAAAACATTAAACAAGTTCCTCTCCTCCGAAGGGGAAGCAATTCCTGGGGGGTGACCTCAACCTAAATATGAAAAGCATATCCCTGAAAGACACCCACCCTACAACCACATGGGCAACCTTCCTCCAAAGGAAACCCCCAACAATTAGGGACTCTTACAAGTTGCTAAAAATGCTAAAAACTGGTCTCTATGACATTTGGAGTGAAGAAAACCCAGGAGACACCAGCCACACATTCTTGTCTGGGTGCCATGGCACAGTGTCCCTCTGGAGAGCATTCTGCTCACACAAGGTCCGATCCCCTCAGTAGAATCAATCAACATAGGTAACATTAAAATCACAGATCACGCCCCAGTAGAAGTTACCCTCAAAATAGGAGGGGGAACACAAGCCACCCCATCATGGTCCTTCAGTCCTAACCACAAATAAACACAGAGAGTCTCACAAAACTCTCCCAAACTACTTCAAGGAAAACAATGTAGACAACAAAGAACCCCGCTCCTATGGGATGCAATGAAAGTGGTCACCAGAGGAGCTTCCATAAAAGAGAAAGCATCCCTTAAAAAACAAACCTCCTTAAAAGTTAGCAAGACAGAACAAGATATCACGGCCCTCTCATCATGCTACAAACAGGATCTAAAAAAGTCCTTGAAGCTATAGAACAGAAACGGAGAGAACCAGACTCCCTAGAAATCAACAAAACAATGATCAACATTCTATACTCTAAACAACGCTTCTGTGAGTATGGAGGGGAAAGCTCCAGACTATTAGCAAACAGGTGTAGGAAAAAAGCGCTCAGAACAAGAATACATTGCAACACCAAAAAGGACGGCAACATAACATTTCCCTCCAAAGAAATAACCTAAGAATTTGCAGAATTGTACTCCAACCTATACACCTCCCATAACTGATGAGGAACAGGAATTCATGGACAGTCTTATCACCCCAGAGGAAATAGATACAGTCCTCAAAAACCTGAAGCCGCACAAAGCCCCATAGCCCAGACAGCTTTACAGCAGAATTCTATAAGAAATTCAAAGAACCCCTGATGCCCTACATGACCCACCTATTCAATGACATCATAAAAGGGGGCCCCATTCCAAAAACCTGGACCTACTCCAAGATAGTCTCCATCCCAAAACCACTGAAATACAGCCTCAAAGTAGAATCATTCTGCCCAATCTCAATAATAAACCATGACTATAAGATACCCACATCAATCTTGGCCAACCGCCTAAAAATCTTCCTACACAAGTTAATAGTCCCAGACCAGACTGGCTTTGTCCCTGGCCGCAATATAACAGACCCCATCAGGAAACTACTGAATCTGATTGAACACAGCAAGGCAACTAAACTCCCACTGACAATTATGTCCCTAGAAATCCAAAAAGCTTTTGATTGCTTAGAGTGGAAATTTGGCCCCAACTTCCTGCAAACCCTCAAACAAATATACACCCGAGCCTCAGCAAAATGCAAGACTAACAATAATACCATAGCAATCCAAAGAGGCACAAAACAAGGATGCCCACTGTCTCCCTTCCTATTCATCCTGGCTCTGGAACCTTTAACAATCCGAATCCGAGCAGCTGCAGACATCACTGGAGTGGAAATAAAAGGCAGAAACTATAAATCAGGGCTCTTGGCAGATGACCTAGTGCTCACAACACCAGACCCCATAAACACAGCAACCTCCCTAACCGGAGAACTCGACACATTTGCAATGGTATCAGGCCTACAGGTAAATTTTGCAAAGTCAAGCAATGTGCTTCAACATCCCCCTTACACCCAAAAATAATTTGCCAACGTCACCAAGATAAAACTTTGCCACACCAGGCTCAGATGCTAGGGGTACAAACAACCAGAAACCTCAACAAATTATACCTCTACAACTACAACCCCTTGTGGTGACAAATTAACAAAGACCTAAAGAGATGGGACAACACAAACTTCACTCTCTCAGACAAAGTAGCCATGATCACCCTCCCAAAACTAACCTACCTATACCAAACCTCCCAATATGGATTCCCTCAGCCACAAGTGGCAGAAAAAACTACAAATTCCCAAAATCCAATTATTCTGGACAACAACCATATGAGAAATATGCAAAAATAACTAAGCAAGTATTAGAAGTTACCTCAGAAATGGCCCTACTAAACATCTTCCAAGACAATAACGCTCACTCACATCACAAAGAGCTCATAACCCACCTACTCTCAGCTGCCGGAAACATCATAGCCAGACACTGGAGAGACCTGTCAGGAGTAAGCATGGGGTGTGCCGGGTGTTCAATTTCAGAGGTTACGGCTGCATAACGAAACAGAAACATTGTCACCCCACCCCACCCCCATTCACCATGCCCCCACCTCTTTCCCCCTTTTCTTCCTAATTCAACACGAATGTCTCAACAGAGGAAACTGATCTGTAGAAAATGTAACTTGAAAAAGGAGAAATTGTGGGCTTTGCCCTGCCAGACTTAAAGTTGTACTATGAAGCCGCAGCTTTCTGCTGGCTAAAAGATTGGCTACTTCTCGAGGACACTGACGTACTGGATTTGGAAGGTTTCAACAATGCTTTTGGTTGGCATGCATACCTATGGTATGACAAGGTTAAGATCAATAAGGCCTTTAAGAACCATATTGTTAGGAAAGCAGTATTTAATGTCTGGACAAAATACAAAGACTTATTGGAAAACAAGACTCCGAGGTGGCTTTCGCCTCTGGAAGCTAAGGCCCGAAAAAGACCCAATATGGAGGCCAAATGGCCAAAATATTGGGAAATATTAGAAAAAGATGGAGACAATTGGAAATTGCAGAGTTTGGAGAAAATGAAGGATAAAGTGCGAGACTGGTTACATTACGCTCAGATTAAAGAAGTTTTTAAAAATGACAAAAAGTTAGGGTTCCAGGTGGAGAAATCGAAATTAGAAACAGAATTGTTAGAACCAAAGACTAAGGTATTATCTAGAATGTATAACTTGCTGTTAAAATGGAATACACAAGACGAAATGGTTAAATCGGCTATGATAAAGTGGGCACAGGACATTGGGCATAACATCATGTTTGAGGACTGGGAAAGGTTGTGGACCAATGGGCTGAACTTCACTGCATGTAATGCTTTGAAGGAAAATGTAATGAAAATGATATACAGATGGTACATGACCCCAGTTAAACTTGCCAAAATATACCATTTGTCTGATAATAAATGTTGGAAATGTAAAGAAAATGAAGGAACATTCTTTCACCTCTGGTGGACATGCCCTAAGGTGAAGGCCTTCTGGGAAATGATATATAATGAACTGAAAAAGGTATTTAAGTATACCTTCACTAAGAAACCAGAGGCCTTCCTCCTGGGTATTGTCGGCCAGAAGGTGTTAAAGAAGGATCGAACATTTTTTATGTATGCAACAACGGCAGCAAGGATACTCATTGCTAAAAACTGGAAAACTCAAGATCTACCCACACTGGAAGAGTGGCAGATGCAGCTGATGGACTATATGCAACTGGCCGAGATGACTGGCAGAATCTGAGACCTGGGAGAAGAGAGGATTGAAGAAGATTGGAAGAAATTTAAGATGTATTTACAAAAATATTGTAACTTGGTTGAATGTTAAGAAGGATGCTAGATTATAAAAAATTGGCCACCACTAAACTAGATTTGAATTTGATGATAAGTGAGATTAAAGAAAACATAAATTTTTTGGAGAATTGCTAGATTATATTTAAATGAGTGGATATAAGATTGTAAACAAATTGATAATTTGCTTGAAAAAACCTTTTACGATGTAAATGGGAGCGGGAGACGTGAGGGAGTCCAAAGAATTGATGAAACCATGTTATGTTGGAAGTAAGATTGTTTATTATTTGTCTATTTGTATTCAAAAACTTTAATAAATATTTATATTAAAAAAAAAGAAAAAGGAGAAATTGCACATACTTTGGTAAACCAAGAAATAAAATATGTTGTGTTTTTTTTAAAAGAGAGGGATCCCAGCCCATAGTCTGGCTGCTGCATTGCAAACAATTTCCCCCGTGTCTCCCAGGGCAGCTCCCCACGGAGGCCACGGCAGCCATCCCCTCGCACCCAGAGCAGGGCATCCCAGGACCACATCCTCTCTCTCCCAAAGGGATTGGTGCTGGAAAACCAGCCGGAAATGGGCGCTGCTCCTCACTGAGCCTCCAGGGACCAGGGCATCAAGGGCTGTGCGTGTGTTAAGATATCTAAAAATAATCATAATAAATCACCCACCTAAATTTCAAGGGAGATGTCTTTGGCCCCGCCCACTTGGCCCCCAGGGGTTTGCCAGATACTTACCTCTTGCTGGCCTTCTCCCACTTTGGAACAAGCTGCCTCAAGTGCCCACATGAGAGTCAGAGGGGTCAGATAGAATCACAGGATTGCAGAGTCGGGATGTACCCCAGGGTCATCTAGTCCAACCCCCTGAAAGGCAGGAATCACAGCAAAAGACTCGCTGACATATAGATGGCTCTAGGTGATGGCTTCTTGGGGTTATCAGCCTCTAGGAAGGCGACATCTTTTTATATGGTCTATAGAGATCTTGCTCTTCCGGCCTGGGTGCCTCCATTCCTAGTCTTTGCTCTCTAAGAAAAGATGGAGCTGGAATCTCTATCCCTTTTGATCTTGTGGAGTTTTGATGAAGCCTCCAAAGGAACATCGGAAGATGCCTTCTGCTGAGCCCGACCAAGGGCTCCCTCTAACCCTGTATAGTCCACACTGGCTGGTAGCAGCTCCCCCCAGTTTCAGGCAGGGGTCTCATCCAGCCCTTGCGGGAGATGCCAGGGGCTGACCCGGGGACATTCTGCATGCCAAGCAGATGCTCTGGGTTCCCCATATTTCACTAGCCTTTCAATGTTATTCTGTTAGCAACCGTGGAGATTCCACCTGCCTCTTTCCAAAGGAGAAAACTCACCTGATAAAAGAATTTGAAGTGATACATCATTTGTATACTTTTTGGAGTTCTATGTTTTCAGTGTCCCTGAGATCTCTTGATGGAGGGCGGTATATCAATTTAATAGATATTAACAACCATCCATTGTTAGTCCCCTGAATTTACAATGAAGTGTATGGGGGGCCCCCTCATTTAATTTCACTGCACACAGGTGGTGTAGTGATAATAAAGGTTTTTTATTATTACTGTTCTTGAAGCTACCAGCATGAGTTGGTCTAAACTGCGGGAGGCAGTGGAAGACAATGCTCTGGCATGCTCTGGTCCAGGGGGTCACGAAGAGGCGGACACGGCTAAACAACTAAACAACAATTATTACTGGAAGGAGAAATGGCATACAGTGGTACCTTGGGTTATATACACTTCAGGTTACAGACTCCGCTACCCCAGAAATGGCACCTCGGATTAAGAATTTTGCTTCAGGATAAGAACAGAAATTGTGCTCTGGTGGCACGGCAGCAACGGGAGGCCCCATTAGCTAAAGTGGTGCTTCAGGTTAAGAACAGTTTCAGGTTAAGAACGGACCTCCGGAACGAATTAAGTTCTTAACCTGAGGTACCACTGTAAAGGTAAAGGTAAAGGGACCCCTAACCATTAGGTCCAGTTGTGGACAACTCTGGGGTTGCGGCGCTCATCTCGCTTTATTGGCCGAGGGAGCCGGCATACAGCTTCTGGGTCATGTGACCAGCATGACTAAGTCGCTTCTGGCAAACCAGAGCAGCGCATGGAAATACCGTTTACCTTCTGGCCGGAGTGGTACCTATTTATCTACTTGCACATTGATGTGCTTTCAAACTGCTAGGTGGGCAGGAGCAGGGACCGAGCAACGGGAGCTCACCCCATTGCGGGGATTCGAACCGCCGACCTTCTGATTGGCAAGTCCTAGGCTCTGTGGTTTAACCCACATCTATTTACATCCTTGCCAAATTTCAAGGATTCTCGCTTGAGGCCGAGCTTCTGCCGCTCAATCCTGTCTCTTCTCTCTCTTTCAACATGTTGGGGAGAACCTGCAGAGTCCAGCGCTGCTGAAGGTCCGTGCCCAAACTTTCCTTTAAGAGCGGTGGACTCGTAATCTGGGGAACCGGGTTCGATTCCCCGCTCCTCCACCTGCAGCTGCTGGGTGACCTTGGGCCAGTCACACTTCTCTCTGAAGTCTCTCAGCCCCACTCACCTCACAGAGTGTTTGTTGTGGGGGAGGAAGGGAAAGGAGAATGTGAGCCGCTTGGAGACTCCTGAAGGGGAGTGAAAGGCGGGATATCAAATCCAAACTCTTCTTCTTCTTCTTCTTCTTCTTCTTCACTTCTACATACTTCTAAAGTTGGGTCCTTAAGCATTTCTTTCTTAAAGTCATTATTAAGCCATGACATGCTTATGATATTATCTTTTTAATTACGGTATGCTGTTATAAATGTGCATTTTATATTTGACTTCACTTAGCAATGGTTTTTTTTTAGAAAAAGTTTAAGTTTTTTTCTGTTAACCTTGTGTTAACTGTGTATTCTGTCGTTGACCTTCTTTGTAATGTTTTATTTTGAAATTTTAAGATAATATTTTAGTTTTCTGTTAATTATGTTGTTTTGACTATATACGCTATATACAACTATATTTTGACATCTTTTATTGATGCTTTAATATGCTGTAAACCACTTTCAGATTTTTCTTAAAAATATAAAGCGGTATAGAAATGAAAATAATGATGATGATGAAGGGGTGAAGGAGGAATCGTGGTATTCTCACCATACTTTGCCAAGGGAATTTCTGGTGACTCACAATCTTCACAAAACTGATTTACATTTCCAATGACAGGCTCCTCAACACATTGGCTGGATGATACACCAAAAGTTAACTCTTTAGAGTCCGGCAAAAGCTCTTTTTGCTGCTGAGCTAAATGCTATTTAAAAGCGAGATCATTGCTTATAAGGCAAGATGTAAACATACCATTTTCATGTACTAAAACTGGTAAGGACCCTTTAAAATCTTTGTATTCACAATCTACCTGGGCTAGACTGGTTTTTACTGCTTGGACCCCATAGGGAGTTCCAAACAACTATTTACCTTCTAAAAATTGGCCAGGCTGTAATAACCCCTGAGGAAGGATCAGCCCCTGTGTCCTGTAACCCAACTATTAATAGGTTATTAGTTTTAATTTCATCACTGAATTGCACCTGAGCACCTGAACCCATCTAGATTGACACAAGTCAATTAATGCCGTTCTCACAGAGGCCCATTCTGGTGAACCATTTTCTGTTGAAGCTTGATTCTGGGGAGTGGGAACTGCTGTTAGATATCGGTCACTTGGCCTTTCTCCCTCCTCCCATGAAGCTTCCTCAGACTGCAGCACACACACTTGTGCTGTTCTCGATATGCGACCTGTCCGCCATTTTCTGTCTTGCCGCAAGCTACCATCTTTCTTCCAGCCATCAATCATGCAAGACGTGGCAGGAGAGGTCCCCGGCTAGGCTCCTGGGGTGCTAGTCCTCAGCATAGACCTAGCTACTCACACCTTGAAAAGGTGTGATTCACAACAGCAGAAACTCATAGGTTAGTTTTCTCAGTTGACAGCAACTGTGCATAGGAGCCAGCTCCTAGGGGGCAGAGGTCCCTTGACCCACTGATCACCCTGTGATCAATTATGCGGGGGGGGGGGGAGCTTACCTGCTCCATGCTCAATATTTTGTTCAGGTTGGCACCCCTGCCACCATGAATGCCATGGAAGCAGCACCACATGCTGCCATGCTGTGCCCACACTGGTGTGGACCCCCGTCTTGCCCCCTGCCAAGCTCTGAAGAAATCGAGAACAGTTCAATGGGTTTGTTGCCCAGTGTTAGCTCTATATGAGAGTAAGGGTGCCGGAATTTCCCAATGAGAAAGCCAAAGTTGTATTTGTAATTAGCCTGCTAGAAGGGGACACCAGGCACTGGGTGGCCCCCATTCTCACTGCTATCAGAAAACAGGCTATGATTGGATCCTTCCATTCTCTATTTTTGTAGCCATCCAGATCTGAGCTTGCAGGAAAAGGTCTTTTCAATGTGATTTTAAGGGCGGATGCCAAAGAGTCCTGCAACCTAGATGGCAGAGTGTGGATTGTGCATTAAAACAGTGGGGTGGTGTGATCTCTTGGTTTTGCTTTTGTGTAGAAATCATGGGATACAGTTTCATTCATCTTAAAGTATCTTCTTAGAGCCAGGCATCATCAGGCACCTTCTTACAAATATACTGTTTGCGTTGAGCACAGTTAAATGCCATCCAGCATCTTTCGTAGTAGCAATCAAAGGTCATTGCACCACAGTCGTGGAACGCTTCATAATTTGGCTCGTAGTAATTCCAGTACCTGAAAAGAAAGAAACAGCAGGACTGATGAATCAAGATTGGATGTTTATTTCCTCACCTGCTCCCCATGCCTTCTACCATTAAAAAGATGTTCAGATCTTTTTCTCTTAACCTCCCCCCACAACTGTGATGGATTTTTCTCCCCAAGATTTTAGAATTCTAACCATGTAAAAACAACAACAACAACAACAACAACAACAACAACACACACACACACACACAAACTAAGACTCTCTACATTCTTTTCATATGAAGTGATTTCTCATAGGAAACTACAGAAAAGTGAGGCTGTCACTGTGGAAGGCTCAGTGGTACACACAAGAACTTTCATTCAATTCACTTTCACTTTCACTTTCATTCAATTTGTTCAGTTTATTTTACAATTTTGGGTAGTATCCAATGCAGTACTTCTGCTATTGCCATGATTTCCATTTCTGCAACAGAACCGCCCCTCTCTCCTCTCCATATGCACCCACATCCTCCTCAGATCTGCTTTGTACTGTTGTGGGTGATGGAGAGAGAGTTTTGGAAGAGAGACCCTTACTCTCTCATGGCCGAGTTAACACAGTAGTGATTGATCTGAGCGTATTAAAAACTTGTTAGATTTGCATCCGCTTTCATCCACCTCATCTCACATCCATCACCCACCCCATGCATGAGGATAGCAATGACAGTATACAGAAACTAAAATAGCTACGTCTACAAATGAAATACAAAAAATAATCTATAACCACAAAGCCATTATAGACTTGGTTGAAATATATCATCATCTCATTGATTGAAATATATCATCATCTCACTGATTGAAATATATCATCATCTTTCACATATATATCTTATCTAAATCTTACGTGATGGTTCTAAGTTTAATCAATTATCCATAGCTGATAAAGGAATCACCCTAGCCTCCCACTTATTGGCCTTGCATTCTCCAGTGTCCATTGTATATTGAATCAAGTCCCACCACATAGCACTAAAATTCTGTGATAAATGTATTCTTTAACTCCCCCATTTTCAACTCTCCATGAATCTATTCAATTGATACTAGTAATAATGGTGTAGTAGGTGTTCTTTTAGTCCCATGAGATGTTTGGGTTGGATGTGCCCTTTGATCAAGTCTAAGTTCACATACAGCAGTGATTCACCAATTGGCAGTCCAAGGACCACCCACCCAGCGGCTCCATTACACCATTCACATAACAAAAACTGCCACAGAGATAGCGAAATGTTCAAAGGAAGAGGGGCCCATGGGTCTTGGCTTCTGAAAAAGAAGGGGTCTGTACTACTTAGCTAACTGGGAACCACTGGCATACAGGGTTTAAGTTCCCAGCTGGCATTATCCAACTCCAATGGCCTTTTGTGAACTTTACCCAATGCCTTTGGCAAAAAGGTTAAGTGATTAGTATTGGGTGCAACAATGGAGATGAATGCCATTGGGTTTTGTTCCAGGAGAAAGCGACCCTCTATTCATCCAGTCTTGGTAATAAATGCCAGACCAGCTCGCTGTTCTACTACCAAGCTGTGGATGAGTGAGATCTTACTCTGTCCTTGTCAATCCATCAACACGGGTTGAAAATAACTGTAAGGTACTTAAAGGGAACCATGAACTGTCTTAAACAACCCAAAACTATTGGGGATCTGTCAGTGATTCCTGCTTTGCAGGGGGTTGGACTAGATGACCCTTGGGGTCTTATCCAACGCTCAGTTTCTATGTGTCTATGATTCTATCCAAGAGAGTGACGTGAACTACGCTCTCTCACACACTTGCCTCATCTGCTCCTATTATTTTAGTTCTGAGATTGCTAGTTATTCAGATTGTTTAGCAGATAACTGCAGAAATACTTTCCTAAAGAGAGTGTTGCTCAGCTTTAGGTTCTTGCAAGTCCTTTTGAAGCTGAGCTAAGCAGCACAAAACATTTAAAATCATGCCTTCATCCTCTTCCGAATCACCGCATTCACTAGGTCAGAGAAGCATTTGGAACGCATGCCACTCTTCACAAACTTACGTGGTTTCAGGACTCATTCCTGATGCCCATCTCCATGTCCCTCCCTTGTCTTTAAAGAGTCCAATCCAAAAGAGCATTTTACGGCCTTTTACTTGCTGGTTTATAAAGAACTAGGGTAGAGGAAGGGAGAAAGAAAAAACAGAAAATCATCAGTAGGAATGAGGAGCAAGGCACTTCTCTCAAAGCCCTTCTAGACAATGTCCCTTTCTCTGGGAGACTACAGCCCTTGACCGACATTCAACAGGCACAAAACAAATATGTTTCCAAAGGAGCAGGTGTCACCACTGGAAGTCCAATACACATTTTTTTAAGAAGCAGTGATCAAAACTATACAGTGGTACCTTTGTTCTCAAACGCCTTGGTACTCAAACACCTTGGTTCCCAAACGTGAAAACCTGGAAGTAAATGTTCCAGTTTCTGAACATTTTTCAGAAGCCGAATGTCCGATGTGGCTGTCTGGCTATTGTTCCCAGGGTGCCTGCACCAACCAGAAGATGCTCCTTGGTTTTCAAACATTTCATAAGTCAAATGGACTTCCGGAATGCATTACGTTTGGCATTTTGGGTTTTGCTATTTATTTTGCCTTTTTGTTTTTTAGGCTTTTTTGCTTAATTTGTTTTTGTGACTGTGTGGAACCCAGTTCAGCTACTGGTTGGTTGGTTGGTTGGTTGGTTGGTTGGTTGATTGATTGTGTGATTGTGGAAATGGTTAAAAGAATCCCATCCAAATAATGACTATCATCAGTGCAGGTAAGAAAAAAATAATAATTTTAATTTCCGTCATCTACGATGCTTCTTATTAATTTTATAGCACATCACATAGATTCTTGCTTTCATTTTATGGTCTCGTTAGATAGTAAAATTCATTTAAATTGATGTTTTAGAGGATGCTTTTAAAAGGTTGGAATGGATTAATCTGTTTTGCATTGCTTTCTATGGGAAAGCACGCCTTGGTTTTGAAATGCTTTGGTTTTGGAACGGACTCCTGGAACCTATTAAGTTTGAGAACCAAGGTACCACTGTACATAGTACTCCAAGTAAGGTTGCATCAAGCACCAAGAATAATTGTGTACTGAGGATGTGCTATTGTCCCCCTGATCCAAATTATGATGATGCTGATGCTGATGATGGAATCAAGGAAGCATCCCAAAGAGGAAATATTACAGTGAAGGGTAGCTTCACCTGCCCTCACCGAGACTGGCTACATATGTCTTTCCATACACATGTCTTTCATGAAACAGAGTTAAAATTTCCAGATACTGTAAACGACTGTGCCATGAAACAGTTTGTCTTGAAACCATCTAGCAGGAGAGTGACCGGTGTAGCAAACACTCCAATTTCTGCATCCTGCTTGCTTGTTGGCTCCAGAGACACTGGAATCAGTCTGGTTGTGGGATGCTTGAAGGACTGAGGATGGGGTCTCACTCATGTCTGTGCCCTGCAGCACCCCAGTAGCCCCTCTACCTGGGCTAAGGGGCTGGGAGAGGGATATACCTTGCAAGGTCCTCTAGAGTCATCTCCATGATACTCTCCTGCCAGAGGGTCAGGGTGGAGCAGAGGAAGAATTTACCGGCAAGCCAAGGGATAGATGCCCCTCAAGTATCTCCTCCTTCACCTCCTCCAAGACCTCCTTCCTGACTGCCAGCTTCATTCTATTAGAGCTCAGCAGCTCCAAGAAGCCTCAGTGAGTCCCAGGTGGTAGCAGCTGCTCCCTGCCCCACCCACCCCTTGGCTTGACTGATGGAGTTGCTGTCTTGGCCGCATGCAGGGGGATTGGAGCTTCTTAAATGGATGGTGATGATAGGAGCCTTTGGCTCAAGGAGATCTCCTACCTTCCTGTCTGTACTCAGCTTTGATGCTCACCTGTTCTTCCCTTGTTTCCACAGAAATGAGCCTGGCGCCCTCCTGCTCACAATGTTTTTTGGAATCCATCCATGAGCGTAGCTCAAGAGAAAAGAAATAGAATGTCCTTGAATATACAATCCAACCATCGTCCAAGTTCCTAGTAAGGATGTCTTTGAGTCAAGCCAGATATGGAGGAAGAAAAGAGAAAGAAAACAAGATAGGGAATTTAAGGGGACCAACTTTGTATTTCTGTGCGGACTTCAATTATTTTTGTTAAGTTCATTTCTGTGGCCACGTGTTAACATACATTCATCTAGGAAGCTCAGAAAGATTAAAATAAGACCATTAACTCTTCACCCCATGCTGATGCTGCAGTAAATACCTGGGTGGGCATAGCTGGGAGTGCAGTCAAGAACCTTTTATTTGAGGGAATAGACAAAAGATGTAGGTCCCCTCACAGGCCTTATCTGAACCCCTGGGGCCTCACCTATTTGTTAAAAATCTGGATACTCAGGGCAGCATCAGGGCAGACTTGAAGGTTGGGGAGGGGAAGTAGCTGTGGCTTATCACAAAATTCTCTTTCTCCCTCCAGGCTCTCTGCTGGGGGGGGGGGAGGGGCAGGAATCTAGAGTGTGTGTTCCTGGCATTGGGCAACTGGGACAGATGAGGGAGTCTGCTGGTTTACCACCCAGTTTGCTGCCCAGCAGTCTCCCTGCCTGAGCTGACAGGATGGATCCAGTGGGCTTCCCAAATGGCTCTGGGGGATTTTGGTGTTCCTGCCGAACTTTGGCCAAGCTCTGGAACAACAACAACAGAATAATAATAATAATAATAATAATAATAATAATAATAATAATACTTTATTTATATGCTTTTATTTATGTTGTGTCCAGCCACTCTGGATGACTTCCAACAAATTAAAACACAATTGTACACAAACCATTAAAAACTTCTCTGAACAAGGCTATTTTCCGTCAGATAGTTGTTTATTTCCTTGACATCTGGTGGGAGGGAGTGCCACAGAACAGGCGCAGCTACCCAGAAGGCCCTCTGCCTTGCCTCGGGCAGTTGGCACAATTGCCCCTGAGTGCCCTCTCCCTCTTCATGCAGCGTGTTTGGCCCCCTGGTCGACTGCAGAGGTTAGGGTGAAGAAAGAATCTGGGAGATGGCTTGAATGTGGGTGGAGGAAAAATCTGGTTGAATGCAATCGACTCCTGGTGAAGGCGCATCATCGAGCCCACCAAGTGGCAGTGAAGGCTACAAAGAAGACCTGCTCTGCTTCCTCCATTGTGCCATCCAGCAGAGCTTTCCTGGGTAGCGTGGGGCCTGCTACAGTCTGAGAGCAGCTTTCTGTGACTTGTTTGCAAAGCATTTTGAGGATAAAATTGCTTGCATCTTGACCCTGCTATTACAGCAGATGAATCTCAAAGGGTGTCCAGAGCAGAGTTGGTTTCCATTGTGCTGGGTGTGCCGTTGTACCAATCACCCCACTGCCCAGCAGTCTCTCTAAGTTGGCGGAAGTTGCCTTGAAAGTGCTGCTCAAGAATCCTTCTCCTGTGGGTCAGTATAATAAAGGACAGGTCTTTTAGCTGACCTGTTTCAATTGTCTCTGTTATAACAAAGAATGGCAATCTTTTCTTTCCTCACTGCAGAAGCTAAATCAGTTCCAAAGTTCAGGAGAGCTAAATTGAGCATCTCTGATGGTTCCCTAGGGTGGCAGCTCTCTGCTCTGGCTCTAAGAGTTTTCAGCTAGAGGAGGGGCTTTCAGCTGGTACAGACTCAGGGCTGATTCCCACTGCACTACAATTTTCCAGCATCGTAGGGTAGCTTACCAATTTCCTTTTGCAGTTGATCATTTCTGTTGGCAAAATACCGCATTTCCTCTGATATGTTTTGAGCTGCAGCGAGTATTTGGAAGTCTAAAAGATTAGGAACGGTTTAAGGCAGGAGCATCTGAAATAACAATCTGCAAATCCTAAGAAACCATTTTCAAACATTTTGAAACGCTCTAGCCTAAAACTAGGAGCAGAGCTCCAGGACGGGGTTCTTATGAATATGAGGGCACATTTGATTCTCTGTGGCTGAGATCACCAATGAAAAGTCTCTGAAGAATCCTGCGGCTGGATCAAACCAAAGACCCACACAATCCACTATCCTGTTCTCATATTAAAAGTGGCTCATGAAGTATCTCTGATGTTCCCCTCCTATGTCCTCCTTTTCTGCTGGGAATCACAGAGTCACAAAGCAATTCCTCCCTGAATCCCACAGTAGAGCCAAATATACAAAGAATACTTTGCAATTTTCAGTTATGCTTTGTGAGATCTAGGAAAATACAGGCACCCAAACTCTTTTTCTGATGAATACTGGGTTGCATTCCCTATAGTTCTAAAGAGGACGTTCTGTAAGCGCAGGAATTTCTCCTTGTGCAATGCAATCTTCAGCCCCCTTCCCTCCAATCTGTTCTGAAGTTTCCCCCACCCTGGAGAGCAGCTTTGTTGATGGCATGCAGGGAGAAATGGGGGGAATGTTCCCTTGTGCTAGTGCTAAAATCTTACACTAGCACAAACATTGTGAATTACAGTGTGATGGGGAGGACAGCATTTCTAGTGGGGAGGTGTGAGAATCACAACTGTCTGCTTTTCTTCCTGCTGAGCAATGAAACAGGGATAAACTCTATTGGGTGCTGCGTTTCATTGAATACATGTATGCCTCAAGCAATATGAACCCCAAATTTAACTACAGGAATTGAAATCTGTTTAAATTAAACCTGTTTTAGCAAAAGGGAGGATTTGTATATAAAATGCTTACCATCCTTGTCCATATAGTTTGAATCAATCCCAACCACAAAGGTTCGAATCATGTTCATTGCCTCTTGGAACTCTGCTCTTTTTTCCACTTCCTTCGTATCTAAAAGGTAGAAAAGAAATGAAGAAAATGTGTTCTAGCACACTAGTCTGATGAGCTGTGCAAGCGGGATACTTGGTTTCAAACTGCTATTAATATTTAATTTTAAATGCTGTAACAGGTCCCGGGACCTTAGGGAGAAGGGCGAATAAAAAATCAAATCAACAAAAACAAGAATATGACTTCTATTAATATTTTCTGCTCCAAACACTTATACTCAGGTTTCCTATGCCTTGATTGTGGCTGCCCTGGTGGTCGGGAGTCCTGTTTCCATGGCTGGCCTTCCGCAGAGAGCATTAGATTTTTGGTTGTCTAGATACACCTAGAATCATAGAATCATAGAGTTGGAAGAGACCACAAGGGCCATGGAGTCCAACCCCCTGCCAAGCAGGAAACACCATCAGAGCACTCCTGACATATGGTTGTCAAGCCTCTGCTTAAAGACCTCCAAAGAAGGAGACTCCACCACACTCCTTGGCAGCAAATTCCACTGTCGAACAGCTCTTACTGTCAGGAAGTTCTTCCTAATGTTTAGGTGGAATCTTCTTTCTTGTAGTTTGGAACCATTGCTCCGTGTCCGCTTCTCTGGAGCAGCAGAAAACAACCTTTCTCCCTCCTCTATGTGACATCCTTTAATATATTTGAACATGGCTATCATATCACCCCTTAATCTCCTCTTCTCCAGGCTAAACATGCCCAGCTCCCTTAGCCGTTCCTCCTAAGGCATCGTTTCCAGGCCTTTGACCATTTTGGTTGCCCTCCTCTGGACACGTTCCAGTTTGTCAGTGTCCTTCTTGAACTGTGGTGCCCAGAACTGGATACAGTACTCCAGGTGAGGTCTGACCAGAGCAGAATACAGTGGCACTATTACTTCCCTTGATCTAGATGCTATACTCCTATTGATGCAGCTCAGAATTGCTAACTAATCCTCCTTTGCTGTGGGAGAGCCCCCGTTTCTGGTCCTCGGCACCCTGCCCTCTGCTAGGGCTCCAGTTCCTTCAAGGAAAGTGTTTGGGGAAAACAGGCTGCAAAGGATAAGGCCATGGCTAATGTGGCTGGATCCATAGCCTACCTAAATATCGATGGCCCTTGTGGTCTCTTCCAACTCTATGATTCTATGATTCTAGTTGGGAAAGGAGGAGAGAATTGCAAGCTGGGAAAGGGAATTTTCCAGGATGTCCCAGGGACTTGTTACAGATAGGTAGCCGTGTTGGTCTGCCATAGTCAAAACAAAACAAATTCCTTCCAGTAGCACCTTAAAGACCAACTAAGTTAGTTCTTGGTATGAGCTTTCGTGTGCATGCACACTTCTTCAGATACACTGAAACAGAAGTTTCCAGACCCTTCTATAAACCACAGCGGACTTTGCCACCAAACTCTGCCAATTTGTCCTTACCCACAACAACTTCAAATTCGGTGATGACCTGTTCCTTCAGATCAGCGGCACAGCAATGGGCACCCGCATGGCCCCACAGTATGCCAACATCTTCATGGCAGATTTAGAACAACGTTTCCTAAACTCCTACCCACTCAAACCTCTCTTGTACCTGCGATACATTGACGATATTTTTATCATCTGGACACATGGTCAACAGACCCTGGACACCTTCCACCAGAAATTCAATGATTTTCACCCCACAATCAACCTAACAATGAATCAATCTATGCAAGAAATACATTTTTGGGACACTACTATAAAAATACAGGATGGGCACATAGACACCACCTTATACCGTAAACCAACTGACCGACAAACATATCTACATGCCTCTAGCTACCATCCCAAACATACCAAACAGTCCATTGTATATAGCCAGGCACTACGTTACAGCCGCATCTGTTCCAATTCTACAGACAGAGACTCTCACCTAAGAGATCTACAGCAAACCTTTTTAGAACTAAAATACCCAACAGATGAAGTTAGACAACAGATCAACAGAGCCAGACTGATACCCAGAGAGAACTTGCTGCAAGACAGACCCAAAAAAGAAAATAACAGAACACCTCTAGTCATCACATACAGCTCCCAAGTTAAAACAGTACAACGCATCATCAGAGATCTGCAACCTCTCCTGGACAATGACAGTTCTCTTTCTCAAGCTCTGGGAGGAAGACCTTTCATTGCCTACAGACAGCCACCCAGTCTTAAACAACTCCTAACCCACAATAATACTACAACCAGACCTAACACGGACACTGGCACCAGAGCCTGCAATAAACCCAGATGCCAACTTTGCTGCCACATACACCCGGACAACACCATTACTGGCCCCAACAACATCACACATACCATCTCGGGACTATTTAATTGCTCATCGTCTAACATTGTGTATGCCATAAAATGCCAACAGTGTCCTTCAGCTCTCTATATTGGACAAACAGGCCAGACCTTACGCCAAAGAATAAACGGACATAAATCAGACATCAGGAATCACAAGACAGAGAAACCAGTAGGAGAACATTTCAATCTCCCAGGACATTCTATACAAGATCTCAAAGTAGCTGTTTTACTACAAAGGAATTTCAGAAATAGACTGGAAAGAGAAGCTGCTGAATTACAACTTATCACCAAACTCAAAACAATGGAGAAACCTGGTCTGAACAAAGACCTTGGATTCTTATCTCATTATACATGACAAAGCCATTTTTCACCTTTTCACCCCTTGCTTTTTCCTGTAAGACCTATTGCAGTCGTTAAGAGTCGTCAACAGGCTCATCACAGCTATCTGCCAATCACCCATTCCCACCACCCTTCTGAGTAATACCCCTCCCCACCTTCTCACTATATAGAAGGGTCTGGAAACTTCTGTTTCAGTGTATCTGAAGAAGTGTGCATGCACACGAAAGCTCATACCAAGAACTGACTTAGTTGGTCTTTAAGGTGCTACTGGAAGGAATTTGTTTTGTTTTGACCAGGGACTTGTGTTAGGCTGTGCTTCTGTCCCAAGTGCTGGAACTCACTTATTCAGGGAGAACAAAACAGTGCCATTACTCTCAGTGGGCGACAGCTGGAACTCCCTCCCTGACATGAAAGAGAGATGAAAGGGGTAAATGGAAGCTGCATCCTGCCTTCTCTTTTTGGAAATGCTATTGGCATTAAAATAAAGCCCGTGTTATTAGTTGCTAAGTCCACCAATTATGTACTTACATAGCATGTAAATCAGCAGCGTCATGGCAGTAAGGATGAAAATCTCAAATATGATCAATCTTTCACCCGTTGGAGATTGGAAGAATGTAACCAAGTCCTGAATAGCAGATGCTTGAAGAAAGAAAATTCTGCTTTAGCCATCAGTAGCCAACATACCATTGCCACTCCAGGAAAAAGGGTTTCCATGTGCTGTGGAATCCATCAGCCAGAGACACTCAACTGTTCAGGGGGTGGGCAATTGGGAGGATAAAAGCAGGTGGAGGAAGCCAGGCGAGATGCCTTGCTGCTTGAGGAAACTTTTCTGACCAATGTCTGGATCAGAAGACAGGAGCCTTTGATACGACTTTCTGCCCCCCAGGCAAATGACAAGATGCTCCCTCCAAATACATAATTCCACATACACAAGCTGGGCTGGCCAGGCCATTGGCTCTTATCTCAATGTTGCTAATAAGGCAGCAGACTAACTGAGGAGGCGCAGTGCAGCTTGTGTGGTCTGCACATCTCTACCCACCCCAGACCTGCTACCTGAGGCAACTGCCTCACTCTGCCTAATTGTACAGCCATTCCTGGCTGCACACACTAAAGGAACACAGCAGCCAGCGGCAAAGAGTGGGCTCACCCCTGGGGTTTCTATGGGGCTTAGTGGCTCTCTGGCACCCAAAGAGCTGTGTGGGCTTTTCTCAGCACTCCTCCCTGGCACAACATGACTGGCTCCACTCCCTGCCCGTCTCCCCATCAACTCCCCTTTCCCGCGCATTCCTTCTCCCCTGTGACTGTGCTGTATACAGACCACCAGTTTCATTTGCTTTTGCTTTACGCCTTCTGGACGCTGAAAGCTTTGTGGGCGTTGGCTTCGCCATCCTCTCAGATGTGTCTGTGAAACAACAAACTATTATAACAGGGAGGATAAGACCATGAACACACTGCTTGGATGCCGGGGGGTTTTCCCTTCCAAGCTCAGAGTGTAAGTCTCTTGTCAGGCATGAAAGTTCACAATATTCTCTTTGTTGTCCTGCACTTAAACTCCCCATTTCAAGAACATAATTTTAAAAATAGATGCACGTCTACAAATGTCAAGGATTTCATCGGTACAAAGTTGAAATGGGCAACAACTTCTGGCCAAAAATGGGTCTCAGTGAGGCATTTCCAACATTAAACTTTGGCGTCTGTCAGGATCAGACAACCCTTTCCCATAAAGACATTCTTGAGTACAATATAACTGAAATGTCTTTTTCTTTTGCTGGATCAATCTCCATTTTAAAAAGATGTTCCATATGGATTCAAAGGCATTTAAAAAAATGTTTTAGATAACATAGCTTTCTCATTTGCATCTTATTCCTCTCTAAGCTCCTGGGCATCTAGTTTATAGGACTTCAGGAAGCATTTGCAAGCAACAGTTATGCGCTTGATCCATCTTTTCTCTCTATATTCATTTTATGGGGTAAATCAAATTTGGGGCAATCTTCTTTGTGGAAGAAACGGGTTGATTGTAAGATCTGTACACTAGATCAGCTGATAAATCAGATGGAGAATTTTTTGTTCTTTTTAAAATTGCAGCTGAAATCTCAGCTGCTGGTGTATGCTGAAAAGAAATATCTTGCTTTGCAACATTTGCTGGTGTTTATTTATAGGCTATCTGCTTTGATACCAGCCCTCAGGCTGAAAGTGGCTTCCCCATAATACATTACCAGATGTTCACCATTTAATAGACTGTGTGGGATCTATGAGGTCTTCAGATGTTCCTGGGTGCCAACTCCTTCCATCACAGGCATCATGGTCAATGTTTGGGGATGACAGGAGTTGCAGACCAGTAACATCTGGAGGGCAACATGTTCCCCATTGTTGATGGAAGGTATATACATTTAATTATGGAATTACCTCCTGATCATCAGAAAAGATGGAGTACTAGATCCCATCTCAGTTGGATGCATAGAACTCCAATTAAGTCTAGCAAGACTTTGGAGACCATCAGTTGGAGCTGGAAAAGAAGCAGAGAGAAGCTGTAACCCAGGCTCTCCAAGTCTGCCATTTTGTTTTCTTTTTGCAAAGACCCAGCCTGACATCTGGTGCTGTGGCAGAAAGGAAGGAAGGAAGGAAGGAAGGAAGGAAGGAAGGAAGGAAGGAAGAAGGCTGTTGTCTAATCCCGTTTTGAAGCCATCTGAGCTAGCAGCCCTTGATATGCCAGCAAATGGGTTTCCCAAAGACTTGTATTTTCTGGATCATGATCTAGATCTGGATTGACAAACTGGGCCCATGAATCAGAGCAGGGCACCTGTATTGAAGAAGAAGAAGAAGAAGAAGAAGAAGAAGAAGAAGAAGAAGAAGAAGAGGAGGAGTTTGGATTTGATATCCCGCCTTTCACTCCCTTTAAGGAGTCTCAAAGTGGCTAACATTCTCCTTTCCCTTCCTCCCCCACAACAAACCCTCTGTGAGGTGAGTGGGGCTGAGAGACTTCAAAGAAGTGTGACTAGCCCAAGGTCACCCAGCAGCTGCATGTGGAGGAGCGGAGACGCAAACCCGGTTCCCCAGATTACAAGACTACCGCTCTCAACCACTACACCACACTGGCTCTCACCAGGGAATAAAACAGAATGTGGTGCTCCTGGTTTGCGATGGAGTTGTAGCTTTAAGGTAAGGAACGTGGCTGTTTGAGAAGAAGTGAAAACAACTTCATGGCTTGGCCAGCTATCAAACACCTGCCTGCATGGGGGAAGGAAGGAAGGAAGGAAGGAAGGAAGGAAGGAAGGAAGGAAGAGCCAGTTGTCTGGGAACAAGGAAACTAGCCTTATTCTGACTGCAGAGATAAAGAAAGAATGCAAATGAAGGCTCATGCCCACACTTGTCGACTCCCAGGCCAGATCAAAGGATGGGGATGGGATTACATCATTAATTACATCTGTTGCCAGCTTATAATAATTTATTCTTTGTACCCCGCCCATCTGGCTGGGTTTCCCCAGCCACTCTGGGCAGCTTCCAACAAAGATGAAAAATATCACACATTAAAAACTTACCTGAACAGGGCTGCCTTCAGAGAACAGGGCTTGGCATGAGACTTTCACTATGGACTATATAAAGGCCAGCAGCTGAAGGAGACCGTGAGCTCTTGATACATTCTATGCTCCATTCCAGAATGTGGAGAGAAAGACTGTCTGCCAGTCTGAAGCCTTCCAGATCTCCATCGGCTGGGCAGACATGAAGAACTGAACCTAATCTATCCATATTATTATTATTGTTTCCCAAGAACTTTTGCTTATTGGTTATATTGCTAGCTTTGTAGTTTATTCCAGTTGCTGCTGGCTTTACATTAGACTCTGTCCTACGTTGCTGATCAATTTCTTTGCTAATGTTAACCAATTAATAAAAGTTTGTCGCTACCTAAGAGTCTGTCAGTCCTCCGTCCAGTGGAATCTAAGAACCTCTAGATTGTCTGGTGGTTGCTATTGGCCAAACAATCATTAGGAGGCCCTGGCCAGACAGCACCTGTACACAGTTCTAGAATGTTCCACCACTCAGTTTTATGGGATGACCCTGAGTTCTAGTATTTAAAAGAGAAAGACCACCTGTAATTTAAAAAAAAGTTTCCTATCATTTCCCCTCTTAGTGACCTTTTGGCCCTGGAATGAGACCCTGCAAATATCATAGCTTGTAATGAAAGGGTTAAACCCACCTCGCCTCTTTGTCTTTTGATAACTTCTTGTTGTCATGGAACAATCTTTTCTCTACTTTCTTCATAAGGTTGTTTCACCTTCCCACTGGCTAAGAACCACCTCCCTTGTGACGTCAGGTATTCCATTTAGTCTATACCATTTCTTGATTGGCTCCTCATCATATCCAATCAGCATTCGTTATACCACCTATTTTTTCAAATGATTTTACATTTTATTTTTTATTTAGGTCGGGTACATACATTACCTTCAAAGCATATCCCTCAGAAGAATCCTTACTCCTCATAAACTCTGCTAGTAATACTCTGCTAGACAAGGGTCCTACTCTCACCTTTATTATTCATTATGGTTTTGGAAATATTAAATCAAGAAATCAGATTGGATCAAGAAATAAATGGAATATCCCTAGGAGAGGAAATATACAAAATAAGGGCATTTGCAGATGATTTAGTCTTAATGGTGGAAAATCCCAAGGAAAACATAGCAAAGGCTCTAGAAAAAATGGGAAACTTTGGAAAGGTATCAGGTTTTGCTTTGAATAAAGAAAAAACAAAACTAATGGTAAAAAAAACATGGGAGATCAAGAGAAAAAGGACCTGATAGAAAAATTTGGATTACAAATTGTAAAAAAAGTGAAATATTTAGGAATACAAATAACAATGAAAAATATAAATTTGTTTGAAGATAATTATAAAAAAAATTGGGAAGAAACAAAAAGAGAAATGGAAACTTGGACAAGATTGAATTTAACACTCTGGGGTAGAATTTCGGCTATTAAAATGAATATCTTACCAAAACTTCTGTTCCTTTTCCAAATGATTCCTATAATAGGTAAATATGATTGTTTTAAAAAATGGAAAACGGACCTAACAAAGTTTATATGGCAAGGCAAAAAGCCACGGATCAAACATAAATTATTAACCGACATAAAAGAGCGGGGAGGTTTTGGACTCCCAGACCTGAGACTATATTACTTGGATCAAGGATTGGATTAAATTGGATAACAGTGACATTTTGGATTTGGAGGGATGGAAGAACAGATATGGTTGGCATGCCTATCTAATTTATAACAAAGTGGCAGTCCATAAAGAATTTCTAAGCCACGTAATTAGAAATGCATTATACAAGGTGAGACATAGAAGGTTGTTAGAACCGAAAACCCCATGGTGGGTCTCCCCGTTAGAAGTTATATCGGTTAAAAAGAAAAATACTATAGGAAGAATGGTGACATACCAGCAGCTCCTAAAGGAAGAACAGGGCCAATTAAAACTAAGACCATACGAAGAGGTGACCCAATACTGTACCACATGGCTACAATATCACAAAATTGCACAAATATTCAACCAGGATAAAGTAATTGGATTTGAAAAAGAAGAATCAAAATTACAAAAAGTATTATTACAAAACTCAAAAAAGAATATATCTAAAATGTATAATTTATTATTAGAATGGGAATTAAAGGATGAAGAAGTAAAAGAAGTTATGATTAAATGGGCATGTGATATAGGATATGTAATTCGGCTGGAACAATGGGAGAAATTATGGAAAGATATTAAATTCACGGCATGTTATACAATAAGAGAAAATTTTATGAAAATGGTGTACCAATGGTACTTAACTCTGGTAAAATTGGGTAAAATTTACAAATTAAAATCGAATACCTGTTGGAGATGCAAAAAAGAAATAGGAACAATTTTTCACATGTGGTGGGAATGCCGACCAATTAAAAATTCTGGAATGAAATCTACGAAGAACTCAAAAAGATGTTTAAAATATCTTTCAGTAAAAAACCGGAGGCATTCCTTTTAGGTTTAATTACAAATGATATTCCCGAAAATCAAAGGAAAGTATTCCTTTATGCAACAACAGCTGCCAGGATGCTTATAGCAAAAAACTGGAAAGAGAGAAAAATTCCATCAGTGAAAGATTGGCAAATTAAATTTTGTGAATACATAAATCTGGCAAGACTCACAGCATACATAAGGGGACAATCGGACCAGAAATTATTAAAAGAATGGGGTTGTGTTATAGAGTATATGAAAAAACATTGTTCTGGAGTACATATATTGGTATGTAATGAATGATGCTTTACAGGGTTAAAGAAAAAGAAAAATGGTGTTAAAAAAAAAAGTACAAAGGTGGAAGTAATCTAATTAGACACAACAAGATAGTAAGAGTAAATTTTTTGAGGTCTTAGAACAAAGGAAGGAAGTCAATACGTGTATATGTACGTAATGATATGGTTTTTTTCTGTAGATGTGTGCTTTTTCGTTTATGTATAGCTTAGTTTTGTTTCCTGCGTTTTTTTCCTTTTTCTTTTCTGTTTTTTTTTGTCTGTTCCTTTTTTTTTCTTTGTATAGTATTATTTTGGATTCAATGTTTGTAATTTTTGTTATGATTCTGCATTGAAAATAAAAAAATAAAAAAAGAAGAAGAATCCTTACTCCTCATAAACTCTGCTAGTAATATTGGAAAGCTTCCTATCTCAGCACTTGTACCAGGAAATATGGCAAAGTGCATTAGTATAAATCTTCATTTGCAAAGTTAAAGCACAAAGAAAAGGAACAGACGCAGTCAAATTTCAATATGTTTGGTTTACATTTATTGCATGTATCATCATCAAAACAAACATGCCACAATGCTCTTTTTCCAGAAAAAAGGGTGCCGGAACTGACTCTTATAATGGTGTCCACCTGAGAGGTGTCAGAACTGAGCCCTGCATGCAACTGACCGTCAAGAGAGGGTCACTCATGGAGAACGGTACTTGGATTGAAAGATAGATCTGCACAAACTCAGAACTGGACTCTGCTAATAACAAGGCCAGTGGAAGTGATAATTATTTAAAATTTTAAAAGATGATGCTGTTAAGGTGCTACACTCAATATGCCAGCAAATTTGGAAAACTCAGCAGTGGCCAGAGGATTGGAGAAGATCAGTCTACATCTCAGTCCCAAAGAAGGGCAGTGCCAAAGAATGCTCCAACTATCGCACAATTGCACTCATTTCACATGCTAGCAAGGTTATGCTTAAAATTCTACAAGGCAGGCTTAAGCAGTATGTGGACCGAGAACTCCCAGAAGTGCAAGCTGGATTTCGAAGGGGCAGAGGAACCAGAGACGAAATTGCAAACATGCGCTGGATTATGGAGAAAGCTAGAGAGTTCCAGAAAGACATCTACTTCTGCTTCATTGACTATGCAAAAGCCTTTGACTGTGTCGACCACAGCAAACTATGGCAAGTTCTTAAAGAAATGGGAGTGCCTGATCACCTCATCTGTCTCCTGAGAAATCTCTATGTGGGACAAGAAGCTACAGTTAGAACTGGATATGGAATAATCAAAATTGGGAAATTTCCCATTCAAAATTGGGAAAGGAGTACGACAAGGCTGCGCTGCTCCTCCGCTTCCTGGCGTAGGGACCGAGGGAGATGCTCAGAGCCCAGCCAAGAGCCAAAGGCCCCCCCAAAAGAGACCGAGGGAGATGCTCAGAGCCCAGCCAAGAGCCAAAGGCCCCCCCAAAAGAGACCGAGGGAGATGCTCAGAGCCCAGCCAAGAGCCAAAGGCCCCCCCAAAAAAGGGACCGAGGGAGATGCTCAGAGCCCAGCTAAGAGCCAAAGGCCCCCCCAAAGAGACCGAGGGAGATGCTCAGAGCCCAGCCAAGAGCCAAAGGCCCCCCCAAAAGGGACCGAGGGAGATGCTCAGAGCCCAGCCAAGAGCCAAAGGCCCCCCCAAAAGGGACCGAGGGAGATGCTCAGAGCCCAGCCAAGAGCCAAAGGCCCCCCAAAAAGGGACCGAGGGAGATGCTCAGAGCCCAGCCAAGAGCCAAAGGCCCCCCCAAAGTGACCGAGGGAGATGCTCAGAGCCCAGCCAAGAGCCAAAGGCCCCCCCAAAGGGACCGAGGGAGATGCTCAGAGCCCAGCCAAGAGCCAAAGGACCCCCCAAAAGGGACCGAGGGAGATGCTCAGAGCCCAGCCAAGAGCGAAAGCCCCCCCCCCAAGAAACCGAGGGAGATGCTCAGAGCCCAGCCAAGAGCCAAAGGCCCCCCCCAAAAGAGACCGAGGGAGATGCTCAGAGCTCAGCCAAGAGCGAAAGCCCCCCCCCCAAAAGGGACCAAGGGAGATGCTCAGAGCCCAGCCAAGAGCCAAAGGCCCCCCCCAAAGGGACCGAGGGAGATGCTCAGAGCCCAGCCAAGAGCCAAAGGCCCCCCCCAAAAGGGACCGAGGGAGATGCTCAGAGCCCAGCCAAGAGCCAAAGACCCCCCCAAAAGGGACTGAGGGAGATGCTCAGAGCCCAGCCAAGAGCCAAAGGCCCCCCCCCCAAAAGAGACCGAGGGAGATGCTCAGAGCCCAGTCAAGAGCCAAAGGCCCCGAAATGATCTATAATGAAATTAAGAAAGTCCTTAAGTGGACATTTGCAAAGAAACCGGAGGCTTTTCTCTTGGGCATGGTCGGCCAATTGGTACCAAAGAAAGATAAGACCTGTTTTATGTACGCAACCACAGCAGCAAGAATTCTCCTGGCAAAGTATTGGAAGATGCAAGAATTACCTACTCTGGAAGAATGGCAGACGAAGGTGACTGAATTTATGGGACTGGCAGAGATGACCGGCAGAATCCGTGATCAGAGGAGAGAGACAGTGGAAGAGGACTGGAAAAAATTTAAATTATATCTTAAGAACTGTTGCAAAATCTCAGACTGATAAAATGTTAAGGGTTAAGAAATAGAGAACTATAGCTGTAAATATTTAAGTTAAGAAAATTTTGAGGGAAATTAAATATTGAAAAGGAATGAAGGATTGCTAAAAAAATTTGAAACAGGGGTGCAGTGAAGGGGAGGCATGGGGAAGTCATGTGTTGTTTATTTGTGTGTTTTTTGTTTTTTGAAAATTAATAAAAATTATTTAAAAAAAAAAAAAAGAGCCAAAGGCCCCCCCAAAAAAGAGACCGAGGGAGATGCTGAGAGCCCAGTCAAGAGCCAAGGCCCCCCCAAAAGGGACCGAGGGACATGCTCAGAGCCCAGCCAAGAGCCAAAGGACCCCCCCCAAAGGGACCGAGGGAGATGCTCAGAGCCCAGTCAAGAGCCAAGGCCCCCCCAAAAGGGACCGAGGGAGATGCTCAGAGCCCAGTCAAGAGCCAAAGCCCCCCCCCAAAGGGACTGAGGGAGATGCTCAGAGCCCAGCAAAGAGCCAAAGGCCCCCCCAAAAGGGACTGAGGGAGATGCTCAGAGCCCAGCCAAGAGCCAAAGGCCCCCCCAAAGGGACTGAGGGAGATGCTCAGAGCCCAGCCAAGAGCCAAAGGACCCCCCCCAAAGGGACTGAGGGAGATGCTCAGAGCCCAGCCAAGAGCCAAAGGACCCCCCCCAAAGGGACTGAGGGAGATGCTCAGAGCCCAGCCAAGAGCCAAAGGCCCCCCCAAAGGGACCGAGGGAGATGCTCAGAGCCCAGCCAAGAGCCAAAGGACCCCCAAAAAAGGGACCGAGGGAGATGCTCAGAGCCCAGCCAAGAGCCAAAGGCCCCCCCAAAAGGGACCGAGGGAGATGCTCAGAGCCCAGCCAAGAGCCAAAGGCCCCCCCAAAAGAGACCGAGGGAGATGCTCAGAGCCCAGCCAAGAGCCAAAGGCCCCCCCAAAAAAGAGACCGAGGGAGATGCTCAGAGCCCAGCCAGGAGCCAAAGGCCCCCCCAAAAAGAGACCGAGGGAGATGCTCAGAGCCCAGCCAGGAGCCAAAGGCCCCCCCCCAAAAAAGGATCCCTTGCCATAGGCGGATGCTCAGAGCCCAGCCAAGAGCCAAAGGCCCCCCCAAAAGAGACCGAGGGAGATGCTCAGAGCCCAGCCAAGAGCCAAAGGCCCCCCCAAAAAAGAGACCGAGGGAGATGCTCAGAGCCCAGCCAGGAGCCAAAGGCCCCCCCAAAAAGAGACCGAGGGAGATGCTCAGAGCCCAGCCAAGAGCCAAAGGCCCCCCCAAAGGGACCGAGGGAGATGCTCAGAGCCCAGCCAAGAGCCAAAGGACCCCCAAAAAAGGGACCGAGGGAGATGCTCAGAGCCCAGCCAAGAGCCAAAGGCCCCCCCAAAAAGGGACCAAGGGAGATGCTCAGAGCCCAGCCAAGAGCCAAAGACCCCCCCAAAAGGGACTGAGGGAGATGCTCAGAGCCCAGCCAAGAGCCAAAGGACCCCCAAAAAAGGGACCGAGGGAGATGCTCAGAGCCCAGCCAAGAGCCAAAGGCCCCCCCCAAGGGACCGAGGGAGATGCTCAGAGCCCAGCCAAGAGCCAAAGGCCCCCCCAAAAGGGACCGAGGGAGATGCTCAGAGCCCAGTCAAGAGCCAAGGCCCCCCCAAAAGGGACCGAGGGAGATGCTCAGAGCCCAGTCAAGAGCCAAAGCCCCCCCCCCCAAAGGGACTGAGGGAGATGCTCAGAGCCCAGCAAAGAGCCAAAGGCCCCCCCAAAAGGGACTGAGGGAGATGCTCAGAGCCCAGCCAAGAGCCAAAGGCCCCCCCAAAGGGACTGAGGGAGATGCTCAGAGCCCAGCCAAGAGCCAAAGGACCCCCCCCAAAGGGACTGAGGGAGATGCTCAGAGCCCAGCCAAGAGCCAAAGGACCCCCCCCAAAGGGACTGAGGGAGATGCTCAGAGCCCAGCAAAGAGCCAAAGGCCCCCCCAAAGGGACCGAGGGAGATGCTCAGAGCCCAGCCAAGAGCCAAAGGACCCCCAAAAAAGGGACCGAGGGAGATGCTCAGAGCCCAGCCAAGAGCCAAAGGCCCCCCCAAAAGGGACCGAGGGAGATGCTCAGAGCCCAGCCAAGAGCCAAAGGCCCCCCCAAAGGGACCGAGGGAGATGCTCAGAGCCCAGCCAAGAGCCAAAGGACCCCCAAAAAAGGGACCGAGGGAGATGCTCAGAGCCCAGCCAAGAGCCAAAGGCCCCCCCAAAGGGACCGAGGGAGATGCTCAGAGCCCAGCCAAGAGCCAAAGGACCCCCAAAAAAGGGACCGAGGGAGATGCTCAGAGCCCAGCCAAGAGCCAAAGGCCCCCCCAAAAAGGGACCAAGGGAGATGCTCAGAGCCCAGCCAAGAGCCAAAGACCCCCCCAAAAGGGACTGAGGGAGATGCTCAGAGCCCAGCCAAGAGCCAAAGACCCCCCCAAAAGGGACCGAGGGAGATGCTCAGAGCCCAGCCAAGAGCCAAAGGCCCCCCCAAAAGGGACCGAGGGAGATGCTCAGAGCCCAGCCAAGAGCCAAAGGCCCCCCCAAAGGGACCGAGGGAGATGCTCAGAGCCCAGCCAAGAGCCAAAGGACCCCCCGAAAAAGGGACCAAGGGAGATGCTCAGAGCCCAGCCAAGAGCCAAAGACCCCCCCAAAAGGGACCGAGGGAGATGCTCAGAGCCCAGCCAAGAGCCAAAGACCCCCCCAAAAGGGACCGAGGGAGATGCTCAGAGCCCAGCCAAGAGCCAAAGGCCCCCCCAAAGGGACCGAGGGAGATGCTCAGAGCCCAGCCAAGAGACAAAGGCCCCCCCAAAGGGACCGAGGGAGATGCTCAGAGCCCAGCCAAGAGCCACAGGCCCCCCCCAAAAGGGACCGAGGGAGATGCTCAGAGCCCAGCCAAGAGCCAAAGGCGCCCCCAAAAGGGACCGAGGGAGATGCTCAGAGCCCAGCCAAGAGCCAAAGGCCCCCCAAAAAAGGATCCCTTGCCATAGGCGGATCCAGGGGAAGCTGCCCCCTTAGAGCCATTCAAAATAATAAAGAGCTGAGGTTCAGAAAGGCGAGAGAGGGCTCAGCTGGGGGACTCGGCTTGGCAAGGGTTAAAGGGAACCGAGCTGCCTTCCTAGAGAGGCCAGGAAGCAAGGGGGGGCAGGTCCTCCAGAGCCCAGGCCCCTCCCTCCCCAGTCCTTTCCTGCAAGGGCTGCCTCGCTCTCCCCTCCCGGGATCTGGTGAGTCTCCCCTCTCTCTGGGATCTGGTGGGGGTCCCAGGGCTGCAGCAGGGGAGGGGGCCTGGGGGGCCTGATCTGCTCCTGCAGGGGGGGGACCCCAAGTCAGGGGGGAGAGGAGGGTCCTGCCAGGGAGGGGCCAGGGCTGCAGCGCTCTCCTTCCTGCAGATCAGAGGATCCCAAACTCAGTTGGCCTTCCGCCCCCCCCCCTTTCAGAAAAATCTCCCTTCTTTAAACAAAGGAGTCCCTGGGACTTTAACTCTCTGTGACGTCGCTCAGTATCACTGCACAACAGAGGGAACATCTGCAAATGGTTTTCCAAAGCTGGACAAGGAGGTGGACTAGACACCCCCCCAAAAAAAAAAACCACGGGGAGGGGAGGAAGGAAGGAAGGAAATGTTGGAGAGGAAGGCCAGGGATAAAGAGAGGGATCCCAGCCCATAGTCTGGCTGCTTCATTGTGTTACGGCAAAAATCTGGGTGCGAGGCTGCTCTGCCACCCAGCTCATCGGACTAAGTCCGTGGGTCCCTGCGGAGGAAAATGAGCTCAGCCGGAGACAGGAGCAAACTGCAGAAGATCCAAGTTTATTGCGCAACAGGTTCAAGGCGAGATTGAACAGTGAGAAAGGGGTGACATGAGTTTTTGAAACTCCCTCCATGTCCCAGAATACAGTGCAAAACACGTCATGAATACATCACAGAAAGGTGGGGTTACACAGATCAGCACTTCAGGAAGGTGGAGGGGTTACACAGATCAGCACTTCAGGAAGGTGGGGGGGTTACACAGATTAACATATGGAGGAGGGAGGGGGGAATATGCAGAGCTGGAGATATGCACAGATAAACACTTCCTGGGGATGAAAAGACAATGGTCTCAAATATGCATAGTCTGCCACCTGACATTGTCTGGAGGAAAGGCTGATCAGAACAATTTGAAAGGATTAAGGTCTTGACACTTTGCTTGAGGGATTATGCTGGACAGGGGAGATGTGATGGAGTCCTAGAGTAATTGAGCAAACTGGCACGCTGATTTTCTATGAATTTTATAGATTTTAGTCCCTTTTGACAATTGGAAATAAATTGATATATTGTAGCGAAGAAGAAGGTGAAGAAGACATGCCCCCCCCTTCCGTAACAGTCCCCCATTCGGAGATAGATTTGCATTAAAGTTCTGTAAGAACTTGCAAATCTTTTCTCCGCACCCTAAATCTCGGTGAAGGTAGGGGTGCCGTGTGAGTGGGAATAGGCCCTAATGGAAAAGGAGGTTGGTTGAGCAGGGCAACAAAGGAGGGAGCAACACGGACCAATACAATGTATGTTTATGTTATATAGATATGCACTAAATAATAACTTTGTATCTATCGTACTAGATGTGTGGGTTTGTGCAAACCTGAAGGGGACTTGCAAATCATGCCTCTTAAGGCCACTTGCAAGTATAGTAGTGCAGATAGCTGGATATAGGATATCGCATAAAAGGACACCTGTTGTATTTTGTTCAATAGTGGTCTATGCTTTACATTTAGCAGGAAGGTCCACTACTGACTGGAAAAAAATGCAGTTTGCTTTGTCCCCCGCCATTTTTGTGTTCTCAGGTGTCAAGGTAGCTTTTCTGTGGTCTCACAGTAGTGGCAATCCCTGGTGAATCCACTTAGGGCTTTCATATTAACCGTGTTGCCTGGCACTCACCACAGCTGCCACAGGTTTGCACACGTCCTGAGGGAAATGTCCTTGCCTTGGCTTCCTATGGGGGTTTTATTACTGTAGGCTCAGGTCTTGCAGTCATGGGAAGTTGCTCACTTGCACTTTAAGGACCAAAAGCTAATTGCAGCCTGGATACACTTGCCCAATTCAAACTGAGTCCAATTTGAATTTATCTTGCCCCATGGTTCTCAACTTTTCAACCAATCTATTAAAGCAAAACCATTCTTAAGGGGCATTTCTCCAAATAAGTCAATTTAACTCTATAAGGGATTATTCCGGCTAAACCAAAGCATATACACCGTCCTGAAGCTTCTCCTTGGTAAAGTGGGTTTTAGCACATTTTTTAAAATGGGTAGGGAAGTTGGCAGAGTGCCAGGTGAAACAACGAAATATGGTAATAAATTTATCTAAGTCTAAACATTGGACTACATAATATCCTGATCTGTTAAAAGGTATAAAATGTATGAGGATCCTCCACTGGGGTGTAAGGAATAAGACATTAGACATAAAACACTTACACACAAAAATAGCCACAAAATAGCCCCCCCATTTGTGGAAATGACACACTGTTAGACACATTTCAACATTCCTACGTAATAACACATAATACAAAACAAACTAATTAAATATCAGTTGCATATCTTGAGACAATTGGGATATTTTACATATGTATCTTGAGGTTCAAAAGTCAGAAAATGTCCTTGTAATTCAACTCCACCCCCCTTTGTCAGCCCCACTCCCCCCGGCAGTCTATATCCTTTGAAAGAGACATCACTTTGAAACTTTGGTGTCTTCTGTTGTGGTGGCGAAGTCTTTCATTGGATCTGTAATAACACACTTGTAGAAGTGATATCCTGTAAGGGCAGGGTGGACTTAAAAGACACAGTTAAAATAATAATAAAACACACACACACACACAATGACCTATGAGGAACCAAAATAAATAAATGCTAAGACACAGAATTTTAAGAAATCTGAAGTAACAATGAAAATAAAAGAGTGTTTCTTGATGTGACCATATCGGCTAGAATGTTAACAGCAAAATACTGGGAAATGACTTAATACCAAGAAAAAATGAATGGCAATTTAAAGTTGTGCAAGTACCTTGAACTAGCCAAAATGACAGAATTAATAAGAAATGCTCAGGCAAAAGGTAAACAAATACCATTCCACAAACAATGTTTGGTTGTGCTTCGATTAGCTTCATAGACATCATGGAAAAACGGATTAAATAAATGAAACAGATTATTTGTAACTTAAAAAGTGTCAAAGCCACGAAGAGATGGAAGTCACTAATACAGCAGGGATTTCACAGAACAGAAAGAAAGTTAATACAGCAGGGATTTCACAGAACAGAAAGAAAGTTGTTGTGGGAGAAAAAAGGGACAAACACTTTGTTATCGGGGTTCACATATCCTGTTAAAAGGGAAAATTATTTCATGTGAGAAGCCTATCAGGAAATGCTGTTCCTAAAATGCACACAAACAAAGTCTGTGATTTAAATCCCATTGAGAGGTGGAATTCTTTGATATTTACCTGTGAAAAGAATTTGGCATGTTAAGATTTCAAACTTGGGACACATTAAGGGTGATTTCTCTCAATGGTTCCAAGTTTTACATAAACCTCCTCTCCCCCCCCTCTACAGTTCCCCCTCCTTCCTCTCTCTCTCTCTCTCATTTCTTTTCCTATCCTCTTTTTTTTTTTTTCTTGCTGATCTAGTCTCTGTGCATGTGTGGAGTTCATGTCTCAGCAAACCTTTTATACTATTGAAATGTTGCATCTTTTGGCAAAATTAGAATTTGAATAAGGGAAGGGTAAGTAGATTTTAAAAGAGGGTTAGATTTAAAACAAAAGAGAGAAACTCAGCAATTGAAGTATTCACCAACAAAAGCTAGCAATTTCAGCCCAAGCAAAGCGACTGCTTCCTTTATGTACAGGAAAGGGCTAATATCCCTCTGGCCATTCGTGGAACAATGCCGCGCCCTTATATATGGGAAAAAATGGCCAGAACATCACAGCTTCACCTCTCACCTTTTTAAAACTAAAGAGCAAAGCTAGGCTGAATTTCAACTCCATCACCACACCAGAATTTAAGAATTACCCTGCAATGCTTGCGGACACATGTCCTTCCACACAGCCACAAATTGGGAGAGTTGAAAGGGACCCTGGGGTCATCTAGTCCAACCCTCCAAAATAAAGGGTTCACAGCAAGATTTCACAGCAAGATTTGTACTACACACACATACTTATGTACACAGGCACTACTGGGGAAGAGAGCACAATCAGTGCTCCTATCATGTACTAAGGAAGAGGAAAATAAAAATTCCCAACTTTATACAGAACCCTTTAGCAGATCTTGAGATTAGTTTGAGTGAGTTTGCTTCCTTTAAGTTCCTAGAGAAATTATCTTTAAAGGAAGATTGAAGTGAACATTTTTCCTAAGAGGGAGAGGATCTCTTATAAAGCATAGTTAAAACAGCCATAGATTTGATTTAAAGGGAATACAAAAGTGACAATTTTTCCTGAATTTGCAGAGGAATAGTAAACTTAATCTGAATTTGCAGAGGAATGCAGAGGAATAGTAAGCCTAATCTATGCCCCCCCCTTTTGCAGTTTCCTTTAAAGGAAGCTTACTCGGAAGTAAATTTACCTGGCACAGAAGAAGAGGGAAAAAAACCCTGAAAGAGACAGAATGAAACAGGGGAGGGGGGCATTTTCTAAGAAAAGAGGCCTGATATCAGGAGCCTTACAATAACTCTTCTGTCCAACCAAATCAAAGTTAAAACTGGACTCAGATATTTTCTTAGAAGGAAGACCATACTTTCATAGGCATGTGCTTCATGAAATAAATACACTGCATTTTAGCTTGAGAGAGCAGTTGTGCTCACCTACACTTTTGCAGCAGAAACATCTAATTCACATTAGAAACATTCACATTCCAAAATAGACTGTAGACTCACGATCTGAAAAGTTGCGGCAAAGCAAGAGGTGGGGTAAACATTTGCACCCTTCATTCTCATTTTGTCTTATTTAGGACTGATAAGGTCCAGCATAGCTTCCTTAAATTTAAAATTTTGAAGCAAGCTTGCAGTTTAAACTATGCGCGCTTAAGAAAGGCAGTCTGTCAGAGACAGAAGGAACAGACAACACACATAACAGACAACATGTAAACACACATATTCTCATATATGTATTAACACACAACACACATAACAGACAACATGTAAACATATATACTCTCATCCTTTAGTTGGTTATTGCAAGGAGTTGGGCTGCTTCCTTTAGCTTCATTAAGTGAAATTAGTAGGAAGGTCCCACATGGTTTTAAGAGCCTCCTTGCCTCTTCAAACACCACCAGTTAACCAGCCGGCCAACGCAATTCGGGCTTGGCGGAGGCGGTGCTGGCAGGCCAGATTTCAGAACAGAGGTTCTCTAATTTTGCTTCGATAATAATTTGTGGCCAGGAATCGTCTTCCAATACGTGATGACAAATTGGAGAGGAGAGTCAGGGTCCTTCTGAGACTGAGATGGCTTTCTAGAAGCCTTCTTCCCAGAGTGAGCCCGCTCGCGTTTGGAAGCCTGGGTACCCATTTTATGTTTTACGCGTGTCTAGACAGAAAGAGGGAAGAGAAAGGGTGGTAAGGATTGGTATATCTAGGAGATTGATATACTTCATACGGGATTTATAGTAAAGAGGGGTCTTTAGTCGCTTGGCAACTTCCTTAGAGGGTTTTTAAAGAGCTCTAGCTATCCGGTATTCCTTCCTATTTCCTTAGTCAATAACCTGGGGTCCTTTTCCACTCTGCCGATCCCGCCCAATTCCTCATGGGCTATCCCTCCTGGCAACCTCCTACCTATCGTCAATCTCAGGAAAAGGGGCCCTACTGAACGCCCGCGCCGTGCGGTGCCAGATCGGGTGATCCCTGGATAGAGTTTCGAACCGAAAATCCCCCTTGCTTTTGGAAGCGGGCTCACGCACGATACACGTGTTACGTGGCACCGACCAGTGCGGCTGGGATCGATACAGAAAGCAAGACCCCTTCCTGCCCCCTCCGTAAGGGCGCTCGGGAAGTTCGGAAGAAGAACTCCAGCCCCTTGCTTTCAACTGAGATGCCCATTGCGGAGAGTCGGCTGTCTTTCCAAGCCGGGTCTCTCCGTCTTACTTTCGGACTCCCAATTGGTGCGGCTGGCTGGAGGGTTTTTAGAGAAAGAGATAGAGCTCAGAACCCCCCTTTCGGGTCGAGCAGCAGTCCACGGTCTCTCTCACCAATTGGACCAAGAGACAGGCGAGAAGGAGCGATAGAGAGGAGGGCAGAGAATTCAGTTGCCAGGAGATTTCCACCCCTTTCCCACCAGTGCACTGGATTTTTCCTTTTCCTTATACTCACATGTCTTCTATGATGATCCCCGGATTTATGAATAAGCCGGCTGGATCCCTCTTTGCTCCCCGGCTGAACTCCTGGGGCTTTCGATTACCGCCCGGAGGATGGCCGGGGGTCCAAAGGATCTTCCCAGGCAAAATGGCCTGGTGCCGGCTGAAGATTTCAGGGCCCCCGGTCAGCAACGCGGGAGAACTGCATGCCCCACGTGGGGCGCCAACTGTTACGGCAAAAATCTGGGTGCGAGGCTGCTCTGCCACCCAGCTCATCGGACTAAGTCCGTGGGTCCCTGCGGAGGAAAATGAGCTCAGCCGGAGACAGGAGCAAACTGTAGAAGATCCAAGTTTATTGCGCAACAGGTTCAAGGCGAGATTGAACAGTGAGAAAGGGGTGACATGAGTTTTTGAAACTCCCTCCATGTCCCAGAATACAGTGCAAAACACGTCATGAATACATCACAGAAAGGTGGGGTTACACAGATCAGCACTTCAGGAAGGTGGAGGGGTTACACAGATTAGCACTTCAGGTGGGTGGGGGGTTTACACAGATCAGCAGTTCAGTAAGGTAGGGGTCGCACAGATCAGCAGTTCAGTAAGGTAGGGGTTGCACAGATTAACATATGGAGGAGGGAGGGGGGAATATGCAGAGCTGGAGATATGCACAGATAAACACTTCCTGGGGATGAAAAGACAATGGTCTCAAATATGCATAGTCTGCCACCTGACATTGTCTGGAGGAAAGGCTGATCAGAACAATTTGAAAGGATTAAGGTCTTGACACTTTGCTTGAGGGATTATGCTGGACAGGGGAGATGTGATGGAGTCCTAGAGTAATTGAGCAAACTGGCACGCTGATTTTCTATGAATTTTATAGATTTTAGTCCCTTTTGACAATTGGAAATAAATTGATATATTGTAGCGAAGAAGAAGGTGAAGAAGACATGCCCCCCCCCTTCCGTAACAATTGCAATCCAGTTTCCCAGTGTCTCCCAGGGCAGCTCCCCACGGAGGCCACGGCAGCCATCCCCTCGCACCCAGAGCAGGGCATCCCAGGACCACATCCTCTCTCTCCCAAAGGGATTGGTGCTGGCAAAGCAGCCGGAAATGGGCGCTGCTCCTCCCTGAGCCTCCAGGGACCTGGGCATCAATGGCTGTGCGTGTGTTCAGCCATCTAAGAGAATAATAATACTAACTTGCCCTCCTAAATTTCAAGTGAGATGTCTTTGGCCCCATCCACTTGGCCCTCAGGGAGTTGGCCAGATACATACCTGGCCCTTGGAGCAAAGGAAAAGAGACCCCACCCCAGGAGTCTGCTTTCTTTGTCTTCTCCTTCTCCTCCTCCTCCTCCTCCAGATACCTCATGGTTTGAGCTGTGGTGCAATCCAGCCCTGGTAATAAAAATAATAATAATAATAAAATACTCCACCCACTCTTGGTGTCTCCCAATAGAATACTAAAAACAGAATGAAACATCAAACATTTAAAACTTCCCTAAACAGGGCTGCCTTCAGATGTCTTCTAAACGTCAGATAGTAGTTTATTTCCTTGACATGTGATGGGAGGGCGTTCCACAGGGCGGGTGCCACCACCGAGAAGGCCCTCTGCCTGGTTTCCTGTAACCTCTTTCCTCGCAATGTGGGAACCGCCAGAAGGCCCTTGGTGCTGGACGTCAGTGTCCGGGCTGAACAATGGGGTAGACTTCAGGTATACTGGACTGAGGCCGTTTAGGGCTTTCAAGGTTAGCAGCAACTCTTTGAATTGTGCCTGGAAATGTACTGGTAGCCAATGTAGGTCTTTCTGGATTGGTGTTATGTGGTCACGGAGGCCACTCCCAGTCACCAGCTCCCAGTCTGGCTGCCGCGTTCTGGATTGCGGTAGTTGTAGTTTCTGGGTCACCTTCAAAGGTAGCCCCACGTAGAGCGCATGGCAGTAGTCCAAGCGGGGATAACTAGAGCATGCAGCACTCTGGCGAGACAGTCAGCTGGCAGATAGGGTCTCAGCCTGTGTGCCAGATGGAGCTGGTACACAGCTGCCCTGGACACAGAATTGACCTGTGCCTCCATGGACAGATGTGAGTCCAAAATGTCTCCCAGGCTGCGCACATGGTCCTTCAGGGGCACAGTTGCCCCATTCAGGACCAGGGAGTCCTCCACACCTGCCCACCCCCTGTCCCCCCAAAACATTACTTCTGTCTTGTCAGGATTCAATCTCAATCTGTTAGCCGCCATCCATCCTTCAACCGCCTCCAGACACTCACACAGGACCTTCACCGCCTTCACATGTTCTGATTTAAAGGACAGGTAGAGCTGGGTATCATCTGTATACTGATGAACACCCAGCCCAAACCCCCTGATGATCTCTCCCAGTGGCTGCATGTAGATGTTGAAAAGCATGGGGGAGAGGACGGAACCCTGAGGCACCCTACAAGTGAGAGCCCAGGGGTCTGAACACTCATCCCCCCCACCACTTTCTGGCCACGGCCCAGGAGGAAGGAGCGGAACCACTGTATGACAGTGCCCCCAGCTCCCAGCCCCTCTAGACGGTCCAGAAGGATGTTATGGTCGATGGTATCAAATGCCGCTGAGAGATCCAGCAGAACTAGGAAACAGCTCTCACCTTTGTCCCTGGCCCGCCGGAGATCATCAGCCAGCGCGACCAAGGCAGTTTCAGTCCCATGGTGAGGCCTGAATCACGATTGGAAGGGATCCAAATGGTCCGCATCCTCCAGGTGTGCTTGGAGTTGTTTGGCAACCACCCGCTCAATCACCTTGCCCAAGAATGGTAAATTTGAGACTGGGCGATAGTTGGCCAAATTGTTGTTGTTGTTGTTTAGTCGTTTAGTTGTGTTCGACTCTTCACGACCCCCTGGACCAGAGCATGCCAGGCCAAATTGGCTGGGTCTAAAGATGTTTTTTTAAGTAGCGGTTTAATGACCACCTCTTTCAGCGGGTCTGGGAAGGCTCCCTCACAGAGGGAAGCATTCACCACCCTGCAGAGCCCATCACCCAGCCCTTCCCGGTTCACTTTTATGAGCCAGGATGATCAAGGAGAAAGGTGGTCGGTTTCACTTGTCCAAGCAGCCTGTCCACATCCTTGGAGGTAACAAACTTGAACTGATCCCACGCAACCTGACTAGACGGGACTCTAGCACTCTCCCACCCTTGCCCTGCTCCCATGGTGGAGTCTACCTCTTTCCAAATCTGGGTCAATTTAACTGCACAAAACTTTACCAAATCATTAAAGAAGATCTCAGGGTCCTTTTGAGGCCCCAATGACGCAGGTGGTTCCACTAAATTGTGAACCACCTGAAAGAGTCTCCTGGTGTTGTTTTCTGCAGATGCAATAGAGGCGGTGAAGAAAGCCATTGCTATTGCCACTTGGTAGGCTCGACATTGAGCTCTAACCTGTATTTTGTCAGATTCAGAGTGTGTTTTCTGCCACCGACACTCTAGCCATCTCAGTATTTTTTTCATCGTCCTCAGCTCCGGGAAGAACCACGGGGCTGTCCAGGCGCCACAAGGAAATCAGCTGAAAGGCCATCAACATGGGATAAAACATCCCCCCTCCTTTCTGGAAACCATTTGGATCCATTAAGTACCAGGGGTGGGCCATCCAAATCAGTCCCACCTCCCTGCAGAGGGGAAGGGTCGTGGAGAAGTCCAGTTGCACCAGGAAGCGATCCGACCATGACACTTCTTTTGTTTTTGTTTCACTTCGTGTCAGATCACCCACATCCATCCAAGTCGTGGATGGCAGTGGTCTCATGAATCCTTGACCTGGCATTGCACAGCAGCCCCTTCAGGTCACGTGGGTCTCCCTTGCTGATTCCAGTATCCACCCGGTCAAGACCAGACCCGGAGGCAGGGATAGTCCTCAAACAATGACATGGTCTGGTCATAGTGTAACTCCTCCTCCTACCCGTGATCACTGTGATCGGGTGTCCCAGTGCTTCCCCCCCCCCCCGGGGAACCCGCCCCCTGCCATTCTGTTGAATGGGGCCGACTCCCAGACAGCCCTGACCCTCTCACCTAAAGAACAAAACTATACAAACTATACAAAAAATAAAAATATTGACTAATAATAATAAAAACTTTTACGTAACAAAGCATTTGCTTTGTAGGATTGGCAAGAGCTTCTCATTAAGACAGAACTTGGCAGAAGACCAAAGGGTTCCTTCCCATCTCTTAGAGACTTCCAGAGAGCACAAATGGATGAGCGAGACTCAGCTGGCCCTGGAGCAGGAAGAGGCCATGCCATCCAAACTGGGAGCAGTGGGGGATTCTGGGAAAACTCTGTGCAGAAGATCCTGGGTGAGGAGGACACCCTCTGCTCAGAGGTGCAGAGCCAGCAGTTGAGGCAGTTCTGCTGCCAGGAGGCCAAGGGACCCCGAGAGGTTTGCAGCCGACTCTACCACCTTTGCCATCTGTGGCTGAAGCCAGAAAGGCACACGAAAGCTGAGATGCTGGACCTGGTGATCTTGGAGCAGTTCCTGGCTGTCCTTCCCCCGGAGATGGAGAGCTGGGTGAGGGAATGCGGAGCGGAGACCAGTTCGCAGGCGGTGGCCCTGGCCGAAGGTTTCCTCCTGAGTGAGGCAGAGGAGAGAAAGCAGGTGAGAGAGACTTTGCTCTGGATACTCCCAAGGGGCTCCAAACAGGACAGAGAACATCCCATAATGCTCTACTGTTGGCCCATTCTTTTTCTGGGAAGGCATCCATGGGAAGAGATCTAACACCCTTAAAGATTCTGTCTTTGTCATTCTCTTTCTAACATTTCTCACCATTCATTCTCTGTTTGGAATCCTTGTTGCTCTTTCAGAAAAGGGATCATTTTGCAGAAATGGACCTGGATTCCTGTGAGGCAGAGAGGCCTCCGTTGGACACCAGAGAGAGGCCACTGGGTAAGGAGGAAGCTGGCGTTTCTCCATTTGGTCTCGTTCTGTTGGTTTTCCAACTCATCTGAAGGTTCTTTTTTTTGGGGAGGGGGGGAACAGTTGGGAACAAGGGTCCAAAGGAAGGGAGAAATAGTTTTGCACAACTAACATGAAATGGGCACAAACGTCCAACTGCACTCAGCAGGTAAGGCTTTCTGAAAGGCCCATCTGTAGTTAGAGATGCCCTGTTTCACCTGTGAGAAAAGCAGGCACTCCTGGCATCCTGCTTACCTTTTTGCTCTTGCAGGTGACAGAATGATGGCGGCAAGACCTCCTGATCCGCCTTTTCATGGGGGCAGAAGGGAAGCAGCGGCTGTGGAACCAGATCAGGTCAGGGGAAGCTGCCTTGTGGGGACAGAGGCCGAGGGATGGAGCAATGTCATGGACTGGTTGGGCACAGAGGAATGGTGGGAGGAAGCAGCCGGGGAACCAGGAAGGGAAGATGGCTCAGAGCCGAAGGAGTGGAGGTGGAAGAAGGATGAGCAGTGAAAGGGAGAAGAGGGAGAAGCCTGGGAAGAGGAGGCGTCAGAAGCTGAAGGGGCAACAGGGCTTAGTGAGCTGGGAGACTCTGTGGAAGAATGCAGTGCAGAATCGGAGGCAGAAGAGGAAGGAGACGAGTGGGAGGAGGGAGGTCGAGAGTCAGAGGTGAGTCAGGAGAAGGAGGAGCCACCGGGGGCTCCCTCTCCTTCTGCCAGAAGCCACCCTCCCTGCTTGTCTCTCGGAGGCAGGAGATGTCTGAGAATGGAGGAGCAAAGGCAGGCTGCACACTGGCGCACTGTTCAATCGCTTGCCAGAAACCCCAGAGAGGAGGGGGCTTGGAAAGCTGTGGGGAGTTGGGGGCCTTCACTCTTGGCAACTGCTTTTATGGAGGAAGACCCTGTCTTGCAATTCTACTCATTATTGATCCAGAGCAGAACTACAATGTATAGTTAGCAGAGTGAAATTGTAAAGACGTTGCTGTATTCCCCAAAATAGACCAGAGGCAATTGTATTTCATCCAGCAGAGCTTTCTGCTACTGAAGGCAAATGAGCATAATGGTCCCACATCCAAAACGTTCAGGATTGGCCCTGTTCATAAGAAATCCAGTTGCAGCAGACTTAACTGAAATTTCCCACAACTTATAATAAATTTAAACCTTAAGACTCAGCATACTATGTACAGAACACCAGAAGGAAGAGAGAGAGAGAGAGAGAGAGAGAGAGAGAGAAAGTGAAACCCAGGCTCCTTCTGGCCTCTTCTTATAGTCAGCATGACCTTGACAGAAGACATAACAGTACCACTTTAACCCAGCTGTACTCAGCTTCTCTGAAGGAATAACCCAAACATCAGGAACCTTCTGCTTGTTTCTTTTACGCAGAGAAGCTTCTGGAACCCTCTTGAATTAATTAGTATTGTTGTTTTTGTTTAGTCGTTTAGTCGTGTCCGCCTCTTCGTGACCCCCTGGACCAGAGCACGCCAGGTCCTCCTGTCTTCCACTACCTTCCGCAGTTTGGTCAGACTCATGCTGGTAGCTTTGAGAACACTGTCCCACCATCTCGTCCTCTGTCATCCCCTTCTCCTTGTGCCCTCCATCTTTCCCAACATCAGGGTCTTTTCCAGGGAGTCTTCTATTCTCACGAGGTGGCCAAAGTTTTGGAGCCTCAGCTTCAGGATCTGTCCTTCCAGTGAGCACTCAGGGCTGATTTCATTCAGAATGGAGAGGTTGGATCTTCTTGCAGTCCATGGGACTCTCAAGAGTCTCCTCCAGCACCATAATTCAAAAGCATCCGTTCTTCAGCGATCAGCCTTCTTTATGGCCCAGCTCTCACTTCCATACATCACTACTGGGAAAATCATAGGTTTAACTATACGGACCTTTGTTGGTAAGGTGATGTCTCTGCTTTTTAAGTGCTGTCTAGGTTTGTCATTGCTTTTCTCCGAAGAAGCAGGCGCCTTTTAATTTTGTGACTGCTGTCACCCTCTGCAGTGATCATGGAGCCCAAGAAAGTAAAATCTCTCACTGCCTCCATTTCTTCCCCTTCTATTTGCCAGGAGGTGACGGGCCCAGTGGCCATGATCTTTGTTTTTTGATGTTGAGCTTCAGACCATATTTTGCGCTCTCCTCTTTCACCCTCATTAAAAGGTTCTTTAATTCCTCCTCACCTTCTGCCATCAAGGTTGTGTCATCTGCATATCTGAGATTGTTGATATTTCTTCCGGCAATCTTAATTCTGGTGAGGGATTCATCCAGTCCAGCCTTTCGCATGATGAATTCTGCATATAAGTTAAATAAGCAGGGAGACAATATACAGCCTTGTCGTACTCCTTTATAGGAAATATCAATATCAGATCCATACTTTCTGCACTATGAAATGCAAAGTGACAGACCCTCCGGGAATGAGCTGCTCATTACACCTGAAACTCAGCCAAGATTGTGAATATCGTGTTCTTGCTGATAAAGAGTAAACTCCAGCTGTGAACTGTGGGATTTCCTGCCCAGATAGCTCTGTGACACCAGCCTTCTGAATGTTGCCAGTAGGATTCATCTGTAGTTGCAGTTTCCATGGGATCCTACAGTTGAAAGGGACCCCAAGGGTCATCAAGTACCCCCCCCCCCCGCATTGCTGGAGTCTCAGCTAGATCACCCAAGACAGATGGCCATCCAAACTAGGCTTCTTGTATTATTAGAAGTATGGAAAAAATGGACAAGGGGGAGGATGATTTGTTAAGAGATGTAAAGGCAATATAAAGTTAAGAAATGCATAAGAAGTGGTGAAAATGGTGGATCATGAGAGGTGCTGATGGAAGTCCAAAAAGATTGTATAAGGGATAAGTTTTGTGGTACATTGTATAATTTATTAGTTAAAATTAAAAAAAATATATAAAAAGAAATAGCACGGCAATTTAGAGGAAGGAAACCACAGAGCATTGTGTAGCAGATCATATTGATCCTGTTTCAGAGGAGGACATTTCCCTTTTTCTTTTAGGGTCCTGTGTGCTTTGAAGATGTTGCTGTTCATTTCACGGACGAGGAGTGGGCGTTGCTGGATCCTGACCAGAGAGCTCTGCATAAGGACGTTATGGAGGAGAATCGTGGGATCGTGGCCTCTCTTGGTAAGGCTCCCTGTGGGAACGTCATATCTGCCTGGAAATTCAAAAAATGCCTCTAGGTGACAAACCTCATATATTTTCACAGAGCTTAACAGCGCCCCCTACTGTTGGAAAAACGCCCAGGAAGGCCACCACCTTCCCAAGACACTGGGGTGTCTCTCCGGTGGTCTCTCTCTGGCTGTAAATCTTCCTCAGTCCAGAGAGACCAGTGATAAGCGACCCCTCCCTCCTGAGAGGAGTACGCTCATCTCAGAAGCAAAAGGCAATCAGTAGCTATAAACTACTTTATTTACAGTCCATCTATACAGAGAACCCACCAGCATGTCCGCTCTCTCTCTCTCTCAGCAGCAGTACAGAACAACATCTCACACAGAAGTGAAAGTGACTTCTGTCGCAGTACTCAACAGTACTGAGACTTCCTGTCTCACGCTCTCAGACACTCACATGATATAAACAACCATAGTGCTACTTGCTGACCAGCTGGTGAGATAAAGATCCTAACACTTACGTCACCTGGGAGCCTAACACCCCCACAATAAACAGTAAATTACAGTTCTTTTCTGAGAACCATCTTCTTCCTGTTCTGTCTCTTTATACCACGGTTGGGCTGGTCTGAACTGCCCAGGCCATTTTAAATGTCAGCTTCAGAGTTGTTAGGAAAGATAAGTAGCTTCTGTCAGGTTTTCTGTTTTTGTTTTCTTGGGTTGACCCAAGAGACGCCTGACATTGGCGATGGAGGGGAAGCCATGACTGGGCCAAACAAAATCCATCCCAGAGAAGAGCCAGGCTTATTGAATCTCAGGTAGTAGTAGCAGTGATAATAATAGTAGTAATTTTTATTTATCCCCTGCCCATCTGGCCGGGTTGCCCCAGCCACTCTGGGTGGCTTCCAACACATACATACACATGAAACATTAATAATAACCATCTGATCCCATATAAAAAATACATTAACTTTAAATGAACAGCTAGTGGCTAAAATCGTGGAAACTTTTTAAAAATTGTGTTTCCGAGGTTTGATGGCTCATAGCACCACTTTTTTTCGGAGTGATACCATAGGAAAGATAATTTGATGAAGAATGAAATGCAATAACTTTTATGAAGGAGTATTTATTAGAACAGCAGTCATAAAAAAGAAATGTGAAACACATAGAAAAAGGGAGATATACAGAAATTCTCACCATGTCATTTAATACTGACTTCGGTAACCTTTAGCTTTAATTACGGCCTTGCAACGTCTTCCCATGGAGTGAAGCAAGTTTTTTAGTTCTGCAGCTGTGATAATGTGAAACCAAGATGGAATTAATAATAATAATAATAATAATAATTTATTTATACCCTGGCCTCCGTAGCCAAGACCAGGCTCAGGGTGGCTAACAACCAGTAATAAAAACAAAACAAAAAAAATTCCTTCCAGTAGCACCTTAAAGACCAACTAAGTTAGTTCTTGGTATGAGCTTTCGTGTGCATGCACACTTCTTCAGATACACGAAAGCTCATACCAAGAACTAACTTAGTTGGTCTTTAAGGTGCTACTGGAAGGAATTTTTTTTGTTTTGACTATGGCAGACCAACACGACTACCTATCTGTAATAAAAACAAGCTGATTATAAAACAATTTAAAAGATTAAGATACAACATTAAAACATTAGGATGCAGCCTCTTCACAGGAGGAGAAAGGAAAAAGAAAGAGGGGGAGGGAATCAAACTGATTCTAAGCCAAAGGCCAGGTGGAACAACTCTGTCTTACAGGCCCTGCGGAAAGAAATCAGATCCTGCAGGGCCCTGGTCTCATGAGACAGAGCGTTCCACCAGACCGGAGCCAGAGTTGAGAGGGTCCTAGGCCGTGAAGGGCTTGAAAGGTCAAAAGCAGCACCTTAAGTCTGACCCTGTACTCCACCGGGAGCCAGTGCAGCTGGAAAAGCATTGGGTGAATATGCTCCCATGGCAGAGACCCCGTGAGGAGCCTTGCTGCAGCATTCTGCACCCGCTGGAGTTTCTGGGACAGCTTCAAGGGCAGCCCCACATAGAGCAAATTACAGTAGTCAAGCCTGGAGATGACCGTCGCATGGATCACTGTGGCCAGGTCGGGGCAGGAAAGGTAAGGGACCAACTGCTTGATGCAGCAAAGGTGGGAAAATGTTGCCTTGGCTGTTGCTGTAACCTGCGCCTCCATGGAAAGGGAGGCGTCCAGGATTACACCCAAACTCTTAACGGAAGGCAGTGGCAAGAGAAGGGAGTTGGTCCCTCATCCCCTCATTTCGCTTGGGCTATTCCCAGGCCATTCCAGCAGTGGAATAGGATTTCACATTCAGGCTCAAGTATTTGATTTATGTATTTGGGGGCATTGACGTTCCCATTAATGACACAAATTCTGCCCCCACTTTTTGCTGTCCTACAACCCCAGATCATCACACTGTCTGGGTGTTTCACGGTCGGTATAATGCAAGTAGGATGTAAATCTTCTCCGATTCTCCTCCTCGCGTATTTCATGCCCTCACTACCAAGCAAGGAGATTGGGGTCTCATCACTCCAAATAACACTGTCCTGTTGTTCCGCTGTCCAGTTACCATGGGTTTAAGCCCAGTTTAATCTTTTCCACCTTTGCTTGAGACATAATGGCTTTTCCCTTGGAATTCTAGCATTTAGACCAGTCCTTGCACTCAACTTCACCTTCCATTGCCCCATGTCATCTTGTAAACACCCAGATGATTTTCTTCTGTCATGCAGGCACAGTCTCTCCATTCTTCGATCATCACTTGCTGTTGTGCACCTTTTCCTGCCTTTACCAGTCTGATTTTGTAGTGACTGAATCTCCTTATGTTGTTGTTTAGTCGTGTCCACTTCTTCATGACCCCCTGGACCCGAGCACACCAGGCCCTCCTGTCTTCCACTGCCTCCTGCAGTTTGGTCAGACTCATGTCTGTAGCCTCGAGAACACTGTCCAACCATCTCGTCCTCTGACGTCCCCTTCTCCTTGCGCCCTCCATCTTTCCCAACATCAGGGTCTTTTCCAGGGAGTCTTCTCTTCTCATGAGGTGGGCAAAGCATTGGAGCCTCAGCTTCAGGATCTGTCCTTCCAGTGAGCACTCAGGGCTGATTTCCTTCGGAATGGATACGTTTGATCTTCTTGCAGTCCATGGGAGTCTCCTTTAAAAAAAAAAAAAAGATATTTATTAAAGTTTCAAAAAAATATTACAATAATAAGAAGAAGAGTAAAAAAAAAGAAACAAAGATAGATAATACTTTATTCGGCTATAAGCCCACAAGATAAAACCAATCAATAAATAAAATAGCATTTTACATTCTAAAATATCTACTAAAATATTTCAAAGCATAATCTCCTTCACGTTACATACAATCTCTAGATGTACCTTGAATATAAAGATGGTGCATAGAGTTTCCTAGATTTTTAGTAGTCATGCGGCATTCCATGAAGTCTTTTATATGAAAGAACTGAATTCAGGAATCTGGCAACCTGTAATGTTCTATAAGAGTCAGTGTCCTGGAGTAGATAGGCTAGATGTAATTCAGGTGGTTTAGCAACAGTTTCCAGAATGATTGAACTCAGAGGCCTTGATCGGGAAACAATATATAAGGGGCAATTAAACAAGATATGATAAAGGGATTCTATTGATTTGTTGTCACATGCGCATAAAACAGAGGTTTTACCGCTAGAAAATCTATTGCTCAGCACATTTGAGGGGAACACATTAAATCTGGCTCTAACAAAAGCGAATCTATGCGACGCAACCGATAAGGTAGACAGATATCGAGGTATCTGGGACATAGATGTAATGCCCTGATTTATCGGGGAACATGTACCTCCACCTGTAGTAAGATTTTGTTGCAAGTCAACCTCCTCCAATCTTTGTTTGATGACCTTTTTTTTGCTGTAATTAGATCTAAATTTAGTATATCGGAAGGAGAGATCCCATAAGACAACAGTTTGGAATGGATTTTTGTGGCTGGTAAATTCATCTCTCCAAAGGCACTGAATAAGATGGTAATTGGGCAATTTATGCCAAAGGGACAGCCAGTAATTAAAGGCATGTCTCCACATCAGGTTCTCTAGGGAGGGGGTCTTAGGTTCTAAGCGAATGGCAGAGTTGCTTACACAGGAGGGTAGTTTTAAAAGGCGTCTGAGAAAAAGATTTTGCAATGTCACCAGAGGCAAGAGGTTTACAAAAGCGCCCCATAAAGGGACCGCATAGGCCATAGTTGCAACCACTTTTGCACTATAAACTTTTAAGGCGGATGGAACATGCATAGCCCCCTCTGTAAAGAAGAAGCGTAATAGAGTGTAGATAAGGGCTTTAACCTTATTTTGTAAGTATGTGATATGCGCTTTCCATCCCATATTATACTGGAAGTAAATTCCTAGATATTGAAAATCGTAGACTTGTTCAATTGGCTTCCCCTCGAGTTCCCACCTATACAGTTTACGACTCCTGGAAAAAATTAGGGCTTTAGATTTGGAATGGTAAATAGTAAGTAAATTTGTTTGGCAATATAACGCGAAAATCTTAAAGGCCCTCCTCAAACCGATTCTTGAATATGAGAGGATCACCGCATCGTCAGCGTACAATAGTAAGGGGCAGCGATAGTCTGCAGGCCTGGGTGCATGAATGGTGGTTTGGGCCTCAGCTAGGGGAGTTCTTATGTCACTAATATAGAGGTTAAAGAGATAGGGGGCAAGGGGGCACCCTTGTCGTACCCCCTTATTTATTGGTACAGAGTTTGTGAGATCGCCCTCAGGTGTTAACCTCACCCTAGCGGCCGTCCCTTCATGTAATTTGATCATAAGCCACAACAGCTTTTTATCTATGCCCCACTTTGCCAATTTTTCCCATAGCAGCTCTCTAGAGATACTGTCAAAAGCCGCCTTCAGGTCTATAAAAGCGGCACATAGAAGACCATGAGTGGGGGAAGAATACTTCCGCACCAAATGATATAGAATTATTGCATGGTCAATAGAAGCGCGATTTGGTCTAAACCCGAGCTGTTCATGGCCTATCAGATTGGAATCTTCGGCCCATTGGGTTAGTCTGGTTAGCAGGAAGCGAGTATAGATTTTTCCAATGATTGATAATAAACTGATATTACGATAGTTTCCTGGGTCCTCTGGTGGTCCTTTTTTATATATAGGAATTATGATGGACTCCTTCCATGATCTAGGTATCTGGCCTGTGGCATTAATTGCATCAAAGATTTTTGCAAGAATTTTGGCCCACCATGCTGGGTGTTGTTTAATAGCTTCCGCCGGGATCAGATCGGGCCCTGGGGCTTGTATCAGTTTTCAGTTTAGCAATTAAATCAACTATTTCCTCCGGGTCAGTATCTGGCCATATGGGCAAGTGACATGAAGGAGTATCAGAATGAATGTTAGAGATAACTGTCTGGGAGAAATATTTTCTTAGAAATTGTTCCCATGTCGGAGCTGGTATAACCGTCAATGGGTATTTCCTCAATCTTTTGTTGATTAAATTCCAAAAACCGCGAGAGCTGCGAAGCTTAGAGGCAGCAATCAGCGCTTGCCAACGTCTTAGCTGCCACTCGTGCTTGGCTGACTTCTGTGCCTGTTTGTAAGCAATTTTGGCCTGCAAGTACTCTGGGGGGAGAGTTTCAGCTCCAGAAGATTTATATCTGTTGTAGATACAACAGAGAGAGAGTCTAGCTTGCTTACATTTGGAATCAAACCAAGGTGCACCGAACCTGGGTTGATCTCGGTTAACCAGGTGAGTCGGCATCGTAAAGAAGCTAGTTAAATCTACAGAGAGGTGGGAGAACCACTCCAATATCCTATTTGGTTCAGACAACTCCGCCACTGAAACAATAAGGGGTTCGGAGATATTCCTCTGGAAGAATTCTGCGTATTTTTGGGCCTGTTTCATAGACCATTTAATGCTTCTTACTTGAGCTGCGGCATTTAAACCTACATGAATTGGGTGTGAGCCGCTAACCGGGTGCCAGTCAAGCGTTAGCTTGGCCGCTAGAGGTAGGTGGTCACTGGATTGTACATTGTCTACTTTGAAATAAAAGAAGTTTGAAAATAGGTCTTCTGAAACTAGAAGGTAGTCTAGGACACTATTTGATGTTGTGCCCAAATGAGTGAATTCTCCTGGCACGTCCGGAGGGCAATTGCCATTCAAAATGTTCCAATTCATACGAATGGCCAATTGATAAAGAAGGACTCCCGCCTCATTCACTCTGATGTCCTTAGATCTTCTTGATGTAAAAGAGATTAAATCAGATTTTGGGTAGGGGGGAGGTACCCACCACTTGGCCTTGATTATCCCATCCCAATTGGCGGCTGTACGTGCATTAAAGTCGCCACCCATTATCGATGGAATATTAGGGTACATAACATAGCGTGCCAATAAATGATCTTCCAGAGAATCCCATCTATAATGGAGGTCTGATATAAGACCACCTGGAGGAAGATAAGCATTGGTGATTAATAGGGAGAATTTTTCGCTTGAAATCAGACCTGTAAAGGCAAAAGGAGGAAAAGTCTGAACTAGCGAGAGTTTAGCGCTCATTTTAAGCGATATGGCGATTGCAAGACCACCTCTCTCAGCCAGCAAAATGTGGCTGATTCATAATAAAGTTTGAGGTCTGGCAGGGCAAATCCACCTCTTTCTTTTGCATCCGTTAGTATTTTAAGTTTTATTCTGGGCTTCTTGCCCTGCCAGACAAATCTAGAAATATCTCTCTGCCACTTCTTGAAACAGTCCCTTTTATCCAAAATTTGCAAAGTTTGAAACAAAAACAACATTCTTGGCAATACATTCATTTTTATCGCAGCGATACGGCCTAGCAATGAAAGCTTCAAATTTGTAAATCTTTTTTCACTTCCGTCCAGCAATTTTCATAGTTATATTTAAATAAATTCACATTCTTAGCAGTCATATTAACCCCCAGGTATTTCACTTTCTTAACCAAAGTTAAACCTGTCTCCCTCTGAAACCTCTCTCTCTCAATCACTGTTAGATTTTTCTCTAAAACCTTGGTTTTTAACTTATTCAACTTAAATCCTGCAGCCTGACCAAATTCTTGAATGAGTTCCAATACTCTTTTAGTACTAGATTCTGGCTCCTGTAATGTCATCTGCAAATGCTTTCAATTTGTACTGTTTGGCTCCGACTTAACCAATTGGTCCCTTCTAATCATATTTAACAGGACCTCCAGGACCGATATAAAAAGAAATGGGGAAATTGGGCAACCTTGTCGTGTCCCTTTCTCTATCTTAAATTCCTCTGTCACCACATTGTTAACAATTAGTTTAGCCTTTTGTTCAGAGTATATTGCACTTATACCATTTCCAAAACCTTGACCAACCCCCATCCCCTGTAGGTTCTTCATAAAACTCCAGGAAATATTGTCAAAGGCTTTCTCCGCGTCCACAAATATCAAAACAGCCTTGGTGTTAATATTCACTTGTAATTTCTCTAAAATGTTAATTATGTTTTTCGTATTATCAGACAAGTGTCTGCCCGGGAGAAAGCCTGCTTGATCTTTATGTATCTCTTCCACTAGTACTTATTTTAATCTTTTAGCCAAAATATCTGCGAAAATTTTATAATCCACATTAAGCAGATATGGGGCGGTAATTCTTAAGCTGTGTCTTCTCAGACTCAGTTTTCGGTATAAGTGTAATGTAAGCTTCCTTCCACGACTCTGGTGCTTTTTTCCCTTCCAAAATTTCATTGCAAACTTCCTTTAGTGGTTGTATTATCCAACTTTTCAAAGATCTATAGTATCTTGAAGTTAAGCCGTCCGGCCCTGGAGATTTACCCAGTTGCATATTCTGGATGGCACCTTCTACCTCCTGTTCAGTTATTTTATAATTCAACATTAGCTTGTTTTCTTGAGAGATTTTTTGTAGTCCATTTATTTTCAAAAATCGATCTATGTCAATTTCTTTCTGTGGCCCTTGTGTATATAGTTGCTTAAAGTACCTCTGGAAACAATTTCTAATCTCCACTGGGTTCTGTATATTCTTTCCTTCCACTTCCAAATTTTTGATAGTGTTGAGTTTTTGTCTTTTTTTATTTGCCAGGCCAGCAATTTCCCACATTTATTAGCCAACTCAAATGTCTTTTGTCTCATCTGTTTAATTTTCCATTCTATTTCCTGGTTCATCATTTTTATATATTGTACTTGATATAACTTTATTTCTCTCAAAATCTCTTGCAACTTTGGTTTTGCTCTCAGTTTCTTCTCACCTTCCTTTATTTTCACCAAAATTTTGTCTTTCTTCTCGTTTTGAGTTCTCTTCTATATTACATTCTGTTGTATCAGGAACCCTCTCATGACCGCTTTACTTGCATCCCAGATTACTCTTTTTTCAACAGTAGTATTCATATTTATCTCAAAATAGTCTCTCAAGGTTTTTTGGGCCTTCTTAATCACTTCTTCGTCCCTAAACAAGGTGTCATTCATCCTCCATCTGAAAGAGCCAATTGGTGTTAGTTTCATCTCCATCTTTACAGCATTATGGTTGGAGCAAGTTTTAGGGCAAATTTCCACTTTTCTTTTTTTAAATTTTTATAAATATTTATTAAGTTTTTTACAATATTACAAAATGAAAAAGAAAAAATACAAAATACAAAATAAAAATAGTTAAAAACAATTCAATCTTTTCATCACTTATCTTTCATTTACTTGTTTCCCGGACCTCCTCATACCTCCCTTTTTTGTATTCCAGTTCTATTTATTAGTTCAGCAATTCCTTTCCCTCCTTATTTTATCCTGATCTTTAATCTTAAATTATTATAGCATTAATTTTTTGCCTATTAAAAAACCATTTTTTCATATTCTTTTATACCATTACAGCTAGAAACCACTTAATTTCAATCCAACATCATTCTAACATTCATTAATTTTGCAATATTTCTGTAAATAGTCTTTAAATTTCTTCCAGTCTTCTTCCACCGACTCTTCTCCCTGGTCTCGGATTCTGCCAGTCATTTCCGCCAACAAATTTCCACTTTTCTTGTCTTTGGAGCCAGTCCTCTAGTTACCCAAATTTGTCAATTCTTGCCCATGTCATTTTGGCTTCAGAGAAAAAAAGTTCCCTCTCTACCCAAGGGGTTCTTTGTTCTCCAAATATCAACTAAATCCAAATTCTCAGTCATCTCAAAAAAAAGTTATTGGTAGTCTGCCATCCTTAGTGACTACCTGTCTCTGTGCCTTGTCCATGTTTGTAGATACCACTCCATTCATATCCCCCATCATGATCGCATTGTAATCCAAATAGTTTATCAAAGTCTCATGCAACATAAAAAAAAAAATCTGATTTCCCCTCATTTGGAGCATAAACTCCTACTATCAAGAGCTTCTCTCCTTGTAGTTGAATTTCAATTGCCACAAATCTTCCTTGGTCATCTTTAAATATAAATTTTGGTGATAGGCTCTCCTTTGCATAGATCACTACTCTTTTTTTGACTTTGTCCGATGAAATAAACTCTTGACCCAGTCTTTTATTGATTAATACTTTTCTGTGTAACTGTGCTGGTCCCAGGGGGGATGAGGTACTATTACCGTAGGCCAAGATCAACAGGGAGCCGGGCGGGGTAGCAGGAACGATGGTAGGGCAGAAGCAGGAAGCCAGGCGAGGAACCGGAACACTGGTAGGGTAGAAGCAGGAGTCCAGGCGGGGAACAGGAACACTGGTAAGGCAGAAGCAGGAGTCCAGGCGGGGAACAGGAACACTGGTAAGGCAGAAGCAGGAGTCCAGGCGGGGAACAGGAACACTGGTAAGGCAGAAGCAGGAGTCCAGGCGGGGAACAGGAACACTGGTAAGGCAGAAGCAGGGAGCCGGGCGAGGAACAGGCACACTGGGAGTGCCGAACCAGGACTGGGTAAAGCAGATACTTCACAACGACGTTGCTCCCGCAACCTAGGACCGGGCTGCCTGACCTTTATCTTCTTCTAAGGCCGGGGGCGGTCCCGGCCCCCAGAAGCCCCGCCTCTCTTGGCCTTAAGGCGAGCACTCCTCCTGGGAGACACCAGTTCCCTTCGCCTCTCTGCCCTAAGCCTCTGCAGATCAGGAGAGGCCGAAGGGTTACTGGGCCCCGGGGGAGGCTCACCTGTAGCCACTGAGTCTTCCAGCACCTCTGGGGCCTGAATGATTTCACCTGGTGCCTGCTCTTGAGTTTCCTCAGCAACTAGGCCTTGCCCCAGTTCAGCCGGCCCTGGAGGCGGGGACTCCTGCGCCGGCTGGGATTCCTCCGGATCACTCTCAGACTCGGAATCCCAGGCCATCACAGTAACCTAATCACATGTGTTTCCTGTAGACAGATCAAGTCCAATTGTTCCTTTTTTAATAAATGAAAGACTCTTTTCCTTTTCTGAGGGGAGTTAAGGCCATTAGTATTCCAGCTCTCTTGGACTTCCGGGGTGGCGCCACCGGCAATGGCGGACTCCCTCTGAACTGGAGGGAATAGCTCCGCGGGAAACGGGTCTTTTTCCGCTACGGCAAAGTGGGGACCCTTCAAAAATCACAGGCGGACGAAGCCTGTGATCATGGGACTCGGCGGGCACCTTTAGCGCCCCCCCAACTCGCTAAGGAACCCATAAACGGGCTCTGAAGTGAAGAGGGGGAAGCGGCGCGGTGCTGAGAGTCAACCGCTACTTCCATGGAGAGAAGCCGCACAGCCGTTGCCGGAGAGCGCTGCCTTTTTCCTGGGACAATTTGGACTTTAAAACAATAACCAGTGAGTAGTACGGAAATTGGTTTTCTAAAATATTAATAAATTCGGCTGATCGGGGAAGGTCCAACCAGGAAGTCTGCCTCCCCTTTCTTCTTTTTAAAAAATGAATATTTATTGAATTTTATAACAAATAAAAATATCTCAATCATCATGTTATATACAAATGTTCTCCCTCCCATCCTCCGGACTTCCCTCAACTCCCCCTCTACTGAGTTATTTAGTTTTATTTATTGTGTCCTGCTTTATGTAAAAGTAAATTCCCTTATCATTTTGCTAAAATTTCTGTTACTATAATAAAGTTGTGAATGTTTATTCAGACCCTGCCAGTTGTTGTTTCTGCAAATAACCTGTAAATGGTTCCCAAACTCTTTTAAAATCCTTTTTGTCCTTCTCTCGTAGTTTCTGTTAGCTTAGCCAATTCTGCATAATTCATCAGTTTTTCTTACCATTCTTTTGATGGTATTTCTTCCATCTTCCAATTTTGTAGTCAAGATATTTGCCGCTGTTGTAGCATACATAAATAATGTCCATTTTTCTTTTGGCAGCTCTTGATTTGAGATACCTAACAGAAAGGCTTCAGGATGTTTACCAAAGCTCATTTTAAACATTTTTTTCAGTTCATTATATATCATTTCCCAATATTTTTAATGCATTTGCATTCCCACCACATATGATAAAATGTTCCTTCATCTCCAGCATCCCTTATTTTCTTTCTTAAACATCTTTGCCATTTTAGCTGGTGTGATATACCATCTATACATCATTTTCATGTAATTCTCTCTTAATAATATACAATCTGTAAATTTTATATCAACTTTCCACAGTATAACATAACACACTGACAAAAGTCAAGCTAAGCAAGTTGTGCTTTCTTTTTCTGGTTATTCCGCTATGACTTTTGATAGAATACAGATAATTACATTCTTCATTAAATTATCTTTCCATTGATACATAATTTTGTGGTATTACTCTAAATGAAATCGTGTTACGAGCCATCAAACATCTGAAATATAGTTTTTCCCAAAAGGCTTCCACAATTTTGGCCACTACTGTATATCAAACAAATCAACATTCAACAATCCATTAGAATATATGAAGAAAAATGTTGGTTAATGACAACCAACAAAGGCAATGAACAAAGGCCCAACTCCCTTCAGTTCTTCTTGATTTGTTCCTGAGGCTCTAATCCCTTTTTTGTCTCCATTGCAGATTTTGATAAATTGGAAAACAAGAACAAGGATGAACATGACAAAACCCCCAGAGAGGAGAAGTATGGAGCGAGCTGCAGTCAGAGCTCCCATTCCACTTCCCAACAAAGAATTCTCATTGGAAAGAAACTCTATCAGTGCGTGGAATGTGGAAAGAGCTTTAGCCAGAGAGGCCATCTCACTAAGCATCAGAAAATTCATACAGGGGAGAAACCCTATCAGTGTGTGGAATGTGGAAAGAGCTTCAGTCAGAGAAGCCATCTCACTTCCCATCAGAAAATCCATACCGGGCAGAAACCCTATCAGTGCATGGAATGTGGAAAGAGTTTCAATCACAGCTCTGCTGTCACTAAGCATCAGAGAATTCATTCAGGAGAGAAACCCTATCAGTGCATGGAATGCGGAAAGAGTTTCAGTCAGAACTCCTCTCTCACTTCCCATCAGAGAATTCATTCAGGAGAGAAACCCTATCAGTGTGTGGAATGTGGAAAGAGCTTCAGTACGAGCTTCTCTCTCACTTCCCATCAAAGAATTCATTCAGGAGAGAAACCCTATCAGTGTGTGGAATGTGGAAAGAGCTTCAGTACGAGCTCCTATCTCACTTCCCATCAGAGAATTCATACAGGGGAGAAACCCTATCAGTGTGTGGAATGCGGAAAGAGCTTCAATCACAGCTCTGCTGTCACTAAGCATCAGAGAATTCATACAGGGGAGAAACCCTATCAGTGTATGGAATGTGGAAAGAGCTTCAGTCACAGCCACAGTCTCACTTCCCATCAAAGAATTCATACAGGGGAGAAACCCTATCAGTGCATGGAATGTGGAAAGAGCTTCAGTATGAGCTCCTATCTCACTTCCCATCAGAGAATTCATACAGGGGAGAAACCCTATCAGTGTGTGGAATGCGGAAAGAGCTTCAATGACAGCTCTGCTGTCACTAAGCATCAGAGAATTCATACAGGGGAGAAACACTATCAGTGTATGGAATGCGGAAAGAGCTTCAGTCAGAGAAGCCATCTAACTTCCCATCAGAAAATTCATACCGGGGAGAAACCCTATCAGTGCATGGAATGTGGAAAGAGCTTCAGTACGAGCTTCTCTCTCACTTCCCATCAGAGAATTCATACAGGAGAGAAACCCTATCAGTGTGGGGAATGTGTAAAGAGCTTCAGGACGAGCTCCGATCTCAATTCCCATCAGAGAATTCATACAGGGGAGAAACCCTATCAGTGTGTGGAATGTGGAAAGAGCTTCAGTCATAGCTCCAATCTCAATTCCCATCAAAGAATTCATACAGGGGAGAAACCCTATCAGTGCATGGAATGTGGAAAAAGCTTCAGTCAGAGCTCCTCTCTCACTTTCCATCAGAGAATTCATACTGGGTCGGGTGGTATACAAATTAAATAATTACATAAATCGCCTTCCTTTGCACATGTTTCAGCTTGTCAATATCCTTATTTATTATCATTTTTAATATTTATGTGCCCTTCATCTGAAGATTTCACAACAGAAACATACAGGATGAAAGCATGGCTTTCCCAAAAACAAGTCAAGCCAGAGAAATCTCTCCTCCCCTTTTTATGGATGGAGTTACAAACTTTGTTGATCAGGGAACAGCTGTGGAAATAGTGTGTCTTGATTTCAGTAAGGCTTTTGACAAAGTCTCCAGTGATCTTTCTGTGAGAAACTGGTAAAATGTGGGCTGAACGAGGAAACTGATAATTGGATTTGACTGACCAAACCCAAAGAGGAAAAAAAAATTCCTTCCAGTAGCACCTTAAAGACCAACTAAGTTAGTTCTTGGTATGAGCTTTCGTGTGCATGCACACTTCTTCAATGGCAGACCAACATGGGCAGACCAACACGGCTACCTATCTGTAACTCAAACCCAAAGAGGACTCCTTCATGGTTCCTCATCATCCTGGGGGAAAGTGACAAGAGGGGTGCTGCAGGGTTCAGTCCTGGGCCCGTTGTTGTTCAGCGTCTTTATGAATGAGTTGGATGAAGGAACTGAGAGGATGCTCATCACATTTGCGGACGAAAAACTCAATATGGAGGCCAATTGGCCGAAGTATTGTGAAATTCTGGAACAAGAAGGTGACAGGTTAAAATTGCAGACCTTTGAAAAATTAAAGAATAAAGTGCGAGACTGGCTCCATTACTATCAAATAAGGGAAGTATATAATGTGAATAAAAAAAAGGCTTTCAAGTGGAAAAATCAAAATTGGAAACAGAATTGTTAGATTCTAAAGTTAAGAATTTGTCAAGAATGTATAACTTGCTGTTGAAATGGAATACTCAGGACGAAACGGTGAAATCTGCTATGATTAAATGGCACAAGATGTTGGTCATAACATTATGATGGCTGACTGGGAACAGTTGTGGACCACAGGTATGAAATTTACGGCATGTAATGCATTAAGAGAGAATATAATGAAAATGATCTACAGGTGGTACATGACACCAGTCAAGCTTGCAAAAATCTATCATTTGCCCGATAATCTTTGGAAGAATGGCAGATGAATGTGATGAACTATATGGAACTGGCAGAAATGACTGGCAGAATCCGAGACCAGGGAGAAGAGTCGGTGGAAGAAGATTGGAAAAAAATCAAAGTATACTTACAGAAATATTGTAAAATTAATGAATGTTAGGAGGTTGTTGGAAAGAAGTTATTTGGCTTTAGTAGAAATGTTATTAAGAATTAAGTAAGAATAGATTGAATATGGTTAAAGGGTAAAATTTAAGGCTAAATGGCGTTAAGAAGAAGTTTGGATTTAAATTTGAGAACAAGGGAAAGGACTTGCTGAAATAATTAACTGGACTGGAATACAGAGAGGGAGGTTTGAGGAAGCCAAGGAAATAAGTAAATGTAAAATAAGGATATGAAAATATGGTTTTTATTCTTTTTTCCTTTTTAAATGTTTGTGTTTTTAAAATGCTTCTGTCTTTTTTTGTTTTTCCCCAATATTTTTTTCCCTTTTTTATTGTAATTTTTTATTGTTTGTCTTTCGTTTCTCTGTATTTGTTAAACTTTAATAAATATTTATAAAAAAAGAGAGATGGGAGAGAGGGAAGGTTGGGAGAAGATGGGGATGAGGAGAGGGGGGAGGGAGGGAGAAGTGGCTCTGATCTGAGTGGATCCTCCGCTCTGAGGAGAATTTCTATGGAGCCAGAGGAAGGAGCCTCACAGCTGAGATGGGGAGACCATGTTGAGGGTCCGAAGGGAGTGAAGCTGGAGGGAGAAGCTGTGGGAAGACTCTCCTCTTCTTCTTCTTCTGGGGTCTCCTTCCAGTCAGGAGGAGAGAGATCTTCTAGGAAAAGGAGATTCCCGAGTCCGTGGCAAGGGCTGAGAGGATCCCCTGGGTCTGGCATACAAAGGAAAATACCTCAGGGGAAGCGAGGAAAAGTGGCCCCTCGCTGTGAAGGAAGCTGGGCTGCGTCAAAAGTACCTCACGGAAAGACCCCTCATAACTAAGGGAGGGGATGAGAGAGAAGCCGCAGAAAAAGACTTAAACCTTATACTGTAGTATTCACAGTGGTACCTCGGGTTAAGTACTTAATTCGATCCGGAGGTCTGTTCTTAACCTGAAACTGTTCTTTTTTTTTTTTTAACAGATATTTATTAGAATTTTACAAAATGAAAAAAGAAAAATACAAAATAAAAATAGATAAAAAACAATTCCATCTTTCCCACTTTCTTTCATTTGCTTATTTCCCGGACCTCCTCACACCTCCCTTTTTGTATTCCAGTTCAATTTGTTAGTTCAGCAAATCCTTCCCCTCTTTGTTTATCCTAATCATTAATCTTGAATAATGTGTAACATTAACTTTTGACTGTTAATACCCCGTGGTTTTTTTTCATACTCCTTATAGCGTTATAGCTAAAAACCACATAAGTTTTATCCAACATCATTTTAACATTCATTAATTTTGCAATATTTCTGTAAATAGTCTTTAAATTTCTTCCAATCTTCTTCCACCGACTCTTCTCCCTGGTCTCGGATTCTGCCGGTCATTTCTGCCAATTCCATGTAGTCCATCACCTTCATCTGCCATTCTTCCCGGGTGGGTAGATCTTGTGTCTTCCAATACTTTGCAATGAGTATTCTTGCTGCTGTCGTGGCATACATAAAGAAAGTTCTATCCTTCTTTGGCACCAATTGGCCGACCATGCCCAGGAGAAAGGCCTCTGGTTTTTTCAGGAAAGTATATTTAAATACCTTTTTCATTTCATTATATATCATCTCCGAGAAAGCCTTAATCCTTGGGCACGTCCACCAAAGGTGAAAGAATGTACCTTCAGTTTCCTTACATTTCCAACATTTATTATCGGGCAAATGATAGATTTTTGCAAGCTTGACTGGAGTCATGTACCACCTGTATATCATTTTCATAATATTCTCTCTCTTTTTTTTTTTTTTTTTAATAATTTTTATTAATTTTCATAAAACAAAAAACACACAAATAAAAACATTCATAAACAACACATGACTTCCCCATGCCTCCCCTTCACTGCACCCGTTTCAGAAATTTTTTAGCAATCCTTCATTCCTTTTCAATATTTAATTTCCCTCAAAATTCTCTTAACTTAAATATTTACAGCTATAGTTCTCTATTTCTTAACCCTTAACATTTTATCAGTCTGAGATTTTGCAACAGTTCTTAAGATATAATTTAAATTTTTTCCAGTCCTCTTCCACTGTCTCTCTCCTCTGATCACGAATTCTGCCGGTCATCTCTGCCAGTCCCATAAATTCAGTCACCTTCGTCTGCCATTCTTCCAGAGTAGGTAATTCTTGCATCTTCCAATACTTTGCCAGGAGAATTCTTGCTGCTGTAGTTGCGTACATAAAAAAGGTCCTATCCTTCTTTGGTACCAATTGGCCGACCATGCCCAAGAGAAAAGCCTCCGGTTTCTTTACAAATGTCCACTTAAGGACTTTCTTAATTTCATTATAGATCATTTCCCAGTAGGTTTTAACCCTTGGGCAGGTCCACCAAAGATGATAAAAAGTTCCTTCACATTCGTTACATTTCCAGCATTTATTATTGGGCAGATGGTATATCTTTGCAAGCTTGACTGGAGTCATGTACCACCTATAGATCATTTTCATTATGTTTTCTTTCAAGGCAGTACATGCCGTAAATTTAAGGCCTGTGGTCCATAACTGTTCCCAGTCAGCGAACATAATATCATGACCTAAGTCTTAATAATATTCTCTCTTAAGGCATTACATGCCGTAAACTTCATACCTGTGGTCCACAACTGTTCCCAGTCAGCAAACATAATATTATGTCCAAGGTCTTGTGCCCATTTAATCATAGCAGATTTCACCGTTTCATCCTGAGTGTTCCATTTCAACAGCAAGTTATACATCCTTGACAAAGTCTTAGTGTTGGGATCTAACAATTCTGTTTCCAATTTTGATTTTTCCACCTGGAATCCAATTCTTTTATCCAAATTATATGCCTCCATTATCTGATAGTAATGAAGCCAATCTCGCACTTTATTTTTTAGTTTTTCAAAACTCTGCAATTTCAATTTGTCTCCCTCTTGTTCCAAAATTTCCCAGTATTTCGGCCATTTGGCCTCCATATTGAGCTTTTTCTGAGCCTTCGCTTCCATCGGTGACAACCACCTTGGGGTTTTATTTTCGAGTAGGTCCTTATATCTTATCCAGACATTAAACTAAGCTTTCCTGACAATATGGTTTTTAAATGCTTTATGTAATGGGTTTAGGGGTTGCTCGTGTGTAAGTTGCCGCCATTCCTGGCTAGGTTACCTGCTTAACCCTTTCTGACTGAACAGCCTCCAGCATCGTGACTGTCTCAGTCGCTGGCATAATCCGTCAGTGGCGTTTCTTGAACCTTTTCCAGCATAAAAGCTGTTTGACGCCAAGTCTCCTCCTACTCTGCCTGCGCGGAAGTTTTCTGCGCAGGGAGGGTGTGGGCAGCGGAGTACCCGTGCTCTCCGCTGGTCTCCGGCGAGGAGTCCTGGAGCCTCCTCTCCGATTCCCCCATCTGCCCCCCTTCTCCGCTGGTGTTACGCTGATTTCCTTCCCCAGCAGATGGGCTGCCTCTCTCCCTGCTGGGCCCCTCTCCAGCATCACTCTGGAGCCTTCCCTCCGCCTCTAGCTCCGATGGCAGTTCCCTGATTTTTAAATGCTTTATGTGCTTTGACCTTATCATACCACAAATATGCATGCCATCCAAATACATTATTAAAACCTTCTAGATCCAAAATGTCTGTGTTTTCAAGAAGCAGCAATTCTTTCAGCCAGCAAAAAGCTGCTGATTCATAATAAAGTTTAAGGTCTGGCAGGGCAAATCCACCTCTTTCCTTTGCGTCCGTTAGTATTTTTAATTTTATTCTAGGCTTCTTGCCCTGCCAGACAAATCTAGAAATGTCTCTCTGCCACTTCTTGAAACAATCCATTTTATCTTCCGCTTCCTGGCCGAGGGACCGAGGGAGATGCTCAGAGCCCAGCCAAGAGCCAATGGCCCCCCCAAAAGGGACCGAGGGAGATGCTCAGAGCCCAGCCAAGAGCCAAAGGCCCCCCCCAAAAGGGACCGAGGGAGATGCTCAGAGCCCAGCCAAGAGCCAAAGGCCCCCCCCAAAAGGGACCGAGGGAGATGCTCAGAGCCCAGCCAAGAGCCAAAGGCCCCCCCCCAAAGGGACCGAGGGAGATGCTCAGAGCCCAGCCAAGAGACAAAGACCCCCCCAAAAGGGACTGAGGGAGATGCTCAGAGCCCAGCCAAGAGCCAAAGGCCCCCCAAAAAAGGGACGGAGGGAGATGCTCAGAGCCCAGCCAAGAGCCAAAGGCCCCCCCCAAAAGGGACCGAGGGAGATGCTTAGAGCCCAGCCAAGAGCCAAAGGCCCCCCCAAAAGGGACCGAGGGAGATGCTCAGAGCCCAGCCAAGAGCCAAAGGCCCCCCCAAAAGGGACCGAGGGAGATGCTCAGAGCCCAGCCAAGAGCCAAAGGCCCCCCCAAAAAGGGACCGAGGGAGATGCTCAGAGCCCAGCCAAGAGCCAAAGGCCCCCCCAAAAAGGGACCAAGGGAGATGCTCAGAGCCCAGCCAAGAGCCAAAGACCCCCCCAAAAGGGACTGAGGGAGATGCTCAGAGCCCAGCCAAGAGCCAAAGGCCCCCCCCCAAAGGGACCGAGGGAGATGCTCAGAGCCCAGCCAAGAGCCAAAGGCCCCCCCCCAAGGGAACGAGGAAGATGCTCAGAGCCCAGCCAAGAGCCAAAGGCCCCCCCCAAAAGGGACCGAGGGAGATGCTCAGAGCCCAGCCAAGAGCCAAAGGCCCCCCCAAAAAGGGACCGAGGGAGATGCTCAGAGCCCAGCCAAGAGCCAAAGGCCCCCCAAAAAAGGGACCGAGGGAGATGCTCAGAGCCCAGCCAAGAGCCAAAGGCCCCCCCCAAAAGGGACCGAGGGAGATGCTCAGAGCCCAGCCAAGAGCCAAAGGCCCCCCCAAAAAGGGACCGAGGGAGATGCTCAGAGCCCAGCCAAGAGCCAAAGGCCCCCCCCAAAGGGACCGAGGGAGATGCTCAGAGTCCAGCCAAGAGCCAAAGGCCCCCCAAAAAAGGGACCGAGGGAGATGCTCAGAGCCCAGCCAAGAGCCAAAGGCCCCCCCCAAAGGGACCGAGGGAGATGCTCAGAGTCCAGCCAAGAGCCAAAGGCCCCCCAAAAAAGGGACCGAGGGAGATGCTCAGAGCCCAGCCAAGAGCCAAAGGCCCCCCCCCCAAAGGGACCGAGGGAGATGCTCAGAGCCCAGCCAAGAGCCAAAGGCCCCCCCCAAAAGGGACTGAGGGAGATGCTCAGAGCCCAGCCAAAGGCCCCCCCAAAAGGGACTGAGGGAGATGCTCAGAGTCCAGCCAAGAGCCAAAGGCCCCCCCCCAAGGGACCGAGGGAGATGCTCAGAGCCCAAACAAGAGCCAAAGGCCCCCCCAAGGGACCGAGGGAGATGCTCAGAGTCCAGCCAAGAGCCAAAGGCCCCCCCCCAAGGGACCGAGGGAGATGCTCAGAGCCCAGCCAAGAGCCAAAGGCCCCCCCAAAAGAGACCGAGGGAGATGCTCAGAGCCCAGCCAAGAGCCAAAGGCCCCCCCAAAGGGACCGAGGGAGATGCTCAGAGCCCAGCCAAGAGCCAAAGGCCCCCCCAAAGGGACCGAGGGAGATGCTCAGAGCCCAGCCAAGAGCCAAAGGCCCCCCCAAAAGGGACCGAGGGAGATGCTCAGAGCCCAGCCAAGAGCCAAAGGCCCCCCCAAAAAGGGACCGAGGGAGATGTTCAGAGCCCAGCCAAGAGCCAAAGACCCGCCCCCCAAAAAAGGGACCGAGGGAGATGTTCAGAGCCCAGCCAAGAGCCAAAGACCCCCCCCAAAAGAAACCGAGGGAGATGCTCAGAGCCCAGCCAAGAGCCAAAGGCCCCCCCAAAAAGGGACCGAGGGAGATGCTCAGAGCCCAGCCAAGAGCCAAAGGCCCCCCCAAAAGGGACCGAGGGAGATGCTCAGAGTCCAGCCAAGAGCCAAAGGCCCCCCCAAAAAGGGACCGAGGGAGATGCTCAGAGCCCAGCCAAGAGCCAAAGGCCCCCCCAAAAGGGACTGAGGGAGATGCTCAGAGCCCAGCCAAGAGCCAAAGGCCCCCCCAAAAGGGACTGAGGGAGATGCTCAGAGCCCAGCCAAGAGCCAAAGGCCCCCCCAAAGGGACCGAGGGAGATGCTCAGAGCCCAGCCAAGAGCCAAAGGCCCCCCCCAAAGGGACCGAGGGAGATGCTCAGAGCCCAGCCAAGAGCCAAAGGCCCCCCCAAAAAGGGACCGAGGGAGATGCTCAGAGCCCAGCCAAGAGCCAAAGGCCCCCCCAAAAGGGACCGAGGGAGATGCTCAGAGCCCAGCCAAGAGCCAAAGGCCCCCCCAAAAGGGACTGAGGGAGATGCTCAGAGCCCAGCCAAGAGCCAAAGTCCCCCCCCCAAAGGGACCGAGGGAGATGCTCAGAGCCCAGCCAAGAGCCAAAGGCCCCCCCCCAAGGGACCGAGGGAGATGCTCAGAGCCCAGCCAAGAGCCAAAGGCCCCCCCAAGGGACCGAGGGAGATGCTCAGAGCCCAGCCAAGAGCCAAAGGCCCCCCAAAAAAGGGACTGAGGGAGATGCTCAGAGCCCAGCCAAGAGCCAAAGCCCCCCCCAAGGGACCGAGGGAGATGCTCAGAGCCCAGCCAAAAGCCAAAGGCCCCCCCCCCAAGGGACCGAGGGAGATGCTCAGAGCCCAGCCAAGAGCCAAAGGCCCCCCCAAAAAGGGACCAAGGGAGATGCTCAGAGCCCAGCCAAGAGCCAAAGACCCCCCCAAAAGGGACTGAGGGAGATGCTCAGAGCCCAGCCAAGAGCCAAAGCCCCCCCCCAAGGGACCGAGGGAGATGCTCAGAGCCCAGCCAAGAGCCAAAGGCCCCCCCCCAAAAGGGACCGAGGGAGATGCTCAGAGCCCAGCCAAGAGCCAAAGACCCCCCCAAAAGGGACTGAGGGAGATGCTCAGAGCCCAGCCAAGAGCCAAAGGCCCCCCCAAAAAGGGACGGAGGGAGATGCTCAGAGCCCAGCCAAGAGCCAAAGGCCCCCCCCCAAGGGACCGAGGGAGATGCTCAGAGCCCAGCCAAGAGCCAAAGGCCCCCCCAAAAAGGGACCAAGGGAGATGCTCAGAGCCCAGCCAAGAGCCAAAGGCCCCCCCCCAAAAGGGACCGAGGGAGATGCTCAGAGCCCAGCCAAGAGCCAAAGGCCCCCCCCCAAAAGGGACCGAGGGAGATGCTCAGAGCCCAGCCAAGAGCCAAAGACCCCCCCAAAAGGGACTGAGGGAGATGCTCAGAGCCCAGCCAAGAGCCAAAGGCCCCCCCAAAAGAGACCGAGGGAGATGCTCAGAGCCCAGCCAAGAGCCAAAGGCCCCCCCAAAAAGGGACGGAGGGAGATGCTCAGAGCCCAGCCAAGAGCCAAAGGCCCCCCCCCAAGGGACCGAGGGAGATGCTCAGAGCCCAGCCAAGAGCCAAAGGCCCCCCCAAAAAGGGACCAAGGGAGATGCTCAGAGCCCAGCCAAGAGCCAAAGGCCCCCCCCCAAAAGGGACCGAGGGAGATGCTCAGAGCCCAGCCAAGAGCCAAAGGCCCCCCCCAAAAGGATCCCTTGCCATAGGCGGATCCAGGGGGAAGCTGCCCCTTTAGAGCCATTCAAAATAATAAAGAGCTGAGGTTCAGAAAGGCGAGAGAGGGCTGAGCGGGGGGGGGGGGGGACTGGCCTTGCAAGGGTTAAAGGGAAGTGAGCTGCCTTCCTAGAGAGGCCAGGAAGCAAGGGGGGGCAGGTCCTCCAGAGCCAGTCCCCCCCCCAGTCCTTCCCTGCTTGGGTGTCTCTCCTGCAAGGGCTGCCTCCCTCTCCCCTCCTGGGATCTGGTGAGTCTCCTCTCTCTCTCTCTGGGATCTGGTGGGGGTCCCAGGGCTGCAGCAGGGGAGGAGGCGGGGGGGCGGATTAGGGAGGAGGGGGTCCTGCCAGGGAGGGGCCAGGGCTGCCACGCTCCCCTTCCTGGAGATCAGATGATCCCAAACTCATTTTGCCTTTCGCCCCCCCTTTCAGAAAAACAATGACTCCCCCGAAATCTCCTTCTTTAAACAAAGGAGTCCCTGGGACTTTAACTCTGTGTGACGTCGCTCAGCGTCACTGCAGAACAGAGGAAACATGTGCAAATGGTTTTCGAAAGCTGGACGAGGAGGTGGACTAGACACCCCCCCCCCAAAAAAAAGGTGGGAGAGGAAGGCCAGGAATAAATAAAGAGAGGGATCCCAGCCCAGAGTCTGGCTGCTGCATTGGGGACCAGTTTCCCCGTGTCTCCCAGGGCAGCCCCCCACGGAGGCCACGGCAGCCATCCCCTCGCACCCAGAGCAGGGCATCCCAGGACCACATCCTCTCTCTCCCAAAGGGATTGGTGCTGGAAAACCAACCAGAAATGGGCGCTGCTCCTCACTGAGCCTCCAGGGACCTGGGCATCAAGGGCTGTGTGTGTGTTAAGCCATCTAAGAGAATAATAATACTAACTTACCCTCCTAAATTTCAAGGGAGATTTATTTGGCCCCGTCCACTTGGCCCTCAGGGGGTTGACTAGATACATACCTGGCCCTCACAGCAAAGAAAAAGGGACCCCACCCCAGGAGTCTGTCTTGAGAGTGGCAGAGAGTCCAAGTGCAAGATAAGGAGACGGAAGCAGGGGAGAAATGTGCCCTGAAGTGGAGGTGGGGGGAGCAACTCCTGAGGACCCCCGGATGAGGACCCTGTTACTGGAAAAATCCGAGGGCTCCCTTGGACAAAAAGCAAAGACACCAACCAGAGTAAATTGAAGCAAATCAGCAGCCTGTAGGCTTGGTCTTTATTGAAGAAAGACTGTCGCGACAGGGTGCTCCCCTCACTTGCAGGTGAGAGGAAAGACACAGAAAAATGGTGCGCAAGGTCTTATAAAAACTTTTGAAATTCCCCTCCTCTAGGTCAAGCCCACCCCCAGAAACATCATGCATACATTACAGAAAGGAGGGGTTGAGGGAGGAGTTGGTGGTGGTAACCTGAGTGTCCTGTCACCTGGCTGGTTCCTCCTTTCCCCCCTCCCCATGAGTCACTTCCAGGAGGCAAAGGGGAGTTTGCAGTTTCCTGCCCCCAGAGCAGGGGTCGGCAACCCACGGCTCCGGAGCCGCATGCGGCTCTTTTACACCTTTGCCGCGGCTCCGCAGATCCTCGGGGACCCTGAGCAGAAAAGCAGAAGCGCCAGAAAGAGGAGGGGGATGGAGCTGGGCAGCCGAGCCGGGCAAAGCAAGGCGGCGGCGGCGGCAGCGGAGCTCGAGAGGTGGCGGCTGCTGGGATGGAGGAGGAGGCAGCGGCGGCCGCAGAAGGGCTGCTGCTGCTTCTGCCGCCGGAGGGAAGTTCTGCCAGGCGGCTTCATGGCTCATAGCTTCCCCCGGGGTAGGACGGGCAGCGAGGGGGATGCCTCGTCTGGAGGACGGTGAGGAAGCGGCCGAGCAGCTCACGGCGGCGCCTCTTCCCTCATGGTGCAGGGAGCGAGGAGGAAGAGGAGGAGGGCGGTGGCAGGAAGGTGTGCTCGGGCGCAGCGACGGTTCTCCCCTCAGGTGGACGCGGCTGCCACTGCCACCGCCGGCACCTGCCACACGCAGGCGCGCTTGCTTTCGCCGTCGCGGCAGCCCGCCCACCCTTAGGCCCCGCGCGACATCGGGAGCCACCCACCCAGGCCACGCTCTCCTCAGCCCCGCGTGCGAGGCACCTGAGGCGAGGGAGAGAGCGTGCGCGCTTGAGGGAAATGGCGGGGCGGGGTTTTTTATGTGTTTGTGGGGGGTGGCGGCGGTGGTGCTTCGGGATCCTTTTCCGTGCCTTGCTTCTGAGTGGCCGCCGAGTTGAGGGAGAGCACCTGAGGTGAACCACAAAATGGGCCCGCCCTCCCTGTCAGGGAGGAAGGGGTGAATTACGTCAGTGACGAGGAGGGGGTCCAGAGGTAGCCAGCAGGAGAGGCGGGGGAGCACGAGAGCAATTGCAGAGGGAGGGGGGCTGTGAGGCACCAAAATCCTGCCTGCGGGATTTCCCCCGTTCTCTCGTGCCTATGCAATTCCTGCCCTTCTCCTTTCCCCCTGGAGATTTGCTGCAGAGACAAGCAAATGAAGAAGAAAGGGAAGAGTATTAGCTGACATGTCCCCGGATCCCATGGAAAGCACCACAGATTCCTTTGCTTACCAGCTCTTTTTATTTTAAGTTGGCTTCAAACCTGTAATTGTGTAGGTGTGTGTATGTATACATATACACACATAAATATTCATATCTCTTCCCTCTCACCTTCCTTTCACCCAGTTTTTCTGGCACTGGTTTATAAATGCTGCTATGTAGAAATGATGAGAAAGTTGCACCAGCAGAAGGAATGGATATGTGCTGTTGGTAAAAAGAGAGGGAGTTGAACTGCAGGGAGGGACAGACACTTTTCTATGTATTAATTTGTATAATGCCCTCTATGCTTTGCAAAAGACGGAGATGAGAGGTACCATCCCCCTCTTTGCTATCTGAAATAGACTCAGGGAAAGGAGAGAGAATGGGGGAAGGGGAAGATGTGTGGCTATTTACATTTGGCTTGTTTTGCGGCTCCCAGTTTTTTGTTTTTTTTTCCGGAAACGGGTCCAAGAGGCTCTTTTTGTCTTAAAGGTTGCAGACCCCTGCCCCAGAGGGAAGATCTGATCATTGTCCTTTGTTCCAGTCCATGCTGAATCCACTCCCATATGCAAGTTCTTTGTGATCTCGATTGTCTTCTGTCTGGGACCATCAGGGTTGGCATAGCAACTGGGCAGGGCTCCTGTGGATGTGCTGGGATGGCGAAGGGATTATGGCTGACCAGGACCAGGCCACCCCCCTTTGATAGTCCTTGTCATATGGAGTAAAATAAAAATGGAACGGTGCAAATCCGATGTATGGTTGATTTTTCTATGAATTTATAACAGAAATGTGGCGTATGCAGTGTGTGTGTGTGTGTGTATGTGTGTGTGTGTGAAGTTTGTACAAACAGAATGATTGGGGTGGGGTGGGGGGTTCCTGCTACAACCCCCACTAGAGCCAAGCATCCATTTTTCACAAGATGCAAATGACTCCTTTGTCAGTCAGTTCTGACTTCATGCATTTACTTTACGGAAGCATTTAATGTTTGATGGGTTACTGTATTTTAATATTTTGTTGGAAGCCTCCCAGAGTGGCTGGGGAAGACCACCCAGATGGGTGGGGTATAAATAATAAATTGTTTTGCTAATGGGGCCTCCCGCTGCCGTCGTACGATTTCTGTTCTCATCCTGAAGCAAAGTTCTTAACCCAAGGGACTATTTCTGGGTTAGCGGAGTCTGTAACCTGAAGCGTATGTAACCCCAGGTAGCACTGTAATTAGAATAGGAAATATCAATATCAGATCCATACTTTCTGCACTAAGAAATGCAAACTGACAGACCCTCAGGGAATGAGCTGCTCTTCTCATTCGGCCCGAAACTCAGCCAAGATTGTGAATATCGTGTTCTTGCTAAGAAAGTGTGAACTCCAGCTGTGTAGTGTGGGATTTCCTGCCCAGATAACTCTGTGACACCAGCCTTGTGAATGTCGCCTGTAGGATTCATCTGTAGTTGCAGTTTTCATAGAATCCTAGAGTTGAAAGGGACCCCAAGGGTCATCAAGTCCCACCCCCTGCATTGCAGGAGTCTCAGCTAGATCCTCCAAGACAGATGGCCATCCAAAGTAGGCTTCTTGTATTTCTATATTCATCACTGAGTGCTAAAATAGGCTTTTAAGCAGTGGACAGGCAAGAACAAATAGAGGCCAGGATTCACCTAGCCAGCCCCATCCGCTGCAAAATATAGCCTGCCCCCCATTCCTCCATGCCCCCTTGAACCCCTGGAATTTGGCTGTGGGGCACTGGGAGGGATCCTCTTCAGAACAGGACATGAGGAGAGGAGGAAGGGGATCCTTCCATCTGGGAAACTGGAATCCCTGCGTAGGCAGGATGACTTGAAAACCACAAGGAAGAGAACCACCTATTTGCACAAAGATGAATACCCATAATTAAAAGCAGAATAAAATAATTCACTTAAAACGTCAAAATAGACATCCATAATAAAAATGTGCAGCAAAGCAATCCTATTGAAACAACGCACAGGAAGGAAGGAGACAGAGCATTGTGTAGCAGGTCATATTTCTGCTGTCTCAGAGGAGGACATTTCCCTTTTTCTTTTAGGGTCCAGTGTGCTTTGAAGACGTCTGTCTGTTTCACGGACGAGGAGTGGGCGTTGCTGGATCCTGACCAGGGAGCTCTGCATAAGGACGTCATGGAGGAGAATCGTGGGATCGTGGCCTCTCTTCGTAAGGCTCCCTGTGGGATCGTCCTATCTGCCTGGAAATTCAAAAAATACCTCTATGTAACAAACCTCATACATTTTCACAGAGTTCAACAGCGCCCCCCCCCCCACAACACCTGGGAACCTAACACACCCACAAGAAAGAGTAAATTACAGTTTTTTCAGTGAACCATCTTCCTCCAGTTCTGCCTTTTTATACCACGATTCGGCTGGTCTGAACTGCCCAGGCCATCTTAAATGTCAGCTTCAGAGTTGTTAGGAAAGATAGGTAGCTCCTGTCAGGTTTTTCATTTCAGCATCCACCTTTAGGAATAGAGGCCACAGTTTTACCTACCTTGATGCGCTGAGAAGCATCCAAGGGCCCAGCAGAGTCTGAAGGATGCTGTTGTGCCCAACAGGATTAAGTAAACTGGGCTCTGTTCTCGGAGGAGCCCCTGGCAAGATGGTCCCGTCTTGGGAGCCATAATTGATGGAGTCTGCTTTTGGCCTCCAGTTGGGAATTGGCACAGATCCATCACTCTGGGGCAGGAGATAATAATAATAATAATAATTTATTATTTATACCGCGCCCATCTGGCTGGGTTTCCACAGCCACTCTGGGCATCTTCCAACAGAATATTAAAATACAATAGTCTATTAAACATTAAAAGTTTCCCTAAACAGGGCTGCCTTCAGATGTCTTCTAAAAGATGATGATCAGGTCATAGATCTGGCCTCATGGACCATTTCTAGCTCGACCCAAATATGCTTTGCTAGTCATCCAGGCACTACGAATGAGCAAGACACACAAAATTTTACCTCATGCCCTCTGAGCCAAGTTACCATATTTTTCGCTCTATAAAGGTAAAGGTAAAGGTACCCCTGCCCGTACGGGCCAGTCTTGCCAGACTCTGGGGTTGTGCGCCCATCTCACTTAAGAGGCCAGGGGCCAGCGCTGTCCGGAGACACTTCTGGGTCACGTGGCCAGCGTGACATCGCTGCTCTGGCGAGCCAGAGCCGCACACGGAAACGCTGTTTACCTTCCCGCTGGTAAGCGGTCCCTATTTATCTACTTGCACCCGGGGGTGCTTTCGAAGTGCTAGGTTGGCAGGCGCTGGGACTGAACAACGGGAGCGCACCCCGCCGCGGGGATTCGAACCACCGACCATGCGATCAGCAAGCCCTAGGCGCTGAGGCTTTTACCCACAGCGCCACCCGCGTCCCTTTTCGCTCTATAGGACGCACTTTTTCCCCTCCAAAGATGAAGGGGAAATGTGTGTGCATCCTATGGGGCGAATGCAGGCTCCCTGGCTTCAGCGATAGCAACGCGAAGCCTCTGAAGCCTGTGCTCCGGAGGCTTCGCGTTGCTTTCGCTGAAGCCAGGAGTGTCTGGTCTTTGAGGCTGGCGGTGGGGGAAAGCAGCGCTTGCCCCCACCGCCAGCCCCACAGGCTCGTGCGACGCCTTCGCGCTGCTCCTGGACCTGGGTGTGCGGCTCCCGTGGGCTTTTGCGGGAGATGGGGGAATTCCCCCACCTCCCGCAAAAGCACACGGAAGCCGCGCGCTCCTTAAAGGCTGCGCGGCTTCTGAGGGCTTTTCTATGAGGTGGGGGAATTCCCCCACCTCGTAGAAAAGCCCGCAGGAGCCACGCAGCCTTTAAAGCGTGTGCCGCTCTTGGGGGCTTTTCCCCAAGGAGGGAGAAGGGACTGACTGGCTGAGTCAGTCCCTTCTCCCTCCTGTGGGCTTTTGCGGAAGATGGGGGGATTCCCCCACCTCCCGCACTAGCAGGGAGAAGGTCTGGGAGAAGCGGACAGGCTGCACCCAGAGCTGGGGGGGGGATCATATATTTTCCCTTGATTTCCCCCTCTGAAAACTAGTTGCGCCCTATGGTAAGGTGCACCCTATAGAGCGAAAAATACGGTATTCTTGAAGTGGGAATCTTCCTCATGTAGCCAAACCATCCATCCCCTTCCACACACAAGAGGGAGTCACTAGGTTTGGGGGAATCCCAAGGTTTTCAGAGGTACATATAAGTCCCATTAAAAACGGGATTATGATGAGGACTGGATGTCCTCACTGCCCACGGCAGAATATGCTGACCACTGATTTCTCAGTCTGGACAGGTGGGTTTGAGACCCTCAAAATAAAATCTGAACAAAATTGGTGAAGCAGCGAAGAGTTTGTTGATTACATAGACATCCTTGCAAGCACGGGTGTCCCAAAAGTAGGCACACCCAAACTTAGCAAAACACAAGCTACATGCAGTGCAAGTTCTTTCCCCTCTTTCCCCATTGGCTGGGCATGCACAGGGCTTACAGCCTATGGAGGCGCAGGTCAATTCTGTGTCCAGGGCAGCTGTCTACCAGCTCCATCTGGTACGTAGGCTGAGACCCTCCCTGCCCGCAGACTGTCTGGCCAGAGTGTTGCATGCTCTGGTTATCTCCCACTTGGACTACTGCAACGCGCTCTATGTGGGGCTACCTTAGAAGGTGACCCGGAAACTGCAATTAATCCAGAATGCGGCAGCTAGACTGGTGACTGGGAGTGGCCGCCGGGACCACATAACACCGGTTCTGAGAGATCTGCATTGGCTCCCAGTATGTTTCCGAGCACAATTCAAAGTGTTGGTGCTGACCTTTAAAGCCCTAAACGGCCTCAAAGGTCCAGTAGACCTGAAGGAGCGTCTCCACCCCCATAGTTCTGCCCAGACACTGAGATCCAGCTCTGAGGGCCTTCTGGAGGTTCCCTCATTGCGAGAAGCCAAGTTACAGGGAACCAGACAGGGGGCCTTCTCAGTGGTGGCGCCCGCCCTGTGGAACGCCCTCCCACCAGATGTGAAGGAAATAATCAGCTATCTTCTCTTTAAAAGACATCTGAAGGCAGCCCTGTTCAGGGCAGTTTTTAATATTTAATGCTGTATTGTTTTTAACACTTGATTGGAAGCTGCCCAGAGTGGCTGGGGAAACTCAGCCAGATGGGCAGGGTATAATTATTATTATTATCATCATCATCATCATCACCACAACCGCCTAATTAAAATACTAAAATCCCCGCCCCTGTTGACATCTGCCCTCACCCTGAATTCTGCCGCCCACCCCTCATATTTACCGTTTTCCTTATTTGGTCATTGCCTCTATGCCTTTGTCTGTTGACGTAAGCCATGCTCTAACCACCAATTACAATTACTGTTCCAGTTACAAGTGTAAGCAAGTTCTGTGTCTTTTGAAGCCAAGAGGACAGAGCCACATCATCATTATCCGCTATACCACCCTGGCTCTTTGGAGCCTCAACTTCCTTCCCTCCAGCCTCATGGCTTTCAAAATTAACATTTATATCATTGCAATTTGTACATTTTCCAATTCTTATTACACTCATTACAGAATGTCTCAAGATTTAAATATAGAAAGGTAGAAAATTTCTCATTACAAGTCCTCAGACAACCCTGCTAGTGATGTTAATTGCTTACAATAATCTTTCAGATATCGTATAAATTTACTGCAACCCTTTTGAAATACTTAATCGTGCTGGTTTTGAATTTTTCCTGTCAGTGTCACCAGATTTGCAAAGTCCATCATTTTCATCTGCCAGTCTTCTAACAGAAATTCTCACCATGTCAATTAATACTTAGTTTGCTTACCTTTAGCTTTAATTCTGGCCTTGCAACGTCTTCCCATGGAGTGAAGCAAGTTTCTTAGTTCTGCAGCTGTAATAATGTGAAACAAAGATGGAATTATTGCCTCTATTAATTGGGCTTTATTGCTGGGTTCCTTCTGACTAACAAGTTTCTTTAGTCGGCTCCATAGATTTTTGATTGGGTTAAGGTCTGGAGATATTCCAGCAGTGGAATATGATTCTCTTGAAACCACCTTTTGCACACAGCAGCAACATGACATGGAGGTGAATCCTGCTGAAATAGAAAACAAACAAACAGATAGAAAGGTTCAGTATCTGGGAAAAGATCACATGCAGAACGCTTCAGTTCGGGCACAAGTATTTCATTTATGTATTTTGGGGCATTTACATTCCCTTTGATGACACAAATTCTTCCCACACCTTTTGCTCGCATATTTCATGCCATCACTACCAAGCATGGAGATTGGGTCTCATCACTCCAAATAACACTGTTCCATTGTTCGCTGTCCAGTTACCATGGGTTTTAGCCCAGTTTAATCTTTTCCACCTTGGCTTGAGAGATAATGGCTTTTCCCTTGGAATTCTAGCATTTAGACCAGTCCTTGCACACAAAGTCATCTTGTAGACACCCAGATGATTTTCTTCTGTCACGTAGGCGCAGTCTCTCCATTTTCGATCGTCACTTGCTGTTGTGCACCTTTTCCTGCCTTTACCAGTCTGATTTTGTAGTAACTGAGTCCCCTTATACCTCTTCAAATATATAGAAAGGCCAGCTTTGGTTGTTTCCCCCAATTTTGCTTCTAATTTCTTCATAACTATAGCCTTGCTCACCTAATAATACTATTTTACATGGCTTTCTGGGTGACCAGTCAACTCTTTGTGCCATTTTTAAAATTTTATTATGTCTGCAAACTCACTAAATGAAATAAGACAAAAAAACCAACCAACTTGATCACAGAACACACTGACAAAATCACTGAAATCACATAACACACTGACAAAAGTCAACCTAAGCAAGTTGTGCTTGCTTTTTCTGGTTATTGGACCATAACTTTTGATAAAATACTGTGGCAGCAGCAAGACGCAAACACGTACAGTCAATTAAAAGTTGGTTTTATTCCAGAAAAAACATGCCTCTCTGCCCCCATGACTTGTGGCTTCCCTGATGATGACTCAACTAAATCCTCAGCTTTTTTCCTCTTCCTCCAGAAACAATGCGTGAAGACGAATCTCTTCCGTCGCTTCTGTGATGTCAATTTCCCCTTTTCTTGTACTCTTCCTCTCCTGCATTCCTTCAGGCTGAGAGGCTTGGAAACTGGCTCAGACAAACTATTGTCTGATAACTCCTGTATTTATCTGGGCTGTGAACTCCCCCCTGTACTTTCCTCTGTTCTTCCCATAACAATCCTCCCTTTGTGGTGTAGTGGTTAAGAGCAGTAGACTCGTAATCTGGGGAACCGGGTTCGAGTCTCCGCTCCTCCACATGCAGCTGCTGGGTGACCTTGGGCCAGTCACACTTCTCTGAAGTCTCTCAGCCCCACTCACCTCACAAGAGTGCTTGTTGTGGGGGAGGAAGGAAACGGAGAATGTTAGCCGCTTTGAGACTCCTTCGGGTAATGATAAACGGGATATCAAATCCAAACTCTTCTTCTTTTCCCTCTGGGCTCCCGTCCAAGTCTGGCAGCTGCTGCTGTTCGCTTGCTGGCTCCAGCCTTACATCATCCTCCCCCCTCTAGGGGCCCCCTCCTGTTCCTCCTGCCTCTCCTCTTCCTCTCTTGGGGCGCTCTGGGCCACTTCACACCATTCCTCCTCATTGTCCTCCCAAGAACTGCACCCCGGTTGCTCCTCTTCTGCTTCTTCCTCCCACTCGGGCTCATTCTCCCCTTCTTCTTCCCATTTCAGCTCTTCCTCTACCCAACCTTGGGGTTTGGGTTTCCTGGGGTACCTACGGTGAAACTCGCTCTGCAACCTTGGTACATGTATGTTTCCTGTGCTCTCCCATGAATTCTCTTCTGGTCCATACCCCTTCCAGGACACAAAATACTGCACCCCCTACCTCTCCTGCCAGAGTCTAGTAGCTCGTCCACCTCGTATTCAGGTTCACCCTCCACCAATATCGACAAGAGTGGGGATTCCTTCCTCTCCTGATACGGGTGTCTCGCCTTCAGTGGAGATAGAAGCAACCGATGGAACACCAGATGCATCTTCATTGACTCAGATAGGCGTAGCTTGAACGACACAGGGTTGATGTGTTCCACCACTTCAAAGGCCCCACCCTTTGCGGTTCCAGCTTACGGCATTGTCCCTTGCTCGGCCAGTCTTTTGTGGACAACCATACTTGGTTCCCCACCCTTATCTCCTTGCCCACCCGCCTGTGTTTATCTGCTTCCGCCTTGTACTGAGCCTTCGCCCTTTCTAGGTGGTCCTGCAAAATACTGTGCAGCGCTTCCATTTCTTCTGCATACTGTTCTGCTGCCGGCACTGTGAGGTTGTCCCCCTGCCCTGGAAACATCTGTGGGTGTCTCCCTTGACAAGCAAAAAATGGTGTTGTGTCGATGAATGTACTGCGTTATTGTAAATGAATTCAGCCAGTGCCAAGTTGTCTACCCAGTCATCTTGTTGGTGATTCACATAACATCGTAGATACTGCTGCACTGTAGCCTTCGTCCTCTCTGACTCTGTTCGTCTGTGGGTGTCTAGCTGACAAGAGGCATATTTCCACCTTCAGCAGTTACATCAGTTTTCTCCAAAACTGGGCTGTGAATTGTATTCAGCTATCTGACACAATCTTCCATGGTAGTCCATGCAGTTTGAACACATGTTCCACGAAGAGTTGTGCTGCCTTGTGTGCTGAGGGTAGTTTCTCGCAGGGTACAAAATGTGCCATCTTTGAAAAAAGTTCCACCACAACCCAGATCACTGTCTGTTTCTGTGGCTCTGGCAAGTCGGTGATGAGATCCATGGCAATGGTTTCCCATGGCCCCTGTGGGGTAGGTAGTGTCAGGAGCTACTCTTGTGCAGGACCCTGGCAGAGGCACATGCCCGAATGGCATGTTCTCTTCTTCCTGGTCGATTGTTTGGGAGCATCAAAAGCTTTCTTCTGCCCGAACATCACAGCGACTGATGCCAACAGACATCAGCACACTTCGGGATCTGCAGAGTCTTCGCAGCTTGCATAAAAGTACCAGCAACTCAGCATTTTGGCTAATCTACTTTATTTACATATAAAACCCTCGGGGCATTCTGACTTAGCTCCTTCCTCTTTCTCATCAGATAGCAATGAGAGAAAACAAAGGACAATAGTCCTACATCACAGAACACAGTAACACAAGGCTCCTGTCTCTGTCACTTCCCACTCTGTGGAATGAAAACATACACCGTCATGTGATAGACAACAATCCCATGACTGCAGACACGGGGAATAGGTAGTGGTTGTAGTAGGCCTGCTGGGGTCTCGCAGGGCCTGTGCCCGTTGACAGGTGTTACACGCCCATACATACTCCTTGACCCCCTCTTGCATCCTTTGCCACCAGAAGTCTCGCATTACTAGGCATTCTGTCTTCCATTGCCCAAAATGGCCTGCCGTTGGACTACCATGGCGCTGTCTGAGTACCTTGGCTCAGAGTTCCCCTTCTGGGACGTAGAGGGTTCCCCCTCTGTACAGCAACCCTCCTCTCTCTGCGAAATCCTTTGCATCACTCCCCCGTTTTGTATCACCTCTTTCTTCTTCTGAGCAAACCCATCTGGAATCTCAGGCCTAACTGCAGAGCGGCTTGCCCCACTTCTTCTAAGGTGTTCAACTTTGGCATTTCCGCAAATTCATTGCAAATCTCCTCGCAGAGTCCCGCTTTGAACAGGGCAATCAAGGTCTTCCCTTCCCACTCCAGTTGACAGGCGTGCGTCATAAAACTGGACCAATACTGTGCTACATTGACTCCTGTTCCAACTACACCTATTGTGCAGGATTCCTGAATATGTTGTCCAAGAGCTTCAAAAAGGCAGGTAAATTAGTGAGCACGCGGTCATTGGCATCAGGTAAGGGGTAATCTACTGTCTAGCCACCGCTCCAGAAGCCCCACAGTCGTGGCTATTCTTGCTTCATCATCTCTGTATTCTTCCCCTTTAAGATGTAGGTAATATAAGCAGGAGGCTTGGAAGGAGTCATACGCTGCCCAGTTCCCATTGAAGCGTGGGGGGGGGGGGACTAGGTTTTTTGCAGTTTGCCTACCGGATAAGTCGGAGAGCTCTCTTGCCTGTTCTCCCGTCACTCCTTCCAGTCATGCTAATATTAATTCTTGATTCTCTGCCCAGAGAATTTGTGTAGTATCCACTGCCGTTGGAGCCTCCGCAGCTGCCGCGCCTTGCCCGGCTTGCATATCCACGGGCTGCTGCTGCTGTTGCTTTTCAGCCATCCTTGCTTAATTATCTGATGGGCTTTTGTTCTCAGCAGCAGTTGAGTTGAGTCATGCTGTAGTGGCAGCAAGACTCGAACACGTACAGTCAATTAAAAGTTGGTGTTATTCCTGAAAAAACATGCCTCTTGTCTGGATCTCTCTGCCCCCATGACTTATGGCTTCCCTGATGATGACTCAACTAAATCCTCAGCTTTTTTCCTCTTGCTCCAGAAACAATGCGTGAAGACGAATCTCTTCCGTCGCTTCTATGATGTCCATTTCCCCTTTTCTTGTACCCCTTCTCTCCTGCGTTCCTGCACTCTGAGGGGCTTGGAAACTGGCCCAGACAAGCTATTGTCTGATAACTCCTGTATTTCTCTGGGCTGTGACCTCCCCCCCTGTACTTTCCTCTGTTTTTCCCATAACAATCCTCCCTTCGTCCCCTGGGCAGCCATTCAAGTCTGGCAGCTGCTGTTGCTCGCTTGTTGGCTCCAGCCTGACAAATACAGATAACTGAACAAACTTTGTTGCATTACATTCTTGATTAAATTATCTTTCCATTGATAAATAATTTCACAATATTATTAATAATACCTTTATTGTCATTGTACAACCTGTGTACAATGAAATTAAATGAGCCTCCCTCCCAAAGAAGTGGTGTTATGAGCCAGAAAACCTCTGAAATACACTTTCCCCCAAAAGGCTTCTACAATTTTACCACTACTGTATATCAAACAAAGCAACATTCAACAACCATTAGAATCTAATAATAAATATGTTGGTTAATGCCCAAAATAATAAATATGTTGGCTATAACATTTGATAGAATACAGGTAATTACATTATTGATTAAGTTACAGATAGGTAGCCGTGTTGGTCTGCCATAGTCAAAACAAAACAAATTCCTTCCAGTAGCACCTTAAAGACTAACTAAGTCAGTTCTTGGTATGAGCTTTCTTCAGTGTATCTGATGAAGTGTGCATGCACACGAAAGCTCATACCAAGAACTGACTTAGTTGGTCTTTAAGGTGCTACTGGAAGGAATTTGTTTTGTTTTGATTATTGATTACATTATCTTTCCATAGATACATAACTTTATGATATTACTCAAAAAAAAGCAGGGTTATGAGCCATCAAACCTCTGAAATATACTTTTTTCCACAAAAGGCTTCTACAATTTTACCACTGCTGTATATCAAACAAAGCAACATTCAACAACCCATCAAAATCTAATAACAAATATGTTGGTTAATGACGAACCACAAAGGTAATGAACACTCACCCAACTCCCTTCAGTTCTTCTTCATTTGTTCCTGAGGCTCTAATCCCTTTTTGTCTCCATTGCAGATTGTGATGAATTGGAAATCGAGAACAAGGATGAACACGACAAAATCCCCAGAGAGGAGAAGGCACGTAAGAATTTGGAGTGTGGAGAGAGCTGCAGTCAGAGCTCCCATTCCAGTTCCCAACAAAGAAATCTCAATGGAAAGAAACACTATCAGTGCATGGAATGTGGAAAGAGCTTCAGTCAGAACTCCAATCTCACTAAGCATCAGAAAATTCATACAGGGGAGAAACCCTATCAGTGCGTGGAATGTGGAAAGACCTTCAGTCACAGCTCTGATCTCACTAATCATCACAGAATTCATACAGGGGAGAAACCCTATCAGTGTGGGGAATGTGGAAAGAGCTTCAGTCAGAGCTCTGATCTCAGTTCCCATAAAAAAAATCATACAGGGGAGAAACCCTTTCAGTGCATGGAATGTAGAAAGAGCTTCAGGAAGAGCTCGCATCTCACTTTACATCAAAGAATTCATACAGGGGAGAAACCCTTTCAGTGCGTGGAATGTGGAAAGAGCTTCAGTTACAGCCAAAGTCTGACTTCCCATCAAAGAATTCATACAGGGGAGAAACCCTTTCAGTGCGTGGAATGTGGAAAGAGCTTCAGTTACAGCCAAAGTCTGACTTCCCATCAAAGAATTCATACAGGGGAGAAACCCTATGAATGCATGGAATGTGGAAAGACCTTCAGTCGAAACGACTATCTCACTTCCCATCAAAGAATTCATACAGGGGAGAAACCATATCAGTGCATGGAATGTGGAAAGAGCTTCAGGGAGAGCTCTGATCTCACTAAGCACCAGAGAATTCATAAAGGGGAGAAGCCCTATCAGTGCATGGAATGTGCAAAGAGCTTCAGGGAGAGCTCCAAACTCACTTCCCATCAAAGAATTCATACAGGCGAGAAACCATATCAGTGCTTTGAATGTGGAAAGAGCTTCAGTCAGAGCGCCCATCTCACTTCCCATCAAAGAATTCATACAGGCGAGAAACCCTATCAGTGCATGGAATGTGGAAAGAGCTTCAGTCAGAGTTCTGATCTTACTTCCCATCAAAGAATTCATACAGGGGAAAAACCCTATCAGTGTGTGGAATGTGGAAAGAGCTTCACTCACAGCCACTATCTTACTTCCCATCAAAGAACCCATACAGGGGAGAAACCCTATCAGTGCATTGAATGTGGAAAGAGCTTTAGTCGGAGCTACTCTCTCACTTGCCATCAAAGAGTTCATATTGAGGAGACATCCTTCATTATATAGCTTTAGGAGACAAGGAAATCTGCACTTTTTTAACCAGGCCTTTGGCTGATTGATATCTAATGTCCTTTTAAGATGTGGTGAGAAGAGGGTTACACATGCGTATTTTGTATTTTTATATTGTGTTTTTGTTCTATGTTGTAACCGTCCTGACACGTGGCAACAGGAGTCAAACTTTAGAGGCTGAGGGTTTTTGCCCCCCAATAAAACATTTGAGGGGGCCACACCCCAAGTTTGTAGGCATTGCTATTCCAATGGCATGCATGCATCATGTGATTTATTGTGCAAAGCAGGTCTTACCTGGCCCCCCACCAATATTTCATTCAATTCAGCACCACTGGGTCGAGTGGTATACAAATTAAATAAATACATAAATTGCCTTCGTTTGCACATGTTCCAGCTTGTCAATATCCTTATTCATTATCATTTTTAAAATTTATGTGCCCTTCACCTGAAGATTTCACAACATAAACACAAAGGATGAAAGCATGGCTTTCTCAAAAATAAGTAAATCCAGAGAAATCTCTCCTCCCCTTTTTCTGGATGGAGTTATAAACTTTGTTGATCAGGGGAGAGCTGTGGAAATAGTGCGTCTTGATTTCAGTAAGGCTTTTGACAACGTCCCCTGTGATCTTTCTGTGAGGAAGCTGTTAAAATGTGGGCTGAATGAGGAAACTGTTAGGTGGATTTGACTGACCGAACCCAAACAGTCCTCCTTCATGGTTCCTCATCATCCTGGGGTGCTGCAGGGTACTGTCCTGGGCCCCTTGTTCTTCAACGTATTTGTAAATGACTTTGATGAAGGAACTGAGGGGGTGCTCATCACATTTGCAGATGACACCAAATGGGGAGCGGAGGCCAATGTTGCAGAAGGCCGAATCAGATCAAGGGCAGGAATAGTACCACTTTATTCTGCATTGGTCAGGCCCCACCTTGAATACTGGGTTCAGTTCTGGGCACCACAAGTTAAGTACCTTAAATTTTGGTTACTTGGAGAAATCAAGAAGGTGGGGGGACACAATCCGTATTCCTTTTATAACATGTGGCCAATGTTTATTGAATACATGTATTGTTAAGACTGTTGTAGGAATCCACCCAGCACTCAGTAATTTTTAATAAACATTAAATGTGGGACGTGTAAGCACTAACCCCCCCCCCCCCGATCTCTCAGAGTGAAAATACCTCTGTGGGTGGGATCGGCTAATAGGATAGCTTGAAGAACTGGGTCAGTCACTGGCGCTGTATGTATATATAGAGAACCATTGTATATATATGGATAATCAGTTGTGACGGCAGTGAGACACGCAAGAGTGCAGTTCATTTATAAAGTTGGTTTTATTCCGAGAAGAACAGATTACCAGGAGCTCTTCTCCCGTGAGCTGGTCACCATTACGATGATGACTCAACTAAGTTCTCAGTGTCACGTTTCTTCCTACAAATGCAACGTGGAAGGAAACTTCTCTTCATACTCTGTGACGAATCGCATCCTTTTTCCTGTACCCCCCTACGCTCTTGAATACTCGAAGGCTGGCCAGCCATGTCTGAGAGGCTATCTGTGGAGTTTGGCCTTTCATCTACATTCTGGGAGAGTGTTTCCATGATAACCCCCCTCCTTTTGCTCTGCGTCATCTTCCAACCCTGGCAGCTGCTTGGACTCTGACAGAGGTGTTGAAAACAAATGAAATTAGACACAAGTGGGAATTTCCTGAAGGTATTTCCTTCATCTACAAAAATAGAAGAAAGATAGAAGAAAGACTTTTAGATCCCCAGAATTTGGAAAATTTTGGCGGAAATACAAAATATACAAAATAGGCTTGGGAGGGGGTACAGCTCATGAAAGAGAAGAAAGTGAACAAGGACAGGAAAGTCCAGGAGGATAAGAAAAGAAGCAGAGTTTCCCACAACTATATTATTGTACTTAATTGCAGTTCCGTATTTGATGTTGATATTTGACTTTGTGTCTAATAAAGATTAATGAGTTTGAACATTATATCGTGGAACATCAATGGTTTGAACAATAAGGTAAAAAGGAATAAAAGTGAGCGAATCTTAAAAAAGAAAAATTGGGACATCATTGGTCTCCATGAAACACATATAGCTAAGAAACATGACAGAGTTTTGATAGATAAGAAATTAGGAACAGAATACATAGCTTCAGATGTTTCCAAAAAGAGAGGAATAGTTATATATATATAAACCAAAAGAGATGCAAAAATACCACTTAAAGATGACGAAGGAAGAATATTAGGAATACAATTGACAAAAGGCAGAGAAGAAATAATTTTGGTGGGGGGGAATACGCACCAAGTGGAAATAAAGCAAACTTCAAAAACAACCTTGAAGATAAGCTATTAGAATACAGTAATGACAGTAATGATCATCATGGGAGACTTCAACAGAGTAACATCCCTGGCTCTAGATAGAACGGAAAGAGACGTAACATCAAGAAAAGGGAAGTTCCCAATAACATTTAATCAATTGGTAGAAGATCTGAACTTAAAAGATGCTTGGAGAGAGAAACAGAGAAGGGACAGACAATATACCTTCCATGCATATGCTAAAAAATCAGATGCAATCCAGACTTCAAATAATCTAATACCTTTTCGAAGAAAAATTGAGATCCTCCCGAAAATGATATCAGACCATAATTTGGTAATGATGGAACTAAAATATAATAAAATTAAAAACAGAAGTTGTAGGTTGAATGGAAGATTATTAAATGATAAGAAAATATTAGAGATAACCGGATAGTCCTAGAAAGAACAGAGATCTTAGATTTGGAAAGCTACAATAATAGGTTTGGATGACACACCTATTTAGGTTACAATAAGAGCAAAGCCCATACAGATTTCAACAACCATATTATAGGAAATGCCTTGTATAAAGTTTGGATAAAACACCAGCCGCTCTTGGAACCATTGACACCCTGGCGGCTGTCCCTGCTTGAAGCCCATGTGGTGAAAAATTTTAATAAACAAATATTAAAAAACGATCAAGGGAGAGTCATAGTGGTACTGGTTGCGGTGCAAGGCTAAAAAAAATTATTGATAGGAATTTATGCTCCAAATGAAAAATAAAACAGAATTTTATGAAAAGTTGGAGAATGATTTAATGGAATTTGCAGATCAAAAAATGATTTTGATGGGCGATCTGAACAGAGTAATGTCATTGGAAATGGACAGAACTGTGAGGAGAACCTGAGCTTACAGGGTTAAACAGCTCAGAGTGTACGCCCTGCCTCCTGTGGGGTGGGGGGAGATTCTGCGTCACATCCGAGAGTCTCAACCCTTTGTTTCTCTCTCTACTTTTGCTTTTGAAGAGAGCGGACGTGTTTTCACAATGCTGCTTGCTGTGATAGACAATGGATAGTTTCTGCTGTAATAAAGCTGCTTTTAGTTAATAGTAAGCTCTGTGTGAGTCTCTGTCTCAGCACAATGAAGAAGCACTGAAGGCTGCAGCTTTCCCTGACCGCTGCCGGACTCTGCTTTTGCTCAGAGGATTGGAATGTGGACTTTGGAGAATGCCAAGGCCTGGAGCAGAGCTGCACAGAGGAAGCGCACCGGGCACCAGGCTTATCTGAGCAATAAATCAATCTCAGAAGAACAATTAGGAAAAAGGATACTAAGGAGGGTAGGCTTCCAAAAACTTTCTTTGAATTGGTTCACAATTTCAATTTGATAGATATTTGGAGAACCAAACATTGGTTAGATAGAGAATTCACATTTCATTCTGATGTATACGAAAGCAGTTCAAGAATCCATACGATATGGGTGTCTAAAGAATTAGAATTGAAGGTAAGAAAAATACAGATACAGTGGTACCTCAGGTTAAGTACTTAATTCGTTCCGGAGGTCCGTTCTTAACCTGAAACTGTTCTTAACTTGAAGCACCGCTTTAGCTAATGGGGCCGCCCGTTGCTGCTGCGCCACGTGAGCAGGATTTCTGTTCTCATCCTGAAGCAAAGTTCTTAACCTGAAGCACTATTTTTGGGTTAGCGGAGTTTGTAACCTGAAGTGTACGTAACCCGAGGTACCACTGTATTGCCAAGAACAATATCAGACCATAACCCTGTTTTTTTAGAAATGCAAAATGAAAATCAGTCTATGGAATCCACTGGGATCTCCTTCTGCCCTTCTTTGATAAGGCTTGTGTACATCCATCTCCTCCCTCTGGGGGGCCACTGAGGTTTGCAAACTGGTGGTTTGGGGGGGGCAAGCACAAAGGATTGCATCATCTCTCTGCTTGGCTCAGAGCCAGCTGCCTCCCGACTTCTGCTGGGTGTTAATGATCACTGCAGCAGAAGCCGAGTGCCTGGCATGGATGAGGCCTCATTCTGGCCTTCTGCTCCACTGAGCAAATGTGACAAAGGTCAGGGCTCCTTGGGGGGGGGCATAGAATTTCCCCAGAATCACAGGCTCATCAGAGGGTTGCCCCACAGGCCTAGACTGGAGCCACTCTGTTCCTCATCCAGCGGGCTTTGGCACGGCCCTGCTGACTCGTGCAGAGGTGGCCACCTTCAACGGGACATTCTGGGATCCAAACAGAAGCTGGGATCGGCTGCTGGGATCCAGCCTGTCCCACTTTGAACAGGACAGTTGTGGGCTATCCATTCTGGCCCTCTGCTCCACTGAGCAAATGCAATAGAAGCTGAGGCTCCGGGGCGGATGGTGGGGATAGTAGAGTTGAAAGGGAGCCCCAGGGTTCTGTGGTCTAAGGTTACCAGATTTTTTTCAAAGAATCTGGGGACACTTCTTTTTTTCTTTTTTCTTTTGAAAAGAGGGGGGGAAGTTATTTTTAAAAAGTCCCCCCCCCCCCCCAGAAGTAGTGTCTTCTGTGATCTCCTCTGTCACACAGCCTTCCTCTGGGCCCTGGCCTGCTCTCTTGTAATGCTAGCTGCCGTGGGGTAGCCTCGGGTCCGGACTGGCCTCCTCCACGTGTCCTTGCTCTCCTGGTGCGCTCCTACCTGTCCTTGGAGGTGGCGGCTGTGGCATGGCAAGGTTGGGGCTCCCCTCTTTTTTCTCCTTCCTCTTTCTCTCTCTTCCTTCTCCTTCTCCTCTCCTCCTTCTCTCTGCCTTGGCTCCGGCGTTTTCCTGGCCCTGGAGCGCCGCTGGGCAGTCGGACTGCTGGCCGGGTGCTCTTGCTCCCGGCTTGATTTGGGTCATGGGGGGAGCAGCGATTCCCCCTGTTGACCTGCTGGGGGTCCTCGGTTCCCCCTCGGCAGTGGCACCCGCCATTTTGCCTCACTGGAAGTCCCCATATGATGTGTCTTGTGCTGCTGAACCAATCACGCAACATTCATTCCCTACTAATAAATCTACAACACTTAAAATATAAAAACTGGGACATTAAATGAAATCCTGGGACATTCCAGGGATAGATTTTGTCCGGAACAGATGCGTGAATCTGGGGACTGTCCCCGGGAAACGGGGACGTCTGTTAACCACACTCTAGACCAACCCCCTGCATTGAAGGGATTTCAGCTCTGAATGTGCCTTGGGAGCCCTGGGCTGGGTTTCCCCAGCTACTCTGGGCAGCTCCCAAACAGAACACTAAAAACAGAATAAAATATTGAAAACTTCCCTAAACAGGGCTGCCTTCAGATGTCTTATAAACGTCAGATAGTTGTTTATCTCTTTGACATCTGGTGGGAGGGCGTTCCACAGGGTGGGTGCCCCTACCAAGAAGGCCCTCTGCCTGCTTCTCTATAACTTTGCTTCTCGCATTGAGGTAACTGCCAGAAGGCCCTCAGAGCAGGACCTCAGTGTCCAGGCTGAACGATGGGAGTGGAGATGCTCCTTCAGGTATACTGGGCCGTTGAGGGCTTTAAAGGTCAGCACCAACACTTTGAATTGTGCTTGGAAACGTCCTGGGAGCCAATGTAGATCTTTCAGGACTGGCGTTATATGGTCCTGGCAGCCGCTCCCAGTCACCAGTCTAGCTGCTGGATTCTGGATTAGTTGTAGTTTCTGGGTCACCTTCCAAGGTAGCCCCACGTAGAGTGCATGGCAGTAGTCCAAGCGGGAGATAACTAGAGCATGCACCACTCTGGCGAGACAGTCCGTGGGCAGGGAGGGTCTCAGCCTGCGGACCAAATGGAGCTGGTAGACAGCTGCCCTGGACACAGAATTAACCTTCACCTCCATGGACAGCTGTGAGTCCAAATTGACTCCCAGGCTGTGCACCTGGTCTTCTAGGGGCAGTTAACCCATTCAGGACCAGGGAGTCCCCCCTACCTGCCCGTCCCCTGAAAACAGGACTTCTGTCTTGTCGGGATTCAGCCTCAGTCTGCTAGCCACCATCCGTAGCGATCCATAGCTGCCATCCATAGATGACGGCATCATGATCCTGGCAGTTTTCTGCTCAATTCCTTTGCTAAGGACCTTAGAGTGACATTTGCCTCTTTTGCAGCCACCACATGCCGGGTCTTGACATCCTGATGCAGACAGAGGCTGGCTAAGATTATGATAGATGAAAAATAATTCATTTTTTGGGCGGGGTCCTCATCTCTGGCCTGGTTTGGCAGGCCCACTTTGGCTAGGGGAATCCTGGACTGGCAGTGGCTCTGTCGCAGGAAACCCCCCCCCCCATCATTCAGCTTGTACAAACTTCACACACATTCACACTCACACACTACATACGCTGCGCTTCTGTTATAAATTCATAGAAAATCAACCATACATCGGATCTGCACCGTTCCACTTTTATTTTACTCCATGAACGAAGGACTACAAAATGGGGAAGGTTTGATATAGGGCAGCCATAATCCCTTCAGCATCCCAGCACATCCACAGGAGCCCTGCCCAGTTGCTATGCCAACCCTGATGATCCCAGACAGAAGACCATCAAGATCACAAAGAACTTGCATATGGGAGTGGATTCAGCATGGACTGGAACAAAGGGCAATAATCAGATCTTCCCTCTGGGGGCAGGAAACTGCAAAGTCCCCTCTGTCACCTGGAAAATACTCATGGGGAGGGGGAAAGGGGGAAACAGCCAGGTGACAGGACACTCAGGTTACCTCCACAACTCCTCCCTCAACCCCTCCTTTTTGTGATGTAGTTGTGATGTAGTCTTAAGGGTGTAGTTTGGGGGATTAGTAACCAATAAAAGTTGGGGTCTTCTTTTGTTCTGGACTTCCACTTTGCTTCACCTTGTTGCAGGTGGGAGTCCTGTCGCGACAGTATCCAATAAAGGCCAAGCCTACAGGCTGCTGTTTTGCTCCAAGTTATCCTGGTTGGTGTCTTTGTTTTTGTCCAAGGGAGCCCTCGGATTTCTCCGTTAACAGCTCTCAATGGCCAGCTGGCTCAGTGGTTAGAGGCATCCAGATGGGACTCTTGCTGGCCTTCTGCCACTTTGGAACAAGTCTCCACATGAGACAGTTTAGGGGGGGAGAGAGTCGGAGGGGTTGGAGGGAGGGAGAAGTGGCTCTGATCTGAGTGGATCCTCCGCTCTGAGGAGAATATCTATGGAGCCAGAGGAAGGAGCCTCACAGCTGAGATGGGGAGACCATGTTGAGGGTCCGAAGGGAGAGAAGCTGGAGGGAGAAGCTGTGGGAAGACTCTCCTCTTCTTCTTCTGTGGTCTCCTTCCAGTCAGGAGGAGAGAGATCTTCTAGGAAAGGGAGATTCCTGAGTCCATGGCAAGGGCTGAGAGGATCCCCTGGGTCTGGCATACAAAGGAAAATACCTCAGGGGAACCCAGGGAAAGTGGCCCCTCGCTGTGAAGGAAGCTGGGCTGTGTCAAAAGTACCTCACAGAAAGACCCCTCATAACTAAGTTCGGGGGTGAGAGAGAAGCCGCAGAAAGAGAGTCCAGCCTTTCACCATCTATTCTGGAAACCTGAACATCTCCCTGAAGTGCAGCAACTGAATTGGAGGAAAGCTGTGCCTGCAGAACTGTGTTTAATCCTGAGACATTTAGCTGAAGTAATAAGTTAACTTCTCCCTGAAAGAACACATCTCCTGTCTTCACTTTGTTTCACCATTCTCTCTCTCTTTTTGTAAATAAAGCTTTCCTTGTCTGATTATCTCCTGCCCGAGGTTCCCTGGATTGCAGTTTCCCTCACACAAAGTAGCCTGTGGGAAATCGTAGACATCTGTTCAATCTTCATCATCATCATTTTATTTTATTTGTAACCCTTCCATCGTTAAAACAATGCTCAAGGCAGCTTACAACATGATAGGCAAAGGGCCTTCTCGGTGGTGGCGCCTCTTCTGTGGAACGCCCTCCCATCGGATGTCAAAGAAATAAACAACTCTCTGACGTTTAGAAGACTCCTGAAGGCAGCCCTGTTTTGGGAAGTTTTTAAGGATTGATTCATGATGAGAATAGGATTTATTTATTATGAACTTTGCTTGGTTCCTCCTTGGCAGCCAGTGCGATTGTTTCAGCAGGGCTCGAACTCAGGACCCGCTGCCTGGAGGGACATCTAAGAGCAGCTGGGCAGGGGAAAGGTCTCCCTGGGGAGGTGGGGGACTCTCCTTCCTGGGAGGTTTCTCAGCAGAGATCGGAGGGCCATCTGCCCTGGATGCTGGAGCTGAGATTCCTGCATTGCTGGGGGTGGGACTAGATGACCCTGGGATCCCCTCCTCTCTCTCCACTCCGGAATTCCAGGAGGAGCTTCCTTGCCTCCTGCAAAGCCCTTTTCCCTGCAGGCTCTTCCTCTGGTTTCTGGCCAAGGGAGGGAGATGCTCAGAGTCCAGCCAAGAGCCTCACCCCCAAAAGGATATCTGCCTCCCTAAATCAGAAAAATAAGAATCAGAGGGCTGAGCTGGAGGGACTCGGCTTGGCAAGGGTTAAAGGGAACCGAGCTGCCTTCCTAGAGAGGCCAGGAAGTGGACGGGGGGGCAGGTCCTCCAGAGCCAAGCCCCCGCCTCCCCAGTCCTTCCCTGCTTGGGTGTCTCTCCTGCAAGGACTCTGGACTCTCCTGCAAGGGCTGCCTCGCTCCCCCCTCCCGGGATCTGGTGAGTCTCCCCTCTCTCTCTCTGGGATCTGGTGGGGGTCCCAGGGCTGCACCAGGGGGGAGGCCTGGGGGGGGGGCCCTGATCTGATCCTGCAGGGGGGGGGACCCCAAGTCAGGGAGGAGGAGAGGGTCCTGCCAGGGAGGGGCCAGGGCTGCAGCGCTCTCCCTCCTTCCTGCAGATCAGAGGATCCCAAACTCAGTTGGCCTTTCAAAAAAAATGACTCCCACGAATTCTCCCTTCTTTAAACAAAGGAGTCCCATTGCACAACAGAGGGAACATGTGCAAATGGTTTTCCAAAGCTGGACGAGGAGGTGAACTAGACACCCCCCCCCAAAAAAAAACCACGGGGAGGAAGGAAGGAAATGTTGGAGAGAGATGCCAGGAGTAAAGAGAGGGATCCCAGCCCAGAGTCTGGCTGCTGCATTGGGGACCAGTTTCCCAGTGTCTCCCAGTGTCTCCCAGTGTCTCCCAGGGCAGCTCCCCACGGAGGCCACGGCAGCCATCCCCTCGCACCCAGAGCAGGGCATCCCAGGACCACATCCTCTCTCTCCCAAAGGGATTGTTGCTGGCAAAGCAGCCGGAAATGGGCGCTGCTCCTCACTGAGCCCCCAGGGACCTGGGCATCAGTGGCTGTGTGTGTGTTAAGCTCTCTAAGAGAATAATTCCAGTTACAGATAGGTAGCCGTGTTGGTCTGCCATAGTCAAAACAAAAAGATTCCTTCCAGTAGCACCTTAAAGACCAACTAAGTCAGTTCTTGGTATGAGCTTTCGTGTGCATGCACACTTCTTCAGATACATATACGTACAGATACGTATCTGAAGAAGTGTGCATGCACACGAAAGCTCATACCAAGAACTGACTTAGTTGGTCTTTAAGGTGCTACTGGAAGGAATCTTTTTGTTAAGAGAATAATTGTCAGAGCCGCCCCCAGGTCCCAGCTCACAAAGGACCAACGCCCGGCTGTCGTTATGTACAAAAGTCTTTATTGAAGTTCAGTTTCCATTTCAAAGCCACAGCGTGCAACTCTACGTCTTAGAGTCTAGACCGGCGAAGCTCCATCTGAGTCTCCTCCCCTTCCACACCAGTTTAAGACTCTAGCCTTGTTCCACCTCTTCCTTAGCTCCTTCCTCCTCTGGGCCCTCCTGCCCGCTGGGGTTTCACCCTTTCTGGACTCTTCTGACGCTGACCCCCCTGATTCTTGCCCCTCCTTCCGGCGGGCTTTAGGACCTGGTTCCCTATCCGGGCTACCTGCTGTGGCGCTCGCCTGTACATTTGAACTTGGCGCGTGCGCCCAGCCGGCAACCTTCCTCTTGACCGTTCCCCCGCTCTCCGACGGAGGCGTGGTCAACCCTGACTCATCTTCTCTTGCTGGTGGCGAATACGCTGGCCCTGATACCTGGGACTCCTCCCCCCCACTATGCTCTGGTGGGGAAGCTGGTCCTGATTTCCAACTGCTGCTCTGGGAGTCCCCGCTGGCCCCTTGCTTCTGGGGTGTCCCCCTTGGGGCCCCCCTTGCCCTGGCCATCGGCGCCCCCTTCTGTGAATCTTCCGATTCGCTGGAGAGACTCGTGGAATCTCTCGGGCTACTATCACCTTCTCCTACGCTGCCCTCGGATTGCTCCCCCTCGGTCTCCATCTCCTCCCCTCCCTGCGCTCCCGCTGCGTCCCTGACAATAATAATAATAAATTACCCTCCCAAATTTCAAGGGAGATGTTTTTGGCCCCACCCACTTGGCCCTTGTCCAGATACATTCCTGGCCCTCAGAGCAAAGAAAAAGGGACCCCACCCCAGGGGTCAGTCTTGAGAGTGGCAGAGAATCTGAGTGCAAGAAAAGGATACGGAAGCAGGGGAGAAATGTGCCCAGAAGCGGGGGTGAGGGAGAACAACTCCTGAGGACCCCCGGATGATGACCCCCACTAGAGCCAGGCATCCATTTTCCACAAGATACAAATGACTCCTTTGTCAGTCAGTTCTGACTTCATGCACTGACTGGAAGGCAGGAGGAACCAGGCTGATTCATCTCCCAGAAACCCCTTCAGTTGCCTCCACATTCTGCATTGCAATCTTCCTTCTAGGAGAGCTAGAATCTTCTTCTGCTTCTGCTTCTGCTTCTGCTTCTCCTCCTCCTCCTCTTCCTCTTCCTCCTCCTCCTCCTCTGTCTTTTCAAAAAGATATTTCATGGTTTGGCCCGTGGTCCAGTCCAGTCCTGATTCCTGGCAAGACTCATCCATGCTTGTTCAGGGATCTTGATTCTTCTCCTAACCTACAAATTCTGTAACAGAACAATGTATTTGCTTTCTAGGATTTGCTAGAGCTTCTCATTAAGACGGACAGAACTTTAAACAGATCAAAGGGTTCCTTCTGATCTCTTAGAAGTTTCCTGAGACCACAGATGGATGATCGAGATTCAGCTGGCCCTGAAGCAGGAAAAGCCCATCCCAACCAAACTGGGAGCAGTGGGGGATTCTGGGAAAACGCTGTGCTGAAGATCCTGGGTGAGGAGGACACCCTCCGCTCAGAGGGGCAGAGCCAGCAGTTGAGGCAGTTCTGCTGCCAGGAGGCCAAAGGACCCCGAGAGGTTTGCAGCCAACTCTACCACTTTTGCCACCAATGGCTGAAGCCAGAAAGGCACACGAAAGCTGAGATGCTGGACCTGGTGATCTTGGAGCAGTTCCTGGCTGTCCTTCCCCCGGAGATGGAGAGCTGGGTGAGGGACTGTGGAGCGGAGACCAGTTCCCAGGCGGTGGCCCTGGCCGAAGGTTTCCTCCTGAGTCAGGCAGAGGAGAGAAAGCAGGTGAGAGAGACTTTGCTCTGGATACTCCCAAGGGGTTCTAAACAGGATGGAGAACATCCCCTAATGCTCTACTGATGACCCACCCTTTTTCTGGGAAAGCATCCATAGAATGAGATCTATTACCCATAAAGCTTCTGTCTTTGTCATTCTCTTTCTTATCGTTCTCCCTTTTCTCTGTTTTGAATCCTTGTTTCTTTTTCAGGAAAAGGATCATTTTGAGGAAATGGACCTGGATTCCTGTGAGGCAGAGAGGCCTCCGTTGGACACCAGAGAGAGGCCACTGGGTAAGGAGGAAGGTGGTTTTTCATTCTGTTGCTTTCCCAGCTAATCTGTGGGTTCTTTTCATCTTGTTTTTTGGGGGGGGGCATAGTTGGGAACAAGGGTCCAGAGGAAGGGAGAAGTACTTTTGCACAACTAACATATGAAATGGGCACAAACGTCCAACTGCACTCAGCAGGTAAGGCTTTCTCAAAGGCCCATCTGTAGTTAGAGATGCCCTGTTTCCTCTGTGAGAGAAGTAGGCACTGCTAGCATCCTGCTTACCTTTTTTCTTTTGCAGGTGACAGAATGATGCCGGCAAAACCTCCTGATCCGCCTTTTCATGGGGGCAGAAGAGAAACAGTGGCTGTGGAACCAGATCAGGTCAGGGGAAGCTGCCTTGTGGGGACAGAGGCCGAGGGATGGAGCAATGTCATGGACTGGTTGGGCACAGAGGAATGGTGGGAGGAAGCAACCAGGGAATCAGGAAGGGAAGACGGCTCAGAGCCCAAGAAGTGGAGGTGGAAGAAGGATGGGCGGTCAGAGGGAGAAGAGGGGGAAGCCTGGGAAGAGGAGGTGTCAGAAGCTGAAGGGGTAACAGGGCTTGGTGAGCTGGGAGACTCTGTGGCAGAATGCAGTGCAGAATCAGAGGCAGAAGAGGAAGGAGACGAGTGGGCGGAGGGAGGTCGAGAGGCAGAGGTGAGTCAGGAGAAGGAGGAGCCACCGGGGGCTCCCTCTCCTTCTGCCAGAAGCCACCCTCCCTGCTTGTCTCTCGGAGGCAGGAGATGTCTGACATTGGAGGAGCAAAGGCAGGCTGCACACTGGCGCACTGTTGGATCGCTTGCCAGAAACCCCAGAGAGGAGGGGACTTGGAAAGCTGTGGGGAGCCAGGGGCCTTCTCTTTTGGCAGCTGATTTCATGGAGGAAGACCCTGTCATGGAATTCTACTCAGTATTGATCCAGGCAGAACTCCAATGTATAGTTAACAGAGTGAAAACGTAAAGACGTTACAGGATCCCCCAAAATAGACCAGAGGCAATTGTATTTCTTCCAGCACAGCTTTACTGCTACTGAAGACAAATGAGGATACTGGTCACAAATCCAAAATGTACAGGATTGGCCCTGCCCATAAGAAATCCAGTTGCAGCAAACTTAACTGAAATTTCTCACAGCTTATAAATCTTAACCTCAACAATCAGCATACTATGTACAGAACACCAGAAGGAAGAGAGAGAGAGAGACAGAGAGAGAGAGAGAGAGAAAGTGAAACCCAGGCTCCTTCTGGCCTCTTCTTAGAGTCAGCATGACCTTGACAGAAGAGATGACAGAACCCCTTTAACCCAGCTGTACTCAGCTTCTCTGAAGGGATAACCCAAACATCAGGAAACTTCTGTTTCTTTTATTCAGAGAAGCTTCCAGAACCCTCTTGAACTAACTAGAATAGAAAAGATCAATATCAGATCCATACTTTCTGCACCAAGAAATGCAAACTGACAGACCCTCAGGGAATGAGCTGCTCTTCTCATTAGGCCTGAAACTCAGCCAAGTCTGTGAATATTGTGTTCTTGCTGATAAAGAGTTAACTCCAGCTGTGAACTGTGGGATTTCCTGCCCAGATAACTCTGTGACAACAGCCTTCTGAATGTCGCCTGTAGGATTCCATTGTAGTTGCTGTTTTCATGGAGTCCAGGAGTTGAAAGGGACCCCAAGGGTCATCAAGTCCCACCCCCCGCATTGCAGGAATCTCAGCTAGATCATCTGTCCCCCATTCCACCCCCTTTCCATGCCCCCTTGAACCCCTGGAATTGGCTGTGGGGCACTGGGAGGGATCCTCTTCAGAACAGGACATGAGGAGAGGAGAAAGGGGATCCTTCCATCTGGGAAACTGGAATCCCTGCGTAGGCAGGATGACTTGAAAACCACAAGGAAGAGAACCACCTATTTGCACAAAGACGAATACCCGTAATTAAAAGCAGAATAAAATAATTCACTTAAAACGTCAAAATAGGCATCCATAATAAAAATGTGCAGCAAAACAATCCTATTGAAATAACACAGCAATTAAGAGGAAGGAAACAACAGAGCATTGTGTAGCAGATCATATTGATCCTGTCTCAGAGGAGGACATTTCCCTTTTTCTTTTAGGGTCCAGTGTGCTTTGAAGACGTCTCTATTCGTTTCACGGACGAGGAGTGGGCGTTGCTGGATCCTGACCAGAGAGCTCTGCATAAGGACGTCATGGAGGAAAATCGTGGGATCGTGGCCTCTCTTGGTAAGGCTCCCTGTGGGATCATTCCTATCTGCCTGGAAATTCAAAAAATACCTCTATCTTACAAACCTCAAATATTTCCACAGAGCTCAGCAGCGCCCCCTACAACACCTGGGAACCTAACACCCCCACAATAAACCTTGAACAGCAAATTCCAGTTTTTTTCTGTGAAAAATCTTCCTCCAGTTCTGCCTTTTTATACCACGATTCGGCTGGTCTGAACTGCCCAGGCATCTTAAATGTCAGCTTCAGAGTTGTTTGGAAAGATAAGAAGCTTCTGTCAGGTTTTCTGTTTTTGTTTTCTTGGGTTGACCCAAGAAAATGACATTGGCGATGGAGGGGAAGCCATGACTGGGCCAAACAAAATCCGTCCCAGAGAAGAGCCAGGCTTATTGAATCTCAGGTAGTAGTAGCAGTGATAATAATAGTAGTAATTTTTATTTATACCCCTTCCATCTCGCTGGGTGGTCCCAACCACTCTAGGCGGCTTCCAACACCTATATACACATGAAACATTAGTAATAACAATCTGATCCCATATAAAAAGTAGATTACCTTTAAAATGAGCAACTTACACTAGTGGCCACAATTATGGAAACCTTTTGGGAAAAGTGTATTTCCAATGTGAGGCTCAAAACACCACTTTTAGGGGGATTAATACCAAAAAATTATATAGCATTGGAAAGATAATTTAATGAAGAATGTAATGCAATAACTTTTATGAAGGAGTATTTATTAGAAGAGCAGTCATAAAAAAGAAATGTGAAACACATAGAAAAAAGGAGATATACAGAAATTCTCACCATGTCAATATTTACTTTGGTAACCGTTAGCTTTATTTACTGCCTTACAACGCCTTCCCACGGAGTGAATCAAGTTTTCTTTTTTTGTTCTGCAGCTGTAATAGTGTGAAGCCAAGATTCAATTATTGCCCCTATTAATTGATCTTTACAGTGGTACCTCGGGTTCCAAACAGCCTAGTTCACGATCTTTTGGGGTTACGTACACTTGGGCTCCATGATCACTGCAGATGGTGACAGCAGTCACGAAATTAAAAGACTCCTGCTTCTTGGGAGAAAAGCAATGACAAACCTAGACAGCATCATAAAAAGCAGAGACATCACCTTGCCAACAAAGGTCCGTATAGTTAAAGCTATGGTTTTCCCAGTAGTGATGTATGGAAGTGAGAGCTGGACCATAAAGAAGGCTGATCGCCGAAGAATTGATGCTTTTGAATTCTGGTGCTGGAGGAGACTCTTGAGAGTCCCATGGACTGCAAGAAGATCCAACCTCTCCATTCTGAAGGAAATCAGCCCTGAGTGCTCACTGGAAGGACAGATCCTGAAGCTGAGGCTCCAATACTTTGGCCGCCTCATGGGAAGAGAAGACTCCCTGGAAAAGACCCTGATGTTGGGAAAGATGGAGGGCACAAGGAGAAGGGGACGACAGATGACGAGATGGTGGGACAGTGTTCTGGAAGCTACCAGCATGAGTTTGATGAAACTGCGGGAGGCAGTAGAAGACAGAAGTGCCTGGCATGTTCTGGTCCATGGAGTCACGAAGAGTCGGACACGACTAAACGACTAAACAACAACAACAACACTTCAAAACCAGAATGAAAATTAAAAGCAGCACCGTTTGTGCTTGCAAATCTAAGACTCTTGAGTTATTGAATCATAGAATTGCAGAGTTGGAAAAGGGTCTGTGAAATGAAGAAGGTGGAGTCTCCTTCTTCGGAGGTCTTTAAGCAGAGGCTTGACAACCATATGTCAGGAGTGCTCTGATGGTGTTTCCTGCTTGGCAGGGGGTTGGACTCGATGGCCCTTGTGGTCTCTTCCAACTCTATGATTCTATGAAATATTGCTCAGGGTAAAGGTCCTGCAGGCTTCCGGTGTGCTTTCTCTGGACCTCTGAGCACAGCAGAGTAAACACAGCGTGTTTAGCCTTCTGCCCTCTGTGCTTGCACTAAGTGTCCATAAATCAAGAGTCCAGTCAGCTCCTCTAATCTAGAAGTGTTTATTTTATAGCAGTTTAAATCATCCTGTATCAGGGAGAAAAAGCATCTCCGCACCGGACGAAAACGAAACGACAAACTGGAACGTGTCCAGAGGAGGGCAACCAAAATGGTCAAAGGCCTGGAAACGATGCCTTATGAGGAACGGCTAAGGGAGCTGGGCATGTTTAGCCTGGAGAAGAGGAGGTTAAGGGGTGATATGTTAGTCATGTTCAAATATATTAAAGGATGTCACATAGAGGAGGGAGAAAGGTTGTTTTCTGCTGCTCCAGAGAAGCGGACACGGAGCAATGGATCCAAACTACGAGAAAGAAGATTCCACCTAAACATTAGGAAGAACTTCCTGACAGTAAGAGCTGTTCGACAGTGGAATTTGCTGCCAAGGAGTGTGGTGGAGTCTCCTTCTTTGGAGGTCTTTAAGCAGAGGCTGGACAACCATATGTCAGGAGTGCTCTGATGGTGTTTCCTGCTTGGCAGGGGGTTGGACTCAATGGCCCTTGTGGTCTCTTCCAACTCTATGATTCTATGAAAGCAGAATAACAGAACAAAGAAACAGATCCCGGATGTATACGTAGGATCTCTCCGCCCCCTCGGAAGGCAGGGCGAAAGAACTGAGCTGTTTAGCCCTGCAAGCTCAGGTTCTCCTCACAGGGTCATCTAGTCCAACCCCCTGGAATGCAATCTCAACTAATTGAAAGCGGATGCGGATGCTGTTTGTGTCTCCGTTACGGAAAGTGGTGTTGTTTTCAGTTCAGTTGTTCCTGCTGACAAGATTCTGTGATTATTATTCAATTTTATTTTCCAAATTTGTCAGTCACTTCCCCAGGGTAACCCAAAGCAATGTGCAGCCAAACCTTTCTGCCACGCCTGGCCCACGTACAGTCTGGGTTCTCCACCCTTTTCTGGTACCTCCTGGTACTCCTCAAACGAGAAGATAGAAGGTTGCTTGACGGAGCAGCTTTCCTGCATCAGCGTTCCCAGCAAGCAATGTTGGAATGCCCAAATGTGGAAACTCTCTTTTTGGGCAGAGATCTGTGTCTTGCCCAGCGAGCTCCATCTGAGCAGTGTGGAACTTCTTCTCCACTTCCAGAGGGAAGTAACTACTACTCGCTGTCAAGCTGGTTAGCTCGTGTTCTCGTTATGTGTTTTTGTGTTGTGAACCGCTGTGTGAGATTGGGATGAAGGGAGGGATATACAATTTTTTATACAGTGGTATACATTGATTATTCCTTTCATTTTATGGACCAATGGTCTTGTTAGATAGTAAAAATTCATGTTTTAGGGGTTGTTTTTAAAAGTGGAATGGATTAATCCATTTTGCATTACTTTCTATGGGAAAGAACGCTTTGGTTTAAGAATGGACTACTGGAACGGAATAAGTTCATAAAACAAGGTACCACTGTATTGCTGGGTTGCTTAAAAGATTCTTTTGTCGGCTCCATAGATTTTCAATTTGGTTAAGGTCTGGGCTATTCCCAGCAGTGGAATATGATTATATTGAAACCAACTTTTGCACAAAGGAGCAACATGACATGAAGCTGAATCCTGCTGAAATAGAAAATAAATAAATAAAAATGCTTCAGTATCTGGGGAAAGATCACATGCAGAAGGCTTCAGTTTGGGCTCAAGTGTTTGCTTTATGTATTTGGGGATTTTACATTCCCATTAATGAAGCACTAATAGGGTGCTTCACAGTAGGTGTAATGTAAGTGGGATGTAAATCTTCTCCGATTCTTCTTCTCACATATTTTTCTTTTATTCTGTTACGGTATGTTCTTCAAACTCATGAAACGAAAGAAGACCAACCAACTTGATAGCAATCACATAACAATATGACAAAAGTTAACCTAAGCAAATGTGCTTCCTTTTTCTAGTTATTTGGCTATAACATTTGATAGAATACAGGTAATTACATTCTTGATTAAATTATCTTTCCATTGATACATAACTTTATGATATTACTCAAAAAAAAAAAAAAAAGCAGGGTTATGAGCCATCAAACCTCTGAAATATACTTTTTTCCACAAAAGGCTTCCGCAATTTTACCACTGCTGTATATCAAACAAAGCAACATTCAACAACCCATCAAAATCTAATAACAAATACGTTGGTTAATGACGAACCACAAAGGTAATGAACACACACCCAACTCCCTTTAGTTCTTCTTGATTTGTTCCTGAGGCTCTAATCCCTTTTTGTCTCCATTGCAGATTGTGATGAATTGGAAATCGAGAACAAAGGTGAACACGACAAAATCCCCAGAGAGGAGAAGCCATGCAAAAATTTGGAGTGTGGAGACAGCTGCAGTCAGAGCTTCCATTACACTTTCCAACAAAGAAATCTCATTGGGAAGAAACCCTATCAGTGTGTGGAATGTGGAAAGAGCTTCAGTCAGAGCTCTAATCTCACTTCCCATCAAAGAACACATACAGGGGAGAAACCCTATCAGTGCACTGAATGTGGAAAGAGCTTCAGTATGAAGGCCTCTCTCACTTCCCATCACAGAATTCATACAGGGGAGAAACCCTATCAGTGTGGGGAATGTGGAAAGAGCTTTAGTATGAGCTACAGTCTCACTAAGCACCAGAGAATTCATACAGGAGAGAAACCCTATCAGTGCATGGAATGTGGAAAGAGCTTCAGTCAGAGCTCCTCTCTCACTTCCCATCACAGAATTCATACAAAGGAGAAGCCCTATCAGTGCATGGAATGTGGAAAGAGCTTCAGGAAGAACGCCCATCTCACTTTACATCAAAGAATTCATACAGGGGAGAAACCCTATCAGTGCATGGAATGTGGAAAGAGATTCAGTTGGAGCTCCGGTCTCACTTCCCATGAGAGAATTCATACAGGGGGGAAACCCTATCAGTGCGTGGAATGTGGAAAGAGCTTCAGTCAGAGTTCTGATGTCACTAAGCATCAGAGAAGTCATACAGGGGAGAAACCCTATCAGTGTTTGGAATGTGGAAAGAGCTGCAGTATGAGCTCTGATCTGACTTCCCATCAAAGAATTCATACAGGAGAGAAACCTTATTGGTGTGTGGAATGTGGAAAGAGCTTCAGGCAGAGTTCCTCTCTAACTTCCCATCAAAGAACCCACACAGGAGAGAAACCCTATCAGTGCATGGAATGCGGAAAGAGCTTCAGTCAGAGCTCCCATCTCACTAAGCATCAGAGAAGTCATACAGGAGAGAAACCCCATCAGTGCAGGGAATGCGGAAAGGGCTTCAGTCAGAGTTCCTCTCTAACTTCCCATCAAAGAACCCACACAGGAGAGAAACCCTATCAGTGCATGGAATGCGGAAAGAGCTTCAGTCAGAGCTCCCATCTCACTAAGCATCAGAGAAGTCATACAGGAGAGAAACCCTATCAGTGTGGGGAATGTGGAAAGAGCTTCAGGCAGAGCTCCCATCTCACTAAGCATCACAGAATTCATACAGGGGAGTCAACTCTCCAAAGCTGTCGCCATGAGCAGAGGACACCTGTTTTTTAAGATTGAAATTTGGACTTAATTAACAGGCATGCTTTGAAGTAGGGGAGATAAAATTATTTACTAATTGAATCAGCCACGTTTTTGATCTAGAGAAGGACTTTCATTGTAATTGGATCGGTATGTTGGGGGAGGTGAGCCTCGATTATTTTCTTTTGATATATTTTGCATTTGCTGTTTTACTCGGCAAATCTCCTCCAAAAGGTTAAGTTTTTGAAATATGCAAGCGGGATTTAAAGAGTATTTTGTTATTGTTATGGTTTAACTTCAAAATAGACTGTCTGAAATTTTGACTATGATTCTGGCAACGACCCTCAATGGAATGATAAAAAGAATTCTTGACTGCAGTTATTGTGTTTTCGCTGAGGCGTCAACTTGTTAGTAGCTGGAATGAGATCATAGAAGGGAATTTTGGATATCTGCCCGGGGCTAATGGCGGAAGGCTAAACCTCCCTTTTGTCTTGGATGTGACGCACTGAGATTTGCCCTTGTGTGCAGAACCGGAAAGTGACATTGCTGAGGACTTTCGAAAACAACGGGGGAAAGAAGAAAATATTTCATACAGAATTATAAAGGACTGACCCGCTTGCTGAATTAATGGAGGGATTATTTGAATACGAGCGAAAGTTGACTGGGCCTGTGGCTGTTAAAATAAACAAAACATAAATGAAGGATTAACATTGGAAATGATTTCTTTGGACTAATAAAGAAATGCAGTATGACATCATTCCCCAAAATTCAGAGCATGGGAAGTCACCCAAAGGATATATACAGTAATTTGGCATTGAAGAATTGGCTCTTTTGATTGTATTATAACTTAGAATGTTTTATTGTGGTCTTTATTGGATTGTTAAAATGGAAATTTAACAAGAATATTATATGTGCGTGTGCTGATAGGAGAAAAACCCTATGTGTGTGGAATGTGGAGTGAGCTTCAGTCAGGGCTCCCATCTCACTTCCCATCAAATCATCCATAGAAAGGTTGGGAAAACCATTGTGCAGCTTTAGGAGCCAGGCACATCCCCACCTTGTTAACCAGGCCTTTGGCTGATTACATCTAATGCGCTTTTAAAATGTGATAGGGAGGGGGGTTACAGGTGCGTATTTTGTGTTTTTATATTGTCTTTTTATCTTGTAAGTGTCCTGAGACGTGGGAACAGGAGTCAACTCTTAGAGACCGAGGGGTTTTTGCCCCCCCCAATAAAATATCTGAGGGGGCCACCCCCAAGTTGGTAGACATTGCCATTCCAATGGCATGAATGCATCATGTGATTGAAACTGCCTTGGTTGCACTGGTCAATGATCTTCGGCGGGCTAGGGACAAAGGTGAGAGCTGTTTCCTAGTTCTGCTGGCTCTCACAGTGGCTTTTGATACCATCGACCATAACATCCTTCTGGACCGTCTAGAGCATGGGTAGACAAACTAAGGCCTAGGGCCTGGATCCGACCCAATTGCCTTCTAAATCCGGCCCGCTGACAGCCCAGGAATCATTGCGTTTTTACATGAGAAAAATTATACCTTTTATTTAAAATGCACCTCTGGGTTATTTGTGGGGCATAGGAATTCGTTCTCCACCCCCGCAAATATTGTCCGCCCCCCCCCACAAGGTCTGAGGGACAGTGGACCGGCCCCCCTGCTGAAAAAATTCTCTGGTCTAGAGGAGCTGGGGGCACTGTTATACAGTGGTTAATCTCCTTCCTCCTGGGCCATGTCCAGAAAGTGGTGGTGGGGGATGAGTGTTCAGACGCCTGGGCTCTCACTTGTGGGGTCCTCAGGGTTCCATCCTCTCCCCCATGCTTTTTAATATCTATATGAAGCCGCTGGGAGAGATCATCAGGGGGTTTGGGCTGGGTGTCCATCAATATGCAGATGACACCCAGCTCTACCTCTCCTTTAAATCAGAACCAGTGAAGGCGGTGAAGGTCCTGTGTGAGTGCCTGGAGGCGGTTGGAGGATGGATGGCGGCTAACAGATTGAGGTTGAATCCTGACAAGACAGAAGTACTGTTTTTGGGGGACAGGGCGCGGGCGGGTATGGGGGATTCCCTGGTCCTGAATGGGGTAACTGTGCTCCTGAAGGACCAGGTGTGCAGTCTGGGAGTCATTTCGTGTGTTTTTTAAAAAATTATATTTATTAGAAGTTTAAAAATTACAAAGAAAAGAAGAAAAGAAAACAACAAAAAATTTAACAAAACATACATTACAATATATTAAAAACACACACACATAAAAACCAGTACAACAATAACAATTAAAAAAAAACACAGATCCAATATTCCATATCATTATCTTCCATTTACTTGTTTCATCGACCTCCTCACACCTCCCTTTTTGTATTCTAGTTTAGTTATTTGTTTCAGCAAATTCTTTCCATCTTTCTCAATTTTTATTGGGTAATTTAACAGTCTAACCTATTAATTAACTCAACAAATCCTTTCCATCTTTCACTATATTCTGTCGTTCAGTTTACCTTAATTTATTTTAACCTTATCTTACCATAAAGTACCTTAAAGCTTAAAGCTTAATACTTATTTATACATAACTCCTTATATCATTTCTACTAAAGCCAAATAGTTTCATTCCAACATTTTTCCTAATACTCGTTAATTTTACACTAATTCCCAAAATAAATTATTAAAAACTTTCTTCCAATCTTCATCCAACGTCTCTTCTTCCTGGTCTCGGGTTATGTCAGTCCTTACTGTCCATTCCATCTAGTCCATCAACCTGGTAATCTTATGTCCGAGGCTCTTAAGTCTTTTCCATGTCCCTTCTGCAGATGATCTTCTTGTTTATACCTGCACTTTTCCTTGTCTTTTGTTGATCTCTTTCTTAATTTCTTTCCTTTCTCATTGAGGGGTAGGTCTCAGGGAAACTCCAACCCAAAAATATCTCCATCTCCCCTCAGCAGATCAGCCCATTCCCCACAGTCCCATTTCCCTCTTTCAACAATGTAGTCCAGAAAGTATTTAAAAGCATGTTTCAAAGTCCCTCCAAAATTAAGAGCCCCCACAACTCCAGACCCCCCCTGGCCCGCTCCAGATTCAGTCTTCAAGAACAGCGGCTTATGCTCCTGCAGGGCCTCGGGTCTCTCCATTTGTGTTACTTGAGGTTCAGCAGCAACCTCCTCCATTGTCTTCTGCATTTGCACTTGCCCTGTCAAAACAGGTTCCTGGGTTGGTTCCTGAATGGTTTCTATATGAGCATTCACTGCTTGTCCAAAGTTTTTGACTGCAACAGCCATCAAATCTACCTTCTCATGCAACTGCTCCAACAAAGCGCTTGTCTTGCAAAGAGCAAGCACGAAAACTTCTTGTAGACACATTTTTATTCAAGGTCAGAGTCTGGTCCCACGATCCTAATCACCACAGCTGTGAAATTCCCAGATCAACTCCAGCAACACTTTAACAGGCTCCCTCTAGAGGATACAATTTCTATTTGTATCCATCTTTTGAAAACAAGTCCGACAAAAGAAAAATTACTTTCATTTTCCAAATTTTTTGTTTCTTTTAAATGCAAAAGGCAACATTGGAATCAATTTGTTTCTCTTCTTTAACTATCTGTCAAAAGACGTTTGATTCACAGTCAATGAACCTCCCCAAAAATTTCTGTCTCTGACACCCTGTTCCCAGGTTTGAGACGGTGGAAATTTATCTTTCTTTACTCACTCACCTGCAGGCTTGAACAATCAAAATTCCCCCCTCTTTTCTCCTGCTTCCAAGAGGGGTTTTGGTGGCTAAAACTGAAGGAAATTTAGACCTTTATATATGACTTTCCAGGCTTTAGCTTGCACAATTTTTGCTTCAATCTATTTACAAAAGCGGAAGGTGGACTTCCTGTTTAGAACCTTCCCGCTTCAATGCCAAATTAAAATGTTTCTTAATCCAATTTTCTGTTTTACTCACGGGTACTTGTTTAGAGTCCAATTGTCCACAGGAAAAAGTCAGCGCTCTCCGGCAACGGCTGTGCGGCTTCACTCCGTAAAAATAGCGGTCGATTCAAAACACCGCGCCGCTCACCCCACGTCGCTTCGGATGCCCAAAAAAGGGTTTCTCTGCGAGTAGGTGTCAGCCAAATCCCACGTTCCCAGGCTTCCTCCGCCTGGGATTTTTAAAGGGTCTCCACCTTCGCCACAACGGCAAGACCCGATTTTCGCGGAGCGGGTTCCTCTCGGTCAGAGGAGCTCCACCATTGCCGATGGCGCTAACCTGGAAGTCCGCAGCCTGGGAGTCATTTCGGAGTCACAGCTGTCCATGGAGGCACAGGTTAATTCTAAGTCCAGGGCAGCTGTCTACCAGCTCCACCTGGTACGCAGGCTAAAACCCTACCTGCCCGCAGACTGTCTTGCCAGAGTGATGCATGCTCTAGTTATCTCCCGCTTGGACTACTGCAACGCGCTCTATGTGGGGCTACCTTTGAAGGTGACCCGGAAACTGCAATTAATCCAGAATGTGGCAGCTAGACTGGTGACTGGGAGTGGCCGCCAGGACCACATAACACCGGTTCTGAGAGATCTGCATTGGCTCCCAGTATGTTTCCGAGCACAATTCAAAGTGTTGGTGCTGACCTTTAAAGCCCTAAACGGCCTCGGTCCTGTATACCTGGAGGAGCGTCTCCACCCCCATCGTTCAGCCCGGACACTGAGATCCAGCGCCGAGGGCCTTCTGGCGGTTCCCTCATTGCGAGAAGTAAGGTTACAGGGAACCAGGCAGAGGGCCTTCTCAGTGGTGGCGCCCACCCTGTGGAATGCCCTCCCAGCAGATGTCAGAGCAATAAACAACTATTTTACTTTTAAAAGACATCTGAAGGCAGCCCTCTTTAGGGAGGTTTTTAATGTTTGATGCTGTACTGTTTTTAATATTCAGTTGGAAGCCGCCCAGAGTGGCTGGGGAAACCCAGCCAGATGGGCGGGGTATAAATAAATTATTATTATTATTATTATTATTATTATTATTATTTATACCACGATTCGGCTGGTCTGAACTGCCCAGGCATCTTAAATGTCAGCTTCAGAGTTGTTAGGAAAGATAAGGAGCTTCTGTCAGGTTTTCTGTTTTTGTTTTCTTGGTTTGACCCAAGAGACGCCTGACATTGGCGATGGAGGGGAAGCCATGACTGGGCCAAACAAAATCCGTCCCAGAGAAGAGCCAGGCTTATTGAATCTCAGCTGGTAGTTAGTAGCAGTGATAGTAATAGTAATAATTTTTATTTATCCCCTGCCCATCTGGCTGGGTTGCCCCAGCCACTCTGGGTGGCTTCCAACACATATATACACATGAAACATTAATAATAACCATCTGATTACTGGAATGTAATAATGGAGGGATACAATCTATTTCAGAGAAACAGACCACACAAGAAAGGAGGAGGAGTGGCGTTGTATGTCAGGGATGTGTATACCTGTGAAGAGATCCAAGATTTAGAACCTCAAAGCCAAAGTGAGAGCATTTGGGTCAAAATTAAGGGAGAGAAGAATAACAGGGACCTCATTGTGGGAGTTTACTATAGATCCCCAAGCCAAACGGAGGACATAGATGATGCCTTCCTGGAACAGATAGCCAAGCATGCAAAAGGAAGGGAGATAGTAGTAATAGGGGACTTCAATTACCCGGATATTTGTTGGATGTCAAACTCAGCCAAGAGCATAAGGTCAAACAGATTCCTCACTGGCCTTGCAGACAACTTCATTGTCCAGAAAGGGGGAGAAGCAACAAGAGGAACAGCCATTTTAGATCTGGTCCTAACCAATGTTGACGACCTGGTTAGTGGGGTAGAAGTGGAAGAATCATTAGGCGCGAGTGATCATGCTCTTCTGAAGTTAGTGGGCGCAGGACATTGGGCATAACATTATGTTTGAGGATTGGGAAAGGTTGTGGACCACTGGGCTGAACTTCACCGCATGTAATGCTCTGAAGGAAAATGTAATGAAAATGATATATAGATGGTACATGACCCCAGTTAAACTTGCCAAAATATACCATTCGTCTGATAATAAATGTTGGAAATGTAAAGAAAATGAAGGAACATTCTTTCACCTCTGGTGGACATGCCCTAAGGTGAAGGCCTTCTGGGAAATGATATATAATGAGCTGAAAAAGGTATTTAAGTATACCTTCACTAAGAAACCAGAGGCCTTCCTTCTGGGTATTGTCGGCCAGAAGGTGTTAAAGAAGGACCGAACATTCTTTATGTATGCAACAACGGCAGCAAGGATTCTCATCGCAAAAAACTGGAAAACTCAAGATCTACCCACACTGGAAGAGTGGCAGATGCAACTGATGGACTATATGCAACTGGCCAAGATGACTGGCAGAATCCGAGACCTGGGAGAAGAGAAGATGGAGGAAGACTGGAAGAAATTTAAGATGTATCTACAAAAACATTGTAATTTGGTTGAATGTTAAGAAGGATGCTAGATTATAAAAATTGGCCACCACTAAATTAGATTTAAATTTGATGATAAGTGAGACTAAAGAAAATATAAAATTTTTTGGAAGAATTGCTAGATTATATTTGAATGAGTGGACATGAGATTGTAAACAAGTTGATAATTTGTTTGGAAAAAACTTTTAACGATGTAAATGGGAGCGGGAGACGTGAGGGAGTCCAAAGAAGTGATGAAACTATGTTTGTGACAGAAGTAAGATTGTTTATTATTTGTGCATTTATATTTAAAAACTTTAATAGTTATCAAAAAAAAAAAAAAAAAAGATCATGCTCTTCTGAAGTTTACTATACAGCGGAAAGGAGCAGCCAAGCATACTAGCATTCAATTTCTTGACTTTAAGAAAGCCGACTTCATAAAACTTAGGGAAGTGCTGGGTGAGATCCCATGGACAGTAATACTAAAAGGAAAGGGAGTTCATGATGGCTGGGAGTTTGTTAAGAGGGAGATAGTAAAAGCACAACTTCAGGCAATACCAATGAGATGGAAACATGGAAGGTGCCTAAAGAAGCCAGGGTGGCTATCTAAAGAACTTTTAACTGAGTTAAGATTAAAAAAGGATGTGTACAAAAAATGGAAAAGGGGGGAAACCACCAAAGAGGAATTCAAACAAATAGCCAGCACGTGTAGACACAAAGTCAGAAAAGCTAAAGCACAGAATGAACTCAGGCTTGCTAGAGAGGTTAAAAGCAACAAAAAAGGCTTTTATGGGTATGTTCGTAGCAAAAGGAAGAACAAAGAAACAGTGGGGTCACTCAGAGGAGAAGATGGTGAAATGCAAACAGGGGACACAGAAAGGGCTGAACTCCTCAATGCCTTCTTTGCCTCAGTCTTTTCCGATAAAGAAAACAATGCCCGACCTGAAGAATTTGGAGCAAATGATTCAGCAGAGGAAACACAGCCCAGAATAACTAAGGAGATAGTACAAGAATACTTGGCTAGTTTAGATGTATTCAAGTCTCCAGGGCCAGATGAACTGCATCCAAGAGTATTAAAAGAACTGGCAGATGTGATCTCAGAACCACTGGCAGTCATCTTTGAGAATTCCTGGAGAACAGGCGAAGTCCCGGCAGACTGGAGGAGGGCAAATGTTGTCCCTATTTTCACAAAGGGGAAAGGAGAGGACCCAAATAATTACCGCCCAGTCAGTTTGACATCAGTACCAGGGAAGATTCTGGAGCAGATCATTAAGCAAGCAGTCTGTGAGCACCTAGAAAGGAATACTGTGATCACCAATAGTCAGCATGGATTTCTGAAAAATAAGTCATGTCAGACTAACCTGATCTCGTTTTTTGACAGAATTACAAGCCTGGTAGATGAAGGGAACGCAGTGGATGTAGCCTACCTTGATTTCAGCAAGGCATTTGACAAGGTGCCCCATGATATTCTTGTAAAGAAGCTGGTAAAATGCGGACTTGACTATGCTACCACTCAGTGGATTTGTAACTGGCTGACTGACCGAACCCAAAGGGTGCTCATCAATGGTTCCTCTTCATCCTGGAGAAGAGTGACTAGTGGGGTGCCCCAGGGTTCTGTCTTGGGCCCGGTCTTATTCAACATCTTTATCAACGACTTGGATGATGGACTCAAGGGCATCCTGATCAAATTTGCAGATGACACCAAACTGGGAGGGGTGGCTAACACCCCAGAGGACAGGATCACAATTCAAAACGCCCTTGACAGATTAGAGAACTGGGCCAAAACAACAAGATAAATTTTAACAGGGAGAAATGTAAAGTATTGCACTTGGGCAAAAAAAATGAGAGGCACAAATACAAGATGGGTGACACCTGGCTTGAGAGCAGTACATGTGAAAAGGATCTAGGAGTCTTGGTTGACCACAAACTTGACATGAGCCAACAGTGTGACGCGGCAGCTAAAAAAGCCAATGCAATTCTGGGCTGCATCAATAGGAGTATAGCATCTAGATCAGGGGAAGTAATAGTGCCACTGTATTCTGCTCTGGTCAGACCTCACCTGGAGTACTGTGTCCAGTTCTGGGCACCACAGTACAAGAAGGACACTGACAAACTGGAACGTGTCCAGAGGAGGGCAACCAAAATGGTCAAAGGCCTGGAAACGATGCCTTATGAGGAACGGCTAAGGGAGCTGGGCATGTTTAGCCTGGAGAAGAGGAGGTTAAGGGGTGATATGATAGCCATGTTCAAATATATAACAGGATGTCACATAGAGGAGGGAGAAAGGTTGTTTTCTGCTGCTCCAGAGAAGCGGACACGGAGCAATGGATCCAAACTACAAGAAAGAAGATTCCACCTAAACATTAGGAAGAACTTCCTGACAGTAAGGGCTGTTTGACAGTGGAATTTGCTGCCAAGGAGTGTGGTGGAGTCTCCTTCTTTGGAGGTCTTGAAGCAGAGGCTTGACAACCATATGTCAGGAGTGCTCTGATGGTGTTTCCTGCTTGGCAGGGGCTTGGACTCGATGGCCCTTGTGGTCTCTTCCAACTCTAGGATTTTATGATTCTATGATTCTTTCTTTTACCGACCGCATGGATCCATGAGGGACTTGCACCCGACTGGCTGGGCTGATGAGTCGTCTCTCCACCTGGAATTTTCCGTAACACCCATAAAAGTGTATCATATTTATTGCTGAGAAATTGTACCATACTCAGCTTACGGATCTCAACCCCAAGAAACCCGACACAGAGTAGCTGCCTTTCCCCCAATTTCTTAGCTAGAAATAACTGATATTGAGAAGGAAGAAGAGAGAGAGGTAGGCATCCTTTCGGCGATGGTTCCCCACTCCAGTTTGCCTCTGTCGGCCCCCGATGCCCCTTTCCTGTGGCCCCTGAATGGCTCTCTCCTCATCCGCCTGTCTTGGGAGACAATGGAGGACGGCTCAAGCGGTGGGGAGATTGCAAGGCCTGCTGGGGCAGCTGGCTGCTGTGACGGACAGCAGAGCCAGAGCAGAGTCTGGGAGTGCAGTGCCTCACCATTCCACCAGGGGGCCAGAGCCTCTTTCTGATTGGCTATCCAGAGGGGGGTGGCGCCAGCACTTTTGGAGGGAAAATAAAGAGAGCCCTTTCTGAGGGGATTTGAGATGGGAGAGAGGGAAGGTTGGGAGAAGATGGGGATGAGGAGAGGGGGGAGGGAGGGAGGGAGAAGTGGCTCTGATCTGAGTGGATCCTCCGCTCTGAGGAGAATTTCTATGGAGCCAGAGGAAGGAGCCTCACAGCTGAGAAGGGGAGACCATGTTGAGGGTCTGAAGGGAGTGAAGCTGGAGGGAGAAGCTGTGGGAAGACTCTCCTCTTCTTCTTCTTCTGGGGTCTCCTTCCAGTCAGGAGGAGAGAGATCTTCTAGGAAAGGGTGATTCCTGAGTCCATGGCAAGGGCTGAGAGGATCCCCTGGGTCTGGCATACAAAGGAAAATACCTCAGGGGAACCGAGGAAAAGTGGCCCCTCGCTGTGAAGGAAGCTGGGCTGTGTCAAAAGTATACCTCATGGAAAGACCTCTCATAACTAAGGGAGGGGATGAGAGAGAAGCCGCAAAAACAGACTTAAACCTTATACTGTAGTATTCACAGTGGTACCTCGGGTTAAGTACTTAATTCGTTCCGGAAGTCTGTTCTTAACCTGAAACTGTTCCTAACCTGAAGCACCACTTTAGCTAATGGGGCCTCCCGCTGCTGCCGTGCAATTTGTGTTCTCATCCGGAAGCAAAGTTCTTAACCTGAGGTACTATTTCTGGTCAGCGGAGTCTGTAACCTGAAGCGTATGTAACCTGAGGTACCACTGTATTCTGGATACCTAAAGTGTAACAAGTGATTCTGAGAAGAAGGGGTTCGAGAAGGGAAGCAGCAGTTTAGCGTCGGAGCTCATTATTTTGAGTTATTTCCGTCCAAAAAGCTCGACAACTCCTGGCCATCCCCCCCTCTCAAAAGGGAGGTGTCCCCCAGCCCTGGACTCCCCCAGAACAGCTCTCCCAGGCCGGCTTCTTCCTCCGGTGGCAGCAGGGCTCTCTCTCCAAGGGAGATGCTCAGAGCCCAGCCAAGAGCCAAAGGCCCCCCCAAGGGACCTAGGGAGATGCTCAGAGCCCAGCCAAGAGCCAAAGGCCCCCCAAAAAGGAACCGAGGGAGATGCTCAGAGCCCAGCCAAGAGCCAAAGGCCCCCCCCAAGGGACCGAGGGAGATGCTCAGAGCCCAGCCAAGAGCCAAAGGCCCCCCCCAAGGGACCGAGGGAGATGCTCAGAGCCCAGCCAAGAGCCAAAGGACCCCCCGAAAAAGGGACCAAGGGAGATGCTCAGAGCCCAGCCAAGAGCCAAAGCCCCCCCCCAAGGGACCGAGGGAGATGCTCAGAGCCCAGCCAAGAGCCAAAGGACCCCCAAAGGGACCGAGGGAGATGCTCAGAGCCCAGCCAAGAGCCAAAGGCCCCCCCAAAAAGGAACCAAGGGAGATGCTCAGAGCCCAGCCAAGAGCCAAAGGACCCCCCGAAAAAGGGACCAAGGGAGATGCTCAGAGCCCAGCCAAGAGCCAAAGGACCCCCCGAAAAAGGGACCAAGGGAGATGCTCAGAGCCCAGCCAAGAGCCAAAGGCCCCCCCAAAAAGGAACCAAGGGAGATGCTCAGAGCCCAGCCAAGAGCCAAAGGACCCCCCGAAAAAGGGACCAAGGGAGATGCTCAGAGCCCAGCCAAGAGCCAAAGCCCCCCCCCCAAGGGACCGAGGGAGATGCTCAGAGCCCAGCCAAGAGCCAAAGGACCCCCCGAAAAAGGGACCAAGGGAGATGCTCAGAGCCCAGCCAAGAGCCAAAGGCCCCCCCCAAAAGGGACCGATGGAGATGCTCAGAGCCCAGCCAAGAGCCAAAGGACCCCCCGAAAAAGGGACCAAGGGAGATGCTCAGAGCCCAGCCAAGAGCCAAAGCCCCCCCCCCAAAGGGACCGAGGGAGATGCTCAGAGCCCAGCCAAGAGCCAAAGGCCCCCCCCCCAAAGGGACCGAGGGAGATGCTCAGAGCCCAGCCAAGAGCCAAAGGCCCCCCCCCAAAGGGACCGAGGGAGATGCTCAGAGCCCAGCCAAGAGCCAAAGGACCCCCCCAAAAGGGACCGAGGGAGATGCTCAGAGCCCAGCCAAGAGCCAAAGGCCCCCCCAAAAAGGGACCAAGGGAGATGCTCAGAGCCCAGCCAAGAGCCAAAGGCCCCCCAAAAGGGACCGAGGGAGATGCTCAGAGCCCAGCCAAGAGCCAAAGCCCCCCCCCAAAGGGACCGAGGGAGATGCTCAGAGCCCAGCCAAGAGCCAAAGCCCCCCCCCCAAAGGGACCGAGGGAGATGCTCAGAGCCCAGCCAAGAGCCAAAGCCCCCCCCCCAAAGGGACCGAGGGAGATGCTCAGAGCCCAGCCAAGAGCCAAAGCCCCCCCCCAAAGGGACCGAGGGAGATGCTCAGAGCCCAGCCAAGAGCCAAAGACCCCCCAAAAAGGGACCGAGGGAGATGCTCAGAGCCCAGCCAAGAGCCAAAGACCCCCCCAAAGGGACGGAGGGAGATGCTCAGAGCCCAGCCAAGAGCCAAAGGCCCCCCCAAAAGGGAACGAGGGAGATGCTCAGAGCCCAGCCAAGAGCCAAAGGCCCCCCCCCCAAAGGGACCGAGGGAGATGCTCAGAGCCCAGCCAAGAGCCAAAGGACCCCCCAAAGGGACCGAGGGAGATGCTCAGAGCCCAGCCAAGAGCCAAAGGCCCCCCCAAAAGAGACCGAGGGAGATGCTCAGAGCCCAGCCAAGAGCCAAAGGCCCCCCCCAAAGGGACCGAGGGAGATGCTCAGAGCCCAGCGAAGAGCCACAGGCGCCCCATAAAAGGGACCGAGGGAGATGCTCAGAGCCCAGCTAAGAGCCAAAGGCCCCCCCAAAAGAGACCGAGGGAGATGCTCAGAGCCCAGCCAAGAGCCAAAGGCCCCCCAAAGGGACCGAGGGAGATGCTCAGAGCCCAGCCAAGAGCCAAAGGCCCCCCCCCAAGGGACCGAGGGAGATGCTCAGAGCCCAGCGAAGAGCCACAGGCGCCCCATAAAAGGGACCGAGGGAGATGCTCAGAGCCCAGCCAAGAGCCAAAGGCCCCCCCAAAAGAGACCGAGGGAGATGCTCAGAGCCCAGCCAAGAGCAAAAGGCCCCCCCAAAAAAGGGACTGAGGGAGATGCTCAGAGCCCAGCCAAGAGCCAAAGGCCCCCCCAAAAAAGGGACCGAGGGAGATGCTCAGAGCCCAGTCAGGAGCCAAAGGCCCCCCCCAAAGGGACCGAGGGAGATGCTCAGAGCCCAGCCAAGAGCCAAAGGCCCCCCCCCCAAAGGGACCGAGGGAGATGCTGAGAGCCCAGCCAAGAGCCAAAGGCCCCCCCCCCAAAGGGACCGAGGGAGATGCTGAGAGCCCAGCCAAGAGCCAAAGGCCCCCCCCCAAAGGGACCGAGGGAGATGCTCAGAGCCCAGCCAAGAGCCAAAGGCCCCCCCCCCAAAGGGACCGAGGGAGATGCTGAGAGCCCAGCCAAGAGCCAAAGGCCCCCCCCCCAAAGGGACCGAGGGAGATGCTGAGAGCCCAGCCAAGAGCCAAAGGCCCCCCCCCCAAAGGGACCGAGGGAGATGCTCAGAGCCCAGCCAAGAGCAAAAGGCCCCCCAAAAATGCACCGAGGGAGATGCTCAGAGCCCAGCCAAGAGCCACAGGCCCCCCCATAAACGGAGCCAGGGTTAAGGTGCCCCTTTAGAGCCATTCAAAATGACAGAAATTAATAGAAATCAGAGTGAGTGTGCAATGCAAGGGGGGGCTGAGCTGGGGGGACTCGGCACTGCAAGGGTTAAAGGGAAGTGAGCTGCCTTCCTAGAGAGGCCAGGAAGTGGACGGGGGGGCAGGTCCTCCAGAGCCCAGGCCCCCCCCTCCCCAGTCCTTTCCTGCTTGGGTGTCTCTCCTGCAAGGGCTGCCTCGCTCTCCCCTCCTGGGATCTGGTGAGTCTCCCCTCTCTCTCTCTGGGATCTGGTGGGGGTCCCAGGGCTGCAGCAGGGGAGGGGGCCTGGGGGGGGCCCTGATCTGCTCCTGCAGGGGGGGGGACCCCAAGTCAGGGAGGAGGAGGGGGTCCTGCCAGGAAGGGGCCAGGGCTGCCACGCTCTCCTTCCTGCAGATCAGAGGATCCCAAACTCAGTTGGCCTTTCAGACAAAATGACTCCCACGAAATCTCATTTCTTTAAACAAAGGAGTCCCATTGCACAACAGAGGGAACATGTGCAAATGGTTTTCCAAAGCTGGACGAGGAGGTGGACTAGACACCCCCAAAAGAAAACCCCCAGGGAGGGAGGAAGGAAAGGTGGGGAAGAGATGCCAGGAGTAAAGAGAGGGATCCCAGCCCATAGTCTGGCTGCCGCATTGGGGACCAGTTTCCCAGTGTCTCCCAGTGTCTCCCAGGGCAGCTCCCCACGGAGGCCACGGCAGCCATCCCCTCGCACCCAGAGCAGGGCATCCCAGGACCCCATCCTCTCTCTCCCAAAGGGATTGTTGCTGGAAAACCAGCCGGAAATGGGCGCTGCTCCTCCCTGAGCCTCCAGGGACCTGGGCATCAGTGGCTGTGCGTGTGTTAAGCCATCTAAGAGAATAATAATAATAAGTTAGTTTCCTAAATTTCAAGGGCAAAGTCTTTGGCCTTCAGGGGGCCTTCAGGGGGTTTGCCAGGTACATTCCTGGCCCTCACAGCAAAGAAAAAGGGACCCCACCCCAGGAGTCTGTCTTGAAAGTGGCAGAGTCCAAGTGCAAGAAAAGAAAAGAGAATTTGGGCAACTGGCTGGTTTTAAACTTAGTAACGCCAAGATGAAAAGGTTAACTAAAAATACAGTTTAAGATATGGTGGAAGAATTGCAACGCAAGTATTTGGGAATATGGTTAACAGCAAAGAGTATAAATTTAGCTGGCCCTCAGAGCAAAGAAAAAGAGACCCCACCCCAGGAGTCTGTCTGGAGAGCGGCAGAGAGACCAAGTGCAAGAAAAGGAGACAGAAGCAGGGGAGTGGGGGTGGGGGGAGCAACTCCTGAGGACCCCCGAATGAGGACCCCCACTAGAGCCAGGCATCCATTTTCCACAAGATACAAATGACTCCTTTGTCAGTCAGTTCTGACTTCATGCATTTAATTTACGGAAGAATTTAATGTTTGATGAATTACTGTATTTTAATATTTTGTTGGAAGCCTCCCAGAGTGGCTGGGGAACACCAGCCAGGAGGGTGGGATATTATTATTATTATTATTATTATTATTATTATTATTAGTTGTTGTTGTTGTTGTTGTTGTTGTTGTTGTTGTTGTTGTTGTCAATTGAATTGATATACCACCCTTCATCAAAAGATCTCAGGAACATTGAAAACATAGAACTCATAAAAAAGTATACAAATGATAATAAGGATAAAGGGACCCCTGACCATTAGGTCCAGACGTGGCCGACTCTGGGGTTGCGGTGCTCATCTCGCTTTATTGGCTAGGTTGGCAGGAGCAGGGACCGAGCAACAGGAGCTCACCCCGTCACGGGGATTCGAACCGCCGACCTTCTGATCGGCAAGTCCTAGGCTCTGTGGTTTATTTATTTTTTATATAAAATATTTATTAAAAGATTTTCTTAATACAATAAAAAGCAAAAAACAAAATAACATATAACATATAATAACCATATTTTCTTCGCTTCTTTAGACTTCCTCACATCTCCCGTTCCTGTGTTCCTGATTTATAAAAATTTAACCAGCAATTTATCACCTTGTTTCAATTCTTATTTTATAATTTTCCAATATTGTGTCCCTGATTTTAGATACTTTTATCCAAACCATAAAAGCTTAATTTTAACATAATATTTATCCAAAATTTATCTTTTCTTAAGTTTCACTTATCTTCATATTCCTTCCAACTAGCTTAATGGTGCCATGTTATTTACAATCTAGCATCTTTCTTAACACTCATACAGTTTGCAATGTTTTTGTAAGTAGACCTTAAATTTCTTCCAATCCTTTTCCACTGCTTCCTCTCCCAGGTCTCGGATTCTGCCGGTCATTTCTGCTAATTCCATGTAGTCTATCAGTTGCATCTGCCATTCTTCCAGTGTGGGCAAATCTTGGGTTTTCCAACGCTTGGCGACAAGTATCCTTGCTGCTGTTGTTGCATACATAAAAAATGTTCGGTCCTTCTTTAACACCCTCTGGCCGACAAAACCTAAAAGAAAGGCCTCTGGTTTCTTAGGGAAGGTATACTTAAATACTTTTTTCAACTCATTATATATCATTTCCCAGAAAGCCTTAACTCTAGGGCAGGTCCACCAGAGGTGAAAGAACATTCCTTCAGTTTCTTTACATTTCCAACATTTATTGTCAGACAAATGGTATATTTTTGCAAGCTTGACTGGGGTCATGTACCACCTATATATCATTTTCATAATATTTTCTTTCAAAGCATTACATGCCGTGAACTTCAGACCGGTGGTCCATAACCTTTCCCAGTCAGCAAACATGATATTATGCCCAATGTCCTGTGCCCACTTTATCATAGCTGATTTGACCGTTTCATCTTGTGTATTCCATTTTAACAGCAAGTTATACATTCTTGAAAGTACCTTAGTCTTAGGTTCTAACAATTCCGTTTCCAACTTCGATTTTTCCACCTGGAATCCTATCTTTTTATCCAAGTTAAAAACCTCTTTAATCTGAGCATAATGTAACCAATCTCACACTTTATCTTTTATTTTCTCCAAACTCTGCAGCTTCCAATTATCTCCATCCTTTTCTAATATTTCCCAATATTTCGGCCATTCGGCCTCCATATTGAGTCTTTTCCGGGCCTTAGCTTCCAATGGTGATAACCACCTTGGGGTTTTGTTTTCCAGTAAGTCTTTATATTTTGTCCAGACATTAAACACTGCTTTTCTGACAATATGGTTCTTGAAAGCCTTGTGACTTTTAACCTTGTCATACCACAAATATGCATGCCATCCAAAAGCATTGTTAAAACCTTCCAGATCCAAAACACCAGTGTTTTCAAGAAGCAGCCAATCCTTCAACCAGCAGAAAGCTGCTGATTCATAATACAACTTTAAGTCTGGCAGGGCAAAGCCCCCTCTTTCTTTAGCATCAGTTAATATCTTAAACTTAATTCTGGGCTTTTTGCCCTGCCAGACAAATTTGGAGATATCTCTTTGCCACCTCCCAAAGCACTCCATTTTATCCACAATCTGTAAAGTCTGGAACAAAAACAACATTTTTGGCAATACATTCATCTTTATGGCAGCAATTCGGCCCGACAAGGAAAGTTTCAATCTTGACCAGCCTTCTAAATCCCTTTTAATTTCTGTCCAACACTTTTCATAATTATCCTTAAATAAACTCAAATTCTTAGCTGTTATGTTTACCCCTAGGTATCTTACTTTTTTAACCACATTTAACTCTGTCTCTTTCTGAAACCTTTCTGATTCTGAAGATGTCAATTTTTTTTCCAATACCTTAGTTTTTTGCTTGTTTAATTTAAATCCCGCCACCCGACCAAACTCATAAATTAATTGTAATACCCTTTTCGTACTAGATTCTGGCTCCTGTAGGGTCAGAACCAGGTCATCTGCAAAGGCTTTAAGTTTATACTGTTTCGCTCCGACCTGAATTCCTTCGACCAACCAGTCCCCTCTAATCATATTCAAGAGCACCTCCAGGACTGAAATGAATAACAAGGGAGAGATAGGGCAACCTTGTCGTGTTCCTTTTTCAATTTTGAACTCTTCCGTCACCACATTGTTAACTATCAGTTTAGCCTTTTGTTCTGAATAGATTGCATCTATCCCATTTTCAAATCCCCGTCCCACTCCCATCCCTTCCAGGTTTTTCTTCATGAACTTCCATGAAATATTATCAAAGGCCCACAGTGCCACCCGCGTCCCTTATACAAATGATACATCACCTCAAATCCTTTAATCAGGTGAGTTTTCTCCTTTCGAAAGAGGCAGGTGGAATCTTCACATTTGTTAAGAGAATAAAGTTGAAACCTAGTGAAATATGGGGAACCAAGAGCATCTGCTTGGCATGCAGTGCTGTTGTTGCTGTTGTTGTTGTTATTTACTGGAAGGCATGAGCAAGCAGGCTGATTCACATCACAAAAATCACTTCCGTTGCCTCCACAATTTGCATTGCAATCTTCTCTCTAGGAGGGCTAGAGTATGGTTACCAGATATTTTTCAATGAATCCGGGGACACTTTTTTTTTTGGAAGCTGAGTAGCAACAGGGAGTCAGTAGTGGGGATGGTGAGGCAAAAGACCCTGGCTCCCTCTCCTTCTGCCAGAAGCCCCCCTCCCTGCTTGTCTCTCACAGCCAGGAGACGTCCGAAAATGGAGGAGCAAAGGCAGGCTTCACGCTGGCGCACTGTTTCGCTTGCCAGAAACCCCAGAGAGGAGGCGGCTTGGAAAGCTGTGGGGAGCCAGGGGCCTTCTCTTTTGGCAGCTGACTCAGTATTGATCCAGGCAGAACTCCAATGTATAGTTAGCAGAGTGAACGTGTAAAGACGTTACAGGAACCCCCCAAAATAGACCAGAGGCAATTGTATTTCACCCAGCAGAGCTTTACTGCTACTGAAGACAAATGAGGATACGGGTCCCAAATCCAAAACGTTCGGAATTGGCCCTCTCCATCAGAAATCCAGTTGCAGCAAACTTAACTGAAATTTCCCATAACTTATAATAAATTTAAACCTTAAGACTCAGCATACTATGTACAGAACACCAGAAGGAAGAGAGAGAGAGAGAGAGAGAAAGTGAAACCCAGGCTCCTTCTGGCCTCTTCTTAGAGTCAGCATGACCTTGACAGAAGAGATGACAGAACCACTTTAACCCAGCTGTACTCAGCTTCTCTGAAGGAATAACCCAAACACCAGGAACCTTCTGCTTGTTTCTTTGATGCAGAGAAGCTTCCGGAACCCTCTTGAATTAAATAGGGAATGAGCTGCTGTTCTCATGAGGCCTGAAACTCAGCCAAGTCTGTGAATATCGTGTTCTTGCTGATAAAGAGTAAACTCCAGCTGTGAACTGTGGGATTTCCTGCCCAGATAACTCTGTGACACCAGCCTTCTGAATGTCGCCTGTAGGATTCATCTGTAGTTGCAGTTTTCATGGAATCCAGGAGTTGAAAGGGACCCCAAGGGTCATCAAGTCCCACCCCCCGCATTGCAGGAGTCTCAGCTAGATCCTCCAAGACAGATGGCCATCCAAACTAGGCTTCTTGTATTTCTATATTCATCACTGAATGCTAAAATTGGCTTTTAAGCAGTGGACAGGCAAGAACAAATAGTGGCCAGGATTCACCTAGCCAGCCCCATCTGCTGCGAAATATAGCCTGCCCCCCATTCCTCGATGCCCCCATGAACCCCTTGAATTTGGCTCTAGGGCACTGGGAGGGATCCTCCCCAGAACAACTCAGGAGGAGAGGAGAAAGTGGATCCTTCCATCAGGGAAACTGGGATTCTTCCATAGGCAGAATAACGTGGAAAACACAAGGCGGAGTACAAAGATGAATACCCAGAATAAAAGAATTCCATTAAAGCGTTAAAATAAGCATCCATAATAAAAATGTGCAGCAAAGCAATCCTACTGAAACAACGCAGCAATTAAGAGGAAGGAAAGAACAGAGCATTGTGTAGCAGATCATATTGATCCTGTTTCAGAGGAGGACATTTCCCCTTTTTCTTTTAGGGTCCAGTTTGCTTTGAAGACATCTCTGTTTGTTTCACTGAAGAGGAGTAGGCGTTGCTGGATCCTGACCAGAGAGCTCTGCACAAGGGCATCATGGAGGAGAATCATGGGATCGTGGCCTCTCTTGGTAAGGCTCCCTGTCGGATCGTCCTATCTGCCTGGAAATTCAAAAAATACCTTTATGTGACAAACCTTGTATATTTTCACAGAGCTCAGCAGCTACAACACCTGGGAATCTAACACCTCCACAATAAACCTTGAGCAGCAAATTACACTTTTTTCTTATATATATAATTTTTAAAATTATTCTCCATTTAATATTGTACATTTGCATCATCATTATCCGCTATACCACCCTGGCTTTTTAGAGCCTCAACTTCCTTCCCTGCCACCTCATGGCTTTCAAAATTAATCTTTATATCATTGCAATTTGTACATTTTCCAATTCTTACTACACTCATTACAGAATGGCTCAAAATTTAACATCACCCTGCTAGTGATGTTACTTGCTTACAATAATCTTTCAGATATCGTATAAATTTACTCCAACCCTTTTGGAATACTTAATCGTGCTGGTTTTGAATTTTTCCTGTCAGTGTCACCAGATATGCAAAGTCCATCATTTTCATCTGCCAATCTTCTAACAGAAATTCTCACCATGTCAATTAATACTGAGTTCGGGAACCTTTAGCTTTAATTCTGGCCTTGCAACACCTTCCCATGGAGTGAAGCAAGTTTCTTAATTCTGCAGCTGTAATAATGTGAAGCAAAGATGGAATTATTGCCTCTATTAATTGGGCTTTATTGCTAGTTTGCTTCTGACTAGTCAGCTCCAAAGATTTTTGATTGGGTTAAGGTCTGGGCTATTCCCAGTCCATTCCAGCAGTGGAATTGATTATCTTGAAACCACCTTTTGCACACAGCAGCAACATGACATGGAGCTGAATCCTGCTGAAATATAAAATAAAAATGAATCAGTAAATATTTATATAAATATATCTAAATGCTTCAGTATCTGGGGAAAGATCACATGTGGAACGCTTCAGTTTGGGCTCAAGTATTTCATTTATGTATTTTGGAGCATTTACATTCCGTTTTATGACACAAATTCTGCCCACACCTTTTGCTGCCATACAACCCCAGATCATCACACTATCTGCGTGTTTCACGGTCGGTGTAATGCAAATAGGATATAAATCAGGGGTCAGCAAGCCGTACCCCGTCAGGGCCACTTCACTCCCACAAACCGGATCCGTGGGTCAGATTGCACGCATGAGTGCGATCTCTGCCGTCTGCATCTCTGCAGAAGTGATTTCCGGTGATTTCCGGCGCCGCAGAAGTGAGTCCCTGTGCTGCGCTGCCCCGGTTTAGCGCAGCGCATGGGAACCTGCTGAGCAGATGGCTCGGTTCGGGGGGCCGCTCGTGGGCCGCTTTTGGCCCATAGGTCACAGATTGCCAACCCCTGATGCAAATCTCTGATTCTTCTCCTCGCATATTTCATGCCATTAGTACCAAGCAAGGAGATTTGGGTCTCATCCAAATAACACTGTCCCATTGTTCTGCTGTCCAGTTAACATGGGTTGTAGCACAGTTTAATCTTTTCCACCTTTGCTTGAGAGATAATGGCTTTTCCCTTGGAATTCTAGCATTCAGACCAGTCCTTGCACTCAACTTCACATTACATTGCGCCATGCCATCTTGTAGACACCCAGATGATTTTCTTCTGTCACGTAGGCGCAGTCTCTCCATTCTTCGATCATCACTTGCTGTTGTGCACCTTTTCCTGACTTTACCAGTCTGATTTTGTAGTAACTGAGTCTCCTTATACCTCTTCAAAAATTTGGAAATGCCAGCTTTTGTTACGTTTCCCCCAATCTTGCTTCTAATTTCTCCATAACTATAGCCTTGTTCACTTAATAGTACTATTTTACATTGCTTTATGGTTGACCAGTCAACTCTTTGTGCCATTTTAAAATTTTTATCATGTTCTGCAAACTCGCTAAATGAAAGAACACAAAAGAACCAAACAACTTGATAGCAATCACATAACACACTGACAAAACAAAATTTAAAAAATCCTTCCAGTAGCACCTTAGAGACCAACAAAGTTTGTTCTTGGTATGAGCTTTCGTGTGCATGCACACTTCTTCAGATACCAGCTCCTACCAATAACAAACTTAGTTGCTCTCTAAGGTGCTACTGGAAGGAATTTTTTTATTTTGTTTCGGCTAAGGAAGATCAACACGGCTACCTACCTGTAACACTGACAAAAGTCAACCTAAGCAAGTTTGCTTCCTTTTTCTGGTTATTTGGCTATGGCTTTTTAATTTAATACAGATAATTGAACAAAGTTTGTTGCATTACATTCTTGATTAAATTATCTGTCCATTGCTAAATAATTTCACGATATTACTCCAAAAGAAGTGCTGTTATGAGCTGGTGTTATGAGCCATCAAACCTCTGAAATACACTTTCCCCCAAAGGCTTCTACAATTTTGGCCACTACTATATATTAAAAAAACAACATTCAACAACCATTAGAATCTAATAATAAATATGTTGATGAATGACAAAAAACAAAGGTAATGAACACTCACCCAACTCCCTTCAGTTCTTCTTCATTTGTTCCTGAGGCTCTAATCCCTTTTTGCCTCAATTGCAGATTGTGATGAATTGGAAATCGAGAACAAAGGTGAACACGACAAAATCCCCAGAGAGGAGAAGCCACGGAAAAATTTGGAGTATGGAGACAGCTGCAGTCATAGCTCCCATTCCACATCCCATCAAAGAAATCTCATTGGAAAGAAACCCTATCAGTGCACGGAATGTGAAAAGAGCTTCAGGAAGAACACCCATCTCACTTTGCATCAAAGAATTCATACAGGGGAGAAACCCTATCAGTGTGTGGAATGTGGAAAGAGCTTCAGTCAGAGCGCCAATCTCACTAAGCACCAGAGAATTCATACAGGAGAGAAACCCTATCAGTGTATGGAATGTGGAAAGAGCTTCAGTCACAGCCACAATCTCACTTTGCATCAAAGAATTCATACAGGGGAGAAACCCTATCAGTGCTTTGAATGTGGAAAGAGCTTCACTCACAGCCACTATCTCACTTCCCATCAAAGAATGCATACAGGGGAGAAACCCTATCAGTGCTTTGAATGTGGAAAGAGCTTCAGTCACAGCTCTGCTGTCACTAAGCATCAGAGAATTCATACAGGGGAGAAACCCTATCAATGTGTGGAATGTGGGAAGAACTTCACTGATAGGTCCTCTCTCACTTCCCATCAAAAAATTCATACTGGGGAGAAATCCTATCAGTGTGTGGAATGCGGAAAGAGCTTCAGTCGGAGAGACTCTCTCTTTTCCCATCAAAGAATTCATACAGGGGAGAAACCCTATCAGTGTGTGGAATGCGGAAAGAGCTTCAGTCGGAGAGACTCTCTCTTTTCCCATCAAAGAATTCATACTGGGGAGAAACCCTATGAGTGCATGGAATGTGGAAAGAGCTTCAGTCATAGCTCCCATCTCACTTCCCATCAAAGAATTCATACAGGGGAGAAACCCTATCAGTGTGTGGAATGTGGAAAGAGCTTCAGTCAGAGTTCTGATCTCACTAAGCATCACAGAATTCATACAGGGGAGAAACCATATCAATGTGTGGAATGTGGGAAGAACTTCACTGATAGCTCCCATCTCAATTCCCATCAAAAAATTCATACAGGGGAGAAACCCTATCAGTGTGTGGAATGTGGAAAGAGCTTCAGTCACAGCCACAGTCTTACTTCCCATCAGAAGATTCATACAGTAGAGAATCCCTATGAGTGTGTGGAATGTGGAAAGCACTTCAGAAGGAGAGACACTCTCAATTCCCATCAAAGAATTCATACTGGATACAAACCCTTTCAGTGCATAGAATGTGGAAAGAGCTTCAGTCGGAACGACACTCTCACTTCCCATCAAAGAATTCATACAGGGGAGAAACCCTATCAGTGCGTGGAATGTGGAAAGAGCTTCCGTCAGATCTCCGATCTCACTTCCCATCAAAAAATTCATACAGGGGAGAAACCCTATCAGTGTGTGGAATGTGGAAAGAGCTTCAGGAAGAGCTCATCTCTCACTTCCCATCACAAAATTCATACAGGGGAGAAACCCTATCAGTGTGTGGAATGTGGAAAGAGCTTCAGTCATAGTGCATCTCTCACTTCCCATCACAGAATTCATACAGGGGAGAAACCCTATCAGTGTGTGGAATGTGGAAAGAGCTTCATTCAGAGTTCTGATCTCACTAAGCATCACAGAATTCATACAGGGGAGAAACCATATCAATGTGTGGAATGTGGGAAGAACTTCACTGATCGCTCCCATCTCACTTCCCATCAAAAAATTCATACAGGGGAGAAACCCTATCAGTGTGTGGAATGTGGAAAGAGCTTTAGTCGGAGCTACTCTCTCACTTCCCATCAAAGAATCCATACAAAGGTTGGAAAAACCATTATACAGCTTTAGGAGACAGGCAAGTCAGCACCTTTTAAACCAGGCCTTTGGCTGATTGACATGTAATGTCCTTTTAAAATGTGGTGGGGAGGGGGGTTACAGATGTGTATTGTGTTTTTATATTGTGCTTTTATGTTGTAACCATCCTTAGACCTGTGGGTGCAGGGGTTAGGAGCCTACCCTTAGAGGCCGAGGGGTCTTTGCCCCCCAATAATATATTTGAAGCCCCCCCCCGTTGGTAGGCATCGCCATTCCAATGGCATGTATGCATCATGTGATTGATTGTGCAAGGAGGGCCTTACCTGGCCCCTCCCACCAATATTTTATTCAATTCAGCACCACTGGGTCGAGTATTATACAAATTAAACAAAGACATAAATTGCCTTCCTTTGCACATGTTCCAGCTTGTCAATATCCTTATTTATTATCATTTTTAATATTTACCGTATTTTTCCCTCTATAACACGCAATTTTTTTCTCCTAAAAAGTAAGGGGAAATGTCTGTGCGTGTTATTGAGCGAATGTGTGGTCCCTGGACTGGCGCGAGTGAAGGCAAAAATCAGGCAAATATCAAATCGTCCGGAGAAGGGAAGCCTTGAAAAGAGGAAGCTGCTGCTTTCCTGCATTCTGCCTCAGGGTCTTACTGCCCACCCACTTCTGTTTTGTTACTGTGTTTGCTCAAACGGAACAAAGAGCAGAGAAACCCCCCCCCTCCAGGCAAGCAGAGGGGAAAGCAGAGCGTCCTTCCTTCTAATTCTTCTCCGTGCTCCGGTGCTGCTGCTGCTGCGTCTAGGGACTCGCAGGCAACATGCCGGGGGGGCGGGGGGGGGAGAGAGAGAGCTGGCTGACTGGCTGGCTTGGGGGGGGACTTTTGCCTTTCTTTCCTCCCTCCGGTAAAACCCCTCTCCTGCATTCTTAGCCAGCTGCTTCTCCGCACACCCCTCTCGGTGCTCCTTGTCCCTTCTATGTTTTTCCTTCCCTCCCCACTTAAAACGTGGTTACAAAGCACGGATCCACATGGATCCTCAGGATCTTTGCATTGGGTCACCCCAAATTCACCATCAGATCACATAGCAATGATCTGATGCAAAAACAGGGCTGCAATGGTGCAAAAACGTGGTTACAAAGCACGGATCCACATGGATCCTGAGGATCTTTGCATTGGGTCACCCCAAATTCAGCATCAGATCACATAGCATGTCCATGGCTACAGCCTGCACCATAAAAATCACGCACCCACTGTTGCCTGGGGCTGCAATGGTGCAAAAACATGGTTACAAAGCACAGATCCACATGGATTCTCAGGATTTTTGCATTGGGCTACCCCAAACTCACTATCAAATCACATGTCTGTGGCCACAGCATGAAGCACAAAAATGATACATCCACTGTTTCATTCAGAATTTTTTTTCTTGTTTTCCTCCTCTAAAAACTATGTGCGTGTTATGATCAGGTGCGTGTTATCGAGCGAAAAATACGGTATGTGCCCTTCATCTGAAGATTTCACAATATAAACATACAAGATGAAAGCATGGTGTCAGGGAACTGCCATCGGAGCTAGAGGTGGAGGGAAGGCTCCAGAGGGATGCCGGAGAGGGTCCTAGTAGGGAGAGAGGCAGCCCATCCACGGGGGAAGAAAATCAGCGTAACACCAGTGGAGAAGGGGGGCAGATGGGGGAATTGGAGGGGAGGCTCCAGGACTCCTCACCAGAGACCAGCGGAGAGAGTACTCCGCTGCCCACACCCTCCCTGTGCAGGAGACTTCCGCGCAGGGAGAGAAGGAGGAGACTTGGCGTCAAACAGCTTTTATGCTGGAAAAGGTTCAAGAAACACCCACTGACAGATTATGCCAGCGACTGAGACAGCCACAAAACTTGAGGCTGTCCAGACAGAAAGGGTTCAACCAGGTAACCCAGCCAGGAGTGGCGGCAACTTATGCACGAGCAACCCCTACAACCATTACACATGGCTTTCTCAAAAACAAGTAAAGCCTCCCCTTTTTTTGGATGGAGTTACAAACTTTGTTGATCAGGGGAGAGCTGTGGAAATAGTGCATCTTGATTTCAGTAAGGCTTTTGACAAAGTGCCCCCATGAAATATTTACTTGGAAGCTGGTAATATGTGAGCTGAACGAGGTAACTGTTAGGTGGATTTGACTGACCAAACCCGAACAGTCTTCCTTCATGGTTCCTCATCATCCTGGGAAAAGTGACAAGAGGGGTGCTGCAGGGTTCTGTCCTGGGCCTGATGTTGTTCAACGTCTTTATAAATGACTTGGATGAAGGAACTGAGGGGGTGCTCATCACATTTGCAGACGACACCAAATGGGGAGCGGAGGCCAATGTGGCAGAAGGCAGAATCAGATCAAGGGCAGGAATAGTACCACTTTATTCTGCCTTGGTCAGGCCCCACCTAGAATACTGTGTTCAATTCTGGGCACCACAAGTTAAGTATCTTAAATATTGGTTGCCTGGAGAAATGAAAAGGTGGGGAAACACAATCCATATTCCTTTTATAACATGTGGCCAATGTATATTGAATACATGTATTTTTAATACTGTTGTAGGAATCCACTCAGCACTCAGTAATTGTTATTAAACATTAAATATGGGGCGCTTAAGCACTACCTACCCCCCGATCTCTCAGAGTGAAAATACCTCTGTGGGCGGGATCGACAAATAGGATAGCTTGAAGAACACACCAGCCCTGTGTGTACCTAGAGAGAACCACTGTCTATATATAGGGATAGTAAGTTGTGATGGCAGTGAGTCGCGCACGAGTGCAGTTCATTTATAAAGTTGGTTTTATTCCAAGAAAAGAACAGATTACCAGGAGCTCCTCTCCCGCAAGCTGGTTGCCATTACGATGATGACTCAACTAAGTTCTCAGTGTCACGTTTCATCCTACAAATGCAACGTGGGAGGAAACTTCTCTTCGTACTCTGTGACGAATCGCGTCCTTTTTCCTGTACCCCCCCCATGCTCTTGAATACTCAAAGGCTGGCCAGCCATTTCTGAGAGGGTATGTGGAGTTCGGCCTTTCACCTACATTCTGGGAGAGTGTTTCCATTACAACCCCCCTCTCTTTGCTCTGGGCCATCTTCCAACCCTGGCAGCTGCTTAGAATCAGAAGCTTCCTGTATCCTGACATCAGTGTTTATATAGAGAAGAAATAAAAATGTCAACTAATACCAAGAAAGGACAGCCAAACCCAACACTCCTTACTTTAATGGCAAGATGCCGCTCCGTTGTGTTTGAGCTTATTGTGGTGGTTTTAAAAAAAGAATAAGCAGAGTAAAAAGAATAAGACTTTGAAAGGGGGGAGCTGCCTGCTGCTGCCTGTGTACTAAAAATTTTGTGGACTGTGACTGGGTGACTTGACCTTGACACTGTGGAATAGTTACGGCTAATGGGGTAGATAAACCTGAGAAAAGCAAAGTTAAAGACAAAAGAGGCTCCAAAGACCAACTTTTGAAGAGTCAGTGATGTATAAGTTAACAGAAATAAGAACAGATGCTAAAGGAACCCAGCAGAATGTACAGGAGCTAAAACAAGAATTTACTGACTTGAAATCAGTTTTCAAGAGGTCAGGGAAGAAGTTGCTGGTCACGAAAAAAAGACTGATGGTATTGGAAACAGTGAGAGTACTTGATGTGGAGAGGACCCAACAGGAGGCGCTTAATGCAATTGCCTTCTTACAGATGAAGGAACGTGAGAACCAACTGAGAGTGAGAGGCACACCTCAATTGGAACAAGATAATCTTAAGGATTGGCTAATTGAGGAGTTTGCAGCCTGGTGGGATCTGGAAAAAGACGAGTTAAGTTCCTGGATTGAGATGGCCTATAGGTTTGGGCCTAAGAAAGATTCAAAAGTGGTATATGACTGTATACTGGTTTTCAAGACAAAGGAACAGAGAGACAAGATTTTGAGCCTACATTACAAAAAAAGTCTGAAGATAAAAAATAAACCAATTGTTTTGTTCAAGGAGATTCCCAAACACTTTTTGAATTTAAGGAACAATTACGCGGACCTGGCTGGAGCTCTGAGGAGGAAGAATATCTTCTTCAGGTGGGAGTTCCCAGAGGTCCTCTTCTTCAAATTTCAAGGAAGGGAACAAAGAATTAAGACCGTTGGGGGAAAAATGAGTTTTTTTGGGGAAAAAACATTGAGGAACTTGGATTGGAAAGTCCACAGGCATCGGGGGCAGGTGCGGGGGCTCCCTAATATCACAAGATGGCACTGAAAATTTACTCTTGGAATGTTAACGGCTTGAACTCACGACAAAAAAGGAACCAAGTGTATCATGTGTTAGCAAAACAGAATTTGGATATAATTTGTCTGCAAGAAACTCATGTCACCAGATTACATAGAAAAGTACTTCAGAATAAAAGACTTGGACAGGAATTCATTTCATCAGACAAAGTGAAGAAAAGAGGAGTGGTCTTCTATTAAAGTAAAATGGAATCCTAAAATGTTTAAAGATGAGGAGGGAAGATATATTGCAATAGAAGACACGGCACAAGGTGAGAAATATTTGCTCTTGGGAATTTATGCACCAAATGATGGCAAAGCGGAATTTTTTAAGAATCTGGAAACAAGATTTCTGGATTATATGGATTACAAATTGATTTTGATGGGAGATTTGAATGGTGTCGCATCAACGCTTATGGATAGAACACAGAGACAGAAAGTTATGAATTCTGGCAGACTACCGAAGGTCTTTTTTGAAATGGTGGACAAATTTGATCTGTCAGACATATGGAGAGAGAGAAATCCAACAGAAAAAGCCTTCATATTCTATTCCAATGCAAATCAATCATTCTCAAGAAATTCCCAGAGACATTGTTCCCAGAGTAACAAAGTTGAAATATGCCCAAAGACTTGCTCTGATCATAATGCTGTTTTTGGAAATGAAAATATTTCTGCAGGGATCCTTCAGATGGAGAATGAATGATGATTTGTTGAGGAATGAACAGACAACTGGGAAAGCCCAAAAGACTCTTAAAGATTACTTTGAGATACGGAATAAGAAAATAGACAATATTTTGTCTCAATTAAAAGATAGCAGAATTTGAGTTGTAACCCAAAGAACCTGCAGATCCAAAAGGAAATTAAAGCTTTACAGATTCAGTATTCCCAGAATATAAACCAGGAAATAGAATGGAAAATAAGGATGATGAGACAAAGGAATTTTGAATCTGCAAATACATGTGGAAAACTGCTTGCTTGGCAGTTAAAAAAGAGACAGAAACAAAGTACTACTACTAATATTGTATCAGAAGGAAAGTCTGTGGAGAGCCCTGCAGAGATAAGAGGATGCTTTCAGAAGTATTATAAACATCTGTATAAAAGTGGAAAAGAAGATAAAGATAAAATTGAGCAATTTAAATGGATTGCAAAAAATTCCCTAAAATAAAAAGATCCTGCTTAATGGATTGATTACAAGACAAGAGGTTGAGAATGCAATAAATGAGATGCAGCTAGGCAAATCACCAGGGCCAGATGGTTTGTCAAGAACGTACTATAAGACCCTGAAAGATTGGCTTATTCAGCCAATGATGGACGTATGCAACAAGATATTAAGAGGGGACAAAGCACCTGAAACCTGGAAAGAAGCTTTTATAACCCTGATGCCAAAACCAGATCAAGATAGGTCCAACGTGAAAAATTATAGACCAATCTCACTACTCAAAGTGGATTACAAAATTTTTGCTAACCTTTTGGCCAATAGGTTGAAGAAGGTGCTAACAGATTATATTCACAAGGATCAGGCAGGATTTCTGCCTGGGAGACATATGAAAGATAATATTAGGAATATAATCGATGTGTTAGAAAGGTTGGATGTTAAAAAAAAAACTCTAAAGCGATGCTAATGTTTATTCTGAGAAGGCCTTTGATAATGTTTCATGGAGTTTTATGAAAAGGAATTTAGAAAGTATTGAGGTTGGACAAGAATTTTTAAATGGTATTTGTCAGGAGACTGACATCAGAGCAGGAAGCGGAGGTAGGGCTCCAGAGCGATGCCGGGGAGGGAACCAGCAGGGGGGAAGGATTTGAGCGTGGCACCAATAGGGAGGAAAGGGAGATGGAGGAGTCGGTGTCAGGGCTCCAAGACCCTTCAACTGAAACCAGTGGAGAGAGCACGGGCACGCCCCTGCCTTCCCCTTACCTGCGCAGACACGTTCCGCGCAGGGTACATAGGCGGAGACTTGGAGTCAAACAGCTTTTATGCTGGAAGAGATTCAAGAAACGCCCACTGACGGACTCTGCAAGTGACTAGTAGGTCACGGAGGGCTAGCGCTAACCCTAAACCCGGCAGAGCAAACAATCAGACACAACCAGAGGCAACTTACGCACAAGTAACCCACCCAGACTCATTACAGTATTAATGCGATCTATTTTGAACAAAAAGCTAAAATTATAGTTAATAATGTGGTTTCAGAAGAAATTAGAATTGAGAAAGGAACCAGGCAAGAGTGCCCACTTTCCCTTCTGCTTTTTATTTCGGTCCTGAAGGTTTTGCGAAATATGCTAAGAAAAGAGGAGGAGGTTAAAGGAATAACAGTAGGCTCTAAACAATATATAGTGGTACCTCGGGTTAAGTACTTAATTCGTTCCAGAGGTCCGTACTTAATCTGAAATTGTTCTTAACCTGAAGCACCACTTTAGCTAATGGAGCCTCCTGCTGCTGCCACGCTGCCGGAGCACAATTTCTGTTCTCATCCTGAAGCAAAGTTCTTAACCTGAAGCACTATTTCTGGGTTGGTGGAGTCTGTAACCTGAAGCGAATGTAACCTGAAGCATATGTAACCCGAGGTACCACTGTAAGTTAAAAGCCTTTGCTGATGATCTGGTGTTAACTTTAGAAGACCCAGACTCCAGTGCAGTGAAAGCACTGGAGCTGATTCAGGAGTTCGGACAAGTAGCAGAATTCAAGTTAAATAAGAGCAAAACCAAAGTGTTGGGGGGAAAACTTAGATAATGAGGAGAGAAAAATCCTTCAGGAAAGATAGGCCTTGTTTTTGTGAAGAAAGTGAAATATTTGGGTGTGAATTCATCAGTGAAAAATTTGAATTTATATAAAGATAATTATGAGAAACTATGGAATGAAATTAAGAGAGAACTTGAGATCTGGTCAAATTTAAAATTGTCATTAATGGGCCGAATATCAGTGGTTAAGATGAACGTATTGCCAAAGATGTTTTTATTCCAAGCTTTACCAATCATTGACAGTGTTAGACGTTTTAAAGAATGGCAGAAAGCATTGTCTAAATTTATCCGGCAGGGGAAAAACCCCAGAATTAAATATAAAATATTAACAGATGCAAAAGAGAGTGGGGGATTTTCCCTGCAAGATTTGAAGATTTATTTTGAGGCAGCAGCTTTCTGCTGGATTAAGGAATGGATTCAAATAGATAATGCTGATGTGTTAGATTTGGAAGGATTTGACAATGTATTTGGTTGGCATGCATACTTATGGGATGACAAGATATTGGCTCATAAAGGTTTTAAAAATCATGTAATTAGAAAATCTTTATATAATGTATGGATAAGATATAAAGCTCTCTTGGAAAGGAAAACACCCAGATGGTTTTCACCAATGGAAGCAAACGCACAGAAAAAGTTGAATATGGAGAGTAAATGGTTGAAATATGCTGATTTACTAGTGAAAGATAACGAAGAATTTAAATTAAGACCATTTAATAAAATTAAAGATAAATTGGATGGATGGTTACAATGTTATCAGATTAATGAACTATATAAACTTGATAAGAAAAATGGTTTTGCAACAGAAAAATCTAAATTGGAAACGGAATTGTTAGATACCAATGTTAAAAATATCTCTAAAATGTATAATTTGTTGTTAGAATGGCATACAAAGGACGAACAAGTTAAATCTGTGATGATAGATTGGGCAAGAGATGGACACAATATAATGCTGGCAGATTGGGAAAGGCTGTGGAAGAAAGGGGTTAAGTTTACTGCATGTACTGTATTAAAAGAAAATATTATGAAAATGCTGTATAGATGGTACTTAACCCGAGTGAAATTAGCAAAGATGTATCATACAAATGATAACTTGTGTTGGAAATGCAAAGGAAAAGGAGGTACTTTCCATCATATGTGGTGGACGTGTCCTAAGGTGAAAGACTTCTTGGAAAAGATATATAATGAGTTAAAAAAATGTTGAGAAATACATTTATTAAAAAACCAGAAGCCTTTCTACTTGGAATAATAGGACTGGAATTGCCCAAAAAAGATGTTAGACTGGTTTTTGTATGCCACTACAGTGGCAAGACTTTTATTAGCCAAAAATTGGAAATCGCAAGAGATACCAACAATAGAAGAATGGCAGATGAAGATGTTGAACTTTTTGGAGCTGGCCGACCTGACTGGAAGAATCCGTGACCAGAAAGGAGACACAAGAGGACTGGAAGAAATTTAAAGAATATTTAGCTAAATATTGTAATATAAGATAAAGAGAAATTTTTTGGAAGTAATAATTAGGTTTAGGAGTAGAATAAGTATATGTTGTTAATAAACATTAAGGATTAGAATATTAATAAAGGAGAAGTTGTTAGTAAATGAAAGAAGTTAATATTATTAGAAATATGAATTTGGAGAACTGCTAAACGGGTGATATAATGAAATTCAGGTAGAGGGAATTTGAGGAAGTCAGTTATCAATGAAATGAAACTAGGATTTGGAAGTAGAAATTCTTCTTTATGTGTTTTTCTTTGTTTTTGTGTATTGTAATGTTTTTCTTTTTTCTTTTTTATGTGATAAATGTGAAAACCAATACAAAATTTGGGGGGGGGGGGAGAAAGAGAAGAAAGAGAACAAGGACAGGAACGTCCAGGAGGATAAGAAAAGAAGCAGAGTTTCCCACAACTATATTATTGTACTTAAGTGCAGTTCCATATTTGATGTTGATATTTGACTTTGTGTCTAATAAAAATTAATGAATTTGAATGTTATATTGTGGAACATCAATGGTTTGAACAATAAGGTAAAAAGGAAGAAAACTGAGCGTATCTTAAGAAAGAAAAACTGGGACGTCATTGGTCTCCAGGAAACACATATAGCAAAGAAACATGACAGAGTTTTGATAGATAAGAAATTAGGAACAGAATACATAGCTTCAGATGTTTCCCAAAAAAGGGGAATAATTATATATATATATATATACACCAAAAGATAGATGCAAAAATCCTATCTAAGGATGACGAAGGAAGAATATTAGGAATACAATTGACAAAAGGCAGAGAAGAAATAATTTTGGGTGGGGGTATACGCAGGGCCGTCTTAAGCAAATCTGGTGCCATGGTGCAAAGATCCCTCCGGCGCCCCTCCCCCCGTTTCCCAGAGTTCATGACCTTTTTTAAGGGGGAGGGAACCCCAAAGTTGTTGACTTTTTAAGGAAAGGTTCTCCCTTTTTTTTAGGGAGCTGACACCACACTTACACCTTATCTCTGCTTGGGAAAGGAAAACAGGAAACATAAACTTCTTTAGTTGCTCATTAATTAACAATGCACTTATATATACAACACCACGTTTTGTTTTTTGTTTTTTTTAAGACAAATTATCTTAATGTAACACCTTGTTTTTAGCAATGTTGATTTCTTTTTAAATTCAGATTTTTTTTTAAAAAAAAAAACAACCCTAAATGACTGCAAAAATTAAAAACCATCCAAGAGGCTCACAGCAGAGCCAGAAATTATAGATAAAGCCTAAATCTGGCAACAGACAGGAAGGGGTCCCCCCCCTTAACCTGGTGTGTGTGTTAATGTATGCATGTGTAAAAGAGAAAGAAATCTATGAGCAAGTGATGCTATGCAGCAAGAACTAGCTAGTGTGATCTGCACAGAAAACAACAGAATTAGGAAGCATCATTGTTTTAAACAAAAGCCAAAGATCCAGAAGGAATTGTCAGCTGGTATAGCAGTGCAACACTTCAGGCCATTTTTTGGCACAAAGAGGACAGATCAGTGTGACTTTTGCATTCTAAGCACTAGCAGGGCTTTTGTTGCACTGCCCATTGTGATCCAAGCCAATCTTGCTTGTGTTCCTTTGACCCACAATAATTCTAAAGTACACACTCAATATCAGATTGCAGAACTAGCTGGAACATATCCAAGGGAAAGCATATTATTGTACAGAGGTGCTTTCCTTTCACAAGAGATTAAAGGAAAATAAACACAGGGGGGAAGGATCATCTTACATACCGTATTTTTCGCTCTATAACACGCACCTGACCATAACACGCACATCGTTTTTAGAGGAGGAAAACAAGGGAAAAAACATTCTGAATGAGACAGTGGATGTATCATTTTTGTGCTTCATGCTGTGGCCACAAACATGTGATCTGATGGTGAATTTGGGCTGACCCAATGCAAAGATCCTGAGGATCCATGCGGATCCATGTTTTGTAACCACGTTTTTGCACCATTGCAGCCCCAGGCAACAGTGGGTGCGTGATTTTTGGGGGGCAGGCTGTAGCCATGGACATGCTATGTGCTCTGATGGTGAATTTGGGGTGACCGAATGCAAAGATCCTGAGGATATAGCAACATCATGCATGGATACAAGACCAAGCCCTTGCCCAATTTGGGACAGTCAGACCACATATCCTTACTTATGATACCATCATATAGACCTCTCGTACGCAGAATTAGACCATCAACTAGAGAGATACGAGTGTGGCCAGCAGGTGCACCCGAGCAACTTCAAGATTGCTTTTGGAACACTGAATGGTCACTTTTTGTGGAGAATAATGTGGACACATACGCTTCAATAGTACTGTTCTATGTCAAAAGCTGCATTGATGTCGTTACTACCACCAAACAAATACGGGTGTTTCCTAACAACAAGCCCTGGCTAAACAGGGATGTGTATCTTCTGTTAAAGGCAAGGAATGCTGCTTTTCACTCTGGCAATGCGCAACAGTATAGAGAAGCTAGAGCCAAACTGAAAAAGGGCATTAGGGATGCCAAAGCTATGTACTGCCGGAGGATCGAAAAGCATTTTGAGAGCTCCGACCCTCGTCGTGTATGGCAAGGCCTGCGACAAATTACAGGGCAAAATATTAAAAACGAACTGGCTAACAGCAGTGCGCACCTGGCTGATTAGCTGAATCAATTCTTCAGTTGTTTTGAGGTGGGAACTGGAACCACCGTCACTACAGCATTGGCTACCAGCACATCATCAGGAACTATTACTGATAAACAACCACTTTTATTACAGACCTCCGACGTACAACGTGCTTTTCGGAGCATTAATATTAGGAAGGCAGCTGGACCGGATGGAATTATGGGACGAGTTATTAGGGACTGTGCTGCAGAATTAGCTGGTGTATTTACGGACATTTTTAATCTATCCCTGTTGCAGGGTTCTGTCCCTACCTGCCTGAAGACATCGATTATAGTGCCAGTCCCTAAACAGTCAGTGGTGGTATCTCTCAATGACTACAGACCAATAGCCCTAACATCTGTCATTATGAAATGCTTTGAGAGATTGGTGCTAGATTATATTAAGGCTGGTCTTCCATCCACTCTAGACCCGTTCCAGTTTGCATACAGAAGAAATAGATCTACTGATGATGCTATTTCCATCGCTGTCCATACTGTACTGAGTCATCTAGAACGACAGGGAACCTACGCAAGGCTGTTGTTTGTGGACTACAGTTCTGCTTTTAATACAATTCTACCAGACAGGTTATTCCTTAAAATGACCAATTTGGGTATACATCAGAAGATCTGTTTGTGGGTAAGGAATTTCCTGACCGATAGGCCGCAGACAGTGAGAATGGGACCTTACTATTCTTCTACTCTAGTATTAAGCACAGGAGCCCCTCAGGGGTGTGTGTTAAGCCCCTTTCTCTATTCCCTGTACACATTTGACTGCACCCCACTGTATAAGTCCAACACAATCATCAAATTTGCGGATGATACAACAGTGGTGGGGCTCATTAGTGAGAACGATGAGGCTGCTTATAGGAAAGAAGTACAGGGGTTAATTCAATGGTGTAAAGAAAATAATCTTATGCTTAACACCAAAAAAAACAAAGAACTCATAATTGATTTTAGGAGAAAGAAAAGTGTATTTTTACCATTGCACATAAATGGCGAGGAGGTGGAGAGGGTTGGTAGTTTTAAATACCTGGGCACTTACATCTCTGAGGACCTCTCATGGACTGCAAATATTAATATGGTTGTGAGGAAGGTGCAGGGGAGGTTGTATTTCCTGAGAATGCTCAGAGGATTGAATCTATCTCAGCACCTACTTCTGTCCTATTATCATAGTACCATTGAGAGTGTCTTAACCTATAGTATATTATCGTGGTATGGGAGCAGCTCTGGAATGGATAAAAAAGCTTTACAGAGAATAATTAAAATTGCCCAGAATGTTATTGGGCTCCAACTACCAACCCTGGATGAGATCTTCACGTCTCGCAGCTTGAAGAAGTCACACAATATCCTGAGAGATCCCACCCATCCTGCTCACAACCTCTTTGAACTGTTGCCTTCGGGCAGAAGATACAGGACAATGAAAACACGAACCACACGCCTTCTGAATAGTTTCTATCCAAGAGCTCTGATTGCACTAAATAATGATCTCAGGGCCAGTTGTAAGAAATAGCAAGCAGTGAGTAGTAAGGAATGAGATAGGGTTTAGGTTATGCTATGCTTCTAATAGGTTGTGTTATATTCTGGATTATGTATGTTTTAATAGATTATGTCTGAATAGGATGAGAGTGTTGGAGATACGTGCAAATGTGTATGTGAATCCGGTCTTGGGTGTTTGATTTTCGTTGTTGTGTATACTGTGTATATATGGACAATGACAATAAATTTATCTAATCTAATCCATGCGGATCCATGCTTTTTAACCACGTTTTTGCACCATTGCAGCCCCAGGCAACAGTGGGTGCGTGATTTTTTTGGTGCAGGCTGTAGCCATGGACATGCTATGTGATCTGATGGTGAATTTGGGGTGACCAAATGCAAAGATCCTGAGGATCCATGTAGATCCATGCGTTTTAACCACGTTTTTGCACCATTGCAGCCCCAGGCAACAGTGGGTGCGTGATTTTGGGGGGGCAGGCTGTAGCCATGGACATGCTATGTGATCTGATGGTGAATTTGGGGTGACCCAATGCAAAGATCCTGAGGATCCATGTGGATCCATGCTTTTTAACCACATTTTAAGTGGGGAGGGAAGGAAAAACACAGAAGGGACAAGGAGCACGAGAGGGGTGTGCAGAGAAGCAGCTGGCTAAGAATGCAGGAGAGGGGTATAACTGGGAGGGAGGAAAGGAAGGCAAAAGTTTTCCCTCACCTACCCACCCAAGCCAGCCAGCTAGCGCTCTCTCTCTCTCTCTCTCTCTCCCCCTCCCCCCTCTCTCCCTCTCCCCCAGCAGCACCGGAGCACAGAGGCGACACTCTGCTTTCCCCTCGGCTTGCCTGGAGGGGAGGGGCTTTCCCTGCTCTTTGTTCCCTTTGAGCAAACACAGCAAGGAAACAGAGGAGGGTGGGCAGTAAGACCCTGAGGCAGAACGCTTCCTCTTTTCAGGTTTCCCTTCTCCGTGAAGCACGATTTGATTTTTGCCTGCCTCCCCTCGCGCCATTTGGCTCCAGGGACCACACATTCGCTCAATAACACGCAGAGACATTTCCCCTTCCTTTTTAGGAGAAAAAATCTGCGTGTTATAGAAGGAAAAATACGGTAAATTATCTGAGATAGTTCTCTGTTAAAGCACCTGATAGGATATACTAGTAGTGGCTTATGGAACACAGGAAGCTGAGTTTATTTTCTACAGTGACCGGCAGTGGTGAGGGTTTCAGACAGGGGACATTCCCAGCTCTACCTGAAGATATTGAGGATTGAACCAGGGATCGATCTACTGCATGCAAAGCAGCAGCGCTCACACTACATGGAAATATATATATATATAGGATGAGGAGATTTCACCCCTCCCATACCCAAGAATCTCCTGATGATCTCCTGAGGTCTCTGCTGACTCTACAGAGAGGAGGAGCAATGTACTGCTCTCTACTTAATTAGTCAAGTGAGTGTCTCTCTGTGTGAGAGAGAGAGTCAGTGTGTCGGAGAGAGAGTGCAAGAGATTGTGTTTATAGATAAGATTGCTGCTAAGAGCAGCTGCAGGCACTCAGAGTATAGTATTGATTTATGCTTAGAATTTGTAGCTCTGTATATAGTTTTGTATTATAGCTGTAGCAATAGAATAAAAGGAAGATATTCTACAGAGCTGCTCTCCGAGTGGTTTATACTCTGCAAGACTCTGCAAAAGGCTGCTGCGCAACGACTGTATCATTGAGACAGTGAATCCGGTGCTCTCAGCTCCAAGCTGTGAGTCCACAGCACTGTGACCTGTTCCTGTGGGAAAGGAGGTCTCTGGCAGTGCTACCCAGCTCGCCTAGCCCAGTCGGGGCTGTAGTGCATGAGTCCAGTTGGTACACTGGCTCAAGGGCGATGCTGACATCGGTTATGGGCCCAGTCGGCTGACCAGTCGTTGTTCCAGTCATCCCAGTCGTCCCAGTCGCCAGAGGTGTCTGTTGCTGATTGCTGGACGGCGGAACGGAGGCTGCATGCTGGACTGATTTGTGGTGCCTAGAAGCAGAGCTGTGTTGGAACAGAGTGCTCAAGCTGCTGCTGTTGCTGTTGCTGCTGCTTGAGGTATGTTGCTGACTGCCAAAGAAAGAAGATAGCATCCCTGTTTGCCTGTTAATTGCGCTCTGAGTGGGAGAGAGAGTGGCTGAAGAAGTCCAAGGCTTTATCTGTGTTTGCACGAGGGAAGTGTCTTGCTCTAAGTAATAGCAGACATGGCCTGTGCACATTCTGGCCAGATGGCTATGTCCTTTCCTCTCCTCACGCCTGAAAACTATGCAGTTTGGCAAGTTAAGATGAAAGCGCTTTTGCAGAGGGAAAAGCTATTTCACACGATAGAAGATGACCCTCCAGATAAGGATGATGATGATTGGGCTGAGTGGCATGCTGCAGATATGAAAGCCCGAGGGACAATTGTTTTGAGTGTTTCAGACCACTTGCTGGTGAACTTAGTGTCAGAGATAACGATCTTTGGAGCTTGACCGTTGAGCCGTGGCCTCTGATAGCTTTACGATCCCAATCAGTCATTTGCAGCGTCCGGCACGCTTCCTCCTCAGCTGCGCAACAAATTCTGCTGTCTCTTTAGCCACGGCTTAGCAGAGTAGCATACAGCGGTGTAAAACAGTCTTTTTCTCCTTTTTCTCCATGCAAGCATACACAGACAGGTTTGTCTATTTACAGCTCTTTATTGGAACATTTGTCCATCACTGCTTGCAGCCATCTCTCTCTCTCTCAAACACAGAGAGAAAACATATCCGTCTCTCTCAAGACACAGAGAGAACAACAAGAACGTACAGTCTCCTCCCAGACTCCTCCCAGCTTCGACAGCTGACGTCAGAAAGTGACGCAAACCTCAGAACACTTAACCAGTTAAGTTCTGAACTCTCACACACCCCCTTGCGTTGCTTTCTGACAAGACCTGTGTAACATTTTCAGCAACACCCTGTGAGATCAATCCCTTCCCCAATGCCTTGCGCCCTACCTTGGCGTACCTGTTTGGCATCTGTGGAATCACCTCACAACTCTCAGAATCGCACTGTGCGAAACTTACCCACGCACCTGTGGACTGGTACCTCTCAGGTGGAATACCCTTGGTTGTGCGACTGGATCGCCTAGGCACAAACTCTGGTGTTTCCTCTGGCTCACTGTCACCAGCAGGTGTGTCCTCTGCATCACAGGATTCCCCCTCTGACTTAAAGCGTCTTCGAATCCTCTCCATTACACTCACAGGAGAACTAGGCTCACTCTTGGGCTGTCCTTTTCTAACAACTTGTGGAGACGCCCCACCCTGCTCCTGACCCTGGTCAGTGACCTGGTCGTCATCAGCAGACTCAGCCTCTTCTTCCTCCTCAACAGAACTGTCCTCTGGATCAGAGAGACATTCTGAAAGAACATCACGCTGTGCAGAAATCTTTGGCCTTTCATCCTGCTCAAAGAATTCAGCGTGTTTACTGATCAGCACCTTACTCTGATCACCTGACGGGTAAGCAAATCTCCATGCACGAGCGTCTGGCTCATACCCACAGAAGATCATTTTCTGGACTTTGGCTCCATCTGGCCCTTGCAAAGCCTTAGGCACAGGGACAACCACAGGAGATCCAAATTTGCGCAGAAAGTGAACCTGGGGTTTTCTGCCATTCAACAAAGAGTACGGTGTGTCACCTACCAGTGAGTTGTAGACACGATTCCAGGTGAAAGACACACAACGGATTGCCTCCAGCCAAAACTTTGGAGGTAACCTAGCTTCCGTTAGCATTACCTGTGCAGCCTTAACCAGAGCTTCACTCCTCAGCTCTGCCACCCCCCTCTTACTGGGTGAAGTAACTGTGTAACTTATCCCTCTTTTGTGAAAGAACTGCTGCAAAGCAGAACCAGTGTACCTAGCATTTCTGTCACTGACGATTGCTTTCACCTTGGTGGAGAACCTTAGTTCCACCCCCTCAATCCAGCTCTTGATCAGCTGTGCTGCATCCTCCCTGGATTTGAGACCGTGAGTCCAGGTACTCTGCGAAAAATCATCCTGAAACGTTAGCAGATACCTGGCCCCCCCTAGACTCTGTTCCCTGACAGGATTGAACAGATCTATGTGTACCAACTGAAAAGGTTTAGTGGTTACCCGTTCCACCTTTGGGTAACTGCACCCTTTCTTCTTCGCCTGCTTGCAAGTGGCGCAACTAATGGCACGTCCACAATCTCTAATTTTACACCCTCTGGTAACCTCAGGTAAAACCTGCAAATCCTCTACAGGACTATGATTGGTCCTCTGATGCCATGCACAAGCACATTGGACATGAGTGGGAACTGTAGCACGCTGCACCTGTGCTCTCTCAACCTTCCCCTCACCCCCAAGAGACGTTTTAAGAATGAAAAGATCATTCTGCCCCTTCTTAACCTTGGCAAGTACTCTCTCCCCTTTGGAGATTGTGCAGACATCATCCTGAAAACAAACCTGAAACCCTTTTTTCAACAAATAAGGCACAGATAACAAACAATGATGCACCTCTGGGACAATACAAAAATCCATCCTTTCCTGCAAAACAGAAAGATAAACATTAGCAAATTTAGCAGTCTGTCCCTGTCCTTTTGGAACTGCCGTGCAATTCCACATCTCGACTGCAGGGGTCTCTGGAACCATGTTGCGGTTAGCTGCAGAGTCGATGACAAAGCTAAGCTCCACACGGCTGTCTTCAAACAAAGCCATGCTAGCAGTGACTTGATAAGACTCTTCCTGTTGTTCACCACGACCGCCGGACTCAATCCCACGCCTGCCTGCCTTTGCGGGCTTGTTGCCATGGAAACCCGCCTGGTTCCCATGAGAAGTGTCCTTGAAAACATCCTGCTGTGCCTGTGTGCTCCGGTGGGGGCAATTGCGACGCAGATGTTGAACTCCAGTGGAAAAACACTGCCCGGGGCTCCTCCCAGCTGGCCTGGCCTTCCTTCTCCTGGAACGGTGCCTCCCACCAGCCTCGCCCCCCCTGAAGCTGCTCTTCGCCTCAGCACTTCCTGTGGAAAGTTTCTTAAACTTGCCTTTGGAACTCTTCGCCCCCCCGATCTGCTCACCAGCGCTCCTAGAGGCCGATACATCGGGAAATGGGCCTGCCAGTCCAGCGTCTCCAGGGCTCTGGCCTTCTGCTGAAGTTTCACACAAGCCCTTCAGCACATCCCAGGCAGCCCTTGCTGACTGTACACCCTCCAAATGAGGCTTCAGCGATGCATGAATGCATGCTCTGAGCATATCCAGCTCTTGTTGCGTTTTCTGCTGGCCATCGTCCCAGCTAAGGGGTGGTGCTTTTGGCTCCCTCTGGCTTCCTTCCCAAAGCCCATGGACCAGGAACCAGCCCCTTACTCTTCTGCTCCAGGTTGCCCAACTTTTTAAAGTGAGCTTTTCCACTGGCATATCCTGGCTCTCTGCCATTTTCTCCCGTTCTCCCAAGGTGCCCCACAAGCTGTACTTACTCAGTACCAGCTGATTCCGGCTCCTGTACGTGGAGAAACGGCTCAGCTGCTCCGGCTCAGCCTTCCGTGGAGGAACGATTTCAGCTGCTATTAGCGTTTAGCTCTGTCTCTCAGCAGCTCTCTTGCCTCTCAGAAGCAGGCAAACACTTCCTCTGCTTCCCGGCACCAGGCTAGACTCATGGAATGCAGCTTCCAACCTCCGGCTAGCTTCCGTGCCGACTTCAAAGCATTCCAGTGGCTCAAAGCCGACTGTTTTACGAGCGTTTACTGACCTCCATAACCTGTCAGAGATAACGATCTTTGGAGCTTGACCGTTGAGCCGTGGCCTCTGATAGCTTTACGATCCCAATCAGTCATTTGCAGCGTCCGGCACGCTTCCTCCTCAGCTGCGCAACAAATTCTGCTGTCTCTTTAGCCACGGCTTAGCAGAGTAGCATACAGCGGTGTAAAACAGTCTTTTTCTCCTTTTTCTCCATGCAAGCATACACAGACAGGTTTGTCTATTTACAGCTCTTTATTGGAACATTTGTCCATCACTGCTTGCAGCCATCTCTCTCTCTCTCAAACACAGAGAGAAAACATGTCCGTCTCTCTCAAGACACAGAGAGAACAACAAGAACGTACAGTCTCCTCCCAGACTCCTCCCAGCTTCGACAGCTGACGTCAGAAAGTGACGCAAACCTCAGAACACTTAACCAGTTAAGTTCTGAACTCTCACACTTAGAGGGTCAAGAGACTGCACAAGCTGTTTGGCATAAGTTGAGAGATATGCATCTGAGACAAAATGCTGGTTCCAGTGTGATTTTCTTCAAGAAGCTGTGCAGGTTACAGTTGGAGAAAGGTGGTGATTTGCCTAGCCATCTATCTCAGTTAAAGCGTCTCAGACAGGACCTTGTTCAGCGAGACCTGGCTATTTCAGAGGCTGTGTTTGCAATGCTGATGATAAATAGGCTAGATGAGTCTTATGATGGAGCAGCTGCCCAGATTTCTACAATGCCTTCTGACCGGCTAACAGAAGATTATGTGTCTAGCGTGCTCCTGAATGAGTGGGATCGCAGACAGGCTGTTAAAGAAAGCCGGGACTGTGCTGCTAAAAATGTGCTTGAAAATGTGCCTGAGTCTTCAGCAGGGGAAAGTGAAAGTGAAACTGCTGTTGTTAAAGCTTTGAAATTGAAGCGGTGCTTTTCGTGTGGGGCACAAGGCCATTTGAGTTTCCAGTGCTGCAAGAAGAAGGGAAACTTCAGAGGCAGAGGGGGAGGAGGACGAAATCCCCAAGTACCTGCTACTTCAAAAGTCTTGATCTCTCGCTGTTCCAGTCAACGTGGACGGAGTTTCTTCGTGATCGACTCTGGCTGTTCCAACCACGTAGCCAAAGATAAGGATCTCTTTGTTCAGCTTGAGAAGCAAGAGAAAGAAATTCATCAAGCAGACGGGACAGTTCTCACGAGTGAGGCTAAGGGAACTGTGTTCTTAAAGAGCCTGAATGCAACTATTAAGAATGTCCTGTATGCGCCTGATATTCAGGACAATTTGTTGAGTGTTTCCCAGCTTGATCATCAGGGTTTTAAGGTGGTGTTTGCTAAATCTCGCTGTGAAATTCGTCGAGATGGCAAGCTCATTCTATATGCAAAATGTGTAAATGGTCTGTATCAATTGCCTTTTGTTTCAGGTACAGGTACTGCAGAAGCAACTGAGAAAGAGTGTTGCAATTTGTCTATTGATAAGAATGAGAAGTTGCATGATCAATGTATTCATTATTACCACCGTGTTTATGGTCATTTGAATTTCCAGGCTGTGGCAAAAATGCCTGATATGGTTCAGGGTATGAAATTGAAAGAATGTCCCTACCACATGAAATGTGTTTCTTGTGCTGAGAGTAAGGCAAAGCAAGCTCCCAAAGGTACAGAGTCTGGGAGAGAGGCCAAGAAACCATACGAAGTCATTCATGCAGACTTAGTGGGGCCTCTAGCGCTCTCTAGATGCAATTCAAGGTTTTTCATGGTTTTGATAGACTCCTATTCGAAATATGTTTGGGTCTATTTGCTGCAGAAAAAGTCTGAAGCCTTTACCAAGTTTCGTCAGTTTTGTAAATGGCTCAGGAATGTGCATAATGAGAATGTACATTGTTTTTTCACTGACAGGGGTGGAGAGTTTTGTTCAGAAGAGTTTGAGGCTTTTCTTTCTGAACAGGGCATTGAGCATAGGACCGCCACGCCCAGATCGCCCTGGCAGAATTGTTTATGTGAGAGAATGAACCAGACCCTGCAGCAAGGAATCAGAACACTGTTACATGATTCAGGGCTGCCCAATCCTTTTTGGGCTGAAGCTCTTTCGTTTTTCTGTTACGTGTATAACAGGAGGTACCAGTCTAGTGTAAATTGCACCCCATATGAGAAGCTTCACGGAAGGAAGCCATGTGTGAAGCACTTTAAAATTTTTGGTTCGGAGGTTTGGGTGCACACCTCGCAGGGTGACAAACTGAGCAAGTGTGGAGAACATGGTGTTTTCCTAGGATATGAGAAAGGGTCTTATCGTGTCCTGATCACAGACACGAAAACTATAAGGCTGACCAGGAGTATTGACGACAATCCACAATGGGACAGAGTTGGCATTTTTCAGTGCCATCCCATTTGTGATGATGGTGCAAAAGGGGCAAAGAAAGTTAAGAGGGAGGCAAGTTCTGTTGTAGTTGGCGATAATTCTGATGCCAATGTAGATCCAGATGATGGCACAGATTATCAGAGCCCAAAAGCCTCAGGTGAGTCTGACGCTGACTCAGACTTAGCAGCTTCATATACTTTAGCTCCCCATTCTCCCAAAGAGGAGGAAGCACCAGAACAAGAGGATCAAAGAGTTTTGTGCAGATCCGAGAGAACCACCAAGGGTGTACCACCGAAAAGGTTTTCTGAAGAGTTTGCTAAGGCTGCGGTCACATGCAACTCTGGTGGGATTTTTAAACCTAGCATGAAGTGTGCTGAGAGTAGTGGCACAAAACGCTGCATTTATTTCCTTACCTGACATTTGTGAGGAGATTTCACCCCTCCCATACCCAAGAATCTCCTGAGGTCTCTGCTGATTCTACAGAGAGGAGGAGCAATGTACTGCTCTCTACTTAATTAGTCAAGTGAGTGAATCAGTCTGTGTGTGAGAGAGTCAGTCAGTGTGTTGGAGAGAGAGTGAGTGCAAGAGATCGTGTTTAGAGATAAGGTTGCTGCTAAGAGCAGCTGCAGGCACTCAAAGTAGCATTGATTTATGCTCAGAATATTTAGCTCTGTATATAGTTTTGTATCATAGTTGTAGTTACAGAATAAAAGGAAGATACTCTACAGAGCTGCTCTCCGAGTGGTTTATACTCTGCAAGACTCTGCAAAACGCTGCTGCGCAATGACTGTATTATTGAGACAGTGAATCCGGTGCTCTCAGCTCCAAGCTGTGAGTCCACAGCACTGTGACCTGTTCCGGTGGGAAAGAAGGTCTCTGGCAGTGCTACCCAGCTCGCCTGGCCCAGTCGGGGCTGTAGTGCATGAGTCCAGTTGGTACACTGGCTCAAGGGTGATGCTGACATCGGTTATGGGCCCAGTCGGCTGACCAGTCGTTGTTCCAGTCATCCCAGTCGTCCCAGTCGCCAGAGGTGTCTGTTGCTGATCGCTGGACGGCGGAACGGAGGCTGCATGCTGGACTGATTTGTGGTGCCTAGAAGCAGAGCTGTGTTGGAGCAGAGTGCTCAAGCTGCCGCTGTTGTTGCTGTTGCTGCTGCTTGAGGTATGTTGCTGACTGCCAAAGAAAGAAGATAGCATCCCTGTTTGCCTGTTAATTGCGCTCTGAGTGGGAGAGAGAGTGGCTGAAGAAGTCCAAGGCTTTATCTGTGTTTGCACGAGGGAAGTGTCTTGCTCTAAGTAATAGCAGACATGGCCTGTGCACATTCTGGCCAGATGGCTATGTCCTTTCCCCTCCTCACGCCTGAAAACTATGCAGTTTGGCAAGTTAAGATGAAAGCGCTTTTGCAGAGGGAAAAGCTATTTCACACCATAGAAAATGACCCTCCAGATAAGGATGATGATGATTGGGCTGAGTGGCATGCTGCAGATATGAAAGCCCGAGGGACAATTGTTTTGAGTGTTTCAGACCACTTGCTGGTAAACTTAGAGGGTCAAGAGACTGCACAAGCTGTTTGGCATAAGTTGAGAGATATGCATCTGAGACAAAATGCTGGTTCCAGTGTGATTTTCTTCAAGAAGCTGTGCAGGTTGCAGTTGCAGAAAGGTGGTGTTTTGCCTAGCCATCTATCTCAGTTAAAGCGTCTCAGACAGGACCTTGTTCAGCGAGACCTGGCTATTTCAGAGGCTGTGTTTGCAATGCTGATGATAAATAGCCTAGATGATTCTTACGATGGAGTAGCTGCCCAGATTTCTACATTGCCTGCTGACCGGCTAACAGAAGATTATGTGTCTAGCGTGCTCTTGAATGAATGGGATCGCAGACAGGCTGTTAAAGAAAGCCGGGACTGTGCTGCTAAAAATGTGCTTGAAAATGTGCCTGAGTTTTCAGCAGGGGAAGGTGAAAGTGAAACTGCTGCTGTTAAAGCACTAAAGTTGAAGCGGTGCTTTTCGTGTGGAGCACAAGGCCATTTGAGTTTCCACTGCTGCAAGAAATCTTCAAAGAAGAAGGGAAACTTCAGAGGCAGAGGGGGAGAAGGACGAAATCCCCAAGCATCTGCTACTTCAAAGGCCTTGATCTCTCGCTGCTCCAATCAACGTGGGCGGAGTTTCTTCGTGATCGACTCTGGCTGTTCCAACCACGTAGCCAAAGATAAGGATCTCTTTGTTCAGCTTGAGAAGCAAGAGAAAGAAATTCTCAAGCAGATGGGACAGTTCTCACAAGTTTGGCTAAGGGAACTGTGTTCTTAAAGAGCCTGAATGCAACTATTAAGAATGTCCTGTATGCGCCTGATATTCAGGACAATTTGTTCGAGTGTTTCCCAGCTTGATCATCAGGGTTTTAAGGTGGTGTTTGCTAAATCTCGCTGTGAAATTCGTCGAGATGGCAAGCTCATTCTATATGCAAAATGTGTTAATGGTCTGTATCAATTGCCTTTTGTTTCAGGTACAGGTACTGCAGAAGCAACTAAGAAAGAGTGTTGCAATTTGTCTGTTGATAAGAATGAGAAGATGCATGACCAATGTATTCAGGGTGTACCACCAAAAGGGTTTTCTAAAGAGTTTGCTAACGCTGCGGTCACAAGCAACTCTGGTGTGGTGTTTGAACCAGTCAATTATAGAGAAGTTAAAAATCTGTCTGCAAAAGATGCAGAACCTTGGCTGAATGCCATGAGAGCTGAGTTGAGTTCCCTGAAACAGAACAATACTTGGGAATTGGTTCCAGCTGAACCAGGTATGAAGTGTGTAGACAGTAGGTGGGTCTACAAAGTAAAAACTGATCAGAGTGGAAAAGTAGTCAGATATAAAGCCAGACTAGTGGCGCGTGGTTTTTCTCAGACACCTGATCAGGACTACCATGAAACGTATTCTCCAACAGTAAGATTTGAAAGTGTTAGACTGTTGTTGAAGATAGCTGCCGAAGAGGGTATGACGATTTCCCATCATGACGTTAATACTGCGTTTTTGTATGGGGTTCTAAATGAGAATATCTATATGTCACCCCCAGATGGCGTGCAGGTAAAAAAGGGAATGGTTTGCAAGTTGAAAAAATCCCTGTATGGTTTGAAACAGAGTGCACGGTGCTGGCACACCAAGCTAACTGAAGTGCTGTTCTCCTTAGGTTTTGTGCAAGGAAAGGCTGATTCACGTGTTTTTGTTAAAGAGTCCAATCAGCATAAGCTTTATTGCATCTATTTTGTAGATGACATATTATTTGTGTGGAAGGATGAAAACATCTACAAAAGCACTTTGGCAAAGTTGCAAAAGCATTTTGATTTAAAAGACCTAGGAGAAGTTAGCAATTATCTCTCTCTTGAGATTGAGAGAAATGCTCAGGGTGATGTTTTGGTGCATCAGTCACGTAAGATCACTGATGTAATAGAGAAGCTGAACCTGACTGATGCAAATCCTGTGGATACCCCTATGGTCGCAGGTTATCAGCATGACACAAATGCTGAGGTTTTTCCTGATGCAACACTTTTCAGAAGTGTGTTGGGAAAACTTAATTTCATAGCAAGATGCTCAAGGCCAGACATTGCAGTGAGTGTGAATTTAATCAGCAGGTATGCCAATCAACCCACAGTTCAGGATTGGAAAGCGCTAAAACGGATAGCAAGATATTTAAAAGGAACTGTGGATTACAGATTGAGACTTACAAATCAAAAGTCTGGAGGTCTCAAGATCTATGCTAACGGAAGTGACACAATGGATGGCAAAAGCACATCAGGAGTGTGTTATTTGTACAATCAATGTCTTTTTGATTGGTGTTGCAGAAAGCAGGCAACAGTAAGCTTAAGTTCCTGCGAGGCAGAGCTTAATGCTTTAACTCTTTCCCTGATGGATATAGAGTGGTTGCAGCAACTGTTTAATGACATAAAAGTGAAGGTTGCTTTTCCTGTTCAGGTTTATCAGGATAATAAAGCGTCTATAACTTTGCTCCACTCAGAGGGATGTAAACAAAGGACAAAATATCTGCTAATCAAGCTCCATCGAGCTAGAGAGTGTATTCAAAATGGTATTGTAAAAGTGTGTTATATGCCGGGTAAAGAGATACCTGCAGATATGTTAACCAAGGTTGTAAGCAGAGAACAACTTCTGGAGTGTGTGTGCAAATTGCAGTTATGTTAAAGATTCTTGAAATGGTCGGATGAAATGGGGGAGGATGAGGAGATTTCACCCCTCCCATACCCAAGAATATCCTGAGGTCTCTGCTGATTCTACAGAGAGGAGGAGCAATGTACTGCTCTCTACTTAATTAGTCAAGTGAGTGAATCAGTCTGTGTGAGAGAGAGTCAGTCAGTGTGTTGGAGAGAGAGTGAGTGCAAGAGATCGTGTTTAGAGATAAGGTTGCTGCTAAGAGCAGCTGCAGGCACTCAAAGTAGCATTGATTTATGCTCAGAATATTTAGCTCTGTATATAGTTTTGTATCATAGTTGTAGTTACAGAATAAAAGGAAGATACTTTACAGAGCTGCTCTCCGAGTGGTTTATACTCTGCAAGACTCTGCAAAACGCTGCTGTGCAACGACTGTATCATTGAGACAGTGAATCCGGTGCTCTCAGCTCCAAGCTGTGAGTCCACAGCACTGTGACCTGTTCCTGTGAGAAAGGAGGTCTCTGGCAGTGCTACCCAGCTCGCCTGGCCCAGTCGGGGCTGTAGTGCATGAGTCCAGTTGGTACACTGGCTCAAGGGCGATGCTGACAATTTGAAGGATCAGGATTGAAGGAGAAAGCATGTATTTAAAGTGGTTTGTTCAAATCTGCCTAATTAGTGATGTCAATTTGTATCTGAGAGGAAGAAATGTGTATGAAAATTTTTCTAGAAGCTGCTTATTCATTTGTGTGTTCACAATGTGTATTTTGTGTAAACTACAGGTTGAGATTTTTGCTTTAACTCTTTCCTAATAGACACAGAGTGGTTGTAATAACTATAATGGTATTGATAAAGTGTCTTAGATAAAGGGGGAGAGAGATACCTGCAAATATGTAACCAAGGTTGTAAGCAGAGAACAACTTTTAGAGTGTGTGTGCAAATTGCAGTTATGTTAAAAATTCTTGAATGGTCGGATGAAATGGGGGAGGATGAGGAGATTTCACCCCTCCCATACCCAAGAATCTCCTGATGATCTCCTGAGGTCTCTGCTGACTCTACAGAGAGGAGGAGCAATGTACTGCTCTCTACTTAATTAGTCAAGTGAGTGTCTCTGTGTGTGAGAGAGAGAGTCAGTCAGTGTGTCGGAGAGAGAGTGCAAGAGATCGTGTTTATAGATAAGATTGCTGCTAAGAGCAGCTGCAGGCACTCAGAGTATAGTATTGATTTATGCTCAGAATATTTAGCTCTGTATATAGTTTTGTATCATAGTTGTAGTTACAGAATAAAAGGAAGATACTCTACAGAGCTGCTCTCCGAGTGGTTTATACTCTGCAAGACTCTGCAAAAGGCTGCTGCGCAACGACTGTATTATTGTGACAGTGAATCCGGTGCTCTCAGCTCCAAGCTGTGAGTCCACAGCACTGTGACCTGTTCCTGTGGGAAAGGAGGTCTCTGGCAGTGCTACCCAGCTCGCCTGGCCCAGTCGGGGCTGTAGTGCATGAGTCCAGTTGGTACACTGGCTCAAGGGCGATGCTGACATATATATGGGGTTCAAGACAGCCTCCATGTTCTGTAGTCTCAGATGCATGTGGGCCAGCTAAAATCTGACAAGTCACTCCTGGTCTTAAATTGTCCAAGCAAAATGGCCTAGCTTTGTTGGGATACTGCCGGGGAGATGGGGGATCAGGCAGGCCCCCAGCTTACTCCGGACGATCACCGGTCTCCCATGGAACAGCATCAATCAGTTAGCAACACGAGCCTCAGTTATGTCCCAAGACCTGTGCACACTCTGTCAGCAGAGTGTATAAATCATCCACAACGAAAGAGGCGGACAGAGGAATATGTGCAAGCAAAAATGTACAGCATTTATTCAGCTTAGTCCAGGAACAAAGGAAACCATGACTGCTTGCCTTTGTGTCCAGCGAAAAAGCCGTGACACAGAAGCTACATAGGACGGAAGTTCCCAGCAGTGCTGGGAGTAAACAGGCATGTGACACACAAACGTCATGCCTGTACCCTTGTAAGGTGGAATGGAACAATATCCTTACAAGCATAACCTGGCACAAAAATGAGGAAAAAATGCTGAGTTTCGATATACCTCAGTCAGTAAAGCATGAGACTCTTAATCTCCAGGTTGTGGTTTCAATCTTGGGCTGGACTAGATGGCCCTGCTGGTTCCCTTCCATCTCTGTGAAGGGTTCTGCTATTCTGTTGTATCTGAAGGGCTGTTCACAGGGAAGATGGAGAGATGCTTGTGCTGTGATTCCTGCACTGGAGGGGTTGGTCTAGAGGACCCTCGAGGGTCCCTTCCAACCATCCCGTTCTGTGGTCCTATGGTTAAAATACTCGTGGGATGGGATGTGCCCTGCCAAACCACCCTGTAGCCCAAGCCCCATTCACCAGGCGAGACCCGGTGAGCCGAAGGAGCGCTCCGCAGTGGCAACGGGGCTGCCCAGGAGAGCAAAAGGCAAGAAACCATCAAGATAAAAAATAATCAGATTTGCCCCTTAGCACCAACAGCAAATAAAGCAAAGGTCCACCTCAATATTTAAGCTCCTTAGAAGGTCTACCCTTTGAGTAGTGCTTTTTAAAAAAAGGAAACAGAAGGAACAACATGTACATGCAGTTTATTCTATCTCATTTTCTGAACTACTGCTATCATTTTCCATTTTCTCTTCCTCTTCCTTTTTGTCATTTTTCTCGTGGCCTTCTAAAAACTGCTTTGGGGGGAAACCTGCTTTTCCTCCATTTTTTCTGGCCTTCACATAGGCCCCGTTCTAAGAGCTGCATTTTATTGTTTTTTTTTTTCCATATAATTTTTATTATTAAACATAAAACAAGACAAACGACAACAACAACGAAAAATAATATATATATACACAATAGTTTCACATCATTTTCATCACTTCTTTTTCTTTCGTACTTCCCTCAGCTGTCCCGTAAATCATCCGTATTCGTCACTTTCATTACGCATTCCTCAGACTTGTATTGACATTATTTATCTCTTTTCCTCTTATTCCCTTTAATCAATACTTATTACTTTTTTACAGTGCTTCTTTAAATCCCTTAAGCGTCATCTTTCCTTTACTTAAACATTCCAGATACTCTACATATTTCTCCCAGTCCCCGATGAATTTTTGGTCTCTTAAGTATCTAATCTTTCCTGTCAATTTATCTAACTCTGCGTATTCTAACAATTTTGTTCTCCAATCCTCTATGGTCGGTATTTCCTGCTGTCTCCATCTCTGGGCCAATACCACTCTTGCGGCTGTGATTGCATATCTAAAGAATTTGCAGTCTTCCCTTTTTATTTCCTTTCCTATTAGTCCTAATAAAAAGACTTCTGGCTCCTTTCTAAACGTATACTTTAAGATCTTCTTTAACTCATTGTATATTTTCTCCCAGAAGTCTTTCACCTTCCCACAGCCCCACCACATGTGATAGAAAGTGCCCTCCTTATCCTTACACTTCCAGCATCTATTGCATGTCTTATACATCTTCGCCAATTTCACCGGTGTCATATACCATCTATAGAACATCTTCATCGTATTCTCTTTTAACGTCATACATGCAGTGAATTTTAAGCCCTCCTTCCATAATTTTTCCCATTCCTCAAATTGTATATTGTGGCCCACATCCTTTGCCCAACTAATCATTACCGACTTGACTTCTTCATCTACCAGATTCCAATCCAATAACAGTTTATACATTTTTGATAAATTTTTCGTATCATTGCCTATAACCTCGCTTTGAAATAACGATTCCTTATCCATGATAAGGAATCCTTATCCATGAAACCTCGTTCTTTACTGTCTTTCTTAAACACCTCATTCATTTGGAAATAGTGCATCCAGTCATAAACATATTCCTTCACCAGCTGCATTTTATTGTACTCACTTTCTAGAACTCACTTTAGTGTTTTAAGCCCTAAATAACTTCGGCCTCACATGGCTGAAAGACCTCACAGGTGCAGAACCTCACAGGTGGGAAGATCAGCAGAGGGGAAGCTCTGGGGGAATTTCACAGCCCTTGGAATTTGGGGGGGGGTGTCCCAGAAGATAGTATTCTCTGTGGAATCCCCTAAATTGTGGAATTCTCTCCTCACAGTTATGCTTTGGGCAAAAGAGGAAGATGAACCTCTCCACCTTTGAGATCTGGGAGCGGCCGCAGAGACCACATAACACCGGTCTTGAAAGACCTACATTGGCTCCCAGTATGTTTCCGAGCACAATTCAAAGTGTTGGTGCTGACCTTTAAAGCCCTAAACGGCCTCGGTCCAGTATATCTGAAGGAGCGTCTCTTCCCCCATCATTCTACCCGGACACTGAGGTCCAGCGCTGAGGGCCTTCTGGTGGTTCCCTCACTGCGAGAAGCAAAGCTACAGGGAACCAGGCAGAGGGCCTTCTCGGTAGTGGCGCCCTCCCTGTGGAACGCCCTCCCACCAGATGTCAAAGAGAACAACAACTACCAAACTTTTAGAAGACATCTGAAGGCAGCCCTGTTTCGGGAAGCTTTTAATGTTTGATGTATTATAGTATTTTAATATTCTTTGGAAGCCGCCCAGAGTGGCTGGGGAAGCCCAGCCAGATGGGCGGGGTATAAATAATAAATTATTATTATTATTATTATTATTATTATTATTATTATTATTATTATTATTATCTGTGTTCTCAGGACCCCCTCTATTCCTTTGATTGTTTAACTTTTTTGAATTTTGAATTGTAACCCAGTCTGGGACATGTTGGTAAAGGGTGTGTAATTAATGATGATGAGTATAACAACAACAACAACAACAACAACAACAACAACGTGAAATAGCAGAAATTGCTTTAGGTATTGTCAGGGAACTGCCATCGGAAAGACAGGTGGTGGAGGGGCTCTCGGAGGCTAGGAGAGACTCAGCAGCGGAGGAAGGCACCAGCAGAGGGAGAGAGGGAGATGAGAGAGAAAGTGAGTCGCAGGGATGGCTCAGGGAGTCTTCCAGCGAAAACAGTGGAGAAGTCTCAGGACCTCCTATAGGTACGCCCACTCCTCGCCGGAAACTGTCGCGCCGAGAATCCCGACGACGCGTTTCCGTGAAGGAGCTTTTATGCTGGAGTAGATTCCGTAAACGGAGTTTTATGCTGGAGTAGATTCTGCCAGCGATTGAGGAAGTCATGCTTAAGGGGCTCCGCTGTAGACAGAGCTTTGATAATCAGTCCAAACTCTGAGGGACTAAACTTTACGCACAAGCAGCTCATCATCCCATTACAGGTATGTGCTTTTTTTTTTTTTTGGCCACGAACACTAGTAATCAAGAAGAAAGGAGAGCAAAATTTTCAAGTTCAGAGGTTGTTTATTCAGAGTTTATTCCCATGAAAGCAGATGTGCTTCAAGAGTTAAACAACAAACTACTGACAGATTTTTTTCCCCATTTTCACCATACTTTTCTGCCAAACAGGCTCTCAACGGATTATTTAGATTAAGCTGATTATTTGGAGATTGATTTTTTAGAACCAATTACTTGGTAAAAATATAACACATCATCTTTCAATCCCACTGTCACAGCCACCCAGGTGGGTCCCAGCTCACGAGAGACCTTACTCCATTATAGTTTACTTACAGGAAAAGTTTATTGAAGATAGTTGCTTCTTTCACAGTTCAGCATTGTGGCTGTACGTCTGTCACGTTAGACCGCTGAAGTCCCCCTCTGACTCCTCCCCTCCTCCACACCAACTTAATAGCCTGGCTCTAGACCACCTCTTCCTCTCCTTTCTTTTCCGCAGGGTCTTTCTGCCCCCCTGGGTTCTCTCTTTCCGGGATTCGCCTGAGGCTGAATCCTCTGCCACCTCCTGCCCCCTCCTTCTGGCTTTGGGGCCGGGCTCCTCCTCTGAGCTTTCCCCACTTCCGCGCGCCTCTATGTTTGAACTTGGCGCGCGTACGTTGCTTTTGACCTTTCCTTCGTCCTCTATACTGCCCCCTGTTCCACTCTCTACCCTTTCCGGCTGAACACCTTGCTCCAACCCCCTCTCTCTGTTTTCTCCTGTTCCTCCTCCCTCCGAGAGGCTGACAACTCCACCCCCTTTACTCCGTTCCGGCTGAGACCCCTCTGACAGCGTCTGTGCTTCACTGGGCTTTCTCCCCTCCTTCCCTGACTTTTCACAGCTTCTCTCTTCTCCTGCTTTTCGCCTGATCATGCTAGCTCCCTTTTGGGAATCCTCTGACTCACTGCTTAGGCTCATAGATTCCCTTCGAATTCCGTCATCTTCTTCCTCGTCTCTCTCTCCCTCCTCCCACTCGCTTTCCGTCTCCTCTGCCATCTCCTCACTTCTCCCAGAAACCCTGACATCCATCCCCCCCTCGAAGCCCCCCCTTCCCCCCTCCCGGTCGCTGGGTGCAGGTTGAGGGAAATGTGGTTCTTCCTGGGTCGGTTCAGGATACCGGGTGTCCACGTCAATCTTCTCCTCTGGCAGCTCCGTATACGTGTGTTCGAACTCGGGTTCCCCCCCTGAAGGCATCACAGTCTCTTCCTCCCTCACTGCTTCTCCTGGCGCTGCCTGCCAAGGACCTATCATCCACCTCTGACTCCATACCTCCCTTGGCTGATCCACCCACCAATAAGGGTTTGTCTCTCCCCCCCCCAGGCGGGGATCCCTGGTCGGGCTTGTTTTGGGCGTAGAGCCCTCGGGCGAGGAGAAACCCCCGAACGTGCTGCCCGACAAAGTGGGCGTGAAAAGCCAATCATCAAAATACTCCTCGGGCATGGGTTTGTGCGGAAAAATTGCATGAAACTCCTCCTTCAACAGGGGTTCGTCCAAAGCGTAACCCGGCACCCAGCTATTTGCAGAGACTGGAGTGCCTTCCCTGGCGAGAAAATATTCAACTCCCTCCTCCCCCCATCGTGAATCCAGTATCTCTGTGACCTCATTAAGAGGTTCTGGTCTTGGCGACTCCCCTCTCTCAGGCGCCCGTCTACGTGGCTCTGGAGGTGCTCCTGACTCTTGAAACCTGTGTGGGGCTTTGTAGGGAGTGAGCACCGACCTATGAAAGACCGGGTGCACCCTGGAGCCCTCCGGAAGGGCTAGGCGAAAAGCCACCGGATTGATCTTAGCCTCAACTTGATATGGTCCTAGCTGCCTGTGTTCTAACTTCTTTTTGGCCAACGACCTGGCCGGCATCGCGTGGGCTGCTAACCATACCCAGTCCCCAACCTGAATGTCTTCCCCCGCCCTTCGGTGTTTATCGGCTTGCACCTTATACGCCTGCTTTGCCAGCTCCAAATGTCTCCGCAGCTCCTCGTGCACCTCTTGCAACTCTGCTGCAAACTGGTCGGCATTTTGAGGTCCCCCCCCTTCAGGTGCTGTAAAGCTCGGGAAGGTTCTGGGATGACGTCCATAGTTCGCGAAGAAAGGCGTCACCCCGGTGGATGCGTGCTTCGTGTTGTTGTAGGCGAACTCAGCCATCGGCAGGTAGTCCACCCACGCCGCGGGTCGCTGGTTGGCGTAACACCGTAGGTACTGCTGCATGATCGCGTTGACCCTCTCCGCTTGACCGTTGGTCTGTGGATGCCTCGCCGACGTCAGGTTGATCTTGACGTGCAAGATACCCAGAAGCTTCCGCCAGAAAGTGGAAACAAATTGGCGCCCCCTGTCGGACAAGACGGACTGCGGTAGTCCATGCACTCTGAAGACGTGATCGATGAAGAGCTTTGCGGTCTGTTCTGCCGTCGCCACCTTGGCACAAGGAATGAAGTGCGCCATCTTGGTGAACAAGTCCACAACCACTAACACCGCCGTCTTACCTCTGGAGCTGGGCAGGTCTGTAACAAAGTCCAACGCTACCCTCTCCCACGGTTGCTGCGGTGTCTCCAGCGGTTCTAACAATCCCGCCTGCTTCTGATGCACTGGTTTGGACCTCTGGCAGATATCGCACCTGGCTACGTAGTCCGCCACCTCTCCTCTCATCTGGGGCCACCAAAAGTCCCTTGCCACCAACTCCATAGTCTTCTCTTTGCCGAAATGGCCCGCACTCGGGGCATCGTGCAATTGTTGCAAAACCGTGGCGCGAAGCTCGTCGGTGGGCACGTAAAGGGCGCCCTTGCGAGTCAAAAGTCCATCCTGCAACTGAAACTCATTGTTGTCAGGCGACCCTCTGCGGAGCTCCTCCATCTTGGATTGTGCAAACTGATCCTCTTGCAGCGCGCGTCGCACCGCGTCCAGGTCGACTGCGATGGTAGCGCACGTCCACGCCTGCGGTGCGAAAATGTACTTTGCTGCGATTGGAGCTACTTCCTCCAGGTATTGAGGCTTTCGGGACAGCGCGTCTGCTATAACATTGGAGTCTCCAGGGATGTATTCTATTTTGAAATCGAAATCCGCAAAGAATTCCGCCCAGCGCATGTGTCGTTGGGTTTGCAATTTAGCCGTCCGCCAATACTCCAAGTTCTTGTGATCCGTGCGGACCTGCACCGTGTGCTTGGCTCCTATCAAGAAGTGTCGCCACGCTTTGAAAGCTGCATGAATGGCCAACAACTCCCTGTCCCATATGGTGTAGTTGCGCTCCGTCTTGCTGAGCTTCCGGGAGTAGAATGCACCCGGTTTCCAGTTGCCTTGCGAATCCTCTTGCAAGAGGACGGCCCCAACTGCTCTGTCTGATGCATCTGTCTCTACCCGCATGGGCCTGCCAGGATTCACGTGCAGCAGCTGCTCCTCGGAGGCGAAAAGGCTTTTAAGCTTCCGAAAGGATCGCTCTGCTTGTTCGGTCCAGACGAACTTCTTCTTCTTGGAACTGAGGGTGTCAGTGATTGCCGCCGTCGCGTTTGCAAAACCTTTAATAAACTTGCGATAAAAATTGGCAAAGCCGATGAACCTCTGGACCTCCTTCCGATTTCGAGGGCTTTTCCAGTCCAACAGCGCTTGGACTTTAGTCTTGTCCATGGCCAGTCCCTCGTCGGACAGCTTGTAGCCAAGGAAATCTACCTCTCTCACATCAAACTGGCACTTCTCCAACTTGGCGTACAGCCTGTGTTCCTTCAGCCTCTGCAGAACTTCCTTCACGTCCTTATCGTGATCCTCTGGCGATTCCGAGAAAATCAGGATATCGTCGAGAAAACAGACACACTTCTTGTAGAGGAGACCTGCCAGGACGTGATGCATGAATGCTTGGAAAACATGGCTGCCATTTTGTAGACCGAAGGGCATAACTCTGTATTCGTACGTGCCCAAAGGAGTGAACATGGCCGTCTTCCACTCGTCGCCCTTCCTGATGCGGATGAGGTTGTAAGCTCCACGTAAATCCAGCTTGGTAAAAATCTTCCCCCTCCTGACTGTAGCCAAAAGGTCGTCAATTTTGGGCATGGGGAAGGCCTTGGGCTTAGTTAGTCTGTTTATGAACCGGTAGTCCACAATGAGCCTCTTCTGGGGCGTGTCTTTCTTTTTCACAAAGAAAACAGGACTGCCTCCCGCTGCTTTAGATTCCTGGATGAATCCGCGCTTGAGGTTGTGTTCTATGAACTCCCGAAGCTCTTGCAGCTCGTCTTCCGACATGGAGTACAGCTTGGCAGTTGGCAACTGCGCGCCTGGCACTAAGTCAATCGCGCAGTCGTAAGGTCTGTGAGGCGGCAATTTGTCAGCTTCCTTTTCGCAGAAAACCTCCAAGAACTCCGCGTACTTGTGAGGAACCGCTTGCACCATACTCAGATGCAGCTGCTGTTCGGCTTCTCCTCCTTGATCGGTTTGGATGCAATTCTGGGCGCAATACGATGAACAAAAGGTGATCTGCCTCTGGTACCAAGCAACCGCGGGACTGTGCCTGTCCAGCCAACTCATGCCCAACACGATGGGCGTGTCCGATAAGTGGGTGACATTGAAACTAATAAGCTCTCGATGGTCTCCAATTTGCATCATCATGGGAGGGGTTTGCTGCACCACTTGCCCCCCCAGCAACTTCCTGCCGTCTACCGTGACCACGTTCAGAGGCGTCGTTGCAGGCAGGAGCGCTATGTTATGCTGTTTGACGAACTGTAATCCCACGAAATCGGCGTTGCTTCCCGAATCGATGGTTGTTGGAACCTCGAGAAGTCGCCCATCAGGCAGCTGGAGTGTTGCTGTGAGTAAAACTGCTGGTTTGGGAGGTAAAGGGTCCATGCGCTGCAAGGATGCTGGGGACTTCTCTACAGATCCGCCTGGCTGAGCCCCAGTAGCTCTGCTTCCAGCCAGGCACTGCAGTTTCCCTGAAGCTGCTCCTCTGATTGCACCTCTGCTGTCACAGTTGCCAGTGCTGCAGTGTGCTTCTGGAGCCTCTGGGGGCACTCTTTCGCCATATGGTGTGCACTGTCGCAGATGTAACACTTCCTGGTCCCTCTAGGAGGCTTCGCTTTGGCTGCAGCAGGGATGGGGCTCTGGGATGGCTTTTGAGCCCTAGCACCACCAATCTCCATTGGCTCTTCGGCTTCCGTCCCCAGTGGTGAGGGGTGCGCACGGCTGAAATCCCTGTGCACAAAAGGGAGAGTTTTTGCTTGCGCGCGCGCTTGGGGCCCCCCCTCCTCGTGCCACGGACGTCCCTCATGTCGAATTCCTATAGCCAAAGCCCGTTGCACCACGTCTTCCAGGGTCTGGGGTCTGTCCCCCCTTGCGATCTCATCCTTGACGGAGGGGCTCAATCCCTCCCAAAAAAGATCCCTGACCGGTAGACTGTCCTTCGGCCAATCTAAGGCGGTGAGCAATGCAAAAAATTTAGAATGATATTGGCGTACAGTGGCTTTCCCCTGCCTCAGCCCGTGCATCTGCCGGCGCGCAATGTCCTTATCCACAGAGGATTGAAAACAAGCATCCATTGCCTTGATAAACGCATCTGCATTGCGACGGGCTGGTCCATCTTCGCGCCACAGATTGCGTAGCCAAGCCCTGGCCTCCCCATGCAGGTGCGAAACAATAAATCCCACTCTCTCCTCCTCATCTCTAAAATCATGACGGAGTAAATGCAGTGCATACACGACATCTGCCCTGAAGTTGGGATAGTCTTGCAAGTTGCCATTAAAATGCGAAACTAGGGCACCCCCCCTCCTTCCAAGCGCAATGCCCTCCGCTCTGGAGCCCGGGGTCCCCGCCTTGTCCGCATTTTCCCACCTTGCTTGCAAATCCTGGCACGCTTTCTCCAAGTCAGCATTCTTCTTCTGCGAAGCAATGACTGCCGTTGTGAGAGTGGTAATTTGATCCCGGAGTGCAGCCAGCTGTTCCTCAGCACTCATGGCTGCCCCGTTCGTGAGCTTCGCAAAAAAAAATTTTTGCTTTCAGAGGGAGGGGGACTTTCTGTCACAGCCACCCAGGTGGGTCCCAGCTCACGAGAGACCTTACTCCATTATAGTTTACTTACAGGAAAAGTTTATTGAAGATAGTTGCTTCTTTCACAGTTCAGCATTGTGGCTGTACGTCTGTCACGTTAGACCGCTGAAGTCCCCCTCTGACTCCTCCCCTCCTCCACACCAACTTAATAGCCTGGCTCTAGACCACCTCTTCCTCTCCTTTCTTTTCCGCAGGGTCTTTCTGCCCCCCTGGGTTCTCTCTTTCCGGGATTCGCCTGAGGCTGAATCCTCTGCCACCTCCTGCCCCCTCCTTCTGGCTTTGGGGCCGGGCTCCTCCTCTGAGCTTTCCCCACTTCCGCGCGCCTCTATGTTTGAACTTGGCGCGCGTACGTTGCTTTTGACCTTTCCTTCGTCCTCTATACTGCCCCCTGTTCCACTCTCTACCCTTTCCGGCTGAACACCTTGCTCCAACCCCCTCTCTCTGTTTTCTCCTGTTCCTCCTCCCTCCGAGAGGCTGACAACTCCACCCCCTTTACTCCGTTCCGGCTGAGACCCCTCTGACAGCGTCTGTGCTTCACTGGGCTTTCTCCCCTCCTTCCCTGACTTTTCACAGCTTCTCTCTTCTCCTGCTTTTCGCCTGATCATGCTAGCTCCCTTTTGGGAATCCTCTGACTCACTGCTTAGGCTCATAGATTCCCTTCGAATTCCGTCATCTTCTTCCTCGTCTCTCTCTCCCTCCTCCCACTCGCTTTCCGTCTCCTCTGCCATCTCCTCACTTCTCCCAGAAACCCTGACACCCACATTCTAAGAAGGCCCAGTCCTGCCTTACTCCCCCAAGACTCAATGGGACTTCACCCATTCCTGAGTTGCACCATGTACAAAATAACTTAAGCAAACCCTGTTGCACCAGGCCAGTGATCCACGAGTCCAGGCTCCTGGTCTTCCAGTGGCCAAGCTGCCCTCCTGCAATTTCCAGCAGCTGATCTTCAGAAGCATACTACCAAGAAGGAGCACGCCAGTTAGGGTGACTTGACCCTACATAAGAGTGCTTCGGCCTCACATGGCTGAAGAAATGACTTGGTATTCTATGAAATGACTTGGTATTCTTCTATGAAACAACTTGGTATTCGTCCTTCCTTTCTTTTTGTAAAAAGCGCTCTTTGGGTGACGCATATTCTATCAAATAAAAACAAAGGAACGAAATATTAGGGGAGTTAAAAGGTTGAAACAGGCTTGACATCCACTTGGTTGGGAAGTTGTTTTGGTCTCTTTCTCTCCCCCCCCAGCCCCCCCCCATTCGTACTATTAGTGAATGGATTGACTATAAGGTATTCTATTCTAGATTAAAAATGAGCTCGTTCATTCAAACATCATTAAGAATAATACTTGTTAGCTTCCGCTTGGCATTCCGACTTATGTGGCTGAGTAAGGTTTACTCAAATCCAGTTAACAATTATATAGTTGAACAATAGGCATCTATGATGAAATACTGTGTTGTTTTTTTCTCTCTCTCCCCACACATACCCCCCTTGCAGGAGGCTGGACCAGATGACCTTCAGGATTCCTCCCAACTCTACCATTCTATGATATGATGAAATACTACACTACGTGTGTGTGTGTGTTTATTTTATAAAATTTACACACCGCTTGATTGTAAAAATCCCCAAAGTGGTTTACAAAACACAAGCCAGTAAAAGCAAGAAAAAATTACAACCCTACTTTAAAATGTACACAAGTAAAAATACTGAAACTGATTAAAATGACCTCAACTTCCTAAGCATCTGGGTAAAGGTAAAGGGACCCCTGACCATTAAGTCCAGTTGTTACCGACTCTGGGGTTACGGCACTCATCTCGCTTTACTGGCCGAGGGAGCCAGCGTACAGCTTCCGGGTCATGTGGCCAGCATGACTAAGCCGCTTCTGGCGAACCAGAGCAGCTCACGGAAACGCCATTTACCCTCCCGCCAGAGCGGTACCTATTTATCTACTTGCATTTGACGTGCTTTAGAACTGCTAGGTGGGCAGGAGCAGGGACCGAGCAACAGGAGCTCACCCTGTCGCAGGGATTTGAACTGCCGACCTTCTGATCGGCAAGTCCTAGGCTCTGTGGTTTAACCCACAGCACCACCCATGTCCCAGCATCTGGGTAGGTTTGGCTAAAGAAGAATGTTTTTAAACGGGCAGAAAAGAGAACTGTGAATATATGTTTGTGTGTGCATATACAGATGTGTGCCTTTCTCAAAGTTGAATCCCCAGATGTTGTTGCACTACAACTCCCATTGTCCCTAGCTACTAGGACCAGTGGTCAGGGATGATGGGAGTTGTAGCTCAACAACCCCTGAAGGCTGATGCGTGGAGCTGGTATATACCAGGTTTCCCTGCCCCTTTGAGCCACTAGGAGCCAGCTAGGAGCGCCCATCATACACCCACCCCAGCTGGCTCCCAGTGGCTCAAAGGGGCAGGGAGGAAAGCCCTCTGTCGAGTCGGGGCTCTTGCGTCCCTCCAGCTACTCACTCAGGAAGCCAGCAAACCTTCCATGATGGGGCGTTCCCAAAGCAAAGGAAGGATCAGACTCTGATTAATAACACACAGAGGCTTGAACCAGCAAGACTCTGGGAGGAGTGCATATAATAATAATTCCTGTCCACCCCTCGGCCCAGGTCGTTTTATTCACAAAAGAACTTTTTGCACAGTGTATGTAAGAACCAATCGGATTTCCTCTGAGCATTTCAAAAAACCAAAACCCACGTGGGGGCAAAGTTAAAGTTAAAACTACAAAGAGCTAATTTCCTACTTGAGCATGCATATGCAATTCAGAGTAAATAAAAGAGGAAGCGAAGAGGAATGCTTTTAGGAAGGTCATTGTCAGGGAACTGCCATCGGCTCAGAGGCGAGAAATAGAAGGGCAGTTGTGTTACAAGCAGCCTCCGAAAATCTTGCGAAGCAGTTCCTCTTCTGGGGAGGAGGAACGCCCCACCTCCCATGGGGAAGAGGTGCAAGGACCAGAGGATGCTGGAGGGAGCCTTAACACCACTCCCAGGCAAGCCGGACAGGAGGTGTTAACGGAGAAATCTGAGGGCTCCCTTGGACAAAAAACAAAGACACCAAGCAGGATAACTTGGAGCAAATCAGCAGCCTGTAGGCTTGGCCTTTATTGATCTCTTGCAACAGGGTGCTCCCCTCACTTGCAGGAGAGAGGAAGGACCCAGAAAAATGGTGTGCAAGGCCTTATAAAGACTTTTGAAATTGCCACCCTGTAGATCAAGCCCACCCCCAAAAACATCATACATACATCACAGAAGGGGTGTAACCTAAGACCACCCCTCAGATACATCACACCTACATCACAGTAAAGGTGGTCTAAAACAGAAATTTTAATATTGTTTTTCTCTTGTCCTTGTTTATCTCCTGTCTGGCAGGTTACTTGATTGGATTTCCTGGGGAGCCTGACCATTCATTTGTAGTGGTGAAATACTTAGTTCCTGGCCCTGGTCACAGGCTCACACCCTATTCAAACACAGACATTCCCTTAAGACAGGATTTGTGAAGGAAAAGAAGATGGGGAGGCTTTTACATTTTGACCTTGCAGAGAAAAGATTTGCTCAGATTAGGAATCAAAATGGTTCCCGGTTGGCCTTCCTGTGCTGATCTATGTATGTGCTTGGTTGGTACACTTATGAACATTACCATATATCTCAGGCCATAAAATTCCTATCACAGTGGGAAACACCCCCTTGTCCTCGCCCATCCTGCGCAGTAGTCTAAGGAGCAAAGAGGGAAGGCGAAGGCTGGGGGTAATGAAACTCTTGTGTTGGGGGAGGTCCAAAAAAAGACCACTCCCAGATTCTGCTAGCAATTGAGGCAGACGTGAGCTTTGGGGCTCTTCACTGTAAATAGTTTGCACCAAAATAAAGCCTGTCAAAGACAGGTTGGAGTCCTCCCTGGTTACTCTCGAGGAACCGCAACGGCCATCTGACAGTCCTAAACAGTCCTAAACAGGAGAGGCAGGATTTACCATCTCCTTGTGAACTCTCTTCGTGGCCCCTAAGATCTCTCTAAAGATTAAACTACATCAAAGTAACCTGCTATCTTCGTGTACTGACGATGCCCAGCGAAGCAACTGGCAACTGGGCTGTGTTCGTGTCTTGTCAAGCGAGAGTAAGAGGACAGGGAAGCAGAGGCGTGGATTGAGCAGAAATCATATCAAAATGTCTCAAACCCAGTCAACACAATGCTTCAGCAGAAGAGCTGTGCTCTGTTCGGCTCTTGGCTCTTCCCAGAGTCCCAGACGACTCCAACTCGGCCCGGACTCCCAACTAGGTGCCCTCCGGAGCTTGGAGCCCTGGCGCAACGGGCCACTTGCACCGCCTGGTAAAGACGGCCCTGGATATATGCACCAAATGGAAATAAAACAAACTTCTTCAAAAAAAACACCCAATAAAATAACTTATTAGAATACAGTCATGACAGTATGATCATCGTGGGAGACTTCATAGTTATTATTATTAATCATTTATACCCCACCCATCTGGCTGGGTTTACCCATCCACTCTGGGTGGCTCCCAACAGAACACTAAAAACTGAATAAAACATTAAAAACTTCCCTAAACAGGGCTGCCTTCAGATGTCTTCTAAAAGTCAGACAGTTGTTTATTTCCTTGACATCTGATGCGAGGCCGTTCTACAGGGCGGGCGCCATCACCGAGAAGGCCCTCTGCCTGGTTCTCTGAAACCTCACTTTGCACAGTGAGGGATCCACCAGAAGGCCCTTGGAGCTGGACCTCAGTGTTCAGGTAGAACGATGGGGATGGAGACGCTCCTTCAGAGTATACTGGACTGAAGCTGTTTAGGGCTTTAAAGGTCAGCACCAACACTTTGAATTGTGCTCAGAAACGTACTGAGAGTCGATGTTGGTCTTTCAGGACTGGTGTTATGTGGTCTTGGCGGCCGCTCCCAGTCATCAGTCTAGCTGCCGCATTCTGCATTAGTTGTAGTTTCTGGGTCTCCTTCAAAGGTATTCCCATGTAGAGCGCATGGCAGTAGTCCAAGCGGGAGATAACTAGAGCAGGAGATAACTGGGTTGGCGCCTCCGGCAATGGCGGAACTCCTCCGTTCGAGAGGAACTTGCTCCGTGAAAAATAGGGTCTGACCGCCACGGTGAAGGCGGAGACCCTCAGAAATCACAGGTGGAGAAGCCTGTGAACTTGGGATTTGGCTGGCACCTTTTGCGCCCCCCCTACTCGCAGGGAGACCCGGTATTGGGAATCCGGAGCGACGTGGGGTGAGCGGTGCGGTGCTTTGAATCGACCGCTTCTTTCACGGAGTGAAGCTGCATTGCTGCTGTCGGAGAGCGCTGACTTTTTTCCTGTGGGTAATTGGATTTTAAACAACAACCCGTGAGTAGAACGGAAAATTGGACTTTTAAAATAATTTAATTTGGCACTGAAACGGGAAGGTTCAAACAGGAAGTCCACCTTCCCTTTCTGTAAACAGACTGAGGCAAAGTAGTCGTTAACTAAGGTCTTGGAAAGTCTCATGTAAAGGATTAAAACTCCACTGATTGAAACTACTTAACCCCCTTGGAAGTAGGAGAAGAGGGGGGGAATTTTGACCAAGTGATTCTGCAGGAGAAAGTGAAAAATCAAAAACTGAATCACCGCGTCTCTGAACCTGGGAACGGTTTGCAAAAAGTCCTTTGACAGTGAACAGGATAAATTTGACAGTTAGCCATAAAAGACAGACATTGTTTCCATCGTCTGCTTCTGCGCTTAAAAAGAAGAAAAGGTAACTGAAAATTGTTACTATTTTACCTTTGGAATTGTGCTGGAAAGGATTGATACAAATGGAGACTGTCTTCCTCTAGAGGGAGTGTTGGGACATTGCTACAAAAGTGCAGCTGGAGAATTTGGCTTTAAGATAAAGATTGTGGGAAACCAGGTTTTGACTCTGAACATCTCAAGAATGTCAGCTAAGGAAGATGTAGTGTCTGTATTGAATAAGACAATTTATCTGTTGGGAAAGCTGCCTAAACAGATAGATGTCAGGGCCACTAATATTGATATCTTGGGAACAAAAGTGGGCATCAGCACAGAAGTTGATCTGGCACAGGAATCTATTCTAATTGAACAAATGGATGAATCGGAGAAGGAGAAAGTTGTTGTTGTTGAATATAAAGCAATACAAGGGGGAGCCTCAACCTTACAGATGCAAATGGAGGATTACAAGTTGAGGCCCTATATGACTGTAACTAGAAAAAGCCAGATTATAAAGATGGGAGCCTGGCCTGATCTGGAAATGGAAAGTTGGAGAGATTCCCTTATTCAGGGATCAATTGACTTCTGGGATATGGACTTGGGCCAGGAGAAGATTGGAGCCTTTGGGGCCTTTGGATTTGGAGGAATTGTGAAACAAGATTTGGAATGCTTTATGGGCCCTAGTTTTAACCATGGAGACCTGGCCGACTTATTAAGAAGGAATAAAAGTATTGTTGGGTTTGAGCATCCCCGAGATCTGCTTGTTAGTATCAAAAATCATCAAGAAGACCGGCAGAAGGGACGTGAAGAAGAGTTAAGAGCCTCGGATATAAGATCTCCAGGTTGATGGACTGTTGGGGGTTGATGGAAGTGATGGCAGGGGCCGAGACCAGGGAGAGGAGACGGTGGAAGAAGACTGGGAATTTAAAGTGTTTATAAGGAGACTTTAAAAACTTAATGAGGGATGGAAAAATCGTGGAATGAAATTTTATGACCCATGGGGTAATGTTTTTAAGAGATCAAGCTCAAATATATTAATTTTAATGAGAAATAAGATTAAATAAAGTAAAAATGGTTTGTTAGTTGGTGAAAGAAGAGAGTGTAAAATTACAGTATGTTAAGATAAATTATTGGGATAAAAACAAAGATGGAAAGGATTTGCTGAAATATCTAATTGAACTAGAATACAAAAAAGGGAGGTGTGAGGAGGTCAGGGAAATAAGCAAATGGAAAATAAGTTATGGGAAGGTTTGATTTGTTTGTTTTTTCCTTTTCTTTTTTTTCTTAATTGCTTGTATTTTTCTGGGTTTTTATTTTTGCTTGTCTGTATTCATGGTCTCGTTTTTTCTTGCTTAATCTAGTGTTTTCTTTTGTAATTTTTAAAACCGGAATAAATATTATATATATATATATATATATATATATATATATATATATATATGCAGGTTTTGGTGTCCTCGGGTGTCTTCCCGTGTAAAAGTTGGGGTGTCTAGGCGACGTTTCGACGAGGTCTCACTCGTCATCTTCAGGCTGGTGCTTTCGGCTTCTTGTTACTGGAACAGAGCAGGATCTCAGTGTTTGAGTTCCTATAAATACTGTAGAGGGGGTGTGGTGTATAGCCTCCAATGTTCTGGGCAGAGAGGAAGTTCCCAGGCTAGTGTGCCTTTTCTTCTTTTGTTCCTTAATTACTTGAGAGATATCTTGAGTGATTTCTTGAGTGATATCCTGAGTACCACTTAGGTGGGTCATTAGGTGTGGATTAGTTGTTAAAGTCTTTGTGTCTTGACCTCTTGAACTTTGTGAAGAGTTTTCCTGAGAAGATGGCTGTACTGTACTTAGTTGTGCTCTGGCTTGGCTTCGTGTATAGGGGCGAGCTGTGGTTTTGTGGCTTGTGTCAGCCAGATCTGTGTAGGGATTGCAGGGGGGTGCAGCATCCGGAGGTGCCACCATGGATTGGCTACTGGATGGTGTCTGTAATTCATCTGTGGAGAGGGTCTGGGTTTGGGTCTGGTGTGGTTGATTGGTGTTGGCGTTCTGTGTGCCTCTGGATCTGGTGTCAGTTTTTGTGGGGAGGGCTAATTTCCAGATGTCTGGCAAGCGGGATGTGTCGTCACGCTTGTTCATGTTGTGAGGGTGTTTCTCTATCTCGATGGCTTCCATGATTATTCTCTTGTGGTGATGTTCCGTGTTAAAGAGCAATTTGGAATCTGCAAAATTAATTTCGTGTCCTGTTTCTTTCATGTGTTGGAAAAGAGAGGAAGTTTTTTCTTCTTTTTTGACGGCATTCTTGTGTTCTGCGATACGTGCATTTATTCGTCTGTTTGTTTGTCCAATGTACGTGGCTGGGCAGACTTTGCAGGGTATTTCATAGATCCCTTGGTTTTCCAACTGGATTTTATCCTTGGGGTTTCTGAAGGATAAAATCCAGTTGGAAAACCAAGGGATCTATGAAATACCCTGCAAAGTCTGCCCAGCCACGTACATTGGACAAACAAACAGACGAATAAATGCACGTATCGCAGAACACAAGAATGCCGTCAAAAAAGAAGAAAAAACTTCCTCTCTTTTCCAACACATGAAAGAAACAGGACACGAAATTAATTTTGCAGATTCCAAATTGCTCTTTAACACGGAACATCACCACAAGAGAATAATCATGGAAGCCATCGAGATAGAGAAACACCCTCACAACATGAACAAGCGTGACGACACATCCCGCTTGCCAGACATCTGGAAATTAGCCCTCCCCACAAAAACTGACACCAGATCCAGAGGCACACAGAACGCCAACACCAATCAACCACACCAGACCCAAACCCAGACCCTCTCCACAGATGAATTACAGACACCATCCAGTAGCCAATCCATGGTGGCACCTCCGGATGCTGCACCCCCCTGCAATCCCTACACAGATCTGGCTGACACAAGCCACAAAACCACAGCTCGCCCCTATACACGAAGCCAAGCCAGAGCACAACTAAGTACAGTACAGCCATCTTCTCAGGAAAACTCTTCACAAAGTTCAAGAGGTCAAGACACAAAGACTTTAACAACTAATCCACACCTAATGACCCACCTAAGTGGTACTCAGGATATCACTCAAGAAATCACTCAAGATATCTCTCAAGTAATTAAGGAACAAAAGAAGAAAAGGCACACTAGCCTGGGAACTTCCTCTCTGCCCAGAACATTGGAGGCTATACACCACACCCCCTCTACAGTATTTATAGGAACTCAAACACTGAGATCCTGCTCTGTTCCAGTAACAAGAAGCCGAAAGCACCAGCCTGAAGATGACGAGACCTCGTCGAAACGTCGCCTAGACACCCCAACTTTTACACGGGAAGACACCCGAGGACACCAAAACCTGCATTCCTGTACCCGTGAAAATCTACGAAAGCATATATATATATATATATATATATATATATATATATATATATATATATATAAAGATAACCAGAGCATGCACCACTCTGGCCAGACAGTCTGCGAGCAGGGAGGGTCTCAGCCTGTGGACCAGATGGAGCTGATAAACAGCTGCCCTGGACACGGATTTGACCTGCGCCTCCATGGACAGCTGTGAGTCCAAAATGACTCCCAGGCTGCGCACCTGGTCCTTCAGGGGCACAGTTACCCCATTCAGGACCAGGGAGTCCCCCACACCTGCCCGTCCTCTGTCCCCCAAGAACAGTACTTCTGTCATGTCAGGATTCAGCCTCAATCTGTTAGCCGCCATCCTTAGCGTTTGATGATGGCATCATGGCCCTGGCAGTTTTCTGCTCAATTCCTTTGCTAAGGACCCCTAGCGTAGCATTTGCCTCTTTCGCAGCCGCCACATGCCGGGTCTTGACATCCTGATGCAGACAGGCAAGAGGCTGGCAGAGGCACTCCTGGCGCTCAGAGGTTCCTTAAGTGTTTCTGACATGGGCACCAGCGACCATCGGAGGCCCCCAGAGGGCCAGCCCCACAGCTCATGGGCGAGGCGCCTACTGGGCCAGCTCTCTCAGGGCCCCAGGGGCGAAGGGCATTCAGCCCAGGAGGGAGAAAAGCAGTTTCTGATGTGCCAGGCCAGATCTCCTCTGACAGAGGCATTCTGGGCATCTGTGGTTGGCACAAACAGGGGGCGAGTCGTGCCCCCCTCCTCCGCCCCCACAGACAACAGCCGGAGCCAAGCTGGGGGGGGCGTCCCTGGTTCTGCTCACCCCCACCCACCTCGTCCCCCTTTCGATGGCTTCATTTCTCCTGCTCCTGCGGGTCCCCTGTCCACGCATTGTCATCTTAAAATGTCAATTTTCATGACAAGATAAATCAGCCTTTGCCTAAGTGCTTCAGGAAAGGAAGAGGAAGAACTCTTTCAGTGCCTTGATCACAAAGTGTTTGGAGAGGGCTCCGATCCGCGGTCACGGTTTGGCCCCAGATTTAGAGCTGGAGGGAGAAAAGTCTCTCAGTCCTGATAAGGAAAAAATCCGGGGTGAGAGACTTCTTAACAGCCCAGCTCCTCGGGGTGCAAACACGGTCAGTACAAGAAGGAAGTTCTAGCCAAGGAATTTGGAGCAAAACAGCAGTCAGTAGACCACAATCTTGATTGTTGCACAACAGGTCCCCACACAGATTAATAACCCTGAACATAGGTGACACACTCTTTTAAGACCTCCCCCTCCCACCGTAATACCTTTCCAGATGATGATACATCATCAACAGGTCATAAAGAGGGAAGGGGAATCTTGAGGTTTCCCAAGTTCATCAACTTGCTCTGCTTCTCAGATTTAGTCCCAGGCACCTTAAGCTCCGCCTGCTTCTTGGGAGAAAAGCAATGACAAACCTAGACAGCATCTTAAAAAGCAGAGACATCACCTCGCCAACAAAGGTCCGTATAGTTAAAGCCATGGTTTTCCCAGTAGTGATGTATGGAAGTGAGAGCTGGACCATAAAGAAGGCTGATCGCCGAAGAATGGATGCTTTTGAATTCTGGTGCTGGAGGAGACTCTTGAGAGTCCCATGGACTGCAAGAAGAACAAACCTCTCCATTCTGAAGGAAATCAGCCCTGAGTGCTCACTGGAAGGACAGATCCTGAAGCTGAGGCTCCGAGACTTTGGCCCCCTCATGAGAAGAGAAGACTCCCTGGAAAAGACCCTGATGTTGGGAAAGATGGAGGGCAGAAGGAGAAGGGGGCGACAGAGGACGAGATGGTGGGACAGTGTTCTCGAAGCTACCAGCATGAGTTTGACCAAACTGCGGGAGGCAGTGGAAGACAGGAGGGCCTGCTGTGCTCTGGTCCAGGGGGTCAAGAAGAGTCGGACACGACGAAACAACTAAACAACAACAACCTTAAGCACCCGCCACCCAAAGAAGAAGAAAGCTATCTGTGCATGTCCTTTCCCTCCAGCCTTCCCAAGGATGGGCTCTGGGAACACCCGGCCTCAGGGAGGGGTGCTGTGTATGGGACTGCATGCCTCAGGGATTATGGATGCAGGGAAACCTGGATTCCCCTCTTCCAGAGGAGTCATCAGCCCTTGGAACCAAGGAAATGGGTCAAACCATGGAATTTTGGCGATTATTTGATTCTGTATTGGATAGTCAGAGGAAACAGCAAGATACATGGAATCCCCTAATTGCTACAATTTTATAGACTGCTTTTCTGAGATCCTTTGTTGTTGTGGGTGTCTGGTGCCTGTGTCAACCGTCATTGTCCTGGCCTTAGTTAGAGGCTCTGGTGGGGACTTGGGATTTGGGGAGAGTCGTTTAACAGCCCCCCTTCCTGGTTTTAACAGTCCAAAGTGGTGTTTGGGGGGAAGAACAGCAAGCAGCCCCAGCCCCACATTTGCTGTCATTTATCCTTTATGCATGGCTTACATCACAGGTAGGCAAACTAAGGCCCAGGGGCCCAATTGCCTTCTAAATCTGGCCCACGGACGGTCTGGGAATCAGAGTGTTTTTATGTGAGTAGTAGAATGTGTCCTTTTATTTAAAATGCATCTCTGGGTTATTTGTGGGGCAACAACTTAAAGGAAATCATTAAAAGGGTAAGAAAAAAGCATTAAACAACTAAGAAAGCTCAGTTGACCATCCCAGGGCTAGCACACAGGAAAGTTTTTCTCCCTCTCTCCTAACACTAGAAGCCCCATGAAGCTGAATGTGGGGAGATTCGGGATGTATAAAAGGTTCATGCAGCCCAGAGTTACTGGGACCCCCTCCCAATGGAGGAGGGGGCTATCAAGGGCAGCCATGATTCAGAATCCCAGCTGATGGAAACGGCAGGAGGTGGGAACATAGCTGTCAACTTTTGCCTTTTCTTGTGAGGAATCCTATTCAGAATAAGGGAAAGGACACATCATTAAAAGACTTACTGCATTTTTAAAAAAATGAATAGCAGTGATCTTGACCATAGCCAGATGGTGGAAGAAGTTGGGTGGCAGCTAATGAATGGATGGGAGCAACAAATTCGGACAATCACTTGGATGGAAAAATTAACACAGCAGATGAAGGAAAATCTTTGCAACATTCCAGGCAGCCGAGTTCTGCTTTGTTCCATCTATAAGTACAGCACAAAAGAACTTCCATCCATTAATTGGATTCTGATGGGGAAATGTGCTATAGGATCACTTGGAAAAATAAAAAATAAAATTGATATCGGTGAAGCACTGCAAACAAAAACATGATGTTGGAACATGATTAGCACTCTTAGTTTCATTTTATAATAAGCTGTTAAGTGTTTTGGAAAAAATGGTTTTAGACATTAAGTATGAGCTGTACTTAACACTTTGCAAATGAAACTTAATATATATGCTGAGATCAGACAAAGCCTGGAGATCCCAAACTGTCAGCATCGCCCTTGAGCCAGTGCCACCAACTGGACTCATGCACTTCAGCCCCGACTGGGCCAGGCGAGCTGGGTAGCACTGCCAGAGACCACCTTCTGCACAGGAACAGGTCAAAGTGCTGTGGACTCACAGCTTAGAGTTGTGAGCACCGGATTCACTCCAACAAGAAGACAGTCGTTGCACAGCAGAGCATAGCAGAGCATATAAACGACTTGGAGAGCAGCTCTGTAGAATATCTTCTTTTATTCTATCTACAACTATACAAACTATACAAACAGAGCTAAATGAGGTCTAAGCATAAATGAATGCTGAACTGCAATGAGTGTCTGCAGCTGCTCTTAGCAGCAACCTTATCTCTACACACGATCTCTAACACTCAGTCTCTCTCTCTCCGACACACTGACTGACTGACTCTTTGATGTGGTGCTGGAGCAGAATAAGTAGAGAGCAGAACACTGCCCCTCCTCTCTGGAGAATCACCAGACTCATCAGCAGATTCTTGGATATGGGAGGGGTGAAATCTCCTCACAAACATGTCTTTTGGAACTGCTCTCGAATACAAATATTTTGGAAATGTGTTCAGGTTGGTATCTCGGATACATTAGAATATCACATACTGTTGGAACCTACAATATTTCTGCTTGGTTCTATTGGGATGTTATCTCGAAAAAAGTCTGGCAAATAGTGATCAACCTTATAAATGCTGCTAAGATTATGATAGATAAATTCTTTTTTGGGGGGTCCTCATCTCTGGCCTAGTTTGGCAGGCCCACTTTGGCTCTCAATGGCCAGCCTGCTCAGTGGTTAGAGGCATCAAGATGGGACCCTTGCTGGCCTTCTGCCACTTTGGAACAAGTCTCCACATGAGACAGTTTGGGGAGGATAAGACATAGTAGACGTCTGTTTATGTTTGAGGTGCTTAGTTTTTCTCAAAGCCTGTCTCGTGATACTAAATCAAAGGCAGATTTAAAATCTATGAAAGCTGCGTAGAGGGATCCTCCGTTTCTTGAGATATATTTTTCCACAAGATGTTGGAGTACTAGGCCTTGTCTAAAGTTGACGTTTGCCCAGAAACCAGCTTGTGCTTCTATAAGGACATGTTCTCGCTCCATCCAATTCTCAAGTTTATTACATAAGTGGGCGGCATATAAAGGTAAATGGACCCCTGACCATTAGGTCCAGTCGTGGCCGACTCTGGGGTTGCGGTGCTCATCTCGCTTTACTGGCTGAGGGAGCCGGTGTACAGCTTCCGGGTCATGTGGCCAGCAGGACTAAGCCGCTTCTGGTGAAATCAGAGCAGCGCACGGAAACGCCGTTTACCTTCCCGCCGGAGTGGTACCTATTTATCTACTTGAACTTTGATGTGCTTTCAAACTGCTAAGTGGGCAGGAGCAGGGACCGAGCAACGGGAGCTCACCCCGTCACAGGGATTCGAACCGGCGACCTTCTGATCAGCAACCCCTAGGCTCTGTGGTTTAACCCACAGTGCCCCCCACGTCACTAGGCAGCATATACCATAGTTTACTGATAATGCTTAGGAGACTAATTGGTCTGTAATTAGCAGGGTCCGATCTGCTCCCTTTCTTGTATATTGGGATGATGATTGCCAGACCCCAATTTTAGGTTATATTTTAGTGATCAATATTTAATATATATTTTTAACTGCCACTATATCTGAATTGTCTCTGTTATACCCAATTGCAATTCAGTGTATTCCTGTTGTGCTTTATGATTTTCCTGATATTGTAAGTCTGTGACTGTAATAATAAAATTCAATTCAGTTTGGGGGGGAGAGAGAGTCAGAGAGTCAGACAGAATCACAGGATTGCAGAGTTGGGACGGAGCCCAGGGGTCATCTAGTCCAGCCCCCTACGAGACAGGAATCACAGCAAAAGAATCCCTGGCGGATAGATGGCTCTAGGTGTCCCCATGGGATCTGATACACAGCAGCTTTTGCTGTGCCCCTCCATCTGTGCTCCAACAGTAAATAATAAATAATAATAAATTTTTATTTTTACCCTGCCCTCCTGGTTCAGGGAACCGGGCTCAGGGCGGCTAACAACAAATTTAAAACACTTAATTGATGCTACAAATATAATGCTACAATATAAAGCGTAAACAGTAAAATCAAAAATCGATTTTGGGGGGGAACTCCATCCAATAAACATTGGATGGTCACCAGGGCTAGCTGGCTAAGTTAGTCCTATTTGGGCCAGGGAGGAGACCAGGGGAGAATTAGCTGTGGGATCCCAGAGTGGGGAATCTTCATGAAAAGGGGAGGAAGGGGAATAAAAGATCAGGCTGAATTCAGATTGAAAGCCAGGTGGAAGAGCTCTGTCTTACAGGTCTGATGGAAGGAGGTTAAATCCTGCAGGACCCTGGTCTCCTGGAGCAGAGCATTCCACCAGGTCGGAGCCACCACTGAGAAGGCCCTGGCCCTGGTGAACACAAAGTGCTCCTAAAGACTTCAGCCACCTTTTCCCAAAGGGAACTGAGCCTGGGTCAAGGCTGCAGGAAGAGCAGCTCTGGGTCTCCTAACGTTTTGGAGCCCAGGACAATCTGGAGAACCTCCATACACACATACAGCCCAGCCCAGATCTCAGCAAGGCTCTCGATTCACACATATATTCAACAGTTGGGCTGGGGCAAGAGAAGAGCCAGGCTTGCAAGACCCCCCAGAGACAGATCCCCGCTGCCCCCCCCCCAGGCCCATAGCAGACCTGTCAGGCCACTGAGGGACCTCCAGCAACCATTAACAAAGAGGCAGGAAGGGAAGACTGTGAAATTCATTTCCTGCTGGGGGTTGGACTCATAGCTGTCAACTGTCCCTTATTTGGTGGGAAACTCCCTTGTCCCAGCGCCTTGTCCCACTTCTGTCCCTTATTGATGATGTCCCTTAAATTTCTGGCGCCATCGTCCTGGTGCGAGGAGTTCCATTGGCCCTTCCCCGCCCGAGAGAGAGGGGGGGGAGGGAGAGAGACTCTCACCCACGCCACCCACAAGCCCGGAGGCGGCAGCAGTGGTGGCAGCGGAGGTGGCGGCCTGAGGGAGGAGGAAGAGGAGGGGATGGGGAGGGACGCAGAAGGGCGGCACTTCAGCGGCCGCACCGCCACCGCAACCGCCTCATGCCAGATTGACAGCATCTGTCAATCCTACCAATGTATGTAACTCTTTACAAAAGCAAAATCCCTTATTTTGGCTGCTGATCCCTTATTTTCGAGGCTGCTGGTCCCTTACTTTCAAATCTGTAAGTTGACAGCTATGGTTGGACTAGATGACTCTCTGGGTCCCTTCCAACTCGACAACCCCGTGGCTCTGTCCTCCTCAAGGAAGCTCTGGGCTGCCTTCACCTGGAAAGCGCTTGCCCCCGCCTGGGGAAGGGGGGGCCACAAAAAGAGCCAGTCTATTGCTCAAAGCTTTGCATCATCTCCACACACACACACACACCAGATTAGTATTATGGATGATCCATCCAGCTCCGCCTCCCTTTCAGGCATGTCAGAGTCAGACCCAACTTGGGGGGGGCAGGGGGGCATCCCTGCCCCTCCCAGGCCCTGATGCAGCTGCCCAGGTCTCTGCTCTCCTGAGGGATGCCAGCCTGCACCTGGACCCCAGCCCTCCCTGTGCCACCCCCACCCCAAAGCTTAAAGGCCCTGATCCTGGGCTGGCAGAAAAACCTGCATTTGTCCACAAGGGGGGGCACTGCAGGCAAGCTGGGGGGGGGGAGAGTTAGAAGCCAGGAAGATGCCCCACATAAAGGGGACATTTATCTGGACCACAGGGCCAGAACTAGCCAAGCATTGGCTGAGCGGGAGGAGGTTGCCTAGCAACGCCCATCACTGGTGCTTAGGAAGCAAAAAGCGAGAGAGCCCTTAACTGCCTCCTGCCAGGAGGGAGGGATCAGTCTCCACTCAGGGGCCGGAGCTCAGCGGGGGGGGGGGGGGCGGCTCTCTCCCTCCCTCCCTCTGTACCTCAAAACCCAGAAATAGGAAAACCCAGAATTATGGCATCCCATTAAGGCTTTATATAATTCTAGGTTTTCCTATTGTTACCGGAAAAATCCGAGGGTTCCCTTGGACAAAAAGTAAAGACACCAACCAGAGTAAATTGGAGCAAATCAGCAGCCTGTAGGCTTGGCCTTTATTGATCTGTTGCAACAGGGTGCTCCCCTCACTTGCAGGAGAGAGAAAGGACCCAGAAAAATGGCGTGCAAGGCCTTATAAAGACTTTTGAAATTCCCACCCTGTAGATCAAGCCCACCCCCAGAAACATCCTGCATACATTACAGAAAGGAGGGGTTGAGGGAGGAGTTGTGGTGGTAACCTGAGGGTCCTGTCACCTGGCTGGTTTCCTTCTCCCCCCCTCCCTATGAGTCATTTTCCAGGTGACAGAGGGGACTTTGCAGTTTCCTGCCCCCAGAGGGAAGATCTGATTATTATCCTTTGTTCCAGTCCATGCTGAATCCACTCCCATATGCAAGTTCTTTGTGATCTTCATTGTCTTCTGTCTGGGACCATCAGGGTTGGCATAGCAACTGGGCAGGGCTCCTGTGGATGTGCTGGGATGGTGAAGGGATTATGCTGCCCTGTATCAAACCTTCCCCATTTTGTAGTCCTTCCTTCATGGAGTAAAATAAAAGTGGAACAGTGCAAATCAGATGTATGGTTGATTTTCTATGAATTTATAACAGAAGCGTAGCGTATGGAATGTGTGAGTGTGAATGTGTGTGAAGTTTGTACAAACTGAATGATTGGGGGGGGGGGGTTTCTGCTACACTATTTTTCCCTTAAACTTTTTGATTTTTATTATTTAATTTATTTCTGTAAGATCACATTTCTTGTCGATTACTTCTCCTTTCAGGGATTTCCACGGTATTCCATTTGTTCTGTGTAATTAGGTGGGCAGAGATGCAACGCAGGAATCACAGCTCCAGAATCCCTGATGGACAGCTGTCCAGCCTCGGCTCTGAAGCCCGAAGCGAATCCCAGAATTGTAGAGCTGGAAGGGACCCCCGAGGCTCATCTAGACTGCAAGGCGGGAATCCCACCCCCCACACCAGCTCCCAGGCTGCCCCAGAGGCCATGTGCATCGTAGGCCGGGGGACTCAGCCTGGCAGCAGTAACTGTGGGGTGGGCAGCCTCCTCACTGGCTCAGGTGGGGTGGGGGGGTGGCTAAGGCTCGGCCCCCTCCCTCTCCGCCTCCTCCTCGGCCCCCCACTCCCGCATCTGCCACTCCAGCCGCTCCAGGCGCAGAGCCACCTTAAAGGCGCTGGATTCGAGTCCCGCCAGGATTCTGGCCAGCTTGGTCTGCAGGGCGTCCAGGCCCTCTTCCAGGGCGGCCGTCCGGCGCTCCTCCTCCTGCAGCTGGGCGATCTCGGCCGCCTCGGCGTTGACGTCCAGCTTGTCCATCTTGAGCAGGATCTCCCTGCCCTTGGCCTCCAGCATGGTCTTGGCGCTGGGGAACTCGGCCAGCACCTCCGTCAGGTCCTCCTTCGACAGGCAGAAGAGGTCCGAGAAGCCGATGCTCTTGATGTTGGCCGTGCGGCGGTTCCCGGACTTGTTCCCTGGGTGGGGGGAGAAGGGGTGCAATGGGGTCAGCGGGGGCACCGAGAACATAAGCAGAACATGCAGGATCAGGCCCCTGGGGTGGGAGGAAGAGGCCAAGAGGTAGAGAGGAGTCCGGCTAGTGAAGAAGCCAGGGGGGTCTCCCCCTCCTGATGAGACAAGCTCCCCTCCCCCCTCAGTCTCCAGAAGAGGCATGGAAATGGCGGAGGAGATGTTGGGGACACACAGATACCGTCTGGAATTCCTTGGGAGAAACCTTGGAGAGGAGGGGGCTGAGGCAGCGGCGGGGGGGTGGGGCCTTCCGTCACGGGGGCAAGACCCACCGGAGACAAGATGTTTATGTGTTGCTAGACTGGTGACTGGGAGCGGCCGCCGAGACCATATAACACTGGTCTTGAAAGACCTACACTGGCTCCCAGTACATTTCCGAGCACAATTCAAAGTGTATTAAGAGGATGCTGGCGAGGCTGAACCTTTCTGTAAAAAAAAAAGGATTTCATTCTTCCCAAAAGGAAACCTTCCTCTGCGGGTGAATATGAAGAGGATGCCAGTGAGATTGAACCTTTCTGTAAAATAAAGTATTACTGAGACCATATAACACCAGTCCTGAGAGACCTGCACTGCCTCCCAGTACGTTTCCGAGCACAATTCAAAGTGTTGGTGCTGACCTTTAAAGCCCTAAATGGCCTCGGCCCACTATACCTGAAGGAGCATCTCCACCCCCATCGTTCTGCCCGGACGCTGAGGTCCAGCTCCGAGGGCCTTCTGGCAGTTCCCTCGCTGCGAGAAGCAAAGCTACAGGGAACCAGGCAGAGGGCCTTCTCAGTAGTGGCGCCCGTCCTGTGGAACGCCCTCCCACCAGATGTCAAGGCAAGAAGCAACTATCTGACTTTCAGAAGACATGTGAAGGCAGTCCTGCTTAGGGAAGTTTTTAACGTTTGATGTTTTATCATATGAGCCAGGGGATAAATAATAAAATTATTATTATTATTACTATTGTGGGGTCTCAGGAAAAGCCACAGAGGCCTGTTCTTGTCCTGTTTTTTGGTTAGCCTAACTGATTTTGCTTCTGTAAACAACTGCCTCCTTTAGAATTTAGGAGGGTGAGCCACACTCATGCGAAGACCAGATAACGTTGCTAGGCGATTTCAGGAAAACCTCCCTCTGCCAGGCAACTCTCCCCGTCAAGGTCTCCAGGCAGGGTGTCCTGTTTCCATCAGTGCAAGGAACCTCGAGGTGGGGGAGGGAGGGGGGAGGCCTATAAAAAGCATGAACAAAGGCTATTTGGCGCGGCTTCACCATCACGCTGGTGAGTGTGGCTTGTCCGCTCTGTTTTACTCAGCTGAATAAATGAGTGATTGTGGGAATCCCCTCTGTCTGTGGCAGCATCCCCAAACTCAGCCCTCCAGATGTTTTGGGACTACAACTCCCATCATCCCTGACCACTGGTCCTGTTAGCTAGGGATAATGGGAGTTGTAGTCCCAAAACATCTGGAAGGCCGAGTTTGGGGGTGCCTGGTCTGTGGCATTTATTGGCTTTTCAGTGACCAAGGCAGATGAGTGGGGTATAAATAAAATAACCACTGTGCTCACTGGGCCTGACACTCCTGTGTCGGTCCTGTTTTTGCTGACAAGGAGTTAACTCCAACTTGCACGGTGTGATTTACTGCTGGCTGGCTCCTGGCACAAAAGAGGCGGTGAGAGCTGCTGATTTGGGTGGCTTGCAAAGAGGATTAGGCCAATGCACAGAGGAGGAAGAGGAAGAGGAAGAGGAAGAGGAAGAGGAGAGGGCTATCAAAGGCTACTAGCCAGAATGACCCTATTCTGCCGTCCCAGTGGGAGGCAGCTGTGCAGGAAACCTCGGGAAAGGGGTCCTGCTCTGGTTCCTTGAGTCCTGCTTGCTGATTTTCGGCCACTGCAAGAAGAGGATGCTGGCCCAGGTGGGTCCCCTGCCTCACTCAGGAGGCTCTTCTTAGGTTCTTGCAAAGGTGGCGTGTGGTTGAGAGGAGCCCCCTGTCAGTTTGCATTTCTTAGTACGGGAAGTATGGATTGGATGTGTAGAGACCTTTCCTGTCCTGATGACTGTATTTTTTGCCCTATAGGACGCACCAGCCCATAGGACGCACCTAGATGGGGGGGGGAATAAAAGGGAAAAAATTATCCCCCCCCCAGGCGCGGGCTTCCCCTGACCCCAGCCCCCAGAACGGGTCCCGTTCTGCGCGCAGCTTCGGCATCGCTCTGGGAGCTTGTGGGGCTGGTGGGATAGCTTCCTGAAGCCTGCATTCGCCCCATAGGACGCACACACATTCCCCCTTCATTTTTGGAGGGGGAAAAGTGCATCCTATAGGGTGAAAAATACGGTAGTTCAGGAGGGTTCTGGGAACTTTCTTTCTATGTAAAGAAAGAGGCAGAAGGAAGGTTCCTGATGTTTGGGTTATTCCTTCTGGGAAGCTGAGTACAGCTGGGTTAAAGTGCTCCTGTTATCCTTTTTGTCAAGATCGTGCTGACTATAATAGTCAGGCCAGGAGGAGCCTTTGTTCTGGCTGTGGTGTTCTGTTCTGTATGCTTAGCCTTAAGGTTTAGTCTTATTATAAGCAGTGCTTTTTTTCCTGGGGTGACGCAGGGGTATGCATACCCCTAAACAATTTAGTTACAGGTAGGTAGCCATGTTGGTCTGCCGTAGTCGAAACAAAATAAAAAAAATCCTCCTACCAGTAACAAACTTAGTTGGTCCCTAAGGTGCTACTGGAAGGATTTTTTATTTATTTTTTTCCTAAACATTTTGTGAATCTAAGTTTGGCCTCACTGAGGGGCAGGATTTCAATATGAGTAGGGAAAGGTGAGTACCCCTAAACATTTTTTTCATAGAAAAAAAAGCACTGATTATAAGTTATTGTTAAGTTTAAGTTAAGTCTGCTGCAACTGGATTCCTGATGGACAGGGCCAATCCTGAATGTTTCGGATTTGTTTACGGGTGGCGCTGTGGGTTAAACCACTGAGCCTCTTGGGCTTGCCGATCAGAAGGTCAGCAGTTTGAATCCCCATGACATGGTGAGCTCCCCTTGCTCGGTCCCTGCTCCTGCCCACCTAGCAGTTCGAAAGCAAGTACAAGTAGATAAATAGTACCGCTCTGGCGGGGAGGTAAACGGCATTTCCATGCGCTGCTCTAGTTCACCAGAAGTGACTTAGTCCTGCTGGCCACATGACCCAGAAGCTGTACGCCGGCTCCCTCGGACAGTAAAGCGAGATGAGCGCCGCAACCCCAGAGTCGTCTGCGACTGGACCTAATGGTCAGGGGTCCCTTTACCTTTACCCTTTAGGTAGCTGTGCTGGTCTGCCATAGTCGAAACAAAATAAAAAAACTCCTTCCAGTAGCACCTTAGAGACCAACTTATTGGTATGAGCTTTCATATGTATGCACACTTCTTCAAATGCGGATTTTGAATTTCTGACCATTGTGGTCATTTGCCTTAAGTGGCAGTAAAGCTCTGCTGGATGAAATTGCCTCTGGTCTATTTTGGGGGGGACTCTGCAATGTGCTTCAGTTTTTCCTCCACACACGACACCCCCGCCTCCTCCCTCTTCCCCCCCCCCAGCTCACCTTTGATGTTGATGATGCTGATCTCCCCAAAGTAGAGCCCCTCTCCCAGCACGGCGTACTGGGTGACCCCGTCGTCGGCCACCACGGCCAGCTTCCCCTCCCGGATGAAGTACATCTCCCGGCCCACGTCGCCCTTCTTGCAGACGTACTCCCCGGGGCTGTAGACCTGGGGCTTGAGCTTGAGGACCAGCTCCTCCAGGAGGCTCTGCTCGCAGCTCTGGAAGATCTGCACCTTGCGGAGGGTGGGCAGGTGGACGCTGACGGCCACCTCGGCCCGCAGGCGCTCGGGGAGGTGCCGCAGGATCTGCAGCTCGTTGGTCATCTTCTTCTCCATCTGCAGGTGCTGGTACCACTCCACCACGCGGTTCTGGAGGCGCCGGTTGGGGCAGTGGGTGCGCAGGTAGCCCTTGACCAGGTCCGAGTTGGGGACGAAGGCGTCGTCCGCCTGGTTCATGTTGGAGATGACCGAGGTCATGCTCCCCATGATGGTGGCGAAGCCCATGACGGCCAGCAGGAAGTCGGCCGCCATGAAGAGGAACTCCTCCTCGCGGTGGGGCATGGGCGTGTCGCCCACCGTGGTGAGGATGAGCGTGGAGAAGTAGAAGCTGTAGAGGTACTGGCGGAGCAGGCGCTCGAAGCCGGGGATGCTGACGTTGGGGTAGACCCACTCATCCGCCCCGTAGCCCACGTAGCCCGAGAGGGCGAAGTAGACGCAGGCGTTCCAGTGGATGGTGACGAAGACGTAGAGCATCAGCTTGGAGATGCGGAAGGAGTTGGGGTGCGCCGTGCGCGTCTCGATGCGGTCAAAGGCCTCGAAGAGGCGGGGGCTGCGCAGGAAGCGGTTGGCCCGCACGGCGGGGGTGGCCAGGCCCAGGCGCAGGTAGAGGAGGTCGGTGGGCAGCACCGAGAGGAGGTCCAGCAGGAAGGTGGAGGAGCAGGTGTAGTGGCGCGAGATCTTGGAGCGGTCCTGAATGAGGATGCCTTGCTCCAGGAAGCCTGGGGTACGGAGGGGGGAAGGAGATGGGTCAGAGGAGACCCTCGGCCCCGGGCAGAGGACCTTAAGGTTCATGAATAACCATAGTTTAGAGGTCCCGGGCCCTAAGGAAGTCAGACTATCCTCCCTCAGGGCCAGGGCCTTCTCAGTGGTGGCTCCGACCTGGTGGAATGCTCTGTCCCAGGAGACCAGGGCCCTGCAGGATTTCATTTCCTTCCTCAGGGCCTGTAAGACAGAGCTATTCCGCCTGGCTTTCCATTTGAACTTCACCTGATCTTTTATTCCCCTTCCTCCCCTTTTTGTGAAGATTCCCCGCTCTGGGATCCCACAGCTAATTCTCCCCTGGTCTCCTCGCTGGCCCAAATAGGACTAACTTAGCCAGCTAGCCCTGGGGATCATCTCATGTTTATTGGATGGATTTCCCCCCTAAATTAATATTTGATTCTTGATTTTATTGTTATTTACGCTTTATACTGTATTTTATGCTGGTGTTTTTGTAGCATCAATTAAGTGTTTTAAATTTGTTGTTAGCCACCCTGAGCCTGGTTTCCTGAACTGGGAAGGGCGGGGTAAAAATAAAAATTTATTATTATTATTATCTCCACTCCTCTCCAACAAACGGAACAACCTAAGAAGGGCCTACTGGATTGAGCCACAGGGTCCCATCCGGTCCCCTCACCCTTCAAAGGTGGGGAATGTAGGTGTCAGAGAGACCCTCTTGATAGGAAAGCTGCCAGAATTGCTTCTCTCTCTGTCAGCACCAGGGCCTGGTCAGCTGGAACCTGCTCTTCGAAGGAAGAGGCCAACTATTTCAGCAGATCCAGTGCCGGATTTATGTATAAGCTAAACAAGCTATAGCTTAGGGCCCCACGCTCTTGGGCCCCCCCCCAAAAAATTAAGGGAAAAAAACCTGGATGTACATTTCCAAAATATAAGATAAAAAACAAATAAAACCTACATACAGCAACAGTGTTTTGTGTTGTGTAGGCTGCTATGATGTAAGTCATGGCCCCCGCCTGCTAGCCTGCCCCCTAAAATACCCCTGGTTTGCTCCTTTCTATATCTAGGGTGCCGACATTCTGCATGGACTGGTTGCAGGGCAACATGTGCAAATGGCCTGAGATACCTATCAGGTCCATCAATTACCATCTAGCATATATTCAACACAAAAACAGCGACTATTTGTTGTTGACAGAGGACAGCTGGACATATAAAGGGCCTCATTACCTTCAGTAGCTGAGGGCCACATCAAACCTAAATCCAGCCCTGAAAAGATCTTATGTTTCCTAGTGTTTTTGTTCCCACATTATATATTTCTCTGTTTATAATTTCCAATTATTATCATGGAAGAAGGGCGGGAAGTCAGCTTTTAAATATGTACAGTCGTACCTTGGAAGTCAGACAGATTCCAATCCAGATGTCCGTTAGACTTCCAAAACATTCAGAAACCAAAGCACGGATTCTGATTGGCTGCAGGAAGCTCCAATCAGAAGCCCCCGTCAGAGGTTTGCTCTCTTCCCTTCTGGATGTTTCCAGTGACTGGGATCCAGAAGCATTGCTGCCCCTGACTGTGGAGGCAGAACAAAGATATCCTGGCCAGGAGCCCTTGATATCTTTCTCCTTCTCCAGGAATTGGTCCAATCTTTTCTAAAGCCATCTAGGCTGGTGGACATCCCTGCGTACTGTGGGAGGGAGTTCCACGGTCTAACGATGAAGGGGCCACCTTGGAATACTGGGAGAGCCAGGCTAAAAGTCATTTTTATAGAGCCAGGCTGAAGCCATTTTATAAGCTGAAAGCCATCTTAGAGAGCAAACTAAAAGCTAAAAGACTAGTTTTCTCTTTCTCCTGTTTGCAGAAGCAATGCAAAAGCAATTGTGGTTAGGGGATTTTGCAAATGCAACAAGTTGCAAGATTGTGGTTAGGGCAGTTTGCATCAAAGAGGTGATTTCTAAGAAACGAGTCCCTGACGCTGCCCCAGATTCCGATAAACACAGGATGTGTGCCAACCACAAGACTGCAGATGCAAGAGCTATTTAGAAGCTGTTAAACCACAGACTCGCCTCGGTACATATTCCCAGAAACAGGTGGTCAGAAGGGTGTTTACTGGAATCCATGAGGTGTCAAATAGTTTCTCTTTCAATAATAAGCCAGCAGCACCATCTAGTGGATAAGGCAGCTTGGAACCGAAAGGCCACCACCAATTTTTTCATTGGTAGAGCTTTTAATGAATATGCATCAAAGACCATAGGAAATTGTCAATCATTGGCTAAAGGGATTGCTAAGGGGCTGAACTGTTGCTTTGCCTGAGGATATAAAAATTGTCTGTGCCTGGTGTTCGGGGGCATTCTCTCATTTCTTCCTGAATGCACCCATTTGCTTTTTGTACAAAAACCAAATTGAATATAAAAAACTTTTCTTTAAAAATATTGCTGCCTGTCTTTTCATTTCTGGTCTGCATTTTGAAGTCCCTTACAACGACGCGTTACGGGACGAAAGACTTTCTTCTCTCTGTCCTGAATCTCTCAACGTTCAGCTTCATTGGATGAAGGGGGAGAAGCATTCGCCAGGTGGGGTGCAGGGGGGGAGTAAGGGGAGGGGCGAGGAGTGAGGCCCCGAGGCTGAAAGGCCACTGACCCGTGTAGAAGTGGACCCCGATGTCCAGCAGGTACAGCAGGTCGCAGAGGTAGTCCAGGGCCAGCCAGAGGAAGAGGTATTTGCGCTGCAGCTCAGGGAAGCAGGACCTGCGCAGGAGGGAAGGAGAGAGAGACAGGTGGCAGCATCCGAACCCACAACCTGCCCACTGCAGCAGCAGCTGCCCCCAAAGCCAGGCAGGCCCCTCCAAGCTCTCTCCTTGTTCCTTGCTCCACCCCCCCCCACGCAGACCCCCACTCAGCTCTCCCCTTCCCCCCAGGAATATCCCCAAAATGTTAATGGGGGGCAGTTTGCTCTGAAACTCCCTCACTTCCTAAAAGGACCCCCCTCCAGAACTGCATTCTTGTTTTGCCAGGACCCGAACCCCTGGATTCAAAAGAAAAGGAAGGAAATTGCAAAGAAACTTTAGGAGGAACTTCCGGGCATCAAGAGCCCTTTGACAGCGGCACAGAAGACCTTCAAAGATGGTGAGCTCTCCTTCAATTGAGGTTTGATGGTCACCTGTCAATAATTCTTTAGCTGGGATTCCTGAATCAGGGGGCTTGGAGTACAGAAGGTGTAGTGGTTGGAAAGTTTTTAATGGGAGTTTTTAATGTCTGGCACTTTATTATTTTTGATATTTTTCTGAGTGGCTGGGGAAACCCAGGCAGATGGACATGGTATAAAATTATTATTTTTATTATCCGATGACCCTCAGGGGTCCCTTCCAGCCCTACATTTCTCTGTTTCCATGACTTCACCCAAATTTCTTTTCGCTGAATATTTGCCCCCCACCCTGGCTGGAATGTTGGAGTCTGCTTCCCAGGCATCTTGTTTGAAGGAGGGAAGGAAGGAAGGAAGGAAGGAAGGAAGGAAGGAAGGAAGGAGGGAAGGAAGGAGGGAGGGAAGAAGGAAGGAAGGAAGGAAGGAGGAAGGAAGGAGGGAGGGAGGGAGGGAGGGAGGGAGGGAGGGAGGGAGGGAGGAAGGAAGGAAGGAAGGAAGGAAGGAGGGAGGGAGGGAGGGAGGAAGAGGGAAGGAAGGAAGGAAGGGAGGGAGGGAGGGAGGGAGGGAGGGAGGAAGGAAGGAAGGAAGGAAGGAAGGAAGGAAGGAAGGAAGGAAGGAATCCAAAAGGGGTCTCTGTCGCTTTCCTTCTCTCCTCCCTCCTTGGGCAACAGTTGTGCTTCTGCTGATGCTCCCGGCCGGAGAGCCTTGGGCCCAGTGCTGGGACCCCTCCGTGGCTTCCCTGAGCCCCCGGTCCCCTCCCCACAGGCGGATCCAGCCCAGCCCACCTCCACCCACCTGCAGATGAGGATGATCCAGTTGTACATGATGGGGAACACCATGGTGACCAGCCACCAGTAATAATAGTCCCCCGATGGGTCCAGGATCCGTTTCTTCTCCTGGCTGAGAGCAGAGCAGAGGAGTGAGGAGGACATTGGTAAAGGCCTTCTGGGAAATGATATATAATGAACTAAAGAAAATGTTTAAAAATGCATTTGTTAAAAAACACAGAAGCCTTTCTCTTAGGTATGATACGGAAGGGGGGGCATGTCTTCTTCACCTTCTTCTTCGCTACAATATATTAATTTATTTCCAATTGTCAATGTCAAAAGGGACTAAAATCTATAAAATTCATAGAAAATCAATGTGCCAATTTGCTCAATTTCTCTATTTTTTAAAAAAATAATTTTTATTAAAGTTTTCCAATTTAAAACAAATTAAATCCAATTTATAATCTTTTTCCAATAACCAGGACTTCCCCTCCCCTCCCCCTCTTGTCTTCCAATTTAACAAATCAATTCAACAAATTCTTATCCCCAAATTACACTTATCGTCAATAACCCAATTTTTCGAAAATTCCCATCCCCTAAGATCGACCTAATTCCCTTCCACGAGTTCCCCCCCTTCAAAAATAATGCAGATAAAAATAAACAAGATAAAAAATAGTTTTGCACCCTTTGGAGTCCAGATTTCCCTCCCCCCTTTCCCGGTTGCGTTCCCAATATCCCTCGACATCTAATATCTTCCTGGGGTTCCCACATCTCACTAAACCCAGACCTCTCTAGTCCTTTACCAGTCATTTTTAAATTCGAGTGTCCAATCATAGAAGGAGTCTATCTCAAAAAGGGGCCCATTTCTTCTATCCAGATTTTTATATCCAGGAGCAAAAACTCCAATTTTATTTCTGTAAGCTTGTCAAATCTGAATGTCCCAAATGTTCCCACTTCCAGTTCTGTCCAGATCTTGTTATTTCATTATTCTTATTAATCACACTCCTCCTTTTTATTTTTTGGGAGCCAGTGTGGTGTAGTGGTTAAGAGCGGTAGTCTCGTAATCTGGGGAACCGGGTTCGCGTCTCCGCTCCTCCACCTGCAGCTGCTGGGTGACCTTGGGCCAGTCACACTTCTCTGAAGTCTCTCAGCCTCACTCACCTCAGAGAGTGATTGTTGTGGGGGAGGAAGGGAAAGGAGAATGTTAGCCGCTTTGAGACTCCTTAAAGGGAGTGAAAGGCGGGATATCAAATCCAAACTCTTCTTCTTCTTCTTCTTTACTTTTTCCCTGCTCTTCTGCCGAAATGTTCTATTTCCAAAAGTTTCTAGTTTCTCTGCAGAGGCTTGTTATTCAGGAGCAAAACATTGCGTCATGTCCCTTTCATTTACATCCATTGTTTTCTGTAGTGTGTAGACCTCTGTAGACAAAATAATGTTCCATTTCTGCAGTTTCCCAGGAGATAAAAAGTTCTGTTCAACTGTTCAAATTTCCAGTCAAAAACACTTGCAATATCCCTCAGCTCCTCTAGATGGATTTCAATAACTGAGTTCCCTTCCAGATCACATCCACCAATCCAAGTAGCTTGTTGATCCTTATTTGAAACATTTTATATCCAATTTATAACCAATGTAACCGGCAAAGTCCTCATAACAAAGTCTCTGTTTTGTTCTTCCGTTTTGACAGCTCTTTGACAGCTGTCAAAACCTCCGTTTCTCTTCCCCAGGCATTTTCACCGGTCGCTCCCGGGGTTCCGGGGGGGGGGGTTGCTTTTTAGTTCAAATTCCACTTTTCTCCTCCAGCTCAATCTTATATTTTTCCCTCGCGAAGTCACTAATTCATCAAGATAAGGTCACTCTCGATCTTAGTTGTTAAGTCCTTTGTTTTGGCTCTTCTACAGTTGGGGGGGGATGACTTCCTTTTTATACCCCCCCCCCCCGCTCGCTCCAGATTTTAAAAATTTATCCCTCTTTTTAATCCATATTCCAATTACTCACGGGTTGTTCTTTTGGATCCAAATTTTCAATGGAAGAAGCCAGCGCTCTCCACCGAATGGCATGCGGCTTCGCTCGGCAGGGGAAGCGGCGGACTCAAAGCACCCCCCCCCCAGGCGCCCGCTCTCCAGCCTTTAAAAAGGCTCTTTTGCGGGCCGGGGGGGGCTCAAAGGTGCCAGCCGAGTCACCATGTCCATGGGGCTCCGTGCCCATGGTTTTTGCGGGTCCCCGCGTCGCCGGCGCGGTAGAACCCAGCCCCTGCCGAGCCGGCTCCCTCCGGAGCACGGAGGGAGCCCGCCATTCGGCGATGGCGCCAACCCGGAAGTCAATTTGCTCAATTTCTCTAGGACTCCATGACACCTCCCCTGTCCTCCATAATCCCTCAAGCAAGGTGTCAAGACCCTAATCCTGTCAAATCACTCTGCCAAGCCTTTCCTCCAGGAAATGCCAGTACATGGACCATTGTCTTCTCATCAGGATGTGCTTATCTGCGCATATCTCCAGCTCTGCATATTCCCTCCTCCCTCCTCCATATGTGAATCCTGTGTAACCCAACCTCTTCTTAATATATTCATGATGTAATCTGTGTAACCCAACCTCTCTTTAATGTATTCATGATGTAACTGGGATGTATTTTGCACTGTATTCTGGGACATGGAGGGAAGTTTCAAAAGTTTATGTCACCCCTTTCTAGCTGTTCAATCTCGCCTTGAACCTGTTGCGCAATAAATGTGGATCTTCTGCAGCTTGCTCCTGTCTCCGGCTGAGCTCATTTTCCTCCGCAGGAACCCGCGGACTTAGTCCGACGAGCTGGGTGGCAGGGCAGCCTCGCACCCAGATTTTTACCGTAACAGGTATAATAGGTGAGTGGCTACCAGGAGAAGATAAAAGAATTTTTATTTACGCAGCGATGGAAGTGAGAATGCTACTAGCCCAGAGATGGAAGGAAGGAGAAGTAGCAACAAAAGAAGAATGGCCGACGCATCTGATGGAGTATGCGGAGATGGTGAGACTGACGGGGAAGATCCGAAACCAGGAAGAACAAGTACCGTATTTTCGCTCCATAAGACGCACTTTTTTCTTCCTAAAAAGTAAGGGGAAATGTCTGTGTGTCTTATGGAGCAAATGCGTGGTCCCTGGAGCTGAGTTGCCCAGGGGAGAAAAGCAGATCATGCTTTTTTTTTGAAAGAGGGAAGTGGGTGTTGAAACAAAGCCGCTGATTGGCAAGCGATCGGGAGCAAGATAAGGGACGCTAGAGATAAAGGAGGCTGCCTGGGAGGGGGGAGGTAAAGACAGCAAACTTGCAAAGGGGGGAAACAGGAAGGCTAAAGCAATAAGGAGAGAAATTAGAAGAAAAGGAGGAGCAAAAAACTGCTCCAGCTGAGGAAAAGAAATTAAGGCAAACAAGAGGGAAGGGAGTGTTGACAGGAAGCAGCTGATTGGTGGGATCAGAAGAGAGATAACGGACACTAGCGGAGGCTGTCTGGGAGTGGGGAGGTAAAAGCCCATGGATCCTCAGGATTTTTGCAGTGGGTCACCCCAAATTCACCATCAGATCACATAGCATGTCCATGGCCACAGCCTGCACCAAAAAAATCACGCATCCACTGTTTCTTGGGGCTGCAATGGTGCAAAAACAAGGTTACAAAGCATGGATCCACATGGATCCTCAGGATTTTTGCATTGGGCTACCCCAAACTCCCCGTCAAATCACATGTCTGTGGCCACAGCATGAACCACAAAAGTGATACATCCACTGTTTCGTTCAGAATACTTTCCCCCCTTGTTTTCCTCCTCTAAAAACTAGGTGCGTCTTATGGGGCAAAAAATACAGTATTTTCTAAAGACCAGAGCAAATTTGTAACTTATTTAAAAGACCACTGTAAACAGTTAAAATCACTGGCAGGGATGTAATGGCACTTGCAATGTGGAATTATCTCTGACAATTAGGGATACACAACAGGTGGATAATGGTAAAAGATGAGGCAAACTAAACGTAAACATAGAATCTACGGAGGGAGAGAAGGAGGCCTGAAGGTTCCAAAGAACCTTGTACTTTAATGTTTGAAAAGCTGCAGGATTGAAGGAAGCCTCTCCCTCTTCGCCATCCCCTAAGAACCTCCTAAGAAGAGCCTGCCGGATCGGGCCATGGGGCGCCCCTCAACTCCGGCATCCTCTTCTCACGGGGGCCAGCCAGAGAAGGATCCGAGTTCCAGAGCCCTCTCTGCTCCTGCATATTCCAGCATGGCTGCCTCTGGGGGTGGAGGGCAGAGAACGGCCGCTGGGGCCTGGAGCCCTTGGAAGGAGCCCTCTCCAGCTTTGCAGGATTTGTCCAGTCCTTCCGAATCAGGGGCTATCCCTGTGGCAGGGAGTTCCCTAGGTTTGGGCCTGCAACACAGCTGTGTCTGGGATAATAATAATAATAATTTATTATTTATACCCCGCCCATCTGGCTGAGTTTCCCCAGCCACTCTGGGCGGCTCCCAATCAGTATTAAAAACAATACAGCATTACATATTAAAAACATCCCTGAACAGGGCTGCCTTAAGATGTCTTCTGAACGTCAGGTAATTCTTTATCTCTTTGACATCTGATGGGAGGGCGTTCCACAGGGCGGGCGCCACTACCGAGAAGGCCCTCTGTCTGGTTCCCTGTAGCCTCACTTCTCGCAATGAGGGAACCGCCAGAAGGCCCTTGGCGCTGGATCTCAGTGTCCTGGCTGAACGATGGGGGTGGAGACGCTCCTTCAGGTATACAGGACCGAGGCCGTTTAGGGCTTTAAAGGTCAGCACCAACACTTTGAATCGTGCTCGGAAACGTACTGGGAGCCAATGCAGATCTCTCAGAACCGGTGTTATGTGGTCCCGGCGGCCACTCCCAGTCACCAGTCTAGCTGCCGCATTCTGGATTAATTGCAGTTTCCGGGTCACCTTCAAAGGTAGCCCCACGTAGAGCGCATTGCAGTAGTCCAAGCGTGAGATAACTAGAGCATGCACCACTCTGGCGAGACAGTCCGCGGGGAGGTAGGGTCTTAGCCTGCGTACCAGGTGGAGCTGGTAGACAGCTGCCCTGGACACAGAGTTAATCTGCGCCTCCATGGACAGCTGTGAGTCCAAAATGATTCCCAGGCTGCGCACCTGGTCCTTCAGGGGCACAGTTACCCCATTCAGGACCAGGGAATCCTCCACACCTGCCTGCCTCCTGTCCCCCCAAAACAGTACTTCTGTCTTGTCAGGATTCAACCTCAATCTGTTAGCCGCCATCCAACCTCCAACCGCCTCCAGGCACTCACACAGGACCTTCACCGCCTTCACTGGTTCTGATTTAAAGGAGAGGTAGAGCTGGGTATCATCCGCATACTGATGAACACCCAGCCCAAACCCCCTGATGATCTCTCCCAGCGGCTTCATATAGATATTAAAAAGCATGGGGGAGAGGACAGAACCCTGAGGCACCCCACAAGTGAGAGCCCAGGGGTCTGAACACTCACCCCCCCACCACCTTCTGGACACGGCCCAGGAGGAAGGAGCGGAACCACTGTATAACAGTGCCCCCAGCTCCCAGCCCCTCAAGACGGTCCAGAAGGATGTCATGGTCGATGGTATCAAAGGCCGCTGAGAGATCCAGCAGAACTAGGAAACAGCTCTCACCTTTGTCCCTAGCCCACCGGAGATCATCAACCAGTGTGACCAAGGCAGTTTCAGTCCCGTGATGAGGCCTGAATCCCGATTGGAAGGGATCCAAATGGTCCGTTTCCTCCAGGCGTGCTTGGAGTTGTTCAGCAACCACCCGCTCAATCACCTTGCCCAAGAATGGCAGATTTGAGACTGGGCGATAGTTGGCCAAATTGGCCGGGTCTGAAGATGTTTTTTTAAGAAGCGGTTTAATGACCGCCTCTTTCAGCGGGTCTGGGAAGGCTCCCTCACAGAGGGAAGCATTCACCACCCCGCAGATCCCATCGCCCAGCCCTTCCCGGCTCGCTTTTATCAGCCAGGATGGGCAAGGATCAAAGAGACAGGTGGTCGGTTTCACTCGTCCAAGCAGCCTGTCCACATCCTCGGAGGTAACAGATTGGAATTGATCCCATGTAACAGGACCAGACAGAACTCTAGCACTCTCCCGCCCTGGCCCTGCTCCCACGGTGGAGTCTACCTCCTTCTGAATCTGAGCGATTTTATCTGCAAAAAACTTTGCAAAAGCATTGCAGGAGATCTTGGGGTCCCTACCAGGCCCCGGTGGTACAGGTGGTTCTGATAGATTGCGAACCACCTGAAAAAGTCTCCTGCTGCTGTTTTCTGCAGATGCAATGGAGGCGGTGAAGAGTGTGGGTGATGGGAGAAGGCACCAGGTGGGCAAGGCCTGGTGTGCCCAGGTGTGCCCAAGACTGGAGGGGGGGCACAGGGAGAGGGGCTGCAGATCACACAGAGAGCAGTTGGGGCCTCTGCCCAGTGGCGGTTCAGGGCATCCCCATTGAAGACGGATGTGGACAAGCTGGAACAGGGGCAGAGGAGGGAGACCAAGATGATCCAGGGTCTGGAAACCAAGCCTTCTTTGTGAGGAACGGTTGAGGGAGTTGGGTTTGTTTCGCCTGGAAAAATAGAAGATAGGAGATGTGGGAGCCATCTTCAAATCTCTCCAGGGCTGCCACCTGGGAGAGCGAACAAGTTTGTTTTCTGCGGGTCCAGATAGCAGGACCAATGATCCCTCAGAAGGTGGTGGACCTTCACCAGAGGTTTTTAAGATGGGTGGCCATCTAGGGTGAATATGGGTGGCCAGTAGACCTGAAGGAGCGTCTCCACCCCCATCGTTCTGCCTGGACACTGAGGTCCAGCTCCGAGGGCCTTCTGGCAGTTCCCTCACTGCGAGAAGCAAAGCTACAGGGAACCAGGCAGAGGGCCTTCTCGGTGGTGGTACCCGCCCTGTGGAACGCCCTCCCATCAGATGTCAAGGAAATAAACAACTACCTGACATTTACAAGACATCTGAAGGCAGCCCTGTTCAGGGAAGTTTTTAATGCTTGACATTTTAATGTATTTTTCATCTTTGTTGGGAGCCGCCCAGAGTGGCTGGGGAAACTCAGCCAGATGGGCGGAGTACAAATAATAAATTATTATTATTATAGAGCATGACCTGATTAACTCAAAAGCGAAAACTCTTTCTAAAATGTACTGACTCCTCCTTGATTGGGAAGTCGAGGAGGAGGAGGAGGAGAAATCTGTTATGCTAAAATGGGCACAGGACTTTGGATATAATATCTTAATGTAAGATTGGGGAAACCTCTGGGAAATCAATATGAAATTCACTGCTTGTTACACACCGAGAGAAATTTTTTTTTGAAAATGCAGTGTTGTTGGTACTTGACTCCATTAAAATTACCCAAAATGTATCAAACAAGCGTTGGAGATGTGAAGAAGCACATGTGGTGGATATGCAAAAATAAAAAATAAAAAAAATTAAGGAGTTCTGAGATGAAATCTATATGGAACTTTTAAAAAATGTTTAAAAGATCTCGTTTATATAAAAAAAAACCCCCACAGGCTTTCCTTCTTGGAATATTAGGCTCTGACATACCAAAGAATGTAAGGGAATTATTTTTACATGCTAGAGTGGCCGCAGTAATTTTAACAGCCTCAAACTGGAAAGGCCAAAAAAAATCGGAGCAAAGACAAAAATTAATGGAAAACTCTTGGGGTCCCTGCCAGTTTTTTAGTCCTATTCTTCCCCGACTCCTCTCCCCACGCCACCCCTTTGCCCAACCTGTGCCCTGCAGAGTGCCTGCCATATCTGCTGCCATGGGGCCTGCCCCCCAATACTTGCCTTTACTCACCCCCCCCGCCCTGGGCTGGTCCCCACTCACCGCGGTTTGGGGGCTGCTCCAGGGGTGCTCTCCTCCGTCTTGATGAGCTTCGCCTCCCCCTCCCTGTCCTTGCCTCGGAAGACCCTGGTCAGCCTATTCATCTTGGCACAGGCTGGCAGCTGCAGGCTCCTGGTCCAAGCGAGGGCAAAGCCCCCTCTCTGCCCCACAGCAGAGCCTCTCTCTCCTTCTCCAGCTGGCGTTCTGCATCCAGGCGCACAGGTGCCTAGCAACGCAGCAGGGCTCCCCCCTCCCGTCTGCCCCCCCTGGGGCTCAGCCACACACCTGAGCTGGCAGGTGCAACCCTAAAGGGCCCAATCAGGGAGGGAGCGGCGCTGATGAGGACCCTGGGGAGAGCAGGGGGGCAGGCGGCTGCCAGGGCAGGGCGAGGCAAGCAGGCAGGGGGATGGGGACCAGACCAAGCTGTGCAGGCCTTGCCCCCCCCTCCAGCTCTACCTCTCCTTTAAATCAGAACCAGTGAAGGCGGTGAAGGTCCTGTGTGAGTGTCTGGAGGCGGTTGGAGGATGGATGGCGGGTAATGGATTGAGGTTGAATCCTGACAAGACAGAAGTACCGTATTTTTTGCTCTATAAGACTCACTTTTTCCCTCCTAAAAAGTAAGGGGCAATGTGTGTGCGTCTTGTGGAGCGAATGCAGGCTGCGCAGCTATCCCAGAAGCCAGAACAGCAAGAGGGATTGCTGCTTTCGCTGCGCAGCGATCCCTCTTGTTGTTCTGACTTCTGAAATTCAGAATATTTTTTTTCTTGTTTTCCTCCTCCAAAAACTAGGTGCGTCTTAAGGTCTGGTGCGTCTTATAGAGCGAAAAATACAGTACTCTTTTGGGGGACAGACGGCGGGCAGGTGTGGGGGACTCCCTGGTCCTGAATGGGGCAACTGTGCCCCCGAAGGACCAGGTGCGCAGCCTGGGAGTCATTTTGGCCCACAGCTGTCCATGGAGGCACAGGTCAATTCTGTGTCCAGGGCAGCTGTCTACCAGCTCCATCTGGCACGCAGGATGAGACCCTATCTGCCTGTGGACTGTCTCGCCAGAGTGGTGCATGCTCTGGTTATCTCCCACTTGAACTACTGCAATGCGCTCTCCGTGGGGCTACCCCTGAATGTGACACAGAAACTGCAACTAATCCAGAATGTGGCAGTTAGACTGGTGACTGGAAGCGGCCTCCAGGACCACATAACACCGGTCTTGAAAGACCTACATTGGCTCCTAGTACGTTTCCGAGCACAATTCAAAGTGTTGGTGCTGACCTTGAAAGCCCTAAATGGCCTTGGTCCAGTAGACCTGAAGGAGCGTCTCCACCCCATAGTTCAGCCTGGACACCAGGGTCCAGATCCGAGGGCCTTCTGGGGGTTCCCTCCCTGCGAGAAGTGAGGTTACAGGGAACCAGGCAGAGGGTCTTCTCGGAGGTGGTGCCCACCCTGTGACATCCCACCAGATGTCAAGGAAATAAAAAACTATCTGACATTTAGAAGACACCTGAAGGCAGCCCTGTTTAGGGAAGTTTTTAATAGTTAATGCTGGATTGTTTTTAACATTCAATTGGGAGCTGTCCAGAGTGGCTGGGGAAACTCAGCCAGATGGGCGGGTATAAATAATAAATTATTGTATTATTATTATAGGGCAGCCCAGGGGGGTCCCACAGACCCATCCCCTCCCACATTTCTCCAGTGAAAATAGGGACATTCTCCTCCACATCAGGAACATACAGGCATCACAGGCAGAGTCAGGGGCCCCAAGAGGCCCCCCCGGGCCAGCACCCTCTTTCCCCCGGGGTCAGCCTGCTCCCCCAAACGGAACCAGCAAGAGAGACCCGAGCGCAAGAGGAAATTCTTTTCAGACTCTCTGTCACTGGCCTTTATCACTCTGTAGACTAACCTGAATATATAGTCTTGGATCTGACCAGCGCCAGATTTACGTATAAGCTAAACAAGTTATAGCTTAGGGCCCCACTCTCTTGGGCCCCCCCCCAGAAAATAAAGGGAAGAAACCTGGATGTACATTCCCAGAATATAAGATAAAAAACAAATAAAATAAAAGCTACATACAGCAACAGTGTTTTGTGTTGTGTAGGCTCCTGTGATGTAAGGAATAGGCCCCCAATCATTTTAAGTTAGAGCTTAATAATTATTTCACTATTAATATACTTCTTAATTGTATTTCCCTATTAATATACTTCTTAATTGTATTTCAGTTCATCAGTTAATTTGATAAAATACATATTTTGTGATGTGCAAATGGCTTTATATACCCATTAGGTCCATAAATTCCCACATAGCATATATTCAACACAAAAAGCAGCAACAATTTGTTGTTGACAAAGGACAGCTGGACACGGAAAGGGCGCCGTTCCCTTCAGGAGCCAAGGGCCACATCAAACCGAAATCCGGCCCTGGATCTGACCAAGGTGGACAGGCGGCTCCCTTGAAGCAGGCTGCGTTTCTCTGGAATTGCCCCCAAGCTCAAATATTTTGGAAATCTGCAGAGACTATCATCTCAGGTATGTCAAGGTGAAGCAAACCTTTGGAACCGAATGTAGTTTGACTCAAGATGCTGTGCTGGAAAATGCTTGAGAACCCGGGCCAAACTCGCACCCCCCCCCCCCAATAATTTGTTATTATTGTATGCATACCCCCAAACATTTTGTGCATCTTTGCACTTTTGTCCATTTATTGTACAGTGGTACCTCTGGTTGCAAACAGGATCCGTTCTGGAAGCCCATTCGCAACATGAGCAGAATGAAACCTGCGTCTGTGCATGCATGAGTTGCGATTCACTGCTTCTGTGTATGCGCATGATGTCATTTGGTGTGCCTGCGCATGCGCGAGCAGAGAAACCTGGAAGTAACCCTTTCTGGTACTTCCGGGTCACCGCGGGACGTAACCTGAAGCAAACGTAACATGAGGTATGACTGTATTTATTTTACCCTGATTCGAACTACAAAATTGTGATTTTCTTGAGTCAAAATGAGAGTGCCCCTATACTTTTCTTATATAGAAAAAAAGCACTGATTATTGTTGTTGTCGTCGTCGTTTAGTCGTGTCCGACTCTTCGTGACCCCCTGGACCAGAGCACGCCAGGCCCTCCTGTCTTCCACTGCCTCCCTCATGCTGGTAGCTTCGAGAACACTGTCCCACCATCTCGTCCTCTGTCATCCCCTTCTCCTTGTGCCCTCCATCTTTCCCAACATCAGGGTCTTTTCCAGGGAGTCTTCTCTTCTCATGAGGTGGCCAAAGTCTTGGAGCCTCAGCTTCAGGATCTGTCCTTCCAGTGAGCACTCAGGGCTGATTTCCTTCAGTATGGAGAGGTTTGATCTTCTTGCAGTCCATGGGACTCTCAAGAGTCTCCTCCAGCACCAGAATTCAAAAGCATCAATTCTTTGGCGATCAGCCTTCTTTATGGTCCAGCTCTCACTTCCATCCATCACTACTGGGAAAACCATAGCTTGAACTAGACGGACCTTTGTTGGCAAGGCGATGTGATGTGATGATTATTAATTGTTGTTATTATTAATTAAATTTGCATAAGGTTCACAGCATCCCAGTAAGGAAGGCTAAGAACCGAGAGCCTGAAAAGCCTCGCAGCCCCCCAAGTCCCTGGGGAAAGGAGCGGATCTGGACTCCTGCGCAGCTGTCCTGCCCCCGAGACCCCCAGGAGGCGCTCCTCCTTTGGGGGGGGGGTCCTGGCCCGCCAGCTGCTCCCCGGCGCCCTCTGCCCATGCCCAGAGGCGCCCTGCTCCCCGCGCATGCGCCGAGAGGCCCCTGGCCGCACCTGGGAGGCGCCGGGGGCGGGGCTGGCAGGTGGGGGCGGAGACTGCGGCGCCAGGGGGCCCGCCCCCTGGGCGTGGCCTGGCCGGGCGGCGGCGGCGGCGGAGGAAGGAAAATGGCGGCTCGGCGGCGGCAGCGGAGGCGGCGACACTCAGGTGCCCGGCGGGGGGGGGGCATCACCCGGGGGGAGGGGGGCCCCACTGCGGGCAGGATCGGGGCCCCCGGGGGGAGGGGAGGGGAGGGGAGGGGGGCTCCCTCTCGCGCCCCCCCTCCAGCCCCTCCTTCCAAGGGGGGCAGAGTCTCTCTCCGTGGGGTGGGGGGGGGCTGCTGCTGGGCCTCGGAGCCCCCTCCCCATCTCCCCCCCTCCTGCCACGAGGCCCCACCCTGGGGGGCAGAGTCCCCTCCCCTCCCCCGCGTGTCCTGGGGGGGGTCTGTCTATTTGTGGAGCGGAGCCCCCTCCCTCCCTCCCTCCCCCCCAGATGCGTAAGCGGAGGGAGAGGGATGCCTTCCCTTCCCCCCCCCCCGAGGAGGGTCCTGGGGCAAAGCTTCTGGGGGGGGGGCTGCTCCGTCCCTCAGGTGGGGGGGGCATCCCTGGCCTGCAGGCGGACACCCGGTGGGGGGGGGTCCTTAGGGCCAAGGGTCGCCCTCCCCCCCGCCTCCCTGGAAGGAAAGAGCAGGCTGGCCTGGCTGCCCCCCCCCGTGGGCCTCCCCCTCCTGCAATAGGGGGGCATCTCCGTGCTGGCTTACCTGGTGGGGGGGTGCTTCGTGGGACCCCTCTAGGGCGGAAGGGGGGGCTTTGGGTGCATCCCTGGAAGAGGACTGGGGGGGGCGCCAGTAAAGGGGATTCCACCCTGACCCCCCACCTGCTTCCCCCCATAGCTGCTGTGTGGATGGGACCCGAACCCTAGGAGCCTACACTGCAAGGTGAGCGTCAGAGGGCTTCCCGGTGGGGGGGGGTGTTTGTGGGTGGGGGGGGTCGGCGCCGAGGCCTCTTGGATTGTGGGGGGGAGCGGCCCTGCTTGGCGGCCCCCCTGAAAAGAAAGAAGGGGGTTAGGACCAGGAGGCCACCCCCCAGAAGCCAGCTAAGGTGAGTTTTGTGCGGAGTGGGGTGGTGCCAACTGGATTGAGGGCAGCTCATGGCAGCGTGGCAAAGTGGTTAGAGTGTCACGTGACTACGATCTGGGGGGGGGACCAGGGCTCCACCCCCCCCCCACTTCCAAGCTCATTGGATGTGACCTTGGGAGCCAGGCACTGGTGGTGGTTGTTGCGGCGATAAAATGAGGACTAGCCTCTTGTTGAGCAAGGTTCAAATCCCCACTTGGTGACTTGGGGGGTGCTGTCGCCTGAAAAAGAGGCTTTTCCTGGCAAAGGACTTGTGGCGTTTCTTGGTGGGTGGGGGGCTGCAGACCCCCTGCATTCTCCCTCTTTTGTGTGGGGTGGGCAGCCCTTGATGGAGCCCCTAAGTGTGGGGCTGCGATATAATCCTTGTGGGCCTGACACCAGGCGCATCAAAGGGTCCACGGAACCTCTTTTCTGTTGTGTGTGTGGTGAGGGGGCCCCGTTTTCTTGTGGGTGCCCCGTGGGGTGGGGGAGGCTGGCTGCTCTGGGTTGCCCTAAGAAGTCAATCAGTAGCTGATCAGCCGATCTTTCTCAAAAAAAGTTTTTTAAAAAGATTAATCTGTGGAACTCCCTGCCACAGGAGGCAGAGGTGGACTTGAAAGAGGATTGGGCGGGTTCGTGGAGGAGGAGGAGAGGGCTGGACGGGGCTCCTAGGTGGAGACAAAGACCAGTTGCATTCTGGGAGGGGCTCTGGGGCTCAGATCCTGCGCCTTGGTTTTGGGGTGCTGGAAGGGGGAGTCCCTGCCTTTTCCCTGCCTCCTGCCAGCTGCGTTGTGGGCAGTGGAAGGGGCCAATTCTGCTCTGCCTCTCCTCCTCCTCCTCCTCCTCCTCCGTCATTTTTCCAGATGTTCCCTGGCGAGTGAGCCGAGCTGCCGGGGTCACCTTGGGACACAGCCGCCTGCACAACGTGCCCAGACAGAGGGGGGTTCTTGGGGAGGGGGGTCCGCCCTCGGAGGGGGCACCTGCCTGAATGGGTGTTTACGCACACCTGTGCCAGCCCTGCCCTCTGCATTCCCAGCTGCCACCTTATCCGTGGGTGGAAAGGGCACCTGGCCACGTGCAGAGTGCATTTCTTCCCCCGGCATGGCAGCTTTCTGCCTTCCTCAGTCTCAGGGACAGAGCAGGTGCTTGGAATGTAGAAGATTCAATCCCCAGGTTGGGAGAGACACACCTGCCTGAAACCCTGGATGGCCGCTGCCAGTCCGTGTGGGCAGTATGGAGCTAGATGGAGCCAATGGTCTGGCTCAGCTGAAAGCGTTTTCCTGCCCTGGCCCGCCCTGCCAGGCTGTTGTGCCCCCCTCCCTGTCACCCCCTCGGACTCCAGCAGCCCTGCCAACTGTGAGAGATTCCTGCCTTGTGGGGGTTGGTCTGGATGACCCTTGGGGTCCCTTCCATCGCTCCAGCCCTCTGATTCCAGAGCTGTTCTCAAGGACATCCCGGCCCCTGAAGAGCCTCTTCCAGGCTAAATTTAGCCGCGAGGGTGTGGCGAGCCGGCCCTCGTCACCCTGGCCTGGCAGGGAGGAGGAGAGGCAGCCTCTTGGAAGGCGTCCTGGCCTGGCACCGCCCGTTGGCAGCTCCCTCCCTGGGCATGGGGCCCGGCACCGGGGCAGCCGCCCGCTGGGCAGGTTTAAGCAGGGCTTTGATCCCGAGGCCTCTTGGCTGCCCCTCCAAGTCACCCCACGTGGGAGGCCCGCTTTGCCCTGCCAGCCACCCACCGCCTTGCCCGCCTGGCATGGGCTCCTTCCTGCTGGGCACCAGGGCCCCTTCCCCACTTGTCCTGCTGGCACTCAGGAGCCTTGTTCTCCCCCGGGAATTTGCCCAGCCTTCTCTGAAAGGGCTGCCTGGATTGTGTGGCTCTCGCTGACTCCTGTGGCGGGGAGTTCCCCAGCCCAACTCTGCGCTGTCTTTTCTCTGAATCCTTCCAGCCCTGAGGTTCATTTGTTTATTTCGTGAGGTTTATACACTGCTTGATTGATAAACAAAACCAAACCTCAAGGCCCTCCGGCCGGATGGGCAGGGTATAAAAACAGTATCGATTAGGATTGAGCGGTTTACAAAAAGATAAGACAACCCAGGAATAATTGTGACCGGGCTTCAGAGCAGAGAAAACTACCAAAACGGATTAGAATTCCTTCCGCTTCCTAAGCATCTATACTGGGTTGTGTAAACAGGGATGTTTTCAGGAGGCAACTGGTGCAGTTTCATAGGAGCGCCAGGAGAGAGGGAGAGGGTCACCAATGGGTCTTCAGCAGGGGGGTTAATATGTGGGGCAGGGAGGGGTGTGGGGGGGGGAGCTCCTTGCAGAGACCCCCTGGCCCTGCTCCCCTCTGGGCCCCGGTTGGGACTGGGCTCTCCCCCAAAGCGCTGTGCCCACACCAGGCTGGCAAACGCGGGGGGCAGGCGACCCCCAAATTCCTTGCCTCCTGGGCCAGCTGCCCCCCATGCCTTTGGGGAGGGAGTGGGATTGATTGATTGATCACACTCAGAAATTCAAAACGGGCAAAACCCCACCATTTGGCAAGTCAATATTGCAAAAAAAGGGGGTCCTGGGCTAGGCTGAGCCCCCTCCCTCTTCCCTTCCCAGCATGCTCCTCCTGCTGCAAAGGGTTATTTCTGGCTGGCCTGACTCACAGCTCCGGGGCGGGGGGGGGGCAGGGGGAGTCGGTTGGCGCCTCTGAGATCCAAATACAGCATGCCCTTTTTGGGGGGGGGGAAGATTCCTGCTGTTTCTCACCGCCCTCTGCTTAGCTCTGCCTCTGTGGCAGAAGGTTATGTGGGTTGGGTGGGGCTCTCAGAATGCCACCTTCGCCCCCCCCTCTGACCCCAAGGAAGGGTCCAGTGTGGGCTAGATTTAGTGTGTGCCCCCCCCAGCAGTGGGTGGCAGCCTTTAGCTCACCTGCTGGGCCAGAGGGCAGGGGAGGAAGTGTTGTTGCTGTTAGCCACCCTGAGCCTGGGGAGGGCGGGGTATAAATAAAATTTATTATTATTAGTTATTATTAGTTCTGGGGCGCCTCCCAGTTTCCTTAGCCAGACTCCTGGGGCCTCATTCTGCAGGGGGGCCGGGCCAGAGCGGGCATGAATGCCCACAAGGAGGGAGTGCCTCTGCACGCGCGCAGAGTGCCCTCTGCTCTCCCCTGAGCCACTCCCGGCCTGTCTGGGCCAGAGGGCATGGCTCTCTCCCTCTCTCTCTTCTCAAGACTCCAGCCTCCCCCCCCCCAGCCTCCTTGGCCCCCAGCCCAGGCCAGCGCCCTGTGGAATGTGCTGCAATTCCTGTGGGCTGGGCAGGCTCATCCTGTGTCAGAGTTCGCCCTCGCCTCTTCTTCCGAGGGGGTGGGTGTGTGTGGGTGTGTGTGGGTGTGGGTGTCTTTGGAGGAGGTGGGGGAGGGCTGCTCCGCTGGGACCCAGGAGTCCTGGCTTGCAATGCTCATGTTTCCATCACCCCCCTTCATCTTGAAGTCACACGTGCGGCTCTCCCAAGTGAAATGAGGATTAAGGCGCCCCTGCCTGGAGTCCTTCATAGCAGTGCAGAGGGGGAAGGGTCCCCTGAAGGTCATCCAGCCCAACCCGCTGCAATGCAAGGGGGCTGGTGGTCCTGCTTGGCCTCCTGGCTTGGCTTGGGGGGCTTCGAAAGAGGACCACACCAATTCGCAGAGGAGGAGGAGGGGAAGAGATTGGGTTTGATATCCCGCTTTAAGGGTCTGCCTCTCCTGGTCTGCCCCGCAGAGGACCTTAAGGTCCATGAATAGCCATAGTTTAGAGGTCCCGGGGCCTAAGGAAGTCAGACAATCCTCCCCCAGGGACAGGGCCTTCTCAGTGCTGGCTCCAACGTGGTGGAATGCTCTGCCCCAGGAGACCAGGGCCCTGCAGGATTTAACCTCCTTCCGTCAGGCCTGTAAGACAGAGCTATTCCGCCTGGCTTTCAATCTGAATTCAGCCTGATCTTTTATTCCCCTTCCCCCTTTATGAAGATTCCCCGCTCTGGGATCCCACAGCAAATTCTCCCCTGGTCTCCTCCCTGGCCCAAATAGGACTAATTAAGCCAGCTAGCCCTGGTGATCATCTAATGTTTATTGGATGGATTTCCCCCCTAAATTGATTTTTGAATTCTGAATTTATTGAAAATTCATGTTTATACTGTATTTTATGCTCTTTTTTTGTTGCATCAATTGTTTTAAATTTATTGTTAGCCGCCCTGAGCCCGGGAAGGGCAGGGTATAAATAAATTATTATTATTATTATTATTATTATTATTATTATTATTATTATTATTAATATTAATATTTAAATTATTATTATTTCTTGCTACCCTAAGGAGTCTCAAAGCGGCTAACAATCTCCTTTCCCTTCCTCCCCCACAACAAACACTCTGCGAGGTGAGTGGGGCTGAGAGACTTCAGAGAAGTGTGACTGGCCCAAGGTCACCCAGCAGCTGCAGGTGGAGGAGCGGAGACGCGAACCCGGTTCCCCAGATTACAAATCTACTGCTCTGAACCTCTACACCACACGGGGGGGGGGCTCTCCGTGGCTCCTAGCCAGGCTAGCTGGGCTCTGACTTCACTGCCAGAAGCCCCAGGAGGGGATAGTGTTGCCCTTGTGCTTAAATGCTGCTTGCAGGTTCCCTTCGGGCACATGCCCGGGAGACTGGACCAGGTGGGCCCCTGGCCTGATCCAGCGGGCTCTTCTATGGAGCCTCCTGGCCCAGGGACAGTCTCTCTGGATTCCTGGCTTGATAGGGGCATTCGGCTGCTGTGAGAACAGGCGGCTCAGGCCCTTCTGACGTCCTCGTGAGTCTGGTGGAGGCCGGGGGTTTGTGTGGCTTGGAGAAGGTCACTGTTGGGTCCTCCCCAGCCCCCTGCTTCTGTGCCTGAAGGGAGTCTTCTTGTCTGACATTCGGACCAGGAGGCCACCTTCCTTCCTTCCTCCCTTCCTTCCTTCCTTCCTTCCTTCTTCCCTCCCTCCCTCCCTCCCTCCCTCCCCTTCCTTCCTTCCTTCCTTCCTTCCCTCCTTCCTTCCTTCCCTCCTTCCTCCCTTCGGCAGCCACAGCTCCTGCCCCACAATGTCCAATACTCCTTCCTGGGAGATGTTTCAGCAGAGGTGGGGTGGCCACCTGCCTGGGGGGTGGCTGAGATGACCCTGGGGGTCCCTTCCCTCTCTCCTGGCCCTGCCCGTGGGGGGCCTTCTGCTGCCCCCTGGGAGCCAGCGGCCGTGGGCTCCCTGCCCGGTTTTAGAACCAGGTCCTGAATGAGGAGAAGCCACCGGATCATCTGTAGGAGGTTTTGGAGTTCAGAGCAGCTGGGGGGCCTATGGAGGAGGGGGGATGGGGGAACGGAACCCCGAGGAGCAGCGCTATGGGGTGGGTGTCTCCCCCTCCCCCTCCCCTTCCTGATCTGGACCCTCCCAGCCCCAGAGCTCTTGCTGCTGTTGCAAAAGAGAAAGCAACCTGCAAAGCCTGTGGGACTGCTGATCCTGAGGGATCTGGTGCCTGGAGTGGATCTTAGCAACCTCTTTCCGTCATTCCCTCCCCCCTTGCAAAACACACTTGGCTTCTGGCAGAGTTGGGGGGGGGGAGAGATTCGGATCTCCCAAGGCCTCCCTTTGCGCCTCTTAAAACCCGACTTGCTCCTAATAAATAATCCCCAAAGAGGAGATGGCAGAGTTTGAAAATGTTCGGAAACTGAGCCAGAGATGGAGCGACTGAGAAGGGAGGCTGAAGCGCTGGGGGCTTTTTAGTTTGGAGAAAAGGCCAGGAAGGGGCGACACGGTGGAAATGAATAAGGTGATTTCTGGGAGATTGGGGGCAGGTAAAAGGAAGGACTCCCATCCTCGGCAGACAGGTGAATCTGGGCCACCTTCTCCCCCCACCTGCTGCCTCTGCTCCTGGGCAGCCTGCCTGGGATTTCGCTGCCGTCTGGGCTCCTTCTATTCCTGGAGGAAAGGCAGGAACACGATCCTCTTGGGTCTGGCTCCCGGCTGGCGGACGGGGCGGGAGGAAGGCCTTCCTTCCATCTGCCCCACACCCTCCAACCTTCAGCTTTCTTGGATCTCCACAACTTCTGGAATTAGGAGAGAGGGAGAAAAACAGAGCCAGCCTGGCTACTCGCCCTCGATGGTCCTCTCCTCCTCCCTCAGTGGGTTGGAAGCTCTTTTAAAGCCATCTGGGCTGGGGGCTTCCTGTGGGAGGGAGTTCCACAGTCCCACTTCCTCTGGTCTGTCCTGAGCCTCCCCACGTTCAGCTGGAGGTCTGCGAGTTCTCCTTGCCGTGAATAAGTACAACAAGTACCTAAGTTGACAAGTATCTAACCTTTACCCCCCTTCATTTTATTTATTTGTTTGCTAGCATTCTCATATTACATCAGTAAATGTTGTCATATTACGTTACAGGACTTACTATAACATGTACAACATGTATACAAAACTTATATGCAAATTTTATATACCTAGAAAGAAAATGAAATAAACAAAAAAAAGAGAAGAAAAAAAACAATTCTCCCACCCCCCCAAAAAAATCATACACATACCAACACACTAAACCTCCTGTCTATCCCGTTGTATATTCCTCTTTTACAAGTGAATGTACTCTTATTATTGCATATTTTATCTAATACATTCCCATATCAATCTGTGCTCCTAGTCTTATTTCTCAACTCAGTCTCACTCCAACGTCAATCAAATGCGACAAGTGTCTGTCCCGTTGGCTCTCCCTTTCTCCAAGCTAAGGACTCCCAAACGCCCCACACTTTCCTCGCAGGAGTCGCTTCGATCATCTTGATTGCTATTTTCTGAACTTCTTCTGCTCTGCAATCTCCTTTTTGCATTGAGTTGTCCAACGCAGGGCTCCCACCCAGTGCAGTCGCCCCATAGATCCTGGGCTGTCCCCGCGGCTGTGGGGCATCCGGACGAGGCTGCCTCCTTCTGGCTTTGCCCTGCCCTGCCCTAATAAGGGGCAGAGTCCACGCCGGGGTGTGGGGCAGCGGCTGAGCTTCTCTTCCACCTTTGCTCCCTCCCTCTCTCTCTTTGGGCTACCGGTGAGTAGCGTCTCTGGGGAAGGGGCAGCTCTGCGGTGCTCCTCCACACTGGGGCTGGGGCTCCTTCTCTGTGTGTCAGGTGGGGTGGGGGGCAGGTGTGTGCCGTGGGGCTCTGAGCTTTGGGCGGACGGCACGGAGGGCGGAGGTTCACCTGCTGAGCGGGGATTGTGACCTACCTGGGAATTCAGCCAGCCAGGAGATGGAGGACGGGGCGGACAGGTAGCTGCTCTGCCCGGTTCCCCTTCACCTTGGGCCTTAAAGGGGGCACGCCTGCCCCCACGGCAGGATCCAGCTTTGGCCTGGTTAAGATGGAGGGGGCAGGAAGTCTGCCCTTGACCCAGAGAGCACGACTTTGGGGGCCCCCAGTGAAGCAGTGCAGCAGCAGCAGCAGCCGGGGCTGTTCATGGAATTGCAAAGCTGTGGGGTGGGAAGGGACCCCGCCCCACCCCGGCTCCTCTGGTCCAATCTCTGTTCTGGTTGTGGATTTTGGCCCGTCTCCAGCCCTGGCCGGTAGCTGCAGTTGGGTTGGGACTCTGAGATTAAGGCTCACCTCCTCGCCGGAAGTGTTGGGATTTGATCCGTGTTGATGCTACCGGTCACCTTTTTGGGGACTGACCCACCCGAGGCGGCATAGTTAGAAATGCAAAATCTGTTTTGCGTGGAATTGCAAACCATACTCTAGAAAACACCAATGCTTCTGAAAATAGCAGCTGTAAAATACAAGCGATGAGCAGAAACTGAGTTTTAAACAGAAGTTTACCCCGAAAGCAGCCAAAGTATTAAGGAACAGCTGATTGGCCCCCGGAGCCCATGTGGGAAGGCATGCCTGGAGAGAGAGGGGGCAAGGATGTGGGGCTGCCCCCCAAAAGGTCCTGCCTCTGGCCCCCGCCAGTTTAATGGGGCTGCCCTTTGAGGGATGTGTGGAGGGGCTCAGAGGCTGATCTTAAGGGCCTTGGAGTAACTTGCTCACAAGGCCTTCTGAAAGCCAGGGGCTGTCCAGGGAGACTCTTGGACCCTTGGGTGACGGGGAGACCAAGGAGGGCTAAAGGAGGAGAAGGAAATTGCAGAGAAGCCAAAGCAATTCTGTGCATCTGTCTGAGAAACCGAGGCAGACAGTGGGGAGGAGGGAGGAATTCTTGGCTGGTAGAGAAAGACTAGAAATTGTCCGGATGGCATTCCTGCAAGTTCTCAAAGAAACGGGAAATTGCTGGTCAAACAAAAATTAATAACTTGTCCCTCGGATCAGACTCCATACCTGAGGACTGGAGAGTAGCCCACGTAACACCAGTTTTTATAAAAGATTATAAAATAATTCCTTCCAGTAGCACCTTAGAGACCAACTATGTTTGTTGTTGGTAGGAGCTGGTATCTGAAGAAGTGTGCGTGCACACGAAAGCTCATACCAAGAACAAATTCAGCTGGTCTCTAAGGTGCTACTGGAAGGAATTTTTATTATTATTTTGTTTCGACTACGGCAGACCAACACGGCTACCTACCTGAAACTAAAACTTTTGGGAGTTCTTTGAGAGTGTCAAGAACTATATGAATGCTTTCGTTGAGATTCCTGCTTTGCAGGGGGTAGACTACATGACCCTGGGGGGGGGCACATTTGTCAAGGGCACCAAATTGTCCAGGGCCAAAAGAGATTGCAAGGCGTTCCAGAAGGACCTCTCTCCAAATGGCAAAGGCCGTTCCGTTTGACCAGATTCCATGTAGGGATCATTCAGAAAGGAACCCAACATAAAGCTCCTAACTTTGTGGTGCTGTTGTACAAATCTATGTTGCGACCGCATTTGGAATACTCTAAGGTTACCAGATTTTTTTCAATGAACCTGGGGACACTTTAAAGAGAGAGAGAGAGAAGTTATTAAAAAAAGAAGAAGTAGTAAAATCTTCTCTTCTGTGGTCTCCTCTGTCGCACGGCCTTCTTCTGGGCCCCGGCCGTGTGTCCTTGCCCTCCCGGTGCTCTCCTACCTCTCCTCCGCGGCGGCACAGAAAGATCGAAACTTCTTTCTTTTTTCTCCTTCTTTCTTTCTCCTCGTTCTTCTCCTCTCCCCTTTCCTTTTGCATTGGTTCCGGGGTTTTCCTGGCCCCGGAGCGCCGCTGGGCAGGTGGCTGGGCGCTCTTGCTCCCAGCTCGATTTGGGTCATGGGGTGTGTGTGTGTGTGTGTGTGTGTCAGTGTCAGTGGCTCCCCCAGTTGATGCACCAGGTGTCCCTGGTTCCCCTTCAGTAGTGGCAGCGACAGCGGCAGTCTCATCAGCCCAGAGCCAGCCTGGTAGCTTCAGGAGCTGCTTGCTGCCGTGGCGCCCGCCACATTGCCTCACTCTAAGTCCCCATACGATGTGTCTTGTGCCGTTGAACCAAACATGCAGCATTCATTCCCTACTAATAAATCTACAACACTTAAAATATAAATCCGGGGACTTCAAATGAAATCCGGGGACGGATTTTGTCCGGGGACAGATTTGTAAATCTGGGGACTGTCCCCGGGAAATGGGGACGTCTGGTAACCTAAAATCCTCTGCTCAGTTCTGGTTGCCTCACCTCAAGAAGGATGTTGTAGGATTGGAAAAGGTTCAGAAAAGAGCCCCCCCCCAATTGATCAGGGGTTGCAGTGATTGCCCAAGGGCTTATAGCTCAGCGGAAGGCCGGGGGAAATGGGGCAAGCTAGAAGCTTATAAAATGATGCCTGGGCTGGAGAAAGGGGCTAGAGGGGGAAAATTCCCCCCTTTCCTTCCAACGCTGAGACTTCTGGGCATCCAGTGAAGCCAGAAGTTGGGAGATTCGGGGCAGAGAAAAGAAGACCCTTCTTCATGCAGAGTTGAACTGTGGAACTCCCTGCCACAGGAGGCCATGAGGGCCACCCACTTGGAGGGCTTTAAAGGAGGAGCAGGCCAGTTCATGGAGGAGGAAAGGGCCATCCATGGCAAATAACAGGGCTGGGCCATCCATTGATGTATCGTCCAAATCTGGTTTGAGATCCATATTGTGATAACGATTTCATAATTTTGGACCTGGCAATATATCACGAATCATGGTGTAAGCTTGTGTGCTATGCAAAAATCACCGTGCAGGGGAAGCTGGGAAACCAGCCGGTGCCTCTTCGTAGCTCCATCCTTATTTCAGACATCGTGATGAGATACCGGTATATCGCGATGTTTAGCTGGTGATCAATCACAATACAGTCATACCTCATGTTACATCTGCTTCATGTTACGTCCTTTCAGGTTACGTCCCGCAGCGAACCGGAAGTCCCAAAAAGGACTTCCTTCCTTCCGGGTTTCACCACTCGCCCATGCGCAGAAGTGCAAAATAACGTCACATGCATGTGCAGAAGCAGCGAATTGCAACCCGCGCATGCACAGACGCGCTGCTGCGGGTTGCACTCTTTTGATGTTGTGAACGGGCCTCCAGAACGGATCCCGTTCGCAACCAGAGGTACCACTGTATTGGAAACGAGATCTTCCCCCCAGCTCTTCTCTGCCTCCGCAATGGGCACCTGCAATCCCCCAGTTGCTGGGGTGGGCAGGAGGGGGCTGTTGCTTTGCCCATGTCCTTTTAGGGGCACCCCACGGGCACATTGGCTGGCCCCTGTGAGAACAGGGTGGTGGGCTTGGGGGCCCCCCCCCCTGGCCTGATCCAGCCGGCTCTTCTGAGACTCTGCTACCTATGCCGGACCCGCCAGGCAGGAGCCCTCGTGGCAGCCAGGATCTGAGCCCAGCCTGTTGCAACCCAGAGACCTCCACCTCTCCCTCTCTTGCTAGCACGGAAGGCGGCAGCTTCTCTTGGGCGGACTTTAGACTTTCCCTGGCCTTGAGGCGGAAGGAATTTCCCCCGGTTTATTTCATCTGGCCAGGAAGGACGTGTTTGGGATACGTGGAAACGCCTTTCCCAGGCCTCTAACTTGCGCCAAAGAGCCCCACCCTTGCCAGCAGCGGGAGGGAGGGAGGGAGGGCTTGTGGGTGAGGGCAGGCCCTGATCCTGCTGCTGCTGCCAAGGGCGGCAGCTGCTGCGGCTGCTTCTCCGTTGCCAAGAGGAACCCCCCCGGGGGGGCACGACCCAGGCTCCTCCTTGGCACTGCGTTCCTCCTGCTTGTTTGTAAGGTGAGAAGTTGGCTCTGCAGCCGTGGGTCGCCTGGCATTCTGCCTCACACCCCCCCCCCCAGCTCAGCCTCCCCTTGGCGGGGGAAGGAGATGCCAGGCAGAGGGGCTGTGTTCAGAAGTGGGGGGAATTAAGTGTCTCCTGCAATAAATCCTTGATCTCTAGGTCAGAGGGGCTCAGAGAGAAGGCCAAGGGGAGGGCTGCCCCCCCAAAAGACCCTTCCCCCTTGGGCTCAGGAGCTGGATCCCCTGCACTTGCTTGTTGCCAAAGCCCTGGCAGGTCTACATGAGAGTAAGTGGCTCTTGCAGGGCTTTGCATAATGCAGCCGTTTCCCTGGAAGACATCAATGTTTCGCAATGGCCGTTGGCCGAGGGGCCTTCAGAGCAGAGCTAGCAAAATTCAGCATTCATCTGCAGCTTGGCCCCCACCCTGTTCCCAAGAGGACCAGCGGGAAAAGAGGCCCGACACGAGAACTCCTGGGAAGCCAAATGTTGGAGGATTCAGAGGGAATAAAAGAAAGTCCTTTTACATGTAGCGCAGGGTTAAACTGGGGGACTCCCTGCTGCAGGCGGCGGGGATGGCCAAGAACTCAAATGGCCTTGAGAGAGAGGATGAGATAAATCCATTTCTGGAGATTTGTGGCTCCTACATGGCTCAGGGCCTCCAGACCTTCAGGACCCACCGACCCAGACATTCCGCTTCTCCCCGAGGCCCTTCTCTGGGTGCCCCCCTCCCAGAGAGGTCCGGAGAAGAGGCCTTTTCTGTGGTGGCTCCCCGGTTGTGGGGCACTCTCCCTGGAGAGGCTCGCCTGGTGCCATCCTGGAATGCCTTTGGGCGCCAGGAAGAAACATGGCCCTTTGGCCATTAAATAATCGATGGCCTGTGAAAGTGAGGCAGAGAGGACTTTTTTACGACGATCATTTTACTATTAGGCTGCCTGTCGGTATGCTTTGTTTTATGTTTTTATCATTGATGATCTGTAACACGTTTCTAATGTTGTTAGATCTGATATTCGGTCTTTGGATATTCGGCTGCCGCATTTTGGATTAGCATTCTGGACCCTGCGAAGTGGGCCAAGTTCCTGAGAGGCCGCCCAGGTCCCCCAAAGGAATCTCATGGGTGCCGAGTGGGGATTTTAACCCTGGTCTCTCGCAGGTCCCTAGTCTGCCTCTCTAACCACTGTGCCACACAGTCTCATTTAAGATACCTGGCGTTTAGGATCTCTGAATGCTGGCTGCCAGGAGGGATTTGTCCTGGACGTCTGAGAAACGGCTTCTGAAAATGATCCCCGGATGAGTGGGGGGGAGAGATGGTGACATATCTGTGGGGCATCTCTGGGGCGGGCGCCTCAGACCTCTGTTGGTGGGGAGAGAAGGAAGGAGTGAGGTTTTCGTAGCGGGTCGTATCTTGGCTTAACACTCCTCCAAAGAGCCGGTTGCTCTTTGCCTTTATTTTGCTTCTGCAGAGCCTTTCAGGGCAAGGAGGGAGCCCTCGCTGGGCTGAGCAGGAGGTCAGGGAATTGTAGGAATCACAGCAGAAGAATCCCAGGCAGGCAGCCTTACAACTCAGCTGGCTTGAAACAGCGGCAGTATCTGCCTGACTTTCTGCCCCAAGCAGAGCTTCCTTCTCAGGCGCAGTCTACCAGTGGCAAAGGCTGGATTATGGAGTGTTTCAGAACTAGCTGGAGGTGGCCCTTGCCCATCATGTCGGGGGGGGGTGGCGGCGGGGGGGGGAATGCTGTTTCTTTTGTTTGAAAAGTTGCTCAACATATACTTTTCAGATAAGCACACATATATAAAAAAGAAAAAAAGAAAAAGAAAAAAAAAGAAGAAAAATTGGAAGAATTTCTTCCAGATTTATTCTGCAAATATCTCAATAATAAAACTTCATTGATTGACTTCCATCGCTTACACTGCACTTCCTATCTGCTTATCTGAAAAAATATATGTATGTATTTGTAGGTATTTTGCTTGTGTTTGGTAATAATTATGTTAAATAAAAGAAAAAAAAGTTGCTCAACATTGGAGGGGGTGGACTGGATGACCCTTGGTGTGCCTTCTGGCTATATGATTCTATTATTCCTTGGAGGTTTTCAAGCAGAGTTTGGGTGGCCGTCTGTTGGGGGTTCCTTAGCGGGGCTTCCTGCATTGCTGGGGTTCGGCTGGATGACCTACGGGGTCCCTTCCGACCCTACAATTTTGCAATTCTTTTGAAAGAGTTTGGAATACAACACACACACACACACACACACACACACGGATCAATAGGAGAGATTGTGGAAGGTAGATATTAAATTTGCAGCATACTTAGGGAGAACATCATGAAGATGTTATATAGATGGCATTGTACCCCCTTGAAACTAGCGAAAATGTATAAAGGGGGGGTCACCGACTTGCTGGAGATGTAAAATAGATGTGGGGTCATATACTTAATAATAATAATAATAATAATAATAATAATAATAATAATAATAATTTATTATTTATACCCCGCCCATCTGGCTGGGCCTCCCCAGCCACTCTGGGCGGCTTCCATAAAAACCAAAAATACAGTAAAATATCACAGATTAAAAACTTCCCTGAACAGGGCTGCCTTAAGATGTCTTCTGAATGTCAGGTAGTTGTTTATCGCTTTGACATCTGCTGGAAGGGCGTTCCACAGGGTGGGCGCCACTACCGAGAAGGCCCTATGCCTGGTTCCCTGTAGCTTTGCTTCTCGCAATGAGGGAACCGCCAGAAGGCCCTCGGCGCTGGACCTCAGTGTCCGGGTAGAACGATGGGGGTGGAGACGCTCCTTCAGGTATACTGGACCGAGGCCGTTTAGGGCTTTAAAGGTCAGCACCAACACTTTGAATTGTGCTCGGAAACATACTGGGAGCCAATGTAGGTCTTTCAAGACCGGTGTTATGTGGTCTCAGCGGCCGCTCCAAGTCACCAGTCTAGCTGCCGCATTCTGGATTAGTTGTAGTTTCCGAGTCACCTTCAAAGGTAGCCCCACGTAGAGCGCATTGCAGTAGTCCAAGCGGGAGATAACCAGAGCATGCACCACTCTGGCGAGACAGTCCGCAGGCAGATAGGGTCTCAGCCTGCGTACCAGATGGAGCTGGTAAACAGCTGCCCTGGATACAGATTTGACCTGTGCCTCCAGGGACAGCTGTGAGTCCAAAATGACTCCCAGGCTGCGCACCTGGTCCTTCAGGGGCACAGTTACCCCCTTCAGGACAGGGAGTCTTCCATACCTGCCCACCTCCTGTCCCCCAGAAACAGTACTTCTGTCTTGTCAGGATTCAACCTCAATCTGTTAGCCGCCATCCATCCTCCAACCATTAGGCAATCATTAGGGAATTCTGGGATAATAACTATAATGAATTCAAGAAATTATTCAGACTTACCTTTAAAAAAACCCCAGAGATCTTTCTTTTAGGCATTTTACCATTCGAAATTGAAAAAGACATAAGACCATGTATGCCACCACAGCAGTAGGAATTCTTGTGGCGAGGAAGTGGAAGAAGGAAACCGTACCGACAATCGCAGATTGGCAGATACTCATGTTAGAATATTTACAACTAGAAAAACTGATGGGAGGAGTTAGAGGAGTATTGAACCAGAAAATATTTGGAGAATGGAGAATATTTAAGGATTACATAAGATCATATTGTACCAACCACACCATATTAGCAGAACATGAGTGACACTTGTAAACACAACAAAGACCGTTTGTGGAGTAGACGGGAACAATATGAAAGAATATAAAACTGTGCGGGGGGAAACGACAGTATATGCAGTACAATGAGAATGATTGGAAGTCTCGTTTTGTCAGAAGTCTTTTTTATTTAAGTGCTTAATTTAGTATTAATTAGGAAGGATAAGTGTTTTCTTTACGTACGTAAATTTGCTGTTTCTTCTTCTGTTTTTTCTTAATTGTTTTTTCTTTAATTTTCTTTTTGTAGTATGAAATTGTAAATTCTTTGTATAAGTGTGTAATTAAAATTAATAAAGATTATTAAAAAAATACACCCCAGTTTGAGGTCACGGCTCCCGCTCACTCTTTCCTCCCCACGTTCTGTTTCCGCAGGCCGGGGCTTCCTCCAAAGCAGAATGGCGCCCCCCCTGGCCACAAGGGCCTCCCGCCCCCCCTCCTTGCCCGCCCCGTGCCCAGCAGCCGTCCTCGGAGGAGCCAGTCCAGTGCACGGCCGCCTGTGACCCCTGACCGCCCGCCACAGCCTCTCCCCCCCGTGACCCCCCCCCGCAGCACTGCCCTTCCCGATGGAGAGGATGAGCTGGCTGAGCAAGCTGAACCCCCGGGCGGGGGCCGGGGGACACCGGGGAACCCGTGGCGCCAGCCTGCAGAGCCCCATGGCGGCCGACCCCGAAACCTGCCTCATGGTCTTCAAGAATCACTGGGTCCAGGTGAGTGGCTGGCAGGGAGGGGGTTGGGGGGGAGAGGGGACGTTCCCCCCAAGAGAGGCTTTGGGGTGGGGGGGGCGTGCATAGACAGCTGTGGAACTCACTACCACTGGAGACTGATGGCCGCTTTAAGAGGATCAGAGGAATTCATGGAGGAGGAGGAGAGGGCTATCGAGGGCTAGCAGCCACAGGGGATCTGCTCTGCCCCCCAAAACAGGGGCAGCAACGTTCTGCATCCTGGGTGTTGGGAACCACAGGAAGAGAAATGTTTTTGTGTGTGAGTGTGTGTGTTTTCTCTCTCAATATAATATCAAAAATTATACAAATCACTGTATTTTTCGCTTCATAAGACGCACCTTTTTCTGGCACTCCTCCCAGAGTCTTGCTGGTCAAGCTTCGTGTGTATTCTGTTAATCAGAGTCCAATCCTTCCTTGCTTTGGGAACACTACAGGAGAGTTTGGGGGCATCTGTGAGAGTAGAGGCTCCTCTTGCGGAGCCTCCAGCCCCAGAGGCAGTCTACCTTGGTTTCCCTCTGACTCTCTCCCCCCCCCCCCCCCGCTCTGCAGGTGCTGCGCATCCTGGAGAAGAGCCCGGCCTCGCGGGGGGCGCAGGGGGGTGCGGCGGACGACCTGAGTGCCGTGCGCAACCACACGCTGCAGATGCTGACGCTGCTGGCGGAGGAGCACCCCCGGGCGGACGGCTCCCCGGGCCCCATCCTGGAGCTGGCGCTGGCCGAGAACGTCCTGGGCCGCCTGCTGGCCTGGCACCTGCGGCGGGGGGAGCTCCCCGAGGAGCGCAAGGCCGAGCTGCTCAAGCTCTACGAGGTGCTCCTGGGCCAGGCGCACCAGCCCCTCCTGCGCCACCGGCCCGTCCTGGGGCCCCTCCTGCGCCTGCTGGGCCTGTGCGCCGGCCCGGCCTCTCCGGCCCTGGAGGGCAGCCTGGTGCTCCTCCTGCACCAGCTCTGCGTCTCGGCCGCCCGGGAGCCCCCCCTGCTGGAGCTCTTCTTCCACAGCCCCCCCGCGGCAGGCGAGCCGGGCCCCGCCAACCTGCTGGTCTTCTCCCTGCTGGTGCCCTTCATCCACCGTGAGGGGCTGGTGGGGCAGCAGGCCAGAGACGCCCTCCTCCTCCTCATGGCCCTCTCCGCCGGGAGCCACACCGTCGCCCGCTACATCACCGACAACTCCTTCTTCTGCCCGGTAAGGAAGGGGGCAGCAGCGGGGGGGGGGGAGGCGGGGGGCAGAAGCCTTGTCCCGAATCAGCTGCGGCTCCTGCGTTGCGGGGGTTGGACTAGATGACGTCTGGAGTCCCCTGTGAGTGCCTGGGGCAGCAGGAGCGCGGAGGGCGCTCTGGGCACCGCAGAGCACGGGTGCCCCGGCCTGAGAGGTTCCAGGGTCCCCCCATGAGGACTAGGCACATGGAGCGACAATATGCAAGCAGCAAAAGATTTGTACAACCTTTCAATTGGAATCCTACATGCCAAGGCTTCTGTTCCAGCCTCCCCAGATTTGGTCCTGCCCCAGATACAATCCTGTGTAGATTGAAGAAGTAATAATAGTAAAAGTAATGATGATGATGATAATAAAATTTATTACTTATACAGTGGTGCCTCGCAAGACGAAAAGAATCCGTTCCACAAGTCTCTTCGTCTAGCGGTTTTTTCGTCTTGCGAAGCAACCCTATTAGCGCCTTAACGGCTATTAGCGGCTATTAGTGGCTTAGCGGCTAAAAGGCTGTTAGCGGCTTAGCGGCTAAGACAAAGGGGGGGGAATCGGAAAAAAAAATCGCAAGACGTTTTCGTCTTGCGAAGCAAGCCTATAGGGAAATTCGTCTTGCGAAGCGCCTCCAAAACGGAAAACCCTTTCGTCTAGCGGGTTTTCCGTCTTGCGAGGCGTTCGTCTTGCGGGGCACCACTGTACACTGCCCATCTGGCCGGCCCTCCCCAGCCACTCTGGGCGGCTTCCAACAGAATATTAAAGCACAATAAAAGAACAAAGAGTAAAAGCTTTCCTAAACAGGGCTGCCTTCACATGTCTTCTACAACTCAGTTTATTTCCCTGACATCTGATGGGAGGGCGCCTCTGCCTGGTTCCCTGTAACTTGGCTTCTTGCACTGAGGGAACCGCCAGAAGGCCCTCGGAGCTGGACCTCAATGTCCAGGCAGAACGATGGTGGTGGAGACGCTCCATGGACAGCTGTGAGTCCAGAATGACTCCCAGGCTGCACACCTGTCCTTCGGGGGGCATAGTTACCCCATTCAGGACCAGGGAGTCCCCCACCCCTGCCCACCCCCTGTCCCCCCAAAACAGTACTTCTGTCTTGTCACGATTCAACCTCAATCTGCAGAGTCCCCGACCCCCAGGCCACTTAAAAAGATCCTAGGATTGTAGAGCTGGAAGGGGACCCCCAAGGGACATCTAGTCCAGCCCCTTGCAAGGCAGGAATCTCAGCTGCATCATCCGTGTCAGACGACCATCCAGCCTCTGCTTAAAAGCCTCCAGGGAAGGAGACCCCCACCCCACCCCCTGTTCTTTATAATAATAACTATTAGTATTATTATTTATACTTTTCCCATCTGGCCAGGCCCCCCCAGCAACTCTAGGCAGCTCCCAATAGAATATTAAAAACACAATACAGCATTAAACATTAACAAACCTCCCTCAACAGGGCTGCCTTCATGGGTGTCCCATGCTCTTTGCACAGCCCCTCATCCCGTGGGTGGGTGTGGGTGTGGGTGTGGGTGTCCAGGCTTCCTGGGGAGTCTTCTCCTTCTTCCAGGAAGCCAGAGTTTATTTTCTGGTTTGGAAAGCCCAGGCTCTTTCAGAAGAGCCAGGCAGTTTTGCACCTGATAAATCCTGAACCCCCCTCTTTTCCCCAACGCCTTCTCTCTCCTCGCCCCCTCCCCCAGGTGCTGGCTACTGGCCTGAGTGCCCTGTACTCCTCGCTGCCCCGCAAGCTGGAGGTCCGGGGGGACGACTGGCACTTCTTGCGGCGGGAGGACTGGGTGGGTGTTCCCTCGCTGGTCCTCTTCATGAACTCGCTGGAGTTCTGCAATGCCGTCATCCAGGTGAGTCCGCCTTGGGGGGGGGAGGGGCAGGGGCGGGCGGGCTGGCTGGCTGGCTGGCTGGCCGGCCTCCTCACACCCCCAACCACAGCTCTGGCAGCAGCTGGGCCCTTTCTGGGACAGAAAGCCACGCGCAGAGGGGTTTGGTTGCATATCCTGCATGGCAGGGGGTTGGCCTGGATGACCCCTGGGGGTCCCTGCCAACTCTGTAGTGCTACAGTCCGTTGACTAGCGGGCAGACCCAGGCTGCCGGGTTGTATGGAGTTGCACCGCAGGTTTCGCCAGGTGCAGAGACCAGGAAAATCCAAGGTTGGGTGATTTTTGGGCTCTCTTGGCAGCACTTGAGGAGGCTGCACAGAGTTAAACTGTGGAACTCCCTGCTGCAGGACGCAGGGCCAGCCGCCCTCCTGGATGGCTTAAAAGAGAATTGCTAGAACAATGCAGCCTCAGTGCAACTCATGCAACATGTTGGCAATTAATATGCACAGAACAATAATTGTACATACTTTATCAGCCTTCTGAGAAAAATACAACACATTAAACAAAGCCACAAAGACCTGTGAACTACCCAGCCTAAAATGAACTTATAATGTCTGGTTTCAATAGATTTTCCAAATGCTTAACTCAGTCTTTTAGATAAGTTCATGAACATACCAACAAAAAGTAAGTTCAGTGATATTCACAATACTGAAAGATGCTAGTGGAGTTGTGGATAGATGTTAATGAAGTTGTAGACAATGAAGTTGTAGACGTCAGGGTGCTGGCGTTTTGCACCTGTTTCGCCCTGGCAGTCCAAGTAATTAAAAGGCCGCTGTTCGCCCCGATTTGTTGTTGTTTAGTCATGTCCGCCTCTTCGTGACCCCCTGAACCAGAGCACGCCAGGCACTCCTGTCTTCCACTGCCTCCGAAGTTTGGTCAGACTCATGCTGGTAGCTTCGAGAACACTGTCCCACCATCTCGTCCTCTGTCGTCCCCTTCTCCTTGTGCCCTCCACCTTTCCCAGCATCAGGGTCTTTTCCTGGGAGTCTTCTCTTCTCATGAGGTGGCCAAAGTCTTGGAGCCTCAGCCTCAGGATCTGTCCTTCCAGTGAGCACTCAGGGCTGATTTCCTTCAGAATGGAGAGGTTTGATCTTCTTGCAGTCCATGGGACTCTCAAGAGTCTCCTCCAGCACCATAATTCAAAAGCATCAATTCTTTGGCTATTAGCCTTCTTTATGGTCCAGCTTTCACTTCCATACATCACTACTGGAAAAACCAGAGCTTGAAATATACGGACCTTTGTTGGCAAGGTGATGTCTCTGCTTGCCGGTTCCTCCTCCAGGTGGATCACGTTTGGTCAAAACTCTCCACTATGACCTGTCCATCTTGGGTGGCCCTGCATGGCATAGCTCATAGCTTCTCTGAGTTATTCAAGCCCCTTCACCACGGCAAGGCAGTGATCCATGAAGGGGGTTCGCCCCAATGGGGCCCTTTAACTGGGGCTTGCAGGTGACACACTCCCAAGGTGGTTTTCTGGGCTTCTTCAGTGGTCTAATCTCAAAGTCTTGATGAATATATTGATATTCAGTCTTATAGAGAATACTCTTTCTTGGCTTAAGCTTAAGAGACTGATTTGCTGAATCTATTGAAACCAGACGTTATTAGTTCATTTTAGGCTGGGTAGTTCGCAAGTCTTTGTGGCTTTGTTTAATGTTTTGTCTTTTCCTTAAAAGAGAATTGGGCAGATCCCTGAAGGAGGAGAGGGCTGCCCACGGCTACTTGTTGGCAGTCAGAGGTTGCAGTTTAGCAACGACGACCCTGCCAGGTAGGATAGGCTGGGAGAAGGCAGGCTCAGGGTTGCCTTCCGTCAACGCTTGGTTTGAACCCTGGTCTGTGAGGTCCAGGTCCAACACTCGCACCCAGAGCTTTCTAACCTTTTCGTGTTGGTGACACACTTTATTTAGACACTGTTTTGCCTTCCGGTTGCTGGAAGCCAGCAGAGGGGAGGGGAGCTCTCGCACTCGGGTCCCGCTTGCGAGTTTCCCCGTGGGGCGTCTGATAGCCCCTGTGAGAGCAGGCCGCTAGCTTGGCTGGGCCCCTGGCCTGATCCTGGGGGCGCTACTCACCTTCTTCTCTCCTCCCCCACCCCCACCCCCCAGGTGGCTCATCCGCTGGTCCAGAAGCAGCTGGTGGATTACATCCACAACGGGTTCCTGGTGCCGGTCCTGGGCCCTGCCTTGCACAAGGTCAGTTCACGCTTGGGCTGGGGTGGGGGATTGTGTGGCCTGGCCAGGGAGGACCCCCCCTACCGTCCGCTCCCTCCACCCCCCAAGCTTCCCGGAGCTGCCTTTGGGGCAGCTGAATAGCAAGCCTTCTCCCGCCAGATCAGTCCTGTTGCTGCAGCACGCCTGGCTCGGAACTGGCTTTGCTTCTCACTGCCAAGCCAGTGGGGAGCGAGGGCAAAGAGGGGCCGAGAAGATGTGTGGGACTGAAGCAGGGGGGAGGCATGAGCCCCACCAGGACCGGTCCGACTTCTGCCCCCCTGGATGACCTTCAGGGTACCATCTGGCTGGTCAATTCTGGGGTGTGACAGCCCCCCTGATTCCCCCCTCCCTGCCCCCCCAGACCTCCATTGAAGAGATGATTGCCAGCACAGCCTACCTGGACCTTTTCCTGCGCAGCATCAGCGAGGCTGCCCTCCTGAAGACCTTCCTGCGTTTCCTCCTCCTCCATCGCTACGACAACAGCACCATCCTCGACACGCTGGTCTCCCGCATCGCCAGCAACTCCCGGGTGTGTCTTGGGGGGGGCTGCACACGTGGGGAAGACGCCAAGGGGACGGGGCAGTGGGGTTGGAGTCAGCCGTGTGCCAGAAGCACAGTGTCCTACCTTGCAGGGCTGGTGTGGCCGCTCTTTGCTCCTGCCCTGTCCCACACAAAGGGGTCCTGGGATCAGGGTGGGCAAGTGTGGGCTCATCCCTATCCCGGGGGGTGGGGGGGGGTGGGCAGGAAGACATCCTCCCTCCCACAAAAAGAGAATTTGATTCTTCTCGTTGCCCAGGTGTTGGCTTGGGGAGGTGTTGCTGGTGGGGGCTGGAGTGGGGGGAGCCTTCTGCCCCACTGCCCCCTTCATTCCTCTCTTTCTCCCCCCCCCCCAGCTCTGCATGGTCTCGCTCAGCCTCTTCCGGACTCTGCTCAACCTGCACTGTGAAGACGTCTTGCTGCAGCTGGTGCTCAGGTAGCCCCCCCCCCTCTCCCGAACCCTTGGCTCTCTGGCTCATGTGATCGTCGGAAGGGACCCCCAAGGGTCATCTAGTCCAGCCCCCTGCGAGGCAGGAACATGCCGCCGTCGGGGATCGAACCCGCAACCTTAGCATCCTCCCGTTCTCGCCAACAGAGCCCTGGGCTCCCTGTACCTGCTCCCAGAGACTTCCCTAGTGCGGGGGCTCCCCCTGGTGGCACCATTGGCCCTCTTCACCCATCAGCCTCCTCTTCCAGGTAACCTAAGGTTACCAGATTTTTTTCATTGAATCCAGAGACACTTCTTTTTTGAAAAGAGAAAAAGGTTATTTTAAAAAAGAGAGCTCCCCTCTTTTTTTCTCCTTCCGCTTTCTCTCTCTTCCTCCTCCTCCTCTCCTCCTTCTCCCTGCGTTGGCTCCGGGGTTTTCATGGCCCTGGAGTGCCGCTGGGCAGTCAGACTGGCGGCTGGTTTCTCTCGCTCGCAGCTCCATTTGGGTTGCAGGGAGGGGGGTCAGCAGTTCCCCCAGTTGACCCGCCAGGCGCCCCCGGTTCCCCCTTGGCAGTGGAGCCCGCTATTTTGCCTCGCTGGATGTGTCTTATGCCATTGAACCAAACACACAACATTCATTCCCTACTAATAAATCTACAGCACTTAAAATATAAATCTGGGGACATTAAATGAAATCCGGGGACAAATGTGTGAATCCAGGGACTGTCCCCAGGAAACAGGGATGTCTGGGAACCATAGGGTGTCCTCCCCGCTGTTTTCAGGGGTTCCTTCCAACGCTACGATTCTGTGGCTGCCGTGGTTCTCCGCCTGCGCTTCCTGCCCCGCCAGGGTGGGCTGGATGGCCTTTGGGTTCCCCTCCGCAGCTCTGCTTTTCCGCGGCAGGTACCTGATCCCCTGCAGCCACGTCATGCTGAGCCAGAGGCGGGCGGTGAAGGAGCTGGACCTCTACGGCAAGGCGGCCAGCAAGTTCCTCTCGCTCGTCCCCCAGTGCTGCCGCCCAGAGAGCCCCCCGCCCCCCGAGCGAGAGGAGGAGCATGCCACCTGGTCCAAGGGTGAGCGGCCGGGTGGGAGGGGCAGGGGGTGGAATGGGCAAGGGGGGCCTTGGCAATGATGACATTGGTGGGGCTCCTCTCTGCCTCCTCCCAGTATGCATGCTGGGGGGGCGGGAGTGATATCCTGGCTGGGGGTCTGGGGCAGTGGAGCCTGGAGGGCTTTCGCAGTGGGTGCTGGACCCACGCCTCCTTGGGTGGGGGGAGAGGGCAGGATTCTCCCGCTGGGGGGTCGCAAAGCCTCCTCTACTCCCTGTTTGTGTTGAGCAGGAGTTAACTGAACCGCAGAACTGCAGATTATGACGGGATCCCCAAAACTCATCTAGTCCACCCCCACAGCTAAACAGATGGGGTGGGTCTCCCTTGCTGGCCAGGCACAAAGGGCAGGTCTTCCAGGAGCCCCAGTGGGGGGCGCCAGGAATAATCTCAGGGTTGTGGGTCCGCCAGGAATAATCTCAGGGTTGTGGGTCCCACATTGGACTAGATGACCCTCGGGATCCCTTCCAACTCCACGATTTGGTGACCCCCCCTCCTCTCTCCCCCCCCCCAGGTCACGGCAGCCCCAGTGTGGACTCCTCCTCGGTGGTGACGGTGCCCAAGCCCTCCACGCCCTCGCGCCTCTCCTTCTTCATGCGCCAGCCCAGCTTTGGTCCCGATCCCGCCGGCCCCGCCTCCCCCCGCTCCCCGGGGACCCCCGTCAGCAGCCCCTCCCACCGGACCCCCCCTCGCTGGGAGGAGGCCTGCGAGTTGGAGGGCAACTACTTGGAATACCTGCGTGACGCCCGCCTGAACGTCGACCGCTGCGTCTGGGCCTGTCGCGTCTGGTCGGCCCCCTACGATGGAGAGCGGCCCCCTCCCGCCAGCCTGGACCCCTCCCTGCCCCGCCAGGGCGACCCCCTCGCCTACACCTCCTTCCAGCCTGGCGGGCACCCGGGGCCTGCCTCCCCTCGGACTAAGAAGCGGGGCGCTCCACCTGAGGAGGGGGCCGCCCCCAAGGGAACCCCGGACGCTGGCACCTCGCCCCCTGCCGCCTCCCCCGGCAGTGAGGACCCGGGGCCCCTGCTGAATGGGGCGCACTCGGAGCCCGCGCTGATCAAGAAGGTCCGCCGGTGCCCGCAGGAGGGAGCCGTGGTGGAGAACGGGGGCCTCCCTGAGACCCCCGGCCCGGACGAGTCGCTGGCGCCGGCCGAGAACGGGGGCGCCCACCCCGTGGAGAGGTTTGCGGCAGAGCTGCGGCGCCTGGAGGATGAGATGGCGAACGGGGGCCGGGGGGAGGAGGAGGAGCCCCCCCAGGCGGACCCCCTCAGCCCCGAGGAAGAGGAGGCCTATCGCAGCTTCGCCGCTCCCCCCGAGGGCAGCCTGGGGCCCACCCGCTTGGCCGACCCCCTGGCGCAGATTGTCGGCAGCCCCCCACCCACCCCGGGGGCCCTCCCCAGCCAGCCGTTCACAGGTGAGTCATTGGGGGCACCCCCACCCTCTTCCTTGGAGGTGTCTCTGGCCCCTCCTGCTCCTGGAGGCCCCCCACTCTCCAGGGGCCCCCCTTGCCTCCCAAGGCTAAGTCTGCTGTGCAAGGGTGGGAGTTTAGCCGGAGCGGGGCTTCCCCAGAGGAACCTCTGGAGGGGATCAGAGGGGTCAGACCGGGGCAGCAGATGGTTGGGGCCCAGTGGGTGGGAGGGGGGTCCTAGTTCCCTTCAGAAGGAGTCGGGGTGCATGGGCACTCTGCCCGCTGCCCACCTCGCCCGCCCAGCCTTGGGCTCCATTCACAAAGGCAAGTGACTCCCTTCTCTTTCTCTGCTTCCAGTTTCGTCCGTCTTCTCCTCTGCTCCCCCTTTCTTTGTCCTTTTTCCTCCTATTGTTTCTTCCTTTTCCTGTCTGCTTTTCTTTTTCCCCATCCATCCATCTATCGTTCCTCTCCTTCTTTCTTCTCGTTCCTTCCATCTTTCTTTTCCTTCCTTTCTTCATCTCCTTCCTTCCTTTCCTTTCCTTTCCTTTCCTTCCATCTTTCCTTTCCTTCCTTCCTTCAGACCCCCCCCCCACCGGGTCTGTGTGCGTTGTTGTTGCTGCTGCTGCTCCTTTCCTCCTCCTGCCTTTTCTCCGCCTGCCCTCCCCCCGCCCTCGCCCCCCAGCATCTCTCCAGTGCAGGCAAGGCTGGTCTGGGTCCGATGGGGCTCCCACCCCCAGGAGCCAGAGGCTGCCAAGGGGCAGCGCTGGTGTCACCCGGGGGCCTCATCTCCCTTGGCATGACCCCATCTGGGAGGGGGGGGCCCTTTCCCCTGCAGAGCAACATGCCCCATCCCGTCTCCGCCCATTGGGACATCCAGCCCCCAGTGTCCCCGGAGGCTCTTGGGCAGAGAGAGAGCTCTGGCCCTTTTCTTGAAGCTGCAGGTGCCTTTTTGCATGCCAAGGAGACCTCGGCCACTTGGGCATATGCATTGCGGGTGGGTGGGAGGAACCTAAATGATCCTTGGCGGGAGCGTCTACATCTCTGCAATCCCCTGTCGGGTCTTTGGCCCTGTTTGCACCAAGTGGCTCAGTGGGCTCACAGAATCACAAAACCTGCTTTAAAGGCTGCAAGGAAGGAAAAAATGTTTAAAAATTAACCCCCCGCCCCAAAAAAAATCCCAGAGTCCTTTCTGCTGGGGATAATTCAGACTGAAATACCCAGGTGTCAAAAAAGGTTATTTATATATGCCAATACTTCGGCCCGTGTTTTGTTAGCCCAAAAACGGAAAACGAGCGAGGTCCCATCCAAAGAAGAACGGCAACTTAAGCTGACGGAATATGTGCAGCTTGCAGACATACAGAATAAGAGAACAAGAAGGACACATGTTTAGAGAAGAGTGGAAAACGTTTATTGTATATATGGGGGGGGGGAATTGTGTACAGCTGAAAAGGTGGGCAGCATTAAGATCAATTCAACAGTTTTGATGGATGCAATAAGGGAATATTGCCCGATTTACATATAAGCTAAACAAGCTATAGCTTAGGGCCCCACTCTCTTAGGGTTAGGGTTAGGGTTAGGGGGAAAAACTGGATGTACATTTCCAAACTATAAGATAAACTACTTCTTAATTGTATTCCAGTTCAGCAATTACTTTGATAAAATACATCTTCTGTGATGTGCAAATGGCTTGAGATACCTCTTAGCTCCATCAATTACCATCTAGCATATGCCGTATTTTTCGCTCTATAAGACGCACCAGACCATAGGACGCACCTAGTTTCTGGAGGAGGAAAACAAGACATAAAACATTTTCGCTGCACAGCGATCCCTCTTGCTGTTCTGGCTTCTGGGATAGCTGCGCAGCCTGCATTCACTCCATAAGACACACACACATTTCCCCTTACTTTTTAGGAGGGAAAAAGTGAGTCTTATACAGCAAAAAAATACGGTATTCAACACTAAAAGCAGCGGCAATTTGTTGTTGACAAAGGAGAGCTGGACACATAAAGGGCCCCATTCCCTCCAGGAGCCAAGGGCCGCATCAGACTGGCTGAATGGTAAAGCTTTTGTAAAATATGCAGGGATTTGTGATATGCAAAAGGAACCATGGAAAGAGGAGGAGGAGGGAAGCCGTTGATATTTTGTCGAAATTGCGAAGCAGAAAATTTAGCAGAAATTATTTTCGAGAAGAAGGTAACCGGGTTCCCTTGGAAGTGGCTCTGCGGGGGCGGGGGGGGACTCCCCTGGGCTGACCCCCTGCTGTCCTCCCTCGCAGGGCCCTTTGTGGCGGTGCTGCTGGCCAAGCTGGAGAATATGCTGCAGAACTCCCTCTATGTCAACTTCCTCCTGACGGGGCTCATCGCCCAGCTGGCCGCCCACCCTCAGCCGCTCCTGCGCTCCTTCCTCCTCAACACCAACATGGTCTTCCAGCCCAGCGTCAAGTCCCTCATCCAGGTAATAATAATAATAATAATAATAATAATAATAATAATAATTTTTATTTATGCCCCGCCCTACCCAGCCAAGGCCGGGCTCAGAGCGGCTTACAAGCAATAATAAAAACAAGTTAAATGATTACAACTTACAAACAAAATTAAAAAATACAACATTAAAATATTGAAACATTAAAATATTAAAATGTAGCCTCATCGCAGAAGGAGAAGGAAAAGAAAAAAGAAAGAGAGGGAGGGAATCAAATTGGCTCCAAGCCAAAGGCCAGGCAGAACAACTCTGTCTTACAGGCCCTGCGGAAAGAAATCAGATCCTGCAGGGCCCTGGTCTCATGAGACAGAGCGTTCCACCAGGCCGGGGCCAGTGTTGAAAAGGCCCTGGCTCTGGTTGAGGCCAATCTGACTTCCTTAGGGCCCGGGACCACTAGGGTGTTGCTATTTATGGACCTTGAGGCTCTCCGTGGGGCATACTGGGAGAGGCGGTCCTGTAGGTACGAGGGTCCTAGGCCGTGAAGGGCTTTAAAGGTCAAAAGCAGCACCTTAAATCTGACCCTGTACTCCACCGGGAGCCAGTGCAGCTGGAAAAGCACTGGGTGAATATGCTCCCATGGCAGAGACCCCGTGAGGAGCCTCGCTGCAGCATTCTGCACCCGCTGGAGTTTCTGGGACAACTTCAAGGGCAGCCCCGCGTAGAGCGAATTACAGTAGTCAAGCCTGGAGATGACCGTCGCATGGATCACTGTGGCCAGGTCGGGGCGGGAAAGGTAAGGGACCAGCTACTTGATGCGGCGAAGGTGGAAAAATGTCGCCTTGGCTGTTGCTGTAACCTGCGCCTCAATGGAAAGAGAGGCTTCAAGGATTACACCCAAACTCTTAACAGAAGGCAATGGCACTAATTGGGCCCCCGCAAGAGAAGGGAGTTGGTCCCTCATCCCCATGCCATCCCGACCTAGCCAGAGGACCTCTGTCTTCCAAGGATTTAGTTTCAATCGGCTCCCACGAAACCATCCAGCCACAGCTTCCAAGCATCTGGTCAGTGTGTTCGGGGCCGAGTCGGTGTGGCCATCCATCAGCAGATAGAGCTGAGTGTCATCAGCATATTGGTGACAGCCCAGCCCAAAGCTCTGGATAATCTGGGCAAGGGGGCGCATAAAGATGTTAAAAAGCATCGGGGAGAGAATTGCGCCCTGCGGCACTCCACACACCAAGGAGTGGCGCGACGACATTTCCCTCCCTAGTGCCACCCTCTGTCCCCGACCAGAGATAAAAGAGCACAGCCAGTTACGGGCTATGCCCTGTATCCCCACGTCTGCGAGGCGGTGGTCCAGAAGATCATGATCGACCATGTCAAAGGCTGCTGACAAATCTAAAAGGATCAGCAGTCCTGACCCGCCTCGATCCAGTTGTCTACGGAGATCATCTGTTAGGGCAACCAGAGCCATCTCCGTCCCAAAACCAGGACGGAAGCCAGACTGAAATGGATCTAAAGCCGATGTTTCCTCCAGAAACCTACCAAGCTGTTCAGCAACCGCTCTCTCAATTACCTTACCCAGATACGGAAGATTTGAAACTGGGCGGTAATTGGATAGGTCTAAGGGATCTAATGAAGTTTTTTTTAAGAGTGGACACACCACTGCTTCCTTCAGTTCCCCTGGGAATGTCCCCGTGTCAAGGGACAAATTGATAATTTCAACCAGGGGGGTCCGCGCAACATCTGGACACTCCCTAATCAGCCAAGACGGGCACGGATCAAGGAGGCAGGTGGTGGGCCTACCAACTTGGAGGAATCTATCCACATCAGCAGGGAGTATTCGTTCGAAATGGTCCAACACTGGACCCAAAGTCAGTCGAGGGGCCTCTAGTTCAGTCGCTGTATCTAAATTGGCAGGGAGGTCACGGCGGAGCAACAGGACTTTCTCTGCAAAAAAGCTCATGAATGCCTCACAGCTGTGGGTCAAATTTGTGCTTAAATTTGGTTGTCCTAAGGACGTTATTGACCTAATTATTCTAAAAAGTTGTGCTGGGCGAGAGCTAGCAGATGCAATGGACACTCGCAGGAGCCCGGGGGGGGGAGACCCTCCTGGGGGGCAGACCCCTTTCCTGGCAGCGCCCCTCACCCTCCCTCCCTCTTCCCCCCGGCAGGTCCTGGGCTCAGTCAAAAACAAGATTGAGAGCTTTGCCGCCTCCCAGGAAGACTTTCCCTCCCTCCTCTCCAAAGCCAAGAAGTACCTGGTGGCCAGAGGGAAGCTGGACTGGTCAGACACCCAGAACGCCGCACCCGCCCTGCGCCGCTCGGAGACTCTGGGTGAGGAGGAGGGCGCGGAGCGGGGGGCCCGGGAGGTGGCTGTCTGGGTGCTGTGGGGGCTCGGAGGACGGCTAGGGGTCAGAGAGAGGTCCTCATGCCCCAGAGGTCCCCATCTCTTGTTAGAGATGACTCTCTAACAAGAGTCCGTGGAAGCCTGCTATTGAATAATAATAATTATACAGTGCTACCTCTGGTTAAAAGCGGGTGGCGCTGTGGGTTAAACCACAGAGCCTAGGGCTTGCCAATCAGAAGGTTGGCGGTTCGAATCCCCGCAACGGGGTGAGCTCCTGTTGCTCGGTCCCTGCTCCTGCCAACCTAGCAGTTCGTAAGCACGTCAAAGTGCAAGTAGATAAATAGATACCGCTCCGGTGGGAAGATAAACGGCGTTTCCGTGCGCTGCTCTGGTTCGCCACATGACCACATGACCTGGAAAAACTGTCTGCAGACAAATGCTGGCTCCCTTGGCCTATAGAGCAAGATGAGCGGCGCAACCCCAGAATCGTCCACGACTGGACCTAATGGTCAGGGGTTCCTTTACCTTTACCTCTGGTTGTGAACGGGATCTGTTTTGGAGGCCCGTTTGCAACCTGAAAAGAATGCAACCCATTCCCAACCACATGTCTGCGTGTGCACGGGTTGCGATTCGCCGCTTCTGCACATGCGCATGACGTCATTTTGTGCTTCTGCGCATGCATGAGCAGCAAAACCTGGAAGTAACCCTTTCTGGTACTTCCGGGTCGCCACAGGACATAACCTGAAAGAACATAACATGAAACAGCCGTAACATGAGGTATGACTGTAATAATACAGTGTTACCTTGGTTCTCAAAACTAATCCGTTCTGGAAGTCCATTCCAAAACCAAAGCGTCCCAAAACCCAGGCACGCTTTCCCATAGAAAGGAATGCAAAGCGGATTAATCCGTTCCAGACTTTTAAAAACAACCCCTTAAACAGCAATTCAACATGAATTTTACTATCCGAGACCATTGGTCCATAAAATGAAATCAATCATCAATGTACCATACTATCAAATAAATAATACAGTACTGCAGCTGATGAAAATTAAAATTATTATTTTTTCTTACCCGCACTGATGATAGTCATTGTTTGGATGGGGGGCTTGGATCCATTTCCACAGTCAGACAGTCAGTCAATCACTCAATCAGTAGCTGAACTGGGTTCCACGCAGTCAGGAAAAGAAATGAACCAAAAAAGCCTCAGAAGCAAAAACGTGAAATAAATAGCAAAAACAAAAGCGCCAAACTTAATCCATTCCGGAAGTCTGTTTGACTTCCAAAATGTTTGAAAACCAAGCTTCTGATTGGTGCAGGCGCCGCAGAAACGATAGCCGACATCCGCGTCAGATGTTCGGCTTCCGAAAAACGTTCGGAAACTGGAACACGCACTTGCGGGTTTTCAGCATTTGAGAACCAAGGCACCACTGAAGAAGTAATAATAATAATAATAATAATAATAATAATAATAATAATAATATGCCGCCCATCTGACTGGGTTGCCCCAGCCACTCTGGGCGGCTGATTATCGTGGTTCTGATTGGGAAAGGAGACCGCAGGATCAAGCCCAGGGGGCCCCATCCGGCCCAGCATCCTGCTCTCCTCGCAGTGGCCAAAGGGCCCCAGCAGCCTAAGACTCCAGGTAGGCTGCCTCTGGGCCTGGAGGCTCCACCAGACCATGCAAAGAGACCCTGCTGGATCAGGCCCAGCTGTGGGGCGATAGGGCTGGATCACCCCCCCCCAGCTGCTGACCTATGGAGTATTTACGGTGTGTGGCTATAGGGGAGCTGTCTTGCGGGAGGGGTTGGGGGGGGGTCTCCTGGCCTGCCGCCCTCGCTCCCGACCACAGGCTCATCTGAGAGCACAAAGCCACTTCTTTGGAGATGCGAATTGCGACGCTTAACCAGCTATGTCCAGAGCCCTGTTCTTCTCACAGAGGCCAAATACTCCCCTGAACCTGGCAGTGCAGGTAGACTGCTTCTGGGCCTGGAGGTGCCACAAGGAAATCCACAGAGGCTGCTGGGTCAGGCCAAAGGGGGACCACTTCCCACACCAGATGCCCCAAGGGAAAACCCCCAAGCAGGATTTGAACACGAGATCCCCCCAGCCCCCGGTACCCAGAAGCATCTCTGCCTCCGACTGCGGAGGGTGGAGCAGAACCTTCTCTCCCCCTCCATGAATTGGCCTGGTCTCCTTTGAGAGCCAGCCAGGCCCCCACTGATTCCTGTGGCAGGCAATTCCGCAGTTTAACGTTGCCTGTTCTGTTTTTGAGGAGTTTTGCAGCTGCCGTTCCAGGGCTTTTCTTTCTTGAAATGTGCGAACTGGGAAAATCAGATTTTCCCCACGGTGTTTTTTTTTGGGGGGGGGATTTTGCCAGGGGGCTCTTCTCCCTCTCCAAACTCTGCCTGGCGCTGACCCCCTCCCCTTTTCTCTCCCCCCCCCCCGCAGTGAAGAGCCGCAAGCCGTCCATCGGGGAGCTGATAATGCGCCACACCAACAGCCCCACGCGGGCGCGGCAGGCAGCCCAGCTGGCTCTGCAGCACATGCGCGAGGGGCCGATGATGCACGCGCTGGCGGGGGGCTCCCTCTTCCGCACCTCGGCCGAGAAGCAGAGCGAGGCGCTGAGGGTCAAGAACGCCGTCTACTGTGCCGTCATCTTCGCCGAGTTCCTGAAGGAGCTGGCCGCCATCGCCCAGGCACACGCCGTCACCTCGCCCTTCCTGCTGGAGCCCCCCGAGGAGAAGGCCGAGGCGGGGGGGCCGGAGTGAGCGCGGCCGGGACACCCCCCTCCCTCCACTGCCCGCCTGCTCCCCCTCCCGAACACTCCACTCCATGCCCCCCCACCCTCGTCCGGGACTCTTAACTGGAATCTCCTGCCGACTCTCCCTCACCCCCCGGCTCAGCCCTGGCTGGGTCTGCACTAATCGGGGAGCCTGTGGGGGGCACCCCGTGGGGCGGGTGGGGGGCACCTTTTTAAAAAAACTCCGTACCAGGACAAGGACCTTTTTAATTTATTGGGAATGAATGTGTTTTTTCTGGAGAATTCGTTGCAATATGTATAAAAGAAGCTCTCTCTCAGTGCTGGATGTGGCCTGGGTGATTTTGCATTGGGGGGGAGAGGGCAGGGGGGCCCATCACTTGCCCTTTGTGCCCGCTGTGGAATTGCAGGGTTGCAAGGGCCCTCCAGAGGTCCTCTAGCCCAGTCCTTTGCGATGCAGGAACCGCCGCTGAAGCATCGCTGGCAGTCGGGCACCCAGCCCCCAAACTCCCTTCTCGGTCTTCTGCCCCCAACCAAGGGCAGAGAATTGGGGGAGCTGAGAGGAGCCCAGCTGGATCAAGGGGGCTCATCTGGTCCAGCCTCTTCTCACAAGCAGGACCCGAGTGCGAGAGCTGCTCTCGCCTCCTGCCCTTTCCAGTGGCTGGTATTTGGACGCAGGGCTGCCCTGTGGCGTTCCCAAAGCAAAGGAAGGATTGGACTCTGATAAAATGCACACAGAGGCTTGACCAGCAGGACTCTGGGAGGGGTGCGTATAATAATAATTCCTGTCCACCCTCCGGCCCAGGTCGTTTTATTCACAAAGGAACTTTTTACACAGTGTTCGTAAGAACCAATCAGATTTCCTCTGAGCATTTCAAAAAACCCCACGTGGGGACAAAGTAACTACAGAGACAACTCTGAGTATGCATAAATAAAACAGGGTAGAGGAAAGCTTTTAGGAAACTCCGGAGGTCATAAACAGCAATAAACGCGAGAGGAAGGATGGCAAGGAGATAGGTATCTTTCTCACCTTTATGTGAAACTATTTCCAGGCCCTAAGATGAAGAAAACCAAGGAAGGCTACATCAAAGAAACTGCCTATTATCTTTATGTACTTTATGTATGCCCAGTGAAGCAACTGGCCTGTGTTTTAGAATGCTTATAGGTGCCTGTCAGTCGTAGAAAATGAACAGTAGAGAAAATAGCCAGAAATGCAGAGGCTTGTGGGATTTAATCAGAAATGATTGTCAATGAATGGAACCCAGTCAACGCCATGCTTTCATAGCGGGCAAAATGGCTTGATGTATCTTGTATAATTTCTCATAGTAATCCCAGCTGATCCCCACACTCTGGATATTTGCACTCCTACACTGCCCCAAACTGCCAAGTTGCCTTTGACAGCCCTCTTTGAATTTGTCTAATCCCCTTTTAAAGCCTTCCAAGTTGGTGACCAGCACTGCCTCTTGTGGAAGGGAGTTCCAGTGTCCGCCTCTGTGCTGCGCAAAGGGCTTTTGTCTGCCCTGAATCTTCTAAAGTTCAGCTTTTTGCTCAGTGTGGGACTTCGCACACACAGCCCCCCCCCCCCCGGCTCTCAGCTGCTCCGACCAATGGGTGGTGGTGGAAGGAGCCTCAGCCAAGTGTGTTCCTACTAATAATAAATAATAATAAAATTTTTATTTATACCCCGCCCTTCCCAGTTCAGAAAACCGGGCTCAGGGTGGCTAGCAACAAATCTAAAACACTTAATTGATGCAACAAAAAACAGCATAAAATACAGTATTAAATGTGAATAGCAATGAATTCAGAATTCAAAAATTGATTTGGGGGGAAATCCATCCAATAAACATGAGATGATCCCCAGGGCTAGCTGGCTAAGTTAGTCCCATTTGGGCCAGCGAGGAGACCAGGGGAGAATTAGCTGTGGGGTCTCAGAGCGGGGAATCTTCATAAAAGGGGAGGGGGAGGGAAGAGGAGGGAAATAAAAGATCAGGCTGAGTTCAAATGGAAAGCCAGGCGGAATAGCTCTGTCTTACAGGCCCTGCGGAAGGAAGTGAAATCCTGAAGGGTCTTGGTCTCCTGGGACAGAGCATTCCACCAGGTTGGAGCCACCACTGAGAAGGCCCTGGCCCTGGGGGAGGATAGTCTTGACTTCCTTAGGGCTCGGGACTTCTAAACTACTAGATGGCCTCTGGGTGCCCCCCAGAGCATGAGGTAGCTCCTCCTCTGGGACTTGCCCCCCCCCCACTGCAGGTTCTCTCTCTTGGCTTGCTCCCCCCCCCCCCGGCTTCCTGCGCCTGCCCTCCCCTTCCAATCGGGGCCACACGAATGGTTCTGGGTGCAAAGGGCTCTTTATTGGCGGCGTCTCTGGGCTCACTCTTCGGTGTCGCTCTCGGCCGTGGCGCTCTGCAGGAGGGGCAGTGACATGGAGTGCCTCTCAGCGTCGGCCAGGCTGGCAGTGGACGGGCCGGACTTGGGGCGGTGGCGCCGGAAGGGCCATTTTCCTGCGGGGACCAGAAGAATCGCAGCATAAAAGAGTTGGGTGGTGCTCCCCAAGGGCATCTAGTCCAGCCCCCTGTGGCGCAGGAACCCCGGCTTCCTAGACCCTCCCAGAAGGTGCCCTGATGTCCGCTGGGCATTCCCAAACCACCACCTCCCCCCACATTTCAGCCCCACTAGCTGGGGCCTAGGGGGAGAAGCCCGGCAGAGGCCTCTGTAGGGGCTAATGTGGGGCTCTTGCCAGTGGGGGCCTGGCTGGGGGCAAGAGCAGCCCTCTCCCCAAAGTGCTTCTCCCCTCATGGGAAAAGCAGAGAATCGTAGAGTTGGGAGGGCCCTCCAAGGATCATCTAGTCCAACCCGCTGCGTTGCAGGAATCGCAGCTAAGGCAGGTGGACCTTGTATCATTGGGGGGGGGGGCAATTCTGAGCAGGCCAAGCAATGGCACCCCCCACCCACCCACACAATTTGGAATCATCTAGCCAGCCTTTCTCAATCTGTGGGTCCCCAGATGTTGTTGGACTACAACTCCCATCACCCCTTTCTAGCAAGGCCCAGAGCTCAGGGATTATGGGAGTTGTAGTCCAACAACTTCTGGGGACTCACAGGTGGGGAACCCCGAATTCTAGTCCAATTCCCTGCAATGCAGGGAGCCAAGTCGCTGGAAGGGGGTGCCAGGCGGCAGTGGGGGGGGGGGGTTGCCCTTGAGAAATGACCGGGGGGCGGGATCTAGATGCCAGCAAATTGAGAAAGAGGCATTTAGCCACTAGAAGGCCACCAGAAATTTGTGTCCTGGGCTTCTTTAGACTCTTCTTCCCATGTGCTGTCTGAAACCAGAGGGGCTCGTAGGTTACCAGATGCCAAAAATATGGACCTTATTTTTACCCCCACTTGAAGGCACAGCTGCAAACCTACGAAGAGAAGAAGAGGTTTTCCTCTGGGTCAGAGGGGGCCACCCAGGGCATTGAAAAAAACTTCCTCCAGCTGTAGAGGCAGAGCGCAGCCGCCCTGCCTAGTGGCTGCGGAGAGCCCTCTCTCAGAGTCGGAGGGGACCCCCGAGGTCATCCATTCCCACCCCCTGCAATGCAGGAATCTCGGCTCAAGCATCCCTGACCGATGACCAGCCAAGTCGGCAGCGAAACGGGGGGCTTCCTCGTAGGGAGCCCTCCCCCCGCGGCGCGCCCCCGTCTGCCTCACCTGCCAGGGTCCTCGTGGACTTGCTGCTGAGGGGTGTCCAGCGCTTGCGGGCAGCCTTGCCCTCCTCCTTGGGCAGGGGGCTCTCCAGGGGGGGCGCCGGGGTCGTGGGGGGCTCGAGCACCGCCATGCGGACCCAGGCGGCCCTGGCAGGCAAGCTGTGTCCGGTGGGCTTCTGGGAGCCCAGCACCCCTTTGGGTCCGAGGGCGAACTTGAGGCAGGAGAAGGCGACGGGCAGCGGCTGCTCGCGGTGGAAGATGCTGCGCTCGGCACCCTGCGTGACGGCCAGGGCCAGGCTGGCGCAGTAGAAGACCTCGTAGACCACGTAGACGCTGCTCTGCGAGCGCAGCCAGGGCAGGTCCGGGCGCAGGGCCACGGTCCCGGGGCGCAGGACCAGGAAGGCCACCTTCTTGTGGACCCCCGACATGGTCAGGCGCAGGTGGCGCAGTGCGCCCGCCACCAGCCGCGTCTCCTCGTAGCGCGACTCGCCGCGCACCCGGGCGTTGTACTCGCGCGTGCAGTGGGTCAGCTCCCGGGCGGGGGTGCCCTCCTGCAGCAGGTTCTCCAGGGGCCCCACGGGCACCAGGCAGCGCTGGCGGGAGAGGAGACCATGGCCCAGGGGGGCCTTCTTGATCAGCACCGTCAGCAGGTCGTAGGAGGCGGCGTCTTCCAGGAAGGGCACCGGGACCACCGTGGGGCCGAAGCGCTCCTCCACCACCTGCCCAGAGAGACGGGGGGGGGGGGGTCAGGATGGGCAGCACCCGAGGGGCATCTAGGGCAACCCTCCCGGGATCACAGCTGGAGAGAGACTGAGGACGGAATCTGAATTCAAAATGACCTTGTCAGATTGGAGAAGCCGGTGCTAGCTAACAAAATGAATTTCACTGGGGACAAAAGTAAGGTTCTAGCTACAGGTAGGTAGCCCTGTTGCTCTGCCGTAGTCGAAACAAAACAAAACAAATTGAATTAAATTAAAATATTCCTTCCAGTCAGCGGCGTAGCGTGGGTTGTCAGCACCCGGGGCAAGGCAAGTAATTTGCGCCCCTAACCCCTAACCTGCCGCCGCTGCCAGCTTCTTCTTGCTGCTGCCTGGGCTGGGGTATTTACGGTAAGGTAGCCACGGCGGCGGCGGCGGGTCCGTGTCAGGTGATCTGAGGCAAGTTGCCGCTGGCGCTGCCGCCCAAACGACGCCGCTTGCCCGGAGGAGGAGGAGGAGGGCAGAGAGGCGAGGAAAATGCAACATGGCCCAGCCTTCAGCCCGGACGCGCGCACAGCTCGTCGGTTCCGCGAGACATGGTGTTCTGCTACAGCCTGTGCCAAGACTCTTCGGCGACTCCGGAGGCGGCGAGCGCGGCCCCCCCCCAGATGTTGCGCCCGGTGCGGCCGGCCCCCCCTGCACCCCCCATGCTACGCCACTGCTTCCAGTAGCACCTTAGAGACCATCTAAGTTAGTTAGTCTGGTGACTTCTCTTTCAGTGTATCTGAAAAAGTGTGCATGCACACAAAAGCTCATACCAAGAACTAACTTAGTTGGTCTCTAATGTACTACTGGGAGGAATTCTTTTATTTTATTTTTTAAAAAAATTGTTTCAAAAGTAAAGTTGTGCATTTAGGCAGGAAGAACCAGATGCACAAATATAAGATGGGGGAGACCTGGCTTACTAGCAGTGCATGTGAAAAGGATCTCGGGGTCTTGGGGGACCACAAGCTGAACAGCTGAACATGAGTCCACAGCGTGATGCTGCAGCAAAAGAAGCGAATGCTTTTCTAGGCTGCATCCAGGGGAGTCATCGTCCCACTCTATTACAGTGGTACCTCGGGTTACATACGCTTCAGGTTACAGACTCCGCTAACCCAGAAATAGTACCTTGAGTTAAGAACTTTGCTTCAGGGTGAGAACAGAAATCGTGTGGCAGCAGCAGGAGGCCCCGTTAGCTAAAGTGGTACCTCAGATTAAGAACAGTTTCAGGTTAAGAACGGACCTCCAGAATGAATTAAGTATATAACCAGAGGTACCACTGTATTCTGTTTTGGTCAGACCACACCTGGAGTCCTGCGTCCACTTCTGGGCACCACAATTTAAGGAGGATGTTTGACAAGCTGGAAGGTGGGCAGAGGAGGGGGACCAGGATGAGCCATATTCCTCCTTAAACTGAGGACCCCACAAGGCGTCACATGAGAGCCCCCAGGTCAGGTTAGCTCTGCTGCCCCACTCCAGGGAAGTGCCTGCAGGATCAGGCCCTGCTCTCACAGGGGCCAGACATATGCCCCAATGAGAAACTTGCACGCAGGATCTGAGTCCCAGAGCATCTCTCCCCTCCTGGGGTCTCCGACCCCTGGCATTCAGAGGCATCCCTCTCTCCACCTGAGGAGGTGGGGTAGGGCCCCCCGATACCACGCTGGGGGTCTTGGTGTGAGGGGCAGCCAGGAAGCCCATGCTGCAGACTCGCCCCTCCTTCCCAGGGTGCCCCTCGCCAGGCCAGCTCCCCTCCTCCTCCTCCTCACCTTGTCCCGGATCAGCTCCCAATTGGCATCCGCCTCCCCAATCTGCAGGGTTTGGACCCCGCCGTCCATCTTGCAAGCAACTGGACAAGGCCTAGAGGGGTCCGGGAGGGTGGCAAGAGAGCGTGGGCATGGGCATGGGTAAGGCCAAGGGCATGGGGCCGGGCATGGAGGGGCTGTTCAGCGGCTGGGAAGGTGGGCAGGCTTGGAGCTGGAGCAGCAGAAGGCAGGGCTGGCCTGTGAGGTCACAAAGGGCCCTCTGCCGCCATCACCCTAGGGGGCTGCATCTGAGCAGCCCAGAGGGAGGGGGAGACAGCCCTCGGCAAGGCGGGGGGGGGGACGTTTGGTGCCACCTTTGCAGATGAGAAAGGAGGGTGGGCAGAGGAAAGATTTAAACTGAATGCTGGAAGGTTCAGGACCGAGAAGAGCAAGTCCTGCTTCATGCAGCGCATCGTTAACCTCTGGAACTCCCTGCCACAGGAGACAGCTTGGATGGCTCGAAAAGAGGATTAGGCAAATTCATGCAGGAGAAGAGATCTGTTGATGGCAGCAAGGCTTTCGGAGACCCATTGCTGGAAGCCGCAGGAGATGGGGGGCAGCTCTTGTGCTGGAATCCTGCTGGGGGGTGGGTTCCACGTGGGCCTCTGGTTGGCCGCTGTGAGATCAGGGGGCTGGACAGGATCCAGCAGCTCTTTCCAGTGCTCTTATGGCAAGCCTGGCTGCAAAAGCGGTTTCTTGGGCAACATATATTTGAGAAGCATCTAGAAAAGCATCGTACTGGGAGGCCCAAGACGAAGACACCCCCCCCTTGCTCCCATCAGGAAGTGGAGCAGCTGAGGAGGCCTGAGGTGAGTGAGGGGGGAGCAGAGGGCATCAGCCCCCCCCCACTTACCTTGCAATTTCCTTGTGCGATCTCAATTCAGAATAGCCCAAGAAATGGATGGGCAGAAGATTCAGACGCTAAGGAGGCAGAGCTGTCCCAGGACATGGGATAAGATTTTGCCCACCATCCCCCCCCCCACACACCCGGGAGCCAATGGGCCTGGCAGCTGGACCTTGCGCCCCCCCCATCCTCTGCCACAGGGCCAGGAGGCCTGCCACTCTCAGCTTCGGCCTCCAACAGAGAATAATATACCGTATTTTTCACTCCATAAGATGCACCTGACCATAAGACGCATCTAGTTTTTTAGAGGAGGAAAACAAGAAAAAAAAATATTCTGATTGAAACAGTGGGTGTATGATTTTTGTGGTTCCTGCTGTGGCCACAGACATGTGATCTGATGGTGAATTTGGGGTGACCCAGTGCAAAAATCCTGAGGATCCATGGGCTTTTACCTCCCCCCTCCCAGACAGCCTCCACTAGAGTCCCTTATCTCTCTCCCGATCCCACTGATCAGCTGTTTCCTTTCAACACTCCCTACCCTCTTGTTTGCCTTAATGTCTTTTCCTCAGCTGGAGCAGTTTTTTGCTCCTCCTTTTCTTCTAATTTCTCTCCTTATTGCTTTAGTCTTCCTATTTCCCCCTTTTGCAAGTTTGCTGTCTTTACCTCCCCGCTCCCAGGCAGCCTCCTTTATCTCTAGTGTCCCTTATCTCTCTCCCTGATCGGCAAACGATCAGCGGCTTTGTTTCAACACCCACTTGCCTCTTTCAAAACAAAAACAAAAACATGATCTGCTTTCTGCCCCTGGGCAATTCGGCTCCAGGGACCACACATTCGCTCCATAAGACGCACAGACATTTCCCCTTACTTTTTAGGAAGAAAAAGTGCATCTTATGGAGCGAAAAGTACGGTATATTTCTTTTTTGTTTCAGGGGCAGGAGGAAGGAACTGCCAGGGGGTCGTGAGTCTCTCCTCCCCACCTATCCAAGGTCTCTTCACTCTGCCAAGTAACAGAGCTGCCCCTCTAGCAGTTGGTACTTCATCCCAAAAAAAGAAGACAAAATGCTTTATGGCAGTGGTTTTCAACCCATGTGCCATGGCACCTTGGGTGCCCTGAATGATGGTTGGGGTGCCGTGGGCAACCCTGGCCTCTGCCTCTCTTTCCTTCCCTTCCTCTTCTGATGGCCCCTCACATCTCTGCCTCCCAAAGGCTTGCATGGCTACAGGTGAATGGTGTTCCTGGGGTTGGTCAGGGGGTGCTGGTTGCCAGGAGCTGAAGTGGGTGAAGGAGCCCACCCCGCCAGCCCATGTTGCTGGGAATGGACAGACAAGGGGGAGGCCAGCCAGGCAGGCTGCTATATGCTGAGTTGAATAGGATCCAAAATGCAGCAGTCTGATTGGTCCTAGGAACAATGCAGCAGTATGATTGGTCTGCAGGGGCCACCCAATCCAGCTCCAGGTGGAAGTGAATCCACAACCTGATTGGCCTACAGGAGAATCCCGGAATTAGCCAATCACATGCAGCCCATTGAGTAAATAATGAATATAAAGCAGATATTTTAGGGGAACTTGCATTCCGCCTCACCACTATGAGCTGAATAAAGAGCATGAAATCCACTCTCGACTCCGAGTATATTTCACATGCGCTGCGCTGGCCTTTCTTGTGTTTGCCGCTGCCACTGCTGCCTCCCGTTCAGCTTTGGCCTGTCTCCAATGGGCCACTAAGGCCCTTGTGGGGCAGTGTGAGGAAGCTTGGATTGTGGGGGGTGGCTCAGAGACCAGGGGCGGTGGGGGACTTGGATTGTGGGGGGTGGCTCAGAGACCAGGGGCGGTGGGGGCTGAGGGAACACTCCACAAGGGAGGGGGTTCCAAAAGGGTGAGAGGCTGCCAGCTCTGCAGGCAAGGGGTGGCACAACTGGGCTCCTGAGCCCCACAGGGGGGCCGCAGAAAGAAGGGAGTTGGTCAAGGGAGCTGTGGACCCAAGAAGGTTGAAAACCTCTGCCAGATGTCCTGTTTCCCGTGGACATGTCTTCCGGGCGGATTTTTAAATTTTTGCTAAACGTCTGTTTTCTTCATGAGAGCAAGAACTGCCGCTTTCTGTTATCAGGGCCTGTCTGAAGAGCCTTGAAGCGCAGCTCTGGCTTCCAGTTGGCAGAGGGGATCCTTCTGCGATGTCCACTGGGACCTGAACTTGTTGGCTATTTGCAGATTAGTTGTGCTGCAGAAGGCGTGCTGGGGAGACCACACATTACAAGGAATGCAAAAATAACTTTTGCTAATAACAAAAACTCCTTTTACCATAAATCAATAAGCATGACCCATCCACCAGGGTACTGAGAGAGCGACATGATGCTCTTTATATACCATACCCAACAGCTTAATTAACATAACTTAACAGCAGCTGCTATACTGCTTCACAGCTGTAAAACCAGGTCATGTTATTTGCTCTGGCCCTTAAAGAAATACATATCTTGTGGAACAATAATGAACCTTCCGATTTAAAGAGACCATTCAACAGCACCCGGTGCTACAGGTGGACCATGGCTCCTTCCGCCTGGGCATGAGCTGGGCCTGCCAGGCTGCCAAGGTTCCTGGTGAGCCACTGCTCAGCTTCTGCTCCTTGGTGGTGCCTATTTATCTACTTGCACTGGCGTGCTTTCAAACTGCTAGGTTGGCAGGAGCAGGGACCGAACAACAGGAGCTCAGCCCGTGGGGGGGGGGGATTCAAACCACCAACCTTCCGATCGGCAAGCGCAAGAGGCTCAGTGGTTTAGACCACAGCACCACCCACCTAGATAAATAGGTACTGCTGCAGAGGGAAGGTAAACGGCGTTTCTGTGAGATCTGGTTTCCGTCAGTGTCTCGTTGCACCAGGAGGGGTTTAGTCCTGCTGGCCACAGGACCCGGAAAACGGTCTGCGGACAAACGCCATCTCCCTTGGGCTGAAAGCGAGATGAGCGCCGCAACCCCATAGTCACCTTGGACTGGACTCAACCGTCCAGGGGTCCTGGACCTTTTTCACCTTGGTGGTGCACAGCCGTGGTCTCAGAGGGAGCTGAGGGGTGGGCATGTAACACTTGGTGTGTAGGCCCGATTCTTCAGCCCAGCAGAAGCCAGCCTCCCTCCCTCCAGATGTCTCTGCCTCTTGGGGTTCCTGGATCATAGAACTGCAGAGCCTGAAGGGACCCTAAGGGTCATGGCTCTTTTTTGCTCTTCAGAACATGGCAACCCTCTTTGCGGAATTTGAAGCTGCATCTCCACAGAAGCTCAGCTGGATCCGGCCAAAGGCGGCCCACCTAGTGCAGCCTCCTTTCCTCTCAGGGGTCAACAGCTGCCCCAAAGCGGAACCCACAAGCAGGATTCGAGCACCAGAGCAATTCTCCCCTCCTGCATTTTCCAGGAGCTGGCATTTGGAAACACGGCTGCCTCCCATCCTCTTGTAAAACCATCAAGGTTTCTAGCCATCCCTGCCTCTTGTGGGAGGGAGTTCCATAGTCCCTGCACTGTGTGACTTTCTTTTTATCCACCCTGAACCTTCCCACATTCAGCTTGATCTCTCCACTTTCTCCGCGCTGTAATCTTACAAGCTTCTATCGTGTTGCCTCTTCCTCGCCTTTCCTGTAAGCTAAAGCATCCTACTCAGGTGCCTTTTTGAAGAGGGGAGGGGGCAACCTGTGCCCCCACCTGTCCCCCTTCCCTCCTGCTCTGAGCTTCCCCGCAGAGGCTGCCAACCCAGCCTGCCTCCAGCTGGAGCCTCCAGGATCACGTGACGCCTCTCTGCCCCCACCTGCCTCCACCTGCCTGCCAGTTCCTCTCTCTCCCTGTCTCCCTCTCACCTGTCCTTGGCCGAAGCCCCCTCACCCCTTCTGGGCATCTTCCTGCTGCTTCAGGGAGAAGGTGAGTTCCTCGTGGGGCCCTGGGGACCCACAGGAGGGGGAGGAGAGGTCCCAGCCACCCCCTAGCACTTGGGGGACTTTACCCTCACCCCAGTAATTCTGTCTCCTGCATAGCTCCTCCACAAGCTCACCCCCAATTCCTCTCCAGCACCCAACACCCCTGCGGATCTGTCTGCCCCAGAGGAATTGAGCGCCTAGCAGGCTGGCCTGGGAATGGGGCAGCCGTGGGGAAAGAGACAGAGAGAGTCTGCCAGGGCTCATGAGATATTCATGGTGACACCCGAGACAGCAGCTGCCATGCTAGCCTCTCCCTCCCTCCCTCCCCAGCTCCTGGCAGCCAGAGATGCAATGGATGCTCTTAGGACCAGCTTAATTCCATCCTCTGGAGTCTTTTCCAGCTGTTTTTAGTGCTTTGCAATATTGTTTTGTTAAAAAAAAACATTTTTATTAGTTTTTAACATATTAATTAACATTCATACCACAGAACTTCACATCTTATACAATATTTTTCGGACTTCTGTCTACACCTCTGGTGATTTTCTCTTCTTATCACTTATTATGCATTTCTTAATTTCATATTACCCTTAATTATCTTTAACTAATAATTTCCCTCATTGTCTTTTTTGCAATATTTCAAATAATTCACCTTACAAAACTTCTTGCAAACCTTCTAGCATAATCTGTCGATCACAATTACTTTTCAAATAGTCTGTAAATTTACCCCAGCCTTCTGAGAATCTCTGATCCCGCAGGTTTTGAATCCAGTGGTTTGCAATATTGTACTTGCACAATAACGTTGTGTTTCAGTTGGTGCAACCTGGCCTGGGACTCCAAAGTAGCAGGCGAAACTCACAGGAAATAGTGAGGCTGGAAGGGGTTCCAGCGGCCAAAGACTCCCCCGCCCCCAATGCAGGAATCACCTCAAAGGCTTCCCTGGCAGGTGGCCGTAAACTGCAATAAAGCAGTAATCAGTCAGTTTTATTGCACATAGCCAAAGGCTGCCGCAATGTACACAGAATCATTCAACAATTAAAAGAAAATATACTGGATTGATACAAAAAACTCAAGGCAAGGCATTACCTACTCTAAACAGAGCTATAAAAGTACCTTAATATACAGGTTAAGACATTAAACAATAAAATTTATAGGCTAAAATTATCACATGGCCACTAATATATTAAAAAATAGTGTTAATTAATACAATGTGCAATTATATTCAGAGTTTGGTAATATCTTGATGTAGATAGGGTCAAATAAATTCATCTCCTTTAAAGTTGGTGGCTACCTTGGCTATATAATTTGCTCTAATTTTCCTAGCGGCAGTTGCAAAGAGTGCTACAGGCCAGGTCACATACTTATCTGTGTCTGCGAGGAGATATAACATCATGTCAGAGGGGTTCTGGGCAGGGGACCTGGTCATTACAGGTGCTAAAAATCATTCTCGTGCTTCGTTATATATGGGGCAGCGCAAGATATAATGCATAATGATAATGTTACCTGCCTAGCCTCTGAGAGTCTCTGAGTCTCTGAGAGGTGAGAGATGCCAGGACTTTCAGATCCATCTTTGGTTTCCTTGGGGAAAAGGTCAGCGGAGACGGTGGTGTCTTTGGGCTATATGATTTTATTTACATACAACCTGAGTGACGGATGGAGGGGCTCCCACAGCAGCCCCCCAGGAGATCTTGCTTCTGCAGCAGTTGCGGCTTTGGCTCCAGCGCAGAGTGAGCCGGTCTCTGTGTCCCCCGTCTCCAGGCTCAGATCCCACCCCAAAACTCTCGCTCGCTCGCCTACCTGGCAGGCAGGTGAGGTGGGGAAGACCCGCCTTGTGTGTCCTAGAGCACAAAGCAACTTCTTTGGAGATGTGAATGGTGACGCTTAACTGCCGTATTTTTCGCTCCACAAGACACACCTGACCATAAGACACATCTAGTTTTTTAGAGGAGGAAAACAAGAAAAAAAATATTCTGATCGAAACAGTGGATGTATGATTTTTGTGGTTCGTGCTGCGGCCACAGACATGTGATCTGATGGTGAATTTGAGGTGACCCAGTGCAAAAAGCTTGAGGATCAATGCAGATCCGTGCTTTGTAACCATGTTTTTTCACCATTGTGGCCCCACGTAACAGTGGATGTGTGATTTTTTTGTGGTGGAGGCTGTAGCCATGGACATGCTATGTGATCTGATGGTGAATTTGGGGTGACCCAATGCAAAAATCCTTACGATCCATGGACTTTTACCTTCCCCCTCCCAGACAGCCTCCTTTATCTCTAGAGTCCCTTATCTCGCTCCCCGATCAGCAAACTATCAGCGGCTTTGTTTCAACACCCACTTCCCTCTTTCAAAACAAAAACAAAAACATGACCTGCTTTTCACCCCTGGGCACTTCGGCTCCAGGGTCCAGCATTCGCTCCATAAGACGCACAGACATTTCCCCTTACTTTTTAGGAGGAAAAAGGTGCGTCTTATGGAGTGAAAAATACGGTAGCTGAGTCCAGAGCCATGTTCTCACACAGGCCAAATACTCCCAAGAACCTAGCAGTGCAGATAGACTGCCTCTGGGGCTGGTTCCAGGATCAGGCCAAAGGGGGAACACCCAGTCCAGCCCCCTGCCCTCACTGTGACCAACTAAATGCGTGTGAAACCCACAAGCAGCACCTGAGCCCTTCGCCCTCCTGTGGTTTCCGGCAACTGGCGTTTGGGAGCGTCGCCATCTCTGACCGCGGAGGCAGAGCAGAGCCAAGCTGGCAGTCATCCGTTCCTCCTGTGGGAGGGAGTTCCACAGTCTGTTCTTGGTTTTCCAACCCCCCCCCCAAGTTTTATTTATTTATTTATTAACATTATTATACTACATTGATAAACATTGTCATATTACATTACAGAGCTTATCATAACATATTTTCCAACATGTATACCAAGATTATATACAAACTTTATATACCTGAAAAGAAATAAAACAAAAACAAAGAGAAAATTGAAGACAACTCCCCCACCCCCAAATCATATATGTACCAACACATTGGACTTCCTGTCTATCCTGTTGTATATTCCTTTTTTTTTTTTTACAAATGAATGTACTCATATTATTGTATATTTCTTTTACATTTTATCTAATACATTCCTATAACAATATGTACTCTTGATCTTATTTCTCAACTCAGTCTCTCTCCAACGTCAATCAAATGCTAGCATAGATAAGGAACCTTTACTGTATTTTTGAACGTATGTTTTATATCTATCCCATTTTCCCATAAATTTTTTATATGAATTGCCTCTTAGGCGATTTGTCAGCTGTGTCATCTCAGCAAATTCTTGTAGCTTATAGTGCCAGTCCATTATTGTCGGGGCTTCTTCTTCCTTCCACCCCTTTGCCACAAAAGTCCGAGCTGCGGCCGTTGCATAGAAGAACCCCTCCCTAAAGGCCTTTGGGATGTCCCTGCCAACAATGCTTAACAGAAATGCCTCTGGTCTATTAAAAAAGATTTGGAATAACCTTTTTAAAAAGGGAGTTCCGCAGTTTAACTGCACTTGGCCAGCCAAGCCTTTGCATCTCATCCCTCAGGGAGCCTGTTTTGTGGCGAGGCTGATGCCACCTGTTAGGGAAAAATCTAGGTGCGAGGCTGCTCAGTCCCCCAGCTGGTCGAGCGGAGCCTGTGGGTCCCTGCGGAATAAAGGAGGAGTCCAGCCACCAACCGGAGGAAAAAGCTGTAGACCAAAGCTTATTGCGCAACAGGTTCAAAGAGGAATTTGGAACCCCAAAGATGGGGTGACAAAGACTTTTAAAACTTTCCCACCATATCCCAGAATACAGTTCGTACAGCATCATTGCTCCATCACTGACATGTCACCAAAGGGGAGGGGTTAACCTTGGCAAAGATGTCCAGACAAGTTTCCTGCTTGGCAGGGGGTTGGACTCGATGGCCCTTGTGGTCTCTTCCAACTCTATGATTCTATGATTCTATGATTCTAAGTCCTTGGTACAAGATTAGCATAGAAGAAGAAGAAGAGTTTGGATTTGATATCCCACTTTATCACTCCTCTTCGGGAGTCTCAAAGTGGCTAACATTCTCCTTTCCCTTCCTCCCCCACAACAAACACTCTGTGAGGTGAGTGGGGCTGAGAGACCTCAAGGAAGTGTGACTGGCCCAAGGTCACCCAGCAGCTGCATGTGGAGGAGCGGAGACTCGAACCCGGTTCCCCAGATTACGAGTCCACTGCTCTTAAGCACTACACCACACCACAGCATAAGCAGACATGTCAGGGCAAGACCCAGGTATAAGATTAGCCTAGGCAAACACCTCTGAAGTCCCAGCACCCAAAGCACAATAGAACTACCTTTGCATGTCTGCACCCCTTGGCAAGTCTGGTAATGGGATTAGGCTTTCCTTGGCCAACAATCAGCAATTGTCACCTCTGGGCACTTCCTGGAGTCCCTTTTCAAGTGGAAAATAGCTTTGGAATGGAGGAAACCGGCAAAGGAGTTGATTTTATATTATTTTTAAAGCTAGGTAACTTCCCTGAGCTGTCAAGTTGACCCCTAAAATCACAGGCGCTGAAGCCTGTGAGCAAGGAGATTCGGTGGGCACCTTTGCGCCCCCCCGGCATCGTGAAAGAGCCTTTTTAAAGGCTCCGGAGCGGCATCGGGGTGAGCGCGGTGCTGAGGATCGCTACCCAGCTTACGGAGTGAAGCCGCGTCGCCATTAACGGAGAGCGCCGATTCCTTTCTGAAATCAACGATTGGCAACAACAATACCCGTGAGTAAGATCGCAAAAGTAAAACGGGACTTAAAAATTTAGAAGATTTGGCTGAAAACGGGAAGGCAAAATTAAGGAAGTCAGCCTCCCGGAACTGCATGACTAACGGAGCAATGAAAAGACTAAGCTGTGTTTAAATGGACTTTCCTTTTAACTCTTATTAAACCAGACATCGAAAGGATCTCCCCCCTGTTGTGCAGGAGAAGGGGGGGAGGAAACAGAATTAATTTTAACCTGCAAAAGAAAGGGATAAGGAATAAAAAACCTCTGCTGCCGATACTTCTGGCCAGGCTGCCGGAGCAGCGATCGCCTGAAAAAAGGAACTGTCAAGTGAGCTGTCAAAGGACAGCGGCTACAAAGTAAGACTTATTTTGAAACATACTCGGGACTTTGGTGGATTACAATTTTAACAGTAAAGTGCTACAAACTAAAGACTTTTAATGGGACTTTTGCCTTTGGACTTTCTGTTTCTTTGTTCTGGGTGCCTTTGGATGGTTACAATTTCCCCCTCTAGAGGGCTTTAGTTACATTACAGTGTATCCAGTGGGATTTTCCACTTGCAACTTTCCTGTGTGAATGACCTTGAGTTATGAGCAACCCGTCAGAAGAGATTTCAACAAGAAGTAAAACAAAGCAGGCTCAAAAACAAGCTCAAAAAAGAGGCTCCTTATCAGGAGCAGCAGCTGCACAAGAAAAAATAACAGCAGCATCAATGGAGTCAATGACACAGGCCCTGCTTAAAATAAATCAGTCACTAGAAGTGCTCACTAAGCAATCTGCAGAACTTACCAAACAGTCTACAGAGAACTCTAAGAAACTGACGGAATTGACAACAAGACTAGACCTGAATACAACAACAATTTCATCTAATACAGATTCTATAAACCGTTTGGTTCAAGAATCTACGGAAACAAGGAGAATAGCTGAGAGTGCCAGGTCCACTGCTGAAGAAACCAAAGGAAAGTTTGCGCCTATTGTAAAAAAAGTACATGAACATGATTCAGCATTAGCCCTACTAGAACTGGAAAGGAAAAGTAAGAATCTGAAATTAAGACTGGTTCCAGAAGAGGAAGAGGACAAGCTTGGGGAATTTCTCACAGATAAATTTCAAGACTTCTGGAATGATGAGCTAGATGGAGAGGAAGATGAATTTATGATAACTTCAGCCTTTCGGATTGGCAGGAAGCAAGGGAAGAAGCCAAGAGACTGTTTAATTACCTTAGGATCAAAGGAACAAAGAGACAAAATATTGAACCTACACTTCCAGAAGGCCTTGGTCATTAAAAATTCTCAGATTCAAATCTTCAAGGATATTCCTAAATATTTTTTGGAGGTTAGATCTCAATTTAAAGAACTAGTTGATCTACTTAAGAAGAACAATATCCCATTCAGGTGGGAATTTCCACAAGGGCTGTCCTTTAGCTACAAAGGGAAGAAAATTAAAATAAAAACAAACCAGGACCCCCCATGACCATCTCACCCTCTCTTTCTTCCCAGGTCTCAAGGCCCCCACCCTAGGAGATGGCACAAAGCCCTGTGGATCACAAGGCCCTGGCCCTGGCACTGAGTGGTGCCCAGGACTGGCTGAAGTCCCTGCAGCAGCGCCAGAGGGTGGGCCTGGCGGGGGCCCAGCGCTCCCTGGAGGAGGCCCTGGCTGCAGGGCTGCAGGAAGAGGAGCGGCTGTGGGCATGTGCCCGGGCAGAGCGGCTGAGGCTGCAAAGAGAGCTGGCTGCTCTCCAGGATGCCAACGAGGAGGCGGCACGAGTGGGTGCAGCCAGGATCCGGGCCCTGCGGCAGCAGCTGAGCCACCTCCGTACCTGCCTCCTGGCAGCACCCTCCACCGAGAGGGCCCAGGAGGCCCGGGATCTGCTTGCCCGTGCCAGCGCCCTCTCGCTTCAGCTCACCTGGGCCTGCTTCATGCCGTCTCTGCAGGGACGGCCGACCCACATCCTGGGGCATCTCCAGCTGGAGGAGAGGGTCCTCAGTCTGGCCTCAAGCAAGGTCCTGGCCAGGGGCAAAGGAGGAGGGCAAGGAGGAGGCCCCGCTGTGCCCACGGAAGGGAGCAGCCCAGAGGGTGGCAACAAGGAGCAGGCAAGCGAGAACTGTCCCTCGGAGCTGCCAGGGGGCCCCCCATCTGCTGAGGCTGGACTGGCATCCCGAGGGGAGATGTGCAGCTGGGCAGAGGAGATGGGGACAGTGGCAGAGGTTGCTGTGAGGGAGGCCGAAGGCAGCGAGGGAGCCCTGCCAGCCGAGGCAATGCCCGCCGTCTCCGCGACGGTGCCCGTGAGGTGCTCGCCAGGGGCTGAGGAAGCAGGTGGCGCAGCCAGGCCAGGCCTGTCCCTTTCAGAAGGGCCCCCTGACCCGGCCGACACCCCTGGCACGCCCTTGCCTTTGGAGCCTGCCACCCTCTTCCGTGCTAGGGCGGTCTGGGTACAAGAAGACGCCTCTGACAGCAGCAGCAGTGGGGAGATGGGGGCATCGGGCCCCTTCCGGGAGATGGCTATGCTGGGCAGCCGGGCGCCCTCAGCCAGGGGGGCCCTGCCCCGATGGGCCTCGGCGGAGTCCCTGGGGCGGCTGCACAGAGCCAGGCAGGGAGCTGGGGGGCAGCTGGGGGGCAGCTGCCTGGAGCTGGCGGGGCGCAGAGTGGAGAGGGTCGCCTTCCTCAAGGGGACCCGGCTGGGGTGGGGGGAGCCCCCGAGCCCCCATTTAAAGTGTGTCCAAGCTGTGCCCCACCACCTGGGACCCCCCAGCCCTCCCTGCAACCGGCTGGTGGGGCAGTGGGGGGCGTGGGGCAGCCGAGAGGGGCAGCTGTGCCTCCCACATGGGCTGTGTGCCGCCCCCGCTGGCTCCCTCTTTGTGGTGGATTTTGGGAACCGCCGGCTGCAGGAAGTGGGGCGGGCTGGGGGGCGGGCCATGCCCCTGGCGGGCAAGGCCTACTTTGACGTGGCCCAGGGCAGGGGGGGCTGTGTGGTGCTGACCAGCCCCTCTTGGCGCCGTGTGGAGCTCTACAGTGCCCGAGGCCACCTCCTGCAAGCCCTGGCTGAGGGCTTTCAGAGCCCCCGGGGCATCGCCCTTGCCCCCCGGGGGGAGTTCCTGGTGGCTGACATGCGTCTGGGGGCGCTACATGTCCTGGGGGTGTCCAAGGGCCGGCTGGTGCGGCGGGAGGCCGTGGGGGGCTTCGTCAAGCCCTACCTGGTGGCCACCAACAGCCGGGGGGAGGTGGCCATCTCTGAGCGGGGGCTGGATGGGGGCTGCTGCGTCAAGGTGCTGGCCCCCACCTGGCAGCTCCTGAGGGTGCTGGGTGGGCCGGGCCGCCCCCCGCTGCTCACCAACCCCTGGGGGGTCTCCCTGGATGAGGCCGGGCGGGTGGTGGTAGCCGACTGGGGGCGCCTCTCCCACTCTGTCTTCTGCTACCCTCCACGAGGGAGGGGTTGGGCTGTGGCCACCGAGGGGTTAAGCAGCCCCCGGGGGGTTGCCCTTCTTGGGGAGCGCCACCTAGTGGTGGCAGACAGCATGCACCACTGCCTGAAAACCTTCCAGTATTGTTGAAGGTGGGCCAAGACGGGCTCCTCCCACCCCACTCACAGTGGGGTGCAAGACCCCGACTCCTGCCCCCCCAAACTGAGTAGGGATGCTTGTGGGGGAGGTGCCCCAAAATGTCTTATTACAGCAGGGAGAGAGCTGGGACTCCCAGGACCAAGACACCTTCCTGCCTTGCCCCTCCCCCACCTGGGACCCCACCTGGGAGCAGGTACATAGATTGATTTCCTCCTGGAGCCATTCTTGTTGTTTGAGACTCCGGAGGTCTCGGTGGCCCAGGAGGGCTTCCATCAGCTTCCGTCATCTCTGCTCTGGTAACCTCTAGGTGGACTGTCTCGCCAGAGTGCTTCATGCTCTGGTTATCTCCCGCTTGGACTACTGCAATGCGCTCTATGTGGGGCTACCTTTGAAGGTGACCCAGAAACTGCAACTAATCCAGAATGTGGCAGCTGGGAGCAGCTGCTGAGACCACATAACACCAGTCTTGAAAGACCTACATTGGCTCCCAGTACGTTTCCGAGCACAATTCAAAGTGTTGGTGCTGACCTTGAAAGCCCTGAACGGCCTCGGCCCAGTAGATCTGAAGGAGCGTCTCCACCCCCATCGTTCAGCCTGGATACTGTGGTCCAGCTCCGAGGACCTTCTGGTGGTTCCCTCACTGCAAGAAGCCAAATTACAGGGAACCAGGCAGAGGGCCTTCTCGGTAGTGGCGCCCGCCCTGTGGAACGCCCTCCCATCAGATGTCAAAGAGAAGAACACTACCAGACTTTTAGAAGACACCTGAAGGCTGTTTCTCAGGGAAGTTTTTAATGTGTGACATTTTGATGTATTTTTAATTTTTGTTGTAAGCTGCCCAGAGTGGCTGGGGAAACCCAGCCAGATGGACGGGGTACAAAATAATAATAATGCTGATGTTATATCACTGTTATACATGGGGCTGCCTCTGTAGATGGTTTGAAAAATCCAGTTGGTGTGAAATTCGGCAGTCAGGTTGCTCACCATCACGAGACAGTTTCAGCCTGTAACGCCAACCCCGGCCCGACTGCCCTGGCCGCCAATTAGTTTTTGGGCCCAAGTGCTGGTTTTGACCCATAAATCCTCAGGGTTGCAATACCTCAAGGACCACCTCTCTTCAAATGAACTGACCCTGAGATTATCTTCTGAGGCCCTTCTTTGTGTGCCTCCTCCTCGAGAGGTCCGGAGGGTGGCAACACGAGAACGGGGCCTTCTCTGCAGTGACTCCCTGTCTGTGGAATGCTCTCTCCAAGGAAGTTTGTCTGGAGCCTTCATTATACACCTTTAGGCACCAGGTGAAAATGTTCCTCTTCAAATTAGGCCTTTGGTTGATTCATATTCTGCATCCCTTTAAATGTGTTTGTGCGATTATATTATGTTCTCCGTTATCATACTCTGTATTATGTTTTTATTATGCTGCATAAAGTAATGTTCTAAACATTGTACATTTGGATACAGGGTGGTATATAAATTGAATTAATAAATCCTTATTCTTGCTCTCAATGTTCTTTGCATGTGGAACAATAATCTGCTGCCTTTGAAATTTTCAGATTCAGCTCGATTTCGACAAATTCTAATGCAACCAGAATTTGAATAGCCTTTGAATAGAATTTGAATGGGGAGAGGGCTCTCAGTGGCTTTGGGCCCCAGCAGCTCAGCTCTGCCTCCATGGAGTAATAGCAGCAAGTTGCTTCTGCACTCGGGATCCTGTTTTTGGGCTCCCCGTTGGGCCTCTGGTTGGCCACTGAGCATTGCAAGAGATCAGCGGCTAAATATCACAATGCGTTAGATACAGGTGAAACTCAAAAAATTAGAATATCGTGGAAAAGTTCATTTATTTCAGTAATTCAACTTAAAGGTGAAACTAATATATGAGATAGACTCATGGCATGCAAAGTGCGATATGTCAAACCTTTATTTGTTATAATTGTGATGATCATGGCGTAGCCATCTCAGAAAATTAGGATATTAAATGAAATCGGCAAAACAAGGATTGCAAATAGAGCAATATTGGACCTCTGAGAAGTAGAAGCATGCATATGTATTCAGTACTTGGTTTGGGCCCCTTTTGCATCAATTACTGCCTCATTTAATATTCTAATTTTCTGAGCTTGCTAATTTGGGGTTTTCATCAGCTGTACGCCATAATCATCACAATTATAACAAATAAAGGCTTGGCATATCTTGCTTTGCATGTCACGAGTCTATCTCATATATTAGTTTCACCTTTTAAGTTGAATTACTGAAATAAATGAACTTTTCCACGATGTTCTAATTTTTCAAATTTCGCCTGTATATCATGATGTCTGACCCTGGCTGCCTCCTGCCCCCCATCTTAGGGGAGGAAAAAGCAGCCGAGTCACATCGCCCGACCCCACAAAGCCTTGATACGGCTCTGGCTAGTGTGAGGGCACCAGGACTTCATTCAACTGCCCAGCTGGGGGGCAGGAAGCCAGGTACCTCTCCAGCACACGTGGGGCAGAGGGCTTCCTCAAAGGTTCAAGCAGGCCAACGGAGCTTTCGAGGGTACTTGCCCAGGACCTTCTCAGGCTCCGTCCGTCGGCCTGTGCCCCCCCAGCTAGCAAGATGTCTTGCCACCTCAAAATGTCTGAAAATGGTCTTCTGATCTGAGCACAGTGGTGTAGCGTGGGTTGTCAGCACCCGGGGCAAGGCAAGTAATTTGCGCCCCCTAACCCTATCCCTAACCCTAACCCCCAGATGTTGTGCCCGGTGCGGCCGGCCCCCCTGCACCCCCCACACTACGCCACTGTCTGAGCACCATACTGGTTTCAGAGCATTTATCACTATATCGCCCAGTTCTACCAAGGACAGTTGCTTTGACCTGGCAACCCTTGCTAGGCCACTGCACGCAAGGACGTCCCCCACCCTTTGAGTCCTCCCCACGCCCACCCTGCCAACAGATGCCAGGACAAGATTGTTTCCAGAGTTGGACCTTTATTGATGGTGGGAGTTCTGCAAATCAAGGAGAGCCAAGAGGGTCCCTTGAGAAGCAACGAAGCACCATGATTGGCATCTTGGGCCCCAGCAAGGAGGCGACCCCCCCCCCAATGGCTGACCGGCCCCCAGATGCAGGCAGGAGGCATTGGGCAGGGAGAGGGCTGCCCCACAAGGGAAAGAGGGCGGGCGCTCTCCCTCCCACCAGCCATTTTTGGTATCCAGTGGTTCCAAAGTCACTTGTGGCAACTCATTAAAGAAGTGGTTAAGACACCAATGAAGGCAGCATATGGTCACAGCACCGGGGGGGGGGAGGGGCTTGCCACCTACAGGCACCCAAGGGCCACGGGGCCCAAAGGCAGGGCTTGAGCCAGGGACCCCCGGAGAGGTGGGCTATGTGTATTTCTTGGGGTGTGGCTGTGGAGAAGGTCCCCTGTGCTTTTTCTCCAAGGGCCACCAATAGCCCGTCTTGGCATTGCGTGGGGTTGGGCTAGGTGACCGTGGGGTCCCTCCCGACTCTGCGAGTTCTGAAACACAACCACGGGGGCACTGAAAGGAAAGAAGCCGAGAACCTGCACTGCCGGCCCCGCTATGGAGAGCTAGAGGCCGCCTCTACCTAGAGGCGGTGGCGGAGGGCGGTCTACTGTTGCACAGGTGGTGCGCAACCCCTTTGGGGATGGGCTCCCACTGATATGGCCCCCTCAACTGCACCCCATGGCAGAGCAGGCGCCACCTCCCAGTGAGAGAGCGGGCAAGGTGGTTAAGGCAAGCCTGGCATTGGACCGCAAGCCAGCACAGGAACACGCAGCGGGCACCTCCCTGCTAAAAGGCACTCTGTACATGCCCAACCTTCCTCTCCCTTGAAATCCTAACCACAGAATTTGGCTCTTGTCCAACCCCAAACACCATTTCCACAGCCCCAAAGTTCAAGTTCAGGAGCTGTTAACCTTTTTCATGTGTTCTGTCCACCTTCCCAAACTGGCAACCTGGAGTCCAAGGCACCTCAACTGTGTTGCCGGGAGCCGTGGGGAAAGTGCCCCTATCTGCTCGGCCCCCTAGATGGTGATCCTTTGTGCTCTGTAGCCGGGCTTGATTTCTGCCTTCTGGTCTCTACCCCCCAGACCATGAACCTAACCCACACATCCCACAACCTGTTTCCTCACTAGTGCTGTCCTGGGAGAGGCAACCAGACACCCTGCCTCTCCACCCCCAAGTGGTGGCAGTGCCCATCACCAAGGCCTTTGTGCATTAGCAGACCCACTCACGAAAACGCCCGCCCCCCCAGTGCCTGTCAGAGGGGCGTCTCCTGCTTGTACTCGTAGCCGCAGGTGGGGCCCTCGAACTGCAGCTTGATGGCTGCCTTGAGGTGCAGGTGGGGGTCCAGGGTGTCGATGGAGAGGAGCAAGGGACTCCCCACGGCCTCCCCGTTGTGCTTGTCCTGAGCCACTGTGGGTCGGGGCAGGGCAGCGAGGGCAGCCTGGCGCCGGCGAGGCAGTGAGTGCTGTTGGATCTGCTGGGTGAAGCTGAGGGTGTCCACAGGGACTGTCTGCGCGGTGGCCAGCGAGTGGAAAGTGGAGGAGGTGGCGGCGCCTGAGGAACAGAGGGAGGCCTGCGACTTGGGGTGCTCGCCTGCTGCCGAGTCCAGCGAGGCCGAGGGGGAGCTGCCCACGGAGCCCGGGGAGCCAGGCGCAGCCCCATGCCCCTCCAGCAGCCGCAGGACGTCCCGGTGGCCCCGCCTGGCCGCCACACGCAGCGGAGTCCGGCCGGCTCTGTCAAGGATGCCAGGGCTGGCCCCATGCTCCAGCAGGACTTTTGCCACCTCTGCCTGCCCCTCCTGGGCGGCGATGCCCAGCGCCGTGGCCCCCTGGTTGCAGGCATGGTCAGGCTGAGCCCCGCCCTCCAGCAGCAGCCGGGCGATCTGGGCGTGGCCCCTCCAGGCTGCCAGGTGCAGGGCAGAACGGCGCTCCGTGTCCAACGCGTCCACGTCGGCCCCGTAGCTCAGCAGCAGTTGTGCCGCCTTGGCGTGGCCCTGCCAGCAGGCCACATGCAGGGCTGAGCGTCCCTGGGCGTCCTGCCCCTCTAGCCCAGCCCCATTCTCCAGCAGCAGCTCCGCCATCTCCAAGCGCCCCTCGAGCACCAGCAGGTACAGCATGGGGCGCCCCTCAGCGTCTGAGAGGTTGACATCGGCCCCCTTGCGCAGGAGCAGCTCGGCCGTGGATCGGTGGCCCCCCAGCATGGCCAGTGAGAGGGCGGAGAGCCCGTCGTAGCCCTGGTGGTCGATAGGGGAGCCACGGTCCAGCAGGAGCTGCACGGTGTCCGTGTGGCCCTCCTGGGCAGCCAGCATCAGGGGCACCCTCCCGTCTCGGTTTGTTTCTGCCACACGGGCCCCGGTCTCCAGGAGCGCGGCACACGTCCTGGCGTGGCCCTGCCAGGCAGCTAGGTGCAGTGGGGTCCAGCCCAGGGCGTCCCGGTGGTTCTCGTCCAGGCCTCTCTCCAGCAGCGCCCGAACCACCGCCTCGCTGCCCTGCCCAGCGGCCACACCCAGTGCCGTGCGGCCCTCGCCATCCAGCCCGTCGACGGCTGCCCCCCAGAGCAGCAAGGTGTCCACCACGGCACGGTGGCCCATGGAGGCGGCTGCCAACAGAGGAGCACAACCAGCCCCGTCAGCCTCGTCCACGTCCGCCCCGGCCTCCAGCAGCAGCTCCACCACGTCGGCGTGGCCCTCGTAGGCGGCCACCAGCAAGGGGGTCATGCCATCCCGGTCCTTGTGCCCCGGGGACGCCCCGTAGTCCAGGAGGAGCTCCACCACCTTGGCGTAGCCGCGGCTGGCAGGCACGCACAGGGCCGCCACCGACAGGGCCGTGCGCCCATCCACGTCAGCGTGGTCGACGTGGGCTCCGTGCGCCAGCAGCAGCGCCACAATCTCGCGGTGCCCCATGTAGGCCGCCGCAATGAGCGCCGTGCGTCCCTCTGTATCTGCCCGGTTGAGGTCGGCTCCGTGCTCCAGCAGCGTGGCAACTATCTCCTCATGGCCGCCCCAGGCCGCCGCCCTCAGTGCCGTCCTCCCTTCTGCATCAGCACAGTCCACGTTGGCGCCGGCTCGTAGCAGGACCCCCACGGCCTCACCGTGGCCCCCCCAGGCGGCTGCCCGCAGTGCCGTCCAACCCTCCCGGTCAGGGCGATCTACCTGGGCGCCGTGTGCCAGCAAACAGAGCAGGACTTTGGTGTGGCCCTGGCGGGCAGCCAAGGTCATGGGCGTCTGTCCATGCCGGTCCGGGACCTCGGCCTGTGCCCCACGTGCCAGGAGGAGACCCGCCACCTCGTGGTTGCCGCTGTGAGCGGCGCTGGCCAGCAGGGTGCGCCCTGTGACGTCCCGCTGGTTGACACTGGCACCGTTTTCCAGGAGCAGCCGCACCGAGTCCTCCCTCTCGAGGGCCTGTTGAAGGGATGGTCCAGGCCCCTGGGAGCCCATCTGTGCCCCCGCCAGCACCAGAAGCTCCAGCACCGCGGGTGCCAGGGGCAGCAGCAGTGCCTCCTCAGGCTCCAGGCAGCGCTCGACTGGCGCCCCGCACCACACCAGCCACAGTGCCAGCTGCCAAGCCTCCATGCCCAGTTCGGCGTGCAGCAGGTGGTGCGCCAGTTCGTGCACCTGCTCGGGCAGCAGTGCAGGTGCGCGGCACGAGGCGCTCATGGCGAGGGAGGCATGCCCACGGGCCGGGCAGCAGAGGTACCTCTGGGTGCAGTGCTTGACATCGCAGAGCCACTCGGCGAAGCTGGCGTGGAAGAGGATGCAGGTGCCACTGGGTCCCTGGTGCAGCAGCGGCGCTAGGGATGCCAGCCAGCCCTCAAATTCCTCCCGGGGCACCGGGTGGCGAGTCCACACCGCGGCGTACAGCTCCATGGGGCGCAGGGGTCGCGGTGCGGCCAGGAGGGCCTCCAGCAGGGGGCGGACAAGGGCAAAGTCCTGGCCAGGGAAGAGACGCTGGCACAGCCAGAGGTAGAGGCCATAGAGGGTGCCCGGGATGTGGCGCACCTCCCGCAGGGTGACCAGCTCGCCCGCCACGCCGTCCAGCACCCGCTCCAGGTACAGCAGGCACCCATTGCTCTTGATGTGCAGCTGGCTCAGGGCCTCGGCCGTGTCGCGGGTCAGGTGGCGCCGGAGGGGCTCCTCCCGGTCCAGTCGCGCCAGGATGTACTGCTGGACATCGCAGACCACCGGCTCCCGGCGAAGGTCGTCCAGGCACAGGCGCCGGAACCCTGCGGGGTGTCAAGGGGAGAACCAAGGGGTAAGAAGGGACTGGGTCTCCCCCCCCCAGAAAGCCCCCCCCCACAAAAATGTGAGCCCCCCAAAAGTGGGGATAGCATGCCAACAGTCAGCTGCACTTGGCACCCACAGGGGCACCCTGGAAAGTGCCATGAAATAGTAATAATATTTTGTATATGCCATCTTTTCCTCAAGGCTCAAGGTGGTTTTCACCAATTAAAGTACAAAAAGCTTTAAAAATACTAAAGATTATGGTTACATTGTGGTTTTATTCTGTATTTTTATGCTGTGAACTGTTTCAGGATCATTATTATAGATCAGTGCTTCCTAAACTTGGGTCTCCAGCTGTTTTTTTAATAATTTTTATTAAACTTTCTGTTTTACAATATAAAAATCTTGTTTTACATCCTTAATATATCAAGACTGCCCTTCTTCTCTTTCCATGGTTCATTTTACATATTACAAATCCCTGCATATTTTACAAAAACCTATACCAATCAGTATTCTGTTATTGGATCCACCAAAACTTATTTACCCTGTTGACTTTATCTTAATGCTGCCAGCATTTTCAGCTGTACACAATTATCTCCCATATATTCAATAAAAGTTTTCCAATTAGAGGTTGAATCTCCAGCTGTTTTTGGACTACAACTCCCATCATCCCAACCTATTGGGACCAGTGGTGAGGGAGGATGGGAACTGTAGTCCAAAAATAGCTGGAGACACAAGTTTGGGAAACACCGTTCTAAATTAAGGTAAAGGTAAAGGGACCCTGACCATTAGGTCCAGTCGTGACCGACTCTGGGGTTGCGGCGCTCATCTCGCTTTATTGGCCAAGGGAGCCAGCATACAGCTTCCGGGTCATGTGGACCAGCATGACTAAGCCGCTTCTGGTGAACCAGAAGAGCGCACAGAAACGCCGTTTACCTTCCCGCCGGAGCGGTACCTATTTATCTATTTATCGAGCAACGGGAGCTCACCCCGTCGTGGGGATTCGAACCGCTGACTTTCTGATCAGCAAGTCCTAGGCTCTGTGGTTTAACCCACAGCACCACCTGCATCTAAATTCTAAATTATCTAAGTTCTAAATTATCATACTGTAAAACTGGAAGGTACCACCCAGTCCAACCCCCTGCAATGCAATGATAATAATAACAATAATAATTTATTTATTTATGCCCCACCCATCCAAGCAAGAATCTTTTGCCCAACGCAGGACTTGAACCCACAACCCTGAAAGTAAGAGTCTCATGCTCTACCAACTGAGCTATCCCAGATGAAGGGTGATATGCAACTTTAAAGAAGATTAATGTTAAAGAGAAGCTGCCAATTGGGCATTGCAGCGGGTTGGAGTTCTGAAGCCATTTCTGAAGAGCCGCCCAGCTTTTAGAGACCCAGGCGGACCCAAGTCCATGGCCCCCCTCCCCTCCGGCCGGGCCCCCCCTCACCGTTGAAGAGGCGCAGCACCCCCTTGCTGTGGGAGCGGGCAGTGCAGACCAGGAGCAGCCAGGGGGGCAGCAGCTGCAGGTGGCCCCCCAGGAGCTGGGCGATGGTCCGGCTGGGCCCCGGAGGGGGGGCTCGCTCCTCCTCACGCTCCGCCTGGCCGGCGTCCAGAGCGTCCACCACCAGCAGGAGGGGCTTGGCGGGGGGCGGCAGGTCCAGCAGGGGCAGCAGGACGGCCCTGGGGATGGAAGAAGTAAGGAAGGAAGGGTGAAATTTTAAAAAGGTGGGAAATGATGTACAACGAGTTGAAGAAAATGTTCCAATTAACATTTGTAAAAAAAGCCTGAAGCATTTTAGGGAAAGACCTGCCAAGGAAACTGGAAAATATCTTATGTATGCGACAACGGTGGCAAGAGTCTTCATAGCACAAGGATGGAAATCCCGACCAAAGAACAAGAGGAACTGATGGACTAAGTGGAATTGGCGAAATTGACTCATAAGGACAAGTGTGACTTTAAAGAAGAATGGGAACCTTTTACAAATTACTTAAAGAAACAACAAAATGAACTGGACTCCTTGGCAGGTTTTGAATAAACATGCACAAACTTTTTATTGGTAACATGTTTGTTGTTGTTGTTGTTGTTTAGTCGTTTAGTCGTGTCCGACTCTTCGTGACCCCCTGGACCAGAGCATATATTGGTAACATATAGATAGATAAATTAAGGTTCTTTACAATTTTATAATATGCAGAGAATAACACAGAGAGAGGAGCTGAGGGAAGTCGGGGTGGGGGAGGGAGAGTTTTTCTTTTTTGGGGAGGGGGAAAATGGGGGGAATGAGGAAGATGTATCTTTGATAAATTGTTATCTTGGGGGGGGGGGACACAATGTGAATATTGCAAATGGGGAATACCCAGAGACATTCTTTCATATGTGGTCGACTTGTAAAAGGGTAAAAAAATATATTGGGAAATAATTTATAATGAACTGGAAAAAATGTTTAAAAGTACTTCCCCCCCCCAAAAAAACCCCAGAGTCTTTTCTGTTGGGGATAATTCAGACTAGAATTCCCAGGTGTCAGAAAAGGTTATTTATATATGCCAATACTTCGGCCCGTGTTTTGTTAGCCCAAAAACGGAAAACGAGCGAGGTCCCATCCAAAGAAGAACGGCAACTTAAGCTGACGGAATATGTGCAGCTTGCAGACTTGACATATAGAATAAGAGAACAAGAAGGACACATGTTTAGAGAAGAGTGGAAAACGTTTATTGAATATATGGGGGGGGGGAATTGTGTACAGCTGAAAAGGTGGGCAGCATTAGGATCAATTCAATGTGGTGGGGGGGGGGGTAGAGCGTTTGGGGCTTTTTAGTTTGGAGAAAAGGTGAGCTAAGTGGCAACAGGATAGCAAGGCAGCTCCTGGGCTCAGATCTTGCTTGCGGGTGGGGGGGGGGGGATTTGATTGAAATCAATTTCTTTTTTTCCCAGAAAGACTCATTTTTGCTGGTATAATCTTAATATTTAAAACCAGGTGAAGGTTTCATTTCTGAAATAATAAATTTCCAGAGTAGTTTTTTACACTTATTTGGTTACACTATTAGAAATACATAGGCAGATAATTATGAAACTATTGTGAGGTTTAATAAGTTAATTGTTTACATTTGGACAGCTTTTCTGCTGTATTTTATCGGAAGGAGGGGGGGAAAAACAACCATTTCCTTAATAACAATTTATTTAACTAAAACAATAATGTTATAGCAAATGTACCCATGTTGGTTAACTGATGTGGTTAAACAAACAAACAAACAAAAAACTCAGACTCAGTTTTAGCACAGATGAAAAAGAAAATCCTTATTTCCTAATGATAGCCTTTGGACTATAATGTAACTTAAATAGAGAACTATCTTTAGAATGACTTTTCCTCCAAAAGCATTTTATTTTAAATCAAAAAATTCCATTATTATTTTTTAAATGATTGATTTTTGTCCCCCTTGAGAGCCACCAGACTCTCCTGACGCTTTTGTGGAGCCTCCAGGTGCAGTGGCAGTCTACCTCAATTTCCAGGTATTCTGAGGAGTTTTTGGCCACTGCGAGAATAGGATGCCCGGCTCAATGGGCCTGATCCAGGAGGAGGAGGAGGGGAGCAATCCTGCCCTCCGGACAGTGGGGCGACCAGGATGCCACCCCCCAGGGGGGCAGGGCGGGGGCTCTCTCTCACCTGCGAAAGGCTTCGTCCGGGTCCTTCTTGCACTGCGCATTCTCCAGGGTGCTCTGGGCGTCCGCCCGGCCCAGGCGCTCGCCGTACCCGGGCAGCAGGGGGCACCTCCGGATCTGTGCCACCAGCCGGAGGAGGAAGCCTCGGGGGGAGCAGGTGGCGCCATCGTGGGGCTGGCAGAAGTGCCAGGCCAAGGCACTCTCGCCCAGCCCCACCCGCCGCCCCGCCTCGGAGGTGGGCCACAGAGCCTCAGTGCACAGGGCCGTCTTGCCGCTGCCCGGGCCCCCCGTCACCAGCACCCCCCCGCCCCCCTCCAGGCTGAGCGCCAGCCGGCCCAGCGCCCACTCTCGGCAGTAGAAGGGCTTGCCCTGAAGCAGGCTGCCAGAGGGCTCCATGCCAGGCCCGGGGCATGGCGGGGTCCGGGCGGTGGTGGCACCGAGGTCGGGGTCAGGGCCGGTTCCACGGGCGAAGTGGGGGGCTGGGAAGTGGGGCGGGGGAGAAGCCTAGGAGAGAGAGAGAGAGAGAGAGAGAGAGAGAGAGGGTTAAGCCAGGTGACAGGGGGAAGGGGCACAAGGGCAGAACACCCGCTTGGCATGCAGAATGCCAATCCAGGCTGGGAGACAGACCCCCCCCCCACTGCTGCCAGTCAGAATAAGCAATGCTGAGTTTCCCCCAGCGCCCGACTTCCCCTGTTCCGTTACCAAGCAGCTTCTCCTAAAGAACCAGAAGGACTAACAGGAATGGGAGACTTGGAAGGGACCCCAAGGGTCATCCAGCCCAACCCGCTGCAATTCAGGGCTCTTCTGCCCAACCCGCTGCTTGAACCCATGACCCTGAGGATCTCACGCTCTGCTGAGCTTCTTCTCAGAGGCAAGGGGTGGCAGCGGAGTGGGAAAGCGCCTGCTTGGCAAGCAGAAGGTCCCTGCCGGCACAAACCCCAATTGGCGGCATCTTTCTGAAGGCCTGGGAGGGGCACCCTGCCCGAAATCCCAGAGAGAAGCTGCCAGCCAGTGCTGGCCGTGCTGCGCCAGATGGGCTGGGTGCCTGAGTCAGCTTTCTGTGGCCCTAGGGCTGAAAGGAAAGGCTTCCCCTCCGGGGCCAGACGCCTGCTTGGAGTGCAGAAGGCCCCCAGTGGGAGAAAGGTCCCTGGAGGGCAACTGCTGCGGGTCCGAGTGGGCTGCACTGATCTCAATGGAGTCAAGGGTCTGAGTCTGACCGCCCTACCCATGGCACCCCACGCCTCCATGCCCCCCAACACTGCCCCCCCTCTGGCTCACCTTTGCTGCCAGAATCGCCCCTCTCCTGGCCGGTCTCTTCCTTCTGCTGGCACCCAAGGGCCCCCCCCCCCGCCGGTCAGGGTGCTGAGGGCGGCTGCCTCAGCAGGAGCAGCGGATGCTGATTCATCCCCCCCCCACCCCACCCTCAGCAGCCGGGCCAGTAACCCCCTCCTGCCCAAGGTGCTCTTGCTGTCGACGCCCGGGGGGGGGGGGCAAGCAGGATGCCGGCTCCCTCCCTCCCTCTCCCTGTCAGACCCAACCGAGGGAACCAGGATGTGCTTCCGCACCCCCAGCCCTGGAAATCACTCCCCCCCACAAGAAGGAAAGGGGTGTTGCATGCCGGGGGGGGGGCGCACCTCCAGCCCAGCCAGGCCGGGCCAGTCCCTCCGCTGCAGACATGCCCAGCCGCACCTTCTGCAATGGGGAGACACTCCCTCTGCCCCCCCCCCGGTATTTATAGGGAAGGAGGCAGGAAAGGGCGGCGGGGGGGGGGGAGATTGCCCAGGGCGAGTCTTGCCTGGTCTTGCCCTGCACGGAGCAGGAAGCCCGAGGAGGGGGGGCGAATCAGGCTCTGCAAGCCGAGGAATGCAGGATCCATGGGGGGGGGGGGCGCCAAGACGGAGCCGAGCCTCGACTTTCCCTCGGAAGCTGTGAAATGGGGCCATTTGGCGGGAGGGGGCCGGAGGGCTTGTAGGGTGGGTGCGGATAGGGGACAAGACCCCCGTGTGCGCCCCCCTCCGGCGGGGGGGGGGGCTGGCGAGGCGAGAACCGTCCAGCCCTGCAGGGAGGCGGAGCTCAGAAGAGGAATTGGGAGGGGGGGACTGGAGGGGGCAGGAAATAAAGACCCCCATCTTCCCGCGCCCCCCCCCACTTCGCAACGGGGAGGGAGCAAAAAGGGGGCGCCTGAAGAGCTCCAGGGCGGGGCGGGGGGGGGAGAATTGGACGCCTGTCTGTCGGGGGGGGGGGCTCCTTGGCTGGGGGAGGGGCGCTGCAAGGAGGCCGCAGGGAGGGGGAGGGCCCGATTTTCCTGCCCCCCCCGGCAACGTGTCTTTCTCTTTCTCCCCCCCCCCCCAAATCCGGCTTACCTGCTCCTCCTCCTCCTCCTTCCTCGCTGGCCGGGCAGCCGCCAAGCTTCCGCTCGCTCCGGCCGGGAGACAGGAAGGGGGAGGCGGCCCCGCGGGGACCCCCCCTCCCTCTGTGCACGAGCGCAGGCGGAGGCGAGGGCGCCTCTGAGCGCGTGCCGAGCGCCGCGCCTCCCCCGACGCCCAGAAGGAGGCTTCTGCCAAGCCCGGCCCCGCTCCTCCGGGCGCGTTTCCTGGGGAGTAAGTCTCTGCCCCCAATTGCAACCCCGCCCCGCCCCCGTTGCTGAGCCTGGGCTCCTTTTTGGGGGGGGGGGAGGCGCTGGTCTGGCCAGGGATTGGGACCCGGGTCTGCAAAGGGGTCCCTGGGTGCGGGGTGACCGTGCCTGGATTGGCCCGAAATGGCTCTTCGCTGGCTGGATGGTGCGCGGAGGTCGGGGGGGGGGGGCCGCAAGATCACTAAATAAAAGTCAAAAAAAGCCCCGCTCATTTCCTCCCCCCATCCTTTCCTCTCTTTTTCATGATGATACATTGTTAAAATGTAAAAAAAAAATAATCTTCTTCCAGTATTTACTTATTCCATAAAATTTAACACACCTCTTGATCGTGAAACAATAGCAGCCTCAAAGCTCTTTCCAAAAAACATAAAAACCATGAAATTATCCATTAGGAAAATTTGCAGCAAGATTGCAAGACTTTTGGAAAGCTGGAACAGCGACAGGCTGGGAAAAAAAAACAGATCCAGGCTGGCACTGACTTTGGGAGCATCTGGGGGGGGGGGGTCTTGCCTGGAGGAGAAGGTGCTGAGAAGGTGCTGGAAAGAGCCCTGCAAAAGCACCCGTCTCATGTCATGTGGCAGGGAGTTCCAAAGTGCAAGGATTGCCACACTGAAATACGGAGTGCTTACAAAAGCTGAAGGGGCATCAGGTGTCGCCTCTGGCAGTGCCCCTTCTGCCAGTCAAAGGGGTCATGAGTAGCTGCCACAAGGTCACCCACTGAGCTTCAGGGCTGGGGGGTGGGAGTGGATTCGAACCCTGGTCTCCCAGGTCCTGGTCCCACACTCTGACTGCTGCAGCACACTAGCTAACCCCCAGACGGGCATTTCAGTGGTTACCAGGAGACCCAACCCAGAACCGTCTTTGTGACTTATTCCTGACCCTGAACGTGAAAAGGAAACCAAGCTGTTCCCGAGGAAATGCGCTTCCAGAAAACACACTGGCTTTTGAACCTGCTTGCATTCCCCTTGAATCCAGTGGCAGTGAGTTCCAAAGCCCTTCCGGCTTTCGTGGACCTTCAACTCCTTTGCTTCTGCCTTCCTGCAGGGGCCGGGCAAGATCCTGTTTGTCCAGGAGATGATGGCAAGGCCAGGACTCTGGGCTTCGGGCCAAAGCGGGTGGGATCCTGTCTGAAACCGGGATGCAGGCGCCTTGTCCCAAGTCTCCGGGAAGGAAGCGGAGGCACAAAACAACCGGATATCCTCTGGAGAGGGGCCAAGGGGGCAGGAGAAGCAGGTCTCGGGGGGGGGGAAGAGGCCCAGAGGGTGGGATTGGGGTGCATTGAGGACACCCCTCTCCCTGCTGCTGAGTGTCGGGGGAAAGGGCTGTGGGGTCAGCAGAACTGTAGAGCTGGAAGGGACCCAAGGGGTCATCTAGTCCAACCCTCTGCCACACTCACACGCAGGTGCCCAGGCTGAACCACTGGCACCATTGTTAGATGACACACTTATCTCTCCCTCGCCACCTTTCACAGCATAGTTAAAACTGTGGGCAGCAACCCGGAAGGCTTTAAAGCGGCCTGGGCAAGTTCATGGAGGAGGAGAGGGCTGACACCTTTATGTCCATATTTTTATTCCCACCTTATACTTACTGCTTTATATGCCATAAAGGTAAAGGTAAAGGGACCCCTGACCATTAGGTCCAATCGCAACGACTCTGGGGTTGTGGCGCTCATCTCGCTTTATTGGCTGAGGGAGCCGGCGTACAGCTTCCGGGTCATGTGGCCAGCAGGACTAAGCCGCTTCTGGCGAACCAGAGCAGCGCATGGAAACGCCGTTTACCTTCCCGCCGGAGTGGTACCTATTTATCTACTTGCACTTTGACGTGTTTTCGAATTGCTATTTTGGCAGGAGCAGGGACCGAGCAACGGGAGCTCACCCCGTCATTGCGGGGATTCGAACTGCTGACCTTCTGATTGGCAAGCCCTAGGCTCTGTGGTTTAACCCACAGCACCACCCGTGTCCCTTTTTTATATGCCATACATTAATACAATTAGCCTCTATTTCACTTTGTTTTCATTCTGCTGCTCATAATTCGAACCCTGCGCATGTTTCCATTTGACCATAACAGTTCTTCAAATAGTCTCCACTCTTCCAGGAACACTTCGTCTCTTTTATCTCTTATTTTTGCTCTCCATTTCCGCATAGTCCATCAACTTTTGAAGCCATTCCTCTTTCGTTGGGGCTTCTCCTCCTGTCTGTTTCTGTGCAAAGGGCCAGTTTCCATTCCGGGGGAAGGATTTCCAGTGTGCAAGGAGTTAACTGCTGGCAATCCTGCTTCTTCCTAGTCAGAGGACGAGTCACGCTCTGCAGGTCCAGGCAGCAGCACCAGGCCCACCTGCCTGTGCATGTCTCCTCAGAAGTAAGCCCTGCTGGGCTTGCTTCTAATCCAGAATGCGGCAGCTAGAATGGGGACTGGGAGCGGCCGCCGAGACCACATAACACCAGTCCTGAAAGACCTACATCTCCACCCCCATCATTCTGCCCAGACACTGAGGTCCAGCTCCGAGGGCCTTCTGGCAGTTCCCTCACTGCGAGAAGTGAGGTTACAGGGAACCAGGCAGAGGGCCTTCTCGGTGGTGGCACCTGCCCTGTGGAATGCCCTCCCAGCAGATATCAACGAGAACAACAACTACCAGACTTTTAGAAGACATCTGAAGGCAGCCCTGTTTAGGGAAGCTATTAATATTTGATGGACTACTGTATTTTAATATTCGGTTGGAAGCCACCCAGAGTGGCTGGGGAAACCCAGCCAGATGGGCGGGGTATAAATAATAAATTATTATTATTATTATTATTATTATTATTATTATTATTATTATTATTATTATTAGCTGCCCCAGGGAGCAGCAGGGAAGAATTGCCACCTGAGAGGCAGAGGGTGGCTTTTATTAGGGGGTGAGGCGTCAGATGTCAAAGCGATAAACAACTACCTGACATTCAGAAGACATCTGAAGGCAGCCCTGTTCAGGGAAGTTTTTAATATGTGACATTTTATTGTATTTTCATCTCTGTTGGAAGCCGCCCAGAGTGGCTGGGGAAACCCAGCCAGATGGGCGGGGTACAAATAATAAATTATTATAATATTATTATTAAGTCTGAAAACTTGGGGTTCCTTTCTTAAGAGGTTTACCCCTGTTACAGGAAAAATCCGAGGGCTCCCTTGGACAAAACAAAGACACCAACCAGGATAACTTGGAGCAAAACAGCAGCCTGTAGGCTTGGCCTTTATTGAACTGTTGCAACAGGGTATTCCCCTCACGTGCAGGAGAGAGGAAAGACCCAGAAGAATAGTGTGCAAGGTCTTATAAAAACTTTTGAAATTCCCCTCCTCTAGGTCTAGCCCAGCCCCAGAAACATCATGCATACATTACAGAAAGGAGGGGTTGTGGGAGGCATACATTACAGGAAGGAGGGGCTGAGGGAGGAGTTGGTGGTAACCTGAGTGTCTTGTCACCTGGCTGGTTCCTCCCTTGCCCCCTCCCCCTGAGTCACTTCCAGGAGACAAAGGGGAGTTGGCAGTTTCCTGCCCCCTGAGGGAAGATCTGATCAGTGTCCTTTGTTTCAGTCCATGTTGAATCCACTCCCATATGCAAGTTCTTTGTGATCTTGATTGTCTTCTGTCAAGTTCTTTGTGATCTTGATTGTCTTCTGTCTGGGATCATCAGGGTTGGCATGGGCAGGGCTCCTGTTTATGTGCTGAGACAGTGAAGGGATTATGGCTGACCAGGACTAAGTCACCCCCCTTTGTTAGTTCTTGTCATATGGAGTAAAATAAAAATGGAACAGTGCAAATCCAATGTATGGTTGACTTTCTATGAATTTATAACAGAAATGTGGCGTATGTAGTGTGTGAGTGTGAAGTTTATACAAACAGAATGATTGGGGTGGGGGGGTTCCTGCTACACCCCCCTTGTCAGGATCTGGTCCTGTGGGCCCAAAAGTGATCAGGTTCAAGCAGGAGATTGCAGCCCAGTTGAGGAATCTAATCAGCGGCTGGTAAACCTGATCGTTTATTTGTTGCAACTAATTTTCCACTCCTGATGAAGCAAAGAAGAAGAACTTAGAACAAAAGGTTACATCCGCTTTTGTAAGTTCCCACAACTTCCCATAATATATTTCAAGAAGCATCATAAAAAAAATGTCAGAGAAGGAGGTGCGTTGCCAGGCAGAAATCTGAGTCCCAGACAGAGTCTTGTCCCTCAAGGCTGCGGTTATTCACCTGCTTTTCACCTTCCAAAGAAAGTCTTTACCTTCCCTTTTGTTACCTTGAATCAGTTGGGAAAATCTATTCTTGCTGCACCAGGTGAACTCCCACCCTGGGTTGGAGGTCCCTACCTGTATTGTGAGGGTGATGGGCTTCTATCTGGCTCTTGGCCATGTGGGATCTTGCCCAATCTGCCAGTCAAGAGCAACAAGACTTCCCACTCCCACAAAGACGAAGCAGTTAGAAGCGCCGAACAATGGGTTACATCCGTATTTCAAAGTTTCCCATAATACATCTCAGGATGTGTCATCAAGGCACCATAGATAGGTCACAGAAAAGGTGTGGTTACAGATAGGTAGCCGTGTTGGTCTGCCATGGTCAAAACAAAATAAAAAAATTCCTTCCAGTAGCACCTTAAAGACCAACTGAGTTAGTTCTAGGTAGGAAGGAGGTTCCCTGTGGAAGGAGGTTAAATCCTGCAAGGCCCTGGTCTCCTGGGACAGAGCATTCCACCAGGTCGGAGCCACCACTGAGAAGGCCCTGGCCCTGGTGGAGGATGGTCTGACTTCCTTAGGGACCTCTAAACTATGGTTATTCATGGACCTTAAGGTCCTCTGCAGGGCAGACCATAGTGTACCACTATGGGGCAGGTAGGCTGAAATATACTCAGAGTCGCAAAGTGATTTCATGCTCTTTATTCAGCTCATAGTGGTGAGGAGGAATGAATGAATGTCCCCTCAAAGTATCTGCTTTATATACATTATTTACACAATGGGCTGCACATGATTGGCTAATTCCAGGATTCTACTGTAGGCCAATCAGGTTGTGGATTCACTTCTATCTGGAGCATGATTGGGTGGTTCCTGCTAACCAATCATACTGCTGCATTGTTCTAGGACCAATCAGACTGCTGCATTCTGAATCCTATTGTTCTAGGACCAATCAGACTGCTGCCTTTTGGAGCCTATTGTTCTAGGACCAATCAGACTGCTGCAGTTTGGATCCTATTCAACTCAGTACATAACACCCCTCCCCTCTAAGTTCCAGTCCTGCCCGGAAGGTCGCATTCATAGTCCTCAAGGTACGCCGGTGGCCTACGTGTGCGTTGCGGCCTGGGGTGTTCCCTGGTCCGGGGTTCAGGTTCTGGCTCGTGTTCCAGGGATGGGGCTGTTTGGTCTGGCGCAACCGGCTCGCTCAGTCGTGGTTCTGGTTCCGGTGTCCTTTCGGCCTCGCGGGTCCTCTCTGTATTTACTGATTCTGCCTCTCCTGCTTGCCCCTGCTGCTCTATGGGCCTCACTGCCCCACTGTTCCCTTGGGACTCCTCTGACCTGTCCTCCTCCTCCTGGTTTTCTCCCGGGAATCGTCGCCGTATCTGGTCGCAGTGGCGGCGCCAGCATTGCCCCCCATCTGTTAGCACCTCGTACGACACGGGGCCCGTGACCCTGGTGACTGTGGCAGGTACCCATGCAGGGCCTGCCCCAAAATTCTTTGCGTACACTGGGTCCTGGGCCTCGAAGGTCCGGGGGTTCCTGCCTTCCCCCACCACTACCTCATCCTGAGCTCTATCGGGGTGAAGGCGGTCCAATCTGATTGCAAGGCGCCGACCCATTAGTAGTTCAGCGGGGCTCCGGCCAGTCGTTGAGCTGGGGGTGCTGTGCTGTGCTAGAAGGAATGTGGCAAGGCGGTACTCCCAATCCCCTTGCGTCATGCGGCGAAGGGTGTCCTTGGTGGTCCGCACCATGCGTTCTGCTTGGCCATTGGTGGCAGGGTGGAATGGCGCCGAACGGATGTGGCGGATGGCGTTCTGCACTGTGAAGGTTTGAAATTCTCCTGATGTAAATGCAGTCCCGTTGTCTGAGACGAGAGTGTCAGGGAGCCCGTGGGTTGCAAACAGCCTGCGTAGTACCCGGATGGCTGCGGACGTAGAAGTGGACGGTACCAGTGCGACTTCCAGCCATTTGGTGTAGGAGTCCACCACTATGAAGAATGTTTTCCCCTGAAAGGGGCCAGCGAAGTCCACATGCAGGCGTGACCATGGTGCTCGGGCGGACTCCCAGGACTGGACTGGGGCCCTTGGGGGATCTGGGCGGGATTCCTGGCAGGCCTGGCAGTGTTTGACCCAGGCCTCTATCTCTCCGTCGATCCCCGGCCACCACACATAACTCCTGGCAAGGGCCTTCATTCTTACTACCCCTGGGTGTGTCTCGTGTAGGGCTGTGAGGACCCTTTTGCGGAGGGGCTGGGGAACAACGACCCTGCTTCCCCATAACAGGCACCCCTTGTGGGCTGACAGTTCATGTTTGCGGGTTGTGTAGCCGGCGAATTCTGGCCCGGGGCTGCGGCTGGGCCATCCCCTCCACACCCAGTCCAGGACCCGGGAGATGACCCTATCTTTCTTGGAATGGTGTGCAACTTCTTGTGCCTGAATGGGGCGGTCAGGAAGCAGCTCCAGGCTCATAACCTCTTGTGCAGGTGCTGGGTCGGGGCCTGTTTCCGGTAGTGGTAGCCTGCTGAGGGCGTCTGCATGGCCCATCGCCTTTCCAGGGCGGTGAATCAGTGCATACTGGTAGCTGGCAAGGAAAATTGACCACCTGAGGACGCGAGGGGACAGCACTTGGGGGGTCTGCTTTTCGGGGGCAAACAAGCCAAGCAACGGCTTGTGGTCAGTCACCACGGTGAAGGGCCGCCCGTACAAGAAATCATGGAATTTTTTTACTCCCTTCACGATTGCCAGACCCTCCTTGTCGATTTGCGAGTAGTTCCGCTCGGTTTCGTTGAGTGTCTGGGAAAAGTATGCTACCGGTACCTCTCTTCCATCCGGGAGTTGGTGTCCCAGGACAGCGCCGATGCCATAGGGCGAGGCGTCGCATGCTAGCACCACCGGCAGCCTCTCGTCGAAGTGTGCCAAGACCGAGTTTGAGACAAGCAAGTCCTTGACTGCCTGGAATGCGGCCTCCTGGCGCTGGCCCCACACCCAAGGGGCCCGCTTGTCCAGGAGTCTGTGTAGGGGCTCCGCTACCGCCGCCTTGTGGGGAAGGAAGGAATGGTAAAAGTTCAATAATCCCAAGAAGGCCTGAAGTTCAGTCTTGTTCTTGGGCGCTGGGGCATCACAAATGGCCCGTACCTTGTCCCCAGTCGGGTGAACCCCTTCTGCATCCACCATAAATCCCAGAAAGTCCACTTGAGGCACTCCTAGTAGACATTTTTCCCGCTTCACCTTGAGACCCGCCATCACTCCTAGTAGACATTTTTCCCGCTTCACCTTGAGACCCGCCATCTGGAAACGGTGCAGAACAGTGCGGAGGCGGTCCTCAAACTCCTCTGGTGTGGGCCCGGCAATCAACACATCATCAAAGAAGGGGGTGACACCAGGAATCCCTTTAAGGAGAGAGTCCATTAGATTCTGGAATATGCCTGGTGCCACGCTGACCCCGAATTGCAGCCGCTTTACCCTGAACGCTCCTCTGTGCGTCACAATCGTCTGTGCCTCTGCTGTGGCCTCATCTACTGGCAGCTGTTGATATGCTTGGGCCAAGTCCAGCTTGCCAAAAATTTTCGACCCAGCCAGGGTGGCAAGGACATGGCTGACCACTGGCACTGGGTATGCATGGGCCATGAGGGCCTTGTTTATGGTACATTTGTAGTCTGCGCAGATGCGGACCGAACCATTAGGCTTGACGGGTGTGACGATTGGGGTTTCCCAGGGGGCATTAGGCACCGGCTCCAGCACTCCTTGCTCCACGAGTCGGTCCAATTCCTCATCTATACGGGGTTTCAGGGCGAATGGGACCCGGCGGGCCTTGAGCCTGACCGGTCGTACTGCGGGGTCAAGCTGTAGAGCAATGGGGGGGCCCGTATACTGTCCCAATTTCCCATCGAAAACCCCCGGAAACTCCTTGCATATGGCGTCCACGTCCACTTGTAAGCTCATGTGGTTCACCCCGGTGATGGCTAGTCCCAGTGGTCCAAACCATGCCAACCCCAGTAAGCTAATGTAGGGGCCCTTGACCACAAGCAAGTCCAGTTGCCGCGTCCGCCCTCGGTATTGCACCCTGAAGGTCCCCACCCCCATTGTGGGGACCTTACGTTTCTGGAAGTCCCGGAGGGTGAATGGGGCCGGCCTGAGTTTGGGACCCCCAGTAGGACACAGTTTCCTTAAGGTCCTTGCCGAGATTATGGATAGAGTTGAACCCGTGTCAAGCTCCATGCGGCATGGGGCCCCCTCTATCTGTACCTCTACATAAATTTTCTCTACGTTGGGGTGGGGCAACTGGTATACCTGGCAGTCTGTGAGCTCCGTCGAGTTGCCTTGGTGCGTTGGGCCCCGGGACCTGGGGCTCTTGGATTGGTCATCTGATGCCTGGCTTCGGGTGGGCCGAGCCCGACACACCCGGGCGATGTGTCCCAATTTTCTGCACTGCCTGCACTCTGCGTTGCGGAAACGGCAGGTCCTCCTCTCGTGACTTTCTCCACAGCTTGCGCAGTTCCCTCCTTCTCGTCGAGGCAGCTGTGGTATGTGGGCTGCTTGAGTGCGCTGCTGTACTCGGTGCACCTCCTCCCTGTCGGATCCCGAGTCGTTGGTGAGGTCTTCGTGGTGGACCCTCGGTTGGGACGGCTGGCTCAGCCGTGCCTCTTGCGTCGACCTCTCAGCAGCTTCCGTTGCCAGGGCCTCCTCCAGAGCGACCTGGAACGTTAGGTTCTTCTTAGCGTAGAGGCGTCGTTGCAGCTTCTCATCCTTCAGGCCACCGACGAGGCGGTCACGAAGCATGTTCTCCAGCTCTGAGAAGTTGCAGAACCGGGCAGCTTGGCGGAGAGAGGTCACAAACCCAGTTATGGTTTCCCCAGGGGCTTGCCGCTTTGCGTAGAAGGCATTTCGACGAGCCACCACTGAGGGCTGTGGCGAAAAGTGCCCCTTCAGCTGTTCCATTATTGTTTTGTATGGAACAGTAGCGACGTCTTCAGGCGCAAGGAGAGCCCGGGCGATTTCAAATGTCTCCTCTCCGCAGACGCTGAAGAATATTGCCCTCTTCTTGGCGTCTTCTTCATCGGTGACCCCTTTGGCTTCTAGGAGGAAGGTGAAACGGGAGGCGTACGCTTCCCAGTCTCCAGATGCTGGGTTGAATGGCGAGAAGCTGCTGTCAGTTGCCATTCTGAGTTCCTTGTGTCCCGGAGCTGAAGCCTGGATACACGGTGCGAGGCAGCGGTGCGGCAGGTGGCGGTGCTGCGGTGCTGTGTGTGGCAGTCAGCTCAGCGGGATCCCATCCTCGTCGCCAGTGAAATATACTCAGAGTCGCAAAGTGATTTCATGCTCTTTATTCAGCTCATAGTGGTGAGGAGGAATGAATGAATGTCCCCTCAAAGTATCTGCTTTATATACATTATTTACACAATGGGCTGCACATGATTGGCTAATTCCAGGATTCTACTGTAGGCCAATCAGGTTGTGGATTCACTTCTATCTGGAGCATGATTGGGTGGTTCCTGCTAACCAATCATACTGCTGCATTGTTCTAGGACCAATCAGACTGCTGCATTCTGAATCCTATTGTTCTAGGACCAATCAGACTGCTGCCTTTTGGAGCCTATTGTTCTAGGACCAATCAGACTGCTGCAGTTTGGATCCTATTCAACTCAGTACATAACATAGGCATTGCGATTGAGATGGTGATCTGTCTGACACTCTTGGGGCAGGGTATCACCATCACGACTCATTTGGAAGGCCCTGCAGGAGTGACTGTACATCTGTGGATTATGGTGGGCTCTCTCACCCCGCCCCTTATACCTCACTTCCCTGGGTCCTAAATGCCATTGGAACTGAGAAGATAGATGCAGCAAGCGATGTCTTGTGAGAGGTTTCCCATTGAGCCTGTACATAGATGCATTTACCAGCGAACTGCTAGATTTGGTTCTGACACTCCCCCTGTTTTCCTTTGTTGGAGACCTGGGGCTCAGAGGGGAGTCAGGGGCTCCTTCTGCAAACTGATCTGAGCTTCCCTTGCAGATACCTTTGCAGACGTGTTGCTCTTAATTTTCTAGACATTCGGGGCTGCTGTCAGGGACCTGCAGTTTCTGATTAGACAGGCACTTTGTGAATGGAGCCTTGAACCTGAACAAAGGAGGTTTTGGTGATGTGCTGCGTGGCGAGGCCAGACTCTCCCGTCTAATTTCCCTGTAACACCTTGTACCTCTGGATAACAACCTTATTACCACTGGAACTGGATAAAAACTTGCATTAACCAGATTCCTGTTGAATTTCCGTGTCTTTCCCATTCATTGGAGGCTCATAGTGGAGACTTCCTTCCTTTGTGCAGAAGCAGCCCAGCCTGCCATTTGTATCCCCCCCGCCCCCCGCTAGGGGCTGCTGCTCCATAAGGGAGATTTAAAGGTGGAATGGGCCCTGATTAGCCAGCTGTCAAACAGAACAGCTTCTGATTGGTCCGTTAGTTGCAGATAGGGGGAAATGAAGCTTCCTGGCCTTATCTTGGCAAGCAGAATGTGCGCATGAGTCACAGGGCTGATGATGCTGTGTGCGCATGCATTCTTGTCAAGAATGCACGGCCGAGCATGATCCTTTGCTGTGGTGCCACACCGTTGTCTAGTCCTCAGCTCAGAAGGTCCTCGCTCTCGAGGGGCTGGGTGGGTGCCTTGTGTGTGCACTTTGTGTCATGTCCCTGGTGCACTGGTTGGGTGCCCCCCATCAGGAGGGGGCTGAAGCCAGAGCAGGCAGCGGCCCCCCTGGTTTCCCCAGAAGGTGAAAGAAGGAAGACAACGGACGTTGGACCTTGGAGCATTGAAGGGAGCCTGCCAGGAGTCTCAAGGGGAAAGTGTCACAGTGCCCTGAAACCCACCCCCACCGGTGCTCAATGGTTCCTCTTGAGTGACAGAGAGCCCCCCCCCACTTTCCCAGACCCCCACCAGCTAACAGGAGCCGTCTCCCCCCTCTCACACCCTCTCCACCACCACCCCACCTGGTCTCTCTGTTGAGGCTTGTTTGCTCTGCAACAAAGAAGCCACGCCAAAGGGGGCAGACTTGGGGCAGCCACCACACCTTGGCGGGCCAGGAGCAGCGGGCAGAGCGGAGAGAGAGAGAGACCAGGCCAGGTGGCAGAGGGTGTCTTTCATAAGGGGGGGGGGAGGCATCAAGTGTGTGACTGGCAGGGGCTGAATGCAGAGCGGGGGGGGGGGGCAGAGCTGGGATCTCCACTGAGTCTCTCAAGTCTCCCCAGGAGGTAAAACAAGGAGGACAACTGGCGAGGGACAATGACCAGGAAATAGTGGGAAGGGGAACATGCCCTGCAGGGGTGGACTAGATGATTTCTTGGGGGCCCTTCCAACTCTGCAAGTGCCACAGCACCCTGAAACCCCCCCACTGGTACTCAATGGTTCCTCTTGAGTGACAGAGGATAGAGAAGCCCCCCCACTTTCCTAGCCCACCGCCAGCCAGCTAACAGGAGGCATCTTCACCTCCACTCCCGTCCCCTCCCTCCGTCCCAGAGAAGGAGACACAGGAAACCAGGTCAGATTGCAGAGGAAGGATTTATTAGAGGGTCAAGCGTCACATGGGGGCAGGAAGGGGTGTCCCCCACCCCACCCGGTGGGTGGCGAGACCAGCAGGAGGCGGCCGCTTCTCCCTGGGGGGTGTCTCAGTGGTACCGGCGGGCCAGCGCATGAGCCACCACCTTGACCAGCTTGTGGAAGGCATGGTGGTAAGCAGGGGTGAATTCCTTCCCAAAGTGCGCGGCCAGCATGGTGATGAGGACCTCGCCCAGGAGCTGGAAGAGAAAAGAGGGGGTGACTCCTTCCGCCAGGGGGCCCGTGTGCGGAACACCCTCTCCCCACAACCCCCACCCCACGCAGCCACAGCTGGCGGCTGTTGGGTCAAGCCCAAAGGCCAGCTGGGATGGATGAAGGGGTTTGGGGTCCCCTGGAAGGAGGCCGGTCCAGGAGGCAACAGACAGAACCCCACACTGTCCCAGGCTGGCACTGCCATGCCAGGAGAGGTTTGGTGCCAAGAAGCAAACTGGCCCCTGCCTGGGACCTCCTGGGCTCGGCCTCTGCTAGCCGGACAGATCCTTGCTTGACCAGGGACAAGTCAGAAGGAGGAAGGGCAAAGGCCCACAGGCTCCATTTGAAGGGCCAGAAGGCAAGAGAGTCCATCGAGTTGCCCTTCTTTCCAAGGTAAAGGGGTCGGCTTGCTCAGGGCGTGGCTGAAGGTGCCCACGGATGAGGGGAGCTCATTCTGACTCGCCAGGAGATGACGAGGATTGTGAAAGATAGCCAGAAACTCTCCCCTACTTGGGTAGGTGGGTTTAGTTAAAATTCATTGATTTATATCTCTATATTGCTGCTCCATAAAAAACGCATCACATAAAAATAATACGGTAAAATCACACAAAGTTCCAAACAAGTTAAACGCATGAGTAAAGAGAAGGCTGGAACTTGTTTTCTGGTGCGCAAGAGGGCAGGATCCGAACCAATGGATTTAAACAACAAGGAAGGAGATTCCCATTAGATATTAAGAGGAACTTTCTGAAGATTAGGAGCTTTTACGGACTCCCTTGGAAGACTCTGCCTCCCTGGAGGTTGTTAAGCAGAGGGTGAGGAGCCGTCTGTCATGAGATTCCCTCAGGGGGTTGGACTAGATGTCCCTCGGGGTCCCTTCCAACAGAACAGTTGTATGATTCGTGTGTGGGGATTGTGACCCTGCAGAGGGGACCTCGGGCACCCATCCCCCCGCCCTCCCCCAGGCAGCCCTTGGGGCAGGCAGGCAGGCTCACCCCGAAGTTGACGGGGTCCACGTGGAGCTTGTCGCAGTGCAGCTCGCTCAGTTTGGCAAAGGTCTCCTTGATCTTGTCGAGGTTCTTGATGGCCTCTCCGAAGGAGGCCAGGACCTTGTGGCCGTGCTGCTTGACTTTGGCGTTGGCACAGATGGCGGCAGGGCTGGAGAGGTCCCCAAAGTGAGTGAATAATCTCTGGGTCCAGGGGAAGACGATCAGCAAGCTGGAGAGAAGGAAGGAAGGAAGGAGAAAGAAGAAGAAGAAGAGGAGGAGGAGTTTGGATTTGATATCCCGCTTTATCACTACCCGAAGGAGTCTCACAGCGGCTAACGTTCTCCTTTCCCTTCCTCCCCACAACAAACACTCTGTGAGGTGAGTGGGGCTGAGAGACTCAGAGAAGTGTGACTAGCCCAAGGTCACCCAGCAGCTGCATGTGGAGGAGCGGGGAAGCGAACCCGGTTCCCCAGATTACGAGTCCACCACTCTTAACCACTACACCACACCAGGAGAGGCACGGATGGTCATTCTCCAGGTGGATAGAGGAGAGCCTGCCCAGCCTGCCCAGAGAGGCAGCCACCCCTGGCCTTACCAGGCAAGGGTCTCCCCACCCAAGGCGGCCACGTCCACTTTGCTCCAGCAAGTGTTGATGAGCTGCTTCTCTTCGGCGGTCCAGTGCACCATGATGGCTGGCTGTGAGCTTCTCTTGGCTGCTGGAGAAAACCTTCTGGGCTGAGCTGGAGCTCCTTCCAGGGCTGGAGCCTTTTATACCCTGGGCCAAAGCTCCTCCTCCTCCTCCTCTGGGGCCCAGCTTGGTGGGGCTGAGGAGCAGGAGGGGGGAAGAGGCTGGCCGTGGGGTGTGGCGCCCTGGGCCGAGCAGGAGGCCCCAGATAGCTGCTTCTCTCTAGAAGACATCAGGCCCCAGCTGCTCTCTTTATCATCTCCTCGCAAGCAGCAGGACCAGGACTGAGCACACAGCCCAGGAGACTCCCCAGAAGCTCACAGTCCGAGAGCCATTTTGCAGGGGCAAAACACACCCCACAGATCTCATGTGGCATTTAGACCCATTGCACAGATGAAGGCGCAATGGGAACCACAAGAGAAATGTCCGCGATGACCCAAACCCAGAGCTTCCCTCAATGAGCCTCCAAAAAGGGGGTGTCTACGATTGGCAGGACGCCGGGGGAAGAGGGGCTGGAGTCTGGCTTGAAAGAGGGGGGCAGTGATTTGTGGGGAAGTGGGCCAGTCGGGAGGCAAGCGTCGGAGGCAGGGGATGCTTCAGAGCTGGAGGAAGAGGCAGGGAAGGGCCAGGGGCTTCCCCACCTTCTCCTGAACCTCCGTCTCCCAGAACCAGGAGGGGACTGAAGAGGGAAGGGCAGAGGGAGCTTCCGTGCAGGCGCAGTCTCTGGCTGTGAGGAGCGTAAACGGAGGGAGGGAGAGTCGCCCCTGTTGTTGCAGCTGCTCCACAGAGTGCAGACCTGGGAACAGCTGCATCCTAGCGAGTCTTATATTGGGCAAGAAAGAGATAGCTCTCTGCCATGTGCCTTCCTTGGGCTGCGAAGAGCCCCTGACGCCAGCCATGCCAGCTCCATGGGAGGAAACAGAGCTGGGAGTGGATGGCTTTCAAGCACCGAGAGACTAGACTCCAGAGCTGGAGAAGAAGGTCTGTGAATGTTCACAGTTAGCTCTCTGCCGTGTGTCTCTCGTTGTGCAGCCCTTGGAGCTTCATGGAGAGGCTGGTGCAGGGAGAGTATTTATTTATGATCCACCCTTCCCGGCATTGTCCCAGGAGGGGCTGCAAGCTCAAAGCGCCTTCTCGGTAGTGGGTCCCGCCCTGTGGAACGCCCTCCCACCAGATGTCAAGGAAATAAACAACTGTCCGACTTTTAGAAGACATCTGAAGGCAGCCCTCTTTAGGGAAGTTTTGAATGTTTGGTGTTTTATTGCTTTATTATTCTTAATATTCTGTTGGGAGCCACCCAGAGTGGCTGGGGAAACCCAGCCAGGTGGGCGAGATATAAATAACTACTACTACTACTACTACTACTAATAATAATAATAGTAATAATAAACAAGAGTTTAAAGTAACTTGCCACATTTGTCTCTGTGGCCACGCGATGCCTCCAGCTGCAGAGGCAGTCTACCTGTCTCCTTCCCTGGGGAACCTGGGTGGGGAGAGGGCTGCAGAAGAGGCGCCTGGTTGGCCAGACAGGATGAGGCCCTTCTGAGGTGGCCAGCATGCCCACATTGGCCACAGGATGGGCAAGAATTCTCCCAAGGGAAACCAGCCCCCAGAACCTGAGCCCAAGAGGCCCTTTCCCCCCTCCTCAGAAGGATCTTTGCCTCCAACCGACTGCGGAGCCACAGCAGAGCCCTCCTGGCAGGAGCCATTGGCAGCCCCCTCTTCCTCCACAAATTTGTCCGATCTTCTTTCAGAGCCACTCAAGTTGGGGGCCATCTCTGCCTCCTGTGGCAGGGAGTTCCACAGATTAACTCCGCGCTGCATGAAGAAGGACTTTGTAATCCATCCTGAATCTCTTCCTGACATGTCAGAAGTTCTAGTGTTAGGAGAGAGGGAGGAAAGCTTCTCCCTTCCACTTTCTCCAGGCCAGGCGTCGGTTTATCGGTCTCTCGTTTCGCCTTTTACTCTCCCCTTTTCTAAACCAAAAAGGCCCAAATGCTGCAGCCTTTCCTCAGCTGCTTCCTCCCCTGGATCATTTGGGGTGTCCTTTCCGAAACCTTCTCCAGCTCTGCAATGTCCGCTTTCATGTGAGGCAACCAGAACTGGGCACAATCTTCCAGCTGCTGCACCACAGATTTGTAGGGTGGCATTCGGATATTGGCAGCTGAGATTTCAAGGAAGGGAAAAGACTCAGGTGGTGAGAATCCTCTGTCAACACCCCAATCCGCCCGCCTCCCCCTAGAAATGTGTGCGCCCTGGTCTGCCCTGCAGCCCCATAGCCAGCCGGCTGCTTTTGGGGCCAGAGAGAACTCTGCCCCATCTCCAGCGCTCAGGTGGGAACCAGTTACCGCTCCAGTCGGATGTTGTGCGCCATCTTGTCCTCAGCCTTGGGCAGCAAAAGGGCTCTGCCACCCAGTGCCCAGAGGCCCAGGCGCCTGTCCCTCAGACCCCAAACTGGGGGGCGCTGCCCGTCTCAGCAGGCCAAGGACATGCCGCCGGATCTCCTTGGTCTTCACCCCGTAGACGATGGGGTTGAGGGTGGGGGGCACCAGGAGGTAGAGGTTGGCCAGGAGGATGTGGACGTTGTGGGGGACGCTGTGGCCAAAGCGGTGGGTGAAGAAGGAGAAGAAAGCCAGGCTGTAGAAGACTACACAACAACAGCAAGTGCGTCAGGGGAAATTCGCACAGAACTGCTGGCAGATTTTCCTGGCGATTTTAAAGACTAACACTGCAAACTGTGGCAGAAATGCAGGAAGCCGAATTTAAGGTTGGAAACCTGAGGAACTGAGAGGACCAAAACTGGCATTTGTGCCCGTCTTTAGCACTGGCAGTGGCACTGGCTCTCTCTGCCCCCCCCCCTTGACATGAAGAGGCTTGAATGCGATGTCTCCCCCACCTCAGTGAGCCTAAGGAAAACACCCTCCAGAGTCCTTGGAGTTGGGTGCCCTCCCTGCCCTTCCTCCTGGGGAAACTGGCAAGTGGGCAGATGGGGGTGGAAAGAACAACCCCCCCCCTTTTCTCCTTGGCTCGCTGTGAGTGTGGGCGAAGAAGGGGTTCCCTCCTTGCCATGCCAACCATTTCCCCACTCAAAGACCCCCACTGCCCACCCATCGGCTCCCCGACCCCCATCAAAGGGCTCACGATGCCCACCCAGCCCACTCACAGTCATGGCGCTGCGCTGCCCAGGCTCACAGGATCAGGGCAGGGGCTGCAGGGATTCCTGGCATGAGATCTCGGCCCCTTCCCAAACCCCACACACTTTGCAGGCTGCAAAACACCAGATCTCAGTGAGGGAGGTGGAAAGAGAAGACCCAGATCAGACTCAGTTGGCTGAGGTATATAAGCCGCACAGTTCCACCTTCTCTCCCTCCTTCCCCTTTTCTGCCAGGGGGCTCAGGAGAGTCTCCCCTCCCCTGGGCCACCCAGAGACTTCTGAGCCCCTGAGCATCCAGCTGGTCCTCTCTGACCAGGCCCCACGGAGCCCCCCCCCCCGGCCCTCCAGAACAGAGGAGCCCCTGGGCAGAGCCCTCTGCTGCCTCTCCCCACAGACACCAGCCTTCCCCCTTCTTGGCGCCCAAGATCTCCGAGGTCCGCTGGGGGCAAGTGGCTGGCAGATGCTTGAAAAAGGGAGGCTGGTTGAGACAGAAGTTTCCTGGACTTGTGCAGCGACTGAACTGGACTTGGGGGGGGGGAGCCAAGGTGGGGGAGCCCTGCTGCTGCCCCCAGGTTCTGGGGGGGGGGGAAATCTCTGGCCATGTTCCCAGAAGCCACCAGGGCCAGTGAGGTGTAGTGGTTAAGAGCGGTAGTCTCGTAATCTGGGGAACCGGGTTCGAGTCTCCGCTCCTCCACATGCAGCTGCTGGGTGACCTTGCGCCAGTCACACTTCCTCGAAGTCTCTCAGACCCAGTCACCTCACAGAGTGTTTGTTGTGGGGCAGGAAGGGAAAGGGGAATGCTAGCCGCTTTGAGACTCCTTAGGGTAGTGATAAAGCGGGATGTCAAATCCAAACTCTTCTCTGCCTCCACAGTCAGAGGCAGGGATGCTTCTGAATGCCAGGTGCTGGAATTGCAGGAGGAGAGACTTGCTCTGGGGCCCGGATCCTGCGTTTGCGCTTCCCCTTGGGGAGAACAGGAGGCTGGACTCATTGGCCCCCCTTTGGCCTGATCCAGCCTGCTCTTGTTACATTGAGAAAGAGAGAGAGGTTACAGGTAAGGTAGCCGTGTTGGTTTGCCATAGTCAAAACGAAATAAAAAAATTCCTTCCAGTAGCATCTTGCAGTGTTGGTCTCTAAGGTGCCACTGGAAGGAATTTTTAAATTTTGTTTTGAGAGAGGTTGTCTGTTTGTCTGGACTCTTTAGGACGGGGCGGGTCCGGCTTGAGGAGCGCATGAGGGCCCGCAGGCCCCCCCATGTGGCTCTCCAGACTGTTTTGGGCCAGCCCTGTGGGGCAGGTCCAGGTGGGGTGGAGGAGGCCACTCTTCCCAAGTCCTGGCACCCGGCTGACGGGCCCCTGGAGGACCTGGAGGAGGACTTTGCCTGGGGCTGTGGGTGCAGCAGGAGGGTGTGTGAGTGGAGCAGCCCTGGGTGCCTCTGAGGAGACCTGTTTGTGGGAGATTTGGGGGATATCAGGCAGGAGGCGCCTCCTGGCAGGCGGCTGATAAAGGCGGCCCCTCCTGATAGCTCCGCGGAGGAGACTTCAGCCTCTGGCGCCAGGAGCTTCTGAGGGGGGTGGCATTCGCTGCCTGAGCAAAAGGAATGGGTGGCCCCAGCCGCCTCCCTCGATGGCTTCCTGCTACTACTGTTTTCAAGGAACTTTGTGTTGTTGGTCTTTATGTTTTCGGTCATGCGTTCCTCAGAGTCTTTTTGAGCATCCTTTCCCGTCTGCTTGCACTTTTTAATGGCCACATTCTGCGTTCCAGTTTGCTCCTCATATTACATTTTTAAGAGTTTCACAGTGATTTGCCCCACTAGGTTTTGACTTTCCAACTTCCTTCTCACCAGCTTTCCTCTTCGGGAATCAAATGTGCCCCTGATGACACTCTATCCAAGACCAAGCCCCCCACATCGCACCTCTTGCCCCCCCAAAGGGAGGCCTCCCGGAGAGCCTCTCTCCCCGCTGCACTCCCTAGACTGGCATTCATGGAAGGGGTGGCATCCATTACAGCTGTTCCTTGCCACACTCGCTTCCTCCCCATAAATGCCACCTTTCTCTCTCCCCCTTCCCCTTCCAGGGGCTGCTGGGGGCCTTCCTCTCACCCCACAGCTCATTCCCTCTCCCTCCCCTTGCACAACTTCTCAAAGGCAGAGACTCTTTCCAAGACCTCCTCTTTATTGATGGAGCTCCTAAAGCTCTTGAGCTTTCTGCTGCTGCTAGAAGTAGGTGATGGGGTCCGTCCTGGTGTGGTTCAGCTCATAACCGTGGAGCGTGAGGTCGCCTGAAAGGTTCTGGAACACACGAAGGTGGGCGTATTTGTCCTCTGCATACCGGACCTGTGAGGAGGAGGAGGAGGAGGGAAGAAGACGGAAAGGGTGTCACCAGCAGAGACCGCCTGACTGATGGTTCCTCTATTTACGTACATGACAACAGCAGCTAGAACGTTGTATGTACCGAAGTGGAAAGAGAAAGGACAACCAACGAAGGAGAAAAGGCTTGTGAAACAGATGGAATATTCTGAAATGGTGAGATTTTGCTCCGTGAACCGCCCTGAGACCTCTGGGTATGGGGCAGGATATAAATTCAATAAATAAAAATAATAAACTGCCAAATTAAGAGGACGTAATGACAAAGGGTTTATGGAGGAATGGGAAAAGCTGGTGGATTACCTCTCAAATTATCACCCAGTTATGAAGTCATGGGCAGGATTTGAAATATGAGCAGTGGATGAATGAAAGATTCCACGGCAGCGGGGTTTAGATGATAAAAATATTTGTGTTATAAAACAGCTAATAAAAATGAGTGAAAAACAAACATCAGGCAAGGAGAGTTGGAAAGTGAAAAAGAAACATGGTAAAGGTAAAGGGACCCCTGACCATTAGGTCCAGTCGTGGCTGACTCAGGGGTTGTGGCGCTCATCTCGCTTTACTGGCCGAGGGAGCCGGCGTACAGCTTCTGGGTCATGTGGCCAGCATGACTAAGCCGCTTCTGGCGAACCAGAGCAGTGCACGGAAACGCCGTTTACCTTCCCGCCAGAGCGGTACCTATTTATCTACTTGCACTTTGACGTGCTTTCGAACTGCAAGGTTGGCAGGAGCAGGGACCGAGCAACGGGAGCTCACCCCATCACGGGGATTCGAACCACCGACCTTCTGATCAGCAAATCCTAGGCTCAGTGGTCTAACCCACAGCGCCACCCGCTGTGTATATGATGATAAATGCTTTGAAATATTGTTGGAGACTTAATAAAAATGTTGTGTTGTATATCCATCCAACATCTGTTTAAAAACCTCCAGGGAAGGCGAGGCCATCACCTTCCATGGGAGCCCATTACTGTCAGATGTCTCTTGCCCTCGGAAATTTATTTCTAAGATTTACTCAGATTCTCCTTGGAGAATGTCTCAAAACAGCCTGGCGTCTCTTAGCAGGATGAGAGCCATGCCTGCCCCCTGGAGGTCCCGGGAGGAAAAGCTGATATAGAGATGCAATAAATAAACCAGCCAGGAAAGGGCCACTGACCTTGAGGAAGTAGTTGGTGCCAGCCACCACCTGAGTCCTGTACTCAGTAACCTCAAAGAGGTTGAATGCCTGGTTCACTTTTGCTTCCAGCTGAACTTTCACCTGCGGGAAGAAGGCAAAGGCTGATGGTTGTGGCAGCAGGAAGCTGCAAGGGCCCCGAGGGTGGGAGTAGAGGGGCTTGGCTCACTCATGGGGGCCAGAAGAGGCTGCTGGAGGTTCCCTGGGACAGGCAAGGGGGGGGAAGCTTTTGGCACCAGCCCCTCCCCATTGGATGCCCTCCTAGTGCTTTGGCCATCCTGGCTGGGAGCTGGTTGGAGTTGTACACTTGGAGAGCACAAGGCCCCCAAAGCCTTTCAGAGAATCATCGACTTGTAGAGTTGGGAAGGGGCCCCCAAGGGGCATCTAGTCCAACCCCCACAATACAGGAATCTCAGCTAAAGCATCCAGGACAGAGGGCCGTCCAACCTCTGCTTAAAGAACTCCAGGGAAGGAGAGTCCACCATCTCCCCAGGGAGACTGGTCCGCCATCAAACATCTCTTACTGTCAGAAAACCAAAATCTCTTTTTTGGTAACTTGAAGCCATTGGTTCAAGTCCTAACCCAGGGGTCAGCAAACTTTTTTAGCAGGGGGCCGGTCCACTACCCCTCAGACCTTCTGGAGGGCCAGACTATATTCTGAAGAAGAAAAATGAACTAACTCCTATGCCCCACAAATAACCCAGAGGTGGATTTTAAATAAAAGAACACATTCTACTCATGTAAAAACACGCTGATTCCCAGACCGTCCGCGGGCCAGATTTAGAAGGCGATTGGGCCAGATCCGGCCCCCAGGCCTTAGTTTGCCTACCTATGTCCTAACCCCTAAAGCAGGAGAAAACAAGCTTGCTCCCTCTTGCACGTGACAGCCCATAAGATATTTGAAGATGGCTACCATATCTTTTCTCAGTCTCCACTTTTCCAGGCTAAACATACTCAGCTCCTTCGGCCGCTCCTCATACGGCTTGCCTTCCAGACCCTTGATCACCCTGGTCTCCCTCCTCTGCACACCTTCCAGCTTGTCCACATCCTTCTTAAACTGTGGTGCCCGGAACTGGACACAATATTCTAGGTGTGGTCTGACCAAGGCAGGATAGAGTGGGACTGTGACTTCCCTGGATCTGAACACTAGACTTCTGTGGATGCAGACTTAGCATAGCATTAGCCTTTTTCGCTGCTGCGTCACACTGTGGACTCATGATGAGCTTGTGGTCAGCTAGCACTGACCTTTGGGAATCCTTGAGAAACAGGCCTCAACACGGCTGTCATTTTCCACAGTGAGTCAAGAAAAGCCTCTTAGTGCAACGAGGCTGGAAGCCAGGCTTCCCCACCCCTACTCTGTCTCCAGAAGAGGCAGAGCCCCAGAGCCTCTCTCTGCATGGTGGTGGTGGAGGGGGAGAGGAATCTATGGGGAGAGGGCAGCTCACCTGGTCCGCGATTGCCTGAATCTCAGGAGTGGCCGCTTCGGTGGGGGATAATCCTCCAAGACTCATGGTGGCTCCGAAGGAAGATGTGCAGAAGGTCTGAAGCAAGAGAGTCGAAGGAGGGAGGGACGGGGAACACACCTTTTTATTCTCAGCAGCCCCCACCTCTTCTTGGGCAACATCAGGTGCAGAGGTGGCTGACGGCCAAGGCTGGCGTCGTGTCGGGCATTGCTCATCAAACTCTGGCATGAGGAGACACATCCCATCTCTGACAGAGGAGGGAACTGCTGCGGGCAAGGAGAAGGGGGCTGCCTGCTCCCAAATTCCATCGCAACCCCTTGCGAGGCCATAGCAGACCTCAACGGTTGCATTCCCTGGGGAAGAAGGGGCATCACAGTCCTCTGTGCGCCAGTAGCAGTTTAGCCCTGCTGACCACATGACCCAGAAAACTGTCTGTGGACAAACACCAGCTCCCTTGGCCTGAAAGCGGGATGAGCGCCGCAACCCCACAGTCGCCTTCGACTGGACTTAACTGTCCAGGGGTCCTTCACTTTTACCTTAGTAATTCTCCCAATTATGGCTTGCCTAGAAGAGACCTGGGCACTCCCGAGATGCACAAGGAAGAAAGAACCTGGGGAAACACCCGCTTCCCCGAGGCTAAAACCTGCCAGTCTCGGCCAACCACCTCTTTCCAAGGAACTGTGCATGACTCCTTTTGAGGGAGGGAAAACCTTTGACTCAGCTCTGATGCGGTTCCACTCAGCCCAACTATAGTAATAATAATTTATTATTTATACCCCGCCCATCTGGCTGTGTTTCCCCAGCCACTCTGGGTGGCCTCCAACAGAACACAAAAATCCAATAACCTATTAAACATTAAAAGCTTCCCTAAACAGGGCTGCCTTCAGATGTCTTCTAAAAGTCTGGTAGTTGTTCTTCTCTTTGACATCTGGTGGGAGGGCGTTCCACAGGGCGGGCGCCACCACTGAGAAGGCCCTCTGCCTGGTTCCCTATAACTTGGCTTCTCGCAGTGAGAGAACCGCCAGAAGGCCCTCGGAGCTGGACCTCAGTGTCTGGGCAGAATGATGGGGGTGGAGACGCTCCTTCAGGTATACTGGACCGAGGCCGTTTAGGGCTTTCAAGGTCAGCACCAACACTTTGAATTGTGCCCAGAAACGTACTGGGAGCCAATGTAGGCCTTTCAAGACCGGTGTTATGTGGTCTCAGCGGCCGCTCCCACTCTGGCTGCTGCATTCTGGATTAGTTGTAGTTTCCGGGTAGCCCCATGTAGAGCGCATTGCAGTAGTCCAAGTGAGAGATAACTAGAGATAACTAGAAGGGGCATTAATTTAACGGTGTGAATGTGATTATTGCGACCTTGTTGAGCATGCAAATTGTGCAGAACATGTGCATGTTCTGGTAAATACAAGTAGCTGGTGTGGGAGGTGGGGGTGTAGCCTCCAGGATGAGGCCCATGGCCCACCTAGGCCAGCATCCTGTTCTTCTCACAGCGGCCAACCAGATGGAAACCACCCGCAGGCAGGATCCGAGGGCACAATGGCAACTCTCCCTTCCTGTGGCTTCCAGCAGTTGGTCTTCAGAACCATGGCTGTCTCTGATTGTGGATGGTCACCCTGGTTAATAGCCACCCATAGCCCTCTCCTCTTCCATGAATTTGAGAGCCAGTGTGGTGTAGTGGTTAAGAGCGGTAGATTCGTAATCGGGTGAACCAGGTTCGTGTCTCCGCTCCTCCACATGCAGCTGCTGGGTGACTTTGGGCCAGTCACACTTCTCTGAAGTCTCTCAGCCCCACTCACCTCACAGAGTGTTTGTTGTGGGAGAGGAAGGGAAAGGAGAATGTGAGCTGCTTTGAGACTCCTTAAAGGGAGTGAAAGGCGGGATATCAAATCCAAACTCTTCTTCTTCTTCTTCTTCTAATCCATCTAGTCTGGTGACCATCAGAGGCCAAGACACATTTTGTCCTGAGAAGGCTTCAAGCCTCATTTTCAAAGGTAGATTACTGGGATCCTTGTTCAGGCACAAAGCAGGAAGTGGAGTTGAGCATGATGACCCTTGAGGTCCCTTTGAAGTCTACAGTTCTGTTCCATGAAATCTTTGCCTCCTTTTTGGGGGGGTGCGTGTCCCAATGCCTCTCTCTTCCTCTCGCCCATCGCACGGTAGGAGCTTCAGAGTTTTTGCCTGCAAGAACAGCAGCCTGGTCCGTATCTGCTTGGTCTTGGCCCCCTAAATGATGGGGCTGAGCATGGGGGCACCAACAGGTAGAGGATGGAGAGGATGATGTCAGGAAATAGATGCAGAAACTGAGGGTGATGGTGCTGTGGGAATGACAGGTGCCAAGGGCCTGGCGCTGGGCTGCCTTGGCAGGGCAGCACGGTCAGCACCACTCTCTGGGCCAGCACCAGAGGGGAGTGAGGATGGCTCCGCACCTGAGTGGGGTGCTGATGGCCACGTGGTGGTCAAAGACCATGGCTAGCAGGACACCCGACTCTGTGGCCATTAAGGTGTGCAGGAAGAACGTCTGGGCCAGGCAGGACTTCAGGCTGGTCTCCCTGGCGCTGAGGCAGAAGGTGCCCAGCAGCGTGGGCATAATGGAGGTGGAGACGCCCAGGTGGGTCAGGGCCAGGATGGCAAGGAAGAGGAACATGGGCTGGTGGAGGCTGGGGAGACCAGCAGGAGGGAGACGTTCCCCAGCAAGGCTGTGAGGTCCACGCAGCCGTAAGGGATGGAGAGTCAGACGTCAAGGGACTCCAGCCCCAGGATCCTGACCAGGAGGAAAGAGGAAGGCAGGTGAAGCTGGTGTTGCACATCTCTGCTGTTACGGTAAAATCTGGGTGCGAGGCTGCTCTGCCACCCAGCTCATCGGACTAAGTCCGTGGGTCCCTGTGGAGGAAAATGAGCTCAGCCGGAGACAGGAGCAAGCTGCAGAAGATCCAAGTTTATTGTGCAACAGGTTCAAGGCGAGATTGAACAGCGAGAAAGGGGTGACATGAACTTTTGAAACTTCCCTCCATGTCCCAGAATACAGTGCAAAATACATCCCAGTTACATCATGAATACATTAAGAAGAGGTTGGGTTACACAGGATTAACAAATGGAGGAGGGAGGGGGGAATATGCAGAGCTGGAGATGTGTGCAAATAAGCACATCCTGAGTACCGGTGATGAGAAGACAATGGTCCATGTACTGGCATTGCCCGGAGGAAAGGCTTGGCAGAGTGATTTGACAGGATTAGGGTCTTGACACCTTGCTTGAGGGATTATGGAGGACAGGGGAGGGGTGAGGGAGTCCTAGAGAAATTGAGCAAATTGGCACCTATGAATTTTATTGAGCAAATTGGCATCTATGAATTTTATAGATTTTAGTCCCTTTTGACATTGACAATTGGACTCGGAAATAAGTGGATATATTTTAGCGAAGAAGAAGGTGAAGAAGACATGCCCCCCCCTTCCGTATCACTGCATAGGGAGGAAAAGGCGGACCTCTCCCAGTGTGGGAAGGAACATCAAAGCAGTCAAATACAATGTTTCCTATTTGCCCAGAGTGGACACACAGGGCAATGTTGCTCCAGCCGGGAAGACTTCCTGTCACACCTGGTCTGGAGCATTCTCCCCCTGCATGTGACCAGGTAGATAGGTGTGACCCTGGCAGACCCTACAAAGGGGCTGGTCACGCAGCCATCTTCCTCTTATGCTGCTCTCTCTTGATCCCTCCTCTCAATTTTGCCTTCTGCTGTCTGCCGGCTCTCAGCCAGCAGCGCATGGGCTCATCCCTCACAGAGGATGAAGCCATACCTTTCTCTGTAACTGTAACTAAAAGCTCAAGCCTGCCTTCAGGACCATACTGTGAACTGAATGTAAGCAAAGCTTATCATCATCATCATCAATCTTTATTACAGTCCAGAGACCCAACAAATCATTACAAAGCAATGCACAATTCAGACAGCCTACCTCCATTGGTTCTTGCAACCACTGATAAAAACTTCACCACTGCTAATGTTCTAGCGTTTGTCCGGTCTTCCAATAGGAACCTGACATAGTGAGCCTCTGTTTTTCCCGGGAAAGGCACCAGCAATAGTAATATCAGTTCAGCCCTGGCTTGCTCGTATTTTGCACAGTGCAGCAAAATATGTTTTATAGAATCAATGTCTTCAGCACACGAGCAAAGTCTGCCCTGGTAGGGAACTCCTCTCAACCTGCCATCCAACACTGCAGAAGGAAAGACGTTTAGTCTGGCTTTGGTGAAAAGCCTTTGATAGTTTGGTACTGTCAGGTTTTTAATGTAAGATGTTAACTTAAAAGACATGCCCATATTGTACTCCTACTGCCAACAGACTACAGACTGTGTGTGATGGAGATCACAAGTCACAAATTTGGCTTTGTAATTCGGAAATTATGTGATGTGATTTAATTTGATGTGATTGGCCAGTTAATAAAAATTATTTTTTTTAAAAAAAGAAATCACTGTGTGTATTATCCCATAATCTTTGCTTTAACGTCTTTAGGGCACCTTCATAACCCAGGTAATACAGTTGGGGGGTGACAGACAAATAGAGGTGGCTCTTCTAGCCATGGTTTTCTGCCATTTGCTGACAAACTCCTCATTGGTCAGGGGTTGGTACAAACCCTTCCCTAGATCAAACACTGAAATCCTGAGCCAATGATTTAGGGCAGCCCACCATGCTTTAGTTGAAATTGGGCATTCACCAGCTTCTAACAGAAGTATGGAGTTGGGGACACAGTTGGGTACCTGCAGCAGAGATCATAAATTTTGCCTGAAAGCCATCTAGCTGAGGCAGGTCCTCATTATGCCAGACATTTGCAGCGTACAGGAGTTGGGAAACGGATTTTGCATTGAAAACCCTTAAGGCTGCTGGAACATGCTTATCATTACTTTTTAAAGAAGACTGTTGTGTCATCATTCTTTTTAAGAAGGAACTAAAGGGGAATTTACCAGGAACAATCCAGTCTGGACAAGCCAGACTAGATTGCTCAATATATATGGTTCTAACGAATCCATCAGCTAGTTTCCTGCTGCGTACTAGGGAATGTGCTCTGCTACCAGCTCACTAGCGTGAGTGAGAAAGGATAATATTGAATCAATATATCCTCTCCTACTATCCACAACATTCTCACACCCAGCAGCTACCACAGATGCATCTCCATCAGCAGGGAGGATGAGTGGACCTCCTTGGTTTGCAAGGCAGCCCCAGCCTCTTTCATCTGGATCCTGCTACAGCTTCTGGGGAAGAAGAGACAGAAGGATCAAGCCAATGGCCCGGCCAGCCCAGCCGCCTCTTCTCACAGTGGTCGACCAGATGCCCCAAGGGGGAAAACAACAAGCAGGACCTGAGCACAAGAGCTGCTCTCCCCTCCTGCCCTTTCAGGCCACTGGTATTTAAAAGCATTGCTGCCGCCAACTGATGCTATTTAAGGACAAAAGCAGGGGCACCCAACCAATGCACCCGAAGCATTGCAGGGACTCAAAACAAAGCGAGTGTGTGCTCGTGCACACACACACACACACACACACACACACACACACACACAGCACCCGTTCAAATGCTCAGGAACCAATGCTTATGATCATCTTATCAGAATAAGGCAAAGGAACCCTATAAAACACAGAAGATCACCCAAAATAGCCCAATTTTTTTTCTTTAGTTCCAAAGGTAGTAATGATGTTGGAGGGGAGAAGACCCGCGTTGCCCTGTGGGTGGGTCAGGGTCAGCCACAATCCCCCAATCCCCCTCCTGACTTGCAGGCTGGGCAAGAGCCCACATGGCAAAGAGCCAGACAGAAGCCCATCACCTTCACAATGCATATTGGGGAAACGCAACGCAGGCTGGGAGTTCACCAGGTGCAGCAAGAATAAGTGGCGCCAACTGATTCAAGATAATACAGGAATGTTTCCATGGAAGGTGAAAGGCGGATGAATAATTGCAGCCTTGAGGGACGGGGACTCAGATTTCTGCCTGGCACCACACCTCTTTTCTGACTAGATTCTGATGTCTCCTATTATGCTTCTTGAACTGTAGTATGGGAAATCATGGGAACATTTGAACTGGATGTAACCTTTTGTTCTGGGTTCTTCTTTGCTTGCTTAGGAGTGGAAAGTTACCGGTAGTTGCAACAAATAAATGATCAGGCTTAATAGCTGCTGTTTGGCTTCTTTATCTGAGCTGTGGTCTCTTGCTTGAACCTGACCAATTTTGGACCCGCAGGGCCCAAAAAATTGGGCAACCCCAAGTTTTGATACTTCCTTAGCACTATTGGCCCTCAAGACCCCTCTCCTCCCCCCTGAATTTGTCTAATCGTCTTTCAAAGCCACCCAAGTTGGGGGCCATCCCTGCCTCCTGCAGGAAGGAGTCATGGAGACCTCAAATGGCTGGTGACTTTTGGGATGGTTCTAATAAAAGGTGCTGAAGCTCAACATCAAAAAAACAAAGATCATGGCCACTGGTCCCATCACCTCCTGGCAAATTGAAGGGGAAGAAATGGAGGCAGTGAGAGATTTTACTTTCTTGGGCTCCCTGATCACTGCAGATGGTGACAGCAGCCGCAAAATTAAAAGACGCCTGCTTCTTGGGAGAAAAGCAATGACAAACCTAGACAGCATCTTAAAAAGCAGAGACATCACCTTGCCGACAAAGGTCCGTATAGTTAAAGCTCTGGTTTTCCCAGTAGTGATGTATGGAAGTGAGAGCCGGACCATAAAGAAGGCTGATCGCCGAAGAATGGATGCTTTTGAATTCTGGTGCTGGAGGAGACTCATGAGAAGAGAAGACTCCCCGGAAAAGACCCTGATGTTGGCACAAGGAGAAGGGGACGACGAAGGACGAGATGGTGGGACAGTTTTCTCAAAGCTACCAGCATGAGTTTGACCAAACTGCAGGAGGCAGTGGAAGACAGGAGGGCCTGGTGTGCTCTGGTCCAGGGGGTCACAAAGAGGCGGACACGACTAAATGGCTAAACAACAACAACAACAAATAAAAGGTGCTACTCAACCGAGGACTTCAGAATTCTTAAATTACTGGCTACTTCAAAAGCACTTGACTTGGTCTTAGCCCTGGAGAAGGAATCATAGAACCACAGAACTGTGGAGTTGGAAGGGACCCTGAGGGACATCTAGTCCAACCCAGGCAGTGCAGGAATCTCAGCTAAAGCAACTCAACTAAAGAATCTCAGCTAAAAGAGACATGGAGCATCACCATCTTTTTATTTGTACCCCACCCATCAGACAGGGTTGCCTGAGCCACTCTAGGCGGCTTTCTCAACAATTTATAAAACCACAAGACAGTCAAGCATTAAGAACTTCTCTGAACAGGGCTGCCTTCAGATGTATTCTAAAAGTCTGGTAGTTGTTTATTTCCTTGACATCTGTGCTCTAAGTGCCTTGATGGGGGAGATATCTCTGTTCCTGGGCTCACACTCAGCCTTTGAGCAGAAGAATTGTCCGGGTGTGGGCAGAGCAACTGGAACGAGCCTCTGCAGGGGAGGCACTTTTATGCCATCCCTTAGTCAGTCCTTCTGGCTTCCTGCCTCTCCTGGAACAATTTCTGATGAGAAATCCTGAAGGGGCTCAGGGATGCCTGACCAGGGCTGTGTGTCTCCCTGCCAAGGCAAGGGGCAGCGTTGGGGAACAGGGAGGCAGGAACCAAGTGCCAGAGGCTTCCGATCGAGGTGGTGAGGAATCTAGTGAACCCTAAATGCACACGCTTTTGCTGGATTAAGAGCTGTTCGGCAGTGGAACTCTCCTTCCCTGGAGGTTTTAAAGCAGTGGTTGGGTGGCCATTTGCCATGGGTGTTTCAGTTGAGATTCCTGCATCACAAGGGGGGTCAGGCTGGATGACCTCTGTGGGTCCCTTCCAGCTCTACAATTCTATGATTCTATGATGGCTATTTTCAAGTATCTGAAGGGTTCTCTCATAAAAAATGGAGCAACCTTGTTTTTCTGCTGCTCCAGAGGCATAGACCCCAAAAGGGATGGAGCAGCTTCTTCCGTTGCGTCCTTGCGGACACCTCTTCCCTCTTCCAGGTGGAAGAAGAGAGGAAGGCTAGCCTGAAACTTCAAACAAATCCAGGCTAGCCTTCCTCTCTTCTTCCACTTGGACTCACTGGAGTTAGAGGCTGCAGCCCAGGATGGGGACACCGTGGTCCTCCAGATATATTGGGACTTCCCTCAGTCCCAAACAGCACAGCTCGTGGTCAGGGATGACGGGAGATGGGTTGCATGGATACCCGGAGGGCCACAGATTCCCCAGCCCTGTGGTCCTCAAACCCTGGGGGCAGCACTGTGCTGGAGGGACTCAATGATTAATGCTGTCCATTGTCCCCCGACCCGGTGGCCTTGGAGAGATGCCCCACAGCTGGGCATACCTTGGCGCAATGGACCTGTTTGGGATAGAAAATGTCTCTGAACAGCCCCTTGAGGTGCCCCCTCCCTCGTTCTCCACAGAGACACCATAAAGGCTGCTTCCCGCTCAGCCAGGTGGCCTCAGAGCGATGCTCCGCGCAGGATGCAGCTGCTTGCAAAACTCCACCAGGAAGCTCAGGAGCAGAAGAAGCTGCCTTAGGCTGAGCCAAACGACACCTTAACCTAGAGGTGGACGGCAGTGGCTGCCGTGGCTTTTCAGGGTCTCAGGCAGGGAGTCTCTCCAGCCCCCGGCCTGGAGTTGCTGAGGACCAGACCTGGGATCTTCTGCATGGGAAGCAGATGCTTTCCTGGTGATTGACGGATCTCCCTGTGGCTCTGCAGGTGAGAGGGTTCGCTGTCGCCAGAATGGCTCTTCTCTGCCTGCACATGGGGAGGCAGCGATGCATCTGAATGCCAGTTGCTTGTGACGTAAAAACTTTGACATCTGATTAGATATTAGATTCCTGATACAGACTTTGTTCTAACTTTTCTAACACTAAGTGCATTTAACCTTTTTTTTAGAGAGAGAGAGAGAGAGAATGTACCAATGAACGTTTTGATTCCCGGTTCCTGTGTGCCTGCCTTCTGCAGCTCTCATGCCTTCCTCCTGCACTGAATGCCGGCCTTATCTGACCCTAGAAGGACTCAGGGTGTTTTGACAAGCCAGGGAGAAAGATGTAGGAAGGGATGCCAGGGGCCCCTCACCGAAGACTGCTTGCCAAGGCAACTGGAGGTTATGTGCAAAAGCTGAGACCCAGACATTTCACACTCCTGCACCTGTAACCCTTTTCATGTATGCAATAATCATAGAATCATAGATCTGTAGAGTTGGATGGGACCCAAGGGGTAATCTAGTCCAACCCCCTGCAACGGGGGTTAGAACTGCAGTGTTGGCTCTAGCTTCCTCCTTGTCCCTCTTGACTCCTACCCCCTCTCTACAGTCACTCACCTATCCCATTTGCCTCCATGCTCCTCTTGACTCCTGAATGTGAGACGGTTCCCTTGGCTGCCATCATAGGTCACCATAGGCCATCTTCAGGCATCTCTACTCGTGTCCAAATGGTTCTACCTGCTAGCCTGTTTCTTTTTTCTTGGCAGGGATGAAGTGACCCACACCTGGCCAGAGGCAGGAGGAGAATGCCACTGTCTAATGCCACCCACTTTCATTCCCCCACGTGCATCCTGCTGGGGGTCCCGGGGCTGGAAGCTCTCCACTCCTGGATCTCCATCCCCTTCTGCCTTGGCTACCTCGTTGCTCTTGTGGGCAACTGTACCATCCTCTTCATCATCAAAACGGAAGCCAGCCTCCACCAGCCCATGTTCTTCTTCCTCTCTTTCCTTTCGGCCATCGACCTGGGCCTCTCCACCTCCACTGTGCCCAAGATGCTGGCCATCTTCTGGTTTGGCCTTGGGGAGATGAGCTTCGGCTCCTGCCTCGCCCAGATGTTCTTCATCCACACCTTCACAGGGATGGAGTCTGTCGTGCTGCTAGCCATGGCCTTTGACAGGTACGTGGCCATCTGTGACCCCTTGAGGTACACCACCATCCTGACCAAGCCACGCATCGCCTGGATGTGTGCTGGCGTGGCTCTGAGACCCTCCATGCTGGTGCTGCCCATTGCCCTGTTGACTCTCCGCCTGCCCTTCTGCAGCGACCACATCATCCTTGCCCACACCTACTGCGAGCACATGGGCATCGCCAAGCTGGCCTGCGCTGACATCCGGATCAATGTCATCTACGGCCTCTTCGCCATTGCCTTCCTCATGCTAGATTTGGTCCTCATTCTTTTGTCCTATGTGCTGATCTTGCAGTCTGTTTTCCGGCTCCCCTCCAAAGAGGCCCGGCTCAAATCCTTGGGCACTTGTGGCTCTCATGTTGCAGTCATTTGTGTCTTCTACACTCCTGCCTTCTTCTCCTTCCTCACCCACCGCTTCGGACGCAACATCCCCCATTATGCACATATCCTCATTGCCAATCTCTACCTCATTTTGCCCCCGGTGCTCAACCCCGTCATTTACGGCATCCGGACCCGGGAGCTGCGCAGGAGGATCCTGCAGTTCTTGTTCTCCAAAAGGGCGCCTTTGTCCAACGTCTCCTGATTATCCTGCCTTGCAGGGGGTTGGACTAGATGACCCCCAGGGTCCCTCCCCACTCTACGATTCTATTTTGCATTCCTACAATCTGTTGAGTGGGAGTTCAGATATATAACATGCTCTACGTAATCCGAGTGTCTTGTAAGGCTGGGAGAGAAACCCCAGAGAGCGGTTGCTGCCAATCAGTGTAGGCTATCCTGAGGTAGATGGATCAATGGTCTGATTCAGAACTCTCTGCAGTTCTTTGATCCTAGCAAGCTGGACTCTGGCCCAAATCACTGCAGCACAGTTTGGAGAGGAGGAGGAACAATAACTTTTTGATATACCAGAGTTGTTGTTGTTGTTGTTGTTGTTGTTGTTATCCTGCCTTTCTCCCTGACAGGGACCCAAGGCAGCTTACACTTAAGATAGCTAAACACATAGAAAAAGAGTAATAATTTAAGAAACAATTACATATTAATGGAATTAATAGAAATATCTGGTATACTGTAAGCATTTAGAACCTTCCCACTGTTACGGAAGGGGGGGGGCATGTCTTCTTCACCTTCTTCTTCGCTACAATATATCAATTTATTTCCAATTGTCAAAAGGGACTAAAATCTATAAAATTCATAGAAAATCAGCGTGCCAGTTTGCTCAATTACTCTAGGACTCCATCACATCTCCCCTGTCCAGCATAATCCCTCAAGCAAAGTGTCAAGACCTTAATCCTTTCAAATTGTTCTGATCAGCCTTTCCTCCAGACAATGTCAGGTGGCAGACTATGCATATTTGAGACCATTGTCTTTTCATCCCCAGGAAGTGTTTATCTGTGCATATCTCCAGCTCTGCATATTCCCCCCTCCCTCCTCCATATGTTAATCTGTGCAACCCCTACCTTACTGAACTGCTGATCTGTGTAACCCCACCTTTCTGTGATGTATTCATGACGTGTTTTGCACTGTATTCTGGGACATGGAGGGAGTTTCAAAAACTCATGTCACCCCTTTCTCACTGTTCAATCTCGCCTTGAACCTGTTGCGCAATAAACTTGGATCTTCTGCAGTTTGCTCCTGTCTCCGGCTGAGCTCATTTTCCTCCGCAGGGACCCACGGACTTAGTCCGATGAGCTGGGTGGCAGAGCAGCCTCGCACCCAGATTTTTGCCGTAACAGTTGGCGCCCCACGTGGGGCATGCGGTTCTCCCGCGTTGCTGACCGGGGGCCCTGAAATCTTCAGCCGGCACCAGGCCATTTTGCCTGGGAAGATCCTTTGGACCCCCGGCCATCCTCCGGGCGGTAATCGAAAGCCCCAGGAGTTCAGCCGGGGAGCAAAGAGGGATCCAGCCGGCTTATTCATCAATCCGGGGATCATCATAGAAGACATGTGAGTATAAGGAAAAGGAAAAATCCAGTGCACTGGTGGGAAAGGGGTGGAAATCTCCTGGCAACTGAATTCTCTGCCCTCCTCTCTATCGCTCCTTCTCGCCTGTCTCTTGGTCCAATTGGTGAGAGAGACCGTGGACTGCTGCTCGACCCGAAAGGGGGGTTCTGAGCTCTATCTCTTTCTCTAAAAACCCTCCAGCCAGCCGCACCAATTGGGAGTCCGAAAGTAAGACGGAGAGACCCGACTTGAAAGATAGCCGACTCTCCGCAACGGGTATCCCAGTTGAAAGCAAGGGGCTGGAGTTCTTCTTCCGAACTTCCCGAGCGCCCTTACGGAGGGGGCAGGAAGGGGTCTTGCTTTCTGTATCAATCCCAGCCGCACTGGTCGGTGCCACGTAACACGTGTATCGTGCGTGAGCCCGCTTCCAAAAGCAAGGGGGATTTTCGGTTCGAAACTCTATCCAGGGATCACCCGATCTGGCACCGCACGGCGTGGGCGTTCAGTAGGGCCCCCTTTTCCTGAGATTGACGATAGGTAGGAGGTTGCCAGGAGGGATAGCCCATGAGGAATTGGGCGGGATCGGCAGAGTGGAAAAGGACCCCAGGTTATTGACTAAGGAAATAGGAAGGAATACCGGATAGCTAGAGCTCTTTAAAAACCCTCTAAGGAAGTTGCCAAGCGACTAAAGACCCCTCTTTACTATAAATCCCGTATTAAGTATATCAATCTCCTAGATATACCAATCCTTACCACCCTTTCTCTTCCCTCTTTCTGTCTAGACACGCGTAAAACATAAAATGGGTACCCAGGCTTCCAAACGCGAGCGGGCTCACTCTGGGAAGAAGGCTTCTAGAAAGCCATCTCAGTCTCAGAAGGACCCTGACTCTCCTCTCCAATTTGTCATCACGTATTGGAAGACGATTCCTGGCCACAAATTATTATCGAAGCAAAATTAGAGAACCTCTGTTCTGAAATCTGGCCTGCCAGCACCGCCTCCGCCAAGCCCGAATTGCGTTGGCCGGCTGGTTAACTGGTGGTGTTTGAAGAGGCAAGGAGGCTCTTAAAACCATGTGGGACCTTCCTACTAATTTCACTTAATGAAGCTAAAGGAAGCAGCCCAACTCCTTGCAATAACCAACTAAAGGATGAGAGTATATATGTTTACATGTTGTCTGTTATGTGTGTTGTGTGTTAATACATATATGAGAATATGTGTGTTTACATGTCGTCTGTTATGTGTGTTGTCTGTTCCTTCTGTCTCTGACAGACTGCCTTTCTTAAGCGCGCATAGTTTAAACTGCAAGCTTGCTTCAAAATTTAATTTTTAAGGAAGCCATGCTGGACCTTATCAGTCCTAAATAAGACAAAATGAGAATGAAAGGTGCAAATGTTTACCCCACCTCGTGCTCTGCCGCAACTTTTCAGATTGTGAGTCTACAGTCTATTTTGGAATGTGAATGTTTCTAATGTTTCTGGAATGTGAATGTTTCTAATGTGAATTAGATGTTTCTGCTGCAAAAGCGTAGTCGAGCACAACTGCTCTCTCAAGCTAAAATGCAGTGTATTTATTTCATGAAGCACATGCCTATGAAAGTATGGTCTTCCTTCTAAGAAAATATCTGAGTCCAGTTTTAACTTTGATTTGGTTGGACAGAAGAGTTATTGTAAGGCTCCTGATATCAGGCCTCTTTTCTTAGAAAATGCCCCCCCCCCCCCGTTTCATTCTGTCTCTTTCAGGGTTTTTTTTTTTTTCCTTTCTCCTCTTCTGTGCCAGGTAAATTTACTTCTGAGTAAGCTTCCTTTAAAGGAAACTGCAAAAGGGGGGGGGGCATAGATTAGGTTTACTATTCCTCTGCAAATTCAGGAAAATTGTCACTTTTGTATTCCCTTTAAATCAAATCTATGGCTGTTTTAACTATGCTTTATAAGAGATCCTCTCCCTATCTTAAGAAAATGTTCACTTCAATCTTTCTTTAAAGATCATTTGTCTAGGTACTCTAAGGAACTTGCACGTCTAAAGAAGTAAACTCAAACTAATCTCAAGATCTGCTAAAGGGTTCTGTATAAAGTTGGGAATTTTTATTTTCTTCTTCCTTAGTACATGATAGGAGCACTGATTGTGCTCTCTTCCCCAGTAGTGCCTGTGTACATAAGTATGTGTGTGTAGTACAAATCTTGCTGTGAAATCTTGCTGTGAACCCTTTATTTTGGAGGGTTGGACTAGATGACCCCAGGGTCCCTTTTAGCTCTCCCAATTTGAGGCTGTGTGGAAGGACATGTGTCTGCAAGCATTGGAGGATTTGAGGGTAATTCTTAAATTCTGGTGTGGTGATGGAGTTGAAATTCAGCCTAGCTTTGCTCTTTAGTTTTAAAACATGAGAGGTGAAGCCGAAGCACAACTGAGAATATCAAGCATTTGAGTGATTACAGTGTTTATCATTTTGTCTACTATTAAAAAAAAAAAATCAGACTTCAAAGTCAATTCAAAGTTTAAGCACATCAAATACATATGAGTCTTGACCATTTATCCTGTAAATAAAGGGCAGAAAAAATTTTTGTCTGCAAATGGTAAGGCTGAAATGATTGGGAATATTAAAAAATCTTATGAATTCTGAGTCTGGCCATTTTCCCCCATATATAAGGGCGTGGCATTGTTCCACGAATGGCCAGAGGGATATTAGCCCTTTCCTGTACATAAAGGAAGCAGTCGCTTTGCTTGGGCTGAAATTGCTAGCTTTTGTTGGTGAATACTTCAATTGCTGAGTTTCTCTCTTTTGTTTTAAATCTAACCCTCTTTTAAAATCTACTTACCCTTCCCTTATTCAAATTCTAATTTTGCCAAAAGATGCAACATTTCAATAGTATAAAAGGTTTGCTGAGACATGAACTCCACACATGCACAGAGACTAGATCAGCAAGAAAAAGAAAAAAGAAAAAAGAGGATAGGAAAAGAAATGAGAGAGAGAGAGAGGAAGGAGGGGGAACTGTAGGGAGTGAGAGGAGCTTGGGCTGAAGGGGGAAATTTATCCTAATTTCCTTATGTAAAACTTGGAGCCACTGAGGGAAATCACCCTTAATGTGTCCTTTGCTCCAGGGGCTTCGCAAGACAAAAGGTGTGCCAAGTTTCAAATCTTAACATGATTAACATGCCAAATTCTTTTCACAGGTAAATTTCAAAGCACTCCCCCCCCCCAAGGGATTTAAAATCACAGACTTTGTGTGCATTTTAGGAACAGCATTTCCTGACAGGCTTCTCACATGAAATAATTTTTCCCTTTTAACAGGATATGTGAACCCCGATAACAAAGGTTTTTGTCCCTTCTTTTCTCCCACAGCAACTTTCTTTCCTGTTCTGTGAAACATGTCTGAATCCCTGCTGTATTTGTGACTTCCATCTCTTCGTGCCTTTGACGCTTTAAGTTACAAATAATCTCTTTTCATTTATTTAATCAGTTTTTCCATGATGTCTACGAAATTAAGCGAAGCACAACCTAACATTGTTTGTGGAATGGTATTTGTTTACCCTTTGCCTGATCATTTCTTATTAATTCTGTCATTTTGGCTAGTTCAAGGTACTTGCACAACTTTAAATTGCCATTCATTTTCTTGGTATTAAGTCATTTCCCAGTATTTTGCTATTAACATTCTAACTGATGTGGTCACATCAAGAAACACTCTTTTATTTTCATTGTTACTTCAGATTTCTTAAAATTCTGTGTCTTAGCATTTATTTATTTTGGTTCCTCATAGGTCATTGTGTGTGTGTGTGTGTGTGTGTGTGTGTGTGTGTGTGTGTGTTTTATTATTATTTTAACTGTGTCTTTTAAGTCCACCCTGCCCTTACAGGATATCACTTCTACAAGTGTGTTATTACAGATCCAATGAAAGACTTCGCCACCACAACAGAAGACACCAAAGTTTCAAAGTGATGTCTCTTTCAAAGGATATAGACTGCCGGGGGGAGTGGGGCTGACAAAGGGGGGTGGAGTTGAATTACAAGGACATTTTCTGACTTTTGAACCTCAAGATACATATATAAAATATCCCAATTGTCTCAAGATATGCAACTGATATTTAATTAGTTTGTTTTGTATTATGTGTTATTACGTAGGAATGTTGAAATGTGTCTGACAGTGTGTCATTTCCACAAATGGGGGGGCTATTTTGTGGCTATTTTTGTGTGTAAGTGTTTTATGTCTAATGTCTTATTCCTTACACCCCAGTGGAGGATCCTCATACATTTTATACCTTTTAACAGATCAGGATATTATGTAGTCCAATGTTTAGACTTAGATAAATTTATTACCATATTTCGTTGTTTCACCTGGCACTCTGCCAACTTCCCTACCCATTTTAAAAATGTGCTAAAACCCACTTTACCAAGGAGAAGCTTCTAAGATACATGAAGGTGGATATGCTTTGGTTTAGCAGGAATGATCCCTTATACAGTTAAATTGACTTATTTCGACAAGTGCCCCTTTAAGAATGGTTTTCTTTTAACAGATTGGTTTGAAGAGTTGAGAACCATGGGGAAAGATAAATTCAAATTGGACTCAGTTTGAATTGGGCAAGTGTATCCAGGCTGCAATTAGCTTTTGGTCCTTAAAGTGCAAGTGCGCAACTTCCCATGACTGCAAGACCAATAATAAAACCCCCATAGGAAGCCAAGTCAAGGACATTTCCCTCAGGACGTGCCCGAACCTATGGCAGCTGTGGTGAGTGCCAGGCAACATGGTTAATATGAAAGCCCTAAGTGGATTCACCAGGGATTGCCACTACTGTGAGACCACAGAAAAGCTACCTTGACACCTGAGAACACAAAAATGGCGGGGGACAAAGCAAACTACATTTTTTTTCAGTCAGTAGTGGACCTTCCTGCTAAATGTAAAGCATAGACCACTATTGAACAAAATACAACAGGTGTCCTTTTTGCACTACTATACTTGCAAATGGCCTTAAGAGGCATGATTTGCAAGTCCCCTTCAGGTTTGCACAAACCCACACATCTAGTACGATAGATACAAAGTTATTATTTAGTGCATATCTATATAACATACACATACATTGTATTGGTCCGTGTTGCTCCCTCCTTTGTTGCCCTGCTCAACCCACCTCCTTTTCCATTAGGGCCTATTCCCACTCACACGGCACCCCTACCTTCACCGAGATTTAGGGTGCGGAGAAAAGATTTGCAAGTTCTTACAGAACTTTAATGCAAATCTATCTCCGAATGGGGGACTGTTACGGAAGGGGGGGGGCATGTCTTCTTCACCTTCTTCTTCGCTACAATATATCAATTTATTTCCAATTGTCAAAAGGGACTAAAATCTATAAAATTCATAGAAAATCAGCGTGCCAGTTTGCTCAATTACTCTAGGACTCCATCACATCTCCCCTGTCCAGCATAATCCCTCAAGCAAAGTGTCAAGACCTTAATCCTTTCAAATTGTTCTGATCAGCCTTTCCTCCAGACAATGTCAGGTGGCAGACTATGCATATTTGAGACCATTGTCTTTTCATCCCCAGGAAGTGTTTATCTGTGCATATCTCCAGCTCTGCATATTCCCCCCTCCCTCCTCCATATGTTAATCTGTGCAACCCCTACCTTACTGAACTGCTGATCTGTGTAACCCCACCTTTCTGTGATGTATTCATGACGTGTTTTGCACTGTATTCTGGGACATGGAGGGAGTTTCAAAAACTCATGTCACCCCTTTCTCACTGTTCAATCTCGCCTTGAACCTGTTGCGCAATAAACTTGGATCTTCTGCAGTTTGCTCCTGTCTCCGGCTGAGCTCATTTTCCTCCGCAGGGACCCACGGACTTAGTCCGATGAGCTGGGTGGCAGAGCAGCCTCGCACCCAGATTTTTGCCGTAACACCACAGAAGCTGCATGTTACCAGCGTCTTCATGCAAAGCCGTCACTTCCCCAAAGCCTCTTGGGACAAGGAAGTCTGGACCTGCCAGCCAAAAGACCCCAAGGAGGGAGCCAGGCTCATTTCTCCAGGAAGGGAAGTTCCAAAGAATGTTCATGTTAAACTGCAGTTGTTGTTCATAAAGCAAGTACACAAGGCTGTATGCAAAGTGAGCCAATGTCATCTTCATGTCTGTTTCATTTTAATTTTGGGGAAGACACATCACTATACAGCGAGATTTAAGAATGCAATAAAGAATGCAGAAAAAAAATGGGATAGAATATTTTAGATTTTCCCTCGATATTTGTGTAATTATTTTTAAGCACATAATAGTAATGCTTTTAATGAAGCAATAAATGGGAAGGGGGAAAAACTATATTTTCAGACTGATTTATTGCAATGCTTTGGCTTTCTGAAACATGGTTCCCTCTGGACAACAAATACCATTAGCCCACCCCCCACCCCACCCCACCCCCGATGATGCTGGGGCTGATGAGAGTTGGAGCCCAAAGACCTGGAGGGCACCAGGTTGCAGAAGACTGTGGTTAGGGCCAGGGAAAAAAAATAAACTACTGTCTCTTGGGGTTCATCTGGGGTAGATATGGGGGGGGGGTGGGCAGGCAAGGAGAGAAGCTTGGTGCTTGTGGCTGGTGCAGGGCAAAGCAGGCAGACCCCCCCCCCATGCAGAAACTGGCCCTGGAGAAGATGGGAGGAGGAGCTCAGCTCCGCAGGATTTGCAGGGGAGTCTGCTGACCTTTTGGTGTCTCAGGGTGCAGAAATGGAAAATTCCTTCCAGTAGCACCTTAAAGACCAACTAAGTTAGTTCTAGGTATGAGCTTTCGTGTGCATGCACACTTCTTCAGATACATGCACACGAAAGCTCATACCTAGAACTAACTTAGTTGGTCTTTAAGGTGCTACTGGAAGGAATTTTTTGTTTTGACTATGGCAGACCAACATGGCTACCTATCTGTAACTGGTGCAGAAATGGCTCCTCTTTCTTTAAGGGCCCTCAGACCTCCTGGGACACCGGAGAAGATTCCCATGTTGCCTTTTTGAGTCAACCAGGTTGCATTTCTTAATTTACAGGAGGGCTGTTGCTAAAGCATGTCATGCACCCTTCACACTTGGTTGTGTGTCAGGAACACCGGCACAAATGATTGTGTGTGTTTGTGTTTTGTATTTGTAAACTACCCCTGTCTCTGAGTGTGAGATTCCAGGGCTCCCAGGCGCTGACCAAAGATCCAATTTCCTTGGAATGAAGGTCAGCGTAGAGTGTGGTGTCTTTATGATATCTGGTTTTATTTACTCACAAATTCAAGTGTAGGATGGAGGGTCTCACAGCACGGACACCCCCAGCAGGTCTGGCTTCTCCATCTGTCACAGCTTTGGCTCCGGCACAAAGGAAGCCGGTCTCTGGGTCTCCCACAACGGTCTCTGGGTCTCACTTTCCTAGCTAGACAGCCCCCCCCCCTTAGCCTGGGTTGCCCCCCCCATTTGCTGCAGCTCTTGCAACCCAGCTCCTTCTTTGGGGATGCTGAGGAGGACACTCAAGTGGCCAGAGAAGGCCCTTGTCTTGCCCAGAAACCTGTATGTGGGAATCGTGCATCCATAAAGGGTTAATGTCTTCTAGAATTCTCTGGTGTCACCAGAAGACAAAGCTGTTTTTTTCAGTCAGGTCTGTCTGTTATCAACTGCAGAGGATGAGTAGCCTTGGGAGCCTCTTGGGGAGATGGAAGTGATGAAAGGACTGAATCCATGAGGGAGAGCTACTTGCTCTGAGATGGGACAACTTCAGGCAAAGGCCAGCAGAGAAGGGAAGCTGTTGGCCACTAGTGTCTGTTCCTCCCCACTTTCCCAAAGGGCGTAACATCTGAGGTCCTGTGGGTGGAAAGAGTGTGTTGTAGGCGCCTTAAGCACCTGATCCTAGAAGAGATGAGAGCTACTCAGAAGCTGGCAGCCCCAATTTTTTTGGGTTGCTTGTGTGTGAGGAGGCAGGTTGAAGAGCTACGGCCATGCCAGGTCCCAGAGAGCCTGCCCCCCCCCATTTTTTTGGGTTGCTTGCTGCAAAACTGGATGACTTGACCTGGAGGCTGCAGCCCAAGTGCTATCAGGAGGAGGCCTGGTCCACTCAGCTGCTCCCACCAGCGAAGGTGATAATACTTTCTAATGCATGCTTTTTATGCTAATATACAAAAGTATATCATTTCCCCTTCCAGAAATGCTGAATTGCTAATTCAAGGGACACTGAGGTCCTTGCAGAGATGACAGGGCAGCTTTCCAGATTAGTTATCTGGGAGTGAGACAGTTGGCAGAGTGGCACTTGGCTCGCTAAGATGCCAGCTACTACAGGAATTGCTTTCTTGAGCCTTTTTAGCACTGCAATACCATTTTTAATTTTTTCAAAGAGGATTGATTTTGAAGCCATGACAGAGTGTGAACAAATACTTCACATCTGTCAAGCTTTCAGGAGCAGGACTAAGGGGTGAAATGAAGCCCCCAGACCCCCAAAGGTCAAGGGAAAGGGTCTATCTCCCTTCTTCCTTATCAGTTATTTCCACCTAAGAAATGGGAAGAAAGCAGCTGCTCATGCTAAGCGCAGAGTTTGTTGGGATTGAGATTAATGAGCTGACAGTGGTATGATTTGTCAGCAATAAATATGATTTGTTCTTATCTGTAAGTGACGTCACATTTGAAACAATACAGAAGCAGTCAAAGGGAATTTCCTAGGAAGTCTTTTATTCAGTCTTACCTGCAATCACGTGTCCTGAACACATAGAAACACATAGATAATGTGAAATAGAAGAAGACGAAGTAGAGTTTGTATATGATATCCCGCTTTATCACTACCCCAAGGTGTCTCAAAGCGGCTAACATTCTCCTTTCCCTTCCTCTGTGAGGTGAGTGGGGCTGAGAGACTTCAGAGAAGTGTGACTGGCCCAAGGTCACCCAGCAGCTGCAGGTGGAGGAGCAGAGACACGAACCCGGTTCCCCAGATTACGAATCTACCGCTCTTAACCACTACACCACACTGGCTCTCAATAGTTGTGAGTTACAGTCTCCAAATAACACTCAACACATACAAGCAGATTAATGAAATAGTACACATGATTTCCCAACCTCTTTTTAAAAAAAATATTGCTTTTATTTATTTTCATGGTTCAAAAGATAATTTTAAAGAAAGCAATGGTTACAACAGTAAACAAATAGCTTGTCCTTGTGGAATTGCAGAATCATGCCATGTGTTAAAGTTTAATTTGATTACTCTAAAAGATCATGCCACCTTTTCCCATGAGTGCTGGGTGGATTCGTGCAACAGTCTTAACAATTTTTGTACTCAGTAAACATTGGTCACGTGTTATAAAAGGAATACGGATTGTTTTCCCACACACACTTGATTTCCCCAGGCAAATAAAATTTAAGATACTTAAATTGCGCTGCCCAGAATTGAACACAGTATTCTAGGTATTCTAGGTGGGGTCTGACCAAGGCAACCTGCTCCTGCCACTCTAGCAGTCTGAAAGCATGTCAACGTGCAAGTAGATAAATAGGTACATGTGGCGTTTGCCTCCTAGGATGGGTCATAGGAAAGGGTTAAAATGGGTGTGATGTGATTGGCCAGTGAGAATGCAAGGGGGGAGTAAAAGATAGAGTGGGAGGTTTTCAAAGTCAGTTGAGGTTTGGGAGTTGAAGAAGGAAGAGGGAGGCTTAGGTGTGGGTTGGTCGAGTTGTATTGTGAGAGAGTGAGAGGAATTGTTAGGTTGAGTCAGATAGTTGGAATAATCAGTTTGGAGTTGTTAGGAACTAAGATTAAGAAACTGACAAGAGAAAAATAAACTGAAACCATAAGCTTGTTCCTGCATTTACAAATAAACTTGGTTATTTGTTTGTGTTAACAACTGTCTGGACTCCGTGTGTCCCCGTGAGAAGCAGGGTGGTGGCAGCGAAGAAAGCAGTCACAGTGGTGGCACAGGGTCAATAGACCGTCAAACGTCTGGGGGCCCTGTGTGATCGCCACAGTACTGCTCCGGCAGGAAGGTAAACGGTGTTTCCATGCGCTGCTCTGGTTCACCAGAAGTGGCTTAGTCATGCTGGCCACATGACCTGGAAGCGGTGCAGGAAATGTGCGCAGTCCCAGGAGCCTGATCGCTTGCTCCTTCCTGCCCGCAAGGCTCCGCCCCCTCACTCCCTCAGCGTTCTTGTGTAGTGATCAGGTGGGATTGCTATGAGGAATTATAAAAAATATGGAGCAAGCCATTTGTGTCAGCAATGAAAGCATTGCGTTGACTGGGTTTGAGACATTTTGATATGATTTCTGATCATTCCACGCCTCTGCTTCCCTGTCCTCTTACTCTCGCTTGACAAGACACGAACACAGCCCAGTTGCCAGTTGCTTCGCTGGGCATCCTCAGTACATGAAGATAGCAGGTTACTTTGATGTAGTTTAATCTTTAGAGAGATCTTAGGGGCCAGGAAGAGAGTTCACAAGGAGATGGTAAATCCTGCCTCTCCTGTTTACTCCTGTTTAGGACTGTCAGATGGCCGTTGCGGTTCCTCGAGAGTAACCAGGGAGGACTCCGACCTGTCTTTGACAGGCTTTATTTTGGTGCAAACTATTTACAGTGAAGAGCCCCAAAGCTCACGTCTGGCTCAATTGCTAGCAGAATCTGGGAGTGGTCTTTTTTTGGACCTCCCCCAACACAAGAGTTTCATTACCCCCAGCCTTCGCCTTCCCTCTTTGTGCCTTAGACTACTGCGCAGGATGGGCGAGGGCAAGGGGGTGTTTCCCACTGTGATAGGAATTTTATGGCCTGAGATATATGGTAATGTTCATAAGTGTGTTGGCTAATTGCAGTATGGCAGCGCTGCAGAGAGCTTGCTGGGGAGACCATGCATTAAAAAAGGGTGTGATGGATGGCCTGGGATTCCGATTCAGAGGCTGAACCAGAGGAATCCCAACCTGCACAGGAGTCCCCGCCTCCAGGGCCGGCTGAATTGGGGCAGGGCCTGGATTCTGAAGCGCCTGCACCTGTGTTAGATCCTCAGGAGCAGGCACCAGGTGATCCCACTCTGGCTCCAGAGGTGGTTGAGGACTCAGTGCCTGCAGGTGAGTCTCCCCCTGGGCCCAGTAACCCTTTAGCCTCTCCTGAACTGCAGAGACTCAGGGCAGAGAGGCGAAGGGAACTGGTTGCTCCCAGGAGGAGTGCTCACCTTAAGGCCAAGAGAGGCGGGTCTCCTGGGGGCCGGGACCACCCCTAGCCTCAGAACAGATAAAGGCCAGTCGGCCCGGTCCCAGGTTGTGGGAGCAACATCGTTGTTCAGTTCCTGTTCCTGCCCGGACCCAGACCTGACTCTTCAGTGCTCCTGTCCCCGCCCGGCTTCCTGTTTCAGACCTCGCCCCGCTCCTTGTGGACTGATTCCAGGCTAGTGACCCAGGACCGGACTTTGACTTCGCCTACAGTAACCTTCCCCCCCGGGATCAGCACAAAGGGACTAAAAAATAACTTAAATAAGGTTTTAATTACAAAAAACAAAAACTCCTTACACACTAAATACATCAACAACAAACCAGACCCAACCACCAACCCGTCCCCCAGGGTAATGGGAGAGCTCGGTGCTGCTCCTTATATACTAGACCCAGTTGCTGACACACCTTAATCAATGCAACTCAGCAGCACCTGCTATGTTTCACAGCTGTAAAGCTGGGTCTCGTTATTTTGCTCTGGCCCTTGCTCTGGCCCCTTAAAGACATACACATTGGGTGGAACAATGATGAACCTTTACATTTAAAGAAACCATTCAACATTTCCCCTGCGGTTCATCATTGTGGAACAAAAACATAAAGCATATTTTGTACATGTATTTCATTTGTAACCTTTGGAAGTGCTTTAGTAAAAATGTCCGCAATTTGATTGTCACCTGGAATATATTGAAATACAATCATTTCATCCTCAATCAGTTTCTTTACAAACTGTAAATGTAATCTTAAGACTCTAGTGCGCTGCGTATTGGTTTCTGAACATAGGATAGCGAGTCCACTCTGGGAATCAAGGTAAACTTTTACTGGTAGTGTTACTTGCATCTGTAGGTCTGCAAATACTTGCAGATACCATTCTACATCACGAGTGGCCTGAACGCATGCACATAATTCACTCTCAGTTGTGGAGAGACAAATAATGGTTTGTGTCTGGGACTTCCATTCAAAAGGACAACCTTTATAACAAAACACCATACCAGACACACCCCTGCAATTATTTTGTTCCATTGCATGAGATGCATCGCAGATAATTTCAAAACCTTTGTTAATACTTGACGTAAACTGCAACCTATAATGTTTGGTATGTTTAAGGTACATTACCACTCTCTTAAGAGCAGAGAAACATTGTGTAGTGGGCTTTTCCACAAATTTTGCCAGAAAGTGAAAAGCATAAGTTATATCTGGTCTTGAGATTCTTTGAATGAAATTTAGCTTGCCTATAGCAGAACGATACAAAGTTTTGTTAGGAAATGGCTTATCTTCACCTGTAAAGGTGAAACCACACACCATGGGCGTTTCCTTCCCATTTGCATTTTCTAAACATAGCATTTCAACAAGATCATCAATTTTTGCAGTTTGATGAACCAGAAAAGATCCATTTTTGCCTTTCTCAATTTGCATGGATAAGTAATTTTTAGCTATGCCTAATTCCACCACATCAAATTTCTTCTGTAACTGTGAAACTACCTCTTCATATTCCTGTTTAGTTTTTGTAGAAATTAACACATCATCTACATACACACATATCTTTGTTACAGAGTTTGCCCTTTCCTTTAGAAACACACAATTGTCTGCCTTTCCTTGTGAAAAACCAATATTCAGCAATTCTTTTGCTAAAGTTTGGTGCCAATTCCTTCCACTTTGGTGCAGACCATAAAGGGATTTATTTAATTTGCATACCAAACCTTCAGCGGCGTCTATGCCTTCAGGGACACGCATAAAAATCTGCAAACAAATATGCAGTTTTTATATCTAGGTGATAAACAGAATGTCCACGTTGTGATGCATCTTTTAACAAAAGTTTAACTGTTTCATATTTTACACTTGGTGAATAACACAAATCATAATCTTCGCCTGGAATTTGTTGAAAACCCCTAGCAACTAATCTTGCTTTGTACCTTACAACTTCATTTTTGTCATTCATTTTAACTCTATAAACCCATTTTGAATCAATAAGTCTCATATCTGGGGTTTGTGGTACAAGAGACCAAGTGTTATGCTCTTTTAAAGAAGCTATCTCAGAGTTCATAGCTTTATACCAATTTGCAGCTTGGTGCTTAGGCAAATTCTGAATATCATTGTAGCTTTTTGGCTCAAAAACTGCCTTATTGGCATACACAGTAATAAAATGTTCATCTGCAAAGCGTTGTGGCTTCTGCCTCTTTCTATCTGAACGTCTCAGTCCGGAAGGAGAAATCACAAGACAGAGGAATCACAAGACAGAGAAACCAGTAGGAGAACACTTCAATCTCCCAGGACATTCTATACAAGATCTCAAAGTAGCTGTTCTGTTACAAAGGAATTTCAGAAATAGACTGGAAAGAGAAGCTGCTGAATTGCAACTTATTACCAAACTTAAAACCATGGAGAGACCTGGTCTGAACAAAGACATTGGATTCTTATCTCATTATACATGACAAAGACATTTTTCACCTTCTCACCCCTTGCTTTTTCCTGTAAGACCTATTGCAGTCGTTAAGAGTCGTCAACAGGCTCATCACAGCTATCTGCCAATCACCCATTCCCACCACCCTTCTGAGTAATACCCCTCCCCACCTTCTCACTATATAGAAGGGTCTGGTGACTTCTGTTTCAGTGTATCTGAAGAAGTGTGCATGCACACGAAAGCTCATACCTAGAACTAACTTAGTTGGTCTTTAAGGTGCTACTGGAAGGATTTTTTTGTTTTGTTCCGGAAGGAGAGTCAGACTCCTCAGACTTAATGGGACTAAGTGAACTACTAGTTTCAGGTTGTAAATCATCACTGTCAGATTGAAGAGATGCCTGTAGGCTAAGCTCACGGTCAGAAAACACAAGAGAATCTAACCTCCCCTCGGGTGCCTGTGACTTTAAATCATCAAACAAATTATCAGATTCAACAGGCTTTTTGTCTTTTTCCATTAATTCAGAAGCACCATTTCCTGCTGCTGCTGCTTCTTCCTCTTCTTCCTCAGTACTATCTATACCATCAGTATCTTGGAAAACAGCAACTCCATTCCAATTTACAGTTTGTATCATGCTTCTGGTAATATGAAATTTGCCAGTTGCTGGTATGTAAATTCTGTACGCCGCCTGCTGGTATCCCATGAATTTTCCCTGAACACTACACTCACCCAATTTCTGCTTAGCGGGATAATGCATAATTACATCTGAACCCCAAATGCGTAGGTATTTCAGATTAGGGCGTTTTTTAAACAGCTTCTCATAGGGGGTGACATCTAAACCAGAATGATAACTGCGATTTCTAACATAACAAAACGCATTAAGTGCTTCAGCCCAAAAGTCTTTGGGCAGATTAGCATCGTGCAGATAAGTTTTAACCCCTGCCTGTAGGTCGCGCTGCACAACTTCAACAAGCCCATTTTGCCAGGGACTTCGAGGGCAAGATAACTCATGAGTAGTCCCCTGCGCTTCCAGGAAATTCTCAAAATCCTCAGAAACAAATTCCCCGCCCCGGTCAGAAAACAGGTTCTTAATTGGTTTGTTAAAATGCGTTTTTACCCAGTTGCAAAAAGCTTTGTACTTCTCAAATGCTTGGGACTTTTCAGCTATTGCATAAGTCCAACAATATCTACTATCTGGTCTATCAGAGTGAGCCAGTACTTAGAACCTCCTAATGATGGTGGGAGTGGCCCAACTAAGTCACAATGTACACGTTCAAATGGCTCAGTTACTTTCCTATCTGAGCATCTACCCTTGCGTGCAACCTTAATCTTATTCTTGCAACAAGATAGACATTGCATAAAGAATTTACATGGTTTTAAGTTGAGGTCATTAACAATATTCTTTGTCTTAATTACATCAGCAAAATTCAGGTGTCCTAGAATTCTGTGCGCCTCGTGGACACACCCAGAATGAGGCCTTACATTCCTCAACCCCTGGCTTGACTGTGCTGCTCTGCAATTTATAGGCAATTGGGAGTAGGTGCGAAAATACAGTCTATATAAACCATCAGAGTCCCGGGCATACAATAGACGTTTGTTCCCCTCAAAAAACTCACACATTGAATTTAAGAAACGCACACTTATGCCTTGACGAGCAAAACACCTTACTGATAATAAATTGTCCACTGATGGGCAGTAAATGCAGTTCGCTATTGTAATGTTTAAAGAGTCAAGTTTAACAGTACCCCTGCCAAGCGACTGCAAGACTTGTGAATTGGCTAAATGTACATTACCAATTTCCTCTTCGAAAGAAATAAACAAACTTCGATCGTTGCAAACGTGGTGAGAGGCTCCTGAGTCCACAATAAAAGACTTCCACTTGGCACCTTTAATTCTTTTATGATCTGCAGTCCGAGCGTGAAAAGCTCGCGGCTCGTTTCTGTCTTTACGGTACGATGTCGACTGCTGGGCTGACAACCGTGACTGACGATCAGAAACAGGCTTAGGAGTACTTTGCTTTCTTTTGGATCTGCAGTCCTTTGCAAAATGTCCTTGCTTATTGCAGAACCAACGACGCTTGGCAGCTTTAAATGCAGTTGTATCACCACAAGTTTGCATATGGCGTTCCTCATTCTTTCTGGAAATAGGAGTGCTTATGGCACAAGCCTCCCTTCTATCCAACTTGCCCATTAATCTTGCCGTTACCCCTTCCACAGTTAATTGTGCTGGCGGAACAGCAGATATCTGGCTAGCTATACCATCAAAGTCCTCGTTAAGGGAACAAAGAATGATAAAAACATACTGAATATCAGGTATCTCCATGTCCCTTCGAATTAATTCGCAGTGTATTGCCTCCAGACGTCTCAAGCGTGCTGCCAAATCACCACCAGGCTGCAACTTCGTCTGGTACAGCTGCTTGAAAAACGTCAATGCAGACGCTGACTCTTTTCTAACATGCACTGCTGCAAGACTGTCCCACATTTCTTTGGCAGTTTTCTTATTCCTTATATAGACTACCTGCTGGTCGCTGACTGCCAAATTAATTATCGCCCTGGCTTTCGCATCTCCTTTCGACCAAGCATTAGTTACAGGATCAGGAGGGTCTTCAGTTACATAGGTCCATACTTCCCTAGAGGTCAAAAGCGCCTCCACCCGAAAAGACCATAAACTATAGTTCTCATCTGTCAGCTGTGGGAAGACCAGAGACTTCTCAGCTTCTGGAACCCGGTCAACCATTCTGGAGCTCTTCCAGACCCACAGAACTACGCTAACAGGAGAAGGAGTTTTCAAACCTTTCTCAGAGTCCAAAAATATGCAGTCATCCACACAGCAGCTGGGCCCATAACCAAAGATGTTGGCTAATTGCAGTATGGTAGCGCTGCAGAGAGCTTGCTGGGGAGACCATGCATTAAAAAAGGGACTCAAAAATAACTTAAATAAGGTTTTAATTACAAAAACAAAAACTCCTTACACACTAAATACATCAACAACAAACCAGACCCAACCACCAACCCGTCCCCCAGGGTAATGGGAGAGCTCGGTGCTGCTCCTTATATACTACATGCAAATGCTGACACACCTTAATCAATGCAACTCAGCAGCACCTGCTATGTTTCACAGCTGTAAAGCTGGGTCTCGTTATCTTGCTCTGGCCCCTTAAAGACATACACATTGGGTGGAACAATGATGAACCTTTACATTTAAAGAAACCATTCAACAAAGTGTACCAACCAAGCACATACATAGATCAGCACAGGAAGGCCAACCGGGAACCATTTTGATTCCTAAACTGAGCAAATGTTTTCTCTGCAAGGTCAAACTGGAAAAGCCTCCCCATCGTCTTTTCCTTCACAAATCCTGTCTTAAGGGCATGTCTGTGTTTGAATAGGGTGTGAGCCTGTGACCTGGCCCAGGAACTAAGTATTTATCATTACAAAAGACTGGCCAGGCTACCCAGGAAATCCAATCAAGTAACCTGCCAGACAGGAGATAAACAACAACAGGAGAAAAACAATATTAAAATTTCTGTTTTAGACCGCCTTTTCTGGGATGTAGGTGTGATGTATCTGAGGGGTGGTCTTAGGTTACACCCCTTCTGTGATGTATGTATGATGTTTCTGGGGGTGGTCTTGATCTACAGGGTGGCAATTTCAAAAGTCTTTATAAGGCCTTGCACACCATTTTTCTGGGTCCTTCCTCTCTCCTGCAAGTGAGGGGAGCACCCTGTTGCAACAGTTCAATAAAGGCCAAGCCCACAGGCTGCTGTTTTGCTCCAAGTTATCCTGCTTGGTGTCTTTGTTTTTTGTCCAAGGGAGCCCTCAGATTTCTCCGTTAACACCTCCTGTCCGGCTTGCCTGGGAGTGGTGTTAAGGCTCCCTCCAGCATCCTCTGGTCCTTGCACCTCTTCCCCATGGGAGGTTGGGCGTTCCTCCTCCCCAGAAGAGGAACCGCTTCACAAGATTTTCGGAGGCTGCTTGTAACACAACTGCCCTTCTATTTCTCGCCTCTGAGCCGATGGCAGTTCCCTGACAATGACCTTCCTAAAAGCATTCCTCTTCGCTTCCTCTTTTATTTACTCTGAATTGCATATGCATGCTCAAGTAGGAAATTAGCTCTTTGTAGTTTTAACTTTAACTTTGTCCCCACGTGGGTTTTGTTTTTGTGAAATGCTCAGAGGAACTCTGATTGGTTTTTAAGTACACTGTGTAAAAAGTTCTTTTGTGAATAAAACGACCTGGGCCAAGGAGTGGAGAGGAATTATTATTATATGCACTCCTCCCGGAGTCTTGCTGATTGAAGCCTCTGTGTGTTATTAATCAGAGTCTGATCCTTCCTTTGCTTTGGGAATGCCACATTGAAGGTTTGCTGGGTTCCTGAGTGAGTAGCTGGAGGGACGCAAGAGCCGCGACTCCTGATGGGCGCTCCTAGCTGGCCCCCAGTGGCTCAAAGGGGCAGGGAAACCTGGTATATACCAGCTCCACGCATCAGCCTTCAGGTGTTGTTGAGCTACAACTCCCATCTTCCCTGACCACTGGTCCTATTAGCTAGGGACAATGGGAGCTGTAGTGCAACAACATCTGGGGATTCGAGTTTGAGAAAGGCACACATCTGTATATGCACACACAAACATATATTCACAGTTCTCTTTTCTGCCCCTGTTTAAAAACATTCTTCTTTAGCCAAACCTACCCAGATGCTGGGACATGGGTGGTGCTGTGGGTTAAACCACAGAGCCTAGGACTTGCCGATCAGAAGGTCGGCGGTTCAAATCCCCGCGACAGGGTGAGCTCCTGTTGCTCAGTCCCTGCTCCTGCCCACCTAGCAGTTCTAAAGCACGTCAAAGTGCAAGTAGATAAATAGGTACCGCTCTGGCGGGAGGGTAAATGGCGTTTCCGTGCGCTGCTCTGGCTCCCCAGAAGCGGCTTGGTCATGCTGGCCACATGACCCGGAAGCTGTACGCCAGCTCCCTTGGCCAGTAAAGCGAGATGAGCGCCGCAACCCCAGAGTCGGTAACAACTGGACTTAATGGTCAGGGGTCCCTTTACCTTTACCCAGATGCTTAGGAAGTTGAGGTCATTTTAATCAGTTTCAGTATTTTTACTTGTGTACATTTTAAAGTAGGGTTGTAATTTTTTCTTGCTTTTACTGGCTTGTGTTTTGCAAACCACTTTGGGGATTTTTACAATCAAGCGGTGTGTAAATTTTATAAAATAAACACACAGAGACACGTAGTGTAGTATTTCATCATATCATAGAATGGTAGAGTTGGGAGGAATCCTGAAGATCACATAGTCCAGACTCCTGCAAGGGGGGTATGTGTGGGGAGAGAGAGAAAAAAACAACAACACAGTATTTCATCATAGATGCCTATTGTTCTAACTATATAATTGTTAACTGGATTTGAGTAAACCTTACTCAGCCACATAAGTCGGAATGCCAAGCGGAAGCTAACAAGTATTATTCTTAATGATGTTTGAATGAACGAGCTCATTTTTAATCTAGAATGGAATACCTTATAGTCAATCCATTCACTAATAGTACAAATGGGGGGGGCTGGGGGGGGGAGAAAGAGACCAAAACAACTTCCCAACCAAGTGGATGTCAAGCCTGTTTCAACCTTGTAACTCCCCTAATATTTGGTTCCCTTGTTTTTATTTGATAGAATATGCGTCACCCAAAGAGCGCTTTTTACAAAAAGAAAGGAAGGACGAATACCAAGTCGTTTCATAGAACTTGGCACTCTTAAATTGCAGGAGAGCAGCTTGGCCACTGGGAGAACAGGATCCTGGACTCGGTGGATCACTGGCCTGGCTATTTTGTACATGGTGCAACTCAGGAATGGGTGAAGTCCCATTGAGTCTTGGGGGAGAAGGCAGGACTGGGCCTTCTTAGAATGAAAGATGATGTGTTATATTTTTACCAAGTAATTGGTTCTAAAAAATCAATCTCCAAATAATCAGCTTAATCTAAATAATCCGTTGAGAGCCTGTTTGGCAGAAAAGTATGGTGAAAATGGGGGGGGAAATCTGTCAGTAGTTTGTTTTGCTCTTGAAGCACAACTGCTTTCATGGGAATAAACACTGAATAAACAGCCTCTGAACTTGAAAATTTTGCTCTCCTTTCTTCTTGATTACTAGTGTTCGTGGCCAAAAAAAAAAAAAAAGGCGCATACCTAAAGCAAAGGGTACAGGCATGACGTTTGTGTGTCACATGCCTGTTTACTCCCAGCACTGCTGGGAACTTCCGTCCTATGTAGCTTCTGTGTCACGGCTTTTTCGCTGGGCACAAAGGCAAGCAGTCATGGTTTCCTCTGTTCCTGGACTACGCTGAATAAATGCTGTACATTTTTGCTTGCACATATTCCTCTGTCCGCCTCTTTCGTTGTGGATGATTTATACACTCTGCTGACAGAGTGTGCACAGGTCTTGGGACATAACTGAGGCTCGTGTTGCTAACTGATTGATGCTGTTCCATGGGAGACCGGTGATCGTCCGGAGCAAGCTGGACACCTGCCTGATCCCCCATCTCCCCGGCAGTATCCCAACAAAGCTAGGCCATTTTGCTTGGACAATTTAAGACCAGGAGTGACTTGTCAGATTTTAGCTGGCCCACATGCATCTGAAACTACAGAACATGGAGGCTGTCTTGAACCCCATATATATATATATTCCCATGTAGTGTGAGCGCTGCTGCTTTGCATGCAGTAGATCGATCCCTGGTTCAATCCTCAATATCTTCAGGTAGAGTTGGGAGTGTCCCCTGTCTGAAACCCTCACCACTGCCGGTCACTGTAGACAATAAACTCAGCTTCCTGTGTTCCATAAGCCGCTACTAGTATATCCTATCAGGTGCTTTAACAGAGAACTATCTCAGATAATTTATGTAAGATGATCCTTTCCCCCCCTGTGTTTATTTTCCTTTAATCTCTTGTGAAAGGAAAGCACCTCTGAACAATAATATGCTTTCCCTTGGATATGTTCCAGCTAGTTCTGCAATCTGATATTGTATGTGTAATTATTGTGGGTCAAAGGAATACAAGCAAAATTGGCTTGGATCACAATGGGCAGTGCAACAAAAGCCCTGCTAGTGCTTAGAATGAAAAAGTCACACTGATTTGTCCTCTTTGTGCCAAAAAATGGCCTGAAGTGTTGCACTGCTATACCAGCTGACAATTCCTTCTGGATCTTTGGCTTTTGTTTATAACAATGATGCTTCCTAATTCTGTTGTTTTCTGTGCAGATCACACTAGCTAGTTCTTGCTACATAGCATCACTTGCTCATAGATTTCTTTCTCTTTTACACATGGATACATTAACACACACACCAGGTTAAGGGGGGGGGGAACCCCTTCCTGTCTGTTGCCAGATTTAGGCTTTATCTATAATTTCTGGCTCTGCTGTGAGCCTCTTGGATGGTTTTTAATTTTTGAAGTCATTTAGGGTTGTGGTTTTTTTATAATCTGAATTTAAAAAGAAATCAACATTGCTAAAAACAAGGTGTTACATTAAGATAAGGTAAAGGTACCCCTGCCCGTACGGGCCAGTCTTGACAGACTCTGGGGTTGTGCGCCCATCTCACTTAAGAGGCCGGGGGCCAGCGCTGTCCGGAGACACTTCCGGGTCACGTGGCCAGCGTGACATCGCTGCTCTGGCGAGCCAGAGCCGCACACGGAAACGCCGTTTACCTTCCCGCTGGTAAGCGGTCCCTATTTATCTACTTGCACCCGGAGGTGCTTTCGAACTGCTAGGTTGGCAGGCACTGGGACCGAGCAGCGGGAGCGCACCCCGCCGCAGTGATTCGAACCACGACCTTTCGATCGGCAAGTCCTAGGCGCTGAGGCTTTAACCCACAGCGTCTTAAAAAACAAGAAAAAACAAAACGTGGTGTTGTATATATAAGTGCATTGTTAATTAATGAGCAACTAAAGAAGTTTATGTTTCCTGTTTTCCTTTCCCAAGCAGAGATAATGTGTAAGTGTGGTGTCAGCTCCCTAAAAAAAGGGAGAACCTTTCCTAAAAAAGTCAACAACTTTGGGGTTCCCTCCCCCTTAAAAAAGGTCATGAACTCTGGGGAACGGGGGGAGGGGCGCCAGAGGGATCTTTGCACCATGGCACCAGATTTGCTTAAGATGGCCCTGCGTATACCCCTACCCAAAATTATTTCTTCTCTGCCTTTTGTCAATTGTATTCCTAATATTCTTCCTTCGTCATCTTTAGATAGGATTTTTGCATCTATCTTTTGGTATATATATATATATATATATATATATATATATATATATATATTTGCTTTCGTAGATTTTCACGGGTACAGGAATGCAGGTTTTGGTGTCCTCGGGTGTCTTCCCGTGTAAAAGTTGGGGTGTCTAGGCGACGTTTCGACGAGGTCTCACTCGTCATCTTCAGGCTGGTGCTTTCGGCTTCTTGTTACTGGAACAGAGCAGGATCTCAGTGTTTGAGTTCCTATAAATACTGTAGAGGGGGTGTGGTGTATAGCCTCCAATGTTCTGGGCAGAGAGGAAGTTCCCAGGCTAGTGTGCCTTTTCTTCTTTTGTTCCTTAATTACTTGATAGATATCTTGAGTGATTTCTTGAGTGATATCCTGAGTACCACTTAGGTGGGTCATTAGGTGTGGATTAGTTGTTAAAGTCTTTGTGTCTTGACCTCTTGAACTTTGTGAAGAGTTTTCCTGAGAAGATGGCTGTACTGTACTGAGAAGATGGCTGTACTCGCCCCTATACACGAAGCCAAGCCAGAGCACAACTAAGTACAGTACAGCCATCTTCTCAGGAAAACTCTTTCAGGGTCTTATAGTACTTTCTTGACAAACCATCTGGCCCTGGTGCTTTGCCTAGCTGCATCTCATTTATTGCATTCTCAACCTCTTGTCTTGTAATCAATCCATTAAGCAGGATCTTTTTATTTTAGGGAATTTTTTGCAATCCATTTAAATTGCTCAATTTTCTCTTTAACTTCTTTTCCACTTTTATACAGATGTTTATAATACTTCTGAAAGCATCTTCTTATCTCTGCAGGGCTCTCCACAGACTTTCCTTCTGATACAATATTAGTAGTAGTACTTTGTTTCTGTCTCTTTTTTAACTGCCAAGCAAGCAGTTTTCCACATGTATTTGCAGATTCAAAATTCCTTTGTCTCATCATCCTTATTTTCCATTCTATTTCCTGGTTTATATTCTGGGAATACTGAATCTGTAAAGCTTTAATTTCCTTTTGGATCTGCAGGTTCTTTGGGTTACATCTCAAATTCTGCTATCTTTTAATTGAGACAAAATATTGTCTATTTTCTTAGTCCGTATCTCAAAGTAATCTTTAAGAGTCTTTTGGGCTTTCCCAGTTGTCTGTTCATTCCTCAACAAATCATCATTCATTCTCCATCTGAAGGATCCCTGCAGAAATATTTTCATTTCCAAAAACAGCATTATGATCAGAGCAAGTCTTTGGGCATATTTCAACTTTGTTACTCTGGGAACAATGTCTCTGGATATCCATAAATAGTCATTTCTTGAGAATGATTGATTTGCATCGGAATAGAATGTGAAGGCTTTTTCTGTTGGATTTCTCACTCTCCGTATGTCTGACAGATCAAATTTGTCCACCATTTCAAAAAAGACCTTCGGTAGTCTGCCAGAATTCATAACTTTCTGTCTCTGTGTTCTATCCATAAGGGTTGATGTGACACCATTCAAATCTCCCATCAAAATCAATTTGTAATCCATATAATACAGAAATCTTGTTTCTAGATTCTTAAAAAATTCCGCTTTGCCATCATTTGGTGCATAAATTCCCAAGAGCAAATATTTCTCGCCTTCTGCCTTGTCTTTTACTGCAATATATCTTCCCTCCTCATCTTTAAACAACATTTTAGGATTCCATTTTACTTTAATAGAAGACCACTCCTCTTTTCTTCACTTTGTCCAATGAAATGAATTCCTGTCCAAGTCTTTTATTCTGAAGTACTTTTCTATGTAATCTGGTGACATGAGTTTCTTGCAGACAAATTATATCCAAATTCTGTTTTGCTAACACATGATACACTTGGTTCCTTTTTTGTTGTGAGTTCAAGCCGTTAACATTCCAAGAGTAAATTTTCAGTGCCATCTTGTGATATTAGGGAGCCCCCGCACCTGCCCCCGATGCCTGTGGACTTTCCAATCCAAGTTCCTCAATGTTTTTTCCCAAAAAACCCTCATTTTTTTCCCCAACCGTCTTAATTCTTTGTTCCCTTCCTTGAAATTTGAAGAAGAGGACCTCTGGGAACTCCCACCTGAAGATGGTATTCTTCCTTCTCAGAGCTCCAGCCAGGTCCGCGTAATTGTTCCTTAAATTCAAAAAGTGTTTTGGAATCTCCTTGAACAAAACAATTGGCTTGTCTTTTATCTTCAGACTTTTTTTGTAATGTAGGCTCAAAATCCTGTCTCTCTGTTCCTTTGTCTTGAAAACCAGTATACAGTCATATACCACTTTTGAATCTTTCTTAGATGGCCTATAGGCCATCTCAATCCAGGAACTTAACTCATCTTTTTCCAGATCCCAGCAGGCTGTAAACTCCTCAATTAGCCAATCCTTAAGATTATCTTGTTCCAATTGAGGTGTGCCTCTCACTCTCAGTTGGTTCTCACGTTCCTTCATCTGTAAGAAGGCAATTGCATTAAGCGCCTCCTGTTGGGTCCTCTCCACATCAAGTACTCTCACTGTTTCCAATACCATCAGTCTTTTTTTCGTGACCAGCAACTTCTTCCCTGACCTCTTGAAAACTGATTTCAAGTCAGTAAATTCTTGTTTTAGCTCCTGTACATTCTGCTGGGTTCCTTTAGCATCTGTTCTTATTTCTGTTAACTTATACATCACTGACTCTTCAAAAGTTGGTCTTTGGAGCCTCTTTTGTCTTTAACTTTGCTTTTCTCAGGTTTATCTACCCCATTAGCCGTAACTATTCCACAGTGTCAAGGTCAAGTCACCCAGTCACAGTCCACAAAATTTTTAGTACACAGGCAGCAGCAGGCAGCTCCCCCCTTTCAAAGTCTTATTCTTTTTACTCTGCTTATTCTTTTTTAAAAACCACCACAAGAAGCTCAAACACTACAGAGCGGCATCTTGCCATTAAAGTAAGGAGTGTTGGGTTTGGCTGTCCTTTCTTGGTATTAGTTGACATTTTTATTTCTTCTCTATATAAACACTGATGTCAGGATACAGGAAGCTTCTGATTCTAAGCAGTTGCCAGGGTTGGAAGATGGCCCAGAGCAAAGAGGGGGGGAGGTTGTCATGGAAACACTCTCCCAGAATGTAGGTGAAAGGCTGAACTCCACTGATAGCCTCTCAGACATGGCGGGCCAGCCTTTGAGTATTCAAGAGCAGGAAAAAGGATGTGATTTGTCACAGAGTATGAAGAGAAGGTTCCTCCCACGTTGCATTTGTAGGATGAAACGTGACACTGAGAACTTAGTTGAGTCACCATCGTAATGGCAACCAGCTCACGGGAGAGGAGCTCCTGGTAATCTGTTCTTTTCTTGGAATAAAACCAACTTTATAAATGAACTGCACTCATGCACGACTCACTGCCATCACAACTTACTATCCCTATATATACAGTGGTTCTCTCTAGGTACACACAGGGCTGGTGTGTTCTTCAAGCTATCCTATTTGTCGATCCCGCCCACAGAGGTATTTTCACTCTGAGAGATCGGGGGGTGGGTAGTGCTTAAGCACCCCATATTTAATGTTTAACAATAATTACTGAGTGCTGGGTGGATTTCTACAACAGTATTAAAAATACATGTATTCAATAAACATTGGCCACATGTTATAAAAGGAATATGGATTGTGTTTCCCCACCTTTTGATTTCTCCAGGCAACCAAAATTTAAGATACTTAACTTGTGGTGCCCAGAACTGAACCCAGTATTCTAGGTGGGGCCTGACCAAGGCAGAATAAAGTGGTACTATTCCTGCCCTTGATCTGATTCTGCCTTCTGCCACATTGGCCTCCGCTCCCCATTTGGTGTCGTCTGCAAATGGGATGAGCACCCCCTCACTTCCTTCATGCAAGTCATTTTTATAGACGTTGAACAACAACGGGCCCAGGACAGAACCCTGCAGCAGCCCTCTTGTCACTTTTCCCAGGATGATGAGGAACCATGAAGGAAGACTGTTCGGGTTTGGTCAGTCAAATCCACCTAACAGTTACCTTGTTCAGCTCACATATTACCAGCTTCCAAGTAAATATTTCATGGGGGCACTTTGTCAATAGCCTTACTGAAATCAAGACGCACTATTTCCACAGCTCTCCCCTGATCAACAAAGTTTGTAACTCCATCCAAAAAAGGGGGAGGAGAGATTTCTCTGGATTTACTTGTTTTTGAGAAAGCCATGCTTTCATCTAGTATGTTTATATTGTGAAATCTTCAGATGAAGGGCACATAATATTAAAAATGATAATAAATAAGGATATTGACAAGCTGGAACATGTGCAAAGGAAGGCGATTTATGTCTTTATTTAATTTGTATAATATTCGACCCAGTAGTGCTGAATTGAATAAAATATTGGTGGTGGGATCAGGTAAGGCCCGCATAGCACAATAAATCACATGATGCATGCATGCCATTGGAATGTCAATGCCTATCAACTGGGGGTGTGGCACCTTCAAATATATTATTAGGGGGCAAAGACCCCTCGGCCTCTAAGGGTAGGCTCCTAACCCCTGCACCCACAGGTCTAAGGATGGTTACAACATAAAAGCACAATATAAAAACACAATACACATCTGTAACCCCCCCTCCCCACCACGTTTTAAAAGGACATTACATGTCAATCAGCCAAAGGCCTGGTTTAAAAGGTGCTGATTTGCCTGTCTCCTAAAGCTGTATAATGGTTTTTCCAACCTTTGTATGGATTCTTTGATGGGAAGTGAGAGAGTACCTCCGACTAAAGCTCTTTCCACATTCCACACACTGATAGGGTTTCTCCCCTGTATGAATTTTTTGATGGGAAGTGAGATGGGAGCTATGACTGAAGCTCTTCCCACATTCCATGCACTCATAGGGTTTCTCCCCTGTATGAATTCTGTGATGGAAAGTGAGAGAGTAGCTCCGACTAAAGCTCTTTCCACATTCCACACACTGATAGGGTTTCTCCCCTGTATGAATTTTTTGATGGGAAGTGAGATGGGAGCTATGACTGAAGCTCTTTCCACATTCCATGCACTCATAGGGTTTCTCCCCTGTATGAATTCTTTGATGGGAAAAGAGAGAGTCTCTCCGACTGAAGCTCTTTCCGCATTCCACACACTGATAGGGTTTCTCCCCTGTATGAATTTTTTTATGGCAAGTGAGATCGGAGCTCGTCCTGAAGCTCTTTCCACATTCCATACACTGATAGGGTTTCTCCCCTGTATGAATTCTTTGATGGGAAGTGAGAGAGCATCTCATTCTGAAGTGCTTTCCACATTCCACACACTCATAGGGTTTCTCTACTGTATGAATCTTCTGATGGGAAGTGAGATAGTGGCTGTGACTGAAGCTCTTTCCACATTCCACACACTGATAGGGTTTCTCCCCTGTATGAATTCTGTGATGGGAAGTGAGAGATGCACCAAGACTGAAGCTCTTTCCACATTCCATGCACTCATAGGGTTTCTCCCCAGTATGAATTTTTTGATGTACAGTGAGATTGGAGCTCTGACTGAAGCTCTTTCCGCATTCCACACACTGATAGGGTTTCTCCCCTGTATGAATTCTTTGATGGGAAGTGAGAGAGGACCTCTGATTGAAGCTCTTTCCACATTCCACACACTGATAGGGTTTCTCCCCTGTATGAATTATTTGATGGGAAGTGAGAGAGGACCTCTTCCTGAAGCTCTTTCCACATTCCACACACTGATAGGGTTTCTCTCCTGTATGAATTCTCTGGTGCTTAGTGAGATTGGCGCTCTGACTGAAGCTCTTTCCACATTCCACACACTGATAGGGTTTTTCCCCTGTATGAATTCTTTGATGCAAAGTGAGATGGGCGTTCTTCCTGAAGCTCTTTTCACATTCCGTGCACTGATAGGGTTTCTTTCCAATGAGATTTCTTTGATGGGATGTGGAATGGGAGCTATGACTGCAGCTGTCTCCATACTCCAAATTTTTCCGTGGCTTCTCCTCTCTGGGGATTTTGTCGTGTTCACCTTTGTTCTCGATTTCCAATTCATCACAATCTGCAATGGAGACAAAAAGGGATTAGAGCCTCAGGAACAAATGAAGAGGAACTGAAGGGAGTTGGGTGAGTGTTCATTACCTTTGTTGTTTGTCATTAATCAACATATTTATTATTAGATTCTGATGGGTTGTTGAATGTTGCTTTTTTTGATATATAGTAGTGGCCAAAATTGTAGAAGCCTTTGGGGGAAAGTGTATTTCAGAGGTTTGATGGCTCATAACACCAGCTCATAACAGCACTTCTTTTGGAGTAATATCGTGAAATTATTTAGCAATGGACAGATAATTTAATCAAGAATGTAATGCAACAAACTTTGTTCAATTATCTGTATTAAATTAAAAAGCCATAGCCAAATAACCAGAAAAAGGAAGCAAACTTGCTTAGGTTGACTTTTGTCAGTGTTACAGGTAGGTAGCCGTGTTGATCTTTCTTAGCTGAAACAAAATAAAAAAATTCCTTCCAGTAGCACCTTAGAGAGCAACTAAGTTTGTTATTGGTAGGAGCTAGTATCTGAAGAAGTGTGCATGCACACGAAAGCTCATACCAACAGCAAACTTTGTTGGTCTCTAAAGTGCTACTGGAAGGATTTTTAAAATTTTGTTTTGTCAGTGTGTTATGTGATTGCTATCAAGTTGTTGTTGGTTCTTTTGTGTTCTTTCATTTAGCGAGTTTGCAGAACATGATAAAAATTTTAAAATGGCACAAAGAGTTGACTGGTCAACCATAAAGCAATGTAAAATAGTACTATTAAGTGAACAAGGCTATAGTTATGGAGAAATTAGAAGCAAGATTGGGGGAAACGTAACAAAAGCTGGCATTTCCAAATTTTTGAAGAGATATAAGGAGACTCAGTTACTACAAAATCAGACTGGTAAAGGCAGGAAAAGGTGCACAACAGCAAGTGACGATTGAAAATGGAGAGACTGCGAACGTGACAGAAGAAAATTATCTGGTGGCTGTCACCGATGGAAGCGAAAGCTCTGAAAAGGCTCAATATGGAGGCCAAGTGGCCGAAATATTGGGAAATTTTGGAACAAGAAGGAGATAGATTGAAACTGCAGAGTTTCAAGAAATTAAAAGATAAAGTGCGAGACTGGTTTCATTACCATCAGATAATGGAGGCATATAATTTGGACAAGAAAATTGGCTTCCAGGTGGGAAAATCAAAATTAGAAACAGAATTGCTAGAACCCAAAATTAAGAATTTGTCAAGAATGTATAACTTGCTGTTGAAATGGAACACTCAGGATGAAACGGTTAAATCTGCTATGATTAAATGGGCACAAGATGTTGGACATAATATCATGTTTGCTGATTGGGAACAGTTATGGACCACAGGTATGAAGTTTATGGCATGTAATGCCTTAAGAGAGAATATTATGAAAATGATTTATAGGTGGTACATGACCCCAGTCAAGCTTGCAAAAATTTATCATGTGCCCGATAATAAATGTTGGAAATGTAGAGAAAATGAAGGCACATTTTTTCATCTTTGGTGGACATGCCCAAGGATTAAGGCTTTCTGGGAGATGATATATAATGAACTGAAAAAGGTTCATATAATGAACTGAAAATTTAAATATACCCCTTTGAAGAAACCAGAGGCCTTTCTTCTGGGCATAGTTGACCAATCGGTGTTAAAGAAGGATAGAACTTTCTTTATGTATGCCACAACAGCAGCAAGAATACTTATCGCAAAATATTGGAAGACACAAGATCTACCCACTTTGGAAGAATGGCAGATGAAGGTGATGGACTACATGGAACTAGCAGAAATGACTGGCAGGATACGAGATCAGGGAGAAGAGTCAGTGGAAGAAGACTGGAAGAAATTTAAAGACTACTTACAGAGACACTGTAAAATTAATGAATGTTAGAATAATGTTGGATTGGAATTAAGTGGTTTCTAGCTGTACTGGGTTAAAATAATATGAAAAAACGGGTTTATATAAGTAAAAATTCAAGATTGTAATAATTTAAAAATAAGATTTGGATAGCGTAAAGAGGGAAAGAAATTGTTGAATTAATAATTTGATCTGGAATACAAAAAAGGGAGGTATGAGGAGGTCTGAGAAACAAGTTAATGAAAAATAATGTGATGGAAAGATCGATTGTTTTTAACAATTTTTACTTTGTATTTTTTTCTTTCTTTTTTCTTCTTTTTCTTTTTATTTTTTGTAATGTAAAAACCTTAATAAAAAAATTATATATATATATATATAAAAGGAAATCATCTGGGTGTTTACAAGATGACATGGCGCAATGTAATGTGAAGTTGAGTGCAAGGACTGGTCTAAATGCTAGAATTCCAAGGGAAAAGCCATTATCTCTCAAGCAAAGGTGGAAAAGATTAAACTGTGCTACAACCCATGTTAACTGGACAGCAGAACAATGGGACAGTGTTATTTGGATGAGACCCAAATCTCCTTGCTTGGTACTAATGGCATGAAATATGCGAGGAGAAGAATCAGAGATTTGCATCAGGGGTTGGCAATCTGTGGCCTATGGGCCGAAAGTGGCCCACGAGCGGCCCCCCGAACTGAGCCATCTGCTCAGCATGTTCCCACGTGCTGCGCTAAACCGGCGCGGCGCAGCACAGGGACTCGCTTCTGCGGTGCCGGAAATCACTTCTGCAGAGATGCAGACGGCAGAGATCGCACTCATGCGCGCGATCTTACCCATGGATCCGGTTTGTGGGAGTGAACTGGCCCAGACGGGGTAAGGCTTGCTGACCCCTGATTTATATCCTACTTGCATTACACCGACCGTGAAACACGCAGATAGTGTGATGATCTGGGGTTGTATGGCAGCAAAAGGTGTGGGCAGAATTTGCGTCATAAAACGGAATGTAAATGCTCCAAAATACATAAATGAAATACTTGAGCCCAAACTGAAGCGTTCCACATGTGATCTTTCCCCAGATACCGAAGCATTTAGATATATTTATATAAATATTTACTGATTCATTTTTATTTTATATTTCCACAGGATTCAGCTCCATGTCATGTTGCTGCTGTGTGCAAAAGGTGGTTTCAAGAGAATCAATTCCACTGCTGGAATGGCCTGGGAATAGCCCAGACCTTAACCCAATCAGAAATCTATGGAGCCAACTAAAGAAACTTGTTAGTCAGAAGCAACCCAGCAATAAAGCCCAATTAACAGAGGCAATGATTCCATCTTGGTTTCACGTTATTACAGCTGCAGAACTAAGAAACTTGCTTCACTCCATGGGAAGACGTTGTAAGGCCAGAATTAAAGCTAAAGGTTCCCAAACTCAGTATTAATTGACATGGTGAGAATTTCTGTTAGAAGTTTGGCAGATGAAAATGATGGACTTTGCAAATCTGGTGACACTGACAGGAAAAATTCAAAACCAGCACGATTAAGTATTCCAAAAGGGTTGGAGTAAATTTATACGATATCTGAAAGATTATTGTAAGCAAGTAACATCACTAGCAGGGTGATGTTAAATTTTGAGCCATTCTGTAATGAGTGTAGTAAGAATTGGAAAATGTACAAATTGCAATGATATAAAGATTAATTTTGAAAGCCATGAGGTGGCAGGGAAGGAAGTTGAGGCTCTAAAGAGCCAGGGTGGTATAGCGGATAATGATGATGCAAATGTACAATATTAAATGGAGAATAATTTTAAAAATTATATATATAAGAAAAAAGTGTAATTTGCTGCTGTCAGGGAACTGCCATCAGAAGGGCAGGTGGTGGAAGGGCTCACGGAGGCTAGGAGAGACTCGGCAGCAGAGGAGGGAACCAGCAGGGGGAGAGAAGGAGCTCCGAGGGAAAGTGAGTCGGAGGGATGGCTCAGAGACACTTCCAGCGAAAACAGTGGGGAAGTTTCAGGACCTCCTATAGGGACACCCACCCCTCGCCGGAAACTGTCGCGCCGAGAATCCCGAAGACGCGTTTCCGTTAAGGAGCTTTTATGTTGGAAGAGATTCCGCAAACGCCCACTGTTGGATTCTGCCAGCGATTGAGGGAGTCATGCTTAAGGGGCTCCGCTATAGACAGAGCTTTGATAATCAGGCCAAACTCTGAGGGACTAAGCTTTACGCACAAGCAGCTCATCATCCCATCACAGCAATCCGACAGTCCCTGAAAGCCGCTTGTGCAAGGAGAGGCATCATGAGCAACCCAACAGGAGCCGGAGACGCAGGAGGAGCTGGAGCGGGTCCAAGCCTGGAAGAAAGGTACAGGGTGTTGGAAGTCCAGCTAGCACTGCAAACGGCGAGGCTCGAGGAGAGGCGGGCTCAGGATGCAGAAAAGGGAAAAACCACCCCACTCGCAAGGAAGGTGCCAGGATTGGTACAAAGGTTTGGGGGTGATCCCAGAAACTATCAAGCCTTTAGGACAGAGATGCAATATGCCCTCAATCTGCAGTTTGATGACTTTCCCGATGAGGAATCGAGGGTAGCGTTTGTGATTGGGCATCTCGAAGGGGGGGCGAAAGACTGGGTGAGGCCCCTGATGGCAGCGAATAATGACGCCTTAAAGGACTTGAGGAATTTTTTTCGTGCCATGGATCTGATGTTTTCCAGCGAGATTGAGCAGGGAGTGGTGCGCAGACAGTTAATGGCGTGTAAACAGGGGAACCGATCTGTCCATGAGTACTGGACTGAGTTCACCATGTTGATCCATAAATTGGGGTGGGACCTGTCGGCGGCACCGATACAAATGCTGTTCGAAGAAGGGCTATCTTCGGCGGTGAAGGACGAACTTTCCCGGGCGCCCAGGGCGGAGTCTATGGACCAGCTGACCAAATCCGCGCTGGCCATAGGAGCACGCCAGGAGGCGAGAGCTTTGGAGAAGCGGGAAGGGAAAGGGGAACGTTGGAGGGATTTCCGCATTCCAGAGATTCCAGAGAAGCATTCCCCGCCAGTAGAGCCGATGGAAATTGGAACAGCGTGCGCGCGCGTGCAGTTTCAAACCCCAATGAAGGGCGGAAGAAGGAGGGAAAGAGCGCCAAGAAATGTTTTCTCTGCCAACAGCCAGGTCACTTTGCCAGAGTCTGCCCACAAAGAAAGGAATGGCAAGGGATGGCGGGAGCTGTTGGGGGGGAGGAGGAGGGGGTTAAGGAGCAAGTAAAAGCCAACGCCTGGCTGCCACCATCGGGACACAGCAGCCAGGCCAAAGAGCAGTGAATGTGCCCACGCCGGAGCCCCCAAGACCAGCACTTGTCGTAGAGGTGGTGCTAGAGCTACCAAACGGACATCTGCTAAAGATAAAGGCGCTATTGGACTCAGGCAGCTCCTGTAATTTTATGAGTAAGGAGTTTGCAGCCGAACACCAGATACAGACTATCCCTTTAAGTAACCCTTTGCAGGTGACCACAATTGATGGGAGGGAGCTGTTGGGGGGAGAAGTTAACCAACAGACTGTCCCAATGATAATGAAGGTGGCAAGACACACAGAACTGATAGCGTTTAATGTGGCCACCTTGGGAAGAGCGCCCATTATTTTGGGGATGAGCTGGCTAGCGCTGCATGATCCGCTAGTGGGATGGCACCAGCGGGTAGTTTCCTTTGGGTCAGCACATTGCCTAGAACACTGCAAGGAGGGGAAGGCTCAGGAAGGAGCCAAGGCCACTCTAGCAGGGACGAAAGTAACTGATAAAGGGAAGGTGCCCCGACAATACGCCGACCTGGGTAACGTCTTCAGCGAAAGAGAAGCAGATAAACTGCCCCCGCATAGACCCTTTGACTGTCAAATCAACCTACTCCCTGGGGCCCAGCTGCCAGTGGGCAAGCTGTACGCCATGTCCGATAGGGAGATGCAGGAGTTAAGGGAGTTCATTGACAAAAACCTGAAACGGGGTTTCATCAGAGAGTCAAGAGCGGTGGGGGGCAGCCCAGTGTTTTTTTGTGGACAAAAAAAAACACGGATAAACCCAGGCTTGTAGTGGATTACAGGGCCCTGAATGCCGTGTCAGAACCAGTGGCTTTCCCCATGCCCAGAATTGATGACATTTTGACCCGAGTGAGGAAGGGAAAGATTTTTACCAAACTGGACCTGAGGGGGGCGTATAACCTGATATGGATGAGGAAGGGGATGAATGGAAAACCACCATGTTCACCCCTTTAGGGGCTTTTGAGTATCTCGTTATGCCCTTCGGTCTACAAGCAGGCTCAGCCTGTTTTCAATCATTCATGAACCACGTCCTGGGACCTTTGCTTTACAAGAATTGCGTGGCCTTCTTAGATGACGTGTTGGTATACTCAGAGAACGAGGAGCAGCATGTACGGGACGTCCGGGAAGTACTGGGCAAGCTGCAAGCAAACCAGCTGTGGGTGAAACTGGAGAAGTGTCAGTTTCATACCAAGGAGGTGGAATTCCTGGGGTACCGCTTGTCAGACAAGGGATTGGCCATGGATCCCAGCAAGGTTCAGGCGGTACTGGAATGGAAGACCCCGAAAATGAAGAAGGATGTGCAAAGGTTCCTAGGGTTTGGAAACTTCTATCGGAAGTTCATCAAGAACTTTGCCCACTTGACGGCTCCCATCACTGATTGTCTCAGCAGCAAGAAGAAATTTGTTTGGACGGTAGAGGCGCAGCGAGCGTTCGAAGAGCTAAAGAAAGCGTTCACGTCTGAAGAACAGCTCCTGCATGTGGATCTACAAAAACCGATGAGAGTAGAAACTGATGCATCAGACCGGGCGGTAGGGGCGGTGCTTCTGCAGCCGGGGAAGAGTGAGTCGGAGTGTGGACCGTGTGCCTTCTTCTCGCGAAAGCTGAATAAATCCGAGAGGAACTACACCGTGTATGACCGAGAACTACTTGCCATTCATGAAGCGTTCCGAAGATGGCAGCACTTACTAATTGGTGCACAAACCAAAGTCCAAGTGTGCACTGACCACAAGAATCTAGAGTATTGGAGAACGGCACGAGTACTCAACCAACGACAAGTGAGATGGGCCCAGGAGTTCTCCAAATTCCACTTTGAAATTTGTTACGTGCCAGGCCCGGAAAACGTCAGGGCAGACGCTCTCTCCCGAAAACCAGAATATTTGGAGAGGGAGGGAGCGCCAGAAGAGAGACACATCATCCCAGAGGACCACTGGGTGTGTGGGGCGGCATTGGTGGGGCAAAGACAACTGGTAGAGGGAACTGAGAATGATGAATACGCCCAGGATAAGCTCAGAGGACTCTGGAGGGAGGGAGAGAACCCAGGAGGTTTTGAGGAAAGGAACGGGGCATTGTATTACAAAGGGGCACTGTATATACCCGAAGGAGAATTGAGGGGGAGGGTACTCAAACAGTTGCACGACAGCCCCACAGCGGGGCACTTCGGGCAACACAAAACCATGTGGTTGGTTACCAGGGAGTTTTGGTGGCCCAAGGTGCGGGAAGATGTACGGGAGTATGTAAGAGGGTGTGACCGATGCCAGCGAGCAAAAGGGGAGAGGCGGGCACCGGCGGGGTTATTGGAACCACTACCCACACCAGAACGACCATGGGAGGCAGTATCCATAGATTTTATGACGGATCTGCCGAAATCCAAGGGAAAAACAGCCATCATGGTTGTAGTAGACCTGTTAACCAAGATGTGCCACTTTGTAGCATGCTCACATGCGGTCACGGCAGAAGAGACAGCCAAGTTGTTTGTAGAACACATTTTTAGGTTGCATGGCGCCCCCTTGAGGGTGGTCTCAGACCGAGGGAAACAATTTATGTCCAGGTTCTGGAGGAAGCTCATGAGGTTACTGCACGTAGAGGTTAATCTTTCGACTGCCCGACACCCTGAAACCAACGGGCAGGCGGAAAGAGCAAACAGTATCCTCCAACAATACTTGAGGTGTTATGTCAATGACAGAGAAAATGATTGGGTAGAAAAGTTGGCTCTGGCAGAATTTGCCTACAATAATACGGAGAATGTGTCCACAGGGATGAGCCCCTTTTTGGCCAACTATGGGTGTCATCCCAGGGCATTTCCAGGGGAAGGAGGGGAAAGATGGAGCGTCCCGGCAGCAGAACAATTTGTAGAAGAGATGGAAGCGATCCATCGTCAGCTCCAACTTAACCTAGAAAGGTCCAAAGAAGAATACAAGAAGCAAGCAGACAGGAACAGAAGGGAAGGTGAAACCATAAGGGTGGGGGACCAGGTGTGGCTATCGACCCAAGGGTTGCCGTTCAAAGGGGGTTGTAAGAAATTGAGACCCAAAAGATTGGGACCATTTGAGGTCATACAACAGGTCAATCCAGTGGCGTTCAAACTCAGGTTACCGAACCACATGAAACTACACCCAGTATTCCACAGGTCATTGTTGTCACCGTACAGGGGGGACGTGAAGGGGTGTTCACACAGGGACCAGTCATAGAAGAAAGGGAACACAACAGCCATGTGGCGGAAATCATTGACTCCAGGTGGAAGGGTAATCAGGTGGAGTATTTGGTAGCTTGGGAAGGAGAACCAGAGTCAGAAAACACCTGGGTAAGTGCAGAGGAAGTCAATGATGAGGTTTTGATAGAAACGTTTCATCAAAGGTTCCCAAGGAAACCTCAGTCTGTAACGAGGTTCCGGAGGGAACATTTTGGCACCACCGACGAGGAAGAGGAGTTCGAAGGGTTCCCAGAATCGGAGCTGGAAGGAGTAGACTCCGATGAGGAGGAGTACTCGGGGACAAGGGACGGCAACCGGTGGAGGGAAGTGTTCGAGACTTCGGAAGATGAGGGAGGTTCTTTCTGGGGTTTTGCATCCTCACCGCCCATGGAGGAAGGGACGGGAGGGGGTGAAGGGGGCCCTGGAGGGGAGGTGGATGTCAGGGAACTGCCATCAGAAGGGCAGGTGGTGGAAGGGCTCACGGAGGCTAGGAGAGACTTAGCAGCAGAGGAGGGAACCAGCAGGGGGAGAGAAGGAGCTCCGAGGGAAAGTGAGTCGGAGGGATGGCTCAGAGACACTTCCAGCGAAAACAGTGGGGAAGTTTCAGGACCTCCTATAGGGACACCCACCCCTCGCCGGAAACTGTCGCGCCGAGAATCCCGAAGACGCGTTTCCGTTAAGGAGCTTTTATGTTGGAAGAGATTCCGCAAACGCCCACTGTTGGATTCTGCCAGCGATTGAGGGAGTCATGCTTAAGGGGCTCCGCTATAGACAGAGCTTTGATAATCAGGCCAAACTCTGAGGGACTAAGCTTTACGCACAAGCAGCTCATCATCCCATCACAGCTGCTCAAGGTTTATTGTGGAGGTGTTAGATTCCCAGGTGTTGTAGGGGGCGCTGCTGAGCTCTGTGAAAATATACAAGGTTTGTCACATAAAGGTATTTTTTGAATTCCCTGGCAGATAGGACGATCCCACAGGGAGCCTTACCAAGAGAGGCCACGATCCCCCGATTCTCCTCCATGACGTCCTTATGCAGAGCTCTCTGGTCAGGATCCAGCAACGCCCACTCCTCGTCCGTGAAACAAACAGAGATGTCTTCAAAGCAAACTGGACCCTAAAAGAAAAAGGGAAATGCCCTCCTCTGAAACAGGATCAATATGATCTGCTACACAATGCTCTGTTATTTCCTTCCTCTTAATTGCTGCGTTGTTTCAGTAGGATTGCTTTGCTTTAATGGAATTCTTTTATTCTGGGTATTCATCTTTGTACTCTGCCTTGTGTTTTCCACGTTATTCTGCCTATGCAAGAATCCCAGTTTCCCTGATGGAAGGATCCACTTTTCCCTCTCCTAATGAGTTGTTCTGGGGAGGATCCCTCCCAGTGCCCTAGAGGCAAATTCAAGGGGTTCATGGGGGCATCGAGGAATGGGGGGCAGGCTATATTTCGCAGCAGATGGGGAGGGCTAGGTGAATCCTGGCCTCTATTTGTTCTCGTCTGTCCACTGCTTAAAAGCCTATTTTAGCACTCAGTGATGAATATAGAAATACAAGAAGCCTACTTTGGATGGCCATCTGTCTTGGGTGATCTAGCTGAGACTCCTGCAATGCAGGGTGTGGGACTTGATGACCCTTGGGGTCCCTTTCAACTCTAGGATTCTATGAAAACTGCAACTACAGATGAATCCTACAGGCGACATTCAGAAGGCTGGTGTCACAGAGTTATCTGGGCAGGAAATCCCACACTTCACAGCCGGAGTTAACTCTTTATCAGCAAGAACACGATATTCACAATCTTGGCTGAGTTTCGGGCCTCATGACAACAGCAGCTCATTCCCTGAGGGTCTGTCAGTTTGCATTTCTTAGTGCAGAAAGGATGGATCTGATATTGATATTTCCTATACTATTTAATTCAAGAGGGTTCCGGAAGCTTCTCTGCATCAAAGAAACAAGCAGAAGGTTCCTGGTGTTTGGGTTATTCCTTCAGAGAAGCTGAGTACAGCTGGGTTAAAGTGGTTCTGTCATCTCTTCTGTCAAGGTCATGCTGACTATAAGAAGAGGCCAGAAGGAGACTGGGTTTCACTTTCTCTTTCTATATTTCTATCTCTCTTCCTTCTGGTGTTCTGTACATAGTATGCTGAGTGTTAAGGTTTAGACTTATTATAAGTTGTGGTAAGTTTAGGATAAGTCTGCTGCAACTGGATTTCTGATGGAGAGGGCCAATTCCGAACGTTTTGGATTTGGGACCCGTATCCTCATTTGTCTTCAGTAGCAGTAAAGCTCTGCTGGGTGAAATACAATTGCCTCTGGTCTATTTTGGGGGGTTCCTGTAACGTCTTTACACGTTCACTCTGCTAACTATACATTGGAGTTCTGCCTGGATCAATACTGAGTCAGCTGCCAAAAGAGAAGGCCCCTGGCTCCCCACAGCTTTCCAAGCCGCCTCCTCTCTGGGGTTTCTGGCAAGCGAAACAGTGCGCCAGCGTGAAGCCTGCCTTTGCTCCTCCATTGTCAGACGTCTCCTGGCTCGGAGAGACAAGCAGAAGGAGAGGGAGCCAGGGTCTTTTGCCTCACCATCCCCACTACTGACTCCCTGTTGCTACTCAGCTTCCAAAAAAAAAAGTGTCCCCGGATTCATTGAAAAATATCTGGTAACCATACTCTAGCCCTCCTAGAGGGAAGATTGCAATGCACAATGTGGAGGCAACGGAAGGGATTTATGTGATGTGAATCAGCCTGGTTGCTCCTGCCTTCCAGTAAATAACAACAACAACAACAACAACAACAACACCACTGCATGCCAAGCAGATGCTCTTGGTTCCCCATATTTCACTAGCCTTTCAACTTTATTCTCTTAACAAATGTGGAGATTCCACCTGCCTCTTTCGAAAGGAGAAAACTCACCTGATTAAAGGATTTGAGGTGAGGTATCATTTGTATAAGGGACGCGGGTGGCGCTGTGGGTTAAACAACAGAGCCTAGGACTTGCT